>NC_044577.1:32347474-33547474 GCF_901933205.1 Camarhynchus parvulus
AGAGTCTCTATATGCCTCCTTTATGTTGTCATTAATTTTGTTTTACCCTGGACATGCACATAAGGAGGGATTTACCCAAATAAATAATCATAGGAATTTTGTGTTTAAAATCAGTACCATGAGATTTTGAAAGTCACTGTTTTTTTTTGTCTGCACAGGAGCTCTGATTTTCCATGCTGCTCTGCAGGTATCCAACATTTGAGTCATGAAAACAAACCCAAAACCTGCCCCAGCTCTGGGAGCCTGCAAGGGTGCCAGGGTCTGGATGTCTGAAATCAGCACCTCTTTGGGTAGCTCCAGGAATCCTTTTTCTTTAGATATACTTCATCAAAGAAATGGAGTGTTGGCAGTTTCAGCTACTTTTAAAATCAATAAATACTTCATTCTAGTTGTTCTGCCACCCAGTTAAATATGTAGTGTTTACTGGGGCAGTGTGTCCCAGTTAGATTCACCTCTGAATATTCTGTACAAATCATTATTGAAGTGTTTAAGCAGAGTATAAAACCTGTTTTTATGGAAGAATTATCCTGAAAAAAATAGTGTGGGTGTTCCCAATGTGTTGATTTGGTAACCAAGGTACACCCTCAGCAGGAGGCTGCAGTTTTCCAATAAGGTATTGGAATATTCTGGGCAGTTAGAAAAAGAAGTAGAGGTAAAAAGTGCAGGTATTTTATCACTTTAAAGGAGAAAGTTTTAAAGGACCAGATTTGGGGGTTTTTAAAAATAATCAGCTGTTGAGGGTGCTCCATGTGGTATAAAACTACGCATTTTGAAGTTGGGCCAATTTTGTGTAATAAATACTCAAAGTTACACTATGAAGAGTTGTTGTATTTACTTTGTCAGTGCTGTCAAAAGAATCCATAATCTTGTTGCTTGTTTGCAGAGAGCAAACTAAACATTTATTCCTGATTCCCCTGGATAAAAATATGTAGGGGAAGATGCTGTTGCACTGAGATTGTCTTTAGCAATAAACCTGGTTTGTGTTTTTGCATGAATGACAAAGATGGAAAGAAGTTTTTCCTGGTGTGAGTATTTTTCTTCATTCTTTAGAAGCAAGAATGAAACCTAGGGCTGGTTTAGCAATGTTCAGTGCCACTGGGACAGCATCAGGAATAAAAATAAGCTTTATTTACCTGTATGTAGAGATTCTCACCACAGAACCATCAGTAGTGATGTCATAGTTCTGCAATCTTTACTTGCTTCTTGTAGGGCTAAACTTGGTGAGAATTGGCTTCTATTCCTGCAGCTACCTGGGGGTTCAACAGCTGGGAGGGAAATGCTGCCCTGGAGGGAGGCAAAGGGAGGTTGGCCACTGTGTGGGGTTGTGTCATAAGCTCTTAATTCAGCAAGTTTGGCTTAGAGAGTGAAGCTGGGGAAGTGAAGTGAGGGAGGGCACTTCAGTGGGAGCAGCTGAGCAGCCAGAGGAACCACGGGGCACTTGCAGTTTGCTTGTGTTGTGATTGTTTTATTTTACATCATCAACAGAAGATTCACCAAATAATGAATAAGCAGAGGGTGATGAGTGGTTTTATTGGGCTGGATGAACTTGGTGTCCCTTTCACATGGTAGGCCAAGTATTCTTTGCCATTTGCGCCTTGCAGAATTAATTTTGTGTCCCTCTCCTGGGGGTCAGCTGCTGGGAGCGGGTGAAGGGCAGTGACAGGGAGAGATTCTGGCTGTGCTGGGAGTGCTGGGCTCACTAACCTGTTCCTGAGTGAGAGTAGCAGGGTTACTCTCACTGCTCTTGGGAAGAACTGCAGAAATCATTTGGAAGGGAAGACAATCTTTCTTTGGTCCCCAGAGCTGTGTGCTGACATCATGTGTGTCCTTCTGCAGCCTGGAAAAGGGATTTGAACAAAGACACATGCAAGAGCCTGGTGTGATGATGGTACAGTTTGTTTTCTGCAAATGTTGGTTTAGCAGAACCTTGCCCTTACTGCAGAAATGCCTGAGCCAAATGCACAATATACATTGTGATATTTAATGTGCTTTTGTATCCTGCAGCAGATTAAAATGTCAGGTGTATTCTCCTTATTTCACAGCCCCCTTGGATCCCTGGGGAAGGTGCACGTGTCTTATGTTACTTGTGTCCCCCCAATAAAACAACCCTCCAGGAGGAAATCTGTGCAGGCCATACAGCAAGATGTCAAATTAATTGCACCGAAATAATGAGTTAGCACCAAATGCTAATTAAATATTGATGGAAGTCATACTTTCAATTATCTTCATCATGGCACAATGTTTTATGTAGACACGAAGTGCTGGGAATGTGGGCATATATTATCATTAATCTTGTCATACAAAAATATTAGTAATTCCTCAAAAATCCACTGTAAATGTGCTGGAGGTCCATGTTTAGTATCTTTTTGACAGAGTAAAGTTTTTTGTGGTTTTTTTTTTCCTTTTTCTTTTGAAGGAGCAGGGCTGGAAGGGCCAGGAGATGGGGCTGAGGCAGAGGGGGCTGGTGAGTGAGATGTGACCCAGGGTGTTCTGCTCTGGGACAATGGGATGGGCAAGAGCCTCTCCCCTCCCTGTGTGCATTAGAAAAAAACCTTTAATCCTAAGAAATTAGAGGATTTCTTAAAGAGAACTACTTTGAAAAACAAAAGTCCAGGGCTATCTAGACTAGAGGCTAATTAAATGGTGAGTCCCAGGAAGAATCCTATCCAAAAGCAGTTTTATATGCAGTTGCCTTTTTGGAGGATGGACAGAATTTACCATGTAATTCACAGATGAAACAGGTACTGTAGTGTGCAGTCTTGTTGCTCTCAAGTCCCTTTGAGGTCTTGTAGAAAAAGAAAAAAAAAATTAATTCCAAGACTTCCAAAGTCTTTCTGGAAAATGCTGTCATAGGAATTATTTTTATTTTAAATGGAATTTCTTTTACATCAATCAATAGAAGGCATAAACTGAGGTGAAAATTAATCCTTCCTGCAGCCTTTGAGGAAGGGAAAAGCTTGTACAGACTGCCTTGGTGGGCCTTCTTTTCCAAGCTGGGCTGGAAAATAGGTCCTCCTACCATCTCTGCATGAAGAAATGGTAAATTTGTGCTAGTTTGCAGGAAAAAAAAATTAAAATGCTGCTGTTGTGCCTCTTGGCCATAATTGGTAACTCCTGCAGCAGGTGAGTGTGAAGGATGCTCACAGCAGTGGCTGCATGATGTGCCAGTGTGTCTGTGTATCCATGGGCAAAGAAATTCCTGTCCCAGGAGTGAGAACGTTCTTTGTCACTTCTGAGAGCACTGAAAGGTTGAGAGTGGAGACAGGTGGGTGACCATAATTAGGGAGGAGGATGTGAAGCTTTTTATTGCGCTGGGTGCAGCCTTAGTGCCATTGTCTAAGTGTAAATTGTTCCTAAAAGATGACTCTGAGATTATTCACCCCAGAATCTCCCCGAGTCCAGGGAGAGGCATTTTCAAATTACCAGTGGTGAAGTGTGGCAGAGCAAGAGGAGCTCTTGAGCTGAAGAACAGCTAATGCCCAGCAGAGCAGAACTGCAGCAGCAGCTGCTCAGGAGGTAATTCTGTGCTCATAATGATTCCAGCTCCTCTCAAAAACTATCACTTTGCAAGTATCCCTCATCTGAAGCACAGAGCTTCCCCAGACCATCAGAACAGAATCTCTCCACATCCTGAGCATGTGAAATTAATGACTGAATATTATGCTGAGAGCCATTTAATTAAAAACACTTTCATTAATAATGCAGTTGGAGAGTGTATGTGTGTTATGTAATTAAAGATAGTACATCAGTAAATGATACTATGCAAAACCAATTCAAAAAATTCAAATGAGTTGGTGTAGCATAAGGAACTTAATTCAAGTGGGAATAAAGTCAGTGTGAAATAAGCTGAGTTTTTTTTTTCCTGGAAGCTGCAATTAATCTGCTTCTGGCAACACAATTCAATACTCATCTTTTAAATAAGGGGCTGTGCTTGTTTTAAAGATAACTGGGGTGGTGAATCAAAATAGATTTCTCTCTCCCCTCTTTTTGCCAGATAGAAGGATCTCTTAGTGTCTGGACACTGCTGACTGAGCCTGGCTGACCTGGAGGATGTGGGCAGCCTTGCACACCATTCCTCTGTGCTGCTGTTTCTGCTTGGAGCACTCAGGTTGTGCCTGGCTGTGACAAAGGACTGCAGGCCTGGTATTTGTAGTATTTTCACTTTAAAACCCAGTGCTGGAAGTGGAAGAGAGGGGTTATTCCCTCGGGGCAGATCAATCTCCCTGTGTGGCATTGCCTTCAAGCAGCTGGGTGCTTTGGCTTGTGTTGTTTTCCCCCCGGTGCTTTGGCTAATCCAAATCTTCCCCGATTGAAGTCAGAAACGCCTCAGTTAAATATATCTGACATGAGAAGTGGATTGGAATTAAGTAGCTCTAAGTACTATTTAATAAATAGGCTTGCTTATCATCTTCAATATGGCAACTTGAAATGGTTTTTAATCCTTTAGTTTACCTGCTCAGAAATCTGTATTAAATATTCTGTGCTCCCAGGTTGGCAGTGCTCAGCATCACCTGCTTCAGACACACTCTGCCACCACTTCTTCTTGTAAGGAGCACTGCTGGCTTAGAAGGGACTGACAGCTCCTCTCAGAGCACTTCTGCTAAGCCAGAACGTGTTCTCCTGTCCAAGTTAAATGAACTTGATGTGTTTTGAAAACCTGGACTGATTTTTTTTTTTTTTTGTCATTCTCTAGAACAGCTCGGTGTGAGTTGCATTTCATCGGGGGCCTTTGAGATGTGGGCAGGAGTGTAAGTGCTCTCCACCCATCTGAAACCTCACAATTGGGATGTTTCTCTGGTGGCTGTTCAGGTGTTTATCAGTTCAATCATGGAATCATTTGATTTGGAAGGAACCTTCCAGACCCTCTTGTTCTACCCCTGCCATGGGCAGGGACACCTTCCCTAGACCCAGGTTGCTCCAGGCAGGATCTCCAGCACAAAAGTCTTGTTTTCTGGGAAGCAACAGTGACTAGAAGTTCAAAGCAAACACCTTGATAGCTTTAAGTGGGGGGTGAGTTTTTGGTCATTTTAAACTTCAGGGCTAATTCAAATAACCTCCAAGTTGCATGTTTCACTATTCTCCTTCCTGCCAATTTGGAACCAATTATAATGTATCACCTTTCAGGAAGATCACCAGCTTATTTGGAGCTGTTAAGATAAGGTAGCCGAGGTTTAATTGGCTTGTAATGATGAAAGAGCCACGAACTGTCTGGGAATGAGGAAGAGAACAAGGAAATGGGATTTGCATCCAAGGGGGCTGAAATGTAGGATTGCCAAGGGCAAGTGGGCAGGGTGAGGACTTAATGCTGGTCTGGGACCAGGCTGCCAAAAAAGCTGCTTTGTTTTCCAAGGATGGTTTGCATGAGAGGCAAGGGGAGCCCTGGGGTGCCTGGAAGGTGTTCCAGGGGCAGCTCTTGCTCAGGGGCTCCTCTGTCATGGCTGTGCTCAGCTCCTGCTGATGCCTTGTGCAGGCTGAGCTAGAACAGAGGCTAGGCAGAGCTAAAGAATAAAGTAGGGATTTATTAAAAGGCCTCAATGGATCCACCTCGGGCAGCATAAGAGCCAGGGCTGCACCCAAGATGAACCAAAATGGTCACAAAATGCACAACCAGTCACAGGGTCTCTCACTTTGATCAGTTTGGCTCCATTTGCATATTGGAGTTACTTGTTCAGTTACAGTTTTAGCTTATGAAGTCCCATCCCTCTTGTTTTTCTCCCTTCAGTCCATATTGTTTGTGCTCTTGGGGCTGAGATTTGGATCATTTGTCCTTGGTCCCCAGCTAGAGCAGGAATTGTTTTGTCTCCCTACTCTGTGCAGAGAGCTCACCATCCCCTAATATGAAGCTCAGAACTGCACACTAAAGCAGCACAGAATCTGAAAAATATAAAAGCTAAAACCTGAGGCATCACTGCCACCAGGCCACATCCTGTGGTGCTCCCGCCCTGCTCCCATGGCCCAACTCAGTGGGAGCTCCAAGTCTGGCCTCCTGACAAGCCAGCAGACACCATGGTGTCCCCATCACTCCTTTGCTGGTAGCTGGGAAAGGTGTTTGAGCTTTTGACTCGGTCAGGGGGATGCTCATCACCCCTGAGCCCTCAGTGCAGCTCAGCTCCTCGTGTCTGGGTGAGGAGTCCCTGTGCATTCCGAGTGGGAAGTGAGCCAGGAGGATCTCTGGGTCCAGCTTTAAGTGTCCCATGTGGGCTCCAACCCATGCCCTTGGTGTGACCAGCACCTGCTCTGGCCAGTTGAGCTCATCTCAGTGCATTTGCCAAAATGAAGAAAATGTATTTAAAAGTCCTGCATTTGTCATAAAATGAAGAAAATGCATTTATAAGTCCCTGAAGCAGTGGAGTTTTTTCCCTTTGTTCTGGCTTGAGGACAAAAGCAGAGAGCAGTGCAAGGGACTGACCTGGTTGCTGTTCCATTCCTGTTGAATAGGAAGGTGCTGATATTTCTTTTGGAGTCTATTTTAGAGTCTCACCACTGTTTATGCAGGTAGGATTTTTTCTTCTCCAGCTAAACTGTTTTCCCATGACTGTGATTGCTTTTTAATTGGGCTGCAGCTGGTGCTGGATTTGTGCTGAGTTGGAGACTGAATTACATCTTTGGAAAAAGCATTTTTTTGTGTGATTTTTTTTCTTTTTTCCTTTCAAAATTCAGTCAGGATGGCTGGGCTTCTTGCTTGAGGGTACCAAGAGCTCTGCCCTTGCTTCTGGCTGACCATCCCCCAATATTTGGGGCTGCAGAGCTGTGCCATGGAGGCAGCAGCCTTGGCCATGTCCTGTGGACTCTGTTCAGTTCCCATCGCTCCTGGCTGCAGATCTGAGCAGGTTTTGCAGCCCCAAGCTCAACAACCCCCGAGGGAGGCATGGTTTGACACCAAGTAGGATATTTCATGATAATTCAGCTCCTCTTCTGTAAACCCACTTGATTTGCTAGCTCCAAAACAAAGGATGCTGCTCCTGATGGACACGTGCAGGAGGTGCTCACGAGAGGGAGAGGTGGGAATGGCAAAGTCTGGTTTTTCAAACTAGACACCCTCCAGCTAAAAATCTACTTGATTGATGTGTGTTTCATTGAGCTACTTAGTGTAGAGCAGCTTGTTATTGTCTTTTCAACTGTGCAAATTTGAATAGAGACGGTGCTAATGACGAATCATTATTATACTATAAATAAAACATTATCCAGATTATGCTGGTCAACAGAGCATAAAACAAATAGCAAATTCTAATGTCCTTGAATTACAATTTAAAAAGAAAAGCAGCACAGGATGCTGATCTGCACGGAGTCGCTTGGTTGCTGTGAGAGTTTTTCCAGTTGCATCAGGATCATCCAGGGGTTTGCTCATTTGCAGATTCACCCTAAAAAGCAAATGTGTAACCCCAGAAATCTGAAGGTCCACAGGACACAATTCTTCAGGGGAAAAGAGAAAAAACCCCGAAGTTGTTACTTCCTTCTTTTAAGTTGGAATGATTAAAAAAACATGGATGTGCATGGTTCCTGCAGCTCTGCACAGAGTGCTGGCTAAAGAAAAGAGCTGAGGCTTTATATGTTTGTCATGAATGAGTTTTATTGGAAATTTTTAATGTTCTCCCCATTGGGTGGGGAGAACAATAAGAAATGTATTTAGCAAGAAGTTTATATATTTAATATGAACTCCCCAGGAAAGTGGTCACAGCCCCAAACCTGCCAGAGTTCAGGAAGTGCTTCAAGCACAAGGGGGGATTTTTGGGGTGTCCTGTGCAGGGCCAGGAGCTGGACTCAATGATCCCTGTGGGACCCTTCCACCTCAGGATATTCCATGATTCTGTGATATTTTCACTGATATAAATGTGTGCAAAACTGTCATGTGGAGACTGGGATTAAATAAAGGCTGTATATTAAAAACTTCTAGATTAAGTTGCTGCAAACATAAATTGTCATTGCCCACTCAAGACACTTGTTAAATATGGTATTTAATCATTCAAGTTTCAAAATCCTTTGAATAAGATCCATAATAGCAACATTTTGAAACTTGTCTGAAACAGTCACCTGCTACCCAGGAAAATGTTTTTAAAAACACAGCCTGTTCTGTGTGAAATGAAATCACATTTATTTTTGTTTACATGGGCAGCATGACATCTGACCTAATCAAGCCTGTCATCACTGCATTGTATTTTGCTTACCCTGCTGGGTGTAAATAATTTCTTCTTAAGCAGATTTTGACTGCAGTAAGAATGTAACTGCTTTTTTTTCTTTTGCTGTGACGTTTTCAAAATTGATCTGAAAGAAAAACCAACCATCTGCTTTTAAGCTGATTCATAAAGTATTGTGGTTGGAAGAAGAGTGGTGGGGACTTGTTGGGTGAGATGGGGTTTGGTACCACAGCTCCCTCCCTCTGCCCCAGCTGCCAGGCTGCTTCCCTGTGCCAGGGCTGCATGGCAGGAGACTGGGGTAAGGTTTTCTCCCATGGTTTGTCTTCCTGAGCCTGGAAACCTCAGCCTGGGAAGTGCCACAGCAGGGAGGAGGAGAATCCAGCTGCCCTTTTGATGAGGAACTGAGCAAGGGCTGAATCAGCAGCGAGCTGCCTTCTCTCCCAGCATGGTCCTGCTTGGGAATGTTGTCCAATTTAAACTTTCCCCTTCACTTTTAATGTACCTGGTGCAATTATTGAACAGTTTAGGATTGTCTTTGTCAAAACATGTGCTTCATTTCTCAAACCTCATGGAATGCTGCTGAACCTACTCTGCCTGGGCTTGTGCACAGTTCACTATAGCACACATTTAAATATCTCCTAGAAAAATTCCAACTCGGCAAAAATTGTTGCTGTGCCTTAGTTTTACTTTGTCTCTTCACACATGCAACATTTAAAACCAAACATCAAACGGGCCACAGGCAAGTGCCAGATTTAATAAACTCTCTTTATTTACATACAAATACATGTACACATGTGTTCTGTATATGTACACATATTTAAGTGTATATACATACATGGTTTCCACATACTCTACAATAAATAGCATGTAGGGTTTTCTTTTAATTGCCTACAGTGCTGAGTAAAAATACATGGCAATAAAATCATGGCTTACAGCTAAGTTACAAAAGCACCAACCACTGAACTCGTAGCAATAAATCCAAGCTCATGTACAGCTGGGGCGAGGACACGCTATACAGAATACAAAGAGACCAACTCGTAGGAATTGACAGGAATAGGCAAACTAAAAAAACATCATTATAGACCAGGAGAGACTCTGTATGAAATAAGATGAAGGAAAACATTTAGATTATTGATCAAACTAAACCACACGTTTAAATTTGTCACCTAAAGAGAAAAACAAATCACCCAGTTACTCGCATATTTTTAACAGAGTAATTTTTTTGTGTGAGTCTTTACCAAGGAAATCAGAATTAATCTCATGAGTGAGTCCTTCCGAGCTGCCACAGTCACTTGTCTGTGTGCACATCACCAAACAGTATTTCAATAGTGCTTTATTTAAGCTGTGTGTAACTCCTTGAACCCTGTGTGCAAGTCTGACTGGAGGCAATCAGCACTTCCTCAGCCAGCTCCTTCCACAGGACCTGTGACATCGAGCTGTCACCAAGGAGCAGGAGAGCAAACTGGCAGCAGCAGCAGCAGCAGATCAATACCCAGAGCAAGCACAGGGGTGATGCTGGAACTGCATGGGCAGAGCCAACCACTGCTGACTGCAGTGGGACCACAGCTGGTGGAGCACAGCCACAGCTGGACCCTCCCTTGCTGCAACTGCACTGCAGGGAGCTGGTGCTGCACTAGGGGAAAGCCTGGCTGAGTATTTATATTAAAAGTTTCAAACCTGCTTCATGAGGTGAAGGTGCATAGATTTTTGTTCTCTCTCTTTGTCATGGCTGATACTTTGACTTAAGATGTGCAGTGCAGTGCTAAGGGAACAACTGGTGCCAAGAAGGAGAAAGCTACTTGTTCAGGTATCATCCTTGTGCTGTGATGTGTTTTCCTTGCTGCACTTTAATGCTCAGGGACTGGATAGCAAAATAATTGTTTCTTTTTCCTGGAAGTCAGCCCCTGCTACAGTTCAGAGAATCACAGAATGGTTTGGGTTGGAACAAATCTTAAAGATCATCCAGTTCCAACCCCCCTGCCACGGGCAGGGGCACCTTCCACTAGACCAGGTTGACTTAAACAGAAATTATCTTTTCCTCAGGTATTTATAGACCCTTTGTTGCTGCAAAATTAATACTGGGGTGTGTGTGCTTGTGTGAACATGTGAGCGGAATCAAACCCAGCGGTGGGCACGGGAGGAAGGGATGTATACCACATGTGCACACCTGTGGGGTCTAATAAACTGAAGCTCACAGAGGTCTAATTACATCATTGCATATCCATGGGTAGGAAGTCTGAAGGAAGAACTACTCACTCTTCACTTCAATGAACACCTACAGCTACTACAACTCATAAAAATGCAGATTTCTCTCCTTTTTTATCAAAGAATTAGCACTTCCTCTTAGTATTTGGGCTTGACTGCTTGAGCCCTCTGTGTAACATTCTTTATGAAATCAGTGGGAGAGCTGTTTATTTGAAGTTTGGGTATGAGCAGCTTTGAGGCTGCTCCATCACTTGTTAATTCTGTTGTCACCTAAAGTTCCCAATGAGAAACAGGACCTGCTAAGTGCTGTCCAATTCAAGTAAAAGATAACCTCTCTGCCGTGGAGTTGTTCAAAAGAGTGATTTTTAAGATCAATGTTCATTCCAGACATAATTTAGTTTGATTCTCGTCACGTGCCTGCCTGGCAGTTCCCTTACGAATGATGAGAGAGCTGAAACGCAACGGCCTCAAAGGAAAACGATTGTTACATAAACAGCTGGATTAGTTACGATACAGCACGAACACAGCTACGGTTTTTAGAGACTTTTTAACCTGATAGGAAACCACATTCCTCTCCAGAAGGTTGATGGGAATGCTCGTTTCTGTGAGGGATCCCCGGGCGGCTCAGCCGGAGGACAGGTAGGGCGTCTCGCTGTGGTAGTTGTAGTCGGGACAGACCTTCTGCACCAGTTTGTAATCTACGCTGTAGAAAGCGATGTAAATGCAGATGACTTTGAAGGGTTTGGAACACAACCAGGAGACATGGCTTTGGGTCTGCTCTTGGTAGCAGATCTTGGAAGGGTCAAAGTTGCACAAGGCAGTTTTTTTAGCGCGGTCTGTTTTCTCGTACTCGATGCGGCAGTTGAAGGACTTGGACTCCTTGGTCTCCAGTGTGGACTGTGGAGATGGCTCAAACTCTACCACTTTGGAGGGCGGCACCAGGCTGACAGAAACATTCCCTAGGCCCGTGGAGTTGTGTCGGAAATAAACGCTGAAGGTTCCGTTGCCGTGATCAACGATTTTCCCCGTGATCAGGAGGTTCAGCTTTACAGTTTTGATGTTGGAGTGGAAGTCACCCCACCCAAACATTTTCTTGAATTTCCCAGTTTTCACTATAGGTCTGCGTTTAGTTCGTGCCAGAGATTCCTGAACCTCCGTGATGTTGGACAACCAATCCCAAAAGTTTTCTATGCTGTCCGAGTAGGACACCTGGCCGTGTTTCAGCACTGGGGATGGTTTAACAAAGAGGCGTAGGGGGTTGATGATCCTGGAGTGGACCACGTTGTCAACCAGTGTCTCTGCAGCATCCTTGTCTTCCCAGTCCAGCACCTCCGCGGCTTGCACCACCCGGCTGGTGTCACAGAACACCTGCTCCAAACAGAAACAGAGAGCAGGGTCAAGGTGGGGAATGAAACAGCCAAGACACAGAAGGAGCCATTGATATTTAGTTTTATACCCATAGGGTCTGAATCGGTCACCTGGACCACTGCAATGAGTAATTTCTACTGCTCTATGAGAGTTCAAGGATTTAACTTAGAATAGCTTATGGAAGATGCAAAAATCTCAATAGGAGCCATCCATGGGGACTCCATGGGGACTCCTGTCCAACCTCTGGACAGGCTGATGGCTGTGATGTGCAAGAGCAGGTGCCCCATGCTCACAGATTTGTAAGATGAATACCTGACTGGGGAAAGTGGAAACCCTGAAGATCAAAGTGGCCCCTCTGCTAAAAGATGGAGTGAAATAGAACAGCATGAATTTCCAGTCCCTTCCTTTTTCTCCCCACAACCTTCCAGCAGGTTTAGGCTTAAAATCCTGTTCTGTTGGTGTAAATTGTCTCCTAAAGCATTTATTGTACGTTTGTCTTTTCTGGTGTTGCTTTTTCCATTTGATCCAAACCTAGTTTGCATGTTTGTGCCCTTAGTTTGACACAGTGACCATGGCCCTGTTTTGGTGTGCTGGTTTCAGCTGCACAGCTGCCTGTGCTTAGCAAGGCCCAGCCTTCCAGAAGTGCTGAGCACTCCCAGCCACACAGCACAGCTCAGTTGTAAGATCCATGACAAGGCCAAGCTGAGTTTGCAATCAGAAAGCAAAACCTCCTTCTGGTAGTGACAGAATGGCCTTAAGCTTTCAGAGTCAAACACACAGGTCTCAGTAAAATTTCCAACTCAGTGCAGACACACATTTCCCAGGTGTTTTTCTGCTCTCTCTGGCAAAGAAGTCCTGTTGGAAATGCAGAACTCTAGTGTATGATCCAGAGGAAGGAAGATCTGTGTTTCAACGGGACAGAAATGATCATCTGACTTTTTTTAGGTCCTTTAAATCTTGAGTATATCTTTGGAGAAGCTTTTTGTAGAATGCCTTTGGAGAAGGCATTTTTAGGCTCTGTTCTGTTTAGAACTGCCTTACACAGTCATCCTAATGTACAAAAGAAAAACTTTTTCAGCTGCATCTATTTCTACAAAATGTGTGAACAGAACAAAGAGAAAATGGGAAGAAGAAAGGACACTGTTGTCCTGCCCACATCCCCAGTGACAAACTGCTGCTGGCCCTTCCTCCTGGCCAAATGCTGCTCTTGCTTCATCACTGATCCCACAGTGCCAGGGTCCAGGTGGATCCCAGTAAACCTAATGCAGGGATGGGGTTTTCACTCTCCAGCAGCAACATTACAGGGTGGAAGTTTTCCTA
The DNA here is from genome assembly GCF_901933205.1 of Camarhynchus parvulus. Lineage (NCBI taxonomy): Eukaryota > Metazoa > Chordata > Aves > Passeriformes > Thraupidae > Camarhynchus > Camarhynchus parvulus. The sequence continues at coordinate 32,360,503 of NC_044577.1, forward strand.
AAGCAGCCAAAATATGGAGTGCAGACATGGAATGTGTGGGATGGAATTTTGCGCTTCGTGTCTCACAAGGGAAACCTCAATGTTGGGCTTGCTTTTCCCTCTGCTCCTGATCCCAAAGGGTCTCCTACACCTCTGGTACCTCACAGGGCTCTGTTTTTACAATATCCAGCTGTTATTTCTATAAATTGCAATTTTTCATTTCATCATCTGGCAAAGATTAGAAACTCCAAAGCCCTTAATCTTCACTGGGGCCTGTTCTGCAGCAATAGGCTCCAAACCAGAGCCCAAACCCACTATCACATCCTTCCTGATCACCCCTAATGCAGTGATTATGATGAAATGTGGAACAGCAGCAACATTCACAGCTTGAATGTTGAAAGGTGACCATCACTATTGCTAAACCATAAAATCACAAAATGGTCTGGGCTGGAAGGGATCTTAAAGATCATTCACTTCCAAACCCCACCTTCCAGCCTGCCTTGAAAAATTTCAGGAACCTGTTCCAGTGCCTCATCACCCTCACAGTCAAGAATTTCTTCCTAATAACTAATCTCAACCTCCTTCAGCTTAAGGCCATTCCACTTGTCCTATCACTTACTTTTCGCTAGAAATAAATCCACAGCTGGGTGGAAATGCAGTGGGCCAGGTGTGTCTCTGCAAAAATACCTTATTTCCTTCTTCAGATTAAAAGCGGGGGAAGAAAAGACAACAGCGATCACTCTCAGCCCCAGACCTTGTATGTCAACTTTCTGCCTCTATCTTATATTTTTTTTATGGCTGAGCTAGGAACCCGAGGAAATAGGAGATTCTAATGGAAACAGTGACAGATGCTGATCTGTACCAGCCCAAATAGCACTGTCATAATGATGCTGGGGGAAACATGACTTCTGCTGTGATGGAAAGTTCCTGGTGAAGCTCTGTCATGTTTATGTGTGGCTCTTCAGCCACTCCTAAGCCTGTCACCAGCCCAGGATCAGCTGTGTGATGCTGAGAACGCTGGCCATCCCCACTGGCAGGGAAATCACTCCCCTGCTGCAGAGAAGTGACTCTGCTCACATGAAGCAAGAAGTGCTGCACACATTCACCCATACCCAACCTGACCTGAGGCCTTGAGAAGCACAAAAAAGAGACTTTTCTGCTGCATTTCTAGATTACAGCTGGGCCCAGGGGCCTGGCAGTGCTGGAACACCAGAAACTTTCCTCATTTGCACAGCTAAATGAAATGCTATTTAAAATGCTAATGACCACTCAAACCATGGGCACCTACAGCTGGTATTGCTGTTAGCAACTGAGTCACAGGGAACAGTGGTTGGGTATTTTAAGGTGAAATACATGGAAAGGAAGCTGTTTAGTTCACAGGGGAATCTGGCTTTGCTGGTGTCTGCACCCAGCTCTGACTGTCCTCTGGCAAGGGCACAGGAACACCCTCAAACATCCTTCAGGGCTACTTGTCTTGTGCAATGCTTATTGAAATCCTGCAATGGCTCTTTGGCTTTTCTCCCCTGGCCTTTTATGAGGAGATGCAGAGGACATTGAGCCATGTGCTCGGTGTATGTCTCTTCTGGGGGCCCTCACACCAGATGAGATGGCAGAGTGCTGCTTTCCCAGGGCTGCCTTGCTGAAGGCTCTGACAGGAAAAGAAGAAATATGTGGGTATAGGGCTGGGGATGGCTGAAGGGTGGGAAACATTAACACATGCTGAAGCCAGCCAGGTTTGCCACATCAATAACGTATCAGGGCACAAGTATTTCAAGACTATGATGGTGAAATCGCAGAATTGCACCTTGCTAGACTAGTGCTACTTTTATTTATGTAATTGTTACACCAAATGAGGTTTACTCATGGGGTAATGAAACGCACCCCTGAAGCTACAGTGACCTGGGCTATTTCATGTGGTAACAGAACAGCTTTCATAACACAAGAATGTGAAATCATTGATAAATTGAATTATAAGGATGTAATACTCCTGTTTAAGGCCCAGACAGCAATTCCTAGGCAGAAAGCTGTACCTTACAGCTTGAGCTTACTCAAGTTTACTTTGCTTGAGTATTTTTTCCTCATTTTTTAAGTATTTTGCAAGGCTGTGGGATTCTCCAGTCTTGCACAGCCTTAATTCTTGACTCTGCTCCATCCTAGTGCTGTCTTGTTCCACTAATTTCATTACAGGGGTGAGAGACTCAGGAGCTGTCAGAATTTCTGTCAGCTCAGAGGGCTGCAGGGAAGCCCTCACGGCTCAGGGGGGTAAATTGTTGTGTTTTGCAAATATTCAGTAAAAAAAAAAGGAGCTTAACAAAGAACTGCCTGGTTCTGCTCACTGCCTGCCTCAGCAGCAGGAATGAGGGGACACTGCTCAGAGATGTGAATGGTGTTTGTGCTTTTGTAATGTAAAACCTTTGTGGAGTGCAGATTTTTTTCCTGTTTTGAATAAAGCTTTCTGCAGTATAAAAGAACCCAACTCTAACACTTGTTCTTTCCCAAGGCCCTTCCCTCACTGGCTGCATTTTGCTGTTAGTGAGGAAGGGCCCACGGCTTTGTTCAGCTGTTTATTCACATTGGTTAGCAATTTCCGGGCAATAAAAAAATCTGTATTAAAAGAATGCAGCACATGCTGGAAAAAACGACTTCCTCAGCATCTTTCCATTTCACTATAATGCATCACTATAGTGAAAAATATTGCTGGTAGGGTATTTGAAAAATACCAGCTTAGGGAAGTTAGTGTATCCACTTAAACAGATGGCTGTTGCTGGAGTTCTCCTCTGCTGCACCAGTGTTTTCCCATTCCCTCCAAACCATCAATTTCCACACAGAAATCACCTAATCTTTTTCCTTATTACAGAGGCTGTAAAATGGCACCCAGTTACCCTAAAATTCCCATTTGCCTGTAGATATTTTCCAGTAGGAAGCACAACCTTGGCCCCATCCACAGCGCATCTCGCTGTTTTCTCTCGCTGTGTAAACGACGAGAGCAGCTCAAATCAGTGCAGCGTGGTTTGTATTTATGGAGTTTTAAACTTCAAACCTCTGGTTCTTCCTGTGCTCTCCTCTAAAAGATGGTGACTGCTCTTCACACTCTCCCTCTTTCATTCATGATCCTGATCAGAGCAGCACAGGGTTAAATAACATTCCCTGTGAGCTGTTTTTGAGAAATGAGCTGACACTGATGAAACACTGGTATCAGTAAATGCTCTGTTTTCTCCATTTGCCCAAATTTGGGTTCATTTGGAACTCACTCCAGTGCCTTTCTCTGTGGGCAAGGCACTAAATAAAAGCAGGTGTCCCCATGCAAGAGTTAATAGTTCTGGTGCTTTGGGAATTTTATCCAGGTTATTCATCAATCACCAGCAATCATTCCTTTAGCTTCACCCCTGCCAGGAATCATTTAAAAACTCTCAGCAATTAGCTGCAATGAATTGGTCTGTTGGAATAAACAGCTCTGAAGCACCATTCTGCTGCTCACTGGGAGCTTTTTATCCCACTGCTGGAGAGGAGGGGTACCACCACTGCTCTAGCCCCCAGTTTCACCAGTGAAAAACTCATACTGGGGGACAATTCCAATGTCTCCTCACTCTCTGCTGCTTCCATGCCCAAGTGTCCCATGGGTTTGCACTCGTGTCCCCTCTGCAGCAGCACAGGACACCTCTCTGGGTTCCCTGTGCTGATTTTGGATCCTCACAGGCCATGAGATAACGTGGCCCCATCGAGTGGCTGCACAAAAGCCCCAGTTTGAAGGGGGGTGTGTGGCAGGGAAGAGAAATAACTCTGCTTTATCGGTTTGAAAATTCAGTGATTTCAACACATTTATCAAATTTTAAATAATTTATGTCTTGACAGGGCTTATCAATTTTGCAAAGCACACACATTAACCAGATACAATGATCTCATATTAGCTTTTTCAGCATCTTACACTGGAGCCCAGAAATATTAATAAAAACTCAGCCTGTCATCAATTAAATGGAAAAAACCATAAAATTGTGTTCCATTATAGTCTTTTAGTCTTTTTTTTCCCCCAAGAAAATGATGACGGGCTCCAATAATTCATCACAACAAGCTGAGCTTGAACTTTACTGATTATTAAATTTTTTTTCAAAGACAGAGGCTGTGGAGGGTTTTATGGCTGCAGATGTGATTGCTGTCAGGAATGCTGTGAGGAATTTGGGAGCTAAGCAACATCTTTCAGCAGGACTGTGTAAGAGTGCCATGCTTGTTGCATCCAGTCACAGCCTCATTTTTCAGGATGCAGGGGAGCTGCTCTGCAATGAAGCAAAAAGGCAGAGTTGGATGTGGCTTGGAGCAATCTGGTCTGGTGGAAGATGTCCCTGCCCATCCATGGCATGGGTTGGAATGAGATGAGCTTTAAGATCCCTTCCAACCCAAACCCTTCTGTGATTCTACAATCCACCAAGCACTGAGCTGGTGGTGGGCTGGTGGGATGTGAATATCCAGAAGAGAGGCCGAACCTTGTGGCTGAGGGTGTCCTCACTCCTCAGGCACCCAAAATGCCTTTCCAGGTTCTACAGCCTCGTCCTTGCTAGACTCTAAGTAAATAAACAGGTTCTTGTGCCTGGTTTTCTCTCTTCTGGGGTAATGATTTGCTCTTCAAAACACTCTGGTGCAAAGATTAAATTAAGTCAAAATTCAGAGTTCACCTGCTTGATTTCTGTTTCATTTTGAATGTGATGACACACAGGGACTGTGGGGTTCAGTGCACCAAATCCAGCAAGGATATCCATCATGGGGGGAAACTGCAGAGCTGGGAGTCAGGGGGGCTGATCTCCAGCTGGACAGTGGCAGAGTACTGAGACCTTTCAAAATCCCCCAGACAAGTTAGGGAGGTTACAATTAAGAAATCTTTAAAAGCTATTGCAACCTTCTTTCACTCAGGGAAGGTAGCCAGAAACCCCCTGTTCAATAACTAACAGAACTGGATTATTTCAGCAATTTTACCCAGCTTTGTGTAGTTTAAAATACAATGAGAAGATGCTTCAGCAGAAAAGAAAGCCTTCATGATTGAACCTTGCAGCCCATTAGATTTTCTGCTTGTAAACAGAATCACTGAATCACTGAGGCTGGAAAAGCTCCCTGAGATCACTGAGTACAACCAGTGACCAAGCACCATTTCAATCAGACCGTGGCACTGAGTGCCACATCCAGATTTCCTCAAACATTTCCAAGGATGGTAACTCCACCACCTCCCTGGGCAGCCCACTCCAGTGTCCAATCACCATTTCTGTGAGGAAATTCCTCCTAATGTCCAACATAACCTCCCCTGGCACAGCTAAGACCACGACCTCTTGTCCTGTTGCTGGTTCCCTGGGAGCAGAGTGTGACTTCCAGAGCCTCCTTTTCTCCAGGCTGAGCCCCCTGAGCTCCCTCAGCCACTCCTGGTGCTCCAGATCTTTCTCTGGACATGCTTCAGCCCCTCACTGTCCTTCCTGAATTGAGGGGCCAGAAGTGGACACAGCACTCGAGGTGTGGCCTCACCAGTGCCCAGTCCAGAGTCCTGCTGGCCACACCATTCCTGACACAATTTCATTATATATTTTTAAAACAAAATTGACACTTCAAACTCAGCATCATATTTTACAGGGGGAAAAAAAGCCACTTTAAAATTCTCCATTTTGTGCAAGCAAGCAAAATACTATTTTACTAAAACAGCATTTCAGTAAAGAAACAAAACTGGGAGGAAGAAGCAGCGGAAGAGTGAAAATTAAAAATAAAGCCTGCAAAGATTTCCTATTTCAAAACTGTGCCTTTTTCACAACCCTGACAAGTAGTTTTAGGTTATCTGAAGTGTTCCCTCCACCCGCAATCGGATAAATTGCTTAGAGCATAGATTGCTTTTAAATTATATCCATGCTTTGAATTGATCTACCTTTTTGCTGAGAGAACAGAAAATTTGTTCTGAGAAATGTTTCTTGCCAAAAAATGTGCACCAATTCTCTTCTTGAAGACTTTGACTGTTTGGGTTCCCCTTCCCCCGCCTTAAATCTAAATTAGAGATCTCTGAGATAAAAATTAGGTTTCTTGTTTGTATGTGTGTTGGGGAAAAACTTTTAAATTTTTTTCTTAGATATCACTAAGTAGTTTTAGTTCTTCACTATATATGAGGCATTCTGGAAGGGTGGGGAAGTAACAGAAATGTAAACCTTTCTGTGAAGGGTCTGAAAAAGTCTTGTATAAAAACATCAAATTGACATATAGTAGGTACAGAAAACTTAGATTATTACTATATTAGCACCAAATAACTTCCACTGATTCTCAAGTGGCTTTTTCAGTCACTCTGTGCATTTTCTTGATATTCAGGCTGAATTCTCACAATCTGTTTTGCACTGAGCTTCACTGCTACTATGGACACATGTACTGTCTTATGAGACTGAGATGTGCTTTTAGGGTGGAGATCTGGCATTAGGTTAGTTTTAGGGCCATTTAGAAGACAATCCTATCCACCTGGAAATCCTGCGAGACATGCCAGGTGTTTTCAATCTACACTGAAGTTGTGCTGCTTGCAGGTGCAGCTCATGGAGTCATTTAGGTTGGAAAGGACTGTAAAAAACATCGAGTCCAAGCACTGATCCGGCACTGCCAAGTCCCACTAAACCCTGTCCCTAAAACCCACGGCAGCTTGCAGGACCAAAGCCCATCCCAGCAAAGGGAAGCAGGGACACTCAGCCCCTCTGCCAAGCCAGCACCTTCCCACCAGCCCTCTGCTGAACTTTACAGTTAATAATTTCCCCTCCTGCTTATTTCCTTAATGCCTGGGAGATTTCACTCCACGTTTGCAGGACCAGTTCATTAAAATCCTAATTTCAAGCAGTAATTATCTGTGTGTGAGCGCTGCCTGTGGAAGCGGCGCTAGCGCTGACGCGCTCTCAGCTGCAGGAGACTTCCCAGATGCTCCAGTCCTGGAAGCTCTGGGCAGGAGCCACCCTGGTGCTCAGCTGGAGCCTGGCTGGCCAAGATTTCTAGGTGGGAAATGTTTTCAGAATCACAGTTCACCATGAAGGTTGTTTTGTGTGGCAGGGAAAATGTGTGAAGGGAAAACAGCTGTATCTGTTAGAAATGAACCTGACTTTACTGAAGTTGTCATGAGGGGTTTTTTATGCCTTGTAAAGTTTAAATTAAAAATCAATTATGGAAGAGCCCTTAATCTCCTCTCTGGAGTTGTTTTGTGTTTGGATGTTAACTCTGAGACCCCAATGACCTCTCTCAGTGTGAAATGCGACACAGCAAAGGCTGGTTTTCCTCTCTTCCCACTCATGTGCAATTATTCAATTTTTTACTGCATTATGCAGAGGAGAGTTTTAATAATCGAACCAGATTAAAAGAATGAAAGGATGCTTCTGACGAGTTAGAAACAAAGAGAAGCTGTGCATTTCTAGCAGATTTCAAGCTCTGTATTATTACAAGGCGTAAGAGATGATTAACAAAGAAAAATATTACAGTTATCTACTCCCTTTGAGAGCTTAACTAATGAACCTCTACCAGCTGCTCTTGAAAAACCAGTAACACTATCACTATCAATTTCAAGACAAAGCACAGCTGACAGATGTTTGAAGTGATAAATCAGGCTGCACAAGGATTAAAATAACAAGCCCCAAATGGCCTTTAAAAGACAAAGGTGCTGCAGTGAACTATTTTCAGCCACTTTGGATCCTGTCAAAAGTTGGATCACTGATACAATTATCTTGCAAAGCAGTAATGACCAAAGTAATATGTTATGAAAAATCTAACAATGGTGATACTCGAGCCAGGCTTTTGAAAAGTACAGGTTTGATAGTCATTTGTGCTTTTAATGGCAGAACTGAGAATGCCTTGCTTCCCTCAATACTACTTCTGGGAATGAGTGATGAAAAGTGAGCACTGGGCTGAAGCATTAAATGTAACTGAATTGCATTCTTGTACATTTTAATTAATCTTTTTTTTAAAGCAAGAAGTTACATTTTAATAGGCAATGAACACCATTATTTAAATCAAGCATAAGATTTTTGTGTTGCTTCACTGCAGGCTGCAATTTCTAACAACCTGCCAGTGACGTGATGGAGATAAAGATCCCGTTCCTAGAGAACAGCCTGTGTGCTTCCAAACTCCACTGCCTGTAATGAGAGACAACTGCAGCCGGGGGAGAGTGAGCAGAAACAAATCCCAATTTGAAACTATTTCTGGACTTCGCCCCAGCTTTCACAGTTTAGTGCATCTTGTCAGAGCGTGCACTTCCTTGCTAACTCTCAGCTGGGTTAGAAGGAAATGCTCTGTTTAAAGCATTACAAGGTGTTTTTCTGGCACCACTCTTGGCTCAGCCAGGGTCACCACAGAGCTCAGCGTGGAAAGCTCCCAGTGGAAAAGAGCTGCCCTAAGTGCTTTTGGCACTGACATCTCAGGAAAACCATGGTCACCCCAAGTTCCTGGCAGGCTCCTGCTACAGAACCAGTTAACTCAGGTTATCCGGAGACTCTTGAATTCCTCCTGAATCCTCCTGCTGTTTGAAGGAAGTGTGTGGCTGTATCCAAGAGTCCATCAGCTGGGCAGGGACAGGGGAGATTGACTTTGACTAATAATACTGTCAGGTTAAAAGCTCTCTTCCAGCGAACATTTTTGTTGTTTTCTTCAGGGATGGTGTTTCTCCCTGGAAACCCTGCTGCCCATGAGTGCTGTCATTAATACACCCTGAGCAGCACAGTCAGACCAAGCTCTGGGAGCTGCTCTCTGCATTCGTGGCATCTCCCTAAGAAAAATATTTCTGCTTCAAAGCTTTGTGACAGAAGCACGTGGGAAGTGCAGGAGCAGCTGGATTGGTACTGGCACAGAGGCACAGGGCACCCACTGCTGCTCAAGCAGTGAGATCAGGGAGTGCAGCAATGCAAACCACGGGCAAAGTTTGGAAATTCAGCCCAGGGATGTCAGGGTCACACACTGTGGAGAAGCTCCTCACTCACATCCTTTCAGTAAGTAATCCTGCACCACCCCAGGACTGCACCAAAACCTGTCCCTGGCTGGGCAAGCCCTTTGTCACTGCCTTTCCCCACGTGCTCCAGATGACAGCACAGATTTGGGATGAAGGCCAGGCTGAGGGTTGTCCTCCTCCCCACCATGCAGCCAGAGTGGAAGCTGGGGCTGTGCTGGAGCTGCCTGTCCCCATGCCTGCTCACAGCTTGTGCCCTCCCTGCTCAATGTGTGGAAGGCCACAGAAGTTTTCTAAATTAAATTAAAATTCTTTTCCCTTTTCAAAGCACTTAGCTTGAGATGGCACACTGGGGCACTTGGAGGTATTTCATTGCTGCCTACACACATGCATGCATGCTGCTTTCCTAAATGAATTACTCCCCTAAAGAAGAGAAAATCACTGACTGAGGCTGCCTGATTATTAAGTTTTAAGGTGAAACAATATTAGCTTTTGCCTGGCATGAGCCAGCCACGCCTGCAGTCATTGTGTTCTTCATAATGGTGTACTAACAGTGGCTTCATACTGTGAGGTCCTATTGAAACCCAATTTTAATCTCTTTTAATTTATTCAGGCATTTTTTATGTCCCCAAGAATAGGAAAATCAGAATTCCTTTTAGGAAAAAACAAAATAACACGTTTAGGATGTTTTGAAAATGACAAGGTTCAAATCTGAAATCCAGTCACCATGTAAGTTTTAACAGGGCTTATAGAAGTTGGTCAGTCATCTGCCCTGATATAATAAATCCATGACTTGTGTTTAACAAAGGGAGATGAGTTTGACACCTAGATTGCCTGGAAGAATGTCACAACATGTGCCTGGTTTGTTCCCTTGCAGGAATTTACCAAGATAATTAATATCTGAGATCGCTGTAAATGCACTGTAAGAACAGAAAGAGGATCTGAAGACAGAAAGACTCAGATCAGATGAAAATGTTACATTCTAGCACAATAGGAGTTAATACAAATTGCTGTCATTTGCATGCAAAAATATAATTTCAAACCTATTTGCTCCACATCTGTATCAAACAAGAAGGGAGCACATTCAACACATCTTTACATCTTCCAGTCTTTCTTTTACTGTGAATTACAGTGCACATAACCCCAAGTGTTAATTTGGTCTCATTTCACTATGCATTTGATGTATTCCAATTGGCATATAAAGAATAACATTTCCAGGTTGTGCAAAAGAACTGTACTAGCAGGGTGCTTGCAGTTGGTGAAACAAGCCCTGACAGCAGATACATCATCCAGGGGAGCTGGGGGTGAGGAGAATGGTGCTCTAACATGTGGCTTTTAAGGCACACATGTCTGAAACATAGATCCCAGAAAATGTACAATCCTAGCAACAGGGCAGGGGGAAGTGTTCTCTTCAGAGGCTCACTAGTGGTGTTTTACAGGAAAGGCTGTATAAAAGCATAACCTGAAAAAATCTTTCCTGTGTTAGCACAAATAACGCAAATATCAGTGGATTAGTGGATCCAGCCAGCTGGATCCCAAACCTGCAAAGCCCCCAAAGGCCTGAACCTGAGGTCAGTTTAGATAAGCCCTCAGTGAGAAATCTCAGCTCTGTTGGCTTGTCTGTCTTCAGTTACAAGAGGCTTTTTTTCTCAAAGTTCAGATAATCATAGAATCACAGAATGGTTTGGATTGGAAGGGATCTTAAAGATCATCTTGTTCCAACCCCCAGCCATGGACAGGGACACCCTCAGCCAGGAAGGTTCCATGGATACTCCTATCCCCATTCCCCTAACAACCCCTTTGACTTTCCCCTGCTCCAGAATTTGACCATGCAGCGTGACAAAACCAAAGTGTTCCTTAAACACCTCAGTTCTCCGATTTCTTTGGGGGTTATTATTTTTTTCAGCTGACCACAGTCTTGAGCTCTCTGGCAAATTAATTAATCTGCTTCCAAAATAGACTTTGCTAATTTAAGACTTACTCTGACAATTACCAATTTGCAGTAGTCAGTTCTCACTACTATTTAAGAAGTTGAATGAACCAGTTCATAAGGACCCAAAATTGCTAATAAGACTTATAGTCACTGCTTAATTCACCACACTAACTGAACAGGACAAAGTGAGGTGTTTTTCATTAAATTCTGAGTCTGTATAAGAAACCTAAGCCCAGGTCATGAGTAGGTTTGGGGATGAGTGTTAACAAGCGCCCTGAGTAATTTCAACCCCCAAACATTCAGGGGTTAGGAAGAGCAGGTTTTTAGAACAAGAGATGTGAGATGTGAGCTGATAAAGAGAAGCTACAAGAACTGGTGATGTGTAAGTGATGCCAGGCTTCAAAAGTCACGCAGTCCTTCTTGTTCCTAATGCATGTTTTCCCACAGATTGTGGAGATCAAAGAAGGAAACAATCTAAATGTAACTGCCTAGACCAAAGCTGGTAATAAGTGTATGACAGACATAAAAGCAACTCCGCTGTAAATGTTTTAAACTGTCTCCTGTGGATACAAAAGGTGGTTCTACAGGGACAGGAAGTAATTCCCTGTATTAAAATTTAATGTGTTGCCCTGTGTGATCAATTACAAAGCTATAAATATGTATGTGCGTGACTGAATCGGTAATAAAAATGTGATTTTATAAGTCTCTGAGTCTCCATGATCAGGCCAATAAACTTGTTACATCAAATTACATTGCAGCTTCTGGTACCTCCAGGAGTGCCAGTTCTTGTGATGAACCATTTCAGGAAGGGCTTGTCTGCCCGTCCTACCTGCCTGTGATGCTGCAGGCATAAGGAAAAATGGAGCACAGCCCTGTGCCACTTCCCTGTGTGCCTGGAACACCCATTGGTACAAACCTAATCTGGACCAGTCACCAGAGTATATGCAAGGTAGTCTGCTAGAGACTTTGGCTCAGAAATTGGTAAATAAATCTGGTTTCCCCATTCTTCTTAGCTGAGTTTGAGGCTGGGAATCTTCCAGCTCCTGTTTGAGGCACAGCAGCTTCTCCTGTCCACAAGCCATGCATGGAGGAGAGCAGGATGGCTGCACTCAGTGAGAAACAAGGATTGTTATTATCACCCACCTTTAGGGAACAAGGAGCTTGATTGTGCTACTTCACTGAACAGAGTTAGTATTTCCATACCATGCTGCAGAAAAGAAGGATCTCAGCAGATCTCTGTCCAGCCAGCAAAGTGCAGCACCTCATTAGTGCAGATTAGTTTTATGTCTTATAAAATAAGCCCTGGTTCGACTTTGCCCAAAATTCTGCAAAAATCCTGACAGCTGAATACGGATCAAAATGTCCAAAAACTTCTGATGTTCATTGCTGCTAAAAACTTGGGAGGAGATGTCTTCTCTGGAGGGCCAACAACATGCTTCACTTGGCTGCTTTTCTCCATCTCCATGGTCACTACATGGGATAAACAGGCTGGAGGGACAGGAAGGGTCCCAGTGTCCCCAGTTTGCTCCTCTCTCTGGTTTGGGATGCTGCTTCCCTGCCTCGCAGCCAGGCTGTGATGCTCCCACCAGTGTGTGGAGGTACTGAAAGGTCAGATCAGGTCTGATGTTCTACATTTAGGGACACACTTGATTTCCTGCACAGTAATCCAAAGTTAATGCACTGCACCTGGGTCATATTTTTGTAAAATGGTCTTGCATTTTGCATGACTGTACAAGGAAAAGATCCCTTACCAGAAGTCAGACCCGTGCAGACAGCCACAAGTTTCAGTAGGAGCTAACAGGGAAGCATGCTGGCTGCAGGTTTAACTTCTGTCTGGTAGCTACAGGCTAGGAACATGCAAATAACTGAGAGGTGTGATTGTGGCAAAAGTGAATTGTAGCACCAGCCAGTCCTGAGAGAATATCCTCTGCTGCAGAGAATGGCAAACCCCTTTTGCCTTTGGCTTTAATGATTTATATTATGTAGTGAGTGAATGAACAAGATACACATGCTGTTTTTATTGCTCCACCCATGTCCTCAACTAAGCATTTCTTTTTTTTTTTTTTTATCCTGTGGCTAATATCACAACTAAACTCTGGTATATAGTCTGAGTATTGATAAAAAAATCTCAGCTGTTCTGCATAAAATACTTCTTGCAGAATGATTCCTTCCTGATTTCCTTCATGCATATATTATTTACAGAGCAAAAAACCAGAGGGAATCAAATCACACAACCTAAAAAAGGAGTGAAAAGCAGGGCCTTACTTGCTCCCAGCAGTGAAGAAATGTAGTGTTAAGACTTGAAACTCATTTCCAATTTTCTGTGTTCTACCATGGTCTCTAAACAGCACATTATCTCACACACCAGATGTGCAGCTGTATCTAGGAACTACAGGGTGCAATAAGTAAGGAATTTCAGCCCTATTTCTTCTTTTATGTTTTAAGTAAAATACTTATTCTGATTTTAATTTAGGTTTTTTCTTGGGTTTTTTTTGTGTGCTTTGTGGGGTGGGAGAGAAGGGAGGAGTTTGCTGTTCAATTATAGAAATGGAAAAAGGAAATCACATGGGACACAGAGTGTTTTAATGTAACAACACAAGAGAAAACAACATCCACACCTCTAATTTTATTTAAATTGGTGCAAAATGAGAGTATAGAAGCAACTTAATAAACACTTAAGTGAAATTTTCCCACAAGTTAGCAATCTCTTGGCTGCCTCTGGCACTGAAATAAAATGGAGAGATCTTGAAAGTTATTTGAACCACTGTCAAGCGCTATTCTGAAAATACTACTTGGATATTAAGTAATTTGAACACATTACAATAAATGTTACCCTTGTGTTACTAGGAGGTTTATTTTTATTCTTATAACAAAAATAACCATGATGATAATGATGATGATAATAATAATAGTACTTTTCTGTCTCAGGTAGGATGAAGCAGTCCAATGGTGTTGCAAATGCCTGTTTTTCATGTATGAGTAGCCATCCTGGAAACAGAAGACATAAAACGTTGCACCAGGATGAATCTAAAACCTGGATCCAGCATGCTAATTTTCTGGGATGTTAATAATATTTGGGAGCTGGAAGGTGGAATATCAGCTCAAGAGAAAAGAGAGGCCACAGAGGGAGAAAATGAGTTTTAGTCTTCAAGGCACATTTTTGCCTTGCTGTTTTCCCAGGAAGGTTCCTGAGTCTGCCAGGAGTCACGGAGCACTCCTTGGGTTCCAAGGAAGGTTTCTGTGGGTTTTCACAACACCTGAACACCAGCGTGGTGCTGTTGTTCCCTGGCTCTGAGCATGGTTTCTGTGGAAGCTGACAAGGGTTGGCTCCTCACAGGATCAAACGGCTGCTCACCTCTAAAGGAGCCGAGCCTGATGCGCAGTGCTTGCAGTCATCCACAAACAAATGAGCTAATTAAATTATTTTTTTGTGTGTGCTCTGGTATACTGCATAGTCCAATTAAGTTGCGAAGCCAATCATCTTGAAATAAATCAACCACATTGTTACATAATTCTTTTTAACAAACAGAGACATCATTATATGAACTAGGTTCTAAGGGTGCCAGATGCTCCTAAACAGGGAGTCTAATTTATTTTGCTGATTTTAAGAAGCAACCTATTCATGTGTGATAGCTTTTGTCATCCAAAATGCTAATTCTTGTCTGAGTTTAAAGTAGGTTTCTGTCTTTCTCATCCATAAATGAGAGCATAGAAGAGCTAAATCTGAACCCTCTTTAATTCCCCATCACACAATCACACAAAAATCTTGTCCCAAAGCACTGAATAAATGTCCTTCTAAACACAGCTAATAGGATTGCAATGGAAAATAGGCCAAAACCACTTCTCAAAATTATTGTTGTCAATATGAAGAAAAAACATCTGATCTCTGAAAACAAAGGTTTTGCTGAAGAAAGAGCACTTGCTGAAAGGTTAGCATCACGCAATGGGAAAAATGGGATGGACTTGAATTATGTTCAACCTTAGAGCAGAGCAGAGCAGCCTGGCTGAGGGCTCAGAAGGCTCTGGCAGACTGGGAAGCCTCGTTCCCTCTGTAAAAAAAAGAGAAAAGATTACGTGCTTTCGATTTGATTAACGTTTCAAGGATACTATTAAGGGAGTAGAGATGTTCCCTTCCAACACTGCCAGTGACGCAGGCTCCTCCAGAGGAGAGCAGAATGCACACATCTAACTCTGCAATCAGGCAAGCCTCTTTTTATCTTTTTGCCCTTGGTTAATGCTTCTTTTTCTCCCAGAGAGAAGATTATAGGAAACAAAAAACCTGTGTTGGTTGTTTTTTTCTGATGCATTCATTGGAGGGTTGAGTGACTCTCACAGAAGCCAAGGCGTGCAGAGCAGCTTTGGTTGGCAGCCCTCTCCTAACCCATCTCCCAGGGTTTCCTGAAGGAATCACTCTGGACCATTACTAACCTGCACCCTCAGAGATGCACAACAGCACTGAGGAGAAAGAAATGGGCATTACTGAATATTTTCTGTGCACCTGTGCTTACCATTCTGACTTGTTCCTGTTTGTTTCAGACCACAACAAAACAGCCTTGCTTTGTATTTTCACTTGGCCAGTGATGATTGAAAGTGATTTCTCTGGATAAAAGCTGAAGAGAAAAACCCTGTGGTTTCCATTTGGACATTAGAAGGTTGATGTGTTTTGCTGTCACATTCTATTTTTAAATGCATGACACTGCACAGGTGTTCAGACTCCAAATCCTTAGCAAAATCTGTCATCTTTCTGCAGCTTGTCACTACATCAGCTCACAGACTGAGGAGAGAATGAAGTTCCTGTATGGCAGAAAACTGCAAGTGCTCAACTGCGGTTAATGATAATTTCTTTCCATAGCTGAAAAATATCCCTGCATTTGATAAATTTTTCAGATGTTATAACTGCTTTGAGGTTCATTTGCCTATCTAGAATTTCTCAAATTATTTTTCTACAGGCCCTCAATGTGTAGGACACAAACTAACATTAAAAATGTGAATAATTTTTGCAGGAGCAAAAGCTGTTAGTCTGAGTCAAAGACCAGGCTGGAGTTTTACCTCGGTGCTTGTTCTCCATAAAACTCTGAATTTAGAAGGATGAGACTTACAAAGAATTACACATCTTCCTCCCATGCCTGCCTTAAACATGTATTATTTTTGTATCTGTAGGCATTACTAAATGTAACGCAGCAAAAAATTTAATAATCAGCATTTTAAGAAAACCATTCTTGAGTTTTCAATTTAAAAAATGGGGCTAACCCCCACTAATGCTGTTCTCCAAATGTTTGTTGAATCTCATGCAATGCTAAGGTAGAACACTATCCCACTCAGCTCTCTACAGTTCAGCAGAACAGTATCACACTTTGCTCTACAGTTCAGACTGTAGAGAAAGGTGGGAATGACGCAGCTCTTACAGGACTGCTCCAGGCAGCAAGCAGATGCCCATTTCTGCCCCACCTTGTCCACAAGGAACACTTCTTTCTGCCTTTGTGGGGCAATCCTCTCTTGAAACTGGAAGACCAAACTCAAGACCTTCTCCCTAAGTAAAGCTTAGATCTCCTGAAGAGACCTGATGTGAACCATCCACGTCCTTCTAGCCAAATTAGAGACAAAATTGTGAATGAAAACTATTCCTTTGCAGATGATTATTTAAATTTTGGCTTGATGATCATTTAGTATCCATCACTATACAAAACCAATGGTGCCTGTCTCAGTGATATCATATTGAACTCCAAGGAATCCATCTGACTCTTGCACAGCTAGTTCAAGTCCTCTGAAGTTTTATTCTATTCCCTACACAATCCCTAGTATCAGTCAGAGAGAGCAGGGAATTGGGGTCCCCTGAGCAATCTGAACCCAAGTATGGCCCAGAGGGTGGGTGTCATTCAAGTGTGCTGGAAGAGCCAGCTGATGTTATTGTGAGGCTTTTCACTACCAGATCTGAAAGGTTTTGGAGACTGGGAGAGGGCCCTGACAACCAGGAAAGACCTCAAATACAGCAACTGTTTTCAAAAAGGCTAAAAAGAGTCTGGGAGGTGACCAGCTGCTCAGATTCACTTCAGCCCCCTGGGAAATCATGGAGCACATCCTTTCTAAAGTCTGACATGCTAAGGAAGGGCAAGATGATGGCTGGGAATAGGCAGAGTAGATTTACCATGGATTTACTAAATTTACCATGATTGACTAAACTGGTTGCCAAATATTTATCAAAAAACAAGATCTGTAGATGAGGAGAGAGCAGAGGGATGTCACCTACTTTGTTCAGGTTTTTGACAGAGCCTCCCAAGCACTTCTGCCTCCAAGTTGGGATGTTGCTGCCTTGATGAGGGAACAACTGAGTGAAAAGCACTGGAGTGAGGCTCAGAAGGCAGTGGTTAATGAGGCACACTCCGGGCAGACAGCAGGAGCAAGGGGGGTCTGGTTCTCCTGTAAGACTGCAGCCTGAATTCACAGATGGACCTGGAATCACTCTGTCCATAATCACTACCACTACTGAAGAGATTTGACGTAGTTACTGGAAATCACAGTATAACAGAATAACTCCCCCTGGAAACTAATCTTCCCAAAGATGATTTAAACAATCTTGTTGCTTCAGATTTCATTAAAAAGTTATTTTCAAAATATACTGTTGACAGTTGTTGATGTTGGACCAAAGGTGATTATGTAAGTTCCAGGCTTTGACTGCCAACAATTAA
Source organism: Camarhynchus parvulus (assembly GCF_901933205.1). Classification (NCBI taxonomy): domain Eukaryota; kingdom Metazoa; phylum Chordata; class Aves; order Passeriformes; family Thraupidae; genus Camarhynchus; species Camarhynchus parvulus. The sequence continues at coordinate 32,378,021 of NC_044577.1, forward strand.
TTGAATTCAGCCATTTTTTCCATTTGTTTCTAATGCATACATTCCTTGAAACAAGTCATATTGGTGTTGTAAAACTTAAAGGACAGAATTCACCTGCTAACTTCCCGGGATGCTCTTACACATACGTACAGAGTATGTCACAGGATGAGCTGTTCTTCCTTGCTAGGCAATAAATCCAGGACTGTTTCCTATTTGAGCTGTCAGGAAGACAGTGCATTTCTTGAATGCTCAAAAGCATTTTGAATAAAACAGATTATTTTTGTTTTTGCCTGGTGGGTTTCAAAATATGACAGAGCAGACATACACTTAGAACCATGTGAAAGAAGAATTTAATCTCAAATGTTTATTTACGAGGTTTGTATGTATATTTAAGGAGATTTAAAAAGTGTTTTTAACCCTGTGATCTCCTGGTTTAATCTTTCACCCTTCACTTGGATGTAGCACCTGCAGACCCCCCTGCTTTCAGGATTCTGACACATCACAGAGAGGGCTCAACCACTTGGCCCCAGAATTGAGACCACATCATGAAATTAGCAACCAGAGCAGAAAGAAAGAGACAATTATGGGCTTTTATGAGTTACATCAATCACTTGGATTTATTCATTTTATCTTACAGAAGATTAATAGATATACAGAACATTAATATACTTTTGCGGCAGTGTAATTTATAAAGGGCAAAAAACTTTTAGGAAAAGCTGTGATGCAATCTAGTATTAATATTTTGCTGAGGGGGGATGAAACTGTTAAACTATTCACCTTGCAAACAGTACTTAAAATTGACAAAGTACAGCTTAGGAAGGTTATTCTGTATCTTATCTTCCAGGGTCAATAATTCTACACTTGGAGCCTTCTCTGAACTGATTTGTCTATATTTCAGATAGCAACACACTTTGATGTTCCTAACCAAATTGATGCATTTCCCCCACACATTTATTGTTCTTATTTCTAACTGCTGAAAGAAAAACTAGCACCTTCTCTAGCTCTTAATGGAAAGCTTATCTATTAAAGATGATGACTTGTATGAGAAAAGGTGGTGGTTCCAGGCAAAAGGACTATTTTACAGACTACTCTAAATGTGTTTCTTTCAGTAATAGGAAATCTGAAGCAATATCAGGTTTATATCAACAGAACATGTGATTCTTTAACAGCCTCTTTCAACAGAAGCTTTTCTTACACACTGCCAGCTACGAGAGTTGTCACTGCTTGCAAAGAAATGTGTCCCTTGGGAATGGCTGGGATATTTCTTTAATAGGAAATTAAGGACCAAGCAAAACACTTAGGTGTACCATCTGTTTATCTGTATTTCCTGCTGGTATTTTTCTTTTCAGACACTATCAATTTTACCCAGAGCACTGACAGACCTGAAGAGCTTGCAATGGAAAAACCTCATTGGAGAGACAGGTAATGTTTCTGGTAGATACAAGAATGTTCTCCCTGAGCTCTGAGCTGACCAAACCCTCTCAGCTGTATTCATCCTCCTTTTTGTGGCTGTGCCTGTGAGCTCATGCATGGTGCTAACACAGTCACGTAGTTCACATCTTCAGAATATCCACAGAGCACACACAGTGTCCCATCCTCATGGGCTGGCTGCAGATGGCCAGGAAAAACCCAACCTGTCTACATCAAATGCCCATTAAAAAAAAAAAAAAGGCAGTGAAAGCATCACAATTTGAAGTAGCAAAAGTATTCCAAGAGAATCATTCAGAATATTATGTCTTCCTCCTGAATCTAGCCCATTTTCTAAATCTGAGAAATTGCCATATTCTCTAAGACTCCTCTGTGTCAGGGTTAAAAGATACTGTCTAAGCAAATTGGGTCAGCACATATCTTTCCAGTTAGATGTTCTGTGAAAACCAACAGGAAGAGGGAAGGGGAAAAAAAAAAGTAAATTATTCCAAACACCCAGAATCAGAAGATCAATAAAGAGGTAAAACTTGCTGTGACTCAGAGTGCTAATGTTGCAGATCTTTGAGGAAAAGGCGCCCAGGAACAGGCAAATAATGCAGTCTGAACAAAGTGTCTCAAGAGTGATAGAAAACAAGATAGCTAAGCATAAAGGGAAGGAATTAAGAAAACTTTGTGCATAGTATTAGGAAAAACTAAACAATATGATACCATCAGCTAGGGATTATCATGGGACCTTCTAAAAAAACACTAAGGAAGAATTAGGAAGTGCTTAGCATCAGCAATCCTACATCACAGGAAGGCATTGGGTAGTTTTCCAGGTATCCATCTGACAAGGAGAATGACAAAAGCAGGGAGAGTTTGACAGACAGCAAATGCAGTTCCTCCCCAGTTTCATAACTAATGCCTAAATCTATAATCTCTAAAATCACACAGTAAGACACATGACCCAAGTGGTCTTTACATTTTGAGGCTGCAAATTCCCCTTAGTTTGTTTAAGAGCACACCTCACCAAGCACCCAAGCTGCCAATCCCTGGATGGGCTCTCCCAGGATACAACCCAGGCATTCCTTCCTTGATTTCTGCTGAAGGATCCAATCCAGGATGTGGTTTTCACACACCTTTGACTTAGGTTGCAAAAACAGGAAAAAAAATGCTTGCAGTGATGCACCTACCATGTTTTATTTTCTAGTGTCTCTTTGCAGGAGTAAGAACATCCTCAGGTAGGTGCAGAAAAAGTCACTTTCCTGCTCACACTGAGTTTGTACATATTCCACCTCCCACCAAAATAAATGAACATATTTGTACCTATTGTGTCTCTTCAAGGTAGATCCAAGCAGGTTTCAGGCTTGCTGAGGGCAGGGACTGAGCACCCTGCTGTAGAATACTGTCTCTCCTGGTAAGTTTGATACTGTCTTGACAGATCCAAGCTCATTTTCCCTTCTGCCATCTTAACCAGGGGATAAGCACTGGCTTATTTGTACAGAGAGAATGGAGATACCACCCGTTTGTTCATCAGTCATTAAAAGCTGTTCCATCTTAAGCCAACCTTTAAAAAGTCTGCTAGTGCAAGTGGAAGCAGGCATCCCTGCAATCCCTGTTCTGGACCTTTCCTTCTGGCTGAATTCTCAGGTACCACACACAATCTGCAGGTGTTTAGTTCAAAGTCATGATATGGATAACCTCCGCATTATCTTTTAATGACTGAATTTTCCAGAAGTGTGTGTAGAGAACTCCTGACCACATTTAGTCAAGATGTTATTCTCAAATTGAAGAAACAAGGAAAATAACCCAAACAAACCAACTGAATTTATGTAGGTTTTCTTGCCCCACTAAAATTGATCACTAGTCCTTTTCCAGCTGAGTATTTTGAGGAGGAGTCAGAACCAAACAAATTATACAACAGCATGTGTTTCCATTAAAGGAAAGATTAAAAGCTCTTTTGCAGCCTCCACATGTCTGTCCAAAACACCAAAATGTGGATACCCAGGAAATCCTGGTGAATTTCTGATTGCCATACATGTGTGATTTGGCTTTCAAACTTGTTTCTGTTTCAAATACTATTTTAGCCCATTCCCTAAGAAAACCAAGCTTCCTGGGATGTTGTTGCCCATCACTGAAAGAACTGTTCAATCATTCTGTGCACTTCAGTTGGATCAGAGCTGGTGATCTCAAGGATAATTAAATTTCTGTTAGACAATTGTAGTGGATGAGACAGGAATGGGGACATAGGGCACAGGCTTTATTAATAACTGATCACAGATTGAGTTTATCTCAATACTCCCTGAAAACATGAAAGTATTTCACTGGTGTAGGACAAGTCAGTCAGTGACTACTGAGCTGTATTTTCAGAACTACAGTTTCAACATCTGAACAGAACAAAATTCCATCTCCCTCACAGTTACTGGTGTTATTGAAAAAAATTAAGAACAAATCTAGTACTTACTTTGGATGGACAAGACAATCCAATCCATCAAAACACAAGAAATGTAAATATAATGGCCATTGTATCTTTGTCCCCATATTAATCTTATTATTCCACCAAAAATACAACTGTGCTGTTCATTGAAAGAATATTGCAAACTCACCAGAAGGCAAATTTCTGCAGAATGATGTCCTTAGCCAGCATAAATACAAATTTTGCTATTTTAAATTCATTCTTTTCTTCATTGTTCAACATCAAGTATTAAAAAAACAGCAACACTGACCCTCAGTCTAAGCAAGCAGAGTAAGAGATCTCATCCAATACCCACAAAAAGGTTTTGCTGAATAAAAGATGGAGTTTAAATTCCCTGGTTACTGCAGTGTTAGGCTGCCCATTGCTGATAACACATAGGTCACACATGTCTGAATAAAAGGATTATGGGGTGAGCACCATAAAATGGATCTGAGTATGAGGTATGTCACGTTTCTTCATCCTTACGTTTAGAGGCATTTTATTTAATTTAAATCAAATAGGTCCTAACTCAACAATGCATTTATTCCCCTGTCAGACACTCAACACATTGGTATTATTTTAAGCTAGCTTAGCTTGGCGCCAGCTGGATACTGAATTCTAGTCAGAAGAAAAATAAGAAAAGACTTGAAGAGTGAGATGGATGAGAATGGCTTTCCCACTCTTTAAGAACTTTAAGGAAAGGCATTAACTGTGATTTCACCAAAACTGATGTAAAAAAAAAAATCTGGGATTATGGGTTCTAGGGAGAAGGAGAGAAAGAGCAGAGAAACTAAAAACCTTCTGTGCCCCAGGAAAGTAATGTGGTAGAAATGCAATTTGTTGCATCTCTTGGTCTGGATCTCAGTTTTACACAGCACAGCTCACTGCCACAATAAGACCTTCACAGGCAGAGGGTGTCTCTACACAGAGGGGAAAAATATGCTTTTTAGGGCAGAATCTACAACATCTACAGTTCTATAAAACTTGCTCCTTAAAAACCAATCCTCACATCAAATTCCAATCAGGCGCTTTAAAAGTGGATATCCACTCAGACTTGGAATCGTGACAAATGAGTTAAAAAATGGACAATTTGAAATGGAAACACTCTGGAAATACATTATACAACCTAGGACCCAAAGCTGATAAACCTTTGGACTGATTTGCTACCAGACAGCTTGGACAGAAGCCATCAGTGAGGGGTGAACAGATGACCATTAATAGATTCTGGAAAGGTTGCTACAAAAATTTGTTTCCTGCAAAAATAATAAAATAAAATGTTTCTAAAAATATGTTTTAAATATTTAAATTTTAAAAAATGAAGCTGAGTAGTAGAAAGGAAGGCAGGCTTTCTACCTGCTCCTGGGCTGCTGTACTTTGGATGGAGGGGCATCTCCAGGAGGAAGAAGAAAGCAAGGAAACTGCTGGTTCTCCCAGAGGAACTGAGCATCCTCTGCCTGGAAAAAAACTTCAGGAAGATGGAGCACAGAGGGAGAGAGAAACAGAGGGAGCAAGCAGGCAGCTCCCAGCAGAATGCAGCTTAGAAAAGCTCCCTGGAGGGCCAGAAACTTCTTCACAGCAGTGAGCAGACCCAAGCCAGGGGAAGGCGAGGAAGACTGATGGATTTGTCATTCAGCAATAGAAGACAGTGCAGCTTGACTCAGAATTAACTCAAAAATGGATGTTTCCAGCACTGGAAGATTAATTCAATGTCTGGAAATCGACACAGCAGCTCAGCAGCGGGCAGCAGAGGCTGGCACACAACAGCAGCTGCAGCACAGCATTTGTCCCAGCCCCACAAGGAATTTAGCATCGGTATTTTCCTTGCCTCGAATGGTGACAGAACTGATAGTAGTCAATGGGCAAAATGGAATCAGTTTCAAAAAACACTGAGGTGTTTCAATCACCTCATTTAGAGTAGCCCACGCTACCACACCCGATAAGACAGTGGTGCCACAGCAACATTATCTACTGCCAATCTTTCCACAAAGCTGATTAGCATTTTGTTAGTTTAATGAGTGGAAAACAACACAGGCTTTAGCCCTCTTGCTGGCACTCTGCTTGAGAAACTGAAGGACTGGGCTTCACTCGTGCCTTGATCCAAATTACATCACTCCAAAAATGCCCCTGTTATCATATAGCCAGTTCAGATTCAGAAACTCTTTGCCTTTGTATGGAGATGGGCCAGGGAAGGACAGAGTCAGTTATGCAGAATATTCTTCTGGTCTACTGGGTGAAGATAAGAAATTTGCCTCTAGGCTCTGTTTTATTCTTTTACTTTCCCAAAATAATGATGACACACATGTAACACACCTTGACTATAAAGTGCTATGAACTCCAGTTACAATGCACTATAAAATTACTGGTATGTGCATACAATTTCAGAAGTTTTCTTCTAGCAGTCAGCCACCCAACTGCCTGGAGTAAGGAGAAAATTCAACTTGGGAACAGCTTCCCTGGGTTTAGGCTCCCAATGGCAAAGAAACCCACCAGTAACAGCTACAGCCAAAGGACTGAGACCAAACCACTGCCAATGAGACCCTTAAATTCCCACTGGGAACAGGAATTCCAACTTTCCAAACACCTGTTAGGAGCAACAGAATCAACGAGCAGGTTCTTGCAAGGAAAAGAGAGACAGGCAGCATTAAAGGACAAAAAACTTCAAGGTCTGATATTCCACCCACCTGGGTTTGATGCACAAGTAGAACTCTGTTACTGTGGGAATATTCCTAGTTACTGTCAGTCTGTCTGTCCTTCTCTGCCTGCAGTAACTTCTCAGGCTCACTCCACCTGCCCACAGGGCTGTTTTACATCCATCATCTTTCTCTCTCTCTCATATTCACCTCTTATTCCCTCAGCAAAGTCCCAGGGTTTTTTTTTTTCCTCCAGGTCAGCCTCAAGCACAGCCAGCTCCTTCTCTATTAAAACCCCTTAAATCTACTTAATAGCAGAACAAATATAGGAGCACCTCTATGCACAGCGTTTTATTTTCCTAGATAATGGGTAAAGCAAGATGAAATTAAGGTAGTGTTTATACTGGTGATTGATGATATTAGAAATACCTAGTCATCCCTTAAAACAAGTACTATAATGTCAAGAAATTCACAACTGATTGTAAACATAAACCAAACATGCTGGATCTGGACAAGCAGAATGAGAGCTTTTGGAGCAGCCTCAAATCTGTACTGTAATGATACAATAACCATAATTGGCCCCAATGCACATAAAGCCTGATTTTAGAGACATTAGATTCTTCACTTTATTTTTTTATTTCTCCCTATTCTTTCATTTTCACTTCCCAGCTAATAATAGCTTCTATTACTACCAGTCATTTGGAACAAAGAGAAAACCTATCTCAAGAACTACAGCTCTTACAGCTCTTTAAATCCACCTTAAATTATAGTCAATCGTTCCAATTCTATATTTACAGTAAGCACTGCCATTCCAGGGAGAGCAGAGCATCACACCAGCACTGAAATCCCTGCTGCAAAGACAAAACGACTCAGTCTTTACAGTTGACCCAACTTCACAGCCCTTCATTTCCACCCAATTCCTAATTTGTTTCCTTGAATCTCTTTGTTAAGTGCGACTGAGCTTAGAGCCGAACACCAGCCCGCAAGGAGATTCCCCACAGGAAAGGAATTAGCAATGTTTTCCAAGTCCTGACCTGCAGACTGGACTTCACAGTAGTGATGCTCTGCTGGAAGCAAAAGCTGCCAGCAGGTCACCCTTTATTTTCACTCTGATTGATCCTTTAAGCACCTAAACACTCTACATAAACTATAGCTACAAACCCAGTGGGAAATTGAAGGAATGGAAACATAATGGGAAGGAAGAATGGGGTTGGGGAAATAAACAAACATATTCAAGATTCGAAGTGAGAGGTCAAAGCTGCCTCAGAATAGGGTGTGTTTGGAAGTCAGGTTCAGGATGAATTTGTAACAGCCACGTGAATGGGAACTTCCACCTTCCTGTTTTCCAATTCTGCTAGATGTGATCTAGCAAAGATTTTACAGCTGGTGTTTGTGTTTTGTAATGGGTATATTGAAGCAGTGTGTTAAAGTGGGCAAAAATCAGGATACGAAGACAGATTAGCAGAGCAAATGGACTGTCCTGCGTAGCACAAACCCGAAAAAAAACCTTCCTTTTTCATCGCTATCTCCGGTTTTGACACATTGACAAGTAGGCGTGAAAGATCCAAAGCCACAGGCTTCCCTGAGCACAGGAACAGCTCACTCACTTCTGAGCAAGAGGCAATCCCCATCCATGGAATCACAGCTTTTGTCTTTAAACCATTCAGCGCAGAGTAGCACTGGCCTTTGCTTACTGCAGCTCTTTACCACTAGTGCCCCAGAATTACATCTAACCCAACACCTGGAGCAAATAAAGGTCAACACCTCACGCACGGACCACAAGCAACTTGCTGGCACCTCACTGCAAATTCCCCAAGCAGCTCTTGCTTCTCCTTGTACAGTTTTGTTTGTGAAGTGTTGATTAAAGGTAACAATTTTAACAGTATAGGAGGAATTTGGTGTACCCAGGGCAGAGTTGCAGCTCTCTGATGCTCTCAATGTTCAGGTCAGCAAGTGGTTTCTGCTGCTCCCTTTCAACTCCCATTCCTGAGTTCCCTTCTTGTAGGAGGAAAACCAGAAAGGTGGGAGTGATGAGAGCATCCTACTTTAGCACTGGGGATTCACCAATCCTTCCATTTCACTTCCCTGTCTGTTACACTTACAGCACAGCTCTGACATCTCTCCAAGTGCTTTACAATGGCAGAAAAATTCCTTGTGTGTTACAGATGGAAAGTTTGAGACACGGATTTTGCCTAGGCAAGCCTGGGGTATCTTGTGGCCTACTGGACATCAGTCAAAGAAGTCTTGCTGTACAGATTTTAAACAGGATCTGTGATCTTTTTGTGCCCCAGTCAACCTACAAATAAACTGAAAAGGATCATGGACCCAGCTTCATGGAGCTAGGACAAAAGATGTGTTGTAAGGACAGGTTGAGTTGTGAACCTCCTCCTAAACTAAACCTGGCCCCATCCACCTTAAGACACAACTCCTTATTCAGAGTAATAAATTCTCAATCTGCTGAAACCAGCGTTTGTTGATCTGTCTCCAGCTCCAAATTACCTGCAATTCCTGAGTTATCTACATTACTTTATTACACAAGGCTTGTAATGCCCACAGCACCAAAAAAAATTACCAAAGGAAGCCAAACGAAAGGTTGGGTCCAATACATTTTATGACAAAGTTCTCCCTGAAATTAAGGGGGGATGGAATTTCATCTGTGCACTTCCAGATGACCAGAGGGAAGCATTTACCTTTCTGAAATGGCGCTGAGAGTCTTGCATGGTGCCTATTTCTGATACTCACTGCAAGGGCATGCTACCTGGACCACATTTGCAAGGCTATGGAGACAAAATTAAAGTAGCCAGAAGGAACAGATCTCTGTGTTTCTACACCTCACAGGATATGCATATTTTAAATGGAAAGGCAGCTTTAGCTCAGCTTTTAATATATTTCTTCTTATGAAGCAGTACCTTGCGCTATAGCAAATATTCTTTCAGCTCAAGTTGCTAAGAACCTTAAATTCTGTTTAAAAAAAAAACCTCTGTAAAAATGTTGTTTCATTGTCAAAACCTGCTTTGGTTATAGCTATTTTCAACCTTTGAAATTCCAAGACAAACAATGTGTCATTGAATTTCACTCATGTCAAATGCTATACTGCTAAACTTGGTGGAGAAAAAATTTAAATTAACAACTTTTGTCTTTTCTGTTCCTAATTATTTCTCATCTATATAAACAGTGCTGGGGGAAAAAATCAGCTCTTTTTTAGGGTTTGTAAAATGATTGATTCCTAGATTTCTAATGCAGTAACAACTTTGCCCAATGCTAATGCTAAAGAGAGTTTATTGATAGAATACTGAAGCAACTTTGACTATAAGCACTGGAAGATGCCGCTGTGAGCCTTTCTCAATTTCAGACCACAGAGATGAGAGAATAAACCAAGAGTTACAGTGCCTGGCTACCCCCAGAACCACAGGTCCTGCCTGGGACTCTGTGTGTGTGTCTCTGAAACTACACCTTGCCTAGACAAAGGGATAGTGCCAGGTTTTTTTTTTTTTTTTGTTCCAACAAGAATTCTTTAAAATGACAACTCGTATTTGCAGGGAAGTAGAAGAAGCCCCCCTCCTCCTTGGAGGTATTTAAAGCTGACTTAACAAAACACTAGCAGGGATTCTATAAACTGCATTATCCTAATGCTTCACACACTTTAATTCTCAACATGTAGAACTCCATTACTTCCAAAGAGATAACTAACAGAGCATTCAGCAATTATGTGACAATTGGAAAAGCTTACTGAAAATTAATAGTAAAGCAAGAGCACCTATTAATGATAACACAAAACAGCAATTTTTCATCTTCTTATCAATAACAGCCCAGACATGCACGGACTGTGCATTGCAAATTGCTGTTTTGCTCCATATTGTCAACAGAAGGTAAACCTGGCTTTAAAAATTAATGAATTTATACAGGAGCAAGTTAGCACCTTAACCTGACTCAACAGCAGCCTTCCTTACTGTTTAATATATCCAAATATGCAAAATATTTCAGGAAATTTATATGTGCAATTGCTGCATGCATACTGCTACCCCATATAATAATCAAAATAATCATCTAGAAACATGCTACAAAAATATAACTGTGCTGTCTTAAAAGTATAAAACATGAACTTCTGACTGAGCAATATAGATACAGCATACAAAGAATCACCTAACACTGCTTTCAGAAATTCAGTGAGACACTCTGCCATAATCTCCTCAGATTTGTGAAGTTTCACATGGATTTCATCCTAATTTATGCATCTTTAACAAGTAGGTAAGTAGACAGCACACTTTGATATCTGAAAGGAAAGACAGCATTTGAAGTTCAATCTATTAAAATAAAAAGCACTTCTCCCTTCACTGAAAGGCAGTGACAAAATATTTCCCATTCTAACACTCCTGATTTTATAAAAAAAATTAAGACTGCCCCAGCAGGAAGGGTTTGATGGTAGCATTTCTGGCTTACTGAAATGCTGCTGTATTGCACCACTGAAACCCAGGATGTTTTTTTTCTTGGCTGAAATGCTGAGCCTTTACTGCAATATCAATATTATCCACACTGATTTTTGGTTAAAAAAGGAAAGAAAAAGTCAAGAATCAGTAATACCAATGCCTCCCTTCTAAAGCTGCTAATCAGATTCCAGGAAGCCACCAGTCCCTCCAAATTCTGGCCAGAGAACAAAGAATAGCACAGACTTGCATTCAATGCATTACCACCAACATAAAACATTTCTTAATTTATAATAAGCTGTAACTTAAATCAGGTGTTCTGGTAACAGCATGCCAAAATACACTTACACAACTTTTTAGTAGTAGGTTAGCATTAAAAGGTACACCTAAAATGCTTCAAAAATCTCACACATTCTCATTTTGCTTTACTTTATTATTTAAACTGACTTATATAAGGTATAAAGCTAATTGACTCCAAAACCTTGCTGGTTTGTACCTAAAGAATGCAGAAAAAATGAATCCTCCTGGGTGAGCCGAGTGCCACATCCACCTGAGAATCTGCAGTGGCTATTTATGATTTTTGTTTGATTCAAGGCAGCAACTTTGCTTCATTTAGTCAGCCTTCACTCACACACTCACAGCAAGCAACTTCCCAACATCACCATTGCACAACAAACCCCATCCCTGATGGCGCAAGCTCCAATTGAGCCCTTTGGTAGCTCTTAAAAAGAAATAAAGGAAGAAAAAAGGATGGTGCAAGTGAATGAGAGAGGTTGTAGGTGTGAGGAAGGAGTTTTTATTTAGTTCCCTCCTGCTCAGCAACTTTGTAATCCATTTGCTGCTCTCCTTTCCCCATCTCTCACCCCTGCGTGTTGGTTAGTTGGAAACTGGGCTGCAAGAATGCGAAGAATGTAAACAGCCTTTTATTGTCCAAAAGGATGGGAGTGTGAAAGAAATGTGCGCCTTATCGCAGGGCTGCAGCTCGCTACTTCATTGCTATGATAAAGTGCTGGAGCAAAAAACATTACACGACAAGCACAATCCAAAACCGGATTAGAATTTGACATAAGCTTCCTCAAAAACTAATCAATCACCTCACACTGTAACACTAGACTCCAGTTCTTAAGGAGGGTGTTTAATCCCTTCAAGGTTTATTACACACTCCCTATTGACTACTTCGTGACAAACTTTCGTGTCCAAGGCAGCCGGGGAAGAGAGGCATAACTTTTGCAGCAGAGGTATTTGTGAGAGTAACACCAAAACTCCCCCCCAAAAACAGCAAGCGCAGTTAAAATCTTTCTGAAATAAAAGCGAAGATGGCCAAGCTCTTTTGCAAACACGTTTTTTTTTTTTTTTCTCTTTATGAGCGCCTCACGAACACGAGCATCAGTCCATTTGTTCCGTACCACCAGCGCCCCACGGACGAGGCGCTGGGCGGGAGAAGTTGAGCTCCTCGCCCGCCTCAGCCGCGCACCTCGCTTCGCCTCCCTCCCTTCAGCGCTCCGAGTCTCGCACTCTGCGCCTCACCTCGCCGCCACGTCAGTCCCCGCATTCCCCCACCGCATGCAGAGGAATAGTCACCACAGCACCGGCGTGTCCCACAGTTTCTGATAAAAATTAAGGAAACACCCCGGGCGCGCCGCAGCAAGCCCAAACTAATGGGGGAGCTTCCCGAGCTCTACCTGCGCACCCAGCTCTGTCTTGCATGCGGAAAAAAAAAAAAAGGCGCTTGTGGCCAGCAGAAAACTTTCCGGGAGCGGGCAGTCTCGGCGATGCTCGGCACACACAAACACTCCCATCCCTCCCATCCCGGTATTTTCCAGCTCCGCGGCGGCTCCCGGCGCATCCCGGCCCCCGGGGCCGCGCTGGGCTCGGGCTGCGAGCGTCCCGCATTCCCAAACGGGGCGAACAGAGGCAAACAAAAAAAGAAAAAAAATGGAAAAATAAAGAGAAAACCAAGAATATGTTAGGGGCTGCGGGAGGCAGGTTTGGGGAACCGGGCTCCAGAGGAGACCGCGCCCGCCGCGCTCCCGGACGAAGGCACCGCTGTCCGCCAAGCCCCCCGTGAGAGTCCGGGGGCCACGGGGATAGAGACTTACGAGCTGGAGGACGCCCTGGACCACGACGAGGGGCAGGGGCTGCAGGGGCACCATCCTGGCTGCCGGTCTAGGCGGCGACTCCCCCGGCGCGGGTCTCGCTCATCGCCGCTCCGGGAGGAGGACGGGGGGCAGGACCGAGCGCAGGGACACGCCGCCCGCCGTCCCCGCTCACGGGGCGCTGCCAGGCAGCGGCCAGACCCCGGCACTGCCGCGGCGCTCGGCTCGGCGCCGCTCGGCTCCGCGGGCGGCCATGGCGGGCGGGAGGCGGGCTGAGGCGGGCGGGAGGCGGCGGCGCTGCCCGGCTCCCCGCGGGGCACGGCTGGGCCCCCTCACAGCCCGCGGCCGGGCCCCGCCGCCCTCCGCGCCGGAGGGACCCGCCCGGGCCGCGGCTGAGGGGAGCGGTGCCGGGGGCGGCGCGTCCCCGCCGGGCGCTGAGCGGACCCCGCTGCCCCGGGCGGGGCGGCCCGGCCCTCACGGCAAGTTTAAAGAGGCGGCGGCCCCTCCTCCGCCCGCGGCCGCCCTGCCGAGCCTAGGTGCGCCTCTGCGAGCAGCCCTGGGCCGCCCGGCCCCACCGCTGTGGGGAAGCGGAGGCAGGTGAACAGACTCGACGGCCATGCCCTGGTCCCGGCTTTATAGGGCACTCCCGTCACAGCTCCTTCCTTCGGGGGGATCTGCCCCCGGCACACACAGGCGGCTGGGCAGCCGTGGGGCTTGTGGGGAAACCCGACGTGGTTCTGCTTGGCGGCTGTGGGCAGCACGGTGGGGCGGCCCGGGGACACTCAGACTGCCCCGGGGACACCGAACCTGCCCTGGGGCCTGCCCTGGGGACCCCACATCCCTGTCACCTGGAGCCGGTGTACACATTTGAGTGGGCACAGGCACAGGGTCATGTTTAATTGGGCTCCTTGTGCAGGGCCGCAGGGTCTGGGTAATGGTGTGCAAGTCTGGGGAGCCCCGAGGGCTGCAGGACCCATCTCCAAAGAAGTCACTGGGGTCAGATCCATTTAATAACAGAATTTAATGACTATTCACCAGATCCATTGTTGAGATAGCTGTGAGCAGGCTGAAGCTGTCCCTCTGTTGTAGTGACACCTGTGTAAGGTGGCAACCTCGAAAGGGGAAATAAAGTTTTGGGTGCAGGAGGCTGGATGGAACAGTGACCCCAGCCAGGTTTGGCACACAAACCACACACACAGCTTGGGCTGAAGCATTGCCACCATGGCAGGTACACTTGTGCCAGGTCTGACAGTGCCTGTGTTTGCTCATCAGTAATTCCATGCCGTGATATGTGAGCTCTCTGCCACCGGGCTGAAGTGCAAGTACTGGTTTCAGTTTCCAAACCCTGCCTGCCATTTGTAGATTACTTTCCTCTTAATTCTCAGTCTCATCTTCTTACTAGGTCTGTGTTCAGGTTACATTTTGACAACCCTTGTAAGCTCAACTGCTAAAATCCTTGTCAGTGGAAACAGCTTTGCAATCCCTGTCGTGGCACTTGAGAGCAGCCATGATTTTACCAGGTAGTGATTGTGGTTTTTTGGTTACATCCCACTGGTTCCCTTCCTAGCTCTGCTGCAAGGTGGCTTGAAAAGGTATCATGTGGATGTCATTGAGCCATCGCAATCATTTGAGTTTAGACAAAATGCTTTATCTATAACAAAATAATCTACTTATTAAGGGAACATCTTAAAATTAGTTCATTTGCAGTAGATTCAAAACGCAGAGAAAACTGAAATAGTGATGGTCACCAAGTCAATGTATTATAATGAATTTAATAGAGTTACTTTTTGTGGAAAAAGTTCAAGAGGTTTTTTTGTTTCATAGAATCGTAGATTCACAGAAGAGAATGTTGGAAGGGACCTTAAAGTTCATCTTGTTCCATCCCCTGCCTTGCGCAGGGACACTTCCCACTGTCCCAGGTTGCTCCAAGCCCCATCCAACGTGGCCTTGAGCACTTCAGGGATGGAGCAGCCACAGCTTCTCTGGGCAACCTGTGCCAGGACCTCTCCACCCTCACAGGGAAAAAATTTCCTCCTAATCTCTACTTTTTACTCTGCTCCTGTCAGTTTGAAGCCATTCCCCCTTGTCCTGTTGCTCCATCCCTTGTCCCCAGTCCCTCTCCAGCTCTCTGGAGCCCCTTTAGGCCCTGGGAAGGACTCTGAAGTGTCCCCAGAGCCGTCTCTTCTCCAGACCACAGCCCTCAGCTCTCCCAGCCTGGCTCAAGCACAGAGCTGCTCCAGTCCTCAGAGCTTCTTTATGACCTTCTCTGGACTTGCTCCAACAGGTCCATGTCCTTGGGGCCACAGGGCTGATGTCCTGCAGGTGAGGTGACACCAGAGTGAAAGGGGGAGGATCCCCTTGCTCGACCTGCTGCCCACGCTGCTTTTGAGACAGCCCAGGACACAGGAGAATTTCTGTGCTGCCAGAGCTCATGTTGAGCTTTACATCAACCTTCTCCTTGGGGATGCCTTTGATCCTTCCTCCACCCAGCCTGTACTTATGCTTGGGATTGCCCCGACGTTATTTTAGTGCCACCATTTGACATCCTGTTTAATACACAACGATCCGAATAGAATATGCTAGGATTTACCCGTATTAGAGTTTAAATCCAGGAAGTTGCTTAGATGGAGAACAGTCAGACGCTGCTCTGCGTGTGTTTCACAGGGACAAATGACACTTTCTGCGGTGCCGAAATCGCGGGTTTTGCGCTCAATCGCGGGGCCCTGTGGCCAATGGACACATCGCGGGCGCCCTCTGCCGCCCGCAGGCGGTACCGCAGCTCCGCTCGGGGCGCACCGCTTTGTGCCGCCAAAGTCAAGAGTTGGAAAGGCTGAATTCGGATCAAGTGTTTTGAGAGATCTCGTCTGTATTTAAAAAATAAAATTTTTAAAACAAATCTGTGCTCTCTGAGTTCAGGGAAAGCCGAATTTCTGTAATTGGCTTTTAATGGAGCAATAGCGTTGGAACTGAAGTACTGCAGTTTTATCCTATTAAATACAAACTGAGTTGATTCAAATGACATTAACTTTGTCACACAAGCTACCAGAAGCCAGCCTGAAATCATACTTTTTCCAGATTAAGCAGCAGTAAGTAACTGTAAAGTGCTTTGAAGATGAGAAGCATCATGCAAAGTGCTAAGTATTATTGTTATCTGCATTATTTGCCAGAAAAGTCACAGTAGTGCTGGCTAAGAAGAGAATGGAAGGCCTGTGCTTTGCATTTCCTGTCTTTGCCGTGCTAGCATGATCTTTAAACCTCATTTAAATGGGGATGGGCAAATTTTCTGGTCTAATTTTAAGGCACAATAACTGATAGTTGGTTCATCTCAGGAAATAATAGTTGTATACTGCAGGAAGTAATCCTAATCTCTCTAGAAATGGATTAATGAACCAGCTGTGGAAAAAAATAAACTAAAGGCTCAGGATCCTCCTAAACCATCTTGGCTGCTACAAGACAGTGAAAAATACCTGATTAACTCATGATCTCTAATGCTTGTGCACCAAGTCAGTAATAACTTTTATTTCTTTATCAAGTAATTTGTCCACACAAACAAGTTTGTTGCCTGTAGTTAGCATCAAACCCATCCGTTTTCAGCCTCAATTCAAGTCTCAAATCTCATTCCTCTGAGTTAATTTAAAGCATTGATGTAACTTCTACTTCTCTTAGTCCAAAGACTCCTCACTCTGTTTCCAGCTGCTGGGAACAGCGGACTGGAAAGAGCTGCCTGTGTCATTGAGTCCATCTCCCTTAACTGCAGACGGTGAAGTGTGGGGGTTTTGGAAAATCTTCAAGATCCTCCTTTACATTAGCTAGTTAGGAGTAGGGGAATTTCATGCTCCAAAAATTCACACCTCTGGCATTTGAAAACCTCTTCCTAACCTCTAATTTTCAAATTTGCTGTATTTGATAGCTGGATCCTTTTACAGTCAACTGCTTTATGTTAATGAGCTCTTCTTCCTAATTATAATGTATAGCCCAAAAAATTTAAAAGGTACAGATTCCCTTTCAAATTTTATTAATCATGTGAGCCAGGCAGTCTCTCTCAGGCAATAGCGCTCCATTTCCTGTATTAGTCTAGTAAAACTTTTCTTTTATCTGCTGCCATTGGAATAAATATTTTTTTTTTAATGTGGGTGAGCATTCAAATTTAGATGCTGGAGCCTTATGGAATGTCATGAATGCCTAGTTTGCCTCTGTTGAAAAGAGAATCTTTGATACTCCCTATGACAGTATTTTCCTTGTCTAGAATGCATTATATTTTCTCTGGATTGTTCCAGTTGTTCCAATGTATTATCCAGATCCTTCACACTACTGAGTGCCTGCTGCTTCTGTGTGAGCAGCATATTTCAATAGCAATTCCTGCCTTGCTGGAATTGCTAATTAATTTATTGACTAGCTAATCAATTTATTGAATACTAGTGGTCCTAAAGATCA
The DNA here is from genome assembly GCF_901933205.1 of Camarhynchus parvulus. NCBI lineage: Eukaryota > Metazoa > Chordata > Aves > Passeriformes > Thraupidae > Camarhynchus > Camarhynchus parvulus. The sequence goes on from NC_044577.1 coordinate 32,395,446, forward strand.
ATCTTTAAAGAACCTTATTAGTTATTTCCTCCCAGACCTTGAACAAAGTCTGTTAAACCATACCTTACCCTCTTCACAACTTTTTCCTAATCATCCTCTCCAGCCTATTTGTTTCCCTCCATGACATCCAATTATATTTTGGTTGAAGTGCTGATAAATGACTCTATTTCTTTTGTCTATAAAATTAGTAACCTAATCAAAGGCAGGTAATGAAATATTTGTCATCCTAGAATAATCTACCTTTCTGAAAAAAACCCCTTAAATCAAAACCCAGATGAATTTATCCCTTACTCTTTTTCTCTGCGTTTCCAAGCCCTTTTTCTCCTCCTTCAGGTGGCTTTCAACAGCTTTGCATATTTCTAAAACTCATATTTGCTGATACTGTGTTTCTCTTCATATTCTTAGGAATTAGATTTTCATTTGCTGTTCCACATTTATAGCATTCCTGATTTCACAGTTTTATTACTGATCTGCTCTCTCTGACTTGCAGTTTCCCACGTTGGTTATTTCAGATTCAGGAGTGAGAATTGTCCACTTCCACATCTCTGCTTGTCTCAGCACATCAGCCTTTAGAATTCTGTTTTACCCAGGGTGTTGCAAACATTTTCTCCTGCCCTTTGATTAGTAATATTTGCCCTAAGATTGAGGATATTCATTCACATTGAAAGCTAAAGTAGGAGATTAATTTGAGGGAGATTGGTTTCCTTCCAAAGAGAGAATGCCTTGGGTTTTTTCCTTTCCATGTACTTTTGGGTGAGGCTGAAGAGTCCTGGCTACTTTTTCATGTGATCTTTCATGACTCTCATTTTATTACATTTTCTGACCTCTAATAAATCCATTAACTTTGATTGTCAATACTTTGCCTTATTTTAGTGGTCTGTGCTTATTTTTAAATGCTAAGCTATTTTTTATCTAGATAATCCCAACACAGTTGGCACTGAGACATTAAGAAGCCAAATTAAACTTCTAGAGTTTATAAACTATTTTAGAAATGTCAAACAGGCAAATGGGAAAGATTTTGGAAGGTACATTAAAGAGAAAAGTAATGATGAAAATCTGCTTGCAAGGAAAATGGGTTGTCTGTAACTGGTTAAGAAGAGCTATTAAATAAAATTGTTTTTAAAAGTCATAGTAGCTAGAGTTATTGCAGAACTAAATATTCAAAGAAAGCAATCACAGCATTTGAGGTCAGAGTGACTGCATTAACACCCTCGGGGGTTTTTCCCTACCTTCAAAATTTTTAATATGTTTTGCTCATCAGAAATTGATACATTATTTAATCAGTTAATTTCTTGCAAAGGAACATTTTCTCATTTATAATGAACCCTCATGTGAGATTCATTTATGCTGTGGCTACCCTGTTTAATTTATCTCTAAGGTTCTAGCTCTAAAATTGCTTTATTTTAAGTTTTGTTTTTGTTTTCAGAGTTTTTTCGAGAATCTGATTTTTAACTATTTATTTTCCCATAGAATATGTAGAAACCATAAATGTGAACCGTGTGCTTTGCATTTAACCCAACAGAAAAAATATGCAAATCTGCATTATGACAGAAATATTTGCTGTGTAATTCTATTAAAAAAAATCCAACTTTATAATATGGGGAAAAAAAGTCCCAGAGCTGTGCTAAAATTTTGTCTGTGACTTGGGAGATTAAATTTGCTGTTGCATTCATTTAGTACTGAAAAAAAGTACTGTTCAGCAGATGCTTCCAAATCTACTTCCCTTTCATTTTATTACATTTCTAAGTCATAATCTTTATGTAAAAATATGCATTGTTTTTACTGTCACCTTTCATCTAAGGAGTGATAAGGAAATATCCATATAAAACGTGTACACTTACTAATATCAAGGTGAACTCTGGCTATTTCTAAAAGACAACTCCAATATAATATTTTTAATAGGGTTTCAGGAAGGTAGCAATATAAATAGCTTAAAGGGATGATAGCATGCCCAAGTGAACTTTGTCAGAGATAGAGAGAAATGTATCACATTATGCCTTAAAGAGGCCCCTTGTGGTTTTTAAACCCATAATTTTTTCTGGCCAAATTGGCCAAAATAAGGATGTCTTTATTTACATAATTTCCAGCATAAGTGACTTGAATCACCAATGGAGACATTGTGCCCTGCATCTCTTTTCACATTGTTTATCAGCAGATGTCAGATTGTGTTACTCTTTTTTTATTGTTCTAAATCTACCCAGGCTAGAGCACAGCACATGTCCCAGTGGCCTTTGGTGCCTTGAGAGATAAAATTGTTCATAAAACATCCAGAACATGCCTTCTGTTATCAGAACAATTAGAGCAGGTTGACAAATGCACGAGCTCTTAGGTTAAACACATAATTGGTTACTTTTGAAAATTGACACAAATTCTTGATTTTCCTTATCATCTTTCACAAAGCCAAAGCAATTATTCACAAGATGTTTTTGTATCCCAGAGAAACAGGGAATTTTTTGATCTTTCCTCATGTCAGGCCACTTTGAAGGAATTTGTGTTTCGCAGATGCTGCCTGTAATCTTGTCACCCGGAGGCTGAGGTGGAGAGTAAGCACAATTCCTTCCACCTTCCCTTCAATTGTGACCTTCAAGGTGGGGTCAGAGCTATTGGGGGAGGAGGGAATTGCCTTTGGAAGGTTTGGTCAGTAGTGGGGAAACCAACACAAGCCTCTTTTTCTTTAGAATCCAGACCAGAACCACTGAGGAATTTGGAACTTGGAAGCAGTGCTTTGACCCTCTGGAAAAAAACAGCTTCCCTCTAAGGATAAGAGTGTGAGAAAGGCAAACTTTAGTTTCTGGCACAAGTGTCTTGGAGAACTGGAAAACTGCTGCAAAGGTGCAGGATTTGTTCAGGATTATAATAAATCAGAGGGCCTCAGGAGTCTTCCCTGAAACAAGGTAGTTTATGTTGTTTTTTTGGTTTTTCATTTGCTGGGATATTTTTTTAAAAGTCTGTGATCTCTGGAGACTTGGTGCTTGAAATAAAATAATAAATGTGCGTTTGAGGAAGCCTGGCTTGGAGGAATTGTTTTGGTTTTTTACTTGACCAGAAACTCAGGACAGGGGCATGAATTTGCAATTAAGTTTGCCATGTATTCCAGTCAATGCTGCTTAGCTTTGCCTTTTGCTCTGAAACCCATCTCAATAAGGGCAAGATGTCTAAAAATGGTGCAGTGATACCAGCTGGGTTATCTAAGGAGAGCAGCAGTGATTTTTGAGGAACCTATTGAATTCCTGTATAAGGTCACACCAGTTTGTTCTGTGTTGACCTCAGACTTCATCCAGCTCAGGGCATAGATACCTGCATGAAAATTATAATACAGCAGGGAAAGTTACATAACCTTTGAGAGAACTGGAACAGAACAAGCTTCCTCAGTCCTGGAAAAAGTGGCAGAAATCAGCCTAGGTTGGTCTTGAGAGCACAGGAGTCCAAAACTGCACCTTTGGGTATCACCAATATCACCAGGCCTGGTGCTGCTGGACTGAACAGGAGACATCCTCCTTCTGCTCACGGGGAGACAAAGCTGTAAACTTGGTGTGACTGGGGGATGAGGAACAGAGTGTTCCTGCTGCTGACTCTGAAGAGCTTTCCTTTCACTTACAGCAGAAAGAGGCATATATATGTCTTGTTGCATTCATTTTTATCCACTCAGTCTCTGACAAATCTATCATGCTCTCATTTTTCTTGCAGAGATCTGTCAATTTTTTACGGTTGTAAAACTAAGTTGAAAAGACCCATGAAAGCCTCTGCCAATTTTAAAAGTTTCAGAGAAAGAAAGATTTGACAGATCAATTTTTCTTTTCTTTTGAGAGTGGAATCAGGAGGGAAAAAGACAAGAAAATATCTAGGTGGATGAGAAAAGTTAGGTTTCTTAAATCAAAAGACATTCTTCAGAAATGTTCCCAAAATTAAAACTTTAACAGACTTCTTTGATCTGATGATTAGTGGAAGCAAGTGCTACTATAGCTTTTCAGCCAGCCAATGTCAATAAAGTGATGAATTAAGGAAAACAAGATTTGTGGGATTAAGTAATTTATAAAAGATTGGGATTTTATCCCATCACGTAATTTCCTCCTTATTCTCACATCACATAAGGCACATTGTAGCCAGATTGCAAATATTTAAGTGTAGCAAGTAGAAATTTTCAATAATGTTTTCAAAATTCATTATAGGCATCAAACCCATTGGTATAAACAGGTAGTTTATACTCAGTTCTTTTTCATCAGTATTGATGCTGCAGTCATTTCAGGGCAATACTGGATATAAATATAGACAGGTGAAATCTGACATACACAGACTTCTCCAAAGTTATGTCCAAAAGCTTTGAAGTTACCAGGGATCCTTGTTTAGTAATTGCAATTTCCACAAGCTGGCAGCATTTGTAGCAGTTTTCTAGAAACATTTACCATGGTTAATTTTCTATGACAACCAATATTCAGGATAAAATCAATTGATACAAGTGCTTAACAGAATAAGTTTTGCAAGACAGGTTTTGCCAGACTCCTTACTATGAGGAGTAGATGAGTGCTGGGACATTAAAAAGAGAAAAAATAGTAATGGTGACAAGACTTATGTCTGCTCTGTTTGTCTGACCTGTTGTCCAGAGGTTTATGGATTCCTTTCAGGGGTCAAGAAGAATAGCTTGGATAACATACTTTTTATAAGTTGGCTTACATTGACAGTATTGGAATATTGTAACATTTTAAGAGCCTTCCATCTGAGAAAAGATGGAAAACACTTATTTAGCTGTTCAACTGAACAAAGCAGTGGGGTTATGCAGTTAGATGTGATTGCCTGCTAGGATATGGAAATTTCTTCATCTCACAAGATAGACAGAGTGCCACAGATGAGGTTGTTACATCCATGATGACTTTTTTATTTCCTGTGCTTTTCCTGCAGTGTCACATCTGGCACATGTTGCCTAGGCTGTTTGCAAACACCAAACTTTTCTTGCTGCTGCATCCCCAGAGTGTGCAGGTTCTTATCTGTGAGGGCTGGCAGTGCTTTATCCTTCTATTGCTCATCAGGGCAGAGAGAGTTAGCTAGTGCCTCTTCCCTTCCATTTGTGACTGCCTAATGAGACTCAAAATATGATCAGTCACTCTGTAGATCGTGTTCAGTATTAAAAGCAAATCACTGACTCTAGGCAGGAGGTCATTCAGCATTGCCACTAACAGCTTTTGATATTTCTGCATTAAAACCCAAGCCAAGCATTATAGGCACTGAACCATCTGCAGGCCTAAGTAGGCTTATTGTTGCTTAACTTCTTAGTGCAAATGAAGAGGTCTGTTATGTACTTCTGTCTGCTTTTGTGAGAATCCTCTGCTGCTCTCACTGCTGTGTCAGAGTTGAATGAGATGCAAAGAGGTTCTTTTATTTTATTAAGTGTGTGTTGCTGCTCTCTGCTTCCTCGCAGCAACATGATGTGACAATGAAAACAATGGCTCTTCCTAAGAGAATGTCAATAGTTTTCCAGAATAGCTTCTTGTCCCTGTAACCTCCTCCCAGTGGTTCAGGTGTCTGTGATCCAGGATCCAGCAATGTTTGTGCAGCCCCAGCTCAGACTTCTGAGAAACCTGCTGACCTGATGGCAAGAGCTGGAAATGCCTACCCAGAATTGAGCTTTGCAAAGAAACAAAGTGAAACTGAAGAAATAAGGTTGGTGAGAAGGGCATAATTGGCAGCTCAGGGATTCAAAGAGGAAAAAAAAAACCATGGAAAAAACCACGGAAAAGTCCTAAGAAGAAAACAAGAGCTAAGATGGCAGCTCTGCAGCACCAAGGTGTGGTGTTTGTGAGGTCCCCAGGATGAAGTGAGAGATGAGAATCTGACTCTATGTTCTCAGAAGGCTGATTTATTATTTTATGATATTATATTATATTAAAGAATACCATACTAAAACTATACTAAATAAAGAGAAAGGATACATCAAAAGGCTTAACAAGAATGAGTAATAAAACCCCGTGACTGACTCAGAGAGTCTGACACAGCTGGCTGTGATCGGCCATTAAGAAAAAACAATTCACATGTTTGGACAAACAATCTCCAGACCACATTCCAGAGCAGCAAAACATGGAGAAGTTGAGGCTTCTCATCTTCCCAGGAGAAGAAATCCTGGCAGAGGGACTTTTCAGAAAATATCATGGGCACACCAGGTTCAACCTGTCCCAGGGACAAACAGAGAAAAGTCTCCTCACATGATCTTCCTGGCTGGCAAAGGTTGTTTGGAGCAGTCATCTGGAGTCATCTCTGGAGCAGTGAACTTCTCAAGGTTTGGATTGGTAGCTCGTTATTCCTAGCAATTGTTTTTGTGTATTGGACAGTAATGAAGTGGTCTGTACTTTTACATGGTGTGTCCCCTGCTTCCTGATCTCTTTGTGCCTCTTAGAAGTTGCCTAAAGTGACGCAGGATGTGTTATGTACCCAATAATTTGACTGCAGAGCAAACTGCATCAAATCATGCCTTTGCTTTATCTAAGCTGATTATCTCATGCCTCATCTTTTTTTCTCCTTTTTAATTCCTTCTTCTCCTTCAAGTTGAGGCCAGGTTATTAAAAATAATCTCAGACCTTTTGTGCTTTTGAAGCTTGGTACAGCATCGCTGGCTTCTGCAGCTGCACTACCCCTTTGTAATCCAGGCCTGATTTTGAGATGTGGCTTCATTTCCAAAGCATTGGTGAATGCAGGGGAAGTACAAGAGGGACAGATGCTGTATTTGAAACTTTTCTGACAGTGTCACAACTGAGAAATTGTTTTATAAACAGTTAAATGAAATATTTTTTAGATACAGGAACTTGCATAAGGACAAGGGCTGCCCAGTGCAGGCAGTGTCAGAAAATACTCTATGAAAGACTGGGTGAAACCTGAGACATTTTATTTAACAGTAAAAGGATGAAGGCTTAAACAGAAGAGTGAAGTATTTTGTCCTTGATGTGGAGCAGCTCTAACCTTCCAGCTGTGGTAATGTTGGCTGTATAGTGTATGTAGTGTAAAGTGCATTTCCACCTCCAGCACTGCCACACAAACCAGGTTTCCAACAATTTTCCAAAGTCAAATCTTGCCTGAGGTTTCTGTCTCTGTAACAGAGACTTCATCAGGCCAGCACTCACTACTGTGTCTGGGTTGCTGAACTGAAGGTACTTCATTGCCAAAATCTTCCACTGATGCATCTGGCATGGCTATGGAAGCTCACTGAAGGTGTGATACACAATATATGTTATTAACCTCAACAAATTATAAGGGCTCTGGAGCTAAAGGGTGCTTATAAGTGAGCAGTCATATAATTTCTTGTCGGTGGAAAAAGTCCTAACTAAATACTAGCTTGTCTGAATTTAGAATTTAAGAGAAATTTTTTTGATAACAAAGTTCTTTTGCTGAAGGTCTGAAGGAAAACGAGGAGATACTGTCACAGCAGGCTGCCAGAGAGCATTTTGCCCCAGAAGGTTATCCAAGACAGGACTAAATCCTTTCCAGACACAGACTCAATCAAGAAAAGCGTTACACGTTGCAGCCTGAAAAAGCTGATTGCAAACACTAGAAGTTGCACATCCATATGAACATTGCCAAAATTAAATATATTCTTCCTATTCACACACTTCACTGGAAATTCATTCTCTTTCTCATTTGTAGGTCCTATATTTGCTTCTTGTTAGTGAGGTCAGAGAGTGAGAATATGACTCCACAGAGATTTTGATCTGTTGTTTTCTAGCTGTATTTAGGTGCCAATTAACCTAAACATTTGAAGCTGTCTAGATCAGATATCATTACCTGCAACTCAATGGCTGTTCTTACAGCTGGGCACAGCACAATTATATTATTGCCTCTGCTAAATTGTGCCTCAATTTCTTGCATGTTTCTATGTCCAGAACTCTTTCCCATGGATGAATTCCCATTCAAATTTATGCCAAATTCTGCTTATTTTGATGGCATCATAGTTTGTCCAGACAGAAAATACCATTTATATATATATATATATGTGTGTGTGTGTGTGTCTGTATATCTATATAAATGTGTGTGTGTTATATATATATGTGTGTATATATATCTATATATCTATAATATTTACGTTATATATATCAATATACAGATATATCTTCCATATACATATAGATATCTACAAAGAAACCTCTGTTATGCTACTTCATCCACTCTGCTTTAACTCTACTATTAAACTTCTGCTGTGTTAGTTTTCCTTAACTTTGAGTATAGTCTTTGAATTTCCAACTCTACAGAAAAACTCTGAGCATTTCTGAAGGCAGATAAATTAGACTGGCTGTAGGGAAGGAGGCTTTGCAATCTATTTGTGCTGAGATATGTTCCAGCAGAGGTTAAACTGGGCTATCATGTGAGGAGGCAGAAAGCTGGCTTGTACCTTTAGGGACAGCTGGTGAATTCTGGCATGCCTGCTCGTGCACTATTAGCACTATTTAAATATATAATGACATTAGATCCTGTTGCCCCTCTTTTAACCTTATCTTTGTTAAATGCTGCTTCAGAGAAGGTCCTTCCCTTCCCCCCAGTGTTATACATCACATTTATTAAGATCTGAAGAAATACAGGAGAAAACACCTGGAGAGAGAAGTCAGGGAGGAAATAGAGATTAATGGTAAGGTAATAAGGAAAAAGAGGTCATAAAAAAGAAATCAAAGGATGGGAAGGATATCAAAGACAGAAACAATTGTGCTGTCAGTTGTCATGTTGCCTATAAGGTGTGCTCAGAAACTGCCAAGCAATAGTTGCAAGTAGGATATAATGTGGCAGCATTAGAACCTGGAGAGGTGGAAAATATCCTGTGTTTGCCTGTATTTATGGAATTAGGTTGATGCTGACCTTTTACTGCCATTCTTTGCTATAATTGATGCCATTTTAATTGTCATTACCTTGGGATATTTAAATCCCATCATCATTTTACTCCATTAATACTGCTTAGCAGTACAAAGGATTTTTGCAGCCTTCTTTGTCGCTCATCTGCTGCAACTCAAAGCACACCAAATTTCAAAGGCATATTGAAATTTTGACTTTTTGAGTCTGTGGCAATAACTGTCTAATCCAAAGTGATGCTCTCCATGGATGAGCAGCTGGTTTCGACTTCTGTTCCTTGCCAGATGGGCTTTTGGAGATTAAACAATTGGAGGAAGCTTGGGGGAGAACATGCTCCTCCTGACAGACCCTGGGAGTCCTGGGGCAGCAGGACTTGGTGGGGAGAGGCCCTGATCTGGGTGCCCAGAGCTCAGAGGCTTGAAGGAGCCTGTGACTCAAGCACATGAGCCCCTCCAGGAGCTCAGGATTTACAGGCAGTGCTTCCATCAGTGCTGCGCCCTCCAGCTATCCCGGCATGGGAGCCATGGCCACTGTCCTCACAGGCTCAAAACAAATGGACTTGCTGCTTTAAAAACATCTATGAGCTCTCACATGCTGCAATGCCCTTCTGAGGCCTTGTTTTATTAAGATCAATTGTGTGATATGTTGTAATTTAAAAGCACTATGTTGTTTGACAAAAGGGTTTTTTCTTTCCCCACAGTGCTGAAGCAGCTCCTACTTGCAATGAGGAAAAAGTGGAATTTTAGCTGCTTCTGAGGGACAGAATAAGGCTAATGAAATCATGTCAGGTAAGAAAAATACACCAGCAACATAAAATAGGTTTCTTTAGCATTTATTTTGGAATGGCCAAGTAATTCTGGCTGTAGAACTAAAATGACAAAGGAGATGCATGAGCTGTTTGTGGACTTGTAGCACTTGTATAAAATTTTCAGAAAAATACTCTGTTAAGCTTCTATATTGTCAGATAGTGAAAGGGAGATATCCAGGTAGGAGAGAGGAAGTTTCTATCCATTGTGAAAACTCTGTTATAAATACACCCTAAACTTGCTAACCTGAAAGAACCACATCACATAAATGGAAATAAACCTTGCATACAGAAATACACTTTTTTTTAATGCAGCCCACAGCATTTAATCTAATTACTTACTCAGAGAAGCAAACTGCCAATTGCAAGTGCAAATAGCTATGTACATTTTCTCAAGCCCATTTTGTTTTGGGAATGTAAAGAATTATGAATTTAGAATGAATAAGACATATGATACTAACTTGGGAATTGTTTCCATTTAAATTATCATATGAAAACCTGTTGAGAGAGGAGTGAAATTTTGGGATTCATTATGTTAAATTTTGTTAGGTGCATACCCCTGGATACACTGCTGCATCCTTTTATACAGGTAGGAAAGAAAGAAAATATTATATATGTGTGTGTATTGTTTGATAGCAGGAAAGTACCCTGTGTAGTCAAGAACTATGAAGAGGCAAGGACACAAGAATTGGTTTTGTTGCTAGAACTGATGTCTTGAACTTCAGATACAGGGCTGGAATTCCAAACTTTTACAACCTTTCTGAGTATCTGTACCAAGAGACCTTGTCTAGATTATCTCTGCTTTACAGAAATCTTTTAATTTCTGCTGTGCTTTTGTTTGGAAAAAAAATAATTCTCAACCAAACACCAAATCCAGAATCAAGGAAAGCTTCACAGTTTGACTCAGGCCCTGAAGGATTTTGTAAGAGACATGACTGCAGTATTTTGCTGGGAAAGATATGTAGGGGTAGGGGTTTACAAAGACCCAGCTGTTTCTGCCTGGGAGTTTGTTTCCCCTGTACGAATTTTGGCAGTCTGTGTGCTAAGCAGCCACATGCTGCCATCTACTGACAACAGGCCTCTGCAACAAATAGTGTCTCAGAACTCCATAACTTTAGATTCATACACTGTCGGAGAAAACCCAGTAACTGAAATACAAAGTCGAACAAAACAAAAAAAAATTGTTTGGAGTGAAAAAAACTGCAGTGAAAGTGGGTGAAACAAGTGCTGTAAATCACAATTCTATACAACTCCTGTATATGCGGAATGTAAAAGTTGTAGTTCATGTGGGAATAAAAAATATGGGTGGGAAGAAACAAATTCTTTATGAATGAGTTTTGTGTCTTTCCCAACGCACTGAAAACAAGAGAAATATTCTGCATTTCCCTAAAGGAAGATACTTGAGATTGAGATGGATCTACAATTGTGCAAAGGGGATGGTTGTGAGAATGTGTGCAGTCAACAGGACTTAGTGTGGAAGAGATTCAGTGGGAAAAATGACGTTTGTAATCCCCTCTGAACGTTTTTAAATTCTCACACTTGGATGAGTAATGTGTCTTCCCACTTTTAACTCTCTCTTGGGAGCAGGTCTGCAAAGAATGAGGACTTGCCTATATGATATGCAGTCAACACATCATCTGGGGAGAACATGAAAGCAACAAGCACTCTTCAGTGTTTTTAATGAATTGTTCTGAAAACTGATTTTCCATGCATGACCTGTTTTGGTTTCCCAGGCTGCTGTACACGATGCTAAGGGAGGGAGTGGGAGGAAAGGTGCTGTGTTTCTATGAGAGTTTCCTGCTAATTTTTCCTAAATATTTTGTATGTGAATGAAGAGATAGATGCAGCTCTTCCTTCATTTCAATGAAAAAAGAACCTATATAAAAATCCTGACAAGTGGATGTTGACCAGAAAATAAAATCATCCTGTTTATCATCATTCCTGCCATCTGCCACTGGAGAGCTGATGTAGTTGCTTTTGCAGAAGAGGAAGCCCTCTCCAAATTGGTGAATGTGAAACAAGCATTTTCCTAAAACAGCTTAAAATCTCTGTGTTCAGTTGAATATTTGTTGCCAGGAAGGTCACATTCTGTTTCTTGTTTAGGACATATCCATTCTTTGGAGCTTCCTATGCACATGTGAATGTATGTTTTTGAACGAATTCATGCAATGCTGGCACAAGTTCTCCTATAATTTGAAATAGTGAATTTATTTGCTAAAACTTATAATTCTGACCAACGAGGAACACTGGCAAGCACTTTCATGAGTAACCTTCCGTGGTTTTTTTCCTTATCTCTATCAGAATACCATTACAAATACTGACTGTATTTTAGACAGCCATAGATAATATATGTGGTTGGAGAGAGGAGTAAATTCTTTGATGCAGATAAAAGATTAGGAATAAGAATTGTAGGCTGACCTTCCTTTGATGCATGTTGGCTCCCTATTAAATTTTGGTGTTATTTTACCATGCTAATACCTGGATTTTGTAACACTACTTTACAACTGGGTGTTGATAGTGTCCAGTGTGTAGTCTGAGAAAGGTGAAAGTTGGAGAATTGGGAATTGGATCTGCAAGTGCTCAAAGTTTGGTTGAGAAAAGGCTGAGCAGGAAGAGGAATGGGATCTGCCTCCTTCTATGTTTGTAAATGCTGCCAGCAAGGTTTATAACCTTTGTGTAACCAGAATTGTTTAAGTTCCTGACACTTCTGTCTGCCTGTAGACTGCCAAATCACAGCAGTGAGCTGGGAAAGGTGTTGGTTATGGAAGGTTCCTCTCTTTTTGATGGCTTTTTCTTCCACCCTTGTTTGGCTGAAGGAGCACAGCAATTCCTGGATGATATCAAACTTTCCCACAGAAACTCAGCACTACTGTGATGGACCAGTTATTCAAGGCTGTGTCCTAATTCAATTTCAGAGTAGAATTGCACAGGATGTGTGGACTGGTCAGAAGGCAAACCTGGCTTCCATCTCAGTGGATTTCTATGTATTTGTTTGTATCTGTTTGGGGGTTAAAGAATTTGGCTCAGAGATGTCTGGATGAGGGCAACCTGCTGCCTTCAGCAGAGATGCCTGCACTGCTGTGACATAAAAAGACCTTTCTGCTTATCCACCCCTTTGGCCCCTTGCTTTTCTTCCTGCTAGGATCTGACTGTTGGAGTTCCCTATATATAAAGTTTATCACTTTATTCAGACTTTCAGGGTGAGGGTGAGGACATATGAGTATCTTCCCCACTCTTTTTGGGTGAAGTCCAAAAGTGGATGGCACCTGTTTTCTAGATCTGGATGGGCTGCAATCCAAGTTGATAGGTGGTGGAAATGTCAGGAACAGCTGATCTGGAAGCAAGGACTGTCAAAACAGTCATGGCTTACAACCTTAAGCCCATTTTTAGCACCAAACAAATAATGTTCTGTTATACTGAGCAACAGCAAGCCTCATGTTTTCTTTTTGTGATTTTGTCTAGAAATTTTGTTGTGAACTATGTCAAATACTGCTGCTTTCAAATGTCAAATGCATGTACTGGCACAGTCATACAATTAAGCCTTGATCTGAACCTGCCCTACACCTAAACTCAGATCTGATTCCAGCTATTTTTGATGAACAAAAATAGTAAGAGTTGGATTATGAAAAAGATACAAGCTTGGTTTAAATTGACCTCTTACTGAAGAACATTCTGAAAGAAGTTGAACCCTATGCCGTATTCTTGTAAGTCTTGCTCTAAAGGTACAGATCAGCCAGGCACAGAAACTTACAAGCTTTTAATGCTGTGCCCAGCCTTAAGTAATTTCAATATGACTTTGCTCTGTGTTAGAGCCTGTGCTTTCTCATGCTAAATATTTCCTCAGCTTTCGCATGTGGCATCATGGGAAAATAAAAAGTATGAGAGATGCCATGGTGGTGAAAATTCTGTAGAAGTGTTGCTATCTTGTCTGGTTTTTATCAGACCCTTTGGATACTGGGCTGGTAACTCTGGTACCAAGGCAAGCTCTTTGTAGTGCTAATCAGGTTTTAAGCTGAGAGTTTGGTTAAATTTATGGGGCAGAGTATTTTACTGATAGAAGAGCTTGCCAGACTTCTTTGGCAATGCTCTCTTTTCACTTAAAGACCTTGGTGTAAATCTTTTTAATGCGTCAGCTACAAAAAAAATCGGAAAGGAACTTTCCCCACTTCTTACCATTGCACTATCATCTGTGTAAATCATCTTGCTTACTCATTCTCATAGCTACTTTAGATTGTTAGTCTTAATGACAGGTCTGCAGTAAAAGTGGGGGAAAAAAAGTGTTTTAAACTGTCATTAGTCCATAAAACTTTGATCATTTATAGTAAGTGGGAATTCGTCTTGGACTTTAAAGAGAATGGAGAGGCCAGTCAGAGCATCCCTACTCAGTTGTGCACCTGTGTAATGAAGCACACCTCAAGGGAAAAATAGAAGATGGAAATGTAATTATTAAATGTTCTAAGACTTGGATGCAGCTAATTTTAAGTTTATAATGTATGATGCAAGAATAAGAACTAAGGGTTTTTCTCTTTGAACTTTTCCTGTACTTGAGAATTGTGTATTTAGAGTTATTTTAGTGGCCCAAATTTCACAGTAATGATTGTTATCATTCAGCAGTTCCTGAAATATAAATGCTGTGCTTATTGTAGTAGTGCAAAAGGACTTTTGTTTTATATTCATTACTTACATTTATGTTTAATGTCTGTGACAATGTGCGGGAAGCTCTTGCAGGGTGAATGTGGGTGCAGTGCAGAGAAATCTTACAATAGCATTAACATTTTTCTAGTTAAATCTTTAGAAAAGCTTTTAGTGAGACAGCAAGTCTTTCCTGGATCTTGTGCTATATTGACATGAACTTCAACCACAGCCTCTGTGTTTGCCAAGCTTTACTGCTATTGATAAACTGCAATGCATGACCAGACCAAAGTTCTAAAAAGAGATTTTTGCTGCCGTTTTTAAGATATATCATTTGACAGGTTAAGAGTTGGTCATTTGAAATGCCAATACTCTATAAATTAATCTCTTTGAACTTTCAGATGAATTTTGGATTACCTGAAGACATTTAAGTACTGCTGAAGTGTGCAGGTCTCTTTCAATTAAAAGACTTTCAGAGTTCAAAGTACTGCATAAGATTTTCAAATACTGCATAAGTATTTAGGAATTTGTCTCTTAAAACTGATGTGATCATTAATGAATATTAGTTGTTGTATGTGCTGAAGTATTGGGCTAGAAGTACGTGTGTATTCAGGTTGATTTGTTGGTTTCTTTTCTTTTTAATACATATATTTTACAGCAAACCTGTAGATTCCTTCCTGGCATTCTCTCAAGCATTGGTCCAGTTCACTCAGTGACTTTATCCCACTCTTTCCAAAATCCATTTAGACTATTTTCATTGTGCTTAGTTTCAGCACAAAGAGATGATTGTTATAATCAGATGAAAATCTGATTATCCCTTTTAAATGAGGAGAATCTATAAAATACACTGTTATACCTGCTACAAAAGGTTGTTTTTGGGATGCTGATGGACTTGTGTAGCCAGTATATTTAGAAACAGTGCAGCATGAGACTCGGGTATTCTGCACTTTCATTTTGCTGTTCCTCTTACATAAAAATCAACAAGGTTTAACAGGAGTAGCCATCCATGCAGAACAAACCAGCACATGGATGATCTTTCTTAAATACTCACACAACTTTTGGGCAAATGCAGGTATTGTTTTGAGCAGAACAGAACATGGTGTGTGCACTGTGCTGAAGAGCTTTGCCGTGTTCCTCTTTCCCTGATCATTTATAGGAAGTCAGGTTGCACAAAAGAAGAGGTAAGCACTTGGTAAATATCCTTATTGAATATCAACCTGGATTAGGAATAATTATTTTGAAGTATTAGAACTCAGTTTACAATGTATGTATTTTAGAGTTCTTGTTCCTAGTTTGCTTTATTTAGCATCCTCACAAATAGTTTTTTATTATTGATTTTGTTGTTATGTTTTCCTACAAGGTTTACTAGACGTACTGGAGGTGTCCTTTGCACAATTTCATTTTCTTTTATTGTCTCCCCTAGGACATCATTATCCTTTGAATAAGCACAGAAAACTGTGTTCTCCTTCTCCTCTTTGGATTTATTCCATACTCTTTATATCTATTTGAATGACAAGATTGGTCAGGGAATTGAGAATCAAGACTTTGTTTCATATTCTCTCCTTTGCCCAACTGTATTGCAACAAATATTATCCTCAAGGTATAATAAAATGAGACAGGAATGCATCCTGACAAACCAGTGAGGCCACATGTGAGTGGCTGGAATGCATCAGATCACAAAATGGTGTGAAAATGTTCCTCAACTCGAAAGAGATGGTTTGGAAAGGTCAGAATTGCTTTGTGAGGAGGAAGGATGTCAGAATTAGGATTAAATATCCAGAAAGTAGGAGAAAACTCTTTTGAGGTTTATTCTTCTTTTGGATCCCTTATCCTTTTCTGTCCAGTCTATCTTTCTGTGTCGTCTGAATCCTACTTTGCATTTATTAAAAAAACTCTTTTAAAATGAAGTTATATCCAGTGGTGCAAGCAATTTCACTTCAGTCATGGGAAAGAGAACAAAAGAAAATCTCCTTTCAGTTTGTCTATCCCAAAGGGAGGGATGGTTTCTGCCATGGTTTCAGGAAAAATAGATACTTAAATGGCACATTTACTACTGACCCTAAGATTTCAACGAGTTAAAATAAAATGAAAGAAAGAAAATTAAAATAGAAAAAGCTTTAAATTAAAAAGCTGAGCAAGAAGAACTTTTCATTCTCATTTTATTTTTTCTCTAAACTTTGACTGCTAGAAAGAGAAAAAAAATTCCATATTTCATCTAGAGTAGGAATGAAAGAGAAAATTGTCAGACCTTTCAAAAAAAAAAACCAAAAAAAACCCCCAAAAAACAAAAGCCAAAAGGAAGCTGAAAGGTATCCTCTTAGTGCAGGATGTCAGGGATGAACCTTAATTGCAAGGATGCAAACAACAAATTGCAGAGGTGCTTGAAATTGGTGCATCACATAAAAGCAGAGTCAGACTGTGCCATTGCAAAAGGTCTTTTATTTCGTTTTAATTGTTTTTTAATATAAACAGTATCAATCTCTTTACTCAGATTTAATTGTATGCTGCTAGTCTTGGTTTAAGCCATGAACTTTCACTCTACTGGAAGCATCAGAGAAAGGTTTAAGTGAGAAGCACTTTTAGCAAAACTCTTGCTGTTCCTCTGCTTTGGTATTGTGTCAAACCCCTAATGTTTACTGCCTTATTATGCTTTTGTGTTTGAATGAGCAGCTTAGTGAGGCTCCATCTGCTCCCTCCTGGTGGAGCCCAGGAGGATGTGAAGGATTGGGTTTCAGTGTTTGAAGAGTAGTAGATGACTCCAGTGCTGTGGCCAACACTGCCTTCCCTCAGCCCATGGCTTGGCAGATTAACTGGCATTAGTGCAAGCATTCACAGCTGCACATGGAATATTACAGAAAGCACCAGGGCTCAGGCTTCCACTTGCATATGCTCATTTGCCTGCAAATATGGCTAGAGCCTTGTTCTGGTTTCCTTTTTTCTTTTTTTCTTTTTTTTTTTTCCTTTTTATTTTCTCTCTTGAGAAAATGTACAAGTGAAAACTCTTCTGGTCACTGTACAGGACCACCCTTTTTATCTCTATTTACCTGCATTAAATCACCTTTCAGGGTGTGTTCTAAAGACTCACAAACTACTGAGGTCCTACTCATGAATTTGTAGTTCCCAAGTGACTCCATTCAACCTTTTAAAACACACACAGTGTATTTTCTCTTTTCAAGCCTGAATTAGGTTTGTTAGAGAAATCATACTATCAGACTTTATTAATGGTGACTTTGGACATGTTGGAATTGAGAACATCAAGCTTTACTTTCCATTTGGGCTCAGTAGTATCCATTCCTCAGTCTCATTGCAGTTCAATGTCTTTACTCAGACCTTGAGTATGGTCATCTTAGTGAGTATTCAGAGATTAAGTTGTGTGTCTCAATCTAGAACTATAAATTGATGCTTATTTCCTTGTTCTTTTATGTATTACTGAAGAATATTTCTAAATTTTGCTGCAGACTCTCATTCTGTGTAATTTTTTATACTTTTCACCATTTTCTCTTGGATCATATTTGATCCTGAGAAGGAAGCAGACTTCTTTGCTGAAAGAAAGGTCTTTTTTTGTTTTTATTCCCTGTGGCCTCTGCATATTTATAACACCATTCTGGGGTGGGTTTAGCTCAGTGTGAGACTCTTTTCCACCAGCTTTTAATCTTTACTTGAAACAGAAGTGCCAAGTATATTTTGAATTTAAAACCCCTTCTAAAGCTAAAAGATGGTTTTGGCCCACTAATAGGTAGTAGTTTCAAAAGGTTAAGCTGCCTGGAAAATGTGACATGATGTACTTATAAAATTAGGGATGAATCCAGCCTGTATAAATTCAGGTTTTTGATGTACATTTTAAATGTACCACATCATGCAATTTTAAATCAGTCTTCTATGCTGGCATCCAGAACTGGCATAGATGACAGGCAGCTGCTGAGTCCAGCTCTTGATTGTACTCCTGCAACCTTTACAGAAATGTCATGGCTGGGCACAGTGTTTGGTGCATTTGAAAGAACTCTTCTTCCTCCGAAAGGAGGCATGAAGAACATCTCAAAATTAAGTGCATTTTCCCACTTTGGCCCAGATCTTGTCATAACTGATGATGTGCTACCAGCCTGAGTCCTCAGGCAGTGTGAAACATCAGCTGGGTGTTGTGACCTGCATTGCACAAGCCCTGTGATGTTGGAGTGTCCTGGTTGCTACCAAACCTCTGATCCTGCACATGCTGCTTTCCTTCTGGCAGGTAATTCAGTTCTCCCTCGCTGAGCAGGGACACAGACCCTCCTGCCTCTGTGCTCCCGAAGGAGAGGCCACCAGCAGGGAATTGGGCTTGCTCCTAAGGCACTGTGAGTATGTGAGTGCTGGCTTTGAGGGAAAAACAGGAATTCCACCAACAGCTACCCCATTTCATCCTTTGGCTGGCTTGGCTTTGTCTGATAGCACAAGGAGAGGCAGCAAAGTGTAGTTTTGCAGCACGCTGGGACACAATCCAGTTCTGGATGGATTCTGTGTACTGCTGCAGGGAGCTGTCAAATTGTTGTGCCATTGCTGGTTGGACTATTTTGCTTGAGGATGTGTTCAGATTCTGTCTAAACAATAATTAAATTTCATTTGCAGGCGATGGCTGAATGTGTGGAGAAAGAGATAAAATAATCAAGGACACGATTATTCACAAAATCAATAGGAATTCTAATAGTCTTATAAAGTACCACTTCATTTCTTTCATAAAGCTGCTGGATTGTTCATATTTCATATTTTTCTCCTGTACGGGTCAATTAAATTTTAGGTAATTAAATACACTTTTTCACTCTTACTCGCCTTCAAAGGCTACTGTACATCACCAATTTATATAAACCTCACTTGCACAGGCTATTTTTAACTTTCCATAGTTGAACAAAGTGCCTGGCTGTTGACCTTTGCAGGGTCACACCTGTGCATATTACTGAGTAATAGCCAATTTGTTGCTCTGATCTGTGTTCTACATGTTTGATTAAAACTACAAGCTAATTTGAGTTGATTTTATTTGAAGATACAGAATTGTTTTTGTTGGAAGATCAGGGAGGTTTGTGTTAACGAATCAGAATTTTTTGCTGGAACTCACAATTGCTGTGCCTGACAATTTATAGAGGAAATATCACTATTCTATTATTTTGTGACTTTTTTAATACTAAAATTTATTTCAGAATTGCAGCACCTCCTTATATATGAAAATCTAAAACAGTGAAGCTCTTAATTTAAAAATATTAAACCATTATAATTTCAGAGCAGTATAACAGATTAAAATTTATCTTTATGCATGTACTAATGACACCTGATTATTAGATACCTGCTGGTATTGTCTTCATTCACTGAAAGTGAGTGTCTAAATGGATTATATAATATATAAATATTTTCAGATCATCTATTCAACTATGAACTCATTTCTTTCCACAGGTCTACTTGCCATATAGATAGAAACAGGCCCCAAAATAAAAGCATATTTCTGCATTTTAATTATAGATCCAATTATAAAATGCAGAATGATACAAAGATTAGCATACAGAAATACATTTTTTCATGAGCTATTAAGTTATTATGAGTTACTTAATGAAATGGTGGGGTATGAAGATGGGCAGAACACATAGTCCTACTAAGGCAATAGACTGCAGCACTGCTGTTACTGTCAGTCATAGGTTTAAAATACTCCTCATCACAAGCCTTTCTGTCAGCAACCTTGAATTAAATTCCACAAAGCTCCTAATTAACACAGAAATGTACAGTAGCCTCCTGGAACTGGAGATTTGTTACTGTATGAAGGACTTGCTAAATCTTGCATTGATTTCATTTAGAGATGAGCTCCTAAAGTAAGAGCTGCAAGTTAGTGTGTGTATTATTGTTACTCATTTTATGCTGCCTGAATTAAAATTATTTATTTTGGCAGTGTCAAAGCAAAACAAACAACAAGCCCTCACAAACCCAGATGATTTCTTTTTGCTAGATTACCAGCAACTACCCAAGAGCCATCTGCAGAGGGCTCAGGCACCTCAGAATATTGAATGCTTCAATTTCCTCTCTGTTACTACATCACAGTGCTCAAGGCCACTTCAGTGCCTATTTGTCATGCTTGTGAGCACCTGAAATCTGATTTTTCTTACTCACCATGCAGCCTCTGCTAACACCAATATAGAAAGATCCATAATGGGATTGGAAAGTTTAGTGAACAGGACACTTAATCAGCGCCATGAAATTTGTTTTAGCTATACTTTCATATACAATCAGAACAAGAGGTACTATTTTAATTTTCCAAGGTGACACAGAGTTATTAGAAACCTATCCTTTCATATGGAGGCAAAGTGGGCTGTAGGTTTCATTTCTGCCTAAAGTGGGAGCATAATGGAGTACCAATCCTGAAAGAAGATTGGGACTGGGACATTATCTGGTGTAATATTCCAATTCTGCTTGGTCGTTGACTTGACAGGGATTCACAAGGAAGCTCAAACCATGTACCATATGTCATCAAGTAGCCTAACAGAAGGGTTTTTGTTATTTTCCTTGGTCAGCACTGTGATTTCCCTTTTTCTTCCAGGCTCCTGAGCTCTCCCTTTCCCTCCCAGGCCTGTGTGTGGCTCAGCTGCTCTGCTGACATTTGCTTGTGGAACAGCAGTTGTGCAGTGGGGACCTGCTCAGTGGAAATTGCAGAATGTGCTGTTTTCAGCTAAGTTACTGAAATGTGCATTTCAATTCTGTGTCTTGGGAGTGGAAAAAGGAACAAACACACAGAGCAGAGCATCTTTCCCAGCTCCTCCTCCCTGGGCATGCCTGGTCTTGTTCGGCAGGGATGGAGCATGGATAGTTCACACATACTCTCTCTGAGTTTTTGTGGAAGTAAGCTGGTAGCAAATACTCTGTTCATCACTTCTCAGCTGATGTCCACCCCTTTAAATTATTCTGCATTATTTTGCTAATTTTCTCAATTTGGAACACACAAAGATGGTCCCTCTGCTCCTTTCCACACTGGTCAGGTCTTGTGGGGTTCTGGTAATAATTGATCTGGAAGCACATGCACAGAATGGAGTTTGTGTGTATGTAGATGTTGATCTTTGTATGCATTGTGATTTTTATTCAGCATCTGAATCCTAGCAAATTTTCCCCCATGAAGCCTTAGTTTCATTTTCAAGGACTCAAATCTTGTTGAAAATCAGATGAGTTTGAATATTGAAAGGTAAGTTCCAGCAATTCCCAGTTTCAGAAGGTTTTGTCTTTGCCTGTGGCAGAGCGAGGGACTAGCAGAGCTGGCAAAAGGAACCAGAGCCTTGCCCACCAGAACCAACTGTCTAATGTATTTTTTGAAACTGCTGCTGATATATTTGGAGCTGTTTTCTCAGTTCAGGAGCAGTAGTACCTACAAGATTTGATCTGTTTCTGCTGGTACAAACAGAAAATTTCAGCAGATGGAGGTGGTGAGCAACAAATTCTGAATCACTGGTTCAGCAATTGTCTTTTAACAGCTTTGATTTTCTGCATTGCTTTGACTCTTAATCTTTCTTTTAATTTTATTATTTTTTTTTTAATTTTTGGCATCTGTTACACTCCTTGTGAAAGAGAAGCAGATCTGCAGGGTAATGGAGTGAAATTATTAGCCTTTTAGAATCAGATGATAATTAAGCTAACATGAGGAGACCACTAACTATAAATAATGCCAGTGAAAATAAATTCACTAATTCTTATTTACATTATGGAGACTTTTGGACCCCTTTGTACTCTTTGAGGCCATAAGATCTCTAAAGTCCATAATGGAAATGAGAAAAGGCCTTTTAAATAGTTTTAATTAAGCAGTTTAACCATCTTAATTAAAACATTTCAAGAGTGACGGTGTTTTCCTAACAGTAGTGATATTTCAGGTAATTTTTCCTGTGTATTTCCCATCCTGGGGAAAGCTGGGCCACTTGAGGAGAGGCAAACACACCAAGAGGGCACAGAGAAACAATTCCTACAGAGAAGATCTGCTCATTTGCAATACATTGGTGACAGCTGCCAAAGGATTGTCTGGTGGGATGGAGGACACGGTGATGTTGCGGCATTTGCTGGAATGCAGACGCTCCCCATAACGTACATTTTGTTTCTGCTCCATCTCATTGCAGAGGCTAAAATAAGCACTACCATGTTTTATCGAGCAGAAAAGTGGTCTTTGCTTTTCCTCCTGCCTCTGGCTGGTTTCAGCTCTGTCCTGTGTGGCGCAGGAATGTTGTGGGTTGCTGCTGTTGGCTGTTCCTCTTTGGGTCTGTCTTGTTGGCCACTGCTCCTGCTCCAGAGGGCCTGACCTATGCTTGGCTGCTCCAGGGTTGGTGTTTCACACTGCTGTAGATATTAAGCGTTCCAGAAACTGCCTCTTACATCAGCCAGAAACTCTCACTTATGCTGTTATCTTTCACAGCACCTGTTATTAAAGCCTGTCTTTTCCACTCAGGTTTTCTTTGAGCAGTGTGGCAAATAAAAATAATCGGTTGCAGTGGTAACAAAACAACACACAGTAGGACCTTGCTCCCTGCAGCCTGGAGCCTGTTTCCCATGGATATATCATGAATCACTTTGTTATACCTCTTACCACGATGCTAAAACTACTATTGTGCATTTCTGATAGTCTAATTTTTTGTATATGCATGTATTTAGCATATTCTCAGGCTCCAATCACCAGCAGCACCAGCAGGTTCTTTAAAGGTTACCCTTAAAAACTTCAGTGTCTCATAACTTCTTTTTATATTGCTGTTGGTGTCTTTGGGAGACATTTATTTGTTAATAAGATACGGATATCCTCTCTCACTGTTACCTGGTTTGGCACTCACAATCATCTCAGGTCCCTCTCCATCATTTCATTTGCACAGACACAGTAGTTAAGACTTTGTACTTCTCTACTTGTAATATTCTTCTAAGTTACAATTTTTAACAGATTTTCCACCCAGCCAGATGCTTCAGACTGGGACATTCTAATAATAATAGAAATTACTGCCAAAAGGGGTCTTGGTGAAGTTTGCATCCAGTGTGGGGTTTGCTTTTCACATAAAGGCATGTCATGTCTGTGATATGCAACACCTCAAAAATAATTTTCTGCTTGTCATTTGCTATCATATGTTTGTGTGGTGCATTATTCCTGCCAGCTGTGGCACTACCAACATTTCTACATTAAAATGCATCTTTTTAAGAACATTTCTTGTTTTATTTTTCTATGAGTTAATCCCTGATTTTAATCAGCCCTCCAAAGTTGTCACCTGTAAATTTAACCATCATCCAAACAAGTAGTTAAATTCTCTTTACTAATCCAGACCTGAGAGGTCCTTCTGATAGAAACAGACCCCATCACTGTTTCTGGTTTTGGAAATTCCCTACTTTTTCTGGGAGTCTTTTTTGCTCCCCTCTTTTTATGCATACCTGGATGCCCCTCATCTTGTCTGGCTTAATAGATCCTGGCACTGACCAAGTGTGGGTTTTTCCTGTGAAGTCCTTGCACTTTTCTTTTTATTCCATTCTACAAAATGTCTTTCCAGAGAGCCCTAAGCTCATCATTTCATAAAATCACAGGAAAAATTAGATTGAAAAGGACTTTTTGAGTCATTCCATACATCTTCTATTTTCAAAGAAAGGCTGACTTCAAAGTTAGACCCAGCTGGGCCCTGGCTCTGTCAAGTTCTGAGGCTCTCCAAAGAGGAGGCTTCCACAGCCTCCGTGGATGACCTGCTCCTGTCCTTAACTGTGCTTGTGGTGAGAAGCTTTCTTCCTTAAGTAAAAGAAAATAAAGATAAAATTATTGCAATTTGTGAATTTTTCTGCTTGTGCTTTCATTCTTTGTCCCTTGGGGAAGTCTGGCTCTACCATCCCGTGTAGCTATTGTGACACTGCTGTTGGATTTCCACCTTCTTGGTTTTCTTGCCTCTGTTTTAACCACCCCTCTTCCCACAGTCTGTCCTGGGTGTCCTGTGTTCCAACCCTCTCACTGTCCCAGTGGCTCTCTGCAGTGATTATTGTTGCTAAAGTCACCTTTGTTTCTAATATAAAGGATTAATTTGAGACTATAGAGTGAAATGATCCTCTTGCCCTTTATTTTTTACTGTTTGGTAAAGGTGATATCCTCCTCTCATCCTGCATCTTTTCACCTGATACAGAGTTGGTATTTTAGATTAAAATGAGCTCTGAGAGTTTGTGTTTTCTCTACTTATCTGTTTAGAGACTTCATTTTGCTGCTTTTCATACCAGAGATGTTATTTCCCTAGGAAAAGTGAGCTTCACGGAAGCCTTTCAGGATAGAGCACAGCTGTCTGATCTTATCTGGGCCTGACAGATGCCTACCCTTCCCACCAAGCTCCACTGTCTTATTGAAAGAATTACCTGTTTCTGCAATCTTTGCATTTAAAAATGATCTGCATACATATGTTTGGAAAGTAGGGCTTATTTTAATAATGTGAAGGAAACACAATAAGATGTTGGAGAGAGATGCCATAACAAGTGGAATTACTTTTATCACTTCCTTGTTCCATCACCCATTTCAGTGTAATTGTCTTATTTGTATTGGCTTCTCCTTTGGAAGAACACATAGCAATTTCCAAATGTTTAATTAAAACCTCAAAATGCTTCTGTGATGTGAATGCTGTAAAGGAAAGAGTAGATAAGGCCTTTCTAAAGCAACTTTTGTCTTAAGTGTTTTGTTACATTTTATCTTTCACCCAAACAGGGATCACTTTGGTGCACCACAGTTTACTTGTATCAAGATATCAAATCCTTGCAAAGGGGGGGATTTCTTGCCACCATGGGGAATATCCTCTATGGTGGGCTACTGGTCACTCTTCTTCATTCATCCATGCCTTCTCTTTCTCCTTCCTCTTCTGAGGAAGCCTGTGCTCATTGCTGTACAACGTCAGAAGTAGGATGAATCTTCAAGGTTTCTAAAACTTTGTATTATGTTGTAACAGCTAAAGGATTTCGGTTGAAATAAGAACCTGGGCTGCCTGGATATGAATGTATATTCAAATTTTGAGAAGGTTTTTGAAGAAATACATCCACAGCAGCCAGTTTAGTTTTTCTCACTATTAAGAAATGTCACTTTTCCACCTAAGCTTCCATGGAACTCTACAGTGTTTTTTATCCCAGTAATAATTTTCTTTTCTTCACAATCCTCATATTAATTTGTTAGAACCATTTTTCTTCAACCTTCAAAGGTTTCCCGGTGTAAGAGATCTCCCAGATCTCTTGCCTTTGTAGCATGCTGTCTATTTTAGCTAATTTTATATAAACTCATTCTCCCACCTTGTATTATCCAGTAGCTCTTACTACTAATCAAGACTTCGTTCTCTTTTTTCGAAGGTGTTATTTAGGCAGTCAGTTGAGGTTTGATATAAATTTTGGTGATAGTCTCTCAATGAGGTGTCAACAGTCTCACAGTGCAGCAGGCCAAAGCGCCGAAACACAGCAGGGACTGCTCACACATTGGACTTTTTTACTTGTCTGCCCTGATGAATCAATCTCTTCCTTTCTTCTTCTTCCCTTTTCCCCCATCCTTTCCCTCCCTCCATCTCCTCCTGTGTTTGGCACTTAGGATATTGCACAGGCCCCAAGCAGAGGAGCTCACTTTTCATTTTCCCAAGCTTTCCACCCACTTCCCTTCACTCCTGCCAATGCACACACATGGTGCATTCATACACATGTCAGTATGCTGCTGAAGTCTTGGAGAGATAGATTTGAAAAAGGTAAAGAAAACCATTAAATACTTGAGATGGCTATAGAAGAGAACTTCCATCTTAATGTTTGCAGTTTGTTGTTTAAATTAGTAGCAAAAATACTGTTTATTTTAGCAAATATAATCACATTTTGCAAACAAATACAGATTTTTGTAAAGAAGCAGATTTTCCATGAAAGGGAACTTCTGTTTTGTAGAACAGAAGTGAAAATAGAAACTAACATATGAAACTACTTTGACTTACATTATGATTAATTCATAAATAACCAAGAACTATGTTCAAATGCTTCTTTAAACTTAACGAGTAAAATCAAACAACATAATTTATTCACTTTGCTAGGTGCTGTTTTTATACAGTGGTGTAGCAGGCTAAGTAAAATGATTTATACAAAGTACCATGCTTGGATTATTTTAACAATAATTTAATAGGATCTGAGACCAAATGGTGTATATCTCACTGTTTCTGCTTTATTCATGCATCATGTAAATTGAATAGCCAAGTGTTTACAGGAAAACAAAGCTGGGATTGGCATCAGGCGTGTCTCTGTTCATACATACAGAACAGAATGCACTCACAAATAAGTCAAACCCCCAATAGCTGCAGAACAAGAGGTGGTTTGGCACCCCTGGAACAACACACATTATTCCAATTCCTCACCATCAAGTAAGGTACTTGCTCTCAGACACCTTCAAGATTTTGACTTGTATATTTGTGCATGCCATGAATAACCCTGCTCCATGATTAAAAAAATAGGACTGATAAGACACACAAGTTCATACAGTAAAAACTCAGTAAAACATTGAATGATGATGAGCTCTTTATATGTGCAATCTGAGCCCTCAATTCATCTGTGTCTCCAGAAATTAAATTCTTTTTCCCTTGATTTATAGAAAACCCATTACAGAGTAACAGCTCGATTTTAATTTTTTTTTCGCTCCTGAGGTTACAGAAGTTTTACATTACAAATAAATTTTGGCAAAGTGAAGGATTTGTCCCCAATTTTCCTCATTTAAATACACACAGTTACACATACACAAACATTCCTCAGAGAAATCATGGTTATAATTGCTTTGCATAGACATTATCTGTCTATACCATAAATATTTGGGCCACAGTGCTCTGGGGTCTAATTTCTGCCACGATCAACCAGTGTTGCTGAAACTCCTGTATTATTTAGTAATTGAAACCCTGAGAAAATCTTCAAGCCCAGTTGAATTCAACAGTTTATCCTGAGTAAAGAGAGAAGAATTAAATGCTACACTGAGCCACATTAAACAGGAGAGAAGGCCAAGTTGTTAGGGGCTTCTCCTGCTTTTGTTGTTGAAAAGCATTTTGTATAAATGCCTTTACAAAACTAGGGAGATAAAATCCCTTTTAAAGGGAAAACACCAAATTCCTGTAGGATTGTAGAAATTATTCATGAGAGTTTCGAGTTATGAGATTTCAGCTCTTACTTTGGTACAGAAGTGGTCTTAACATTTTGTGCTCATTTCCTTTAATAACTAGGTGTAAAGATATCTCATTAAATCCAAATATACTTCACTTGCCAAGAGCTACACTAAAAGCTCTTAAAATTGCAATAAAATCACAGCATTTTGAAAACATGAAATAAATAATTTTATTGTCTTTCTCACAAACTCCAAAATTCAGAGTATACTCAATGAAAAATTTTCCTAAAATTGTTTGAAACTGAATTATGTTTTGTCATTTTAGGTATAATATGAAATCATACAGCTAAATGAATAAATTAGTGTAACTTGTCTATAAAGAGGTCAGATACTTTGGTTTAATGTGTTCATAAGAATGTAGGGCCTAACTATAAGATCAGCTTTAATTGTAGAGCAAATAACTGTATAAAAGACAAATTTTTTCAAATTGACTAAAAAAATCTGGGAAGATATGTTTGCAGAACTCTGCACCCACACACAGAGGCTGACACAACACAAAAATTTAAGAAACCCACTTTATACAAAACTGTAAAGAGTTCCAGCTTTGCAAATCAGTGCCAAAGCAAACACAGACCATGATCTGGCAGCAATTGAAATTTTCTCATTAAAAAAAGATTAATGATAGAAACCTTCTAAAAGCAAAAATCTCCTCTCAATCCAGGAAAATACAGCCTGTGGCTTTTAATAACCAAAGAGACTGATGTGATGTGGAATTGCTGGGGCTTTGCTTGGTATTTTTCTTTGTTAGAATTCAAAGGAAGAGCTTATTGCATTTCTGTAGGTACAGCAGATTTTTCCTCATTGTGCTACAGAAAAAGTGGCCACTGTGTGCTGGGCAGGGGAGAAGAGAAACTAAAAAGGTGAAGTTGTATAGGAGTCCACCATGACCTTTCTCTTGCCAAGTTCTTCATAACAACTGCCAGAATTTGCTTTGCACTTATGTAGGGCAAGAAGAGACAACTCTGTACAGAAAAGAAAGTGAACAACAGTTCTGCTTCAGCCCTCACGTTTGGCCAGAGCAGCAAGGCTGGCCAGGAGCACAGATGGCAGCAGGGGAGGAAAAAGGAGACAAGTTCTCCTTGCAGCACTTCTTGGAGTGGTACAGTTACCAGGCTCTCAAAGAGCGCAGAGTGCCTCCCAAAGTAACAAGTTAAAGCCTAATTAATTATATTATAAATAGCTATAAAAATATTGCAAAATTAACCTCTGTGTTTCTTAGAATCCAGCATTACTGGGGTTTAAGAGTTTAGCCTGCTGCTTCACTAATGTCCAAAACAGAATATGCTTATTTGCCTTTTAGAGTTCGAAAAAAAATATACAAGTTAGTAAACTGAGGGGAGATAAACAACCTCAGTGATGTACAGGGCACAATTATGGAACGACCTGGGTGATGGGTAAAAGCCCTTGGGAAACCTTCCTTGCCAGGCAGATTTAGGAATATCCCGTGCTATTTAAAGGGCTGGCAGGACTCACAGTGTTAATAAGAAAGGAGCATCGCTTACACTGCACTTCTCCCCTTTCCTCTCCTGTGCTGGCTACGTCCCGTGCCCCTATGGTCTGTGCCCGTGCACAGCCAACGGCGTTGCTTTCACTGGAAGTTTTTCCAGCTTTCTGTGAACACCTCAAAATAATCTCCCAGCATCGTTGAGACCTCTCAAGCATGTCAGCATGTCAGCTGTCGGCACCAGCCCATGTCCCCAAGGTCTGGTGTGCAGCTGCAGGGGTGGGCGGCAGCGCTGCGTGCAGCCCGGGCTGGGCTGGAGGCGGAGGGCACGGCGTGTTCATGGCAGCTTCCCCTGACAGGGGACACTGTGTGTTTGGAAGTTCAAGTTTCATCATGCGACACAGGTTTGGGAGGCATCAGGATCAGGGCTTGGCTGCTGAGGTTTAACATTTCTCGCGCTAAAATAGCTGCAGCGCCAGGTGCAACCGAGGCAGTGAATTTCACTTGCAAAACATCCTGAAAAAACGCCTCACAATATGAGACAAAGTGCGTAGGCTTAAAAAGGAACTCTTTTAGGACTGTGCTATCTAAATGTAAACATGCAGCACGAGTGAGGCGATGTTACCCAGAGCATGGTACAGTCAGAGCAGGAGCGGTGCGAGACCTCAGCCTGTTCAGAGTCCGGTTACGGCTGGAGCAGGTGATGGTTTCTCTCTTTCCCGGTGCTGTTCGATGGATAAAAACACAGGTTAGGAGGCACCAGGGACAGCACTGACCCCTTTGGCCGGTTCAATCCCAAACCTGCGGGGTATACCAATAAACTCCCCAACAGAGAGCTCCCAGAGAGGCGCTCGGAAGCCGGCCCTTACCCGCTGCCGCTGGTCGCTGAGGCAGAAGGTGCAGATGGAGCGAGGCGCGGAGGCACCTGGCGGCGAGCAGGGCTGCGGGGGCTGAGCGGGCTGCGGGCAGGGCTGCGGGCATGGCTGTGGACAAGGCTGCGGGCAGGGCTGCGGGCAGGGCTGCTCGGCATCCCCCGCCTCGTCCTGCCGGCGCTGCTGCAGCAGCAGCACGTTGGCCAGGTGCGAGATGTAGCTGGCCGCCAGGCGCAGCGTCTCCACCTTGGAGAGGCGGCGGTCGGCCGGGCGGGTGGGGATGAGCCGGCGGAGGGCGCCGAAGGCCGTGTTGACGCTGTGCGTGCGGTCCCGCTCCCGCGCGTTGGCCGCCGCCCGCCGCCCGCCGCCGCCCCGCGCCCGCCGCCGCCGCCCCGCGCCCGCCGCGCCCCGCGCCTGCCCCGCGCCCGCCGCCGCGCCCCCCGCCGCCCCGCATGGCGCCCGCCGCCGCCGCCCCGCCGCTCCATCACTTTTATGCGCGGCAGGTGCCGCATCGCCCCTGCTCGCCCCGTGTCCCGCCGGCCGCGCTTGGCGGCTGCTCTCGGCCGGGGGCCGCCGCCGCCGCACCTGTCGCGGTGCCGGGCTCGGCAGTGGCTCCGCGGAAACCCCCCGCTCCTCCTCCTCCTCCTCCTCCCGCTGCCGGGGGGGCTCATCTGCGGCTCCCGCGGGAACAGCGCTCCCGCATCCAGTGGTGCGACCGATCCTTGGATCCTCGTGAGGCGCACAAACCCCTGCGGGTTTTACCCGTTCTGCGCCCCCGTATTCCGTGTCTGTTCCAGCGTGTGTGTGGGTGTGTGTGCACAGGATCGTTCAGGCTGGAAAAGACCTCAGAGGTCATCGAGTCCAACCTTTGACCCACTGAAAAGATGATGACCTTGTCAACTAAACCATAGCACTGAATGTCATGTCCAGCTGTTTCTTGAACACCTCCAGCTTTTCCACCACCCCCCTGGGCAGCCCCTTCCAATTCTTGACAGCTCTTCATGCGATGAAATCTTCCTGATGCCCAGCCTGAACCTGGAGGCTCTGTCCTCTTGTCCCTTCACTAGTTGCCTTGGAGAAGATGGTAACCCCCACCTGGCTACCACTTCCTTTGAAGTTGTCTTTTGGTTGGAGCGATAGATCAAGCATGGAGGTGGATTTCACCACCTTCCCCAAGCAACCCTAGACACATACAAATCCAATTTCTCATTCTGTTCAGAATGGGCGTCTGCCTCAATCATTTACTTATTAAAAGGTCATCATAAGCACTAATTGATTGCACCTCTTTTCTTCATAAAAATTTGACATCCTGTCTGAGCTCAGAGACTCATGAAAGGTCATGGCACAGGTTTACTCAAATGAATCATCTCTACCTGATTAAGCAGCCTCCAATGACCCATTCTCTGTGGTCCTGGAAGCTTATTTGTGGTGACCTAAATATGAATCCTTCTTCCCAAATGAGGGCTGGATTAGCAGAGCCGTGTCTCTCTAATCATGGGCGCACACACTAAGGGAAGGCAGCTGCTTAGGCATGTTTGGCTGGGACTTGTGTCCTCTCAAAATACAAAAGCTGGTACCAACAGGCAGGGCTGCATCTCTGCAGTGCATTCCTCTGCTGGGATGGCAAAGTGCTGGTTTATGTTGGTTGCACTTTCTGTTTGGGCAGAACTTGCAGGAAAAAATGGACCAATGCCTCTGTCAGCCCTCTGCAGCAGTATCCTACCTTGGCCTATTAATGAGCAACATTTATTCAATGTGATTTTCCTTTATCTTACTTGGGAGAAAGAGAGGGAAAGTCTTTCGATTTCACATTGGGCGATGTTTTAGAGATTTTTTTGATTTCTATAGCAAAATTAGCTTGAGGTTGAGGTGTTTGATAACAAAGGCTGAAGAAATGCAAGGCTGTATGGGCAGGTGTGTGCCATGCTACTGATCCAAAGGAATTCCTTTGGGGTGGGAGCAGGATGTGGACCTTCATCATCAGATGCTGGGGAAAGCTGTGCTCAAAGTCATGCAGTTTTCCTGCAGTTTGTGAATATAACCATATCCTACTCTCACAGTAGGATATTCTGTCTGCTTAACCTTTCAAAAAGTAAATCATCTAGAATGTTCTGGAGTTGACTTTCAATCCTTAGAAGTCCTGCTTTTTTTTTGAAGTGTCCAGGTATGCCTGCTCTGTCCTCCATGCAGACTTCTTCCTTTTTGTCACCTCCAATATTTCTAGAATGAAATTCCTGACCAGACAAAGTCAACGACAAATCTCCCATTGACTTTAATGGAGGCAGGATTTCATCCTTGATCTGTTCTGGTAGCTGAGCAGTGGAGATAATTGATTCTTTGTCAGACTCACTCATTTGCTTACCAGTGTTTTCCTGTCCTTAGCATCTCAGTTTCTTTGTTTTTTCTTTTTTTTTTTAATTATTGAAGGTAAACCAAAACAAAATAAACCTCCTTCAACAAAAAGAACCCCAAGACAAAATTAAAACTAGTATTCTCAAAGTCAGAATGTATGGCTTATTGATGAACCAAGAATGAGAAAGGCATAAGCAATACTCAGGAAGAAAATGATGCTGTGTCTGCAGAGAAAACCAGAATGATTTTCAGTGACTTTACAGCAATAGCTAATTTGGGGGTTAAGGACAAAGGGGCGGCTGAACAATTCTTGTTCTGTTTCCAAGGCAGCTGGAAATAGTAATGCAAGAATTTTTTTGGTTTTGTTTTTGTTTCTGTTTTTTGTTTTTTGTTAGATAAGGAGTGTTGCAAAAAGGCCAAAATGCTGGTGACTTTAATTACTAGGTTATTGATTGGGATAATATTTATGCAAGTGCTGGGGGAGCATATTCCTCAAGGAGGGTGCAGCATTGCTGTTATTCTACAATTTGCTGAATTGCTAATAGTGAGCAAGAACGGGGCTGCATGAATGCAAAGCAGAAGAGTGGGCAATATTTTATGTGCAGTGATAAGGTTTTGCCTGAAATTTGCCTTCATGCTACGTGGAGAAAGTTATCTGATATCCATTGTAAGGAAGCATTCAACAGTATTCAAAAGACTGGAAATATGAAGTATCTCACTGATTAGTTGCAGTCTAGTGGCTGGCATTTCTTTAATTTGCCTTTATTTTTTGAAGAACAGTGTTAAGGGGAAATAAAAAAAAAAAAGAAAGAAGAATTCAGAGGAAGGCAATTTGGAAAAGATATACCTATGAAAAGAGCAAGTTATTTAGAGGATAACAAAAGAAACAAATCTAAATTAGCAGCACTGAATGTCTCTGGTCACAGCCAAGAAGCCTTCCAAATGTATTTCCATTAAATAGGAAGTATAACACAAAATTGTTCACTTGTTAAAAAAAAAAAAAAGACATTCAGGGAAAAAATGCCTTTAAAAAGAAGTACTTGAATGTTTGTGGCCTCATTCTGTGCCTGCAGGTCACACTGACTTCAATGAGACACTTGTTTATTCAAGAGCAGAAATATGGCAGTATCCTATGGACAAAATTTTTGGTTTTTTCCCCCAACTGTTCATATTTTCCTGCCTCTCTCCATGGTGCTTCTTGCCACATGCTGTGTTTTTTGAAGGATTGTACTCTGTTTGCCTTCGCCATCAAAGCCGCTACACATACACATGTATTTTTATTTCTGCATACAATATTGCTCACACGTATGAGAAGATATAACTGTGTTGTAGGCAAAAGCAGCACAGATCTCTACAGATTTCCAAACCACTGTTATTAACTGTTTTATTAACCAGGACACTTCTGCAGTGCTCACCTGATAAGGCAGGTGCATGCTGTACTTCAATCACATTTGACAGAAGGGAGAGTCCAGCTCTAACAAAGAGAAACAAATACAGGATGTTGATAGCTGGAAATGTCCACAGAGCTGAAAATAATACATTTGACAAAATGTTATCAATTATGTGTCTGTCTTGGACTTTGGCTGGCTGTGACAACTACTGCTGTCCTTCACAAACCTGGGTGAAGGAGTTGTCATTTTTATAGCAATTTTTAATAAATGTGACTGCCATAAAATGCCTGTTGATTGAAGAATCTTTCAAATAGCATTTTACTCTGTACAGGTTCTTTAGACGAATGATTTTAAGGAGAAAAGATTGAGGAGCAGTCAAAATATGGGATGGTGCAAGAGAATGTTTTGGTGAAGGAGGCCTTGCACAGAGCGTGTTAAATGAGGAGAAGTCAATCAAGAGGTGGACTTAGGGCTTCATGTGTTCACATCCTGTCAGGTGGGATGGTGAGCCTTCCAGATTGTAATAAATACCCTGCACACATTTTGAACTCTCTGTCTGCTACTGCAATGCAAGTACCCAGGCAGGGGAGGAGCAGGAGCAGCTCTGCCCTGCACTGCTGGTAGTTGATTAATGTGGGACCTAACAAGTCCCTTCTTGATATTCCAGCCAGCCAGATTTAGCATGACACTTATCTCTTCACTTGCAATCTCTTCACTTGCAATCTCTGTTCTTCATCTGAATTGATCTGTGCCACGATTCTCTGGTGTGTTAATGAGTTTTCTGTGTGGTGGAGTGCTAGAGGCCTTGTTAAACGCCAGGGACATCCTGCCTACTGCATTTTATTTATACACCCACTCTGTTACTCTTGACAAAAAGAAGCTGAGTTGTTTATCTTCAGGTTTTTTGACAAAAAATTTGTCTTACAGTAATTTTCTCTGCTCTGGCTGCCCACAGAGGCAAATCCAAATATATTATTCACCTGCTATTTCAAAACCATTTAAACTTGCCAAGTCTAAGTGGTGTTTTACACGTTGTGCTGATACTCTCAAAGTTGTTATTAACTGCCTCAGAAGTAACTTTTGATTGTGGTTGCATTTAGCAGAAAGATGACAAGGCATGTTCTTTTGTCTGTCAGGCTGAAGTGATATAAGGACAATACACCTGCCCTTGGAAACAAAATGTTTTGGAAGCAGTGTTTCTGCAGAGTCTGTTTTGTTCATTAAAGCTGCCAGAGCCCTCCCTTGCCTGCTGCCTTATTTCACTGCTTTTAAAATCCGTCCTGACAGAGCTTGGTTAGTGTTTGGGAAGATGTTGCCTAGAACATTCAGTTGTTGTGTGTGTTTTGGGAGCCGAGATCCTTTTGCTAATCCATTTGGAAATCCCTGTGTTGGTGAGAAACCAGGCCTTAGATGAAGCTGTGGTAGCTCGGGTCTCTCTGTAGCTGCCTGGCTGGCCAGGAGGGGCTATCCCACCCTCCTGTAGTTTGCCTCAGACATGAATCCATGCCTCAAACATGCACTGCAGGAGTGTGTTCAGCTTGGATTTATAGGGAAAAGGGACTGGGAGCATCACCCAGCAAGGTGTGGTACTCTTCAGTTTTCTCATGACAAAGCTCCAACAGCTCGTGCTCTCTGTCCACTCCCAGATGCTGTCACAGGATGGTCAGCCTGTGTGATGTTTTACTGCCCCACATCCCATTTTTTTGCCTTTTCAGAGACTAAGGGTTACGAGGTCTGTTTTGCAATGTCTGTTGATCTAGGCTTAGCAGCTTGGATCACTGGTGGAAATCCAGCTTTTCTGGAGCTTTCTAGGTGACTGAGAGGCAGAATGTATAGTATGAAATAGGCTTTGAATTTTCACACAGACTTCTGTTTGCTTGGTTTTCTTTTCTTTTTTTTCAATAAAGGTGGAATGCTGCTGTAGAAATACTACTGAATTTTAGTTATAAAAAATAAAAACTCAGCTACTGTAATACTGTAATAATGAACAGGAACATGAGATGTAGAATCATCCAGTTGTGTGGAACAACTAAACAACTATTGCAGACCCTTCAAAATCCTTATTGCAATTTGATTTGTTCCATCTTCCCCTCCCAATCATAGCTACATCTGCCAAAAAAAAGCTTTTTTCACCCCATACTTCTACTTTTACAGTATCCTTTTATGAATAGCACTATACTGCACAAGATTTTGTAGGTAGTTTAAAGAATGTATTTCCAACAATAGCTTTAAAGTGCTTAGAGCTGACTAATCCAAAGATATCCCAAAGCCCATGAAAGAAATATAATTGATTGTATAATTACCACAGCTTCTGCAATATCACTGCAACTGAAGTTGTTTGTATGGTTTCTGTCCCTCTTCTCAGCTTCTAGTCTCCTCCTATGAAGATACTTAAAATCTGACATTCTTTAGATACTTCTCTTTGTTCTCCTTAGTGCTTCAATTCCACACGAGCGTTTCTGTTAGCAAAGGCATCTCTGGTCAGGGTTTCTTAGTTCAAATTAGATTAAAGGACAGATTCCATTTCAGTCACTCAGGTTCAGGTCAGATCTGACTCCACTGCCACCAGCTGAGTTAATCTGACCCTGCACCAGCGTAGCTCGTGGCATCATCAGAACAATAATAAGCTTTAAGATGCCATTGGAAATACTTCATTCATATTAGAGGCTGCATGAAGGTAAATTCCTTCATGTTCTCAATTTTTGCCAGACAAGTTGAAGTGGAATATATGTATGTGTATAAAAACATAAAGCTGGTTCAGTTTCAAATGTGTCTTGTGAAGAAGACAGCCAGCTTTTCAGGGCCATGTGATCCTACAGTTTATAATAAAATTGTCTCATCCCTGACCTTTTACTCGCATTTGAGGTGGGGGGAGTAGACACTTTTATCTCCAGACAGGGATGTGGAAAGTTTTCTAAAAAGTTCCTTTAATCAATCACTAATTGAAAGTTTTAATGTGATAATTTCACAACTTCGAAAAATAAAACCAAAGAAATTATCTACTTAAAACAGAATTGACTCTAAACCACTGTAATTGAAAAGAGTGTTTTGGAAGCCTAAATCCACAGCTGTTGGTGAAGATGTATTCAGTTGTTCTTTGGAGCTGAACTAATACAGGTTAATAAATAATAGGTGAATTATAGTAAACAAAGATTTTACAGTCTGAAAGCTTAGAAGAATATCCTGTTATGCCAAACAAACATGGAACAATGCCAGTAGTATGCTTTTGGAATGAATTTCTAGCTCTATCAGAGTAGATAGTATCATGTAAAATAAGTCTGACTATGCTAGTTAGATTAGGGATCTATGCAGACCATAATAATCTCATGTGTACTGTAAGTATAAGAATTATTTTTTTAAGTGGTTTTATACCTATAGAATCTTCATCCAGATCCTGTTTTATGGTAAGTCATTTGGACACATTAGGGACTGCACACCAAAGATCAAGCTCAGACACAGAAAACCCACTACAATGATTATTTGACCTTTCTTGGGGTGCCTATGGGGATATCACTTGGGAAAGATAAATAATGCTCATTGAGATTCCTGCTGACACTTGGCAGACCAGGTGGTCCTGCAAAACACAACTGCAGGGTCTCTCATCCTGAGTCTTTAAAGATTGTGCAGGTATGAAGTGGCTTATTGGTGCTGTGAGTTAAACCAAACTCTTTGTTTTAGTTTCACCAAGAGCTGTTTGCCTTGTGTTTTCTGCACATGCCTTGCTGTCTCCCTGAAATTTGCCCAATTTTCTGTAGGCTGATCTTGCAGCAAAGTTTGGAGTCTTGTAGAACTCTTCTTTTGTGCTTCTCTTTAGTTTAAAACAGAGTTTCCAAGCTGCC
This sequence comes from Camarhynchus parvulus, assembly GCF_901933205.1. Taxonomy (NCBI): domain Eukaryota; kingdom Metazoa; phylum Chordata; class Aves; order Passeriformes; family Thraupidae; genus Camarhynchus; species Camarhynchus parvulus. Next base: position 32,432,736 of record NC_044577.1, read on the forward strand.
TTGTGGGGTCCCCTTGGCTGGAATGGACCACTGCCCACTGTCCAAACCAGTGCTCTTCCCTCCCAGTGCTGCTGCTGGATCTTTCCCAGACATGCAGAGCCTTTCCTTGCTGGAAACACTGACTCATGTCACAGGCTGTCCTTGCCCACTGCAGACCTTCCCTCACCACTCTCTGCCCAAGGCTCCTGCTTTGCTCTGGGCCAGCACACACAGCCAAGGTGCTTCACACACTGTCCCAGAACTAAAAACTGTCCCAGAACTTGGCTTGTGTGTGGTCTCAGCTTTCATGGGCACAGTGAAAATGCAGATCATATAGGAGACAAGGAAACTTGAGGTCCTGAGTTGAGTGTGCCTGAAGGAGAGCTGCCTGGATTCACAAATTCACAGCACCACACCTCTGTATGTGCACAGTAAGCCCTGCATCTTTGTTAAAAACTCTCTAGTTAAGTGATTAAACTTATGGTTTTACTAAAGCCCTTCCAGAATGAAGATTTTAAAAAATATTAATCCTTTTGAAATGAATGGCGTTTAAATTCATTCATTGCTTTTGTCAATTCCATCTAAACCTCCATTGCAATCACTGATGTTACTTACAGGGAGATGTGTTTGTATGGGTAGAGTACATAAAATTTTTTGGTGTGTCCATTGTCAGTTCTCATTTTTCCACTTGTACTTGCTGGTTCTTTTGGACACTTTGCTCTCTGTAGTAACCCACTGCCAAATCTTATAAAACAACATTTCCTTTTATATAAAGAGTCCTACCAGAACCTTGTAAAAAGGAATTCTGCTCTTGTGTCTGGCATTAAGAAAGTGTGGTTAAAGAAACTTCAGTTTGACATATCCATCAACTATATTGACAATTACTTCATACAGGAAATAATGGCTTTCTGCTGAGATCATTAAAATGAAATTCTTGACTTGTCTTGGGATCTTTGAAGGTGTGGGGAGGCAGACTTGCACACAGTTCTGTGCCTGTTAGGCACATATCTGCATGCTGACCTGCCTTCCAGGCAGACCTGAATAAGTTGCTTGCCTGAAAGGTGCTGTACAAAGGCTCATAACTCACTTTCCAGGCAGACAAGAACAGGTACTTGTCTGGGAGACAGCCCTTTGTTGATAACCTGCCTCCAAGGCAGATCTGTCTAGTTATCTCTGCTGTCTTTGAAGCAGCTCCACACTGAGTTGTGTGTCCTTAGTGGGCTCGCTGCTGCCTGCCTGGGAGGTACTTGGGCTGATCATCTTCCTTCTAGAAAATCCTGAGCAATTAGGTACCCCAAACAGCATCTCTCCAAAAGGAACATCTACAGTATGAACTGACTTAGTTCTGTCTGATCACTGTGCCTGGTGTTCTCTATTAACCTCCCATGTATAAGCACTGTCACAAACATCCCTCTCCCACATTCAGAAAAATAAAATAAAGAGCTTGTCAAAAATTTCTGCTAATGTAGCACAGAGCTCACACATGCTGCTTTCTGTGGCAGTAATCAGACTGCCAAACTTGCTGAAGAGAAGGAAGGGAGTAGGGAGAGTTTTTTTAAAAAAAATTCAAAATTGCTATGCTGTGTTGAAGAACTAAAGGGAAGGTGGATACTGTATTTCAGTGCTCAGTCTTAAAAATGGCATCTAATTATTATGACAGGGATCCAGTTCTCAGCCACTTATACAACACCATAAGTGTTACATGCTCATTTCTAATCAAAGAAACGCTTTATTTTACTAGGAAAAAAAAAGAGAGTAATTACTAGTTAACTGTAAAATACAATTTTGTTTCTTTTCCTTTATTAGAGAAGTTGAGATTGCAAGTCAGATATTAGCCTTGGGAAAAAAGATATATACCTCAAGGCCATAAACCAGCAGCAGTTGAGTCACCTGATAAAGGATAGATCAGATATTAAACATTTTTATGTTTGGTGCAATATTGTTGTGTAAGTATATCAATGTAATTCTGCAGTAGGTTGGTTGCAGTTGGTTATAATCACTCTGGCAGGCATGGAATGAGCTCAGAATTAGCCTCTTATTTTAGTTCTGCTTGTGTTTTGTGGGGGAAGCAGGAATTTTACTTTAGATATGTTAGTCCTGGATGCAGTGTGACACATTCCATGCATTTGGAAAGCATTATGTTAACTCAGGAAGTGCAGCAGCTCGTGGTAGGTACTGCAGTACCTGTTGGTCCAACTCTGTTTCTTCCTGCAGTCTGATCCACTCCAGGACTAGTATCTGCTGTCAAGGATAGTTTCTCCCTCTTGCAGTCCCCCTAAACCTCTCAGCTGGGGCTGTCTGCATGAAGAGCCCTTAGTGGGGTGCACTCTGTCCCAGCAGGGGAGTGTGGCCACCCTCAGGCAGAATGCAGGAGCACTTGGCTGTAGGGAGCACATGTCCAGTGCAAGCTGCTCCCAGCTTGTGGCTGGCCCAGTGGGATTTGTGCCACACCCCTGGATGCATGGAATGGGTGGGGGGATTTCTGCTGCACAATTCTGCACCTGGGCTGGGGAGTAAGGAGGATGTTCCCCCTCCCCTTACATGCGCTCTGGTGCCTCTGTATCACACAGAAGAAACATGATTAAAAAAGACAATCTTGTACTTGCAAAGGAAGGCAGTGAATTTTATATTAGTGCCTTAGTTCTAATCTAGGCTAGTTTTATAGAATGCAGAGACTTTTTTCTCCCTCTTCTGCCCAAATTAATTTCACTCATTGGGCATGAGGAATAGAAACTAGGAGCCTGAAGTCATGCTGTGATATCCAGAAATACAGGTATGATCCCCTTTGTTTTTCTTCTCATCTTTCTTTCCCTCAACCTATTTCACCCCATCTTTATTCCAGCATATTTTGACTAATGATTGTGGCTGAAGAAATTGAAATCTGCTCGTGGGTATTTCTCAAGCAGACTAAGTTTGTCAGCTAAATTATTCATTGTGAAACAGCTCCTCAGAGGCAAGGACTATACTTAGTGTAGTGGTGACCAGACTGGACCTCTGGGTACTGCCACAACACTCAGATGGAGCCTTGACAACATTCACAGTTTCAAAGGAGCACAAATGACAGCACAGATCTCTCCATCACACACGGGTGAGGTGCAGCTGAAAAGCAGGACCTGCTCATGAGACAAGAGCTGGGTGATGACAGGGGAGCAAATGCCCAGTTACAAATAAAAAGCTGCAAGTGCTAAAATGTAATGAAATGGAATACAGTATTTGGGTGTAGGATATTTATTTAATATCCCTCTTGGGACATGGCTGTGTCCAATCCCTTTCCCAGCCTGTAATGAATCAGGGTCACTTTCTTGCTCATAAACCAGACCAAGACTGTTGCAAGTCACCAGATGTCCTGGTGCTATGTGCCATTAACTGAGGTAGCTTTTGATCAGCAGGACTGAAACCATCCTTATTTGAGTTCATATTTTTGCTTTCTGCAAGACCTGGAAATGTTTATAATCAAATGACATGCTGTTACATATGTATCAGTTGATAGTAGGTGGCAAGTTACTGGTCCAAATATGTTTAAATAATTTTTGGGGAGTAATTTGAATAGTACATTTAAAGCATCAAATTTTATCAAAGAAAATGTACAAATCTCAGGTTTTCATCAAAGATTTTGCAGGGATTAATAGGTTGCAATTACTTAGGAAGAAATTCCTCCCTGTGAGGGTGAGGAGGCCCTAGTACAGGGTGCCCAGAGAAGCTGAGGCTGCCCCATCCCTGGAATTGTTCAAGACCAGGCTGGATGGGGCTTGGAGCACCCTGGTCTAGTGGAAGGTGTTCCTGCTTGTGGCAGGGAGTGGGGCAGGATGAGCTTTAAGGTCTTTTCCAACCCAAACCATTCTGTTTTTTCTATTAGTTTCTTTTTATTGCTGCAGTGTACTTTTCTAACTCAGCATTTTGGGGTTTGCCAAATGTATTGCACAAAAATCCTCTGATGCTCATCTATGTGTATTTTGGGAAACATCAAACCTAAAGAGAAGACTTTAAAAGATATGGACGTAAGAAAAGATACTGAAATCCAGTGACTGTGTTAGAGAACTGAATCTGCAGTAGACATGGGTAACCAAACCTCTGACCCTCCAAGCTTTAGTGAACTCAATAAAGGGTAACACAGATCTGAGCTCTCCATAGTTATTAGTTTGAGTTTTTATGATGCTGAAGTCCCTGCCAGGCTTTTGCTGGTATTGTCCATGCTCTTCATCTCTACCCTGCATAAAAAATATTTCCTCACACAGTATGCCACGGTCTCCTACCTACAGTAAGAATGATGAGTGCAATTACCAGCTGGGAGTGAAGTGGAAAAACCTCAGCTTGTCCTTAGTTCATAACCCTTCCCTGGATCAAATCAGACACTCAGGCCATTTTAGAAACTCAGGCCAGCTTCTTACACACAGCATTTTTTACACCTTGGTCAAGGTTACTTTGTGGGGTGTGAATACCCATTCTGATGCAGTGGGTAGAGAGTAAATTGCCTGGAAGTGCTATTTTAGACATGAATGGAGAATATTTACTTCCACCCTTTACTTGGGCCAGGCTTTTTCTCAGGCATAATGTTTTCAGGGTGAGCTATGACCTGTTTTTCATTTTCTCCTGGCTGTTCCTCTCAAAAAAATGGGTCTATCTCTGTGCTCCTTTCCAAATGAAATCCCACTGCTCATCCTGTTTTTAAATCAAATCAGCATTCCACCCCATCTCCTTTTTGCCACCTGAGATGTAATAATTTAAATGCTTTGGGAAGGAAAAACAGCCACTAAATGTAGTGATGGAAAGAAATGTGTTAGAGGAAGCATTAGTCCTACAAAATGCAGAAGTCCTGGATGCTGGATTCTTGTGATTTTGTGCTTGTTTTGGAGTTGGCTTATGACTGAGCCCTGATTCATGCTGCAGTTTTTTCCTGACAGGGATGTGAAGTTTATTATGGCCAAGTGTTTGTACTGATAAACTGTGTTAGGGATACAGGGCCTCTGAGTACTCTGCTGGGTTTGGTTAAACTAGCTCAAAGGTTTAAAAACCACTGAGGGGACTGCCAGACACAGGCATACAAGCAAGCTGCTTGCATATGTTTTTTCCCCTGAAAATCCATGCAAAAAGCCTAACTCACCTCACCCCTCCTTGAACTGTACACTTTCCATAGGCCCTGTTTGTCCCTGACATCCCTTTAAAGCTGGAGCTAAGCTTGCTCTGCCTTTGCTCCATCGATCCGACTGACATCAGTCATCAGTCTGACTCCTATCCACACAGCCTTTGCCTGTCCTGGGGCCCTTAAAATGCTCCCAGCTTGTTTCTGTGTCTTCAGCAGGACTCTGGTTTTGGCCTTGCAGCACCGTTTCTCTGCTGCATCTTTTCATTAAGGGTGGATCCATCCTGGTACAATGTGTGGGCCCATTCTTCTTTGCCTTTGATTGATTTAAGCTCAGCAGAAACACACAACATAATAGCAGGCAAGCAAATCAAGACATATTTTTCTGCAAAATAATTAAAGTCTTCCCCACTTCTAACACAGCATGTAAGGAACATATTTTCCACTTCCATGTGCTGAATTGTCTCTCATCATTACCTCATCTCTGAATTACGGGCTCTCTTCTCTTGGTGCATGTCCAGGAGTGCACCTTGCCCAAAGGCAAGATGGCAGATTTTGCTCACTCTGAGTTTACTTGTAGATTGGAGAGCATGAAAAAAATGTGCTACCGGCATGGCCAGCAGCTAAATGTCAAAATTTGGCTCTAAGACAATACTACTTAAACTATTTCTCTACGTAAGTGCTCCTTACACAAGGAGGGATTGAAGGATCAGACTCATAGCATTGTAAAATCACTCTCTTAGGAATATTCAGAATTGCCTAGAACATTTTGAATCTAATTCTCCAAACCCTCAGGCAGCTTTGAATATCTCAGCTGTAATACATTGAAATAACAGACACTGATATGAAAAAATGAGAGGGTGATACTCAGTTCCAGCCAGGCGATTTCCCTCCGGGGCTGCGGGCTGTGCTGCGGAGCTCTGCCCGCTCCTGGCCAGGGGTCACTCACCGGGCACTCCTGCGCCATCCATCTGCCCCAAACTCCTGCTCTGCTGTTCTGAGGGATTTTTTGGTGGCTGATGTCGCTGCTACATCGGCGGCCAGGCCAGCTCTCCCTGCCCAAGCTGCCGCTGTGCCGCCCCTGGTTTCTGCAGCGGGCTGGAAACCTCTCAGTACAGAAGGGGGGAAACCTCCGTCCTCGAGGCAACGCAGCTAAAAATCACTCTGATCTCTGCATCAGATGGCTTTTAAAGGTCTTTTATCTTACTTGCTCAGATGTATGTCCTTCGGGAAATTGTTATAGCCTCCCAAGCTGCCGGGACTTGCTTTTCCCGCTGTCTGTGCGCAGAGGATGACGATGGCCGGGATGCGCTTCATCCCCGGCTCCCGGCGCGGGTACCACGAGATGGCACTGCGTTCCTGCTCTTCGCACAGCCTCAGCTTTAACCTTGCTCCGAGTTAAGTATTTCATCAGAAGGATTTCTTCTGAGCAAAGATTTTATTTTCCCTGAAAAAACCTGAGAGGGGAAGATTGTTTTTTTTTTTTTTTTTAATATAGAGGCTGTACAAGAAGCTGGCGGAAACTTCAGGGTTTCAAGGGGTAACTTGAAGGGATGTTTTTTTTAGTGTGTCACTCAGTTCACCACCTCAGGTTACCCTGCAGCTGCAATGTTGCAGTTGTGCAAGGGGGCTGAAAATGTCCTGCAAACATCAGAATCTGGTCACCTGGTTGTATGCCAAACTCATATTTTTTGTCATTGTGATGAGTTGTTTCCTTTTGAAGAAGTGTTTTTCACCTGACATCCCTTCCTGTTTCTTTTTTCCTACCTTTTTCTTTCTTTTTCTTTAATTCCAAAATCTCTAAGGGGTACAGTTAAGTCTCTGATTGAGAACCAGGATTGAGATGGGGTAGCTAGCGGGGGAATGATAAAAGAGTTATTTTTCTCTTGTGCTATCAACTGAAAAACGCTTTGGAATGTTTGAAATTATATTATTTTATAAATATTGTATTACAAGACTGTAAACTCTAAAATAATCACTTTGTAAATACTTGTTTGTAAGAATTGTGTGTTTAATTCCTTCAGCTGAGTGTCTGAGGAATAAATTCAGTGCAAGTAGGATGAACTCCCTGTGCCATCAGTTTTATCCAGTAGTTAATATTACATTTAAACTCATAATGATGGAAATGATTTTTTAATAAAGTGCTATTTCAGATATTTGCTATTTAAAAAAATTACATTTTAATGTGATCTTTGCTGTCTTATGTGAGCTTGCATTATGTGTGTTGTTGTAACAAGAAAAATGAAAGAGGAGAAAAAATTATTTGAAAACAATTTCTCTACAGTCGACAGGTAGGTAAAATCTTAATTTACATTGCAGACATTGCTTGGGACTCAGAAGGGAATAAATACATAGAGACAGCCTGTTCCAATCCTTTCAGTGCTCCACAGTTCTGTCAGGAGCTGCAACTCCTGCCCTTTCAGTCATCGCTGGTGTAGTTCTGTACATAGATGAGTAGGAAATGCTTCTTTATTTCCAAAATGAATTCCAGTCAGAGGTAGGCTAAAAGCACCATTCATTTAGATTAAAGATCTTGAAACTATCATGTTTGCAACCATTTGTCACAGTTTAAGTAGCAGTGCATAAATGTCGTGCTGTTGGTATACAATTTAATCTCTGCTGACAACAGCTCCATTTCTAAAGTTTCCTCAGCATCTTTTTTTAATGGCTTACATTTCTTATAGACAATCTCTGCTGCCTATGCAGAAATGGGACAGTTCTGTAGACCTGAATCTCCTCCAGATGGAGTAAAAATGGTAAAGCATCAAGTGCAGTGTGTGTGGGAGCATCAGGCAAAGGATCATTGCACCGGATTCCATATGCAACCAGCTCAATGCATGGGCTTCCATTCTGCAGGGGCAGTTGATGTTTTTTTTGTTTTTTCAGGTCAGAACATACAGGGTAGGTTTCATTTTGTGACTTTTTCCTCTGTTCAAACAAGGGGAAAGATAACTCACAGGACAAGAATTTGATTTTTTTCTCCATGATCTTTCCAGTACATAAAAGAAGCCTACAAGAACCATGGAGAGAGTCATCCTGCAAGTGCCTGTAGTGATGGGACAGGGGGAATGGCTTCAAACTGAGAGCAGATTTAGATTAGATATTAGAGGAAAAATTCTTTGCTGTGAGGGTAGTGAGACACTGGACAGGTTGCCCAGAGAAGCTGTGGATGTTCCATCACTGAAAATGTTCAAGGCCAAGCTGGAGGTTCTTTGGGCAGCCAGGTTGGGTGGAAGATGCCTCTGCCCACAGCAGGAGGGTTGGAACCACATGATCTTTAAGGTCCCTTCCAAATCAGGCCATTCTATGATTCTATGATGTTTGGAATTATTCTGGTAAAAAAATACGAGCAATGATTTTATCAAACAAGAATGTTCAATTTCTAGTGGATGTCACTGTCATTGTACTGTTGGCAGAATGTTTATAGCTGTAGGCCTTTACTTGCATTAAAACATTAGCCCAGAGAGAATAGGTTATAAATCCCAGTGTCTCCTTCCAGGGATAATGTCCTTTATAGACCTTCTATAGATCTTCTGATTCTGTCTGTGCTTGAGACTCTGCCCAGCCTGGAGCAGGTGGAGGAAAAGGTTGTGAATTATGTGCCACTAAGAAACTTTGCTGAGCTGTGTCATAGCAGCTTGCAGGAGTTTTATGGGAATATATCTTCAATAGAGAAAATTAAGGTGTTGGTACATGGAAGACTACACTGATAGAAACATAAATTGCAAAAGTCTCATTTGCAAACTTGCAAACAGAGATGCAAAAAAGTTATTTACAGTCTAAGCATGTTTTCACTAACCCAAAGTGATAAGAGGGTACAACCAGGCTGGGGATATCCTGAAGGACCTGGAGGTCTGTTCTAGTGGGATACTTTTGATACAGCTGAAGGTGGCACCTGAAGATCAGGGTTAATGTTCTTCTTACAAAGTCACTGATGAGAGTGGCTCATATCAATACTTCAGAAACACTCTCCAGTCAGTGCTGCCAGGCTTTTGTAGTTATCATCTGCAGCTTTTGAAATGTGTGCAATTGTTCTGGGTAGGAAAAGAGCAGAAAGTCTTTTAGATTAAAGTATAACCTTTATGACCATAGAACCACTGTAACCATTTATAACCAGAGTAACCATTATATCCACAGAAGAAAAATTTCAAGCATATGAAAACAGAATTGGCCCCAGCTGACACATTTAAGCCGTGCCAATGCTAAAAAATGTTAGAGCCTCCTGAGTCTGCAGGAGAAGGTCAGTTTAGCTGGAAGTTGCTGTGAATAAGTAGCAGCACCCAATTCAGGTAAAGGAACAGGACTGGCATAAAGTACAGGTTGAGACTGGAGTTGGTGGTAGGAATTAGGAACCAGGAGTCAGGCAGCAAGAAAGATCAAAGCGATCAGGGTTATTAGATGCAAATACCTCATCCAAAATGCTATGAATTTTAGTTTTCAGGGGCAAATATTACATGAAAACCTGGAGGATGGAAAGGCAGCCCTACATCTGGGCTCAGTTTGCAGTCTGCTAAAACACACCACGTGGAAGATGCCTGTCCATCTCCTGGGATTATAAGGAGCTGTGGTTCACAGTGGTGCTTTGCACCCTGGCTGGCCCATTTGGCAGCTCAGTGACTTTGCAGCACTGGTTTTCATTACAGAACTGGTTCTCACAGTGCTGCAATGCTTTTACTGCACCTTTTCTGACACGTGACCACAAGTGTTGGACCATCTCAACACCTATTGCATAAACAGTGTTTTTCTGTTTTCATATCTTCATTTCCATCCTGGATTCTCTTTCCCGGGTACCACAGTAAGTCCTCTCTGCCCTCTGCCTTTGTGCAGCTGGCAGCCACACTGGCCCATTTCCCCACTCCAGCCTGCTCAGCCCCACAAGTGCTGGGATCAGTCCTCTTCCACCTCCTTTTTTTCTCCTCTAAAAACTTCTCCTTTTAAAATCTGAGGCTTTTATTTCTTCAAGGTCACTTCAGATTTAATTCACCAATATGATACATCTAAAGTGTTAATTTAATATTCTAATATGGCATTTTAAAAAATTGCCATACAAATATATTGTAAGTATGATCACATCTCTCTGAAATGAAAATCAAGACCACTCAATGTCCTTTTGTCAAACTGATTGTATCTAATTAAAAAAGAAAGAAATCCCAGCGATGCAGCTTTTCTTCCCATTAACATGCACTGCACAGGTTACTACCTAATTTAATACAGAATGTTGTCTTGCTTTGCTCCATTCTTGATGAAACTGCCCTGTTTAGATAAATTTAAGGGAAATTGTGAGTTAGCAAAAGAAACAGCAATCCCCATCCTACTACACAAAGATGCATCATTTGACCATTTATTTCTTTTCCTCAGCAAGTGTATCCAACTATGGAAGCAGATGGACTGGCCCTTGGCCTTGAGCACTGCTAGCCTGGCACTCTGAATTCTTGGTAAATAGATAAACATGCCTATAAGATTAAGTGACAAATTCACATCAGCACCCAAAGCTTTGATCAATACCACTAATCCATCAAGGATTACAACAAAGCATCTTATGTTTCTGTCCCTTCTTTCTGGAATTAAATGTGAACCAAAAAATAACAGAATAAAATATTTTTCAAATTAAATGAAAAAAGGAAATTACTCCTTGCATATTTTAAAGATAAAGAACCCTCATTAGTGCATCTGCTTGCCTGGACAGACTGCCTTTGAAAGCAATTTAAGTGTAACAAAGTATTTTTCAAATTAAAACAGGAGCGGCAGGTTTATAAAATGAAAATGTAACAGGGGCAGCCACACAGCCAGATCCAAAATCTCATCTATCACCTGAATCTGACAGCAGTTAATTTGACCAAATGGCAACAGCACCTGAAGGAGAGGGGACAACAGCTGAAGTAAAGCCAAGGCAAACACCTGTTGAGAACTTAGCAGAGGATTCAGTCCATTGAAGTAAGTGGGAATTTATCTATTGACTTCAGTTGCCCAAATCAGGCCTTCACTGCTTTTAATAAATAAGAGTTTATGTCTCAGTGTATCCTCTTTCCCAGTGGAAAGAGCCTCTGCAAGAAGCTTCACAAGAGTGACTGAATTACAGGGCAACAGGACTCTGCTGCAATTTATTTAAAGTTATTTTCATGCCTGAGAGTCTGCTTAGAGAGTCAGGTTCTGCATTGATGGGATTGGTGAGGATGCTTGCTAACATAATGCTAAGGTGACCCAAGTAAGTGTCCCCTGATATCTGTGACCCATTAAATAGTTTTGAAAACACGCCTGACTGTAGAGAGAGGTTTGTTTATTGCTTGTGAGTCACTTGCCTCTGATTTCCTTCTGTGCCCTCGCTTTTACTTTCCCTCTCTTCTCTGCCATTGTCTTTTGCTTGTTATAATTGAAAACTGGTAAGAGAAATGTAACTTTTTTATACACATTCTCCATGAAATAATGTTTAAAAATGTAGTGCTCGATGAGCCATCTCCTGGGGTTGTTAGATCAAGGTCATAATGAGTTGGTGCATTTGCTTACTACAATATATAGGAGCCTAATGGCAGCTGCAATCATTTACTTTCCCTCCCTGGCTCTTTGAGAGTTATTTGCTTGGTTACATGAAGTGTCAACGTTAATGCAGATGGGGATGAAACCTGAAGAAATTAACATAAATCGTGTCAACGTGCTGTCTTCTGATGTAGTGCCACTTTCTTTAGAATTTCGTTTTATTGCTATCAATATTTTCCTCTGATCGTCACTGCTGCAAACATAATTTCAACGCTGAAATTTAATTTCGTCCAAATGTGCTGTCCTGTTCAATCAGCCATGGAGGGTTCACCCAGTCACTCCCTCCTCCTCATTTTTTCCCACCTACTGTGTGATTTTGCTGTTTATGGCTCGTTCTCTGGACCTTCACACCCCCAGCATTTGAGAAAGATGGAAAAAATGCCATGGCATTTCATTTAGTCGGTGTTAACTCCACTCCCCTGGGTTGCGAGAAAGTGAAAATTACTTTGTAAGATAAGACTTGGCTAACATAGGAGCAAATATCACTAAATGCTGAATCTGAAAATCCAAGTGTAGACGAGGTGTAGACATTAAAGTAATTCCTTTCATGATCCTTAGCCATGTCACTTCATGTCCAGTAACTCTTGAATGCCGCTGTGGAATGCTTACAACGCAGTTACAGTTTTCTGTGGGAGAGAAAATGGCATTTCCATAGGGGTCCTAAGGAAAGTTGCAGTAGGGTGAATGCCACAGAAGAAGGATAAGATTGATGTCTTTGCTTAAGGTATAAATTTAAATCTAGTTTCTGAGTGGAATTCTGTGTCCTGGAGGAAGAGGGAGAAGAAGATATCTCAGAGTGGGTAATAAAGTTCATGACTTCCAGCTATGGGGTCAGGAGGGATGGAAATAGCCCTGGGCTGAATGCAAGGGCTTTACACTTATTGTGATTTGCTTTTGATGCTTTTCTGGGAGCAGGTATAAATTCAAGGTCTTCTCTTTCTGCTCAGTACTTCCATTCCTCTATCTTGGAATTATTTTCTATCATTACAGGGTCTGTCTGGTTCTGTGGAGTGAGTTCCATCATGTGAAGTGAAATATGTAAGAGGGAGATAGGGGAACAAAGAAGAAGGAAAAAAACAGGCAAGAAAAGCAAAATAAGGAGCTAAAAAAGAGCACTTCAGAAGTACTTGAACAGAGTGGTCATATTTATATCCATGAGCTGCAGCTGCAGAGTTTTAATAGCAACAGCAGGGCTGTCTTGCTGAGAAAGAGCAGGAGGAGGCAAGAAGACCCTGATGTGGAACAAGGCTGGAGTGTTGTAACCTGGTGGGGAGAGGAGCAGGCAGCTGCCACGGGCTGCTGGAGGTGATTGAGAGCCACGGGCTGGGGCAGTTGTGACAAGGTACCTGAGGGAGCAGGGGACATCAAGGTTAAATCACATCTCCCTGGAGGCTGATGGTGATGCCAAGCAGTAACAGTATTGCCTTGGGCTCTGCCATTTTAACTCCATTTCTCTGAGTGCTGCACACCTTTTGACAAAATAAATCACACTTTGTTTTGAAGAATTTGTTTTCTGCATCACAGCCTTTTAGTAGTGCTTCTTGTCTTCCACAAGAAAAAACTCAGCTGGAGAGAGGTCTGGCAGGCTGCAGCAGCAATTACCAGCCAAGGGGATATGATTTAGAGACCCATATCAGAGAGGTCCTGGGAGCTGGTGTCAAACACAAACCACTTCAGGGAGGCACCTGAGAGATGCACTCAGGGTTCTGTTGGAGAGTCTGAAAAGGGGCAGGTGCCTGCTCCTACAGACACAGGAGTTTCCTTCTCCTCCTGTTGGCACCCAGCAGAACAGGGAAATTTCACCTATCATTAGTCCGTATTATCGTGAACAAACTGATGCCCCAGGCAGCCCCAGAAAGATGATTTGGGCAGCAAAAATAGGATATAGGGAGACCTGGAATTTTCTCTTCAAGAAATTCAATACTCAGATTTCCATCTGAGCAAGATGACTAAATCCATTTGGACTCTGTGCTTTGAATGGCAGCTGCTGTGCATGCTTCAGCTGGACATATTCTACAGTCTCCCTTTGTGTATGGTAGGAGATGCTCAGGCAAATGTTACCCACCAAGGGAACAGCACATCTTTTGCACAGATCTTTCATCCTGAAAGACAAATTCTGAATTTTGGACTTTGTTTCTAGAAGAAGTGGCAATGGTTCCCATTATTTCTGAGTGATGATGATACTTAGAGCTCTGTTTGCTGATAGTACAGAAATCATCAAGGAAATGGAAATGTCAAATGCATCTATGGTTGCCTTTCTTACTCTTTTGCCTGTGTGGGCAGGTGACTTTGACATTATGGGTCTGAGCATTTCTCTGCCTGGAGTGACTCATTACAAGGGCGGTCATTATGCTCCCTCCAGACAGATTTTCTTCTATATCAATTTAGCACACCTTTAATTACAACAAGGAACCCTTTAAATTTCAACTGAGTTGTAGGGGGCTTTCTACATTCCAGTCTGAATTCCACCCAGTATCATTAAATTAGTCCAATTTACATAAAACTGACCTTGCCAAACCAATACTAATATTAAGGGGGAAAAAAAAAGCTCAGAGTACAAAGTCAAGTAAGTCAAGCACTTAGAAATCCCAGGATCAAAGTCACCTATGAAACTTTAAATCACCCCTTTCCTAGTTCCAGATAAGCTTTGCTTTGCTCAGCATACAGAGTACCTACTGAATAAGTACTTGGTCAGTATTTATTTTAGTCCTTTTTCTTTGGTTATTTACTGAGTGCTACTGAAGCCTTGCATCAACAAATCAAATAAACAGCCTTCTAGTGCTTTTGCATCATGCTTTCAGTGTTGTAGCTAAATTAATTAGCATGACACCCCTGCAAGTGTAGGCCCCTGTGTGACTATGACCTAGAACATGGATTAAAAGGGAATGTTAATGCTGTAAATCCAGTTTGAAATTACTCACATTTAGTTTTTGCAGAGTAATGTGTCTTCAGTAGCATGCTATATGTTCAAACTGCATTTTCTGCTGGTCGCAGTTACAGAGGTGAATGTTTGCTTGTTTGCAAATCCAACCCTGTGTGTCTATGCTTGAATTCACAATTCTGAACTCCTGTCTTTAAAAATTAATACAGCCATGTACATAGAAGTTGTATCAGGAGCTCTAGGTCTATGGGAGCTAAAGAAATGTCCAAGTGCAGTTCTTATTTTGACATTTTTATTTTTGGAGAAATCAATTTTTACAACCCTAATAATTATTTTTGACATAGTGTCTTTTAATGGAGCTCTCAAAAGTATTTATATGTATGTGTGCATAGTATATGTTAAATGCATATATATAAAAATTATTTGCATATATATGTTGTTGCTGACAGTCTGGTCAGAGAGAAAGTCAGATAAACTTTCCCAGGCATTGCTCTGGGGATTTTTGAGAAAAGTCAGAAAAAGAATTAAAATAATCCTTAATCTTTGCAGCTGTTGTTTTGAACTTGTAAGATGCTTACAAGAAGGGTGTTGCTCCTAATTAGCCAATGATCTGAGGGTGTTGATTGAGGACCAATGAGGTCCAGCTTTCCTCAGAACATTCTATAAAAGAATGTGATGTATAATAAACTTCACATTTACCTTCTGACAACATAGGAGCTCGTGTCACTTCATTCAGCTGTCCCTAATACAATAGCAACATACATGTATTTAAATCACTTATATATACAATTCCACTCTGCACCCCAACCCAGAATGCCTTTGACCCTTTTCCCCTTGGGCAGGGTGGAAGCAGTAATTGTAGAGAAAAGGTGAACTGACTGCTTTCCATCCAACTGTGAAGGGTCATTGACAGGAGAATTTGTCTTCTCCAAGGAGCAGCTGCCTGGAAGAACATGCCGAGATCCGGCGGCGCTGGGATTGCTCAGGCGTGGGCAAGAGGCTCTGCAGGCAACGTCCACTCACACCGAGGGAGCTGTGAGGGCACAGGGCAGTGAGCTGAGAAATTACCTATGAAATTCTAGTGGGCTCCTAACTGAGCAAATATTTCCAGAGCCTCAAATGCGGCCAGATTTGAATAGTTTAATGATATGGCAACAGGATTTTCCTTCTGCGCGATTTGTCCCTCTGCTAAAAATTCAGTCTCTGCTTCAGAGCAGGAAAGTTTTAGATAAGACTGTCCCAAATGTTTACATGCAAAAATCATGGTTTCACCAGACTTCTTTCCAATAAAACAGTTCAGCTGCTTTTCTCAAGATAAAAAAAAGTCAACCAATGTCCAAAACTAAATATCCCATTTGGAATTTTCTGTTGTTCCTCTGAGAAAGATTTGGGTGCAAGGAAAAACTGGATGCTGAATAGAAAATCCTAAGTCTGCTTAACTACAGGCATCAAAAATTCTGAAGCCAATGTAAAGAACTTCCTCTGGGTCAGATACAAATTTTCAGCTCACATTTGATACTCCAGTAACATGCAAAAATTGCAAATCTGCCAGATTTCCTCCTACTTTTTTCACAAAAAACCCCTTCCAGTTATCTGCCCTGCAAGGCTTCTGAGAGATTTAATTTCCTCTTGAATTTAGCTTGGTTTAAAGCCTCAGAGCCAGCCATGGAGCAAGCCAGGAGACAGCCTGCATTTCTTACTGGTGTGTTGGACTTCCAGCAGCACATCTACAATTCTGCTGCCCTCAGGCTGCTCAGGCCACCATTTCCCTCTTTAGCTTTTCCAAACGCTCACAAAACATGGATGAGTTGAAGCCTGACCTTTTCTTTGCCCTTTTTCACTCTGATCTTGCATAACTCTTCCACAGCCAACCAAAATCTGCTTCCTTTGTAAGTGGTACTTAAGATGGTTTGCTTTTGTGGCATACCTACACTCCAGAGAAAAAGATAAATGAACATCAATTAATTAATTTGCTTGCATTCTCTTTTGGCATTTCCTCCCTTTTGACTGGGAATGAGGTACCAAGGCCTAATCCTGTAAAGTCTTGCATTTATTTCCCACTTCTCTCTTATTTCAGGGGGTGTATAACTCTTTCAGGACCTTGACTCAAGTCTGGATTCAGTCACTGGATTATGGAATATTCTTCAAAAGATAACTGTGAAAATCTCATTACTTCAAAC
The DNA here is from genome assembly GCF_901933205.1 of Camarhynchus parvulus. Classification (NCBI taxonomy): domain Eukaryota; kingdom Metazoa; phylum Chordata; class Aves; order Passeriformes; family Thraupidae; genus Camarhynchus; species Camarhynchus parvulus. Next base: position 32,449,390 of record NC_044577.1, read on the forward strand.
TCTCATGAATGAGACACTAGGAAATACACCACGAGAAGCAATTGCACGTTATTATTTAAATGGCCTAGAGATAGATCCTCTTTTTCTTTAATAGCATCTTTGACCTCCCTTCTTCCCGTAGTCAGGCCACCCAAAAATTACATTTTGTAGCACACATTTGTACATGGAGCTGTCATTTGGTTATTTCTTTTCCAAGTGAAAACTACTTTGCTCCTCTTTTTTTCCCCACAAGCGAATAGAAAATTGAGCTTCCAGGAATGTAATGTGCAAACTTCAGTGTTACATCCTGCAAAATTGAGATTGCTTAATGGAACCAGAAAAGAAAGATTTTTTTTTTTATTATGATCAAACTTAAACAATTTTGGATAGTCTTTTGTGGTCTAGTGAATGCAGGGAACTAAATCCAGACTGAATGCCAGAAGCAACAATTACAGTTCTTTTTTTCCTAATTGAATTCTTTTATGATTTTCTCAATTGACTTCAGAAGCCCAAGTACTCTGTCTCCAAAATTCACATACTTGGGACATGAAAATTATGAATTTACAGGAATATTGCAAGTATATTTATGACATTCATGCCAACTGAAATTTGTGACATCGTATAGAGTAGATTTTCTTCCCTTAGAAAAATAATGAAACAGTGGAGCTGGACTTTTAAATTTTTTCCTATTTTTTTCACCCTCAAACTAGTAAAAGATAATCAAGATTATCTTTAGAGGAAAAAATGGCAAATTTCTGTAAATTTGTGGATTTTTCATAAGTTATCCATGAATGAAAAGTTGCCCACTGCATTGGAAAATATTTCTGCAAGCTTACCCACACTGGCTGTTCCCATCTGCACTCAGTACAAAATAATCAGTTCACAGAAAAATTGAGTGGGAAATTTTTTTTAAACTAGAAGATTGGTGTTTGACAACAAACAGAAAAGGAAGCTTCAGCATCTCATGGAAAGCTGCTGCTTGTGCAGCAGAGCTTTGGGGGAGCAGTGCTATGTGTGCAGCACAACTGGATGGGGCTTTGCAGCTGATTTGTAACAGGGCACTGCAGGGTGCAAACACCCAGCTCTGATAGAAATGGGCTCTGTGTTACCAGAATAAAGAACATTTTGAATGAAGCCAAGCAACCTGCCTGCTGCAGTGGGTACAGGAACGTGGGGTGTCTGAGACCAGCGTGAGGAAACAGCCCAGGCACTGCATTTGCTTGGTAGCTTTAATTAGCCATTCTCCTCTCTCTGTTCTCAGGCAGGATTCTCATCCTTCAAACACATTTTAAAAATTCATAATGTTTACTGCTTGTTCTCATCGCAAGCCATTTGATTTTTTTTTTTAGCTTGAATTTTTATGGTCTTGCTGGAAAAATATTATGTTTTGTCTTAAATCCCTTTCTGCCTGGTCTTTCTTAGTCCAAGTTTTTTGGTCAATTTTATATATGTCATATATAGTCAAATATCCTTTGTACACATTTTCCTTCTTCCTTTAGAACATCTTTATGCCTCAAAGAGTTTGACTCTTTATTTCTTCTTAAAGAATCTCAGCCTTATGTCTCTACTAAATCACTGGCGCACTCACTTTACTGAATAACTCGTTTCCCCTGTTATGCCTTCTGTATTTCTGTACATAATTTGTATTAAAATGTGGCAGTTCAGATTTGTTAACATGAAAAAAAATAAGGATTGTGCTGCTAAAATTCCTTTAAGGAAGGAAACTGGGGCTGCCACTGCATCTCCCCAGCTGCAGTTTCAGTGGCTTAAATGCTTGCCCATCCTTCATGTGAGTTCCCAAGCGTGGTTCTTTGGTGCTTCAAGCACTTTTCTTACATAAGAATTTTGTGGAATATTGAATATTAAGTTTTTGATTGTTTGTTTGTTTTTTTAATTTGTTTTGGAGAGGTAACTAGACAGTAAAATTAAAGGAAGAAGATGCAATGAAAATGATTTTCTATAAAATGAGGGTGTAGTAGAAGCAGATGGAAATATAAAAACATTCAGGCTTTGATTGCATGATAATATATAACCTCTTCTTTTAAGAGTTTTAGAAGATCATGAAGCTGAAACATAGAGAAAAGAATATCAAAATCTGCAATTAGAAAGGACTGATGCTGTAGGTAATTTCAGAAGAAATATTTTCCAAGGGTAAACCCAGTTTAGCAAAGGAAGAATATGTGAGTATGGCTTTTCAAAGTGTTCTACTTCCCAAAGCTTCTCTTTTCCTGATCACATGATACTGTTGAGGTAGCAAGGCAGGCCCTTTTCTGTGGCAGCATTTCCATGCCAGGGGATGGCGTGCATCTTTTTCTATCTTCCCCCTCCCCATTTTCAAATTTTTAATTTTATTTTTTATTGTGAAATAGTAGCCTGTTGGAAATTTAAGGCTTGAGACCATAATCTGCTATTATACAAATGTAAGCAATTTTCAATACAACTGAGCTATCAGTAAATTAATCACCTAATAGGCTATTAACTAAGTATATTTATTTTTCTATGTTAATGTTATTAATTTCCAAAACACAGGATCATAATGGGAAACATCAGTCCCTGTGGAAAGGCAGAGTAAGATCCAGCTGGTGTGATAACACTGCAGCTGATGTATTCCTGTAACAAGTGAGCTTCCTAACTAAGCTTCTTTATTGTTCCTGGAGGTTTATTAAATCTTGTAATTTTGTGTTTTTGTGAGGGGTGTCTGGAAATGAGGTGCTGCCAATGCAGAATAAACAATGCAGAAGGGTAAATAATGTGTGTGGAGAGGATAATGGTGATTCCTTGTGTTCCACTGATGATTGGGAGTGACAAAAGCAAGGACAGCCTTGCTGATGATCCCTGGGAATGAGGAAGTGTACTGATTTCCAGAAGACTTGTTGAGTCTTGAGCCAGTAAAGTGCACTATTTCCTGCATTAAATCTCTTAATGATGAGCAAAACTACAGCACCTTCTAAATGTAAAATTTAATTGCTGCTTGTGACCAGGCCCTTTGCTGCCAGCCAGTGTGGCTGGAGTTACCCTGTGGGATTGAGCTGTGTGTGACCATGGCACAGGTGCCCTTTTTCCAGCTGTCCCATGCTCCACCTTCATCCAGGATTCCTACTTAGGATTAACTCACTCTGCAAACTGCTTCTATTCATGTTTATTTTTTCCCCTCTGTCCCAATCAGTTTTTAAATTGAAGTCTCTTGTTACTGCTAATGTGCCCATTTCAACATGTTAATTTCTCATATAATTTCTACACATTTTGAGGGAACCAGAAAGTTTATGGTAATTCCTATTAGCAACACATTCAACTTTCTCACCCCAAAAATTCAGCCTCAAAATAATTTACCTCTCTAAAAGTTATTTAAAAGTGGATCTGAGGTAGGTGCTTAATTCTGATCCAGTTACATTCAATAAACAGGCACTTACACAAATTCAGCTACCCTTAGAGTTTAAACATTCAATTAACCACAAGACTGATATGTGAAATATTTACTTGCATAATCATTGGATTTCAAAATGCCTTACAGAGGGGGCTGTGAGGCATTTCCTGTTTATGGATGGAGAAGTGAGGTGATTCACTGACTAAATCAACCTGTGAAGCACTGGCAGAGCTGGGAGCAGACTGAGCCTTGCCAAACCCCATCTGTTGCTCTGATGGTGACAACAAGCTCATTTCAGCTGAAGTCTTGCCTCAAATAATTACTTATGCAATGCTAGGAATACTTCAGACAATTATATGTAATGAATATAATGCATATATAATATTTAATGTTATATCTGTAATGATTATTTAAGAATTACTCATGTATAGGCTAGGAAATTTTATATATCACATGGGTTCTACACAAGAATTGTTTTTGAAAAGAGGATTATTATGCATTTACTCTAATAACTTACATAATTTGCTTTTATTTGTTTAAAATATTTAAAATAATTTCTTGAGGGTCTACACCCTGTGTAGGAAAAATAATATTTAAAAATAAGATTTCTTTATCTCAAAATTCTTGGCAGAATCAGGGGACTTCATTAGCTCGTGGAGCTCGTTTTGGTGTCAGAGGAATGGTGTCAAACTGCAACTTCCACTGAATTATAGAGAACTCATAAGTGTGGTATAAATGAAATTAGAACTGGGTGAGAAAATATGACTTCATCATAAACCAGGTGATATTTCAGGTGAGACAAAAAATACATGTACAGGCAGAATTATATAATTGAGTCACATTCAGAAATATTAAAAGCTTCAAAGTGAGGAATTGTTTCCTCTGGTGAGCTCCTTTCCAGCATTAAGAACAAGTGTAATATTGATGCATTGCCGCAGTCACCTGGAAGACTCCTTATTGCTGGAGTAAACAAAGTCACTTTAATATTTTTGAAGGTTTCTCTGCATTATAAGGAGCATCATGGGAGCTTATTAAGATCATTAGAATACTGAAGAAATGTTAACAGCAGTTCTAAGTGCTTCTTTACTCCAAGAAAACTTTGGTGGTTTTTTCCCTTTTTATTTTGAGAAGGAAAATACAGGCAGTGAGCATTGGAAAGAGACCCATGCCAGATGAAATGAGGAGGAAAAAAATGTAGCCACTATTTCTGTTAGCAGTTGTGGAATCTTTTGGGGAAACTTTTGAGTTTAGGGAAACTGTGTATTTTCACTCTTAAAGCTTCATTTCTTTTTTTTGCATCATGCGAAGAAATATCTAGCAACAGATAAAACACTAAAATAAAGTTTTGGTAACAAGACACAGCTTTGAAATAGCTCAGCAGAGAGATCATGGAGGTGTCTGGGGCATCTGTTGATCTGACAAGCTGTATTATATACAAACAAAATATATACCTCAAAAAACTGTGCATCACTCCTGCACCAAGAACACTGCCTGCAGCTGCTGCTTCAGACAATGAGGCTGCAGAAAGTTCCACTGCTCCAGAGCTCTGTCTGATTTTATCCCTCACTGGGATATCAGATGAAAGCCTGATCATGTGGATGCACAAGAAAGCCTTCAGATAAGAGAAAGGACCTCCTGGAACCAGCCTGGATGTGAGCAGCAGGGGTAAGGTTTGAGTCAGAGATGATGCACATGGGCTGGGAATGTGAGGATGCTGCTTGTGTCTGTGGTGGATGTAAAAGTCCTCTGGGACTCAGCTGAAAACTTCCTGGCCTTTGGATGACTTCCTGGCTGGTGGAGGATGCTGAAATAGAGTGCCTGGGCAGATCTGCCTCAGCTGAAAGCACCTCTGTGAAGCATCAGCCTCAGGGCAATGACAGAGTTTGTGGTTTTGATGGCATTATCCAAATAAATAGTGAGCAAAAAGATAGGCGCAAAAAGGGTGAGAATGGATGCAGCTTCGTGGAACCACCTAGGAAGCTGGAAGAAGGGGTAGGAGGGTAGAAACATTCATTAAAAAGTAAAGAAGGAGAAGGAATGAAAACTGGGAGGTGACAGAGAGAGTCAAAGAAAGACATCATTTTTGATGAAAGAAGTTTGGTTGATTGTTTGTAGTGACTATTTTATCATTATCTTAAAATAAGTTGTGAAAAACCCTCACCACCTAACCACAAACTGGTAGCTGAAAACGGATACAAAGCTTGAGTCAGGGCAAAACATGGCTAAAGCACAGGTCTGAAGAGGTTCTTTTCATTTCCATAAACACATCTAAAGCACTTCTTAATTATGAAGTAAATTTTCCTGCTTCTTATGGCAGATGTGTTGCATTAATTTTTTCCAACCTGTTAAAACAACATTCCAAAAAAGACTATGGGACAACCCAACACATCAGAGGTTATCGCCTATATCTGAAAGCATCAAAGACAAAAATAGCTACTTCACCTATTTTTACTTTCTCAGTAGAATTGTCCAATGCTTTAACTCACAGTGCAACCACCGTGGAACCACCTAGGAAGCTGGAAGAAGGGGCAGGAGGGTAGAAACATTCATTAAAAAGTAAAGAAGGAGAAGGAATGAAAACGGGGGGGTGGCAGAGAGAGTCAAAGAAAGACAAGAATTCAAGTGACAGGCTGGTTGCAGGATTGAGATTCACAAATGAAGAATGGAAGCTAATTCAGGATTTTAGAGACTACATTAAGGCTAAGTTAATGACACCTAAGAGCTAGATTGAACTGCCTCTAGTTTGAGACACGAAAAGAACAACTCTAATCAACTGTTGTAGGCAAGAGATACAACAAACTGAGAGATGATCAGCTGACAATCAATGGGACCAGTGAAAGGGAAACTCTCACAGGTTTGTGACACAGGGGGTCACCACAGCTCCATGGCAATGGCCAGAGGGAAAAGGAGAGAGGAAGAAGTGCAGACAGTTGGAGGGAGATCAAAAGCTGGGATGGGCAAGCAGAAGAGAAGATTAACAGATAACTAATTATGCACCTCTGGCATGGAAAAAGGAGAGGCTTGAGCCTGGCTCTGCAAAGTGAAATATGGTGCCAGCAGGGCTGTAAGAATCCCTCCTTCACCCAGTTCCTTCTGTCTGCTAAGGGACATTTTATAATTTTGTAGCTAATAGGGGGCCCCAAAGGTGAGAACTCTGGTGTGGACAAAGAAGGGTCAATGTAATACACTGACTATAGAGCGATAACAGTAGGGGAACACTCCAGCAGACCACAGTCAGGTGATGCAGAGGTTGCCTGGTTCATGAACAAACTTATGCATTGTGGTTTCCTACAGATACAGAGGGTAGCAGTTGACCCTCTGATATTTTCTTCAGTTCACCCTCAATTTCTGAACTGGGGTTGTGGCTTTTAATTGTGGAATCCAGAAGTGGCTGGGGTCAGGATCCTCCCAAACAACCATTTTCTCCTTGGGTACCCAGTATTTCCAGTCCCTGCAATGGATTTCAAGTTAGCTAACTACACTGTCCTTCTTTCTTTTTCTTTTATTTTGTTTGCTTGGGTTTTTTTTTTTTTTTTGGCTTTGTGCCTGTTGTGAGGGGATATGAAGCAGACTGAGATCTGCCCTGTTATGCCTAACTAGAAAGGAAATCTTTCTCATCCTTATGTAAGTGTTTTGAGTCCTTGTCGAAATGATGTATTCCCAAATGGCACTGGTGTTAATGTGAATATTGAATTATGAATAGATTTTTATGACACATATATCAGAATTTTGAAGATCACAAGGGAAAAAATTTCTACTGACTGCAATTTGATGCAAAGCACACAAAGCCCAAAATAGCTGCTGATTTCAGGCATTGCAGTTACAGGTATAAGGAAAAAACAAACAGGTAAAGCAACATTTTTCCTTCATTTCATGGGTATGTACTAGTTCCACTGTGAGATTTAAACAGCAGTGATTAACACTAAAAATAAATAGTTTTCATAATTTGAAAAAAATAGCCCTTTGGAAACCTCTAATTTGATCATTGATTTTGGCTGACTGGAGGAGAAATTTTGGAGCAGTAGATTTACAAGTCTGTGATGCAGAGTTTAAACAAAGCCCTATTGATGGTGCAAAGGCTTTTATTTTTGTCTGCAAAATGACACAGAACAAATAGAAGGGTGCCTTCACAGCAAGACATTTTGCTCTTTGATTTCAGCTTTGATTCTCTTCAAACATGCAGCATTAGCACCTTTATTTAGATGTTCTCAGAATGAACAGAAAATAGGTGAATTCAGAGGGGTCCTATGAAAGAAGACAGTGCATATGGGAGAAGGATGTTTTCACTATTTATTCTCATTTTGGCTTTCTGAACATTGAAATGCTAGTGCTCTTGAAAGATAAGTTTTTCTGCAGAAAATGGTGTAAAAATGACATGATGTAGTAATTCCTAATGGAACACAGTTTTGGGGTGTATTAATGGAAGTTTCTGTCAATAAAAGGCAGTAAGTTTTTTGGGTGTACTTGTTCTTTATTATCTCCTTGCCTCAGTTTTCTTATCTGTAAGATGGGGATAGCTGGTTTTTAGGATTCTTGAGTAATGCACATAAAAATGCACATTTTTATATTTATCTTTCAATAATGGGCTTAAAATTCCTTAAAACAGTCATTAGGAAAACCATTTTAATTTCCCTTTGACTTTTCATTCAAAGCAAAATAGTCATTCAAAAGATGGTAGTATATGTGGTCAGCTAAGTTCCCTCTCTAGCCTGCATAATTAATTTCTAGAATAGCTGAGTCAACCATTTATTACAGTCTTTAAAGTTCTTGGTAATAAGCCAGGAAGTCAGTGTTCAGAAAGGTCAAGAAGACCAAAACATGATCTTTCTCAGAGTAGTTGCTGCTCTTGATAAATCTCTTTTCATTTGTAATTTATTGTTTGCACTCTCAGTGCCTCTCCAATGCCAAGGCTTCTCATGTGCCCAGGATAAGTTGTTTTTTCTTAAGCTGAGTCTGCAAACTCAAGTGCCAGTGGTAAGTTTGAGTAATAAAGGAATTGGAACAAGCTGGTTTGATCCCACAAATTCCCTGAATATCTGCAGGACAGATAAACTGCCACCATCATATCTGTCTGTAGGGGTTGGTAAATGATGCAGAATCTCTTACCTGTGACTGCAGAAATGGTGCCTGTGATGATCCAGTCTCAGAGGTGGGTTTGAGCCCTGGGTTGCCATGGACAGATTTAGGAAATCAGCAGAACCCATGTGGTGCCCCAATACTCTACTGTATAAAATAATGCTGTCAAATTCTTGTCCTTGCTTGCATTTTTATTTGATTTTATATTTCCTAACACGCTGACAGCACATAACAAATAACAGCTGAGTAATACCTGTGGAGGTATTATTTTTTATTAGTATAAATAAATACATTCAATCAGGCATAATAGTTTCATTTATTTGAGAGACTAAGATTTATTGCTTTATTTTTTGGTCATTTAAGTAAATAAATAATATTCTGTGTGGCGCATAATCTTCTATGAATCATTTCTTTATTTTCCTTCATTCTAGCAATTTATAAATGCATTAAGCACAATTCCATATTTAAATAACATTAAAATGGTGGCACAAGTTAAAGCCACCACAGCGTAAAAGAAGTACAGGCTGCCAAGATAAATGTGAATGTCCTAATTCTGATTATTTATGCTGCAGTCTAAATGCTGAACATATTTTTGTAATGAATATGTTTGCAAATTTCCAGTGGGATTTAAATTTTTTCCAAGTACAAATTTACTGGGGAAAAGAAAATACACGATGACTATAATTTGACTGTAATAATGCTCCTCTGCTGACACAAACAGCTACACAAACTTTAAAAGTGTGTTATTTTATCAGAACACATTGAAGCAGTGCAGCACAATGGGTGGTGTTGTTTTGGTAAGATAATCACCCCCCGAGGTGTGCTGAGGCACAGTGTGGTTGATTACCCCTAATCCTATTGGGATGTAATTATTTCATGGTAACAATATTCTTGGAAGTGCCTTATTGCTGTTATCAAATTTCTTTTAGCTTTGTATCTAAACACATTAAACAATGACTTTGTCAACTTCGAGGTCCACTGAGATTAAACTATCTTTTCACAATATTTAATTGGCAGTTGAAATATTTTTTTTCAAGTCTGATTTTGATTTCCTTGTAAAACTCCAGCAGAATTGCAAGCAGAAGAGTAGAAGATTGTAATCCATCTCAATGAAGCCTCAAAGCATAAAGAGTTTTATAAAATTAGAAAAGCAGACCTGTTGGCTAGCAGCAATTCCTAGGAAATTAAGAATATTAGGAATTTAAATAATATGGAGTTATATTTGAATTATTTTTACATTAAAGTCCAATTTTATTTAAATAATATAAAGAAGGCACTGAAGTCCCATAAGCTCTGCAAGCCTCCAGTGCAGGGTAAAATATATGAGTGAGTCTGAACTATGGGTGCCCACCAGGAGGGGCAGGCTGTAGGTCCATTTCTCTTTTTATCTTCAATCTTCATCTATCATCAAATCAAGATATTATATATACATTATATATATTAAATATTCAAGGAATATTTGATGTTATGTCTGATTGATGTGATCAGAAGTTATACTTAGACCACAGGGCAGAGGTTTCACAGCTGAGCTTTTTGCTTGAAGGATGCAAGATTATTCCATGGCTCTCCTCCTGCCTGTCCTGTCCAGAGAAATCAAGACACAGGAAGAGGAGATCACCTTAACCCCAGTGATGAACAAAAAAAGGGGGTTGAGGAAAACTCTGTCATACATATCAGCCAAAGAACTGCAGCTCAGAAGTGTCTCTTGGTAGTTTGTAGAACTGAAAAAGGGATCTAGGAATTAGAACGGATTCAGCTGAATTTTCTGTCTTAGTGTAGGAGAGGGAGAAATGCAAGAAATTTGTCAGTGGATAAAGGTGTGTTGTTAAGTCATCACATTTTGAAACTACTGAGCCCTTCCTGGAGATGAAGAATTATTCTGCTAAATCCTCAGAGCCCTATTAACTTGAGCGAGGATAAAGAGTTGAAGAGTCTCTTTGGGGGAAAAGAGATTATAGAATGGAACAGGAAGATTCCAAAGCAAAAACCCCTAGAAACAGTTTTGGGTAAAGGTTTAGAGTAAGATTCCTGTATTTTTGTTGCATAATTTATGAAAGAAAGATTCTAGACAACTGAAAAAGTTGGACCACTGTTCATATACTGTGTTCAAAGCAGACTTAGGATCTTTTTCCAGCATGATAGCAAAAACTCATTTTTGTTTATAATTAGTGTGTAAGTGGATGTTGGCTCTCAGGGATGATCTTATTACAAAGAAAGGAGGAAAGGAGCAGCAAGATGTAATATTTTCTGGACCTCTGCCCATTCCACAAATCACATTCTCCTCCAGGCTTTCTCAGCAGATCATCTTTGTTCTCCACTGAATGGAGTGCTCAAAGATGAGTTGTGTTCATTTGTTTTCTAAAGTAGGGCTTGTTTGCACTCTATTTGAAATAGATTTCTGTCTTATTATACTAATGCACGTTCAGCCCTAATCTAATAATCTGCTCTAGATTACTAAGTGCTAACAGAGCTGTTATCTGTCAGGGTGAGTTTATCTCAGCCAAGGAGATGATTCCATAGGGAATAAGCAAGATTTCAGAGTGTGAATGTGAATTATAAATGAGGACACAGGTAGCACATTTCAGTAATGAGGAGGTAAAATGATAATTGACTGGCTCAAACCTGCTGTGATCTAAAGTAGATTTTAATTGATAGAGATTTGCAAGGTGCATGACCTTTGTGCAAGTTAACAGTGTTGAGCTAAGAGGACAGAATACTTCAAAAATTATTTTAACAACAGAGGAGGTTCCAGCTTAAATGAATTCAACTCAAGTTCCACCTGCTATTACTGAATTCTGTCTCTCTTTGGGGTTTGACTGTAATATTTTATTTTCATTCTTACCTACCAGTTTTGCATAAAGTCATTGAATTTCTCATCTAAGCCATTGTAAATGGTTCTTAGAACATATTCTAACCTCAATAAAAACAATTTTCATGATAAAATCGATTACTAATTTTTCATAGAAACTCATATCGAGTCCAAAATCACAACTCTTGATGGCAATGATATAATTTCTGCAGAGTGAAATGTTGAACTTTTGTTTTGGAGATTTTCTTTTTTTTGGTGTGTGTGTCAGTAACGTATTGGGTCTTCTGTGACCTGATTTGAGTTCAGGTTTGATCTCAAACAAACCTGTGAAGGTTTTGTTTGAGATATGAGACCTTGATCTCATATTTGAGTTTTGCTTTGGTGAGTTTGCTGAGTTGCTGAAAGAAGAGACTGATCGAGTTTAAATGCTGCAACAGCAAATATTTGAGTAATAGAAATAAATTAGTTAATAGGAATATTTCTACTGGGAGTTTAGGTTCCCATAAGTCCATTTTTTGGTGTAAATGATAAGAAAGGAGAAAGAATGAACAATTCTTTTGGCCTCTATGTGACATCTTCTACCCGTCTTGAAGAGAGAAAAGACTTTTCTTTGCCGGAAATTTTGAGTTTGTACTTCTAATGGAGAAGATGGCTTGTGATCCTGACAAGTAGGTGTCTCTGTTTCCAAGCTCCAAAGCTACTGAGGGTTTCTTGAATCCACAGATGTCACCCATATAAAAGCAGGTCATATAGAAGAGGGTGGAGGAATGAAATCAAGGAGAGAAATAAATCAGGAGGGGAGAAAAGGAAATGTTACTACTAAAAATGCATCAGCTTCAGAAGTAGAACAATCTGGAGGCCGCCTTCAGAGCTGAAAATGTCACATTGCACCAGGGTTCAGAAAAGAGGATGAGTGCTCTGCAGGCTGCAGAAAGTAAGCACCTAAATTATGGGCAAGGAACAAGGTGAAGGACAAACAAACAGGGCGAGGCAGCAGAAGGGACTTTCAGTAGGAATTTGGCCAATTGAAAATTGCACTTCACCAAACACAATTGCGGGATCTGGGGAGAGAACAGAGGGAAACACCTATCTGTTCTTAATTTTTCCCCCAAATCCTTTCTGCCCGTTCAATAGGAGAGGAAAGACAGAAGAAACCACTGAAGGTGAATGATGCTGAGCTGAGCCTGCTGCCTGTTTTGGTGCTGCTTTGTAGCAGATTTTGTATCAGTTTTCCTGGGTAAATTTCTGTGTGTTTCAATGTGAAACGCCAAGAAAACAAACTTGATGAATTGCAATAACAAAGAAAGCCTTTGCAGATGTTCTTCAACTCGAGTTTCAATGAGGGAAAGTTTTAGTGCTAGGGCAGCTTCTTGTAGCTATGATTTTTTCTGAGAAATCCTTTCTTTAGGATTTTTTCTCCTGAGAAGCTGAGAGGCCTCAAGAACAAAATGTAAACATTGATTATCTGCTGCTGCGGAATGCAACAGGTGCATCTGTGATTGGTCTCATGTGGTTGTTTCTAATTAATGGCCAATCACAGTTAGCTGGCTCGGACTCTCTGTCCAAGACACAAGCTTTTGTTATTTATTCCTTCTTTTTCTATTCTTAGCTAGCCTTCTGATGAAATCCTTTCTTCTATTCTTTTAGTATAGTTTTAATATAATATATATCATAAATAATAAATCAGCCTTCTGAAACATGGAGTCAGATCCTCATCTCTTCCCTCATCCTCAGACCCCTGTGAACACCGTCACAACTTCTTGTCCTCCTTTGTAGGGAGCATCTTCATTGTTGGAAGAGCTCAGAATTCCAGCCCTTCCCTCTCTTGTCCATGAACTGCAGGGCCGTAGGGCTCAGAGGAACACTCACAATATCTATGAGTTTCAAAAAGCTGACAAGTCTTGAAAAAACTCCTTAAAAGTCTGTATCTCTTGCAAATAAAGAGGAAAAAGAGTAAATTGCCGAACCAAATAGCTATTTTCCGCAGCTACTATGAATGCAAATGTTTAAAGGAACAAGATAGATTTACTCTTTCCTTGGTTTCCAGCACCAGAGTCTGGGATTTGGCTGCAGACCCTGATGATTGCTTTTTAGGCCAATATCTCACTTGGCCTAGCTGAAAAAAAAAAGGCTTTTCATTTCTAACTGTTATTTATGATGGAGGTTCCAGCTGAAACCTTGGTCTGGATAGGCTAAAATGCTTTTAATTTTCACTCAAAAATGCAATTTGTCTTACAAAATGGGCATAATTTAAGGTCTGAATGATTTAGTATAGATTTTTAATTGTTTTCTTAGTACTAGATAATCCCTGGGTTGTGCAGAATATTATTCTTAATGCAGGGAGGCAGAGTGGCTGCTTTGGAGAGCTTATTACCTTTGAGCAAGAGAGTTAATATGGTTAAAATCCTATCAGGGCCTGCAGGAATCCCTCATCAAACCCTGCCTCTACCAACTTCCTATTAAACTTGTTCCTCAGAGCTGTTTCTTAAAAACAAAGCAAATTGTCTGTTTAACAAATGAGTTGAGCAAAGTGCATATTTATGAAGGACACTGGTGGTGCAGAGGCTTTGAAGACCAACATGTGGGTGTTTTTTTTTGTGGGAGCAGTACTGGGATTGTCTGGCAAGGATGCTGCATGGTGCCTGCAGGAAAGTGAGGCTTGGCGGCTCCTGGGCAGCCTGGTGCACCAGCTGAGGAACAGGAGAGCTGGGCTTGACATTCTTGGCTGCCCTTGGAGGTGTCAGCAGAGCCAATCTCCTTGTAGGCCAGCCAGCAGTGGAGTAATAGGTCTCTCAGAGAGTTCTTGTCATCTCCTGTCTGCAGTTCATTACCATTTCCTTCTCTCTAACCTTTGGCATTCTGATCCCTGTGGCTGGCAGGTTGTGGTTCTCATTCTATGACAATTTCAGTTCTCTCAGGGAGATGAGTGCTCTTATTTTGAGAGTGTGAGTTGGAGAAAAAGGGTGAGTTACAAAGGCACAATTTTACCTGTGCCTTGCAAGCTTTTTCACCAAGTTACTGCAATTATTACTAGCTAGCCTTCAGTAATCTGTGTGATACATCCTCTGTGTGTGCAGTACCTCACATTCAGAGCCTAAACTTCGCAACCTGGGCCTTTACATCTATACCTCAATGAGCAGACCTCAAATCATCAACCATCTTGCTGATGTCTAAATAGGGAACTGCAAGTGATGGATGAAATGCCTGTGATGTGCCCTGCAGAAAGAAAGGAATCCTGCTGGCTTTAGTAGCAGCTGCTGTGGAACCTCCATGTGGAGGGCAGTGTAAGTGCTCGTGTCAAAGTGATCTGCTGCACAAATGGAGAGTCAAGGCAAGGGTAATTAAGAATTTCCTAACTGAAATATAATTCCCAAATGCCCCTTTTTCATTTTTACAGTAGCCTTATAGAGGAGCCCAACTGAATTCTAAGTTGTTTAGTTGGATTTGTGATTGCCTTTAATTTATGACTAAATTAGATGCGGATTCATTATTTACTCTTCTTACTCCTAATCTCCTCTCTCTTCAAAATCAGACTCTCCCAAATGAAAGTGAGACTGTGAACTTTAAAAGTGGGCTCCTTTTTCAATCTCTAATGCCCTTTAATTCTTTTCAAGGTAATTTTCATCCTTGTAGCTCACCTGACTCATCACTGTCTTTGCCCCTTTATATCTTTGTCTGCTATTTTCACACTTCATTTTCTATTCTTTCATTCCATTTTTTTTCCCCCTCAAGCTTCTGACATCCTTTGCCCAATTTCTTCCCTAAGTGTTTCTCATAAGGCCAGCAGTCAGGATCCTTAATCAGGCCTGATGCACGAGGCTGGCCCTGTGTCCTGCCTGGAGCTGCAGAGGCTCAGGAGGCTGGAGCACAGATCAATAGACCGTGCAGAGGATGCTCCTCATTCCCCCCGTGCTCTCTCCTTGGGCTGAGCTGATGTTTAAGAAACTCAATCTCACAGCACAGACCAAATGAGATTGTTTTCATTAGCCCAGGAAGATCTCAGCAGTGAGGGTTTATATCAGATATGAACTGAGGATCAAATCCTTAGGCAGAATTAACCAAAATGCTGCTCTGGTGGGAGGCAGGGAGGGAGATGGCTCTGATTCCCCACAGCAGTGGATGTGGAATGCCACGGTTCTGTTCTGGCTGTTACCTTTCCAGGCACCTCACAATGCCAGTGTTTTATTATATAAAGACAGAACACTTGCAAAGAATATAAAAAACCTCTACCACCGCACTGAATATTAAGCTTATGAGGCCAATATAAGGAAAACAGCAGCTGAGCAAAAATTGTGGTGAAAATATTTCTGATGACATTCCAAAGAAGGACCAAATCAAGAAATGAATATCTGTACTCCAAATAGTAAATGCAAAAGTGTTTTTGGTCACCAATAATTACAGCAAATTTCTACATTCCTGTAGCACACATAAGAGACCAAAAAAAATGTTTTATTTCTGGATTGGGTAGAAAGGTAAACTGGAAATTTTGACCTGCTTTATGTTCTTTGGAGACTGAGCTGAGTGCTTGTTTCTGTCAGGCACTGTCTGGTTTTGTCAAAATGGCGGAAACAAAGAAAATATCTTTCTTTTATGTGCAATATTCTTAGCTGGATTCCTTGGATTTTTCCTTGTGAAATCTTTATTCTTCTTCCGCTACTGTTATTTAAAAGTTATTTCTTCCTGAGGAAAATGTGATGGAGGAGCTGGCTAGCCTGTCTTTGTAGATTAATTATTTGCAGGTAGGGTTCTGACTGCATCTCACCTTTTTTCTCTATATTGATTTGAATGATTTTATCCTAGAGATAAAACCATTGCAAAGATATTGGAGGTACTGAAATCTTCAGTATTTAGAAGCCCAAGGAAGGAAACACCCATTTTGAACTGGTTTTTATGGGATGTGTGAGTTTGGGTGCTGGCAAGGGAGCAAGGCACCCTTTGCATCCATGGTACTTTGGTATGCTGCTGTACCTCTGGAGAAGCTGTTACTCTGTACGGGCAGATGCCTGAAGCCTTCTGATGAGGTATGGTTTTACTCTGGGTGAATGCTTAAAGCCTCCTGAAATTGTATGGTAATACTCTGCGTATTGTGGCCATCTCAACTATGACAGATTATGGCTTTGACTTTTCTCAAGTAAAAGAAATTGTGCCCCAAATATGTGGGACAGTTCTAATAATATCTTCTTTGAACAAATGCTCTGAGGTCACGAGCTGTTGCAGGTATGTTAGCTGACAATATGTGTTTTGTTGTCTTTTACAGTAATGATAACTGAAAATGTCACTGCCATTATACAGCACATTTTATGCTCTTTGTTGAATGCCCTTAAGCTTCCTGTCCTGCTCAACAGAACTGCAAATTACTGGTCCTGGGTAATCTTCCCTCTGTGGTTTGATATTTGTGTTTTTAATTGTCAAACTAATTACTGGAGCTTTCTGCTAGAGATGCTAATATTGCTCTGTGCTTAGCCAGGGGAAAAAAAATAATAATTATCTCCTAGGATGTTTTGAAATATAGGAATCTAAAAATACATATTTAAAACTCAGGGAAAAATGTGAAAATATTGGTTTTATTTGGCAACTCTTGTGCACTTTAATGACAGCAGAATTAATATTGGTTTTAATTTCTGTAAGTTTCAGTGTGGTGGTGGAATGTTTTGAAGGGACTTGTACAAGCTTTGGTAAATGTAACAGCCTGTGTTGAAAATCATTTGTGAGTTTCTTACAAACAGGGTCAGGGTAGGTTTACATCGTGTCAATGGGATCCATTTTGTGCTGGGCTAGGAGGTCTTTTAGCAGACTTTCCCTTGCTCTTAAACTCTGATAACTCTGATTCTAAAGGCCATGGGTGTTTTAAAGGCCTGCTGTAAATGTGAGCATTTACACTGATTGCAAAGAAATGCT
Organism: Camarhynchus parvulus; assembly: GCF_901933205.1. NCBI lineage: Eukaryota > Metazoa > Chordata > Aves > Passeriformes > Thraupidae > Camarhynchus > Camarhynchus parvulus. The sequence continues at coordinate 32,466,516 of NC_044577.1, forward strand.
TTTGATCACAAACCTCACCTCTGCAGAGGAGTGGAAGGACAGGGGCCTGGAAAGGCAGGAGCTTGAGAAATTTGAGCCAATTCTTTAAATCAGAGTTTCATGGTGTGTGGGGTTTTTTTGTTGTTGTTTCTTTTCCCTCTCTGCTAAGGTTTAAATGGGAAACTTGTGTGTGAAAAGGAAACCCGTGTTCTTCCTTCGTTAGAGCACTGCTTTTCTCTTAAGAGATGCAGAACCATTTTCTTTAGCACTCAGTGTTTTCAGTTGATATGTACAGAGAGGAAGTAATGGGCTGGGCTCCCTTGGAATAAACTGTTTAGTGTGAATGAATCTGTCCGATCATGTGTAATCCAACCAGGCAATAATGATGGCATAGTGACAAGAAGGGCTCTAATGGAGCACAGCCATGGTTTGGACAATTAGGACGTTGATTGGGAGTGAGCCACAATGCTCTGTGGTACAGACACATGCTCTGATCTTACCCACATACTTCACTCTCAGCTCCTAAATAGTGTGACCTAGGCATAGAATGATTTATTGATGATTAATACTTTCCTGTCCCACCCAGGACCTCCTGCAGCCTGGCTCTCCCTTCTGAAATCTGCACTTCCCACTCACTTTGGTGTCCTCAGCAAACTCTGCCAGGGTACACTTGATCTCACCTTCCATATCACTTGAGGAGATATCAAACAGCATATTGTCTATAAAGAATTAATAACTGCTGACTATTTAGATATCTTACTCAAGTATTTTAAATTGACAATGTGATTGCACATTTATTGATAAATCCCTGTGTTTTCCTGCTGATGGCTCTCTGCTGAGCTGCTTTATCTGTGATGCTCTTTATCAGCTCTTGGCTGGCTGAAATCTTTGCAGAGATACTGAATGAACACAGCACAGGTGACCTCTGGGCTGAAATTCCCTCCTGGATTTGGAGCTGGGGTGGACATCCAACCTGGCAGATGAGTCCCACTGCACTTTCACAGAATCCTGCTTCTTCAAGTGTTTTGTCATGCCCTGGGAGCTGTGGCCTCCAGGGCAAACTGGTTCAAGTGCCACTGAACAACTTTTTTTAAAATCAATGCTTTATCCATGACAAAGAGGAAATTTGGGTGTCCTAGCCTGCAAGAGACAGAATTTAAATGAGATCAACCTCACAACCCCACTGCTCAAACTCTGAGTGTTTGTTCTGGGGGAGAGGGATCCACATCTGGGTCTGTGTGAGCTCAGTAAATGAGTGGCACAAGCCCAAAGAAAGCAGTGCAGGCAATCAAAGCAATGGATGTTTCAGATTCCTGCTCTGTTTGTATCCTGACTTTCCTGAGGAAGAGTAGGATAGGCAGTTGCCTTCTAATAAAATATAATTTTTCCCCTTTATAATAGAAAATATAGATCTTAGTTTTTCATATTTTTTCATCTCTTTCACAGAAAATGGATTTTTTTCTCAAGCCGCAGCAATAATAATTACAATCAGATGAAAATTTTCATCCTTCATTTGTTTGGTTCTTTTTTACTAGTAAATTCATTTTTTTCCCAAATACCTATTTTTTTTAATTTGGAAAAATCCAAAGACCTGTTACAGTTTTATTTGTATCAGTTTCATCTAACTGTCCACATGGCAGGGGGAGAAGATCAAGTAATTGGTAGAATGCTCCTGGAAAGAAACGTGGAGGAATAGTTCACATGCTGGCATGGAGGCCCATGCAATTAAAAATAAACATCAGCACAGAACAAACTTTAATGCTAAGTGATCCTGAATATTGAGATGACAGTTTTACCCACCTTTACAGTGTTAGAGGAGGATATCTTCCTCTTTCATGCCCTTGTGGTGAAATGTAATTAGAGAATGATATGATATAGATAGAGAATGTATGGCTGAACATTTATTTTTAGACACATAGTGCTGTAGATGTTTAAGAACAGCTTGCAAACTGATTAGTTTTAAATCCTGCAGTGTGGATAGCTTCTGTATTAAAAAAGGAACCCACCAGGTGGAAAAGCTATTGCTGGTGAAATCTGCCAGCAATGGAGTATTGCTTCTCCACAGGAATAATTTTGTGGCCAGATCATTTTTAATAACTATTTTGTAGTGTTGGGAACTATGTAGCAAAACTTTCCTATTTTTCATTTGAAAAATTTAATTTATTATTTTTTATTACATATTCTGCTAAGTGAAACTTTTGAAGTTCAGTGCATGCATTGATTAAACTGAGCAATGAGTTTCAGCCTGCCTGTTGCAACAAGAGGACAATTCCTATGGTCTCCCAGAAACTTCTGGAAAGACAATGCTTCAAATTGATCTGTGATGGAATTCTGCTGCCATTGGTGAATCTACAGCAGGTGAATTCTCTGTTCATGCCTTTTTTTTTTTAAGAACGGGACTCTAATGAAGTGCCAAACTTTTCAAGGACCCATGTATTTATTCAAATTTTATTTTATTGTTTTTTTTAATGATTGTGTCCTCTCCATGAATCAACTTCCTCAAGATCCTTCACCTTTCCTGCATCAAAACACCTTTTAGTAAACTGTACCCCTCCTGATGTTCATGGCCAGTGGCAATATTTGCTCTTTGGTTCTGGCTCTCCCATTTTCACTTTCATGGATCTACAGGGTGAGAAATCCTTCCTCCTCCACTCATAGTTCATTTGCACACATCACAAACAGCTTACTCACTGTTTGTTCACTTACTTTTTCTCCATCACTTATGAAAATTATATCAAATTGTCCTGAAATGGGAATGTACAACCCTTCCTGCAAGTTTCACTGAGGGTTAAACCATGGCTTTGGGAGGTGCAGATGTTTGGGCCGTACATAATCTGTATCCCCAGAAATTCCTACGCTTTCAGCTTTTTGGCATATCTGCTATTCTCCTTAATCCTGATGGTGCATGGGATAATAACAGCATGATCTTTATGGCTTTTCTCCATTTTCAGTGCTACCATGTGTCATGAACTGAAATTTATTCAACTACTTATAGAACTGTAGCAAAAAGGGATCTTGCCTACTTTTTATTCCATTTTCCTTGTTCCTCAGCTGGAGCAAAGCCAGCTCATGTTACTGTGGCCCCTCAACTTTACCTATATCAAAGGAAGGGGGTTTAAATCTTATCACATATTTAATTTCCTTGCACAATACTAAAATACAAAAAAATTATTTTAAACACCATATGACTTGAAATGTTGCACAGGAGTCAGGACAGACACCTGAACTGCAGCTGTCACACAGCACTGAGATTAAAGAAGTTCATGCCTTAAAATACTTGTATAAATACAGCCTTGCTTAGAGGTAGCAAGTGGGTGTTCAGCTCCCATCCCTGTGAGAGATGGTTTAATGATGAATTTGATAGAATTTAAGAATTGCCACTGAAAAAACCCAGCAGAAGTGCATTGTTGTGGCTGCACAGGGATGCTGGCACTCAGAGCAGAGAGCCAATGGCCTTGAAATGGCAGAGCTGGGCTCTGTGTAACCCAGCCTCCAGCCCAAACCCCCAGGGATGGATCTGTAAATCAGCCCAGGAACATGATCAGCACAGGTTAATTAGACAAAAAGCCATTCTTTTACACGATGAACTTTATCTTGCCTGTGTAACCTGCCTCTAGATAATCCTCTTTGCTGAATAGTCATCTCCAGAGCAATTTAGCCACAACCCTGTTACATTACTCATTGTCTTGAGGATCTCTGTGCTCAGAGAGGGAAAGGACAGGGCTGGGATGTGTTGCTGCCTCTTGTCCTCCAGCCATGCCAAAGACAGAAAACAAATACACAGCATTTCTGTTCAGGGGATGCAGAAGTAAAGAACAAAGAGGAAAAACTGCACTTCTACCTGTCTGAAAAATCTATGTTACTCCCTGAAAATTTATATTTCTACTTGGTAATATGTATGAATTATGTAAAATGTTCTTGAAAACCAAAACACAAATTTTCAAAGTTTATCATGGACATGAGGTAAACCTATCCACAGGGATGAATAGCTGAAAAACTAGTTTTCTCCCAAGTAATGTGCTTCCAATTATACTTTTGGCAAAATACTAGGAGGCAATAATTAATGGATAACATCCAGCAATATTTAACTATCAGATATATCTTTCTAATTAAGAATTCAGAAGGCATTAAAAATCATTAGAGGACTAGATGGGTAAATGTAAGTGACCCCTTGTAGTTTTTTTTTTAATTGCCGTGGATGTCATCTTGAATTTGCTAATGAATTCACTTTGAAAATACTTCCACTTTGAATTTACTCTTTTTTTAAAACTCTAACTTGGCTCTCATTTGGGATCTGAGCTTTGCAGGACCTCATTCCATATGTGCATGTGCACTGCACATCCCAAATACATCTGATTCCTTTCAGCAATACTTCAGTGTGTCAGAGCATGTTTTTGGGATGCTGCTTGTCACAAAGAGGAGCTTTAATTAATAGGATAAAAACTCACAGGACTTGGTGTCCCAGCATGATTCTGCTGCTCTGATACTTGGCAACCAAACTTTTGTCACTGCTTGCAAATGTCTGAATGTCTCCAGGTCTGGCTTGGATTATTCTTGCTGAGGAACCTCACCTAACTCTCTGGTTATGCTTTGGATTAATTGACCACCTGTCTTTCTGGTCTAAATTACTGTTTCTGTTTACAGAAGGCAATTTTCAAAATAAACAAGTAGTTTCCAGTTCCAATTTTATTGTAATGATATCTTAAGTTCAGGAGATAATTGTTGCCCTTCCTGCCATGTGTGAAAATACCATGGATTCCAATAAATTAAATCCCTGTTTTTCCAGTCTGGAGTTCAAATACTGAGAGTTTTTTTTATTAGAGCCAAAGGGGAAAAGTGCATAATGAAACCAGAAAAAAAAAGCCTAAAAATCTGCTCAGGCAGGTGACACAGTAAAATTACAGCATCATTTACCACTCCAAAATGTGTGCCACCAGACCCTGTGTCTTTGCTCTATATCTTCACAATTCTCCTTTCTGCATCATTGCTGCTCCCAGAGATATGTGCTTCCATCCTTCCAGCTAAGAGCTTAACCCTGTCCATTTGCAGTGTGGGATTTCTAAAGAAGGGAAAGCTGTCCCTGAAATCTTTTATTAATATGTAGTCGTGGTAACATATCTGAGAAAACAGCATGTGTTGCATCTTTGTCTAATATTGCAGGATATTGTGATGTAGAAAAAGAATCCTGTCAATAGATTTTTATCTGTAGAGAAAATGGCATTTTGCTTGCAAGGTAATATTAGAATGCTACATGCCTACAGCTGCTAAGGCACTTGTTAGCATTCAATGGAGTCATAGTAATAAAAATGGAATTTAAATATGGACTTTTAAAGGAAAATTGAAACTGTTTGCAAGAAAGCCCCATGTCTGTAGCTAGATAATCCCCTAGAAAAAAATCTCTACTGTAAATTTAGAGCAATAAAAGATTGTGTAGAAACAGATTGAAAATTAAACTAATTTGAGATTTTTTCAGTGGTTGGCTCAAAGTAGAAATTAGTGGAAGGAATAGCACAAGATGTACCCCAGTGCCAGCAGGGATGTGCTGTATTCCCTGGTGGAGGGAATCTTGCTTCTGATATGGTCAAACTGAATCAATGACTGTCCTGAGTGAATGGTTCATGATTGTCAAGAAAGAAGCTCTTCTGTCTGGACAGAGCAGTCTGGTAGTCTGCCCTTCTTCCTGGTAGATTTTTGGCATTCTCTGCAGAAGCTTAGAAGTTTGGTCTTTGGTGAAATGTGGTTTGAATTTATAGATATGCTGTAAGTGGGTTGCATAGGTCAATACTTGCACTGAACCTGAATGCAGGCCAATGGGATCTCCTGCTGGTTTTAGGACAGAGAATGATAGGAATTCCACAGGCTATGACACCTCTTTCTATCAACTGCTCTACAGCTCTTAAGGGCCAGCAGCCTGAAGTGAGCTTGTGATGGATTTCTGGTGAAGATAGGTGGAGGAAGGACTGAAATTCTTCTTCCCTGCCATAACTCGGACAGATGGCATCACACAGAGCCCATCTAAGATTGCAGTGATCCCTTCTCGAGACTGTACAATCTATGATTGAGGTGTTCCTAGAGCTCTGCCTGTCTGTGCCTGATGCATTTGTCCCTAGAACTCGAGCCACAAAGGCTTCCAGTGAACTGAAACAGAAAAACCCAGTAAGTGTGAGGACATCGGAGAACCTCAAACAGCAGGAGCAAAGCTGCAGGGGTGGCAGAGGAAGGGTGAAGGTTACAGTCACAACGTGGAAGCTCCTCAGAATGGTTTGACATGGATAACTCATCGTGTTACCAGAGCCATAAGTCATGTGAACACAACCAATTCCACCCTGAATAATTCCAGGCCTGAGAAAGGGCAGTGGTTGTTCATTCAGTCTAAAAGTTCTAATGAGCTTTTTGTGCATCAATATTCTTGGAAAACACCCAGAACAGTCTTGTCAAAGTGGAAATGGTATTTTATCTTTGGAGTTAGGGTTAGAGAATTGAATTTCCATGAATATTCAGCACTTTTCTCACCCTGGCTCTGCTCATTGATCATGCATGTAAAATATCAGTGGCATGCTGGGCACTGAATTAAATTCAGTCCTTGCCATTTGCAATTCTACTCACTTTGGAGGTCACTGAACGTGGCAAGGCTGCCTTTTATTTTTAAAAGCCGTGTAAACATCTCCCTAGCCTGCTGCTACCTATCAGCCCAGGGAGCACCGCTGGATGTCCGCTAGGAACGAAGTGCAGGCCACAGCAAATTAGCTGGCTTTGAAAAAACCCTCTGTAAATCCTTTGAACCTGATGTGCCACTTGGATTAGCAATAGAAAACTGCAATATAAACTATCCATGGGGCTGCCACAAGGACCAGGAGACAAGGAATAACAGGGCTTTCCTAAACATGGCTGTTTGCTTTCCTGTTATTCTTGCTTCCAGATTTACTTCACCGATGTTTTTCTTTCTTTTTCCCTTTGGACCCCAATTCTTCTTGTCTTTGAAGCTAACCACACAATGCACAAAAGCATTTCCTGGAGGTGATGATTTTTTAGACTTTGGACATATTAAAGGCAATTATGATTTTTATAAATATAAACTGCTATTAATGTAGAGTTATATAAATCTCTGAAACGTTGGGTCACACATGACATTGCAAGATAACAAAATACTTACTTACAACTATGAAATTGAAAACTGTGATGTTAAATATCCTCATATGTGTCCCTATGCTGGGTATACCTTTGCATAAAGATGTATTCCCTCCCTGTTATTTTTGGTTATTTCTTTGGATCTTTATGGGAAAAAAAGTGACAATAACAGCCAAACCCTTATAATATTTCTTAAAAGTTCAGTAAATGTAATAAATTACCTCCACTTCCACATTTGTAGGACACTGCATTTCCTCTGAACTGTCTCAATCTTGGTGTCAACCACAAAAATCCCTTTTTTCTAAGTAAAACATTCAATTGAAGCTGAATAGAACACCATAAAATTAATTGGAGATCTTCCTGGGGAAAAAAACCTACAGCCCCAATGATCCAGACAAATCAGCCATGCAAGCACTGAGTTTCAAATTGTATCAATATTTGTCCAGTTCACAATAAGGTAAAGCATAGTTGCAGATAAAAGTTTGGGAAGCAAAATTCCATAGGCATGTGGAAATAGACACAGGCAATACATTTTGTGTGTTACCAAATGTGCATTTAATTGATGGCACAAGGTAACACAGGTGTGGAATGATGTTTCTTAGAGGATTTCAGCTTCCCCTGAATATTTTAGAATATATTGCCACCACCATATTTTACAGAACTATCATTTTTTCTTCCAAGAACAAACATAAAATTGACCTACTTGTTGCTTGAACCCCAAATCCCACAGCTGGTGAAAGATCTGCTTTGTTTTAATCAGATTTAAATCTTCCTGAGGTCAAAGAGGGACTCTCAAGTGCTCAAAACTAAGCAGGAGTTAAGTGTTTTCCTGGAGAGAGTCAGAAGGAGCTGCACTTTGCTGGATCATGGCCTTACTGATTCATGGTGGGATTAGTTGGCTGATTACAAGTAGCTCTTTGTGTTTTATTAAGTTAACATCCAGGGAAAATGTTGCAGAAGCTTTCCAAAGAGATCTTTGGATATTCCTCTCTACAGATTTATTATTTTCTTCTTATTTTAATTTTTTATATCATCCTGATGTTTATCTATTCCTTCCATGCAGGCTCTTATTGTGCTCTTTGCCCTTTGTGTGTATTTACTGTTGCCCATCTCCCTTTATGCATCCTAGAAAGTTAAATAGCAAAAGAGGATAAACAAGCAGGAATTATGTGATAATTGAACCCATAATGTCAGTGTTATGATGCAAGTAATGCAACTCAAGGTCTCTTATCCTTCAGTAGCTAGACTGTAATTGCCTGATGATAATCATGATAACTACACTCCCTGGAGTTACTTTACTGCTGTGGAGAAATATCTTCTGGATCTCTTGCACGATCGTGATGAAAACCCCCACATTCAATTATTCTGCTGAAAGTTGAATGATGATGATGCATGTTCCCTGACACGGTGATTTACACAAATAGAAGTTTTATTCTACAAGGAGGGATAATATTTTAAAGTAGAAGTAATTAAATCCAATGTGGAAACTTCATTCAGTGCTGAATGCAGAGTCTGCTTGTTTGCAGAGCAAGCATTTTATTACCTGCGTGTTACCCACATTACACCCCTCAGCAAGTGGGGATGTAGCAATGACTGATTACATCAAGAGGCTATTTTTGAAAAATATGGCTGTGAGGAATAATCAGTTCAGGTCTGGCACGAGGAATGAAGGGAGATTACATACTTTTAATTGTTTTGCCAAGTTTGTCATTGTGTGAATGATGGTGCCTTGTTACCCAGCACAGCCACAGCCAGGCTACAGCTCACCCACACAGCCCAAGGGGGGCTGCATTTGTCCATCACAACCTGGCTGTTTAGACCACCTAAGCCAGGGACAGCTATTGGTGTGTTCTGAATATTAGTTTACTATGAAAAATAACATTTTTGTGATGGATATCACAGTGGGTTGTGGATATTAATATTTGGTTTCTTATGCAAATTATTGGAAACATCTAAATCTTGGAAATGGGGAGAAATATGCCAAAGTGTTCTTTATGGCTTCCTTGGGAGGTGAGGAGTGCTGAAATACAGATGGTGGAGTGTCTAGGTGTCCTTTACAGGAGAATGAGACTTTTGTGGCCCTTGCAGAGCTTTTGCTGTAATATTTGGTGTGTCCTTGGGGGTGATGGCTGTGGTGATGGCAATGGCTGAAGGCCATGGAGGTGACCCAAGGCCTGCAGTACCTGTGCTCTATGGACAGAGGCTGAGACAGCTGGGGCTGCTTCGTCTGGGAAGACCTTAGAGCACCTTCCAGTGCCTAAAGGGGCTACCTGAGAGCTGAAGAGAGGCTTTGGACCAGAGTCTGGAGTGTCAGGACAAGAGGGAACAGATTCAAACTGATGATGGCAGGTTTAGATTGGATATTGGGAGGAAATCCTTCCCTGTGAGGGTGATGCTCTCATACAGGTTACCCAGAAAAGCTGTGGCTGCCCCGTCCCTGGAAGCGTCCAAGGCCAGGTTGGACAGGGCTTAGAGCAACCTTGGATAGTGGAAGGTGTCCTTGTTGGAACAGTGTCCCTAGATGATCTTTAAGGTCCCTTCCACTCTGTGATTCCATGATTTTTTAACGGTAGATAGTGGATTAGTGAAGAGCGTACGTCAGCTCTTTGGGAAGTCCTTGTCTTCTCTGCAGATGGTGATGATTCCAAAGACAACTGGTCAGTTGTGGATCCCTTCTTTGGAAGTCTAAGGCAGCCTCAAAGATTTTAGACCACATATTTCTTACTCCATTTCTATAGTGGAAAATGCATTTTTAAGGCATGGCAACGAGTAAGTCCTACAGTTGGATTTGAAAAATAACTCCTGCAAATCACCCTGTTTTCTTTCTCCCTCTGTTCCTTTTTAAAAGCCATTCATATAGAACTATGCAAATTATTTTAACTAAACCCTGGGCTGATGCCGCTGTTTTAAATGTGCAGCACCACCGTGAAAGATGTCAGCATGCTGATTAATTTATTTGCAACACAAGATCAGCATTTCTCATATTTTCTCCATTTTTTTTTTTAAAGGAAAGATTGAATCCATGAGAGAGCAGCAGACCTTGCATTCTGCTCAAGGATCCATGTCCCCCTCCTGTGTGGGGAGCACTGGGAGGATGAGGGATACACTAATAATATTTTTCTACCGTAACCACCTCCATTTTCTTCTTCAGATGCTTTGTTTCCTGCACTAATATTCCAGTTCTCTCAACATAATGAATGAGCTTAGGGACTTGCAGGAGTTTCAGTACCATTTGTTTTTTATCCTAAAGGAAAATACAAACCCCTCTGTCAGATAGAACTCTGCATAAAAATAAGTGCTTTCTTTAATACAGAATTTGAAGGTGACCTACAGTAATAACTGGCACACACTTTTTTTAAGATGAAAGCATTCTTCCCTAGGTTTTATTTGTTCTAGATAACATTTCCTCTGATGATTTAGGGACTGTGTAGTATTCAAAGCATACACATTTAAATGGTAATAGATAATTGAGCGTCTTAATGGACTTTCTTTTAGCTATCAAATATTGTTTACTGATTTGCTTGGTGGGAAAATGAAATCGAACTTGGATAGAAATAGATTTCTCCATTTGACTTTTAAAATCTGAGAATGAAAGCAAGTGCTTTTCCAAATCAAAAGCTGTTAAAATCTTTTCTCCAGTCAAAAAAGATGCTTACATTTACACCTCACTAAAGAAAAGCTTGAAAGGAATAATTTAAAAAGAGAGCAGAATCAAGAGATTCTATTTAAAAGGTAAGAAGCTTGTGTGTTTCTCCTGATTGTTGCATTTTGTCTTCTATTTCTTAATTCCATGTTATCAACAACAATTTTTATTTAAAATTTGGGTGTAAATTTCTTTCTGTAGCTTTACCTCTCTATGAGAAAGAACATGTATTTTAATATGACTCGGTGCTATTGATCAATATTTGTGCCATTAACCAAGCAGTTTTTAACAACCTGTCTGTTCCAATACTGAACTAAAATATTTCTTTCTCCTTTCTATAAATTGCTCCTTTGCATCTCCGGTTTATTGAGAGAATAAGTTACTGTATTTCTTCAGTGATAAAAGCCAACCTCCCACAGCTGGAAATCTTTAGGGAGTCAATAGCAGTTGGGGCTTGGAAAAGTGACAGAAATGCCCCGAGCAAAGACAAGAAAGGAAGATATTATTCTCCTTCCTATCCAGAGATGTCACAGTTGGATTAGGAGCTGCCTGGTCCCTTGAATTGGAATTTTCCCTCAGTTTCCATAAAGGCGGGACCGAGGCCAACAGAGGCACAAAGCTCTTAACAAGCTAATTAATATTCACAAAAGTGAGTCAGGAACTGGAAAGATGAACTAATGAGAAATGATTAAGAGTTAAATATGCATGGCATGGCTTAACAACTACTAAAGCAAAGGACACAGTAGTTGCCTGCAAATACAGAATGTAAATAGAAGGGGCAGAGGAGTTAGTGAGGTTGGTTCTGGAACTAATGAAATAATATGCAGTAAAGTTGTTGTCTTTTTGCTTATTAAACTTTCCCTTAAGCTCTAATGCAATAGGGCTTGCTGGAAAGAAATGTGAGAAGGAAATTTCAGAATAATACGATTGAGAAAAATATCAGATTTTAATGTCACTTTCTGCATCTGAAATAATTAAAAAATGCAGGAAGGGGGACTTAGGGAGTTAGAGGGGTGTCAGTCTCACTCCAGTGCCTGAGGAAAGCACAGAGCAAGTCTCCTAGAGGGATCTGAACAGACTGGAAAGACTGGCCAGTGGAAAACTCACAGTGCCAGCCTGAAGTTCAGCACCTGGGGATGGGGATCCCTCTCCTGGGGCAGCTGAAACCACAAGGCTGTGTCTCATTTCAGGAAATGTACACAAAAAGGAGGATTTTCTGTAGGGGGCTGCTGGGGTGGGTGGGAGCACCTCCTCAGCTGTGAGGAGAGACTGGGATGCTGGCTTTGCCCAGCTGGAGAAGAGAAAGGGGCATTCAATTTGGACATACAGAAGAAAAAATGGCACAGTGAGCAGGGTTAAATACCAGCACAGAAACCCACAGGGGCTGTGGGGATTTTCTAAACTTGAGTGGATGCATCTCTGGACACACTGACCTCTCTGGGAATCTGGCCCTGCTTCTAGCAGGAGGAACTCCAGCCTGCATTTTGCTGTGATTTTTGCAGTGGCCTGAGGATCTGGTTGCTGCTTAAGGATGAAGTTCAGAGAAACAGGGTGAGCAGGGAGAGAGGGAACAATCCAATGGATTGGTTGTGTATAAAGAGAATTTCTTAGTGGATTTGAGGTTAAAGACTGCATGTACTGTAGCCCAACAGAGGTTTGAGGTACCCCATGAAAGCTGGCACCTACCATCATAAGGTGCCTTTCCTCGTGGTGATGGTGCCTTTCCATCACCTTTCCTTATAAGAACATCCCTAAGCTGGGATGTCCTTATGAAGAAACCAGGACCTGAGCTGGGCATTGAAGCACCATGTGATCTGATCCCACAATGCCCTCAGAAGTCATTCATGAGAGGTTTTGTGTTGGCAATTGCTTTCTATATTGTTTTCACCAGATTAAAAATGCAGGTCTATTGCAAGGTTTGTTTTATATTTATTGTTCTAGTTTAGTTGACAAATTGATGCTACTATAAAGCCAATGTTCTGTTAAATCTGGTTTGCTTGAAACAATACAGGTGAGACAGCAGAATAATTGAAGTGTGCTGCCTATTATGCTGTTTAAAGTGATTCACCTGCCTTTGCACACATTCAGCAAGATTTACCTTAATCATATAATATAATAGAAGATTTCAGAGCAACCTGCAGCTCTAAAATGCTGTAAGTCTCTTTGGCAAGTCGAGCAAACAAAGTGCAGGCTCACAGAGTGACAGGGCATGTGCTTCCCCAGCCTGGGTGGTGCCTGGAAAACTCAGCTCTGGAGCCAGGTTTGCTGGGGTGATGGCACAGCCGGGGCCTGGTGAGGTTCAGAGGTGCAAGGTGAGCCCTGAAATGGGGTTCCTGAAAACATTTAGAAAATATACCTACGTAGAAGCATAATTAGAACTTTACTGAAAATCCTGATTCAGGTTTGCTGGCATGGTAACTTCTATCCTCTCTAGAATTTATTTTATTTCAAAATTGAGCGCTACACCCCAAATAGCTTTACTTGTGAGGATGTGAAGGAAACCCAGGGTGAAAAATTGAAGATTTCAGTCCAGCCATAGATTGAATATTGTTGATTTATATTGGCAGTAGTGATTTCTGTGCTCAGAAGTTCAAGAGTTCCTTTAAATCTGTATCTTGCAGTAACAATATCAGGTCAGAAAGCATCAACCTCATCTAGGACAAAAAACACTCCTTGCCTTTCTTACAAGAAATAGTATTATTGCAAACCTGAGGTATGGAGAAAACCCATTATTGCCTCCAAGGGGGTATGCCATCTTAATAAGACTTATCTTCAAGACAAGAAAAAATGTACTTTTCAAATCCCACACGCATTATAAACCACCACTTACAAAACCTTTGTTCTAAAGTGCTGGCAATTTTACCTGGGGCAGACATTTTACTGCATATAAAAGGTCTCCACAGGATACTGGTAAATCTAAGGTGAACCATAAAGACCTATGGATTCAATGAAATTTAAAGTTTTTGTTTTTCCAAGTGTGTTGGTTTTATGCTTTTTTAAAAAAAGGAACTTCCATCCCACCAATATGATCTCAATTTATATTTAGTATCACATTTTATGAGAAAAATGGCTGGTGAAACAAATAAATTGATGGCTCTTCAAGAAACATCATTAGAAAACACAGCACTGTGGCAATTAAAGCAAATAGATATTTGAAGTAAACTAACAACATAACCAGCAATCTATCTGGGTCATGAGCCAGAAAAAGCCATCTGGCATTCTCAGTGATAGCATGAACAAGAGCTGCCACTTTTTATTGTGTATTGATAGGGTTTGCTAACTACTGGATTGTTCCACCTGAATGCAAAGCTGCAGACTTTGTGGGTAACATTTCTGGGCACTTGACCTTTCCAGTTGGAATCTGTCTACTTTGCTGCAAAGACCTGCAAATTGGAATTCTGCAACCAAAATGCTTATTTGAGATAAAAACCCAAATCAATTAAGGGATTGTTTGTGCACAAATAGATCTAATTCCTGGTGGGTCTGAATGACTGTCAGCCCCGCAGCTCTGCAGCAGCATCATAGGTTTAACCATGGAGTCCTGGAATGGTTTGTGTTGGGGGAAACCTTAAAGACCATCTTGTTCCAGCTCATCTTCCCCATTTTGCTGGACCCCATCCAGCCTTGGACACTCCCAGGGATGGGGCACCCTGTGCCAGGCCTCACTGCCCTCACAGGGAACAATTTCTCCCTGATATCCAACCTGACCCTGCCCTCTGTCAGCTTGAAGCCATTGCCCCTTGTCCTGTCACTCCAGACGGCTGTAAAAAGGCAAACTCAAAGCAGGCCTGAGATGACAGGCTGAGCACGAGGGGGTTTTCATTGCAGCCATGAGAAATTCAGCCCTGGAGGAGTTTGCAAGCTGCATCCTACACCTCCAGCAACTTGGATTTTAAATAGCACAAAGCTTGAGTGAGAGGATTGTGGACAGGTAAAGATAATGTTTGGAAAATGAAATTTTATTATTAGGTTCTTCTTTAACTGGGTTAAAAACACTCATGTTAGGGTGACACTAATTTTGCTTTTTACTAGAATTTTATGTGTAATTGGCAAATGCCAAATGTTTTCCATGTGAAAACAAGGTCCAGCTCCTGAATTATGATTAACATTGCACAGGTCACTCTTTAAAACATTAGAAATATTCATGTAACTTTGTTATGGTTGAGAGCTTTCTGTGTAGTGACTGGAAGACCCATTTTTCATAGCAGTGTTAAAAAAGAAGAAAATGATGGTGTCAGGAGGTTTCCTATTCTTCCTTACCAGTCATTTTCCTGGCATGTATTTGGATATCCCTCAGCCTTTTATACCTGGGAGCAAAGGTTATGATAATGGCTTTAAATGTGTAATCTTGTGCAATAAAACCCCTGCCATTAATGCAAGGTTAAGTACCTGATTTTTAAACCTATGAAGGTCAGGAAGGAAAGGGGATAAAATTACCAATGCAATTTAGCTTGGGAGCTTAATGTATTAGACAGAGTTTACAACTGCACACTGCAGTGGAGGAACATCTGTCACAATAGAATGGAAAACAAGTTTATAATGACTTAACTGCTTCTCTGACTGATCCAGGAAGCAGAGAAATCAATGCCAAGCTGAGGCAGGACCTCAGGACAGGGGAGATGCAGTTCCTTGGGGCCAGGGAATCACAAATCCTGCCCCCTCACTATGCCCCTCCCCAAGAGTTTATAGGGCTCCCCTGCACAATGGAATATGGGGCTGGGCACTGCTCAGTTATCTGGACAGAGAAGAAAAAGGCCTCTTCCTTCAAAGATTTTAACTTCAGGCTTCAGACCAGTGTTTTCTGATGGGATTCCTTGCACCATCCTGGGCAAAAGTCTGAAATAGCAATTGGAGAATGGTTACACAGTACAGACCAGTTATTTGTGGAAGGTGACAGCCTGTCTTATCCAATTTTTTTAACAGAATCTATAAAAACAGCAGGAAGAAAATTGCCTCCTTTTTAACTTTCCTCCCTGTTTTTTTTTGACCTTTATGAAGCCTGGTTACAACCTTTTGTCTCAGAATCCTCCCTGATAATTTAGCCATACTGAATTTAATGTCTTTTTGAACTTGATCTTGGACAACAGCTTGATTGTCTTTAATTATGTGATGCATTTAGCTTGCTATTGGCTGCAAAATGTTATGCCAGAATGCCGTACAAGAGCTTCCAAGAAGTTTTATAGTTCCTTTGCTTGCAGTGTGTCCTGCTACTGCAGTATTTAAAAACAGAGAACTAGGCGAAAATCTCCCAAAGGGTTCAGTGCAGTGATTTCAGTTTGCTTTAATTAAGTTTCCTTCTTCCTCCCTTGAAGCTGACGCCCCTCTGAGGCTTGGCACATGCTTTGGAAACAGTCACCACAATTGTCATCAGCCCAGTGAAAACTGCAGCAAGGCTCAAATCGCAGCTGAGCTTTCAGAAACTCAGGACTTGTCTCTGATGGGTGCCACTTGTTTGAAATGAGTCAAAAATCAGCATGAATTTAGTCTCAATCAGACCTGAATTTTTGTTCCATGGGCAAAAGCATGGGTACTGGTGTGCTAATTTCATGTTTATCAATTGGATGTGAGATTTTGAGGAAGCTCACCCAAGGATGCAGTTTATCAGAGGAGAGAATCTGCAATTAAATAGAAATAATTACCTGTCCCTTGGGTGATCTTTGCAACTGCTGCTTTTCCTTTTTTTTTCCCTCTTTCCTTTCCATCCTGTCATCACCAGAAACAACTTGTCCTTACTCATCTCCTTGCTCAGCCTCTTTCACACTCTGGTTTGGTGTGTCCACCTCCTCCATCCTTACCAGGGGGCAAACAATGGCCAGGTGGGCTGAAGCAGTAAGGGAGGATCTCTCCTCTCCTGGGCTCTTGCACACCTCATATCCATGCCAGGCCATCTTTGTGCCAATTACCTCGTGGCAGCTCACATATTGGTAAACAATCATTTGGACAACCTCAAAAAATTATCCCAGGCTACAGATGTTATTGGCTGTGCTGGATGATTATCAAAAATAACAGGGAGGAGAACTGCCAGAGTGGATTATTGTGTGCCAAGAATGAATTTCTACTCATGGCATAACTCAATTTGAGTTTAAAATCAAGAGTGGGTTGCTTCTGTGGTCTGAGGGCACAGGGGTTTCATTGATGAGGTTGATGCATCACCAATGGGATGGTGAAGAGAGTAGAAGGAAATTGAGGATTGCAGGGAATCCCATATGTTCCCTGTTGATCCTCACAGGTGTGTGGTGCTTCTGGCAGCAGCAGGTGATGGTGAGGCATGCCTGAGGCTTGGTGGGACCTTAGGGATTTGTTCCCCACAATCCTTTCCATGAGCTTATCCTTCTAAAGGGAAGATTTTCAAAGCGAGGGGAGCTCTTTAGAAGTCTTAATAATGGAAGTTAATAAGTATAGAACATTTTAATGCCTTTGCTGAAGATCTGTGGTAAATTTGTGGCAGATTTGGGATTAAAATGGATATTTTCTCTCCCCCTAGTCCTAAACACTGTCTCACACAAACTTAACAGAGTCTTTCTGACTCAGTTCTGTCTGGCAGCATCTTCCAAAAGCTATGAACTGCTAACTCATTCCTAGAATGTGTTCTGCTCTCTCCTGTGGTAAACAAAACCTAACCATATATATTTGGAAATGGAAGAACGGATGAAAATCTTCAAATAGCAAAAAAACCCTGGAGAACAACTTAAATGTCAATAAGCTGATCACTTTGTGATCCTGGGTGCAAGGAAGATATTGCCAGAAGGTTATTAATGCATAAAGTTCTCTTCTGGAAGGCCAAGTAGAAGAATGTGTTCACCTCAAGAGTATTTTCCAATAGGTTCCTTCAACTGAGCCTTGAGCCTGATCTCTCAAAAATAAATATTCAGCTACATAGAGTATTACTTAGCTGCTGCATAAGTAGGCTGAAAAGATATTACTGGTAAAACTAGTGATGGCAGTAAGAAGGAAATTAGTGCAATAACTGAGAAGAGATGATAGTTTATGGAAAATCTGTTTATAACCTCAAGGGGCTTGTTCATAATTGTTACTACTTTCCCCAGAATGGCTGGAGAATATGTCATAGCCTACATTTTTTTAAAGTGCAATAACTAGAGTGTATTTTCATGGTCTATCTGTAAGAGCCTTAAGATTCATAATAAAATAAACCAACCTTACTAAAGTTTAGTTATGTTTGTTTATTTATTTACCCAAGGTCAGAACATTTATATTAAAATACAGGTATAAGTAGGACAGCATCTTATAGCTGTGATGTATGGTAATAATGGAAATGCCAGCAGATTTCAGAATGCTTTTAGCACATTTCTGCCTGAATTGTTTGTCATAAGCCTGTACCTGTGTTTAATGTGTGTCTGTTCTGTGTGTTCAACACATAGTTTGAGAATTGAGTGATAGATATTTAAGTCCATTATGGTAATGGACAGAGAGCTTCAGAAAGGGTGAAATTGAACATTATGCATTTTATTGGAGCTTTGTGAAGTTGCAGCCTTCAATTTGCTCCAAACCAGTGGAGCTAAACCAATGTTCACAAAGATGAGAAATGTTAGAGAAATAAACCTATAGCTTTTTTTCTGTCTTAGAGGTTAAAATTCTCTAATACTTTGGGATAAGAGTAAGCTTTATTTTGTGATGTTTCAGACTGTTGCTGCATTATACTGTTATATTTTAACATTGATGCTAGATGTCAACTTCCAGGTGAAAATATTCTGGGGGATTAGTGAATTTTATATGTCAGTGGAGTCTTCTCTTTCTGTTAATAGGTTGTATTAGACATAAAACCACACTAAGCTACAATGAGCTCAAGGTTTATTGATACCTCTTTTATTCAGCTCAGGTAGAGAGCAAGCATAGCACTTAGAGAAATTAAAGGATGTGTGAACTCATTATCTATGTAAATGTCATCTGAAGTAGAATTAAAAGTGTCTTTTATCAATTTGAAACAGAGTAGAATTAAAAAAAGAAGAAAAAAAAATAATACTTTTTGGTAAGCTACCACCTGAAATATCATTTATTTAAACCTCTCTCCTTAAATTCTTGCTTTTAAACTTAAAAGAAGTAGTTTGTTACAGATCAACTTTGCATTTATTAATGATAACAATAGTGGAATAGATTGTTCAGCCTATGACAAGTGATTTAGAAATAAAAGGAGGTATTTTAATATGAATATAATCAGTAAATTGAACAAGTGTTCATTATTGGGACGTGCATATCCTGTGAGATGAACACTGAATGCTGTTCTACCATGATAACAATGACAATAGTATTTACCTTCAAAATAATCTTCTACTTTTAAAATAATCAGGTTGTCCAACTACTAGAAAATACTTAGACTTTAACCAGCACAGCTCTAGAACTTAAATTTGGTAAGTTTTCTATGTTTAACTGTTTTCTTTCACATAACAGAAGAAGTTCAGTTAATGAAAATGATGTACTAAACTGGTAAAAGGCCACCTCACTCTTAGAGCTTTTCATGCTTGTAAAATTGACTTTATTTTTAAGGGGAAAACCTTCTATCAAATATCCCAGCTAATTGGAAAACTGTACTTGTGATTTAATGGCACACAAAGCAGTCAAGACAGCTGAAGGTCTCTAGGGGATGGTAAAAGGTAACAAGTCCTCCTGGTGTGGAGCCATAGCTGCACTTCAAATTCAAAAGATTAGTAGATAACACTTTATTATTCCAGCCTGATTATCATAACTCTGTATTTTATTTATGTATTTCTGAGTGATGCCTGAAGGACCTGAAGTTTGTAATGTTCTTCACCTCTTCCGTTTTTTGCTTTATCTCCTTTTCACCCTCATCTCCTGCTATCTCCAGCAGAGGTTATTTCCACAATCTTTTCTCATCCTGCTGATAGAGCTAGTGCCAGTTTCTTTAGTTATCAGTATTTAATCAGGGAAGGTGCCTGAGTTAAAAGAAGGAAATCTCCTGTGTGCTGAGAGGGGATAAATGCCAGGTTTGTGGCACTGTGTGCAATCTGGGTCTGACCCCTTCCCCTGTCCATATAATGCCCTGGATGGAGCAGGATCCTACAGAAAAGTGTGTCCTTGCAATTAAAGCCCATATCACCCCATTTATGAGGGCTTTGTCAGGGTTTACAGGAGAAATATCAGTCTGGCATTATCTGACAATGACAGCCTGACACAGAAATTTTAAAAGATAACTTGCCTGGTTTTAGGAGAAAACCAGCCTTTGAGCATGATTACAGAAGATACTGCACTTGCAATCATGATTCTCCTGGTGCCATTGCAGGAACAGGGACATTATCTGGCAGTCCTGAGGTGGGGAATAAAGGGTTTATGGGACCTGCTGCCTCCAGGGCTCTTCCCTGGCATCCAAAGTGGCTTTGCAGACACAGAATTCTCTTGTGAGGTTATTTCTGCTGTGCAGCAGTGCTCCTGCATGATCCTACAGCCATCCCATGTCCCAGCCTTGGCCAGGCACAGTTTGCAGCTGTGTTCCAGGACCTTGAGGGATTCCAGCATTTTGGGAAGTTAGAGAAAAACCTGAAAAAACCCACACTTTTCTGCTCCCACAAGCTGTGGTCCTGGCAGCTGAGGGCTCACAGGACACAGTGAGGCTCCTCTCCCTCTGTTCCTACTAAATATATCAGATTTCTCTGATAGGCC
Source organism: Camarhynchus parvulus (assembly GCF_901933205.1). Lineage (NCBI taxonomy): Eukaryota > Metazoa > Chordata > Aves > Passeriformes > Thraupidae > Camarhynchus > Camarhynchus parvulus. The sequence continues at coordinate 32,486,899 of NC_044577.1, forward strand.
TCCTGTAGGACTGTGTTAGCACAAACCAAAGTTCCCATGGAAAATAACATCCCACAGCCAAATTAAGTTGTTCTGCAATGACTTGATGAAGCTGTGCTGCTGGAGGCTCCCTGCCTCTTTCTCTTTTCTCAGAATGCCTTCTGCTGTATGAAATCACCAGCCAAGCAGGCTGCTTTGCTCAAAATAAGGCTTGGCAGTTGTAAGAATGTCAGTGTTGTGGGTAATATGTGTAAGATAGCAAAAAATTCCCAGTGCAGCTCATCAACAGCTGGGTTTTGTGCGAACGTTTCTGTCCATGGTGTTTGCTACCCATGGAAATGAGACTGTCTCTTCATAAATATCCAATGAGCTGTAATGTCATCAGTCTTCCTAAAAATAAAATATTAAACACTGTAAATGGTATTTGACCTCTATTACGGTGTCTGGAGGATTAAAAATGCTGCAATTTCAGGCTGTGGGTTGTCCCACATGCCTCAGCCTGTGCTGTGTGTGTGCAGGGGATGTGAGGAAGGAGAGCAGCCTGAGTGCTGCCTTTCTCTGCCAACACTTTGTGCTTTCACTCGTGTTTTAGACATTTTCATGGAAATGTGCTACTGGGACAGCACTCCAGACAAGTTTGCTCACCACAGTGAGCTGTGGTCAGCCCACAGGAAGGGAGAGATGCCACCCTGAGGGACCTTGGCAGGCCTGAGAGCAGGCCACTGTGAGCATCATGATTTCAACAAGGCCAAGTGCAAGGTCCTGCGCCTCTGTCAGGGCAACCCCAAACACAAAGGATGGCTGGGAGGAGGATGAATTGAGAGCAGCCCTGAGGACAAGGGTTCTAAACTGAAACAGGGTGAGAGGGGATTAGACATTATGAAGAAATTCTCTGCTGTGAGGGTTGGCAGGCCCTGGCACAGGGTGCCCAGAGAAGCTGTGGCTGCCCCTGAAAGTGTCCAAGGCCGGGTTGGATGGTGCTTGGAGCATCCTGGGACAGTGGAAGGTGTCCCTGCCCATGGCAGGGGCTGGAACAGGATGAGCTTTAAGGTCCCTCCTCACCCAAACCATTCTTTGACTCTTTGATTCTATAACTCTCTGGCTGTCTATATGGGACCAAACTGAATTCCATTCATTTCTCCTTCAATTTTTCAGAGTTAATGTCTTTGCAGGACTATTTTAAAAACTAAGCTTACAGCTTCCTTCTGAACACTGATAACATATGTTCAAAAACGAGGATGAATTTGCCATCAAGCGCTCCCGTATTTTCCTTTAACAGCCAATAAATAATATTTTGTGTTGCTGAATGAGTGAAGCTGAAGTAGTGCCTTAAGTTATTTGAGAGCACAGGATTATTATGGCCTAATGTCTATTCTCATTTCTGTCAGAATATCCATCACACTTCTATTTTGAAACCAAGGATAAGGAGTATGGAATTTTTCTGTCTCTCTAGGGCTTTGAGTTACAATGGGAGCTACTTAAAGAAAGGAAAGGAAAAAAGAACATCAGGATGATGGTGAGGTTTTTGTCTCTATATGTACAGAGGGCACTAACAGCAACATGAATAACAGTCAAAATGAGCTTTTGAAGAAGAATTCGTGTCAAACAAATTGTTTTCTGTGGAAAGTTGTGTGTGCCTGGACTTCAGTGCCTTTTGCAGCTGTGTCAGAATTCTTTTCTTGAGTCAGCTGAGGAAACCTGGCCCAGCTGTGTTTGCAGTGGGGAGAGGAGGGAGCAAACCTGAGGAGCTACTGGTGGTTCACAGCACCTGTGTGGGCACTTTTTCCAGTGGGGTTCCACTGCCTGTGCCCTGTGTCTGGTGCCAACCTAGAAGATTTTTTAGATATAATTCCTTTCTTTGTTATAAAGTACTGGTAAACTCAAATTTATCTGTTAATCCCTTCTTCAGCTCAAAAATGAACTTTTAGCTTTTTCCTGCTTATGTGAACAGTTTACAAAAGCAAGGAAATAGCAACTGAGGTGCATTTAGTGATAATACAAACACAAAAATAGGAAATGGACCATTTTACACAAGTATCAGGCTTTACATTTTGAGATCTCATATTAGCTGAAAAAAATGATTTCCTTTTCCTCATTTTGAAGATGGGTTATGCAAACATTCTCCCCCCCTTCCCCCCTTCATTATATATTTTGATCCAAGTCCATTCAAAGTTTTGGTGTTCTGAGTAGGCATATTTTCTTCACTAGAAATTGTTTACCTGACTGGAAGGATAAAATGTAAATATTTTCATTGTCTTGGTGGTAATTTTATAAAATAGTTATGAGACACAGGAATATTAAATTAATTTTTTGAAAATCTAACAGCCAGACTTGGTCTGATTCTGTCTCTCTGAGTTATACATTATTTTACCTATAAACTACTAATTAAAAACTAAATGCATTGTGCTCAATAAATGTCCACTTGGATTTGTGCTCCCTAGTAGTTACTTCTATCAAAGAGAAGCAAACAATCATTTTATAATTTTTAATGGGAGTGTATTATTTAATAATGTTTTAGCTTTTGTCTTCAGTAACTCTTGCTGTAATTTTGTTAACATAAAGTAATCTCTGATTAGTTTGTATGGCATATTAAACAATGACAATGTGCTTTTCAATAAAGATCCACTGAGGAATGGTTTCAAATCCCAGTGCCTGCTAGATATCTTTCTAATGTGTGAATAATTTCAGGCATTTTTTTTTGCTGTCACAGCCTAGAACTTAGTTACAAGCTCTTCTTTTCTCCAGATTTCAGTTCTGTGTGTTTTCAAATCTTTATAGATAACCTTTTGAAATCAAAGAAATTCTTTTTTTCAGACTTCTTTGTTAGTTCACTACAGCTCTTGAGCTGGGACATAGCTCCTGTTCCCTGTGTGTCCTCTCCTGAGGGAGCTAGAGGAGGAAATGTGGATGGTTTTTGGGTAGGTCAGTGCATGCACATTGAATGGTTGCTTGATGTGATCCACTTTAAATGAGGGACAAGGGGAGAATTCTGCAGATTTTTCCTGAGGCAAGAGAATCTGTAGCTGGAAATCCAGCAGAGGTAAAGTGCTGTGAGAAAGCTTGTTTGTATAAAGGCTGTGAGCTTGACCTCAAAATTAGCCAGAAAACTTTCTAAACCCCTGCCTGATGTGTTTTGCTGCCGTTTTAAGTCCTCTCCCCCCGCCCCCACCCCAGTTCTGCTATTAATTTTGTACAAAATTTCATCAAATAAGAGCTACTTCAGCAGGGTATTAGAAATCTGTGGGCACCCCTAACTTGGATAAAACCAAATGTATTGCAGGCTCCCTCTCTTAACCAGGAAAATTTAAAGCTCCTGACTACAAATCCAAGCATGAAATGATCCAAAGTGAAACTCTATCTCATGTGGCCTTTTCTCTTTCATCTAAATTTAGCCCTCCAGTACACAGATGCATTTTGCTGTGCCCTTGCACCCAAGGACAGGACTTAGCCTAGAGCATCCAGGCAAAGCACTCTCCAGCACTCAGGCAGTCACAGACTGCAGAACTTTACTCTCAGTACAGCATTAAAATTGCAGACTAAGCCCAAGACTTCTTTTCATGGGCACAAAACACCACACAAACACTGGAAGCACTTTGTGGTGTCTGGCTTCTGGCACAAAACTTTTCTTGTTAAGCACAGGGACAATTTTTCCCCTGACTATGGAATATTTATTAGTTTGCGGATTGCTAATTAACTAGGATGAGTGTACAAGTGCATTTAGGTTCATGCTATAACTTAGCTATTAAAATGTGTTTAAAATTTACTTTTTAAAGTTTGTTGCAGTTGAACTGTGTACTAAACAGTGGCAGCCAGGCCTTGGAAACATTTGCTTTGATTTTGATTTGTCTGTTTTAGCTTTTTTTTTGCGGTGCTCTGTGCCCTTAAACCAGTCATGGGCTTGGAAAGAGTTATGACTTTTGACTAGTGTTCCATATAACATGATGCACCATGTCTATTAAAGTGTCCAACATTAGGGAATCCACCACTTACCTGAGGAGATTATTCAAACACAAAATTGTTTTCATTGTGAAAAATTTTCTTCATATCCCTGATCAGAATCTCCCATTAATTTGTACCCATCACCTCCTGTCTTTTCTACACAACTCCTCATAAAAAGGGAGTGTCCATCTTCTTTATAAGACACACTTTTAACACTCTTCAATTGTAAATATTCTTCCTGTTTTGACTGTAATCCTATAATAGTTTCCTCCTATTTTATGTAAACATTCTTTAACTGTCTTTTCTAATCCAGGTAGTCTTTAATGTATTAATTTCTAATTCAGATCCTATCTACCCCCAGCTTTTTAAACTGCTGCTGTAACCTTTCCCAGTTTCTTTTTTTTAATTTATTTTTTTATTTTTCCCCAGACCTTGTGACCCAAAAATTCACCTTCGACTTTTGTTACCTTGAGATATTAGGCCTGGCTTTCTTCTGTTTGTTTTGAATTCATTCATCTCCTCATAGTGTGGTTATTTTTAAGGAAAGGCAAATCAGTGTTCTGGGACTATGTAATATTGGTATATCCTTATGACATTGTTAATTCTTCTGCTCTTGTCTTGTTCAGATACCACCCTACTTATTCAATTTTTAAATTTATTTTATAATGTCCTGAACCTTGCATAATTTCAATAACTGATGGTTTTCCTTATTGATCTTCCCAGCTACAGTCTAAAACAATTTTGTTTGGCTCATTTCTTATGATCAGACTTGTATCTCTAATATCAGGTGTTTCCAAGTAGAAGTTGCAAAAACATTTTTGTTCTGTATGAAGAAATAGTGAATAGAACCAGGTTTGAATTTCTTTTTGTGTGTGATCAGAACTTTGGTTGTTTTTATCTCCTGAAGGAAATATCTTTGTGAGATTTCCTCTTGCCTTCATGAACCTCCAATCCTCTTCAGTAATTTGGTCTGGTAAAGTGATGGCAGGTCGTAGCTGTCGAGGGGAAAATGATTGCTTGGTTTATAAGGGCATAAGCTTTTAAAAGTGTTTTAATAGCAGGAGGAAGATTTTGAAATGGTCTCTGTATTAAAGGGCAAATGAACATATGAGGTTGATAGTGGCTTGTGGTATTAAACAGATAGGCTGCTTCATCTTGTGCGCATTGAAATTCTATTTCAATCCAGCTGACTTAGTTAAAAGGGGAAATAAACAGACTTGATAATCACAAAGGTTTGGATCTTCATTCTCTGAGACATCCACATTAGTGACAAACCCTTTGTTGACTCTCAGAAGCTTGACACAGAGAATAGGAAGGCATGCAGCTTTTGAACAGGGGTTTGCTGCACCCTTATGACAAATCTGTCATACACCTGACATGGACTCTAACAGCACTGACAGTCTAAGAAATCAGTCATGGGTAAGGCAGGCTGAAAGCTGCTTCAGGGAAAAAAAAAGAAAGGAAAAAGGCAGGGACTTGAGAGCAAATCAGGAGCAGGTTCCTTTCTTCCCATGGCTGTAAGGCAAACTGATTAAAAGTCTGTGTGTCCTCTTAGTAAAAACTCATTGCAAGATATTCCCATCTTCCTGATACAGCACAAATGCCAGCAAGTTGCATGTCTAGATTGAAATTATTCCTAAACAAAGGGAAAAGAAATCTAGCCAGGTGGCAAAGAAATCATCTGGGAAATCGGCTGATTCCACCCAAAACACTGTCATGACAGAAGAATAAAATTTCAAGAGCAAAGTTAGGACAAAGGAAATTTGACAGAATTATGATAATCAGGATAAAAGTTCTTTCTGGTTCAGACTGAACATTTGTGAAGCTAGGGTTTTTTCCTTGGGGTCACTTTCCAGTTTTAATAGAAAGGCTTCTCCAAGCCAGGTTAGCTGCAGAGTTTGCGAAGTTGTGGAGTTACCTGTCACACTGGAAAGTAATAACAGAACTGTGTCTGACACAGAGAAGAGAGGGAAGGATGTAATTCTTTGAACTCTGAAGAGGTCAGCTAAGATGTCAATTTGGAACTGAGTTGCCTGGGACTCAGGCAGAGGCAGAAAAGAAGGGAAACTTGTGTCTTGGTTTAGGAGCAGAGACAGAACACATCCTCCTGGGTATGAGAATGGGTCTGGAGAGGAGACAGGCACAGGTTGTGCTGCTGGAGCCAACTTCACCTCTGCAGGAGCTCCTGCACCTCTGCTGACAGCGCAGGGCCTGGAGATTTTATAAAAGAACTGCACAAAGCATCTGTGTGTTCCTCTTCTGGGAGAAACTGGCTACAATCCTCCAAACCTGAGCAGAAATAGAGGGGCAGCAATATAGAGGACAGAGGAATGTCTGTGTCCAGACCTGCCTCAAGCACAGTGACAACTTCTTTCTGAATAAAGTTCATTAATTTTGGATGTGGCAGCTCCTACCTAGAGCTCCTGAGAATGAATTAGTTTGCCCAAGTATAAATATTAATCTTAGAGGTACATATTGTTATGCATATTTTGTATATTCTGGTAAGTCCTGCTTCTTCCCCAAATGATATTAATGTTAAAAAATTAATTGAGCATAAAGATGTAGTACAAGGTCCACAGAGCATATCATTAGCTACAGCTTTTGTAGTTAAATAATTAAAAAGCAAAATAATTCTATGCATAATTCCATGTTCCTTTATTTATGTATATGTAGTATTGCAAAGCCTTTCTCATCTGGGATGTGCTGTATGACTTGGCAGATCCTCTCAAATTGTCATCAGCCTGAAATGAGCCCCAAAATTTCCTCATTTCCACCCATCCCAGCTGCTGTGTCAGTGATCCATGGGGAACAGGGTTTTCTGGCAGGAAGGCTGAGCATTAATCCCCACAGAGACCAGATCCTGCTCCTCTCCCTGTGGCTGCTCTCCCTCAGTCAGAATTAGAGGCTTCTGCTGTTGTAATTATTTGTGGATAAACCAAAGAATGAGATCTGCAGGCACCCAAAAGTGGGACATTTCTGTTGCAAAACTGCTTATTTTAAAAGGAGTGAAGATGTTGTATTTATCTTTTCTACAGGTGGATCATGCACTTCTTTAAACTTAAATGACACTTCATAACATGAGAGGAAAAAAACTCTTTTAAAACTAAATGGTATTTTCCCTTATGGAATGCTGAATAACATGGCTATTTTTCCACGAAAAGTTTTTGGGTTTTTTTTTTCTTTTTTTTGTTGGTTGGGGTTTTTTTTTGGTGGTTTTTTTTTTTTTTTTTTTTTTTTTTTTTTTTTTTTTTGTGCTTTGAAGGAATCTCTACTTTGAGCTGAGGTTTTGAGGTGATGTACTCTGGTGATGCACTTATGTGCAAACATACCTATGTTCCATAGAGTTCGTAACCTGTCCTATCTTTTTGGCAATGTAGGCTCCAAAAAAAAAACTTCTTACATTTTGCAGTCTCCTGCTTTCTATGCAGAAAAAGTGTAAGGGGCACTTTTTGGATTGAAGACACCACAAACCCTAAGAAAATCCTAAAAGAATAGAGGCAGTGATTAATGTTTAAACACCCACATGAATGAATATTGTAAGTCATGGATGAGTTAAATCTGCCAATTACTGTGCTCTTAAAAAGGTTTATATTAAGCAAAAACCCCCTCCTGCCTAATGGCTCTGTTTGCCATTCCCATAAAGAGAGATCATGGTTTATTGTACCCTATTTATTCTGGGTTTAATAGGCTTTTGAAATAAGTATTCTGCAAACAAAGAATATTGGAAGTCATAATGACAATTAGAAGTTAGAACTAAGTTACTCATAACTTCGGGTAACTGTACAATTAGCTGGTACAATTTTTTGGTAGAGTGCAGTTACTAAGGCTTCTGTCTTTAGCTCCTTACTGTATTTTTGGACATATTACAGAAGTAGTGGCTTATAAGACAAGATTTAGAAAAATAAGACTCTTTTTTTTTTTCAAGAAAATGTCCCTATCGGGTAGCTTTCAACAAGGTGTAAAACACATATGAAATTCTAAAGAATAATTTCTCTAATCCAAGAGCTTGTTTAAAACACAATCAGGGAGTAAAGTAATTGTCACATCTAGGGAGTATTTAGCAAAGCATATTGAATAATCAAGGGAAACAAATTAGTTAAGTGCTGAAGTGATGGTGAGAAAAGGAAGAGTGTCCAATTCCTCCTTCAGAAAGGAGAATTACACTGACATGGCCTGTGAGCCAAAGCAGCTGTAGGTTAACATAGTTTGGTATCAGACACTGGAGCTCAAGTGTTGCAATTTATTAGCAATTGTTCCTCTTTTCTAACCACATATGATCAATGCTCAGTGACCCCAAACCATTTTTGAGTTGTCTCAAAATAGATGGGAGTGAAGGTTGCCTCAAATAGTCCCTTCTAGAAGTACAGTGAGAGACTGCAAGGCATGGAAAGCTGTTTTAGATTTTCAGATCCAATCTTGGCAAGCAGTTTTGATCATTAGCATTGTCTCTGGTAGGCGGGGAGGCAAAGTAATAGAAATCTTTTTTATTGATTGGGACTGTACTTGAAGAAAGGTGTAATTGCCACCCTAAATTTAAACTTGTAGATACACATCAGGTGCCAATGTTCTCTTAGAGTATTAAAGGCTTCCAGGAACTGCTAAAAAACTTCATTTCATATTAACATTGCTGATTGTGGTCTAGATCAGTGTGTATTAGTAAAATATAGGGGGGATTTTTGAAGTCTGGTCCTTTGTCTAAGTGTTTGGAGGAAACATTCAAGGAACATTGAGTGTAATTTCCTTTTTTTAATCTTTTGTATTTGGGAAACTGTTTATGCTGGAGCAGCTGGTAACATAAAATGAAACTTCAGAAATAAAGAATAGAAAATCATCTATTGGAGAACAGAATACATAGATTTAAAAGCAATTTTCGCTGTATTAGTTAAATGTGGGGGAAAAATGCTACTTTTAGAAGCAGGGCAAAAGGAAGGATGAGTGTTTCTGTGAATTATAGTAGCTACAGTTTTTCCAAGCTTTTTTAAAAAGCCTTAATTTGAAGTATTCAAGGATGTCACAGTCAGGCTTTTTTATTCTTATAAATTGATAGCAAGAGTCAGATCAAATATTGCACCTAGTTACTGTTACAGTCCTGAAGGTTCAGTCAAAAAATCCTTGCTTGTATCATTGTTCCCCTAAGTTTCTTCAGGAAGAACGAGGGAATATCAAAACTCCTGTATTCCTCAATCAAGGCATCCAAGATTTCAGCCTATATTTGCCCTGAATCTTCCTGTGAGACAAACAACAGGAGAGGATGGATACCCAGGAGGTTTAGGATTTACCTTACTGCACCTGAGTGGCCCAAGGTGACAGTTTGGGACTCTTTTTTTTCCCAATTGAATTTATACTTGTTGTTTTTATTCCCTTCTTCGCACTCCTTTCTCCTCTCCTCCCATTTTCCACATCATCACCTCTACTTGTGATGAAACACATGGCCAGTGGTAGATGAGACAATGGTAGGTTTCTGTAAATCTGAATTTTGTAGATTAACCTGCAAATTTCTGACCCTACCTAGATTTTCCAGTATTTTACCAAATATATGATTAGAAGGATGGTTTTCTAAAATGCCTCCAGGGATTTAGGCTGTTTGGCTACATGGGGCTTTGTGTGTCCTTAGCATGTCAATGGTTGACTGACCCAGGAAAAGCCCTTCTTTCCCCAGGTAATGCACTGATACCTCCCCAAATAAATGCTGACACATTAAGAACTCAGAAAAGGAAAACATTTGGCTTTAGCAGTTACTCATCAGAAAGGAAAAAAAAAAGAGTTTTTGTTAGTTAAACATGATTGAGGTATTTTCACAGGTAGTCACTGAAATATCTCAGTAAAAGCAGGATCCAATTCATTCATTTTTCTCTAGACTGTGGATAAACATTCATGTTTATTTTAAAAATCCAAAAAAAGGAGGGAATTCATCTGTGCCATCAAATTTTAATGAAAGCAGAATAACATGGCACTAAATTTTTATTGTAAAGTGGTCTGTGCCCTTGTAAAATCTTGTCAGGAGCAGTTGTGATGGTGTCACTGCAGCCACAGATCATAAATTTGAGTCTTGCCATAGGCAGGTTTGAAAATAAATGTTGGTTTATTGACATAAAAGAAAGATTTTGGCTTTTTTCTTCATTCTTCTGTGTGATTATATAAGGATAAAAGGGAGAGAACTAGCAATTTCTTCACACTGCATCTTCCCAAATGAAAAATGTGCTCGGTCAGATTATCAATACCCAAATTATTGTCTTCATTGTCCTGCTGTTCTCTTCATCCTATTGAGAGCTGCAAAAAAAAGAAGTGAGGATTCAGCTGCTTATGGGACAACAGAAAAAACAGCCTCATTCATCGAGTTTCATGTAAGAAATATTATGTGCAAGTGCTCAAATAATTCATTGTGGTATTTTCTTAGGAATTTATGTAATTCTGGTAGAATCACGGTCCCCCTTTTTTTTTCTCCTCCCTACACTTTTCACTTAGCTAACCAAAGGTTTTATTAACCTGGGAATGAAGAACATGTTTTTGAAAGGGCTTAAGCAGTGGAATGATGAATGGAAGTGTTCCCAAAGCATGCAGGTAAAGTGCTATCAGGAGCTGAGGCTGGTTTCTGCTCCATCGCCCCAACAGGAAAATAGCAATATTACTGCAATGATTCCGCTCAGGCTCTATTATTTGCGGTGGCGCTTGACAGTTATGGAGTTGGAATTCAATTTCTTTCATCTAAAGCAGGTGCACCTTAAAAAAAAATAAAAAAAAAAAATCACTCTGCCACTTCTGTATAACGCATGGAGATCGTTGGCTTCTTGCCTGAAAGCGTTTCAGGGCACTTATCCCATTTTCATCCAGCAGAAGTTGTCCATGAATATCATCCCATTTTAAATACACGAGCAAATTTGCTTTATCCCAAAGCAAGATAATAGATGATATGAAAAGCTTTATTTTATGCTGGCATATACATTTAAGAACCCGTTCTGAAGGGCATTTTTATAGAAATCTCTATTACAAAGCACATAAAGAGGTTGATGTTATTTTATTATTCAGGACAAGAAGAAAGGTGTTTCTTAATCTTGATACATCTGTATTTGATATGACAGGTTGACCTTGATATTAACATCATGTATCCAATTTTTTCTTCCCAGTTTGACTCTAAAATACCCTTCCTTACTTTTGGATAGTGATATCCAGCCACTATTTGTGACTAGTACATGGCACATTTATTTTCTATTAAAAGACTCCCACAGGTGCCTACTGGGATTTAGATGGGTTTAGTTAGAATAAGGATTTGAGGAAAAAAAAAGTTTGTACTGTCTGGAAGAGTGATATATGCTTATTGAGGCCAAATAAAAATTTATGTGCATGTCTGTGTCACATTACACATTTCCATGTGTCTATATACACATTTATATTGAAGTGTCTGTCTGGATTTTAGGTGTGCATATTTTTATGTGTAAGTTTATATCTGTATATAAAAATATATGTATATATATTCACAAATAGTCTGACCAGCAGACATGTGCAGCTCAATACTGCTTGTGTTTGACTTTCCCTTTCTAATCTCCTATTACTTCCATTTACTTGTCAAATAATTTACAAAGAGACAAGCTGTGTTTTCAGAAAACTCCACAGGTGACTGACTTGTATATTGACTGGTGCTGAATGCAGCTTGGATAACTTGAGCATCCTTGATTTGTGGTTTAATGTCTTTTAATGTATAAATGAACTAAGTAATAATGATGTGAAGGTCACTAGCTGTAGCAAAGGATTGCCTTAATATGAGAAATACTTTATTAAAGGCACTGTGTATTTTCAGGCTGTACTGAAATCAATAATGTGTTTAATCTTTGGCAGGTGCTCACTGGGTTCATTCCTGGGAATAGATGGCCAGTTACTGTTCCATTCACTGGTAAATTCCAGAGTTAAAAACAACTTCTACAAGATTTACCTTTTCCTTAATTATTGTTTTCTGCAACAGGCTGTAGTTCTCAGTATTTTTCTGCCTTAGAATAAATATTCAAGAGACAGACAAGTTTAGCACATTAAGATTTAAACACTTATTGGGAAGATACACCATCACGATAGCTTGTAATGTAGTATTATGTACCATTTATATCTAACTAGATAACATTGTTTAGCTTAAATTAATTCAGTTGGCTTAACTAATGCTATTACTTTAATCCATTTAGGAAGGCAAAAACAACCAGGAAAGCGTGATGGTATCAGTTTGGACAACAGATACAACATCAACTTCAACTTCCCACAAAATTCCCTGTTGTACAAATGGTGCAGAGATCGTCTCAGCCTCTGTTGGGACTAATGCCAAAGTTTTTAAACTGTGCTTCCATTGGAAATGAGGTTTGTTTGGCCTGTTTTGTTTGGGTCACCCCTTGCAGCCCTGAGCAAATATGCTCTAATGGCAGGTTTGAATGTGAAAGTCAGCACGAGCATTTGTCTTCATGTCTGCCATGGAACTTGCTAAATTATCTGAATCTCTCTGAGTCAATACAAATTAAAAATACGCACAAGGTTTCTAAGAGAGTGATTGCTATTCTAGCAAGTTCATTAGCCTTCTGAGGAATGCTGTTGGCAGGCTTTGTTTAGCAGAAGTCCAAAACAAAGTAAACCAAAAATGTCACAAAATGAATTGCAAATCAATTGGCAATATAAATGTGAGAAATAGGATGTAGATGAAGAATAATTTAGGGAAATGTATATTGTTCCTCCAGGAATCTTAACTGCACGAATGGGAGCAATGCTAAAGATTACAGCAGAGAATGGGGAATAACTTGATTAAACAAATATGGGCCATCCAGCTTTTCCAAATATACTGGCAAAACCAGGCTCCAGGCACTATTTACTTTGTGGGGAAAAAAATTCAGTGAGGCCTTTTTATTTTTTTCCCAGCTCTCTGCTTCTATTCACATCAGACAATTTGATTGGATTTGTGACATTTTCAGTATTTCCACAGTAAATAATTCTTGCCCCGCAGATTCTTGGTGCAAAGAAAAGAAAAATAAAGGACAGGGAGAATGGAACTAGGTGATCTTTAAGGTCCCTTCCAACCTGAACCATTCTGTGAGTCCATGATTCTATTTCCCTAGTGTTTTCAGTCTGTACTCTGAAAAAAAAAAATGCTGAAAATGAATATTTCACTCTAATTTTATGAGAATAAGTCGAAGACCAAAAATTAAGTTTGAAGGAGGAAACCAGTGTCCTAAAGTGGATAAGAAGCAATTACCTTGCATTCTTTTCCCCAGTTAAGTTCAGGTGCAGTCACCTAGAGCATCCCTGGTCAGCTGCTGCTGAAGGGAGGGAAGAGGCTGCTCCTCTCCAATTTAATCCAGGTTTCTTTGAGAAATTTTACATGTCACTGCTACTGTATTGTTCCCATTATTCGAAGATTCATAACAGAAACAGAGCAAAGCCTGAGTTTTAACTCCCATAGCAAAATGCAGTGGTAAATGCAGCAGGGAGGAGAGAAGGTTGCAGGTGACACAGGCAAGGCTGATGTGCTCAGTGCCCCTTCTTCACTCTCCACAGAAAGGTTAAATGTGAAAAAAGGCTTGACATGATCAGAATTAGCAAGGCAACATGAATGCAAGGGAGATCAGGGAAGGAACTGAGTATGTAGATTCAGGAAAGTCTGATTTCAGGTCTGTTTACAAGGTTAAATGGCTGGGCAATAACTGGGATTTGCATTTATGGCACGCTGTCTGCCGAGTATTAACTCCCCATATGGAACATCTCAGCAAACAAGAGGGTCTTTACATGGAGCAGCTTTTGCAGGTCAAGAGATCCTCAGAGTTACCCCAGCATATTTAAAGATGCAGTTTCTAAACCAGCAGTGATTTGCTTTGAGAACTCCCAAAGGGTATAAATAGTCCCAATGGGCACAGTACGTGTCTTTAGATGAGAAAAAATAAGGAAAAAAAGCAAGGGAATGACAGCCAAAGATTCAGACTGAGTTGGTATCTGGGGAGATACTAACATAAATTTTTAAACAATCAATTTATAAGCTCCTCAAGCTTAGTGAGGGAGGAAGTCACTCTGCCCACAAGAACAGATGTTTTTCACTTCAGGGAGACTTCTGATATGACTCAGTCATAACAGTGAGTATGATTCATAATAAATCACTAAGGAGCAAGGCCTGTTTGAGAAAACTTTATCAAGGAATAATTTTATCAATAGTCTGTAGGTCTTGATTTTTCTGCTATTCTCCAATTTCCTTAATGTCTCAGGCAATGAGATGTCACATTCTTGAACAATGTCACACTTGGAGGCAGTGCAAGCAGGCTTAGAATTAAAAATCTTTTTGATAAATGGGTAAAGCAGCTTGAAATCCATAAGACAAAATTAAGTAAAGAGGATAAAGTTGGTGCTTTCAGAGGAAAAGTCAACTGCACCAATGCCAAATGGGAAGGGAAATAAGTGATAAGGTGTCAGGGCTGTGGGAAAGACAGGACTTGTGCAGGGATGTGGCATAAAAATGTAAATCTTTGTTTAAATGTATTAACCAGAGCCAGGAGCCATTGGGGAGGCAGCTGCTGGGGGCTGGACCCAGCCACAGCACACCAGGAAGGACATGGGGAAACTGGAGTTTGGACAGAGAACAGGGTTTGCAGCTTGGTTGGTTTGGCTCAGACAAATGGGATAAAATCAGGCAGAGGAGATTAGGGTTTCCTTCAGCCATGGAAATGCTGCCACTGAGACACCTGAGTTAACTTTTGCCTGTGCTTACCAAGATGGTACCAAGAAGTATCAATTTTACTCACAGCAGACTTTATGTTCAGTGTTAGGGAAGTCAAAACTGTGCTCTAATAATGTAGTTAAATACTTGAACAATGACTCTGATAAACTGTGAGGTTTCCATGACTGATAGGCTTGGAGAAGTTGATTAAAGCTTATACAGATTGATCATTGTACCCAATCCAGTCTGCTAAATGAACTTTTGGGAAGCTTATCATCCCAAGCTTTTTACAGAAATGTGGGTATGTGTACAGTTTACTATAATCCATGCTAGTAAGTCACCTTTTCATTCCTATATCTCTCATAGTTTTGACTTTTTGGAGGAGTAGCTCATTTGCTTTCATGTAACATAAGCCATGTAATTTATATTAGACACAATGAAATCCATAATTTTAATTACCAACTGAATTTAGCTTTCAGAAAGGCTCACAGATTGAAGGAAACCTGTTAAGTCCCTTTTATTCAGAACATTTCCTTCTTCACATCAAAGCAATCCATGTCCATATCAGAATGCCCAATCAGGATTTCTGCAGAATAAGCCCTGAAACTGAAGAGTTCTTCAAACAATGTTAAAAACTGTGAGAATTGTGAGGTCATTGCTAGAGAGACGTGCGTTTGCATGTGTCACTGGTGACTTGGCATTTTGGACATACATAATTTGCAAAGTCTTTTTCTACTTTCTTTTTCTGTCAGGACTGATTTAGTGTGTAATGGCTTATTCATGTGGAAAAGGAAGCTTGATTTTTTTTTATTATTATTATTTAATATTTTCTTCTAAGTGTAATAGACTTCCACTTGATTTGCAAAATGACAAATATCATACTTTGCACATTCACAACTAGAATAATTCTTTAAAGCAGTCAGGCTAATCTTGGTCTGATGGATCCAAAAGGTCAACTCTTGACCTAGCAAGGGGAGTCTTCTGAATGGAAGCACCTGCAGAGAATAATTCCAGTTTATCTTGGAATATCCCTGCCTTCATTTAGACTTCTTCTGGTAATTATTTGAGAAAATGTGCACCTTACTCTCCTAGACTATGGCAAACCTGTTAAATAGGATTTTTTATGTATAGAAAATTACATCACTTATTCATATTATCCACATCAGATGATTTCAGTATTGATGTAGGAGCTGTAGTTTATTAGCAGAATGTACTTGTTAAAAAAATCTATACAGGAGTTTAATTGTGATATTAAATTCTAATTATCATTAACAAAATCAAGTGACTATTTGAATAGAGTTTATGCTTTCTCTTAATATGTTATGTAATTGAAATGAAAATACATTGATTTTTGCCTCTGGCCTTCCAGTACAGGTAAATGATGGGGCAGCCTGCTGTTTGAGAGCTGGAGGTTGGGCCAGCCAGGACATCTGACAGGAATTGTGTTTGTGGTTTGGGCAATGACTGTGGCTGAGAAAACCCCAGTGGTGCGATGGCCAGGTCAGGCCCAGCTGCCAGATGTGCAATAGCCTTGCAAACCATTCTGGTGGTCAGACAGGTCTGACTGAGGGTAAGGCATAAAAAAGGGGGAAAAAAGTTATCTAGAACTTGAATACTGGCCTAGTTAGAAGCTGAGCAGTCATTCAACTTCTTTTCAAATATTCTCTAACCTTATTTACATCTTCCATAGGGTTAACAAGGCTTTATTCATTGACCTGTGAACTGTTTCAGTTACATCTGCTCTTTTTTTTGTTGTTTCCACAAGGATCAGTGGCTTTGGGCCTTGCCTTCTTCTCACATGCTGAGCCAGCACAGCCCTTGTGCAAGGACAGATATTTGGTCTGATGCATCTGCTCCCAAATTGACAGTTTTGCTCACAAAGTGCCACAAATGAGGAACAAAATTCTTTAGAAATGCACTTATTGTAAGTCTTGTAATCAGGACGTGAATATTTAGAAATACTGAAAATTAAAGATGGCTTGTCATAGGCTTCTCATGCCTCTGTGTCATTATGTTTACAATTTTTAGTTTTTCCTTTTTTCCCCATTGATGGGGGAAAGTGAAGACTGACAAAGTAGTGACCTTGGCTCAGCTGGAAATGGATCAGTACAAGGCCTAATTCTGAAAGCCAGGATACATTCTGAGCATTGATGGTTGGGCAAGATTTGTGCCAAAATTGATTTTCTTTTGTTCCAATTAAAATCAATTACAGCTGTTAAAAGAGCTGACCTCGAGCTGAGATGAAAGAATATGTTAAAATATGTACTCCCAAAGGTGATTCTATCACAATAAATAAATGGGAGAATTTGGTGAACTTCACACTTCACACCTCTGGAAACCAAATAAGAACATGTGATTTCATGGTCATAGAGAGTTATTAATGAACTACTTATCCCAAGGAAAAAAAAAAAACCCAGAGAAATATTTTATCTAGAGCACCACTGCATTTATAAAGGCCCATCAACTGGAAGATATTCTGTTAATAAAAGAATCAGTGTTCTATTATTTTCTAAGAGAGAAAAAAGCAATTAGTCAAATTTCAGCTGGGTTTTCATCCTCATTAGCAATTTCCATTGTTATGACATTGTTTTGGCATAGAGGAAAAAGAACAGCCAATTCAGAGGGCACCAATTCAAGAAGAACACACATCACAGTATTTTAATTAGATCTCATGAGCTAAACCTTCTATAAATATTGCCAGAATATTGTATCCTAGTTTCATGCAGTCAAACTAAATGCCTTAAAAACTGGTCAGATGTGACTCAACAAGTGGTTCCTTACATTTTCTTGTGTGGCACAGGAGTACAGGAAGCTGCCAACCATGCCCCATTAAGACAGAGCTGAAAATAAAATAGACACAGGTCTGTGACCAATCTCCTTCATGATGGAACAGGATATTTCATCAGATTTAAATGAATTTGCTGTATTTCTATGAGGTGGTTTTTTTTTCCTACAGAAGATCAACTTAAAAAAATTAAGGGGCTGAAGGATCAAATTCCACAATTTCAGTTTGTTGCACTTAGGTTCTGATTCTGACACAAATTTAATTTTGTGCAAAGTCTTTGTATTTAGATCTGAAGTCTGAGAGACAGACCAGGGCAAACTTTAGGAAACACATTGTGGGATCCTCAGGCAGCCAAAAGTGATTCTCAGAGTTAGAATAATTGTTATCGTGACCTTGGCTGCATGGAATGACCTGGAATTTGTATTGGGCTTGTTCTGTCAGGTTGTTATGCCAGTGAGGAGGCAGAGTGAGGAATATTAAAATCTAAATATCTCTAACAAACTTCACAGCTATGGGGCAGAGAAGCAAAGAACCAGGCCTGCTGCCACTCTACATATCTTAAAGATAAGAGTCTGTAACCAGCTTGGCAAAAGAGTGTTTTTATGATCAGGCAGAGAGAGCTCATGCTGTGTCAAAAGCACTGGGTCAGAGCATGTCCAGAATAAGAGCACACACAGACCTGCATGTGCTTTGACCTCCAGGGGCTCCTTTGGGAAAAGCCAGCTGTGCCAGGGGCTGTGTGCTGTAGGACTCCAGTGACCTGGAGCTGGGAACTTGCCTTCCTGGCCAATGGGCTTGTTGATGTATTCCTGCTTCTTTGAAAAGGCAAAAGCGCTGTTTTCTTGAAACAAGTTTTAAGGAGGAGACTTGGTTTTGTTGGGTGTCTTATTGCAAAAATCTCTTTAAGATAGAGAATAGTGAACTGCAAACCTCAGAATTTCTCCTTTTTCTGAGAGGGCAGAGGGCAAGTTTGAATTCTGGATGTGGAGGGGGCAGAGGAAGAATGAAATCACACTCAGGCTAGAACAGGAGCTTATCATCTCTGGAGTGCTACTCCAGCTCCTCCAGGAACCTTGTAAGGACAGAATTACAATTGCAAAATTAGAGTTTGGCTCACTGGAACAGAACCATTTCCCAACAGGGATTGCATTGTGAGCAGAAAAGGTTCCTTGTGCCCCAGCAAGTTTTGTTCCACTGTAGGGTAAGCAGGAAGAGAGAGACCTGTGTGTGTTAATATTATTAGAGAAAGAATTGTGTATATTTCTATTATTTGTTTGATATGAATATGGGCTGGAGAAAAATGGAAGCTGACTTTCCTTTCATCTTGATAGCAGATAAAATAGGAACAGATAGTACACAGAGAAGTGGGTTTTCTGCAGATCCCTATAGGATCTGGGAGTGTTCTAGTACACATGGGCATTAGATGAGGTACTAGGATTTTATTTTCTGTCTGTGGTTTCCCTGATTCTCAGTGTGTGAAAATAAATTTTAAGAAGGCAAAATATTTCTTCCTTTTTTCAACCATTTCTTCCTGTCTATCTCTCCCTGTTCATTCCCCAGCTTCTTTCTGTAGTGCTGAGAAAAACAAGAGCTCAGTTAGGAGAAAAGTTAAAAACATTTTGGAGGAAAATTGGAATTGACATCACAGAGGATAATAACAGAGCTGAAGTTCAAATGAATATTTCATAAATGTATTTACAAGGGATGCTAAGCCACTAAACACTAAAAATGACACCAGCTATGTATGCATTATCCTGTACAGATCCAGCAAAGTCATTTAACAGGCTAAGCTTATGTTAAAATTACAATCAATAAATGCCAATTACAGAAAGAGTTTTATCCCTGCATGTTAAAAGAACAGAGCTATAATTTGCATGCGAATGGCATTCTTGTCAAAATTATTTGCTTTTTTTAAGGTTTGGAAGGGTTACAGAGGAAAGCTTGAGGAAATCCTGCCTAGGATGTTGTTCAAGGCAGAGAGAGAGAATGGGAAGAATATTGAGGAAATTATAAGGCCATAAGCTTGACACTTATAACATGCAAATAAAGAGAAGTTATTCTGAAGGGCAATGAGGAGCCAGTATGGGTTCAATAATATTAGAACAGAAGACAGCAGCATGAATTTTAATGATGAACATCCTTCACAACTATAACCTTCTTATACTTTATAATTAATTGTAAGAATTATACCTTGATCCTGCATTCAGAGCCTTGAACAGCAGACCTGTACCCCTGGCCAGAAGCCTTCTGACTTTACTGAGCTCTGTTTTGGGTGTATCTGTCAGGGTAATCAGGTTCTGCTGACAGGTGTTCATTTCTTTGGCCCAATGTTTCTTTCTGAGCCCAAGAAAAAGAGAGATGTGAGTTACCAGCACAGGAGGCAAGGGGAAGCCACAGGCATGGAGCTTTAAACTGGCGTCTAATATGGAATAGGAATGAAATCACTGACAGGAAAACATGGTGACTCTGGGATACTGTTTCTTCCTTTTCATAAAGGCAAGGTTTTGGATATTTTTGCAGCCATGGAAGCTAAAAAAAGAGTCAGACAAAAAAGCTTCTAATGGAAGAACCTTCCCCTATAAAGCTGCACTTTTCCATAGTTGAGACATGTTTAATATTTCAAATTACTTTTTTTAACCTGTTCTTCCAAAAGGTTATTTCCCTACATTTGCAGTACAGTCTGAAAATTGACCATTATTCCTTAAACTATGCCCCTCAAAGTCACAGGTATTTATCAAGGCTAACGTGTGTATTCCCCCATACACCTTATTTGTTGGGACAAATGACCTATTTTATCGATTCTCTTTCAGAAGCCATTCTGTTCCGTTACAGATGAGTGAGGAAGAAAACTACTCCTTTGACTGACCTCTTTATTTACAGTCTGATAAAGGAGGACTATTGTGTTTTATCCATTATCAATGTCTACTGAAAGTCTCTTTTGCTCTTGCCAAGTTCTCTAGTTGCAGCCAGGGACCTGTGAAACTGTAAATAAACTTTCCTGCACAGATGTGTCTGCAATGTCATTGTGAGTTTGACTGACTTTAGCATTAAGAAATCATTCACTGCATGACATGGAAATGCAATTTCATTGTGCATCATTGCAAAAGAAACAGAGGTGTTGCCTGTGTGGTTGCATCTCCAAAATGTAGCAGAGCTGCTCCAAATTAGTTATGAGCTCCTTGTTATCTCTGATATTACAGCTCATTCTAGCTCTCTGGGGCATTTTCAAAATATTTTAAACATAAAATTATTCTGCCTTAGACATTGCCAATCTTCATTGCAGTAGAATGGAAAGTCTCTTCTAGGATACTGTAAATGGGTTTGAAGGGCTGAAGGGTTGCAGCCTTTTAGGTTATCACTTGTGGTAGAGATCTATGGCTTTGTTCCTGGTGAAATGTGACAAGAAACATTGAGACATCAGTATGAGGTTGTAAATAATGAAATTATTAGAGACCTAAAAGTAGAGACTGTTTTGCCTTTTTTGGTTTAGTAGAAGGCTGAAGAAAGAAAGTGTTTAGAGAGGAATTATTGTGGCAGCTGCTGCCTCCAAACATCTTCTTGAATGGTCTGTGTGGGCTCAGGCCTTTGTGAAACTGAGCAGATGGAGGTGATCTGGGACTCTTATGAAAGATAAATCTAAAAGTAGATGTCCAAGATGATGTCTTAGTATTTGTCCATTGTTCCTTTTGTTGGCTTAAGAACCTGCTCTGGCTATCTCAGTATAAGGGACTGCAACAACCTGGGAAATGTCCAGAAAATAGGAGTGGAAATCTCTGTGTGTTCTGTGGTTCAGTCACCCTCCTCAATGTGTTAGGAAGTCAGGGAGGAAAAAATGAGGTTCAGGGTGTAGATGAAACCTCTGTCTGCATTTCCATCACCACCATCCTGATAAGGACAGTCAAGTGAATTCACAGGCTGAAAACAAAGAATAAAGCTGGCACTATCTAATCATCTCCTAACCCTTGAAAAAGCCCCTGAGAAAAAATCCTGCCCTAATGGATTCTGGATTACAGAGTGATTGTTGAAAACACCTGTCCTCTGAATTGTTACTTGCAGAGTGAGATGGAATATTTGCATTCTGATATGGAAACGATTGAGATTGACAAAATGGAAACGATTGAGATTAATAATTTAAAAACATGGAAATAATACATAGAATTAATCAAATATTCAAATATATGTAGTTTTGATTTAATTCAATATCATAGAATAAATATGAAATAATATTTTCATATAATGAAAAATATGTGGCAGCTACTACTTTCTTATCTTACAATGTGAACATTTTGCTCTACTGTTGAGTTTAATAGCCAAAGTCTGTGGTTAAAGTGCTGCAAATCTAGGTTGAATTCGGCCCTGCTGATGTTACAGTGGAACACAGAATTTGGGAAAACACATCCAAGCAAGACAGGGGTGCTGAGCTCAGGGAAACCTCAGGAGCTTAAATGTGACAAAGCAGTTTGCACAGGGGAGTGGGGTGATGAACCAAAGAGCTCCTTGCCAGAAGCTGAGGGGTTCTGGCAGAGCCTCTGGGTTTGGCCCACTGTCCCTGTGCTGGTGGGAGATGGGACAGAGGCCAAAGCAGTACGAGAGCAACAAAACCAGCAACCAGGGGTTGTTCTCAGCCCTCTGTGCTGCTGCAGCCTCTGCCAGGGCTGAGGAGGAGGTGAGCAGGGGAGGCAATCAGGAGGCCTCTCGTGTTTAGACAGATAAATACATTTATTCCATTGAGTCCAGGGTTTGAGGGAATAGCCTCCCATTAAACATGAAACATGACTTAATTTCAGGGTTACACTTCCATACCTAACATCTGTGAGGATGAAGGTTTTCCTGTTCCCCTGCTTTGCCCCTGCCTTGCTGTGAATACCCTGGAGCAGCATTGTAAGACCTCACCATCTGCTCTCTGACAAAAGTCTTCTCTCCTTCTCTTTAAAAAAGCAGAAATTTGGGGTTGCTGTGGGACCTGGGAGTTTCAGCCAGGACCTTTTGGACAAAAAAAAAAAAAATTTAACCTCCCACTATGGGAAGAAGTAGTAAAATCAGAATGACTAGCAGATGAAAGGATTTGGAGCAAAGTTTCAGAGGTTAGATAAATCTATAAAAAATTACCTGGCTTGTGTGCCTGCATAGGACTGCAGAAATTGTTAATGCTAGTCCTACTTGCCTTTCACAGGAGCAAGCACGATTTGTTTATTTATTTTATAAACTGAGTCAAGAATATGCCATCAATAACTTTAAACATTCCCATGTTTGAACTAGAAGACAGCTGGCACAAAGAAACAATTACACAGCCATTGGGAGTTAGCTGACAGAAGATTTCCATAAGTAATTATGCTCCGTGAGTGCGAGGGAAAGGAAGATAAAGGAGATAATGCCCTTTACAGGGGATAATGCCTTGATATTTTCCTCATACCCTTTTGCTGTAAAGCTAATGGCAGCCACAAACTGAAGTGACCCTGGATGTAATTGGCAATAAGAGATCTCTTCCCATTCCAGGTCTTCCAACTGCCCCCCAAAATGGAAATACTTCCAGCCACCTTGGTCAGTCTGAACAAGGAGAATTTACAGGGTCAGGCTCTAAGGTTAGCAGACACACAGAATTTCTGTGCTTAATACCACTTGGGTATAGACAATGGGTATTCTATTTCCTTTTCTCCTTGACCTCTCCTTTTTACCTTGTATTTCGAATGATTTAATTTAAAAAGTACTTATTTTGTCTGACAGGTTGATGTCAGCATCCATGTGAGAAAAAAGATGAGTCAGGCCTCTTATGTTGACTCTAGAAATGTCTTTGAAAGAACCAGTTTTACTGGCAGCATAGGACAGTTCTGACAAATCAGAGGAAGGATTTAGGTGCTAATCATGTTAGGGTTGACTTTTGCACGTAATAGAATCATGGAATCTTTTAGGCTGGGAAAGACCTTTAAGGTTGACTTTTGCACGTAATAGAATCATGGAATCTTTTAGGTTGGGAAAGACCTTTAAGGCTGACTTTTGCACGTAATAGAATCATGGAATCTTTTAGGTTGGAAAAGACCTTTAAGATGATTGAGTTCAGTAGGCAAACCTGACAGAGCACGCGCACAGGAGAAAATGCAATGTGTAAAAAGCTGAGGTGGTTACAGAGCTGCAGGAATGAGGAGCACTCACGGGTCTGGCAGAGCGTTCCCACCCATCCTGCGGAGCACTGGCAGACGTTGGGACCCACACACTCCCCTCCATGGAGACACCTCTGCAGGCAAACAGCTGGAAAAGGACATGGAACAAGTGAGAGCATGGATGGGATGGGTCTGTGTGCTCAGGAGCTGGCTGAGAGGTGACCTGCTAGGCTTTATTCCATGTGGCTGATGTCATGGATGAAAAAAAAATTGAACTTTTTGGGATAAAGTAGTTAATTAAATTGAGAAGTGTGTATGTAAAGTTAACTGTTTGTTAATGCAAGTAACTAATTGTAATTGGTTGTGTGAGAAACTAATGCTGTTGTGTATTTATGGAGGGGGAGTGGAACCAGGGAAAAGATAAAGTGGCAATCATTGTAAAATGACAAGGAACTTTCTAGAAACATTACCTCATGGAGCACAACCTCAGCTCGAGCCAAGATTGGAGGAAAGATCGACCAATGAGAAGTGAAAATACCAAAATGATTGGTTCAGAACGATCCAAACTATAAACCAATTAAAGACAGAAAGAATGTCACAGCACAGATCCTGAGTGCCCCAATCAGCTGAGTGGAGAGACTTTAAAAGGCCTGAGGTGCTGGACACCCAGGTCTTTCTTTGGAGCCAGTTTCCCTGGAAACACCCCTGTATTATAATTATGGTTACTAAGTTGTTGATACAAGTCTCTGGCTTATCCAGGGGCTTTGCTTCCAGTTGTTGGTTTTGCAGTAAACAGGCTTACCTTTTTTTTTAATGCAACAAGCCTCCTCTTTGTTCTTTAAGAAATTTATTTTTTTTAAGCCTGCTCACAACAGCTGACTTCCAAAGGAATGGGTGTGCTCTGTTCATCACATCATCAGTATGATGATCAGGATTCTTTGATATTTTCTTCTTAAGAAATTTATCTCTGATAACTGTCTACTGTGAGACTTGGCATTTCTAATGCCTAGCTCATCATCAGCTAAAAATAATCTCTCTATCATACATTAATGCACTACATATTCCATGCAAAAACCAAATATTTTCATAGAAAAGTTTGATATGTTTATTGCATATATTTTTTGTTCAGAGATCCTGAAAGAGTGAGTGCATGATCTGGTGTATATGTATGAGAGACACTTCCTTCCTTCAGCATTTCTGAATAAATTATTAATATTATAAATTCAAGCCACTAGTTCTGAAATCATATTTACTAGCAGGACCCAAAGGGTAAAAAGCCAATATTTTAATCTGGTTTACATACAGTATGTCATCTTGATTATAAATTTATTCAGTTTATCTGTCAACTTCATGGTAATGAATAGCCATGTAAGGAAAAATATTCCTTGAAAATATTTTAGGGTGAGTTTTTTTTTAATTACATTTTTATGTAACTGTAGTCAGAGTTACAGAGTAAGAACACGTCATTCTCCAAATTATGCACCGATGACCTTGAGAGTACATCAGTTTGGGAAGCTTTATAGCAGGCTTTAGATAGTTCTGTACTTTGAAATACATGACATTTCTCTGCAGAATATAACAAAATATGTGAAGCTGTTAAAACATAAAATCAATGCTTCAAGTTTAATACTGTAAAAATGAATTTCCATAACAAGATGTATAACAGAGCTGCATGAAGCAGAACCAGGGTTCCCCCACACAGCTTTTTCTCCTCTGCAAGCATCAAGTGTTTACAGCATTCTGTAGTACCTGTACTTAAAACTGTTATTTCTTCAAACTGCTGAAACAGCAAAACAGATTCTGTGCTGGTTTTTAGTATTAGAAGATTGCAAATTGCTGTTGGCTGGGCTAATGGATATAAACTTTGATGGGAGCAGAGGTGCTTACGTTTGCTGCAGTGCTTTCCCCTCCAGCCAGACGGGCAGTCACAGACATTGGGGCGGACACATCTCCCCCCATTCATGCACATGGGCTCACAGACACCTGCAGGAACAAAGAAAGAAAGAATGTGGAGCTGGGAAATGAGGGAAGACTTTAGTGGAGGCTCACTTGCTTCCTTGCAGAAGGTTAGTTGGCTTGTAATTAAAAACAAGAAACAGAAAAGTGGTTTGGAATTGAGAATCTGAAACACAGAGGCTTTATAGATCCCATAAATCTGTATGCTGTGTCATGTGGAAAACTTTTGGTGGGAGATTCTTTTCTGAGAATCTTTATAATCAGAGAGGCTGGTTACAAAGATTCTCAGAAAAGCAAGTGGGCAGGCCAAAGATTGTTGGAGCTTTCACTTCCATATGGGAAAATTCCCCCTTCATGTTCTCAGGTGTTCATTTGGCTAAGAAAAACCTTGATGAGGATGGATTGTTTTCACACAGTTCTGGGTGTGATTTTGCATTCAACCAAGCAAAAATCCTAAAGATCTATTCTTCCACTGCCCTCTTGAACCACTACTTGTTAAAATACTTACCTTTTTACTCTATTCTTTTGTACAAATAAGAAGTGAGAGCTGAGTTCTTTCAAACACAAGAAGCCAGTTGTGTTTTTTTGTTGACTTCATGAGAAAATTGAATAGCTAGTTTTTGTATCTTTGATTAAGCTGTACTTATCAATGTTGTTTTAGAATATTTAACATTAAAATCTCAAATTTCTGGGAAGTCACACAGCCTGCTTTGATGTAGGGAGGTGCCCTAGGCAGGTACCCAAATTCATCCTGTCCTGTCTCTCCTTGCCTGTTAAGATAAGTGTAGAAGAACCCATCAGAGGCTGGGTAATTCAGAAACATGGCAGTGCCAGTATGGTGGGAGTGGGAAAGATTTGCATTGTACATGGAAGGAGGCATTGGATAATTGGGTGGAGTACAAAAAGCTGTGTAACACAGCAAGTGGCTGCACTGGGCTAGGAGAGCCAAGTCAGGAGGAGTTTGGCAGTGAAGATGTGAGAACATATTTGTGCCCAAGGGCTCCTGCCATGTCCAAAGCTTTGTATGCACAGTGGAGCTGGCAGTGACCCTTCCCAGCCGTGGTAATCGGTGTTGTGCCTCCCTGCCTGCAGGGATGGGTGGCTGTGGGACAGCCAGCTCCTCTCAGCAGAGCAGGGCACAGGGGCTGACAGCTGAAACACAGCAGTGCCTCCATCAGCCCCCGGGTTGTGCTGCCTTTGTGCACATCAGCGAGTGTTAATGCTGCAGCAATCCTGACTGCTGAGCTGTCACTGCATCCAGGACTCTGCATGACCACAGTCCCCCCTCAGACCTCCGCTGTAGGAGGTGAAAAGCCTGATAGAGCCCCAAAATAGAGGTGATTACTAAAAGACACCATGCAAAAATGCAGCCACTTTTATTTGATGGGAGAATAACCTTTTGTTCCTCTCCCAGGGATGATCAGGCATTTTTAAGTAGGTAGATTTAGGTTGCCTAATTATTGCTGTGATGTAGTGAAATATTGCTTTTGTGGCACTTTGTGTGCTGGTCTCCCCCTTCAGCCCAGATGCTGCTGCACTGGCAGCTTTTGGAGCTGTATTGCTGCTCTTGCTTGGCTGCTGCATTTGCATTTCGTTCTGTGCCAAGGCTCCTGGATCCCTCAGCATCCTGACCTGCCCTTAGGCAGGGCAGGCATGGCCATGATTATAGGGGCTGCTTGGACCCCAGCCCTCAAACTGTCATCCTCCATTTCCTTCTTTCTCCACCTCTCCTGATCCATGCTGCAATCTTGGCCTCTGCTTACTCAGGCTAACAGGGATCCAGAGTTGTTGCTGAGCTGTTAAAAAGTGCTGCAACCCCTGGTTCAAACCTGCATGAGTTCAAAGGGTCATGGCCTCCATAACTCTGAAATCATTTAATCTCTTATTTTCCCTCTTCCTTTTTCTCTCCCCTTTGATCTCACATCTCCAGTAAGAGATTTTTGATCCACAATCTCGGATCAATTCATATTTCAATTATAAAACAGCTCAGACATTCAGAATTTAGAAAAGAAGAGCCCAAACAATGAAGTTTGGTTCTAGATTTAAAATCACTTTGTGCTTTTTGATATTCGTGGACCATAATGTCCCCAGCACTAACCTGCTCTCCTAAAACCAGTTGAAAATCTATAGATTTTGTTTTGAGGTAGTCTGAAACTTGGACAATATCTTCCCACCACCTCTTAGAAGGTAAAATCAAGGAAAGGTAATGAGGGCAGCAGCACTTGTTCATATGGATATTTCACCTTTTCTTCTTTCTTTTGTTGCTTACATTTTCTGTGTATTTTTAACCTTACACAAACAGTCACATTCCTGTTGTTTTTTGTTTTTTTTTTCTTTGTACTGACAATGGTTTCAGCAACAGGTGAGGTCCAGTCTTGATCTGAATAAAACACATAAGTTCAAACTGACTTTCAGCTTTCCATTTCTCCCTTTTTTTTGCTCAGTTGCCTTACAAATGACCAAGTAGCTATGAAAATATAGCATGAAATGCCTTTATTACTTATGGCATCTCTGACTTCAGTGATAAATACAAAGGAGTTCATTCAAAGTGAACTGAGGGTTCAGGTCAGTACCAAACCTGTTCTGAACTGGAGGAGCACTTCTGCCTGCCTGCCCTCTGGGGAACAAACTCTCTTTTTGCCAAGGAATTCACAAGCACCTTTAGGTAAATGAATGCAGTGTTATATCTCCCCTTTTCCTTCCTGGCACCTCCACCTTGTCCTCCCTTTCTTGAACTTTCTTAAGTACAGCTCCATCTCAATACCCATCAGGCAGACTTCAACATTTGTTAATGATAACTAGTTTGGATCCTTTCTGGTCCCACTCCTTGGCCTCTGTGGAGGAGTTCCAATTTCAAAATAGCAAACAAAAATGCTAGAGCCTCTCACAGGAAAACTAAATAAATTATCAGACACTAGGAGAGCAAATCAAATTATTGCAATCCTCCCAGGTACTAGCATGACTTTGAAAAGACTCACTATTTTTTTTCCCATCTTTTAAGACAGCCCTGGCATATTGACCCAGAGACTGCAGGGTTTGATAAACTTTCCATCTCTCTTGGGGACTGGTCCTAATGTCATGGGTATAAACACATTTGTGTGATGTTTCTCAAGTCTGTAATGTGCCACAATTCTGTAAGGCCACCATTTACAGCTCAGAACCACTTCCATGATCTTCTGCTTGCCTGAACTGGTGGGTTAGATGGGGCAAGCCTTGCTGAAGGTGATGATGCAGGTTGAAGGAGCAGTGTGGTTCTGTGCTGTATTTCAGAGAAGGGGTGGTTTTGATAAGGCAACAAGCAGCTGCAGGTGTAAAGATAAAACACAGGTGTTGCACAGAGCATCACATTAAACAGGCACACTCCTCCCACACACTGAAAGGCATTCACAGCTTGCTGAGTTTTCTGTTTAATGCAGCAGCTATTTCTCTTTGATGGCTTTAATGCATTTTGACCTTACAATCACTTAAAATTTCCTGTGACCCTTTTCATGGCTTATCCCCTCTAGGCTCACTTGACCCAGTGAAGTGCTTTTTGAAACTCTTTTATCAACCTCCATGAAGGTCCATACCAAACTCTTCAGCCTTAAAATCTCTAAGGTATTCAGACCTTCTGCTTTGTCAGCCAAAGAGAGGAATTTGCCTGCAAAATAAATATTTCTGTGGATTACTAAAACCCCCCAGCACCTGAAATGCTGTGTTTGAAGTGGACCTTGTTCTCCTGCTCTGAGTAGCACACAGCTATGGACACCCACACTTTCAGTGACTTCTGCTGCCTGCCTTTGTTCCCATTGATCTGCAGCAACATTCCTACTAAAATATAAACAGTATTAAAGCAAAATATCCCTGTAATGTAAAACCAGAAGGGACTGGGGGCCAAGTTAAGCACTGGACATGCTTTGCTGGATGAAGGGTCACACCATTAACCAGCAGGATCTGCTGACCAGATACAGAGATTACAAATAGCCAGACATGTCCTCCAGACCTCCACTGCTTCTGTGGATTATCAAAAACTTTCCTACTTTAACCTAAGCCACCTTTAGACAAAAGGACCTCATTACACTGTTTCTCACTAGGAGGAGATAATAAGTAGTAAAAAGCTTTTAATTTTGCTGAAATAAGACATATCACCACCCTCATAAAGGAAAAAAAAAACAACAAAGAGGTGGAATATTACACCATGGCCCTGAAATCTTAGAAGAAAGAGATCTTCTGCAACGTTTCAGGAACTGAAACATCCTTGTCCTTTCCCAGCCATGAGACTGCAGAGACTATTTCTTTCTGAATCAAAATTATCTGTCATCAGGTATCCTGAGCCAAGGCTCTGATGAGGAGACAGTGAATCAGGCTGCAGTGCTGATTAGAAGATGTAGTTTTCAAAATAGCTTTTCTTTTATTTTTTCTCTCTTTTTTTTTTTTTTTCTCTCCTGTGGAAGCTGAGTAAATTGACCTGCTTCTGGGTGCATCCTGCCTTTGGATGGAAGAGAGAAAATAGCCTCAAGCAGTAACATCTGTGTGGGCCAGCTAAGGCAATGCATCAGGCTGTATCTTGCTGACAAAGAGCACAGAAATGCAGCCAAAAGAACACCCACTGGTAGATACTTCAACTTATTCCTTAAGTCACCATCCCTGTGCTGACATTTCTGGGTGATTCACAGGCACTGCTTTTATTTCTGGCTGCTGTTGGTTTTGAACTGATGATTTCTCTGTGGGTCCAGTGAATATTTCAACTTGTTCTATTGCTCTTCTGTGGAGCAGGGAGCTTTGATCAGCCTCAGGTTTGTTTTTTTTTCCTATGGGTACATGTTGTTTTAATGTTTGTTTCCTCCTTGCTGCTTAGTGGTTACCTTGATTTGGTGTGACATCCTCAAAAGCAGAGAGCTGTAGCTGGGGAGGTACAACCCAGTATGGACACAGAGCATGGGACAGATTTAAAAATATCACTGACTGCTCTTGCCAGGAAAATACAGCTGACAGAAGTCGAGCTGTGGACAAAAATGAAGCCAGTAAATGTGAAAGGAGTGGATTTTGTGCTAAAGCTGGCACTTCTAGCCCTTTCAAGTGTTTGTAGGTAAAGTATATCAGCTATTGATAGAACAAAATGAAGGTGGAGAAGCTCTGTGCCAGGAATGGCATGATGATGGCACTGTAGGGATGTTGCTGATCCCTTTCACAGGACACAAACAGGAAGGTCAGACCAGCAGTTCCAGCAAACAGCACAGTTTAATTGATCCACTGGAGGAAGGCTCTCCATCTCTCTGGGTGCATTATGCACCCAAGCAGCACTGCTCACATGAAACATTATCCTGACTGCAGAAAGGCAACAACTCTTTGGATTCTTCTAGGCTCCAAATAAAGATTTGATCCTGCTGAGTGATTTTCAATCCTTTAAAATAAAAAATAAGAAATAATAATAATAAAAAAATCCCCAAATGTGTGTGTTCTGGTCAAAAAAAGATGTTTCTAACAAAGGACACCATTGTTTGGATTCTACTAGCAGAAACTAGTGGAGGTAGAAAAATGTCATTCACCCTTTAGAGGGTATAACTGATGCTCAACAGATCATTAGTGAGATGGATGTACCAATATATCTGCTGCTGTGAAGGTCCCAGATGCACACAGCTCTGAAAAACACGTTATGGATTTGGGACACCAGCAATTTCTAGTCCCCTTTTTTCTGCTTCCAAGGGCAGTGAAGAAATAGTTTTGCCCATGCTGAGTTTTAGGCACATATGTTTTCCCACAGCTTGATTTTATCTGAAATTCCCCATCTGTGTTGATTTGGGTTTGTAAATAAAGAATAACTTTCTCTGCAAGCTCTGTCTGAGTAACCTCAGATGTGTGATCCACTGAATGCCAGTAATTATAGGCACAGATTAAATTTTAGGGAGAAAGAATACTTGTCATGCAATAAAATTCCAAATTTTGTGCAATGCTTGAAAATTTGGATCCTTATCCATATCAAGCTACCAATCATTTTGAGGTTTGCTCACCCTATTTCTCGCTTCACGTAGCTCTGACAGAGATGCAAAGCACTTCTTCAATAAATTACCTTTCTGAATAATAAAAAATAATCTGGTAGAAACCTCTGAGGGATGCAGTGCGGGAGAACAAATTACTACAAGACACAGAGGGAGCTGTAAATGTAATTGTGATGGTTGTGGTGACAGTTTGCATTTCTAATATATTCACTTTGCCACAGAGCTCTAACAATAAGAGTTAGTTTGCATGACCTAGCACACATTTCAGAAGAAAAAAATGGTCAGAAAAATTGCAAACCATATAGACAGCAGTGCAATATCAGTGCTTTGCCTAATTATGTCTGGGTCTTCATTCTGATGTGTACTCTGATATACTTAGGGGGCCTTTTAGAGATATTAAATCAGGAAATAAATCTAATTTAGTTATTAGTTCAGTAAAAATGAGAAAAATAATTACTACTATATGGAAAAACTACCGAGCTGCCAGGCTGCACTGCCAGAGTCAGTGTGTGATGCACTGCAATCCTGTTTGCTGTCACGTTGCTCTCAGCAGCTGATAACATCTTCTGTCAGCTAAAGAGGATCCTGATCTCTCCATCTCTACCTCCAAAAGATTCCCCGGGTGTGGTGGTGTTCACAGGGGTCCCAGGACGAGGGAAGAGATGAGAATCTTGACTCCATGTTTCAGAAGGTTGATTTATTATTTTATTATATATATTATATTAAAACTATAATAAAAGAATAGAAGAAAGGCTTTCTTCAGAAGGCTGGCAAAGAAAGGAATGGAATGAATAACAAAAGCTCCTGACTCTCAGAGGGTCCGAGCCAGCTGACTGTGATTGGCCATTAATTAGAAACAACCAACATGGACCAATCAAAGATGCACCTCTTCCATTCCACAGCAGCAGATAGTCATTGTTTTTCTTTTCCTCTGAGGCTTCTCAGGAGAAAAAATCCTGGAAAAGGGATTTTTTCAGAAAATACCATGGCTACACCTGGGAGTGAGTGGTAGGCAAGACTCCTAAACCTAAGGGAACAAGTGGGGAATGTCACTGCAATGCAGGCAGGGGGCTCCCCACTCCCCTTGGACTGAAATGGCTCTGTCTTGGTCTCATGATCTTCATTTTGCCTATTGTTTGTTGTCAGGTGAAACTCTGGACATGCAATAGTATCATGTTAGATAGCTGTGGAATACTTCAGCATCTTACAGAATGAAACCACCATAAACCAAATAAGCACGTGTAGGTGCATATTTAGATGTTTGGGGAATATTCTGCTAGGAACTGTGAGATTTAGAAACCGTTAGTAAATCCTTTTCCTCATTCACGGACTGGTTTTAGTCTGATTGCAGCACTATTAATTTGAAAAAGCCTATAGCTCCACTTTATTCTCAGCTTTGCAACTCTTAGTGTATAATTAATGTGGGGAATTGCAAAGTATACTCTCAGCACAGGTCATATTCCCAACTTGTTAGGGGCTTGAGTTTGGTAACATTTTCTCTTCATTGAAGAATGCTCTGTGTTTTATTAGGTCAGTGAACCATTCCAGCCTGCATATAAATTGTTCTGCTGGGCTGCTTTCTTGTCATGCCTGAATGAGGAGTGAAAGAGGGCTCATACACGCAGTTTCTCCTCTGTTTGTTTTTGCAGCTCTGTGCTTGAGGACGACCTGCAATTTAGGCCATTTGAGCTCATTCTCCTTGCCCTGAGTGGGCAAAGTTTGGTTAATTTTCATCTGTGCAAAAGAAAAGGGAGATTCAAGTCTCAAGACAAGGGGAGCAGCCACAGGGTGCAGTGGTCTGGCTGATAACCTACCAAAAATGAGGAGCTGGCCAGGAAGTTTGGAATAGGACTGCTGCCTGCACTGGCACTGCACCAATCTCTTCATCACCCTGTTATTATCTGCCTCAGAAACAAGCTTGAGCTTACAGGGAAATCATGTAAGAGATTGTCTGGAGAGGATTGTCTTGCCTGTGTCTTTTTGTGGATAAACAGACAACATTAATCTCCATGACCATCTGTCTGTCCTCTGGGCTTTTCAAGTGATAGATCCATTGCTCCTTTTTTAAGAGACATTTAAAAATATTTTAATCAAAAAAATAGATCCCCAAAATGTTGTTTCTTAAATCAATCTGTGGGCAAAAAGCACTTTTTGTCACACAGAAGCCCACTGCAAAGTGAGATGCAGTAATTCAGGAATCCCTTTTCTTTTGCTTTGAGCATGCTTTTACATACAGCAGCAGATCTGGCCCATTTCTTCAGTGCATTTAAGATACAGGTAAAGAATATTAAAATTTAGATGTTCCACTCTAGTAAAATTCGTGCTGTAGTCTGGGAATGTTTTGCTTATGGAATGAATAAAATATTTAATAACACTTTTGGGCTTGTTTAGGAAATATATTCAGTTCTTACCCAGATTCATTCTTGTTCCCTTCCTGAAAAATAAATTTAGACAGATGCATGTGCTCAAACCCCCTATTAAAATAAATGCATCAGCTACATATATATGAAAAAATTTAGTTTTTATGAAAGGCCAACTAATGGTTTTGTCACAAATCCTTACTAAGGGTGAGCAGTGAGGAGCACTGCTCTGAGAACACACCAAAAACCAGGTTGTGCCTGAGTCACTGTCTCCTGTTGGGAAGTCACAGCTCTCCCTGCTCCCCCCAGGCAACATGCACAGATCATGTTTTGTTCAGCTGAATAGGAAAGACAGCAGTAGCCTGATTTTTTTTTTTTTTTTTTTTGTTCATTATCTGTTATATTTCCTTCCCAGGGGAGGAAGATGACATCTAATATGAACCTATTCTGTTATGTAGACTGGAAAACCAAGTAAAAACTGAGATCAGTGTTTCGTTTTCCTGTGTCTCCAGACTGGGCACCAACCAGGGGACAAGCCAGCCCACAAACCTTTGTACTTTTGTTGCTTTGAACAGGGAGTTACAGGTCTGTTTGCTATAAGCAGCTGCTCATTTCCTTCCAAACACCCTCTGTTCAAGCATATTTGCTGTCCAGGAATCTTAGACAAACACTTGTTGCTTTTATGAAAAGCAAGTCTGATGTGAATGATTCCTCCATCCATTTGGATGAGATACATGGTTTGTTCCCTGCTTGTGTGTGTGGGAGGGTTTGCTGGACCTTTGGCTTGCAAACTGGCTGGTTTTTGATAGCTTAAGTCAATCTGGCTACTCAGTGAAGACATTGCAGAGAATATATCACACAGTGTCAAGATGACAACTCGGTGGGAGTCTGATTTGTTGAGCAGTAAAACTTCCTGCTTATGCAGCTGGCGAGGCAGTAATGTACAGAAACATTACATGGGAAGGCTGGAATGTGGGAAATCAGTGACTTTCACAATATGACATTGCTTAGCAAAAAGCTGCCTTTGAAACCCAGTGTTCACATTTCCAATTAGTTTGCCTCTAGCTCCCATGCAAGGAAAGTCCTCATGCTACCAGGAAGGGAAAAGAAAGGAGGAGGGAAGAGGAGCAAGCAGAGCTGGAGGAATGACTGTGAGTTATATTGCACACTGTGAATTGGCTATAAATCCTGGCTGCAGGAATTACTGAAATGGAGAAATAGTTATCTCCTAACTCTGAGATCCAATCTGCAAAGCCCCAGTGTCGGTGGGATGATTTATGTGATACAAAGCCACCAGGATTGAGCCCAACACAATGAAACAGATGCACACTTGCTCTCAGTTTTACATGGGGGGCAAACCCCATGTCTCTGGCTGTGTTGCCTGGCCATGAGGCAGTGCCAGAAGAGGGGCTGAGGTCAGGCTCCAGGTGTGCCCGGTGTGCTGGGGAAGGCAGGAGGAGGATGCTGTTCTCCCCTGACCTCTGCTTGCTGATGAGCTCCAGAGGGAGCTGTGGCTCGCCTTTTCTCGCTCAGAGATGCGCTCACAAGGAGCAGACAGCAGAGGAAAGGATAAATGTGTGGTCTCATGAATCCCCCTTCCTCTCCCCTTCTCTTCATTCCAACTTTTCCTAAGAAAACTCATCTTCTGTGGGCTTTCATTTGTAAAGGTTGTTTGTAGAGCAGTCCTATGAAAATACACGTAGTAAATAAAGGAAACCTACTGTGTTGTCTTTGTTTATAACTTTTGTAAGGATGCAGTAGATATCAGTCAGAACCCTGCTTTAAAGCCTCCTGAAAAGCAATGACATCCCAGCATTGTTAAATCTGTGTTTTTCAAAGGGGAATTCAAACCACTGCACAAACAGTTTTTCTCCAGCACCGGAGCGTGTTTGTTGGATGCAAAGTTGATCCAGAAACATATTTTATTTTGAGGTGCTGCCAGCATTTGCCTCTTCCCTCTCAACAAGACTGATCACACTGAAAACAATCCTTCTCAAGTGAGGGTATGAGGCTGTGGATTGCTGAGGCACAGGCACACATTTCCCTGTCAGCTCTGCCTCCCGTGCCCAGGCTGTGGGTGTCTGCTCTGCATAATCACCAGGCACTTACTGCAGCTGGCAGCCAGTCACACCTCCCTGATTTACACTTTTTGGGCGTTTGGAGTGATGTTTATTTAGATACAAAATACAAACTTTCAGGCTGAATGCCATTCTCCGCACACTCAGGAAGGGAAGGAGAGCGAGCCTGAATAGAAAAGATGAGGTGCCACTACTGTGTCCTGCACGTTTTTGGCTGTCATGCAGACAGAATTTCCAAACTGTACAGGGATGAAACCAAAAATCATAAGGCAGAAATTCCAAACTGTACAGGGATGAAAATGAAAACCCTAAGCCATGCTTCTATGTGTTTAAAACAAACCTATAGCCTGTTTGGGTTCAGTTCAAAAATAACCTCTTTGATGGGTTGTGTGGCTTTTAGTTTTTATTATCTCCTTCAATTGAGAATCTGAGGCTGCCAAAATTAAATAGAAGCTTTTTTTTTTTCTCTGTCCCTGCAGGTGAGATATTAAGAAGGAAAGAGAAATGTGGAAACAATATCAATGTATCAAACAATGACAACATTGAATTAACTGCCAATTTATCTGCCTTAGTATTAAGTTTACTCACTCTATCTCAATAGGTTTTATTAGTCAGGTAATAACCCACCCCAAATTTCTAAGATTATAGACTGAGTGTATATAAGTACATAATAAAGCTGTTTTGCTGTCAGAAGTGTTTGAAACTGTGCTAGAAGTGCAAAAGTACATAGGAACACAGCAATTTCATATTCAGAGAGCAAAGAACAATTAAAATAATTATAAAATCCTTCAAAGGGATTTTTTTTCCTCAGAGTTGTCACATTCATCATTGTGGCTCAGCCACCTCTACATTTCTCTGCGTGAGGTCACCTGGCAGCTACAGGGGACACCACTGAGCAGTGATTTGGGCCACAGGTTCACCTTTAGCAGTCTCTCTGACATTGTCCTTGTGATTTGGAAATGGGAGATGATGCAGTGTTAAACTTCCAGTAAACTTCACATCTGATCACAGCTTTGCTATCATGATGTGTGCATTTTTTTTCCTCACTCTTTGTGTGGATTTTGCAACTCTGTGCAAGCTGAAACGTCCTGTGCTACTCATGGCTCAGCTACCTTACATGGAGTCCTTAAAACCTGACAGAAAAGATGCTCAAATCCAGAAAAAAACCCTCTGTAAATCAGAAATGTGCTGTTTTTTCCTGATTCCTTCTTGCCACACCCTCCCCAGGAAGGCCAGCAGAAGCCCTGCACAAAAAGTCTCCCAGCTGGATTTCTGAGCACTCAGGCACACAGCCCATGGGGCTGCCTCACCTCTGCACAGTCAGCTGCCCCAGGTGGCCTCAGGATTATCAAAATTAACCTGATAATACATATATGTTTATATAAATATATATATTTATATCTATAAACACAGATATGTTTACTGCTAGTGACACTGCAGAATGAGCAGCATGATACTCAGCTCTATTTGGAATTTCAAATGGATATTATGGTAGATTTTACAAGTAGCTTTTAAATGTAGTTTTAACATGTTTTATTTAAGAAAAAGAGGGAAATTTTGATGCTAGGAACTTATTCTCCACTTTTTCATTTGTCTGTGTGTGAGTTAGGAACATGTCTGTGTTCACACTTGAGCCTTTCAGTGCATACCACATATTCTATCTAATCCCCCAATCTAGTCTATGCCTGATGAAAAACGACATGAAATCATGCCTAAAAAGGGGTGAGATGTGTTCTGCATTTGAACTCTGAGAGGTTTATGGGACAGAGAGCAGCCTCCTACTGCTGGGAGCGCTGGTTTTCTGCATTTTGTGGGGAGGAAAGTTTGGAAAGGTCAGCTGAGACTGATTTCTGCTGTGCCCTGCAGGCTTCTGCTGCAGAGGAGGGAGCAGCAAAATCTGGAACTTCTGACAGAGGAGAGAGAAGTTATTCCATATAACAATAAGAAGACATACAGCTCTAGGAGAAACTGCTTGCTATAAAATCTTATGAATTAACTGCTTCTTTTGATGGATCTTGACACTTGTCCTTTTGATTTTAGGCAAGAAAGAAGGAATATTACTCAACATTTTTCACCAATTAGCAGTCAGGGGCCAGTAAGAATCAGCAAAAAGTAGTGTTTTCCTTCCACTTAATTACGTTTCTCTTCATTCATCACATTCACAGGCCCTTTATTCAAGTTTTTATAACACTAAGCTAAATAAACCAGACTAAATAGCAGTTATTGAAGTAGAATGAAGGCTTGGATCAGACAGAACAAAATTGTTTTCATCACCTCAAAAAAACATTTTTGCAAAAGAATATGCCAAGATGGACAACAAAACCTCAGAAACTTTTGGAAAGTGGAGAGGAACCTGCTGTGAGTTGGTGGAGTTTGGAGGAGTGCTTTGCTAGACTGCAATCACCATCAGCACGCTTCCCTTTGATCTGCCTGGAGATGTGGCAGGGTGTTTAAAGCTGGAAACAGCACTTCTCTAATGTTCCCTAACCTCAAAAACAGGATGCCAAACATAAGGTTTTTTCCTCCTTTTTTCTCCCTCCAGCACATTCCTGCCAGAACAGACTATTCAATTGTGCACTGTGCGTCACGACCCTCTCTGCTGAAGGAGGGGAGAGCTGCAGCGTGGGGAATGAGAGGGCTTTTGTTGCTGCAGGGAATTTTTTTACTGGCTTTTTTTTTTTTTCCTCTGTGTGTGAGAGACATAAAATGCTCTGGAAATGTACAGATTCTTCCTGCCAAGAATGGTTGTTTTCACAGCTCCCCTCTTGCCAATTTCAAACTGATTAAGAAATAATAAAGAAAAAAAAAAAAGTTTTCACATACATATCCTAAACCCCCTGGCTGACAGATATTGTTGAGCAATTGAGTCTGTAAAAGTGCCAAAATAACCTATTTCCCCAGAAGAATGGAAGAATCAAATATTAATGCTGATGGTAACGTGCAAAAAGGGAGTTTTCAGTGACAAGAACATATTCAAGGATAAAGGGCTGTTAAACCAATTACCTTAATTAAGCTGGAACTATGACTTTCTAATATTTTTAAGGATCTTAGCTTCTTGGCCTTTGGCCTTAATTTTTTCCCCCCAAAAAAATCTTTCATGCAAAATAATTAATTAATTTCCGAATACTAATGTTACTCATTTTAAATGCATGAAATATTTAGAGAGGATTCCAGCAAAATGTTCTCCTCCCTACTTTGACTTGACTTACTCTAATTAACAAGTTGGCTTTGGGTATATTATGAGCTCTGATGGAAATATAGGTGATCACAGCACAAATACAGCCTAAATGTTCTGTGGAACATGCACAAAAGGGAGAAAAGGTGTTTAGGAGTTAGGGAACTGTTGGAAAACAAAGGGAAATGTGTAACTCACTTTTCTGGCACCTCCTTCCAGTGTAGCCCTCAGCACAGGAGCAGACGTTGGTCCGGACACAGTGACCACCATTCTTACAGGGGGGGATGCAAACAGCTGGGGAGAGAAAAGGAAATGTTCTGAGCACCAAACTCACCTGGGGGATCAGCACTGCCAAAGCTCAGGCTCCTTATTTAGGTGCCTCTGTTGGGAGAGCAGCTCACAGAGGTGTTTTTTGGGAAGGTGTCTCCCCAAAGGGTGATTTGGGCAGTTGCCTGGGTGGAGACCCCGATTCTGTGTTGTTTGTGGCGCAAATGTGGGACATGATTCCCAGCACCTGAGGGTCTCTTAGACACTTAAGTGGTCAGAATATTCCCAATGGTGTCAGATTTTTAATTCTCTGTCAAAGGGCTCCTCAAGGGCTTCTCCCCATGAAATGTAGATCAGTGTTGGACATTTGCTACCTTGGCCTTGTTGCTGTTTCTTCTCCCTTTCTCAAAGAAGCAGAAGGAAGGGCTTTGCTTTTCTTCAGCATCCTTCCATTATATCCTCCCATCAGTTTCAGATCCCATGAATGTGGATACTTATTTTCAAATTTTAGCTCTATCTAAACCAGAACCCTTGAGAGCAAACATTTCAAATCACCTAGATGCTGAAAATCACCTTTTGTGTTCAAGAGCAAGATCATCAAGTCACAGTCTATAATCTTCACTCTCTCCTTCACCCGCAACATTATAAATAAAAAGTTTCCAGCAAGCTTCATTTGCAATTAGATTTTTCTGTGTGAATCATTCACTTGAAAACATATCCATCAGGACCACATTAATCTAGGAATGTGGGAAACAAAAGAGAGTAAGGGCAAAGAACTTTAAATGTTGAAGTAGGTTTGGTAATAAGGGTGCTTTTATATTCCCAGATTCAGGAGGAGTTACTAGATCCATATTAAAAAAGAGAATTTTTCAATTCATATTGATAAAAAGAGCACAGGGGTGGTCCAGCTGCTTGAGCCCTAAGTTCCCTTCCTTGTATGAGATACTAGGTCATTAATGGATTAATTAATTTGTCTTCTGCAGCACAGAGTGAGTGAGAAGCCCAGGATACTGTTAGCCTTAGTTTAGAGCTGGGACAGGGATTCAAAATCAGATCCTGCTCCATCAGAGCAATACTGGATCACATTTTTAGGGATCTGATGAAGTCCTACAGAAGTGCCCCATCCAGAGCACTTTAGGGTGGTCAAGTAGGTGACCTTGTGAGCTCCATTTGAAGGTAAATTATCATCTGGCTCTGAAACCAGTATAGTACACACCACAGGGTACCAAAATGAACAAAGCACTGCCATGCTTTCTCATTTAATTGAATAGTTGCTAATGAATGACATCACTGACTCAGGTAGTTTTAGACTAATTATTTA
Organism: Camarhynchus parvulus; assembly: GCF_901933205.1. NCBI lineage: Eukaryota > Metazoa > Chordata > Aves > Passeriformes > Thraupidae > Camarhynchus > Camarhynchus parvulus. Next base: position 32,527,504 of record NC_044577.1, read on the forward strand.
GTTATCATTAATGGCATCACCAATAAGTTCCTACTTCTTCTCAATACCATCAGGAACAATAAAGAGTGGATTTATGGCAGACTATAACAAGAGAGCACACAATAGTTATGACAAGGAGAGTCTCTTGATATATTTCATGTGGGGGTAGCTAATGTTATGGGTATATTTATATTTTGAGCCTGGGCCCTTTATCAAGATGATAAATAGAATTTTCTTACCTCTCTGGCACTGTGGCCCATAGAAACCAGAAGGACAGGAGCACGTGTTTGGCCGTACACAGACTCCTCCATTCAGGCACACAGGATTGCACACAGCTGGGTGGGAATACAAGATAACTTCATGAATCTCTGATAATGTTGAACTTTTCAGAGCAGGCACTCTTTTGCTGCTGCACATGCCATTAGAATTAATATTTCTAGTGATACTGTGAAAAGTTTAATGCAACCCTTACAGATCAGTTGTGCTGCAGCACTTATTCATGGTCGACACAGTGGGAGCATTTCAGAGGTGTTTTAGCACAGCTTGGGAGATGAAATAGGCTATAATTTAATGTAATAATTTAATTTATTTCGGATGTATTCTTTTGATTCGCACAGTTCATTTATTTCCATTCCAGTATTCTCACCAAGCACGGTCCCAAGGTAGTAAATGTAGTCAAATAAAATACACCCTGGATAACCTGGAGATGAGATATTAATTGTTTGCTGCTTTGTCTGCGTTCAGCAGAGCATTGTGGCATTTCCATGGACTTGAATAGGTGTGCACCAAAAAACCTGTTTGTTCTGCCTCATTTAAATGCCAGTTCCCACAACACATTGGTTCATTCATCACCAACAAAGCCACTGGCTGAGCTCCCTTTGCCTCTTTATGTATCTGTTATTACTCTAGATGATACAACAGGCATTAGGAATTAAAAGCTGTCTTGCATATTTCTATGTGGCAAGTACCAGACTGTTAGAAACAAAACTATTAGAATTTCAAATTGATTTAGATGGGAAGTCAGTGTGTGAAGAATAAGGAATCTGATAAAGTTTTCATTGTAAAGCAGAGGGACACTTTAAACCAGCCTTTTTCTTTCTGTTCCCTTTGTCTTTCAGTATCTCACAGCATAGCCTATTAAAAATATAAATGCATTTAAGCTTAAATAAATTAAGGGTCACTAAAATGTTTCAGATGAACTAAAGAAGAAATAAATGTCAATTTGGAAAGAGAAAAAAAAAGTGAAATTGTAGTCTAGATGAGAGGTTTTTCTGACTAAGGAGCAGTCACTTATGAAGTCAAAATGGATTTAATTCATTGCTTAAGGGGAATTTGATTTAGTTATTGTCCTGGCTACTTCATAGATGTCCATAATTGTGTCAGTCTGTCAGTGTTTTTATTTCCAGGGTAAAGTCCTCTTTTTTTCCTCATTTTATACCTGTATACTTCCTGACATTCCTTTTATAACACTTGAGGTGGGAAACCCCAGCAGTGCCCACAAAATATTCTGTGCAGTGCACTCAGAAGTGTGCCAGAGAGGGGAGTCTGGCAGCCTTTCACCAAAGCTGTCAGGAGACAAAAAAATCCCGCTGCTGTTATTCTGGTCTGGAAGTTACTGCTCCTGTTGCTTGTTGTCTGTCCTTCTCTTGGAATGATTCTGTTTAAAGCCACCCCAAAATAAAATTGCAGAACTCCTTGAGAAGAAAAAGCAGAGCTAGTGGGAACCAGAATAGCAGTGACAATCCCAGTCATTTCCTGTGGATCATAGCTGGGCTAATTTATGTTCCCTCAGTAGGTCTGTCATTTTAACACTTACAGGAAGAGCAATCTCCAGGAGATGGAGGTTAAAATGACATCTCTCACCTTCCAGGAAAGGTAATGTAGGCTGAAGGTGTCTCAGCCATTTAATATTCACCGTGGCAGAGGCAGACTGCCTCTGGAGCCTTCAGGTCTGGCACTGATTCAGGTAGTTCTCATCTTTTAATATTTCACTATTTTGCATGCCTTGTCCCAGGTGAGTGCTGCAGTTTCTGTGCCTTTGGAGAAAATATCCACCAGTCCAGCTTTTAGGACATTGATCCTGAGAGGGGGCTCTGAGCTGTTGTCTGTTTAAAACTTTGAGAAATAAGTACCTAGTTCCAGTCCACACCTTGTCATTTTGTACTGATGGGTGGAGGTGGCTTTTTCCTGAGCTGCCCCACTCCTGTGGATGCTTTCTGTAGGTGCTCTGCAAGTGAGAGATGCAGGCAGGAGGAGCAGTGTGAATTCTGGCAGCACAGCATGATAAGATTCTGTGCTCCAGAATCACACAAGCTTAAAAAGCTGCAAAAAGATTCTGTTTGTAGGTTCCCTCTGTAAAACCCTGAGATTTAGGTAAGCATTTAAACTCAGGAATACTTACATAAACATCTAAACTTATGAACAGTTACATAAACTCAAGCCTTTCTGAGGTTTTGCCCTGTACTTGGTCTCCTCTTCTTAAGCTTTAATTCTCAATTGCTCTCCTCTTCTTAGGCTTTAATTCTTTAAGCAGCAATTCCCAGCCTGAGCACTGAGCTGTGGGAGGATGTCAGGGATTTTTGGCACTTTTGGGCAGAGGATCAGGCCCTGCCAAGCACTCACCTGTCTCACAGGAGGGGCTGCTCCAGCCGTGCCTGCACTGGCACTCGTCTGGGGACACACACACCCCCCCATTGTGACAGTGCCTGCTGCACACCACTGCAAAACACACAAAAAACCAAAATATCTCATCAATAACACCAATGCAGATCCTAAAGTTGCCCTGTTACAGCCAATAACTGATAGTATTAGTCCTGGAGATGAACTAAAGGTTTCCTTGATTCGCTTTCTCCCTTTCCTTGATTTGCTTTCTCTGTGAGAAAAGATTTCGAAAAATCTTTTTTGAGAAAATATTTTGAAAAATATGATTTTGAAAAATCAAAATATCTCATCACCAACAGCACTGCAGATCCTAAAGTTGCCCTATTTCAGCCAATAACTGATAGTATTAGTCCTGGAGATGAACTAAAGGTTTCCTTGATTTGCTTTCTCCCTTTCCTTGATTTGCTTTCTCTATGAGAAGCCACACAACTAAAACTCTTTTTAAGTATTCCAGCTACTCGGTTTCACAGATAAAATTATATTCCTCTCAAGGGCAGCCTGGTATTTAAATAAGCAGGGAGGTCTGTAATGGTGGAAGTGCATGTGTTTTGCTGATAGAGAAGGGTTTGAAGGCTGATTTTCAGATATTTTCTGTATTGAACCTCTTTTTAAACTTGTATTGCAGAGTAGCATTACTCCTAATAGGTATGGCTGCTCTTTTGTGTTCTCAAAATTAGCATTACTACATTCACTCACAATCTTAAATTTCCTAAATATTACTATAAATAACATGCACTTTTTTCCCTTCTTTTTTTGCTTGTTTTTCCAGAAGCAATTTTACGTAGAAAATGTTGATTTAGATGTGCATATTTTTACATAATACAGCAATGCTGCTGGTAAATATATGCTCTGAAATAGCTACTGTATTCCTTGGATCCTTTGTATTCAAGAAACATTTTAAGGGAAAATATAGGGGAAAAAAAAGAAAGAAAAGGTTTTTTGGTGGTTTTCTTTATTTTTTTTTCTTGTCATTTTCTGCTAATTGAAACATGTGATGAAGAAAGCCTGAGTGAGTTCATACATACTTGTTTCACACCGAGGCCCTACGAATCCATAAGCACAAGAGCAGGTGTTGTGAGGCAGGCAAGTTCCTCCATGCTCACACGGGGGCTCACACTGAGCTGCAAGAGTGAAAAAAACACAGTTCAAATATGAAATTCTCAGTGGCTGTGAGCACAGCACAGGTTACTCCTTTCCCCATCCCATTTTATTAATCCAGTGAGTAATTTGGCTGAGGAAAGCACTGCAGGACAGCAGTAGCTATCCCATTAGCAACACAGCACTAATGAGCAGCTGTATGGAGTCTGCAAGGGAATAGTTTCAACATAATCATATTTAACTTCTGAGCATGCACGTTTTTTAAGTACATGTTTTGAGGGCTAGTGGTGGATGAAGTACAAATGCAGTTACAACTCAAGACCTTGCCCATCCCTCTCTACAAATTTGCCTTGGGGATGGTCAGCAAGCCTTAACAGGTGTCAGAACTCACAATAAGGCAGAGATCAAGTGTTTCTTACAGAAAAGAGTTCTGTGTGGACTTGTCAGCAAAATGGCAAACATTTAAGCAAAAAAAAATTTAATATTTAATGAATAGCATGAGTTGTGCAGACAAAGCAGCAAGTTAGATAAAGATTTCTTGACTTATTGCAGAATGCAATGTAATTCTGTGAAATGAAGAGGATGAGTGTGGAGAGGACTGCAGCTCCTGAAACAGGCTATTTGCTGAAGGCATGCTTGTTTTTCAAATGTTGATTATTTTGAATCTAAAAACTTTATTGTACAGGGACCCTGGAAATTTTGGACCCTGAAATCTAAGGCAGGTACCTGAGAATTCTTTTGTAACCCTCTAATAAGAGTTAACTGCATATGGCAAACTCAAAAGAGGAGGAGGAAGATCACAGAAGGGACAGGATGACCACTGAAGGGACAAAATCATCACAGGAGGGACAGGATGACTACTGACACTCAAAGGAGAAACTGTGGCAGGTGCAGAGCAAGAAATGTGTTCCAGAGGCATCTCATGCTATTGGAAAAAAAAAAAGGGCACCTCACATAACAGAATGAAAAATATCTTCCCTTGTGTGTGGGAAGTGAATACAGTGAAAAATGTTGTACTTTGGCTCACTTCACTGGCAGAGTTTTGTCTTCTATGAAGGATATGAGGCTAAGCAAGGTTATTCCAAGGAAAAAGCAAAATGAAGCTAACGAGACCTGAAACAAAGCATCTTTCATTTTAAGTATTGTTACGAGGGAAGAGAACCTTAATGCACCACATTTTGTTCCTAAAGCTGGAAAATGGGCTATGGAAATGGAAAGCTAAATGAAGGACTAATTCTTGGGGAGCCACATAATTTAAATGCAGTTATTGTGTTAAAGACCTCATCACCTCTTGTGATTGTCACCGGGCCATGGAATATGAACTTTGCCATCCAAAAAAAATAATGAAAGCCCTCACACATTTTCTAATTGTATTAAAAAAGACAAACTCCAAGAAGGTCCTGTTAAATAAACCACTTTGACATGAATAGCATTGAAGAAATGTATTTGGTATTTAATGATGAAATTTTCAATGCTGCATTATGTAACGTTAGGATTTGACCTTCCTGAAAATAGGAGACTTACAAGTATATTTTAAATCCCTACTGTATATGCTGAGAATGTCATTAAGCTAAATTTAGTTTTGATTGGATAAGGTTGAGACATTTGCAAATCAACATGAGCTTAGCTGAAATTCCAAGTATATATCCGTGGGGAAAAAAAAAAAAGAAGGGATAAACCCAAATTATCTTTGTCTGGACAACTAAATAGATTTAGATAAGGTATTAGGAAGAAATTATCAGCTGTGAAGATGATGAGGCATTGGCACAGGTTGCCCAGAGAAGCTGTGGCTGCTCCATCCTTGGAAGTGCCCAAGTCCAGGCTGGATGGGGCTTGGAGCACCCTGAGATTGTGATTTCTTTGCTCCTCTTTGTAAGGGGGGTACAAAACCTGGGGAAAAATGTACCACTCTTTTAAAAGTACATTTAATGTGATTGCCTTTCCTGTAGGATGATGGTTACATAAAGCCTCCAGGTGCCTCAGTGCTGTGCCAAGCACGGAGACATTCAAGCATTTTACGCTTTATTTCAGCCTGGTTTGTGTAGCACTTAGAGCAAGTGTGTCCATGTGAACGGAGCACTTTCCATCTGGCCTTTGCACATCCTGAGATGCATCTGAACTGTCAGAAAAGAACATGGTATTTTGGATATTAAAACATTTAGCTCGTACGGTGACATTTAATAGTGAAATGTTTAAAACTGTTCTATTGCTGGTGAAAAGCAGGAGATAAAAACTGAACACTGGCTCCTCTGTGAGAGTAAGAGTAATATTCACTTAAAAGACATTTCCCACTGTAATAGAAATATACTGCTTATGTCAAATTATTTTCCCAAACTTCTATCTTTCATCTTCTGAAATGAATACTTTTTTCCATGAGCATTTGCTAAATGGTAGGAAGGTATTGCAGAGTTTTTATACTAAGCGGTTTTGGATAGGGAAAAATAACAGCAAAGAGGAAAACATTGCTGCAAATGGTCAATCTTGCTGTCAAGTGTACGTATGTTTATGTTTACAATTTAAAATCTGGAGGTGAAAATGGAGAAGTGCATTATTGTTACCTTTGAAAAGGCTTTTTGGGAAATATCCCCAAACTTCTATTTTCCATTAAAATGAGATCATACAGTTTTTATAAGTTTCTCTGCAATAACTTCAGGGGCACTCAGGAATACCAGATGCTATGTTTTTTTCCCTCATTTTCCATAGCCTAATCAGCAAATGTCTTCCAGGACAGAGTTATTGCTTGGCATCTCCACAGTGAGTAACTCCTTGTGCCATCCCCATGTGAGGCCCTGGGTCTGTGCAAATAAAGCCAGGCTTGGCGCTGTGAGAGCTTTGCCTGCTTAGAAATTTGCACCAAAGTCAGATCAGGACAGACTTCACTGAAGTCTACCTTGTTTCATTGTACATTATTTATTTCCTTTCAAAGATACATTAACCTAACTTCCTAAATGTGCAGATGAAGTTTTAATGTGTTCAGCGCAAGGGCAGGGTGCAAAAAGGGAATGTTCCTCAGTTGTTGTTTTTTCTTTTGGAAAGCTGTGGACTGAAGCTTTTCTTTTGCATGTAAGATGCACAGATAAATGAAATGAAGCATAGGATTAAAGCATGTGTTACTGCAATTAAATTAACTCATTGCATATTTAAATAGTCCAGCAGTCTGGGAGCCCAGTTGTGAGAGGAATGTCCATCACAGCAACTGGAATATTAACAAGAGAAACTTGACTGAATAAACTGGAATAAAAGTGCAAGTATCATTGCTGGCTAGGTTGTACCAATGCTTTTTGCTTTGTGAAATGTCAGCTGAGTGCTCATGTGCAGCCACAAAAACCCAAATAAAGTGATAGGAATTGTTAAGAAAGGAGCAGAGCACAGAATGCCAGACTTCCTTACGGCTTATACCCATGGTGAACTCCATCTTAAATACATGGGCAGGTCTGAGCCCTCAGCTCAGAAAAGCTACAGTGAAAGTGGAAAAGATGCAGAAAAAGATGCAAGGATAAATAAATTTATAGAAGAGCTTTTGTACAAAGAACAAGTGAATAATGAGGTCATTCATAAATATATGACTTTAGGACAGAAAACTGTGAAATCAGACTCAACCTAGAAAGGGTGAACAGGATAAAGTTCCAAGGCATCACCTTGGTGTTTCGGAGCACATGATCCATAATTTCTGAGAAGCTATTTCAGGCAGTATCCCTATATCTTTCCCACATATTGCCAGACAAATACAGTTGGCAGCTCTTGGAGGAAGGGAAAGGACTTCTGGTTTGATGGTAGATCTTTTTGGGTGTAAAATGTCAAAAAAATTAATGTGAGCTACCCAAATTTTTTCGCATTTCATGCAGCTGTGCATGCTGAAGTCATAGTGCTTTCTCAACTGCTCCATCTCTCCTGTTATGATGAAAATTATTTTGTTTCAAAAGTGGTTTTGCAATGTCAAGGCAATGCTGAGTTTTTTACTCTTGAGCAGAAAACATCACTCCCAAAAGCTCTGTTTGTGCTCTGATGCTCCTGCAGTGCTCCTTGGCAGGTGATTCGTGCTGTCCCAAAACCTGCTAGAAGGAGACTGTACCAATGCACTGGTTTTTACTGCAAATATCCTTGGAAACAGCACTCCAAGTGAAAATTAGGTATTTAGCAAAACCTCCCTCATCACCAGAGGGATGCTTGGCTGAGCTTACTCCAGAAATGCCAGAGAGCATCTTCTGCTGGAGAAAATGTGGGAGAATCCAATGGACTACAGCAGGCCTTGTCTCCCCTACTTATTTTTTATTTTTGTATAGGTGATGCTGACTGTCTCTGAAGATTTTAAAGCTGGCCTGTTGGGCTGTGAAGTCTTAATATTAGGCTACTAAAAAAAGGTCTCATTGCCTTTGTGCAGGAAGGGAAAAGAGCTGCAGAGCCTTGAGGTGTTTCATCTCCCCTCACCTGCAGAGGATGTAGCTGCTGACAGAAGGAAAATAATCTGTGATTCTCATTACACCAAAGCAGGGTTCTACTTCTGACAGACGACACAGAGGTCAGTAGTGAAGGGAGTGATCCAAATGGAAATTGCTGAAATAGGTTGAAAATATCTCAGTTTGGGTATCTGAATATGAGCCAAACACACTGACATTTAGCTGTGTTTGTCCAAGAGAAGGTAGGAGGTTACACCTGATGGTCCCCAGAGCTCTCTTCCATCCTGTGGTCCTGAGATTGTGTCACCCCCAGTGCAGGGTGACAAAACAGAGGGAGAGGAATTCCATCTGAACTGTGACAAGGAGGCTGAGGGGCTTGTCCAGAGGGATAATAATATTAAAGATATACAGTTTTATATATAAAAATATAAAATATCTTTATATATTAAATGTATAAAATGTTATATTTAATATAACATTTTATATTAAAGATGTAAAGTGTGTTATGAAATACTTTAGGAAAGAAATGAGTTTTGCTTATGTTTTTTTCCTACGAGTCCTTCAAGCCTGGTTTTGAATCTGCACATTTGGAAAAAAATGAATTGTATTCTATCACAACATACATACCACTTGGTAAAGTACTTCTTCTTTTACATTATTTTCAGACATTCTTATTAAACAAAGGTCACATCCCCTCAAGATCCAAATGTATTAAAACTTGCTATCAGCGGGCTGGCTCTTTTATCTTGTTGAATTTTGATATGAAATAAGATGGTGACAACTATCAATAGTGTCTGAGTTTCTTGACATTTTTGCTGGCTTGCCAAGGATGTTATGTTGAAGCCTGGAGATTTTGCAAATGTTGGTCTCATCTAAGATTTGATTTTTTGCCCAATTTTGTGCCTCCTGTTCCCAGAGGGCACTGCTGTCTCGAGGGGAGTTGGTGTAGCGTGGGCATCACAAGGTGCTGATAGCTGAGGTTGTGACAGGCCTTAATCCGAGAAATTGCCCTCATTTTTCAGCCTTGTTTGTCACGATCAATCACCTTCATCTGACATGGGAAGGGACATCCACGGCTGGAGGTACAATGGGTGCTGTTCACAGCACTGGCTCTGCTCCAGGGTGCAGGTGTGCAGGAGGCTCAGGATGGAGAAGGGAAGGGAAGGAACAGGATAATTATTGAGTCAGGCGTTATGGACACTGACAAGAGACAAAAAAGGATGTTTGTGCATCGTGTCATCAAGCCCCAAGATGCAGAATGATGTTGGTAATAAAGTATTTCATCCTAAGGACTCTCCAGGGAGATTTTCAGTAATATCAGTAACTGAAGGAAACATCTCACAAGCAAAAGGCAGAGGCAGATTTGCATTTTAAGGTAGATTTATGTTTTAAGGACTATAGTGATGGGTCTGCTAAAGACACAGCAGCCTTATGTCCAGACTGTAAATATTCATATGTACATGGGAAGGGTTTTTGAGGAGAGGCCAGCTTGCTTTGGGCTTTCCAGTACCAGAACCTGCTTGGTGCTTTTCCATCTCGAGGTATAAACCAGAAGTTAAAGACAAACCCCTTTGTGCCAAGTAACTCTAAATCCCTTAGGAGGGGCGTTTCAGAAACGTGCAAATTGGCAAAAAAAATGAAGTGCTCAAGATTACAGAAACCCTTTTTTTGTACATTTTGTACTATATCTCCAATAGTGCTCTAAGCTCAGATAGCTGCAGCAGTGCTGGGGGCTTCACACCCCCACAAAGCCTGGCTCACAGCAAGGTCCTTCCCAGTACATCATGGCTGAGACCAGACGAGAAAGAGGGGAATGAATGTTACAAATACTTTTGCTTTGTGTGGTGGAAGGCCAGTTAAGATATCAACTTATCAGAGGGATGTCAGCAAAAGGTGTGATTAATGATAGCAAAGTCAGGGAATTCATTGCTTCAACAAAGTACATAATCCTGTGGGTTTATGGAGGGATTCTCAGGTGCCTAATAAATAACTCAGTATATTGTGAAAACCCATCTGAAATGCTATACATTTCAGATGACAAGTTCAGTTTCATATTTGAGATATTAGATAGATATTTACAGGTAATTTTTAAGATATTAGAAAAATTAGTTTTTCCTTGTATAGAGAAGTAGAATCAATTTTTCTCTTTCTCACAGAAATTTTATATAATTTTGAATGCGATGACTTTAGTAGAATGAATCTGGCGTTAAGCAAGATCACAATCTGTCCCTGGTTTTAATAGATTAGATGGTATCAAATAAACAGGTCATTTTTGTAAGCAGAAAGTGCTGCCTCAAAGTTATAGGTTTTACTTATTATTTTGAAATATAATTGGTTTTGAAAACAGAATGGCCCCAAAAACCTCCAAATTTCTAATAAAACATAATTTTTACTGTGGAGAATTATTAGTCTTGGAGTTATTAGAGCATTTTAAAGAGGATTTTCTCCCTTACCTTCACATGTAATTCCATCACCACTGTATCCAGGGGGACAAGGACCACACTGAAGCTCTCCATCCTCAGCTGGCTCGCACTGCACACCCCTGAAACAGGGCAGCTCAGCACACACTGCCCTGTGCTGCACCCCACCGCTGCTTTTTGGCACCTCCACAGCGCCCCTTGCTCTGCTGAACGCCCTCCTGGCTGCTGTGGGGTGTGCTGGGAGCCTTGCTCCAGGAGCAGGCCCTGCACTCCGGGATGGAGCATCCAGGGAAGGGCCCAGCCAGCGGGGAGGGACAGGGAGCTGCGCAGCCACAGGAGATGCTCTGGGCCGCTCTGTTGGGAAACCCTGGGGTGGTTTGTTCCTCAAGACTGACACTCCACTGGGCCATTTCCTGGGAGGATAACCATGCCTGGAACGAGTCTGTGAGCTTGCAGGGAATGAGCCTGGGTTTGTGTTGGGATGAGGAGGAACAGTCCGTGCTGTCGTTTCTTTGTGCTGCTTAAAATGGAAAGGGGGGTGGGAGGTCACACTGACACCTGGGGCTCTGGGCTCTGGCTCCTCATGCAGAAGGGGTGTGAGATCACTTCTTTTCTCAAGAAAAGGTTGTTTCTCAGGTGCTGTGAACTCCTTATCAGGCTGTTTTTCTGGTGAGGTCTGAGCTTGGGAAGTCTCCCTTTCCATTGTAAGGGATGGAGTGTGAATGGCTGAGGGGTTTCTTTCCAAAAGGAATGTAATATCTTGTCTTGGAATTTGGGGTTGGGAAAGAAGGGAAAATACATTTCTTGATGTCTTAGATACGTCTTCTTGGTGAGAGCCTCCAGCATCTTCAATATTTCCTCCAGGAGAGTCCACATGCATTTGGAAAGATCTTGAAACTAGGGCAGAAGGAAGATATATATTAGCTAAATTTGTTGGTCTAGAGTTGAAAGGAACCACAGTGAACTTTTGCGCTTGGTGCAAACAACAGAACATCAATTCTAGAAGTAAAAGAGTTAGTTATCAGGTATTACAGGGAGGTTTATGCCCACTGGTTTAAAAATTACATGAGGCTGTCTGCTGTGGGTGACACCAGCACTGATGCACAGGGAACTGCAGTGATGACCCTCAAAGGATGGCATTCATGAACCAGATGAAATATATTTTTGGTAACAAGTCTCAGGGAAGGTCAGGCATTATTTGAGTTGCAGCACTGGGCTGACATGCAGGGGTTAAATTGCAGCCAAGCAAAAACTGCCTGTGCTGTTTTACTAATTTTGGCTTGGACTAGTCCGTGAGGTTTTGGTACTGTGCACCTTTTTTGTGGTGAATCTTCCAGTTCTTAACCTCCTGAGCTAGGATTTGCTTCTTATTACCTGCCTGTGCTGGGAAATGCTCTGAGGGCATAACTCAGAGTTTACATTCCAGCCCTTTGAGTCAAGGAGACAGAACACCACAGCTTGGCACAGACGGATGCTGGAGGTGGAGAAACACACAGTGTCAACAGGGCCCTGGCCAAGAGCGTGCCCCGGAGAGGCTCCAGTGCCATCACACCAGTGGCTGACTCTGGAATGCTTCTGCAGCCCTTCTGATGGCAAAGGGAAGTTTTGGGAAAGCTTTTAAAGGAGACAAATGGAAGAGCTTTGTTGGTGCTGTGTACAGCTCCCTGCAGACGTCGGGGGCAGCGTGCGAGGGAGCGGCCGGTTTGTTACTGTCACCCGCTTGTCCCAAAGCCAGCCACCTTTTCAGCTGTGTAAGGAGGGATGATAGATGGGCAGAGGGGACTCTGTGAAGGGCCTTGAAAGTGGAGACGAGGAGTTTGAATCAATACTTTCAGGAAGATTAATGGCCATCTGCTGACGCTAATGAATGGAAGAGGCTATTTTTAACCGGTTCTGGCACACTCACTCTGTAGGATATGGAATATGTTGGATCCTGAACAACAACCCTCGCTTGGTTCTGGGGTTAACCCCATGCAGGATGCACCTCTTTCTTTAAATATAAATATTAATCACTTTCTAAAAACTCCCATTGATGGAGATCTTAACCATATTTAGCAAGGAAAGAGATTTGGATGCTTGGCAAGGGTCAGATGAAAGTTAGGGCATTGACTGGACTACAACAAATCCTGGCAGCCAAAGCAGTGTTTATTTGGCTGATAAATAGTGTCATTCTGCTGGCAGCTGATGAGTTTCTATTGCCCTGAAGCACAATGTTTTGGAGATTTACAATGGTGCTGGATCGAGCTGTGGCCATCAGCAGGTAAATATGTGTATTTAGTGGAGCAGAAGGCAAATACATGGATTTCAGTATCCAAAGTAAGGCTGGTGAATGATGAGGGACACACAATGGGAGAACAGAGATGATGAAGCAGGAGGACATCAGTAAAAAGAGCATGTGAGGGTAGGAGAAGTCAAAGGATTTTTAAAAATGAATGAATGAGAGAAAGATGAAAGAAGTATCTCCACAGAAAATTATCAGTAATAGATGATCATTATAGCCCTTAGAAAATTTGATTCAGGGACAAGAAATCAACAGGAATGACAGTGAAGGGCTGAATGACCTCTCTGACAAATTTCCAAAATGAGCCCTGATTATAGCTTTGAGCTCCTTCCACTATGTCATAATTAAATGGGTTTTCCTCCCAATTAAATCTGAGTAACTAGTAAGGGGATCAGACTGACTACCTGAGAAAGGGAAATCTTTGATTTCTTTAGCAGATAATGGAGGTGAGATACTCATCCTTCAAATAAACTTCATCTTTCCCTGTAAGGGGGAGAATATTTTTGCAGTATTTCTGTGATAAGGTAATTTTTACATCTCAAATGCTACCAATGAAGAGTAGTGACACATTTTTGTTGGTCATTCATTATGATATATACTGATAAAGGTCCCTCAACCACGCTGTAGAGGTGACTAAACTTCATAAGATGATGGTGTCATTCAAGGGTGTTGACTAGAGTGCCCTCTCAGCTTTCATTGTTTCAGATTTTTGCTTGCATTGATAGTGTCCAATTTTGTTCAGATAAGAACACGATAGATTTTTCTCTGGAATACTTGAAAATTTCTTTCTGCAGCCCTTCAAGTATCTAAATAAGCTTAAACAAAGAAAGCAAACCAAAAGAATGCAGACTCAGTTGTCTGTAGTCAGCAGCTTTCTCAAATCCTGCATTACTTCAATTTATTTTCCTTGCTGTTGATCAATATCTTCAAATGTGTAACCCATTATCATTGCAAACTGTGAGTGTGTGAACCTGGTTTTCCCTGCTATGCCAGCCTATGCTTGCATATTGGATTGGGTGAAATCACCACAGAAACCCCACAAGGTGAAGTGCTCAAGGTTATATGATGGAACAAACCCACGTTTTCACCACCTGTCAGTATTTCTGCCCAAACTAATGGGGAAGTGGGCAGCTGTGGAATAACTGAGCTTATTTTTCACAGAAGTAGATAAGGGACAGAGATGCTGCTGCTCTGCTCCAGCTGGGCACGGCAGGACCTCTGCTCTTATTGATGCCCTGTGAGCAGAGATCATTCCTGTATGGATCAGGTCCCAAAAAGACAGATCCCTCTGCTGTCCCCCATCTGGGGAGCATTGGAGCAAGGGTGACAGAGAGCAAATTTCTGAGACTCAGCTTTAACATTCCTCACCCAACTGGATGAGGCGCTTTCCACCAGGACACTTCCCATCCATGTGGTGCAGGGGTCCCCCTGCCTGTGACCCGCCAGCCTCTGGTTCTCCCAGCGTTTCCCACTGGGAATTTCACAAATCAGAGCTGTCTCAGCCAGCCCCTGGTTCTTCAGTGCCATCATGGTGTTGCTAAGGCACAGCAAATCTGTAGGATCCAGGTCATTCACAAGGGAATAAAAATGACCACTTAAACTGCTGAAAACAGTCATTCACAGAGAAGGTACTTGACATCTCTTAAACCCAGGGTGAGATATCAGTGTTCTGAAACAGAAAAATCCAATATATTTTTTCTCTTCTGAGTGTATGATTTAGTTGATTGGAGTGTTTTTTTGTTTGGTTGGTTTTTTTTTTTGTGTTTTTTTTTTTACATTTACAGTCCTTCAAAAAAAGACCAGATCCAGACTGGAATTAAGAGAAGTCATGTCCCTTTCTGACCCCAGCTATTCCTGCAGCACACATTTCACAGCCTGCCTAGAGCAGGGTGCACCAGGCTGGTTGCCATATTCCTTAGTGCTGTTCCCCCACATCTCTGCTGGGCTTAGACTTACACACCTTCACACTGTTCTTCCCAAGCCATGTGCCTTGGAGCCCCATCCTGACCAAAACTGGCAGCTGACACTTCAAACACTTGCCTAAGCTGCCTGCAGATATCAGTATTTTATCACCTTTCCATTGCCATGCTTCTCTTCACAGCTGTTAGAGTAAGAAACTTTCCTTTTGGGTTTTAAATATGAGTGTAACTTTATATTTACGTAATGATTTGAGCATCACCATGTAATCTCGAGTGCTTCTCTCTCTTTTAATCTAATAAAATGCCCCAAACCAGTCTGATCTTCAGGTGGAGACTGCCTCCTTCTCCTCAAACTCCTCTGGCTGTGGCCACTTCTGCCTGTGACTTCAGAGGATTATGGGCACCTTTAGTTCTGCTTGAGTTACAACTCCTTCAGAATTCTGTGAGCAGCTTAAGGATTCATTATTAACACAATTCAATAAATTTACAATTTGTGTAGTTTTAGAGCTATTAACATTTAGTAGTACCTGCTGTCCAGCCCATTTCTCATTCAGAGGAATGTTGGCAGAGAAATGCTCTTTTGACATATTACACTGTGTGGGTCATCATTTAAAATTTGAGACATCTACCAGCACATAAATCTTATTTAAAATGTCAAGAGAGAGCAGAAAAATTACACTGGTCTAAGAAGTCTTGTTACTAGAGTGCTAAGGATATTCCCATTTCCCTCTGTATGTTTCCATGTTAATATTTGTTTCTGTATTTACTGAGTGAGAAAAGGGAAACAAGAGCAGCTGTCAATAGGATGCTCCAGGGAAATTCTGCTTTTTTCATCAACTCTTAGTTTCCTATTTTATATCATTATGTTCTGGCATTACTTTCTTTTCTACTCAGAGTGTGTTTAATTCCTACATCTCTTGTTTTGCCATCCAGCGATACCCTAATGTCTTCCCTCTCCTAAATATTCAGTAACACAGTTTTGATTCTCCTTTCCTTCCTCTTAAGTATCCAGAAGCTCCCCACATTAAATGCTGAATTCCCAGTCACCATATCTCTTCTCCTACAATCACAAGCAGTAATTCCCAGAATCAATTTCTCACCATCTTTAAGTGAAATACATCTTCAACCTCACAAGTTTTACAAAGAGTTACTTCCAGGATTTTTTGGTAGCAAAAAAAAAAGCATTTCAAAGGCCCATTGTGATTGGGATATTAGTGTAAATTTAGATAGGAGCTTAATTTTTGACCTAATGATCCTTTACATATTTTTTAATTTAAAAAAGTGGAAAGTCAAGTGTGGTGTGCCTCACATCCACACAGCTCAGCAAGAGCAGAGCAGTCACACAAGTCTCTCTCCTTCTCTACAGGAGTATTCAGTCCTTGTGCTCTCAAACCACTTCTGAGATGGGCAAATTTACTCACTTGATGCTTTAATGATGAAATTAAAACGTGAACATCTAGTTCACTGTCCCTGAGCTCTTTCAGCCTGATAGAAAATGAGATTGTGTCGCCGATGTTGCTGTCTGGTGAGCAATTTTCTTCCCCTTCACCTACCAAAATCATGAGCAGCAGGGAATAGTTTGTGGGCTCTGCATCACTCAGCCACTTCTGATTATAACAACTCCTCTGCTCCAGACTCTGTTTGCCAACGTGGCTGCAGCTGCACATACACCATTCCCTAACACCATTCAGAATTTGCAAGGCAAATTGGTCTTGTGCCAATGAAATACAAAATCATTCTGTTTTAACCCAACACTTGTGGGGAGGAGAAAACCTGGGATCTTCAGTCAGCTCACCCACTAAACCTTGTTTAGGAGACTTTCTGTGTTCAGAGTAAATGATTCCCACAAATGGAAGGGGGTCTAGATTCTACTATCAAGGAGAGTTCTAGGATCATTTTCCAGTTCTAGGATCCTTTTCCAGTTCTAGGATCCTTTTCCAGTTCTGGGATGTTGAAAACCTAGGTGAGTATACGAGAAAATATTCCCTGAGTGTGAGGTAGTGAGTTTGCTTATGTCACATTAAAGGTCATTTGTACTTTTTGCATCACTGTGCAGTTCATTTGCTTCAAGGTTTTTAGAGCAATATAATTGACATCTCAATTCATTAACTGCTGTCTTTAAAGAAAATGGGCATTCTGAGATGTCTGGCCAGGAAAGAACCAGTACATGAAGATACAAATGATATTATTGACTGCTTGACAAAGTTTTCAGTCTGATATAAGATATGTCAAGGAGTACATAAAGATTATCCCTTTCATACTGAACAAATACAAAACAATTATTAGAAAGATTTTGCTAAGGTATGGCTCTTTTTTAATAGGGAATATTTTTTCTATTTGTAAAGCTTTTGCAATAGAAAGCTTTGTGATTTAGAGTTTAAGAAACAAAAAACCTTTCATGACGTTTAAGAGATTGTGGAGATTAATTAAAGAGTAATTATGAAGATTACATGACAGAAAAAACTAAGAAGAACAAAGAGTTGGGGCACTAGTAGTGCCTTAGTTTATAATCATTTAAGCCAGATTTCTTATAGATTTAAGTGATCAGCTCCTTTTTTGGCCTCCTGGGGAGATAAGAGTACTATTAGGCCATGAGTTGGAGTCCTAGTCTGACACTCAGGTCTGAAACTGATAGAACAGCTTTAAATATGAAATTTATCCTAATACATTACATTTCCCCCTATTATGTGGATCTGCTTTCCAAATAAGATTCTTGGGACTAGACATCATATACAGACAAAGTGCAGGAAAGTGATTAACACCATGAAAGAAAAATGGGTCTTTGAGGAAAATAATGTATTTTAAGCTCTTTCTTTTCAGACTCTTTGTTGGGGGCTTTCTTTATTTCTTTTGTGATTTTTTTTCTGCATGTTCTCAGTACAAATTTTATCATCAGGGTCACGAGAGACAGCATTTTAAAATGGTGAAAGAATTACTGATTGCAGATATGAACATGCTCCCCACACAAGGATTTTTTCCCCTTCTCTACCAACAATTTTCTTTATCAGTGCCTTTTTTTTTGATTGCCTATGGAGGTTTATAAACCTGCTATGTTTTTACAAGCAATGTTTTCTCAGACACCTCTTCTACCTTCCAGTTTATTTCAAGATTTAATTGAAAACTTCCCTCATGTGAGTTGGAAAAAACCTCAAGATGTCTTATGTGCTCTCACCCCTGGCACAGGAGCCGTGCTCCTCTCACTGCTTTGTTGCCAGATCTCCTTCCGTGCTCTTTATATTCCTCGGGTCTAACCCCTTCTCTGCTGCTGCTTTCACAAGCGCTCTTCCTGTGCTTTTCTCTGCATTCCCAGCCAAGAAAACAGGAAGAGAAGGAGAAGTGTGGTTGTGTTTCAAAACACACCCTGGATCTCCCACTTAATCTCCTGGTAGCTGATTTCTCACCCTTCCTTTCACTGTCCCTCGTCCATCTCTCAGGTGTGAACTTTTACCCCTCCTCTTTTGTGTTCTGCCTCCTCCAATTACTGGAGCCTGAAACTGCATTATTTCAGCAGCTACAAAGGTGGTGTTAAGATTGAGTTCATGGAACCAAATTATATTTTCTATTCAAGAATTGACAGTATGTTTTACTTCTCAGAAGTGAGATGGAGGGAAAAATTAATAGAAACAGTGTTCTTATCTGGTGATGCCTCGTGGGTCTTCAGACTCTCTCATGGCATGAACAGGTTGATAGATATATACAAAATAGGCTAAATTAAGGCAGATCATTTCTGAAGCATCCCTGTCTAATACTCTGAAATATCTATGTAGAATCCTTTAGAAGACTAATAATAGATTATAAAGAAAGTTCATTTCTTCAAAAGAAAACCCCTAATATTTCTTCAAAGAAAAAAATAGCTGAAATACTATTTCAGCAAAGAATAAATTACTGAAATACTTCTTTTATTCAATTCAAGAAATAAATGGTCTAAAACAATAATTATGTTGTTTTGGACTGTAAACATATAAAAATTGAGCTATTTTACATATGAAAGCCAAGACACAAAGTGAACTATGCCTTACTGGGAACAAGTAATGAATCTATTTAAAAATCATGTAAGCATGTATAAATACTCTCAGTGAATTCATGCTTTTATGGAATTCTTCACAATTTCAACTGATTAGGTTGACAAGTACCTAGACTTTCTTCCCAATTTAGAAAGCAAAAGGCAAGGGATTACAATGATAAGATTTCAGATGGTGTGGCACAGAACAAAGTAGCTAGTTCTCTTTGACAAAACAAAGGTTGGACTGGATATCTTTTGAGGTCCCTTCCAACGTTGTTATTCTGATTCTCTGAAATTCTAAATCTAACATATTATCAGCATGGGCAATGATTTTCTCCTCCATCCCAGAGGATCAGTTGCCTTGTGTTGGCTATAGGTGGTTGCTGTGTCCCTTCAGGAATGAACCAACCCCATTCATGTGATGTGTAATATTTGGGGCAAAATTCATGTGATTTGGTAGGGGACATCCCCTGGTTCTGCAAGAAAGTCCTGTGAAGTCCTACTATACCTTTATATACCTGTTCAAAACCAGCAGGATGTTTAGGACCTGGTCCTAAATTTGTCCTGACCATGGTAAATCTGTATATTTCATGCCTATTTTTATTTAAACCCTGTACTGTGTTGTGTTTTGTGCTGCTTCCTTTCTCTTCAAATCCTTCTTTGCTTTATCCATTAGTGGAAAGACTCTTGTGTGGCTTTAATGGGGCCAGGATATTGGTCCAGTCTGAGTTACATCCAGTTCTAAAGGGGCCTTTAAGTGCCTTTAACAAAACAGCAATCTTGTCAAATTTGTGCAAACAGGGCTGGCTCCCTTTAAAAGCTGTGTGCTATTATAGCTGCATGATTAAATGAGCCTGGAAATTCTAAGAGAAGATAATCTTGCTCTGCTCTGTCAATGCAAAAAAACTACTGAGCCTGTATCCTGTGCAGATTATTTGTTGGAGACTGAGTTGTTATTATCACTTAAAAGTCATGATGGCCCAGTGATTGCTTAAGCAAAAGGTGGCACATTCTTGGTAGGAGAGAAATGTAATCTGTACTTGATATTCTGATTGAATGTAAATATTATTCATGGCATATAGCTGAGTCCTCTTCCCTAGTGGTTTTATGGCTTGGGCTTCATTGGTCTTCTATTGCTGAGCTACATCATTTCCTAAATACATCATCTGTATTGGAAGCACTTAACAAGTTCTGGATTGACAGAGTGTATGGATCAGTGAAGCTGGAGACCATTTATCTTTTAAATTATCTAAACATATTCTTCCCACTGTGTCTACTTTGGTTGTTATGTTTGGGTCATGGCATATACTGTAAAGGTCTCTTGATATTTTTCTGAAAATACTTAATATTTTATGAGGTATCTTTAAGGAGGAGAAAGACATCAGAAAGACTCTGTGATTCCCTTTCTGTCTTGACAAGTACAGGAGTGGATTTCCAGTGGCAGTTACAGACTCAGAGGGCAGGAAAGGGTCAGAGCTTATGTCCAAAATGCTACGCTGATCCAGGCCTCATGTGAAGATTACTGGTATGCCATTTGCAAAACTGACTCTTTCATATGACCAAATTTATATGGAATGTCTTTGTGTGGCATTTCTAACCCCACTTCAGTGGCCACTTCATCACATACCCCTTGAAGGAGGCATCTTTACATCATAATTCCTCCATCTGAAAAAAAATATGTACATTTTGTCCTGAAATACACCCCAGCTAGAAACACTGGAACTGTGTTTCTGAATGGGATCAGCAGCTCCCACCATGCATTCCAGGGATGGATTGTGGACACTTTCCATGGCCTGAGTCAGAGCTAGGAGCTGGAAGCCATTGACATTCAATGCTTCCCAGTTTTGGAGCCCAGAGGCAGAGCTGAGAGCTCTTACCACACAGAGGCAGATCAGAGCATCCTCTGCTGTATGTTTAGTGTTTCTGGTTTGTGTTTGCAAGGATCTCAGGCAACCTCTCAGCTGATGGCTGCAGCATCTCCATCCCTGCCTCCACGTGGGCTGTGTAACTCATTGCATAAACCACATCAGGATGGGTTATCTCCTCTTTGCAAAGCACCCTCTGAATGCTGAGCAGTGCTTGCCTTTTATCTACACCTATTGGTACACACACAGATCTCAGATTTAAAAGTCCTGTGTGTGATGTGCCTGCTTTAACAGGGGCTTTTTGTCTGTTCCAGGAGCTGTGCTCAGCTCAGTCCATTAGGGTAATGCTACTTGGTCAGTGGAGTCACTTATGATTTACACTGGGGTAAGTGAGACTGGAAGCTGGGCCTTGATCTTTTTAATGCAAATTCATCAATTCTGTTAGAGAAAAGATGAAAGGAATCTATTACATTCCTCAGTCATCTCTTGAAACAAAATCATTTGATTGGTTCCAGGCAGTAAGAAGTCCTTACTCCTGCAGTTATCTCCAGACATGAAACCTTGAGTTAGTGACCAAAGCTCTTACTGGAGATATTTATTTTTCATGGGTAGTGATTAATGATGAGTGCTAATAATGACAGAAGTGATTTCCAAGTTAAAATGTAAGAATGCAAAACTTAAGGTTAACATGTTCCTCTGGTGTTTGACTGAGCAGTGTGTGTTTAAAGACACACACCTTCTTGTACTTCAAAATGTTTTATTCCTCTTTTAAATCCACACCTTGACGTTGATCTGACAGTGGTGCAAATGAGAGGGTGACAGAGGTCTCTCTGATGTAAAATCAAAGTGAATTCAGATGCACAGTGCAGGCACTGGAGGAGTGTGAAGCACAGAGCACGTAAACATAACAAATAGCTGCACGTGCAAAAGTACAGCAAGTGCCAAATGTCTACAATACTGCAAATTAACTGCTGTGACAGGAGATCTTGCAGTGCTGCTCTGAATGGGAAAGCAGAACTCGATAACAGAGATCATAAAATTGCCCCCTCCCTTGATCTTCAGCTGCCTAAACCAGGAGAGGCAGAAAGAGCTCTGAACAAACAATCTTTTACGGGTGATGGATGTGGCACTGCTTTGTCCAGTAAAATTGCTGATTTACTAATAGTTAAAAAATAAATCCTTTGTGATGACACCAACCTCTCTAACCTGCTAAAGCAAGTGCAAACAGATGGGTATCTGTGTGACTGTGAGTGATGAAAGCAGTCTGCAGAAATACCCACAGCTCTTGACGAGAACGGATATTGCAGCGTGCAGGAACATCACCAGCATCCCCATTAGGATATATTCATTTTCTTTGTGCCAGCAATATGACCAATGGTACTGGGTGGTTTGATTTACTAGATCTGCCTCTTCTAGCAAAAAAGCAACAGATATTTTATACAAAAGTGAAATGTGCCCAGGGAAGCCAGGGACAGATTTAAATTCTTCAGGCTTTCCTCTTTATTGCAATGCCAGCAGACTTAAGGGACTTTTGACCCTACTAGTAAATTTTTAAATAAATGTAGGATACCTGCTTTATGGGTCTGAAAGGGACAGGAATAGCTTTTTTGTTTCTGATAGGAGAATCTGTTTAAAAAAAAAAAATCACTTCCTTTTATGTGTGAAATTCCATACTGGCTTTTCTTCAAGACTGTTCTGATGTACTTCAAGAAAAATTGCAACCAAGTCTGGTCGGTTTAAAGTGGTACAAACTACAGATATAAGCCAGGTAAAATATGTAAGTGAGAACAGAATGAGGCCCTGCATTTTTAGAGCAGATAAATGTAGCTCAGAAACTTATTTTTAGAGTTACATACTTTGCAGTAAGTCAAGCACTTCAAGAGATGAATACCTATCACATATCAATGCTGAGGAAATGGTACTTTGTTGATTATAAATCAAAATTGAAGGAATTTTTGGGTGCAGCTCATCAAACACTGACTTGGGAAACAATTTTCCTCTGGAATATTTTTCTCCTCAGCAGCCTACCAAGGCAGTTGGGTAATTTTTGTGGTTTTGGTATGAAGAAATGCTTATCCTTTAATCCTTAAATCACTGCAATTGACTATAATTTCATGTGAAAAGCAGCCAATAAAAGTACAAAATAGGGATTAGCAGGAGTATTTTTAGATTAAAATTACTTGAGTTGGAAAGAAGTGGCACATAATCTCAGCACCTTCATGAGCACTGTAGCAAGCTGAAGAGGATTTGTTCTGTTTCATTTGAAGACTGATGGCACAAGTTACAGGGGATAGAAGCTATTATTACAACAGGGAGGATTTCACAATAATCGTAATCCACAACTGTACATAAATTTAATTGAGAGTTAATTCTTTTTTGTCTGATATCTTTTAATCATCAATGCTATACAATACTTCTGCTTCTACTGGCAAAGCACTTGGGAAGCAAAGTTAAACCCATCATCTTGGCCATAAATTAGGACACTCATAAAGCTGCAACAATTGCTTCCATTTCTAAGTATTAAAACAAATGACTACTCTCATTTAACCTTGAGGCACAAGATTCTCATTGCTTGTATTGTGATATAATTCACAGGAGTGAATATAAGCTTCTGTTGGAACAAAAAAAATAATTCCTCTTCATTCCCTTCCTGAAGTGTTCAAGCTGGTATCATTTCCAGCATGAAGTCCTGGCTTAGTTTGCATACTCAAGAGAAAAATGTAAAACAATCCCCCTGCCTCTGATGTACAGCTCACTTTTGAAGGAAGCATGTACTCGTTTCAGGTCCTGATACCTGGGATATTTCTTAAATCTTTGCCTGGAGTTGTATATGGCAGGTATGAATCACAGCAAATGGCAGCTTCTCTCTGCATTCCCCTTTCTAGAACACAGACAAATTTATTGGTTAATGTTTATATAAGCACAGTGTAAGTGTGCCTGATTTACTGTACCAATACCTGCAGCTGTAGAACGTCTGTTCTACTCAACAGCATTTAAAGGACCTTTGGGGTGCACAATGTGTATCCCATTATCCCATTAATGACAGGGCTCAGCTTTGGGCAATAACAGAAAAGTTATTTATATGCACAATGATTTTTTTTCTTCCTCAACCACTTTTACAGCTTCCCCAAGTTATAGAAGAGTCAATAGCTGGCTTAGTGATGCTGGCAGACTAAGTAATACTTTGTACATACCCATTGCTAGGGAGAGAAAAATGTTGAGCTTATTTTTGTGACCTTTATATTCTGAGAACTGGCTAAAATCAATTTATAGTTCCACGAGATTGGATGGTACCTACACTAAGCAGTAAAATTGCTTCCACTTTGATAGAGTGTGTTAAAATATAACAGCAAGGTAACAGCCATTGATTTGGGTACAGAATGGGAAGTGAAGGGGGGCTGGTCAAGTGTAGGAGGTCAGGGAACAATTTGACAGGTTTCAAGCCACTTGGTCTTGAATACTTAGGAAAAAGATTTCAAGGAATCTAACCTGGCAACTACTGTTATTAAGGGATAAACATGAGCACCCCTGGCAGTAAAAAGGGGACAATCATCCAGAGCATGCCTATGGAACCACACATTGAATTATGGGAATATCATTGAGAGAGAGCAGGATCAGATGACAGCTGTGTCATTGCCACTTTGTGCCTGAGGTCAGGACACAGCTTTTCTTTCACCACAGCAGAAGATCTCTTTTAATGAGGCCTTCTCTTCAGTCCTCAGAGATTAATGGGAGCAGCTGATTTCCAGAGCTCCCCAAGGAACATTATTGCTCAGGCTATGAACAATACCACAGAAATTCTCTAATTATCTGCTGCCTTCACTTGTTTGTATAGTTCTTCTTGCATGACACTTTGTTTATTATTGTCTTCACAGGTCACCTTGTAGAACAGATGCCTTACAGAAGGATTAGGAAGGAAGGAGGGCTGAGTGATACTGGCATGTATCTATCATGTCATGTTCTGATCTTACTGAGGAGGAAATGAGTCCTGCATTCCTGTGCCAGTGCTGTGGCAGAAATACAGATGTGGTGATTCAATACAGATGTGGTGATTTATACCACTGAACAAGTCCTGACAGGAGTAATTCCCCCTCGTAGCAAATGAAGTGGTTCATCTACTGGATTTCAACTCATGGAGCCAGGTATTGCTGAAATAATTCCTGCCAGCTGCTCCTCAGCTGAGAGTGACACAACACAGCCACCAGCACCTGATCCCAGAGTACAGAGTGTTGTGATGCCATGTTAGGTCACACTGTCTCACAGTCTTTTGTTGTCATCTTATTGCAGGGGTTCCATACTGTTGTCTCCTTATCACAAAAGTTTCATACCTTCTTGGTGTTTCCTTGTGGGCAGCTCCTCAGAGCACTGGCTCTTTCTCCTTCACAAAGCGGCCAACTGACTCCAGTTCCCCTCTCACCCAACTATAGCACTCTTCTTCTCATTGATTACATCTGTGGCCTGTTTAAATCAGGCCAGTTCCTAATCTTTGCTAACTGGCCCAGCCGCAACTCCTTAGGGGTGAGATTACTTTCTACTCTATCTTTATTTTCTGATATTCTATCCCCCTGCACCTTTCTATGCAAAACCTTTGTACAATTCAAAAAACCAGCACGTACCTGCTCTGGGGACTTTGGTACAGCTCCGACCATTTCCAACAAAGCCCTGAGGGCAGCGGCCACAGAGGTACCCGAGGTAGGGGGGTTTGCGGTCAAAGCAGGGCGCTCCAGGGAAGCACGGCCTGCTGGCACAGCTGGGCGCCTGTGCCACAGCCCCTGCACGGCCAAAACAGGGCATTTATTCACCATTTATCAGATGAAACACATACCTAAAGTACAGCCCAGCTAAAGCTTTGTAACTGCTTTTATTCTTCTCAAGTCTAATTAACGCGAAATGTGTTCGCAAACCTTGAGCCAAAGATGGGAATGTGGCACCTGTGCCACAGCCCCTGCACAGCCAAAACAGGACAGGTCAAGCATTTATTCACCATTTATCAGATGAAACACATACCTAAAGTACAGCCCAGCTAAAGCTTTGTAACTGCTTTTATTCTTCTCAAGTCTAATTAACGCGAAATGTTCGCAAACCTTGAGCCAATGATGGGAATGTCCTGTAGGCACAGTGTAACAGAACAGCTGTTTCTCATTAAAGGAAGATTTATTAGTCCTCTAATTACGTGTTTTCAAGTTTATTACTCGAAGTTGTTTGGCGTTTATCATGTAAAATATAGAAACTGTAATTTTCAGCATAAGTGAAAGCTTAACTGAGTGAGAAAAGGTATTATTTGACATCTTTTTGGTCTTTTGTAATTGGAAGGTAATTATCAAACCTTACAGCACCTATACTGTACTTTTGAAATTACACTGTGAAGTACATATGTTTCTGATCTGGAAATCATCCTTAATGTGTCAAACCTTCTATTACAGAAAACTGCTTTAATTATCTTAGGACTATGTGCAAAATTGAACACTCTGGTAGTATATAATATTTTAGAACTTATGAAGTCGCTAAATAGCAAGTATATATGAACTGCCTGTGAAGTATTTAATAGTGTCAAGGCAGAGAACAGATGATTAATACAATCTTAATGATGATTGTAGATCCTTTTTAATTGCTTCCAGGGAGGTCTCCATCATGATTCTCATGTATTTTCTGCATTATTCTTGGTCTTTACCTACAGTATCATGATATAGGATACCTGCAGGAGGCAGGCTCTGCCTAGGGGTTGGCTGGCCTGGTACAGATATTTTAAAAAAAGAGGGTAAGAAAAAAACTCCTTCTATTTTACATATAAAATATGTTATTTTTACATATAATATATGTGTATAATATAAACATATATATATTATATATACATGTTATATTATATAGTATATATAATATATATACACTATATATATACTATATATATATAATATAGTATACACTATATATTATATAGTATATATATAATATGTATACACATATACATATATATTTACATATATGTTATTTTTACATATATTTATATATTTATTTGTTGTCTCTGTACAACAGACATGACCAATCTCAATTTTTTGCTGCCTGCTTTCACTGGAAAATCAATTAAATGCAACACTCATTAGAGCAGGACCAACACACGCGTGGTGCAGGTGCACACCCATGTCAGAGTGCTGCACCTCTGGGAAAAGCTACTGCCACAGGCAAGTTCATTCCTCGAGTTGATCTCATGATTAAAACTCAGTAGCCATTCAGTGGCTGCCCATTAAATACTGAAATAAAACACCAGCATCACTTGGTCATGGCAAGCTGGCATAATCTCTCACTTTTATCATCTTGCT
Organism: Camarhynchus parvulus; assembly: GCF_901933205.1. NCBI lineage: Eukaryota > Metazoa > Chordata > Aves > Passeriformes > Thraupidae > Camarhynchus > Camarhynchus parvulus. The sequence goes on from NC_044577.1 coordinate 32,554,444, forward strand.
TTGCGCTGATCACTGCAGTTTGGGGTGGTTTTGTCCTACCTCAGAAGTGGTGATGTCTAATTAAGCCTGACCACTCTGACTGTTATTGTTGAACTGCTTCCCCTCCATGTCAATTTGTTTAGCAGCAGTCCGCAGTCTGATGTATTGAGTGGTTTTTTCTAACTCAAATTTTCTTGTGTTACAAACAGCTAGTTTGTGTTTACTGTTAAAGTGTTAAAATTAATGATCTCTGAATCCATAATCTTTCCCAAATGAAAAAGATTTCATATCCTTGTACACCTACCTTGCCTATCACTTATGTTAAAATTCTTAATTACAGGAGAATCCTTTGTCTCCAAGGATTGCAGTGGCTGCTTAACCTTAGTCCTGTTCAATTCACCTTTGCCATTGCTTAAAGCTTCTGTAACATCAGCAGCAAGCACAGCTGTGGAAAATATCACAGAGACAAAAACAAGGTGTTAGAGCTCAGCTGTGATTGATGATAAAAAGCCACAGCAACAGCAAATCAGGTAACTTGGCACAAATTTACCCTGGAAGCCTACAAGCAAATAAAGGCAGATCAGGTGGGTCCAGCTGCTGGCATACAGCAAAGCTTCAACCAGTTATAGGAGAAATTATTGCCCTGAAATTCTGACTCTTTACATATATATTAAACAATACAATGAGCTGTTTCTCACTTTAGAAGCTACAGAACAACTTCAATCCTCCTTCTCTTTATACTCACTTAGACAAGGAAGGTAAGAGCAGGAATGTTAAGTTTCTGAATCAGAGCTAAAAATAATGATTTCTCCTATCCTAGGTGAACAAATAAGCCCTCAGGTTTATTCCTTCTAATAAACGTTCATTTCAGAAACAGGTTTTTTTTCTGTAATTAAAAAATGCAAAATAAGAAATGTTATATTTTTCAAAAGCACATTATTTGGTATATCCTTCCTTTGTGGGTTAAGTTAACCACTAAAATATGCATTTGTGAAACAGATGCAAAATCACTTTGAAATAACCAATGTGGCCAAATGATACATCACAGAAAACTTTATATACAGGTGTTTGGCAATATGATTGAAATGTTTGGTAAATCTGGCAAAAGCAGTGCTGCTGGTGCCAGGGTCCTGCAGCTACCACTCAGTCTGTTTGCAATGGATATTTCTTTCCTTTCTGTAGTCAATATGAGGAAGTGTTAATCACTGCACAGGAAATATATGCATCTTCCACTTGGATTTCTTTGGAAATATCAAGAAAAAAAGTAAAAAGTCTTCAGGTGTTGATTTGTTGCCTTCTGCTTAAAAAAAAATGAAAAATTCTTTTGGAGAAGGTTTTTGTCCATGTGACTGGAACAAGCAGGGGCTATGTGAGTCACATCAAGTGTGCTGGGAAGGTCTCAGAGTACAAAGTCACCTTTGTAGGCTCCCCAGTGAAGAGTCTGTTGCTCTAAAAGCAAATATTGAGCAGATCTAAAACTGTTAATGGCCCTTTCCTTCACTAGCAGGGATCTGAGGAATGACTTCATGCCAAGCATTCCCTGGGCTGTGTCCTCTAATGAAAGCACACCTTGGAAACAGAGGTGAAAGGATGGAAATGTTGGGCACACTGACTTTTCTCTTATTCTCCTAGCAGCTGTCACCCAAAGCAAAATCAGCCCTGGAGGTGCTCACCAAATGCTCACTCATGGATGTGTATTTAGAAGTGAAGTAGTGGGGAATGTGCAGTGTCCTTGGTAAATTATCTATCTGTAAAGTGCTCTTTTGTAGGCTGTGGTGCTCCTTCTCCACCAGAATGAAAATTAGCAGAACAATTTGCAAATATCCACATTAATATAACATGACAATAGTCTGATTTGTACATTTAAGGGTCTGTACTTGAAATGAGTGGCAAAATATTCCATTCGGGATAATAGTAGTAGAATTGAACCCATCCCCCCACCATCTCTTAAAATAAATCATGTAAAACACTTACATTTGCAAGTTTTACCATTTCCCTCCATCCCAGTGGGGCAAATTCCACATGCATAAGATCCAAAGGTATTCATACAAGACACTCCAGGAAAACAAAGACCCTCTTCACATTCATTCTTGTCTTCCTGACAAGTAAGCCCTGTGGCAAAGCAAAGGGGAAGTTAATAATCAGGAAAGGCTCCCTGTTTGTAGTTCAGCTCAAGTGCTGAAGCAGACAAAGGCTCACTTCTCAGCTGCAAACTCATTACAGGGTATGTCACTCATGTTCCAGCCAAATTCCCCACTGTCTCACTTAAACCTGCTTTTATCACACTGTTTATTGCTGTCATTATTGGCACCAGAAGTGCTGAATTTGAGACTACTGCTCATGGAAAGCTGTGCATGTTAAATAAAAATGCACATAAATGAAATTAATGTTGCCCCTTCATGTCATGTCTTTGCTGCTGTTTTTGTTGCCTTGTTAATGTGAGATCTTTGTCATGTACTGAAGAACCCCACGGATTTCACCATTTTGGCTTTAGGATATGAGGAGCCATGTACTGACCTCTATTGTACTTTCTGTTTCTGTGTGAACCTCACATAGCTGTGAACTGGCCTGATAGAGTCTGGTTGAAGGTAAACCTTACAAAATGATCAGTTTTAAAAACAACACAAATTTTTCAATTTAAAATCAAAATTTGAAGGAACATTCTGAAGATGCCACTGAGCCACAGTGCTGGTATTCAGAGGACAGGCTGCCACAGAATCTGAATCCAAAACAATATCTCTTGACTATTGCTGATTTTATAAAGAAGGGTTTAAACATCCCTCAAAGCAACTGATTTTCAAATTCACAACATTGAGTGACTTAATGAATCAAATTAAGGGAGGGTGACCCAAAAGATAAAATCACTATCTGAACAGCAATGGAGCAGAGTAACCAAATATAATATTGTTTAAAACTTCTCCAGGTGCTGCTGTCTCTGCATTTGGGCAAACTTGCTCGGCTACTGCTGGTCACAGGATGTACAGCCCTGGGAGCAGCCACAAACCAACCCTGACCACTTTCATTAAAGCATCCCCTTTGTCCCTGCAGGAATGAACAAGGAGATTGGGACAGCTTCTGGAGAATCCAGGGACATGCCTCAACACACAGCACCAGGTACAGAAAGGTCTGATCCATATCAGATATCCAGCTTTATTGGGACAAAAGGTCTAAGCATAAAAGAAGCTTTTTTTTTCCTTTTTTTCCCTTTCCTTCAGAAAAAAAAGAAAAGAGGAATGAATTGCAGGATGATAAAAACAGAGAATTATTATTCACCTCCTACAACATAATCTCTCATTGCTTCAGCATTGCAGACAGCTTCCACTAGTCCTTTCATGTTAAAATAGTATCTCAGTGTAGAAAAACTCAAAATGAAGTCTCTTTATAGTTTGAGCTGCCGAAAAAGCAGGTGACATCACCTTCCCATGCCTGCTTCTTCTTGAGGAAAAAAGAGCAGCAGCAAGAAAGCTGCATCCCTTTTCCTTGCCATCTCAGCATAATTTATTATGGTTTTCCTGCTTCTTGTTTCTGGACATCACACAGCATTGAAGATCTGGGCTTACCTTTTTCCTTCCCTTGTTAAATTTTGGCTGACTGCTTATATTTCACTAGATTTCAATTATCACGTTCCTGACATCAGGCTGCTTTTCTCTGATGCTGATTTCTGGTGATGCATTGGGAAATTATTAGACATCACATGGAAAATATTGAATGAGTAACCCTCTGAATAAATTAGTAATTACGTCCTTTCTCTGAGTATCGTACAAAGACTAAACCTGCTACCATAAACAATGAGAGGAGGATCATCATTTCCAGTTTCAGTAACAGTCACTTCTCCCTTGGTCCCTCTCATACTTCCCTTCTCACATTTAAATACTCTTTTTGCACTGCAGAGGGCTGTCTTTCATATCTCAAGGACAAGGGCATTACAGAAATCAAAGGAACACCCTAAGTAACAAGATAAAATTCAGCCCCTTGGCTGATTTTTGTGATGTAAAGGTGAAACTATGCAAGCACTGCTGTTCACACAGAGATTTTAAACAGTGTCTGACCAATCTGGGCATAATGACAAACCTGATGAATCCAAGGAGAAATGTTTGCAAAGACTGAAACTTGGCTGCATGATGCTGAAGGAGCAGCAGAAATGGACATGAAACTGCACCAAGAAGTGTCAATTATTCTGTTTACAGGACCTCCTGTGCACCGTAGCACAGGGGAGTCTCAACTGTCTTGGCACTGCTACAGTACAAATGAAAATAATAGGAATAGAAGTTCATCAAGTTCCAAGGCTGAACCATCTGTTTGTGTGCCAGCTATATTTCTCCATCCCTGCATGGGAAGTTGTTTGAGAAAATGAAGTCCTTTCATGCCTTGATAGGAGCTGACCACCTACAGATGCAAAGAAAGATTTTTTGACTGTGTTCATATTAAGCTGACTCTAAAGGAACAGAAAAATCCCATTTAGGGTCTCTATAGTTATTAGAAACCAGTGACACATCCTGGGAGTTTCTTCAGTTTCCTGAAATATAAATGAAATTATGGTTCCATCTTACTGCCCATCCCACCCCTAAAGTGATTAGTTTGTACTAATCACTGCTATATGGGGAAAGAAATAATGATTTTGTGATTGGCATAGTTATCAAGCATGAGTTCTCAGGTGGGTGATGTTCTTGCTTCCTGTGGCCAAAAGAATAAACAACAGGGAACTTTGTTATCTTGTTGACAATGCAGATGAAAAATGGATGAGCTTTGAACACTCAGAAATCCAGTAATAACTCTGGATTAATAACTCTCTCAGATTTCCTACTGGCTTTTCTCCCTGCCTTGTTGCCATTCTTACATTTTACCCTCCCACACATGCACCTGAGCTGCTGCTTCCCCTGCAGGGCTGGTGGGGAAGCTCTCACAAGTTCACTTCTTGTTTCTTGTTTCTACTGCCTGTTTGCTGTCATTTGTAAAGGTTTGATGGGGAAGTGGTGCTGTCACTTGAGCTGCATAGCATTGCCTTCTCATTAGATTATTGATGGTTTTCTGGGGAATTGAGGCATAAACACAGCATCAAGAATGAGCTTTTATTGTTGTCACCGAACCTGCCCTGAAGTAAAATCATCTGCTTCCCAGCTGGCTTGCAGCTCCACTTGTTTATAATTTTTCACCTGCTATTAAAACTTTGAGATGTATTCCTTTTTCACTCAATCATATCTTATTTTATTTTCTTTTGTTGCTTGTGTTTTGGCATTTTGGGAAGGACAGGGAAGAACAGCAAAACCCTTGCACTGTTATTTAACTTGCAAGATCTCAAGGTGCAGGAAAACCTGGTTTTTCTCTGACCATTAAGATGCTGTGTGCCCTTGTCTCTCCAGTCAGCAAGTCCACTGAAGTTATTAACTTATGGAATTATATTCATTTTTATTCATTTAATCAAACTCCTTACAGGCAATCAAAACTTTTTCTCATGGTATAGCTCCATAAATTGCACCATAAAAATTCCCAATTTTTCCTGTGCTTGTAGGAATGTTCTTTCCAGGGGATTACAGACATTCTGCATGTATTTAGTTGGCTTAGGGATTTTTATATTTTGATCAAACTTCTGTGTTAGAGCTTTATTCTCCATGTGTGCTCTTGCCTCGGTGGAGTTTCTGGTGGTGTAAAGACTTTGGTCAGAAGCAGGCTTTGGCCATTAGGTAGCATTACCTGGAGTCAACACAGATTAGGTATCACAGACATTTTAGGCCATTTTTATGGACTTATGAAGGATTTTTATTTTTCATTTCTGCTGGAATTTTATAGAAATGAAATCTAGGCTTGCAGTCCCACATGACCAAAGCAATAAAGCTGCTGACAGGCAGGAGGGGTACTTTGCCCACTGAGTAAAATCTGTTCACTGCTTTTGTTTAAAAATGAATGTTTTTCTGTATATATGCACAATAAGCAGCAATAATTATGTGCATTTGATGTTACTTCTACTTTATTTTTCAAAATATAACACTGGTAGTAGTATATTCTCTCCAAGAATGTGAAGAGAGCAGGGGGTTAAGTGATCATCTCTCTTCTCTTAATTTCTTAAAATCACATTTTGGCTAGCTTTTCTGGTTTTGGCCTGGATAGAATTTTCCAACCATGGCACCAGCCTTGAAGAGTTTCAGGGGTTAGATTTTGTTTCATCATCATGTCTGACAACTCACTGGGCTTGTGATTTCCTAGTGCTTAAATTTAATGAAGCTTCAAGCAGGACTAAAGGACAATTTATTTTTCCATGTTTTCCATACCTACTTCTTCCTAGACCTAAGAAACCTCATTAAATCCTAGTTCTTTCCTCAGCTTAATTAAATGAAATCCTGTCAAGTGCAAAAAGGCCCTGGATCTTTTCCTTTTCTCTCTTTCACTCAGTCTTCTCCTTGCTCTATGAGATCGTTGATCCATGAGATCTCCTTGCATCCATGAGATCCTGGACGGACAAACCCATGGGAAATGAGAAGGAAGCAACAGAGATCTGGGAGGTTCACATCCTCCTTGAGTGATCATTTCAGGACAACAGAGCTTTAGGTCATTTTTCCTCATTATTAGAGAAATATCATCTTTCTATGTCTACAACTAAGCCATGCAGCAGAAGAGGTTTATGTTTTCAGTCCATTTGGCAGAGGTTGTGGTCATGCTGAACTCAAAAAATCCTGTAGCTCAGTATATCTGGGGTTAAATCAGAGATGCAAACAGAGAGGTGTTACCTCCCAGACCAGGGGGGCATTGACAAAAGTAGCTCCCCACGCTGTCCACGCAGGTCCCGCTGCCACAGGGGTTTGATTTGCAGTCCCTGACGTCTTCCTGGCAGAATTCTCCATCAAACCCATTTGGGCACAAGCACAGGTATTCACCAAGGCCTGGAGGGTATTTAATATTGGTGACACATGTGCCACCACTGAGGCAGCTGCAGGGCTTCACTCCAACCTGGAAAAAGCAAAAGGGGATTCTGGTAAGGTTCCTCTGAATAACCACAGCTGGGATGTGGATTGTTCCCTTTAGGAAGGGAGAGATTTGCGCTGCAAACATGTTATCCACTATTATGGAAACTTATTTCTAACCAATTTCCTTTGTCTAGATGGATGGTCTTATACTCACTGTACTTATTTATTTGACTGAGAGCTCGACTTCAAAGGGATTTCTTTCTTCATCATTTAGGAGCACATTCTGACTTCTTATAAGGGAAAAACCCCAATCTTGTTTGCTGTAACAGCAGATTTCACATCGTATCTGAGGGCAGAATTTGTTCCTTATTCTTCAAAGAAGAAAGGAAAAATCTTTTCTCTTTGCCTGCCTGCCCACCTTCCTCCTTCACATTACAAATGGCTCCCAGGCAGGAACATGACTGTGGCATTCCTTATCTGGTGTCTCCCTTCAGGAGAGGGAGATCCACGGTTGTATTTTACCTATGTACAACAACTGCATTTCTACAGATTCAATGCTCTGCATTATCTCCCCCAGATAACACAGGTCTAGCTTGAAATATTTCCATTAAAGCCATATCTAGGCTCCAGTTTCCCCTTTGCTGTGTGGGTTCAGCAGATTGGTATTTTGCGGTTTGAATGAGTAAAAAGAGGAATCTCTGGGAATAAAAATCTTTTCTTCACACAACTGTTCTTATGTCAAGAGTCTGTGTCCTGCTCTATTAGCTCATCCAATCAGAGGATTAATGTTAGCCCATACAATAAAGACAAAGCCATGCACAAGCTCTGCCAAGAAACTTAGAGTGTGGAGTAAAGACATAAGAGCAAGACATCCTCTAAAAATATAATTGAGAATGAGTTATAATCTCCCTTTTATAGCTAAAGCCTGGTCTTTTATGTTATATGCTTTTTTTGTGCAATCCAGATGCAAAATGTGAATTTTAAAGCAGATTAATGAACCATTAAAAGGCTCTGCAAGAATGTTCTTTCAAACAGCAATCAATAGCACTCTCTCTTGTTCCCTGTGTATATAGTTTCTATGTTCTCAGAGATGTTTATTCCATTAATTGATCATTATTGCAGCGCTGGATATTATACACTTATGAGGAAATAGCTGAAGCCTTGTTTTTCAAGACAATAACAAATTATTAGCTATGATGACAATTGCACAATTGCACTGACATGACAAACAAGTTTGTTTTTCCTTTCCAGTGTTCTTTCCCTTACCTCAATGGAGTATCTGCTCTGTGCATTGCACTCATCAGACACAGTGAATTCAAAGGTTTGCATTTCTTCTGAATCCACTTTCCAGAGGAGCAGGCCAGCAGGAGAGAGCCTGGCATCCCGTGGCCCAGCCTCCAAGATGAATAGCACAGCTGACCCTTCTGGATCCGCTGCTATTAGCTGGTAAACAAAATTCTCACCAATAAATGTCAGCAGCTGGCTGGAGGGGGCCTGGAACACAGGAGGCAGGTTGTCTAAACAGCAAAAATGAAACCATGATTACATAAACTCCAGTTTCTCCCACGTAAAGGTTCTCAGTGTGGGTCTTTGAAGGAATGCTCTCAAAGAAAACATGCAGATCATACCCAGAGGCTGATGGAGGAAGAGATTTGTGTGTTAGAGGCAACAAATAGCTTTACCAAAAGAACACCATTTTCCTTCCCTTTTTTTTTTGGTGCCCTATGCTGAGTTTTTATCCCATCCTGCACTTGGATTCATTTTGATGCACTATCTGACATATGAGTAAATAATACATGATTTCTATAACCTCCCTTTAGTCCCAACTTTTCTTAAAACTGTAATTAATTATATTTCTTATACTTACTTACATATTTAATCTAACTATCATCCATCCATTTAAACATACATAAAATAAATCTCAAAATGCTGAACGACAAATGAATTGGGCAGGCAACTCAGAAGGGAAAATAAATTGTAACTCTTCCACTGAGTAGACTCTCCTGCCTTTACCCATGAGGAGTAATTAAACAAGCAGTTTGAGTGAATTCAGCTGGGCATTTCATCAGGAGCAAAGGTTTTTCAGTGCCAGAGACTGTCCATCCCCAGTGACAGGGGGTGTATCATGTCACCACTGGCGCTGTTATTTCCAGGGCTGCTGTTTACATTCACTATTTCCTTAATGAAGATAAACCCCCCTAATTTTACAAGGGTGTTTAGCAGCAGAAGATAAATGCTACCTGAAGGTACTTTCAGTGTATATAGGTAAGGAGGACAAGGTAGAGAAAATGATTACATTTTATAATTAGAAACCAAGGAAAAGTAAGATCAGATGAGTACCCTGAGGTGACAGCAGCTCTTTTTGGGCCAGGAATTTCAGATCCATGTCCTAAGCCTCCTCAGTCTCAAGGCATCTTTCCTCTTTAGCCAGTAGTACAAATTGACAGGTATTGATATTTAAAGGAATCTTCTCACAGCGTAATTTGACCATGTTTATGTTTAACTTGAAGCACGTTTCTAATACCCAGGATAAATTTCAAGACATGCTCTAACATTATGAACTATATATGTGTTCTCATAAGGACTCCTTGCACTATGCTCATGGGAAATCATCATTAGGGGTTTTTTTGTGGTGCATATAATTTTTATCCAACTTTGCTTTCCATAGCACAGCTTAGATGATGCAATTATTTAAATATGTGTCTCCTTTATTGCTGCTGTGTTATGAGAGCTTTCTAAAATGCTTGTCCAGCAGATTGTCCTGGAATAACTGTTGAAAGCTTCCATCTATTCATTTACCTTTTATTTCCCAAACACTAAAGCCATGGAGCCCATAAAAGTTGTGCCCAAAGTAATCAATGAAATATTGATGCAGGGTATGCATTTATGGATAAACACAAAGGTGTTAACTGAATGAATGGTAAGTGGAAGTGGTAGGCACAAAATAACATAAAATCAGATGTTCTGAAAAGAGTCTGTGGAGGAGTGTTTCTAATCCTACAGAGATCTGCTTGCCGTCCAGTAAATATATATACACTCTCACTATTACTGCAGAACTTTTAAAGAAGTTTCCACGCTTTTGAAAAACGGTCTGACAAACCCTTTCTTCTAAATATTTTTAAATTTTGACATCATTTAAAAGCGAACCATGACGTGTGTCAGAGTTCCCAGGTAACTTTTAGTTTTATAAATTTCAAAACAAATGCAGTTTTTGCTTTTTAAACAATTTCCTGAGTTTGAAAATCGAGCTGTCTTGAAATTAGTAATGAGTCTGTCTCTGTGACACCCCGGACCAGCTCATCCCTGAGGATGCTGCTGCTCTGACCAGCAGAATATAAGCTCAGGTTGGATGTGGCTCTGGGCAACCTGGTCTAGTGGAAGGTGTCCCTACCCATGGCAGGGGGTGGGACAAGATGATCTTTGAGGTCCATTTCAAACCTTTCAAAACTTTCTATGATTCTATGGCACAAAGGAGGCAAGGTTTGTGAGTCACAGATAATATCCCTCATTGGATTAAATATTTTGCTGGGGAAAAACACACAGCTTTCAAGTGTAGTCTCTCTTTCAGATCTAAATCACCCTTAGGCATTTTAACTACTCATCCAAATGGATTTTTAGTTGGCCAACTTTTGGGATGTAATAAAACCCCAAACAACTGAAGCAGGCTGGTTCTGTGACTCACATACCTTTCTATAAAGTGTTTAGGTCTACAAAGCCTAAAAAGCAGAGAAACTCCTTCTGGAAGCACCACATGGATTTACATAAAAGCAGTAATATAACCTTTATATTGACCAGATGCACACATGTAAGGGAGATGGGCTGTGAGGATAATGCTGCTGGAAGTGCAGATTATCTGTAAAGAGTGGGGTGAGCAATGGTTGTTGTTTACACCGGGCAGGTAGCCATAAAAAGCAATGATTTAGTCTTCATCCTTCAGGAGATGCCTCAAAAGGCAGCCTCCCCATGACCCCTGCCTCCAGGGGCTGCAGAATGAGTGTGCTGTGGCAGTGAAGGTAATGAATGCCTGATCCCTACCACTTGGACTCCCTGCCAAGCCAAGCTCTGTTTTGAGGCATTTCATAGGATTTGGCTCAGCAAAAGGAAGCAATTCTTGCAGACACCAAAAATACATGCTAGTGTTTTAAAAACAGTATTTTCCCCAAATTGCCTCCGTAAAGATTTGTACCTGCGAGATGCTGACAGAGATATTTAGGGTTCATCACCTTTAGGTGACAGACTTGGGCACTGCATGGGCCACCGGCATATCAAATTCTAATTTTCAGGCATTTTTTAAATTTATTAATCTGAGATTTATCAAGTTTCAGACAGAACAAGGTGCATAGTGCATGCAGCGGAGTCTGCATTTCTGATGTATCCAATTATTCCCACTGCAAAGAGTCCGTGTGCACTCATAGGATAGATTCAGCTAAATGGAGGAATGATACATTTAATAAAATGAGTCATAAATTCCCAGATAAGTGCTTCTAAATTCTAGAAAAGAAACCCCTGTCTTACTTTCATTAACAGACCAGGTGAACTTAGAAATGTCAGGTTCACAGAGAAGACAAGGGCTTGTAGGGCTTGGCTCTCCTTCACCATAGCAAAGTCCATCTATATTGCATGTATTTTCCTGAAAAAAAAAAAAAGGAAATAAAAATGGGTGGGAGATGAAGATAATGAAAAAAAAAAGGAAAAAGAAAGATAAGAAATTGGCATTTAATAATTTCTGGATATGAGCAGAAATTCACTTGTCTCTTGAAACAAGGAAACAGCAGCAATTTAAATATTGGTGCTTTCTGCTTAGATGAGGAAACTGTGGAAGTTTTCCAGTCCCAGCTTGGGATCCTTGTAGCTCTGAATGTTTTAGCTTAGGCAAAGGGGTGTTGCTTTTTGATGGATGATGGATGCAACAGAGTGTGACTCTAATGTGACTCTTTTCCCATTTGCACACTCGTGTGGTGCATGTGGTCACTATTCCCAGCTGTGACTGTTCATATGGGGAGTATCAGGTGTCCATGAAAGGTCAGCTCCACGAGACTCCCAAAGCCTGAGACTAGACAAAAGCTTCATTTGAAATATTGGAATCCTGCTTTTCATAAACATTTGCAAAAGCAAATTCTGCTATAGGAAATTCTGCTATAAAAGCAGAACAAAGAAGTGCTTGAGAATTTGGGCTCACACGAGGGAGCTGCAGAGGAGAGCTGAGCACATCCCTGGTGCCTTGGTGGGGCAGAACATCCCCAAAGCCATCTGTGGGGATGCTCTGTGGGCACAGCAGCCTTTGGGCTGACCTGCTCCTCTCCCACCAGGGCCAGGGGGCCCTGTGGGTCCCACATGGGTTGAAGGCATTTGGGTATCTAAGAAGGGAACACAGGGACACAATTAACAGATGGAGTTAAAGATCTATCCCATGGGAAGGTCCTATGGAGGAGTCAGACCTTGTAGCCTGTGCTGGGCAGGTGGGACTTTATCTGACCATGCAGATTCCCAGAAAAACATGGAATAATCCTGGGAACAAGGGGGATGTCCTTGCCACAGTGGGACAGCAGGACAGACAAACTACCAAACACAATTTTTCCCTTTCCTTCCTTTGTTTTTCTGAGACTGATATGTGTCCTGCTACTGGCCCTGTGTTTTCTGCCTACTGCTTTACTGGTGTCCCAAACTACTTTTGCAAACTGCATTAGTCAGTAATACCACTTTAGGGTAATGGGTCAGGTAGAGAAACAAAAAGCATTCTCCTAATGGCCACAACATGATAGAACATGACAGATCTCCAGCACTAAACCCTGGATGTTAATTAGATTTTATTACATTGCTGTTTTCAAGGGCTTGATGCTATGATGAAAAAAAAAGATTTTTTTTATCTGATGTGATACAGTGTGGTACAGAATGGGCCCCATAAAAGAACACAGAATGTGAAATGGGCTGATATAAAATGTCCCCTAATTGAAACACCTTTTCTGAAAGCAATTTAGGTGTTGCAGAGTAATGCAGAAGGGTATAATTAGACTGTGGTCTGATGCAATTGGAAGCCTAGCTCAAATATTCCCTTGAAGCATCCTAGAATAGAAATTACTATAATCCCTAGAGAACACCATATTGAGAGACCACATCCATTTCTGAGTTTCAAAACCATAAGAATTAGGAAAGCCTTTGACAAAAAGCCCTCACCTTAGCTTTAAGTAAAATGATTCTAACACAATTATTTTAATCTAAAACTAAAGTGGTTTTGCCCTCAGTTGGGCTGTGCTGGGTGTCCCTGCCCTTATCTCTCTGAGGGCAGTGACAGAGGGACTTTGAAACATCCAGTCAGGGTCAAACTACCACATAGGCCTATAAAGTAACTTCTATTCACTCACTCACTTGGAAAAAAAGTGAACTTTTAAAAAAATTTTGGTAACTGGTGTGTGCTTGCAATCAGTGCAGGTTTTAAAACTGTATTTTCTCATTAGCATTAATGAGAACAGTGAGGCAAATGAGTTAAGATGTACCTGATTAATCTTCATTTAAAAAAAAAAGCAGACTGGTGGCCTCCTATTAATTCATACTTGCCTCAGGGCAGGAAAGCAGAATCAGCACATTCAAATATCCCACCTAACACCCTCCAAAATTTTTTTGAAGCCCCACTGCAAACCAGATAATTTGCTTAATGCAGGCCTCTGGAAAAAAGAGAAGGGAAGATCTTTTTAAGGGATGCTACACCAATAATTCTACAGGAAAACTGAAGATTATTGCGCTCTGCAGGCAGTTTCTAACACATTGGCAGTTTAAAACATAGCTGTAGACTTTTAGCTACGGTTTTGAAACTGTCAGAATACTCAATGTTTCTACTTAGCAGTGTTTAATGCAAGCAGGAATGGTTTATGCTCTCTCAAGGGTGTTCTCACATGACAAAAACTGTACAACACGCATCTTTGTGTGCCTCTTTCTAAGGCAGAAAATGGGAATAGAAATGATATACCCTCCCCAAACAGGCTGGGAGAGGGAAAATAGCAGAGACACTTCAGAAGTGAAGCTAAGCCTCTCAGGGCAGGCTCCTCACTCTCTTTACTCCCACTAACAGCTGCAAAGGATAAATATTGGCATCCATGAGCTTTCCTGAAGGTGTTTGTGTGAGGAGGGTCCATTATAAAGCATGCTCTATCAGGTGTAAATATGAAAAGGAAATAAAACATCGCAGACATGAGGCTGTGAAAGAGAAAAGCAAAGTGTGGGGCTGTGCAGCTGATCTGTGAAATAGGTTTTCCCCTTCCAGAGCAGTTATTACACCCAACACATCCGAGGGAGGGAGAGGGCTAAGGAAGAGATGAAGGATCCGTATGAAACCTTGATGATCTTTAAATTACCTTTAATTTACAGAGTGCGGTGGGGTGGAATTGGCAGAACTGGCAGAGCGCGTCGTACAGGGTCAGCACTCGGGAGTTACTGTACTGCACGCCATCATTAGTGACCTGAGTGAGACAAAAATCATCCTCAGAACTCATAATGCTCCATATGGAGCCTGTCTGCTCGTTGTGGAGCCATGCCACTGCCCCCTTGAGCTGGATGTGTGCCAGCAGGATAAATTAAACCACTTGTGAGCGGCTCTGCGAGCTAACAAATTGCTTAATGCTCCAAACTGGAAATTCTTCATCAATAACCAAAAGATCTTTTGGCTCAGCTGGCATTCAGCTTTCTGATTGCTATTAGGTTTGATCCTGAAGGTGGTTTTATTTTTTTTTTCTGATACCCTCATGGAAGCTTTACTCAAGTACTACAAGGGGGATTTCAAGGAGTTGTGAAACACAATTAACATTTTTGGCTGCGACTCAGAACCACTTTTTTACTAATAGCAAATCCGTAAGTAAAATCCTTGGCCTGAAAAAAAAAAAAAAAAAAAAGAAGAATATGTATTATATAGGTTTATTTGAAATGAGAATGAGAACCATTTTTTTACTAATAGCAAATCTGTAAGTAAAATCCTTGGCCTGAAAAAAAAAGAAGAATGTGCATTATATAGGTTTGTTAGAAATTAACCTTATAAAAGATGCAAGGGATGACAATATGAGAGAGAAACAGTCTCATTTGTGTAGGAAGGTACCCTAGAGCAGTCACCTGTCCCAGCTCATAATGGATGATTCAGGAAGCCTTAAACATGGCCTTTTTTATATAAGAATGCTTCCACGATACAAAAGAGTTGAGTAAATTTATATTTTTCCACAGTAAAAACGAAAATATACCAGACAAGTGTGGATAAGTGGAAAGCTTTTGAGAGGGCTTTGTGAGACGTCTTGAGAGGTGTGAACCTTGAAGAGGACCTCAAAACCCTGGGGAAGGCCACGCTGTAGACACTGATGAGAACCAGCAGGAAACCCTTTTGTCAGGTATTTCTCAGGTTTTGTCTTCTCACAGTCAAAATAAAGCTGCTGCTTAGCAAATCTAACAGGGTTTGCTTTGGATTCATCAGGTACCCCTGTGTTTTCTTGCTATTAAAAAAGAATCCCCAGCCCTCCTCCATCTCTCCCAAGACCACAAAGCTGAAACATCCTCGGTCCCTTTGCAGGGGGTTTTTACAAGACTGAGGCCATAAAGTTTTTGATCACTCAATAAACTCTTCCAGTTCACAGAAAGAATGTTAAGTTAAATTGAAGAAAGATAAACAAAAGTACAGAGATCAAAAAATACGTGGTAAGTTTTGTAAAAATCAGCAAATATCATGAATTGGTTGAAAGTTCATGGGAGATGATAGAGCAGATTCTCCTACAATGTCACATGGGATGGTTCTACATTTTAAACAGAGTGTTTGTGTCTGCAGAAACCACCACAAGGGCAGGAACAGACAATATTCATGGATATTCACAATTTCATCTTGTGGAAGTGAAATAACTTTGGACTAATATAAATTGGTCCAAAAATTCAGTAAAATTCATTGATCTAGTAAAATTCATTGGTTTAAGGAAAATATCAGACTACTGACATATTAGACTATGGTGTGTTGCACTATAGGTAAAAGTGCTTTTAAAAGAAATAAAGGATTTCTCCTGCAGTTTGAGAAAAAACTGAAACAGTTTGAGAAAAAACTGAAATCTCTCTGTAGACCTGCTCTTCACTGAAAGACTCTGGCAGCAAGACTTCCATTAAGAATTTATTATTCCTAGTGCAATTTAAACTTAATTTAATTTCATTATTTTACTGGAGTGCCCAATGTTGTCTCAATACCGGTGCACTAATAATGGGTGAAAAAATGGCTAGACAGGGAAAAATATAAAAAAGCTGTAAAATTGCACTAAGTGTTCTGTCTGAAGTGAGCCTTGTGAGTGAGATGTAACTGCTGTAATGAGATTATTTTTTAATCTGTTTTGGTTTTGCCTACATTCTATTATAAACATCTATTTTGGTCTCTTTTTAGAATTGGGCTGGTTTATAGCTATTTTAATTGCTTTTTCATTAGTCATCTTAGTGATGTGGAACAAATACTTTGATGAGAACTGAGTTGAGCAAACCTTTAATTTGTTTGGACTTTAAGAGGCAAAAATCCACTTAGAGTTGGGCCTTGTTTGCTTGGGCATGGGTATCATCTGGAAAGAAGGACCTGCTTCTGCAGAAATGCAAAGGATGATCACGAACTCTGTTGCTTCTGCCTCAGGTTTTCCACCCATCATGAAATGATCTTGGCTATTGGCATCACTCTACATAGACTTTGTAAGAAAGTTTCTAAAAAAAAAAAAATTGAAAGGTGTAAAATTGTGCTGAGTTCAAATTCAGTTTTTGCCTCACTGAATTTTTTGTGATTTTTTTTTCCATTCTAGACAAATACAGCAACAACAACTTTATGAAAAGGATGAGAGCTGCTTCCCAAATTAGATAAGTGCTTGCCAAGCTCTTTCACCTCTTCACCCAGGCATCTGCCTGGACAGCTCAAGTCATCTGCTGCCCAAGCATGGGTTTGTATTTTGATATCTCAATTAATTATGCCAAACACTCTGGTGTAGCCACATGTACTTTCTTATCTGCGTTCAGCAGCATGTCATGGGAACAATGGGCAAAATCTGAAACATGACTACAACAGGAGATTAAATGAAAGAGCACTGAGAAGAGCTCCTGCTCCCCCGGTGCTGGTAGTGAATAAGCTATAGTGAAATTTTTCTGATTCCTTTGAAATTTCATTTGGGAAGGGGGAAAGATTCTGAAAATATTGAACAGTGACATTTCCAGAAAGAACTGTGTTGACTTTTGGTTCTGAAAAATCCTTTAGCTATGTTTTGAAAGTAGATACATAGATACATAACCCAGATCATCAATAAGTCTTATGAGCTGCAATAAGTCTTAAGAGGAATTTTCTGGAACAGGAATTTTTGAACACCTGTGGAATTAATTGAAAGTAATTTTTTATCTTGAAAAGCTCCATGATTTTGTTCTCTGTGCTGCCATGTAAGGCCAGCTGCCTTTGAAACTGAGCACTAGGCTCTGCCTTCCCAATTTGTTCATCTGAAGATCCGCAGGAGTTCCAGACTCACGTGCAGACTGAGATGATTTAATTGAGCATTCGCTGCGTAGCCGTCAGCCTGGTGCCTCTGCAGGGTTTGAAGGAGAGGGAAAGGGCAGAAAGCTTGCAGGTGCAGAGCTTTTCTGGAGCTTTAGTGCATGGGAAGAGTTCTTGTAGCTGTTTTTGAGGGGAAAGAATGAGAAAAATTGTACAGACCTCCTCAGGGCTGAAAGGAAGCGCTTGAACACAGTCAGAATTGTAATAGACCTGTGCTGTGAGGACAATGTCCTGGAACACTGGAGAAACCTTCCTGTGCCCAAACCAGGATTTTAGCTCTCCTCTTGGGCCAGGAACACCCAGGGTGTCTCCCTCTCAGATCCTTCCACCATGAGGCAGCATTTTATCTCACAGCTGGCAGAGTTCAATACCTTTTTGGAGCAATTTTGGAGCCCTGAGAGAGGACCTTCCCTCCTGGTTCAGCCCTGGTGTGTGACACAAGGAAGGTCCAGGATCCACCCCAGCAGCAAACAGGCCCTGCACTCACAGGGCTTTACCCTAATGTCCTAAACTCCCAAATCCTTATATTTTAAAAATAAATGACTGACTAGAAGATGTGCCCTGCCAAACTTCCTTCTGTTTCCCCCAGGCCATGTGGCAGCACGTGTCCCCAGCTGGGTGCAGGCAGCTGCAGGGTGCAGGACAGGCAGGGGTGAGGGGAGTGTTTTACATGTTTCATTTTGCATGCTGCAGTTTTCAGGGCACATCTGCAGTCTCCCTACAGCGGCAATATATTCTTCTCAGCTTCAGAGCCTTTAAAAAATCTCAGTCTTGTAAAAAAAAACCTGATCTCCCGAAAAAACCCATCCAGGCCTAGAGGGAGACCAAGAGCAGCAGGCACGCAGGGTTGGGAAGGCAGTGGTTTCCTGGGGATATTTTGAAAAATAGGTACCATTTTGTGAAGAAAAGGGGCTAAATCTGCAGCAGAAAACCCAGAAGAAGCAGATACTGCACATCTTCTTCCTGCAGCCATTCAGACCACGACTGTGACCGTGACATCCCAGCTGAAGCCTGCCCAGGGTATGCACTTCTCGTGCACCCAGGGAGTCAAAGCTCTCTGACACTTGCTGCCTAATCAGGAGTCTGAGCTGGGGTTTTCAAAAATGGAATACTAATGATTAACAATTGATTAGCACAACTGCATCCATTTCAGGTGATTACCTCTAGAAGTGGTTGTAATTTGCCCTTTTGGATTGGCTACAGAGACACCTGGGTTTAGCTCATTGTTTTGGTTGACAGGGTGTGTTTTTTTTTTCTCTACATGACATTAGTGCGAGTATTTCTAGAGGCATTTTCATTTCTGAAAGGAAGAAAACTGTGCTTTGCATTTTAATTTACCATGACAACTGATTTTCTCTTTCCAAAGCATTTCTTAGAAACATAATAAAATTCCTACTTTCACTTGCCATCTTGCGAACGGCTCGTCACCGGCCACGAAGTGCACAGCCTCTGTGATGTTCAGGAGTGGGATCTGGCAGTCCACAGCCTCAGAGCTCAGGAAATCTGCCTTTGTGCTTTCTTCTTCTCTTGATAGCCATTCGCCATTGAGATGCTACAGCAAAGCAGAGGGAGAGTGCAGAAAATGAAGGCTCATAAAGAGATTCCAGTTGTCAGTGTATGTTTATGTTTATAATCAATAATATCAGGCATTCCATCGTGGTTTATTTAAAAGGAAACATGCTGTTACTATAGCTACAGTAAAGGGGAAGCCATGCTTAGCTAGGCATGCAGGTGGTCTATTGATTTAGGAAGTGCTGTGGTCTGCACTTGGGATGAGCAGCTGGGATGAGATGGGCTGATGTAATCGAGTAACTTTGTGTTTCCTGCTGGAGCTCAGCAGCTGGCTCGTGGCTCCTTGAAGGTGATGTCAGCCGCTCCTCCTGATCAGCTGCACAAAACATTCCAACTTGGGAAGAGCCCATGGAGCCCTAAGGGGGCTCAGCAAATCTCAACTGTGCCTCGTGAGCGTGCCAGCACCGACTGGGAGTCAGGCTGAGTGTCTGTTCTGAGGTGGATTTATGAATTTAATCAAACATTTCATAACTGAGGATGCTCATCCACCAAATCACTCAGTTGCAGCATTCCCTGTGTATAGTTGTTTATGATAAAATTACAGTGCTTGCATAAGAGATGGGTTTGATGCTCATCAAAACCTCTGATTTGCTGTTGAAGTATGAGTAAGAAAATTCAAATAAGAGCCTCTGTAACTGCGGTGAGGAAACCCTATATTCAACCACAAAACTTAACATTTAAATGTGTTTAGGAAAACAACCAAGTGTAGAGATTCCAGATCTATGAGAAATGAGAAATAATATTGTGATTTCAGGCTTCAGTGGACTACAAAGCACCTGAACCAAACAGGAGTCAAACAAAACTCCACAAAGATAATCAGCAATTCATAGCTGTGAATGGATGGAAGGTCTGGAAAGGTCTGAGCCTCTTCAGCTCCCCTCACTCGCAGCAAACACATTGGCAGTGGGCTTGGAAGGTACTTGTAACCTGCTGAAGCAGTGAGGGAAGATAGCACAGATCACAGTAAAGGATTTCTATATAAACATGTCAGTGTTAGACTATATCATCCCTATTTCATATTTTAGGAGCCAAGAGGAGGCAGCTTACAATTAGCCTGGTGACCTGGCAGTGCAGGCTGGGAGACTCTCTGAAGCCGAGGCCAAACACCCGGATCCTGCTGCACGCCGAGGCGCGGACGTCGCAGAGACCCCCGTTCTCCAGGGCTGTGATTTCCAAAGCTGGCTCTGCAGAGTGACATGGATACAGAGCTTCAGAGAGCAGCACTTACACTCTGTTCTGCTCTGCTGCAGCAGAGATTTTGTTGTAGCTGTTCCTGGTTGTTGCGGTTTAATACTTTTCCTTAAGGAAGTCTTCCTTGCCTCCCTGTGGATTTCTCTTGAACAGAGAAACAGCAGCTGTCAGAAGGGGAAGCAGCAAACCTCCATTAAATATTGTCCTGTGCACCCAGTGCTGCAAGATGTGTCAGGCTCCTGAATCAATTCTCTGAAGCTGTGGCTTCATGTTAAAAGGTCTCCAGGGTTAAAACTTTTGTTGACCTAAGTATCTGGTGGCAACACATCCCTGACCCAGCTAAGAGGGGCAATACATCCCTGATCCAGGCAACAGGATGGGAGCACAGCTAAGAGCACAAGCCCTCATCCCATAGCATACAGAAACATGGGAACAAGAGATGACCATGCCACCAGGTTCCCTGGAGTGTTAAAAAACAGGGGGAAAGCCAGCCCTATGTTTTTGGCTTTTTGTTTGTTTGTTTTTTCCGCTAAAGTTTTGGCAGCAGTAAAAAGGTCCTTAAAGAAAAGCTTTCTTATGAGGGTTAAATCATTAATGGTAGCACTCAGCTCTGCACCGTGTCAGCACAAAGGTCATGCACCAGCTAAGTTTCACTTAAATGCTACATTAAAGCCTTAAATAGAGCTTAAGTGAAGTACAGCCTGTGCTGGCCCCCTTACAAGGCTGACGTCCACCCATTACTGTTTTAAAAATGTTTTATGGCTCTCAGGTAAAGTTTCGTTTGGGTTCTGTTGTACTTTGGGTATTCACCTTTTAAAATTGCTCATTGGTTTTATATTGGGGTTATTTCAACAGAGGAAAAATGCAAGTCCATTGTATGTCAGAATTCACATCCTTAATTAAGAAAAATTATAATTTGGTAGATATTTGCGCCAGCTCTTGGGTAGCACAAGACTCAGAATGGCTCCAATATCACACATCAATAATAGGAGTTGTTGGAATCATGGCTGAATATTTTCATTTATACCATTTGTAGATCCAGTGGTCGGGAGAAGCCACTATGATGACAAGTAACACAAAGCAGAACGTTTTCTTCTTGTCTCCTGAACAACACTCAACAGCAGGGGCATGACCAGGAGCCCTGGGAGGGAGGTTGTCCACCAGCAGAGTGGAGTCCCAGTTGTTATCTCTGCTTGGCTTCCTCTTCCCTGCCCCATCCCCACTGCTCTGGCAAAGCAATATTGCCCTTCAGTTTTCTCTGAGCTGTAGCTTGGCTAAAACAGAAGCTCTCCATCACCTAATATTTTAATGGTACCTTAGTTCAGCTCTGATTTGAGGGGCAAAATGCCCTGAGTGGAGTTGATAACCTTTCCCAGCACCTCGCTGTTCCTTTATGGCTCGGCCATTTCGGCTGTCATTAGGAAAAATGCTGTTTAAACACTGCCATCCCACCAGATTGCAGCCTGTAACAACAGAGCCACATGACTCGTGTTTTTCCAGAGAAAAACAAGGAAGGAAAGCAACATAAACATGAAAAAAAAAAAAAAAAGAAAATACTTTTTTCCCCCTGCACTTCTGAAGTGCTTTTAGCTTTTCTTTCATTTTTTAAAAAAATTGATTTTATTGCAGCGGTATTACCAACACTGCTGGACACTTTGCAATATTTACAAGAAGAGAAATCATTTACAGCTTATCAGCTTTCATCAGTTACTGGTGGATTCCTGTAATGTACAAAACTATTAGTCAGATGTGGTGACTGGTTTTGATAAATTGCCTTCTTCTGTGGTTAGCGCATAAAAATTAAAAAATAAAAATGCTTCATTATGTTTTTCATGAGATTTTAATAGTTAGCCCCACTAGTACTGAGGCAGCTTGGACTGCATTAATGTTTTCATTATCACTGCAGATTTTCAGGCTTCTGTGGGTGAAGCAGAATCTCAGAGCCTGGGAAGGAGTGGGCACAGGAATGTGCTCCTGCAGCCCTTCCTGTCCCACAAAAGCACTCTCAGTGCCCAGTGCCTTACAGTATCAGCTCAGCATTTTGTATTTATTTCTCTCAAGCCATTCAGGGTTCTCTCAACCCTTGTCAGGGTTTAACCCCAGCCAGGAACTGAATATCACACAGGCACTTCTCACTGCTCCTCCTGGCAGGATCAGGGAGACAATCACATGGGAGAGAGTGAGAAAATGTGTGAGTTGACTTAAGGGCAGTTTAATGGGAGAAAAAAGGAAAAAAATACAGTAATGATAATAATCATGATAAAATATTTAGAATATGTGCACAATGCAGTTGCTCACCACTTGCCAAGAGATGCCAGCCAGTACCTGAGCAGTGATCCCTGCCCAGCTTTCCCCCCAGTTTATGTACTGAGAGTGATGCCATATGGAATGGGATATCCCTGTGGCCATTTGGGGTCAGCTGTCCTGTTGGTGTCCCCTCCCAGCTCTCTGAGCATCCCCAGACTCCTCATTGGCAGGGCATGAGATCCTGGAAAGTCCTTTCCTTAACACAAACACTACTTAGCAACAACTACAAACATCAGTGTCTTACCAATTTTTAATCTGATGGAAAATAAAAGTAATTACAATGTCTCTTTTTTAAAGAAATGGGTACTGGAGTTCAGCCTTTAGACCTCAGTATAGGCAGTACATAAATATTGATAAAGGTTTTTATTTTTATCTTTTTTATTTTTTTAAATGTCACAAGTAATGAGTGTAGAAATTTTAGGAATTTTAGGCATTTGGTTTTAATGAGGGTTTCTGTCTCTCTTCCTCCCTGCCTTCTAGTGTTGTTGCATTTTAGCCAGTTTCAACCAAAAAGGGAGAGGAAATCTCCATTCCATTGGCTTTGGAAAAGTCTCCTGGCAGTTGGCATCTGGGCACTCAAACATCCAGACCCTGCTCTTGCTGGGTACAGGGATCAAAGTTTGGTTCATGGAGGGGGTGCTGACATCAGAAGGAAATATTGGAGAGTCTGAAAAATGCCAGCAAAAGGGCTGCAAGCAATTCAGCTAAAGACTGGAGGGAAGGAGCAATAAAAAGAGCTGGGAAACATCACAAAGGTGAGAGTGAGGGCAAAAGTGCAGAGAAAGCAGAGGTTGTGGAGACCTGGGATGGATGTCTGATGCCTGTAGAGAGGAGAGAAATCTGTAGGTAATCAGGCAGTTCTTGGAAGGTGCTTGTAAGAAGTACAATATATTTGAACATTAGTAATTTATGTTTAGGGAGTGTGAATGTCAAAATACAACGAAATCCAGGGCAGAACATCCTCCTCCTTTTCTCTGTATGGCCTATAGGCCAAAAATGTGCTTTGACTTTTACCAGCAGATTAAAATCTGAAGCTCAGGGTGTCACCCTGGGGCTCAGATGTGTGACAGGGTGCAGCAGTTATGGAGGAGGATTTGAGGAGCTGTGTGTTCACATCCACTGGCTCAGGCATGGGCATCCCACTGCATTTCCAGTGCCCAGTCTGTACCCACAGCAAGTAAATGCAAAAAAAAAAAGGCATCCATCACCTGGCAGAGCATTGATAGGGACAGTGTGAACAGCAGGAAATGTTGGGGAAAAAAGTAAAAAAAACATCTTGTGTTTTAATGAAATCATCTTGAGATAAATTGGAGAGAAGGGTCTGGAGTTGAAGGTGGAAATCTCAGAGGCCTCTGGACTAAAGGATCTGTCCTCTTTGGTTTGCAATTCTTGCCCTCAAGGCACACCTCTCCTGCCTTCCCTTCCTTCTCCTCCCATCTCCAGTAGGAATTTCCAGGAAAGAACAGTAAATTCAGAGTTGCTGATGATGCAGTTTCATTCTATAATCATTTACATGAATCCAACCTGACAGGGAGCACAGGCTAAATAATAGACTGAAACCCCCCAGTATAAATATATGGTTGGTTTTACAGGTATTTTTGCAGTGTATTATGTAAATAATATGCACAGTTGTAGAAGTAAAATGAAGACAGTTGACACAAAATCAAGAATATTGCAAATCTATGCTTATTGAAGTCTTACTGACATATAGAAATGGTTCATGTTGGATTTTCCATTTGATTAGAAAAGTATCCCAGCACAAATAAACTTTCTTCTGCAATGTTTGAAAACTACGCATGAGGCTTTGGGCTGGAGCAGCAGACCTGAAATTGAAACCAGCAGGAATTTTGTTTGAATAAAGAAAAGGAAAAGAACTGCCCTGCTTTTCTTAAAGGGGATGATAAATAAGCAATCTAAGCCATGAAAAGCAAATTTAAAACCAGATCATAAGTGCTGGGTTGGGTTAAATCTTTGCTGAAGTGAGAAAGTAAATGGCCCGTGATGCCCAGGTGCCCCTTCCTTGGAATCAGGTGGCTGATTGAACAATTTTCCATGCCAGAGCTTGCTGGTGTGGATGTGGGCCTCCAGCTACCACAGGTATGAGGGTTCTGTATCAGAGCAAACCGATGCTTAATTATCTCTACAGCTTGGACAGAGCAAGTCTGAGTCTGCCTCCATCCAAATGCTTGCATAAATATTGTATTTCTTTTGTGTATAACGTTATTTTGGTAATCATAGACACAACCACTGAATGCATTATCCTGGAACTCATGACTCAAGTTCATTTGATAATCCTCCCTAAGAAAACACTATCAGCAGCCATATGCTCTTTGCCAGAATTCTGGCACATCAGTGACCTCCCTGCTTTCTGAAGGAAAACGTGTTTTTCCTGCTTCCAGACCCAGGTCTCAGAGGAGCAGAGCTGCTGAAGGAGCTGGGGGTGTCTAGTTTGGAGGAAAGGAGGCTCATGGGGACCATCCCTCTATGACTAACAAAAAGGAGGCTGTGGCAAGGAGTGTGTTGGTCTCTTCTCCCAGCTAGGAGGAGACAGGACAAGAGAAAATGGACTCAAATTGCAGCAGGGGAGGTTTAGATGGGATATTATGGAAACTTTCTGCACTGAAAGGGTGGTCAAGCACTGGGATGGCCTTCCCAGGGAAGTGGCAGAGTCACCATCCCTGGGGGTATCTAAAAGCTGTGTAGATGTGGCACTTGGGGACATGGTTTAGTGCTGGGCTTGGTATTGCTGGATTAACAACTGCACTCACAGACCTCAGGGATGTTTTCCAACCTAAACAACCCTGTTTCCATAGTACCAAACTCTAGATCTGTGACCTTTTGCTGGCATGGAGTGAATCTGGTTTTCTGCTTTGAGGGTCTCTGGTATCCAGTATGGATTGCAGAAATGAGCCCTGAGAGAGAGTGGGGAAAAAACATTTTGCAAGAGCTCCCTGCATGTGAGAAATGGCCTGGCTCAATTTCACACTGAAAGCATCCATGTGCTGCAACAATATGGTAGATTATTTTTTGCTTTAGAAAACTCACTGTGACATTTGAGGTTTATTTAATCCTTCTATTTTTAAAAGGCTTGCTAGCAATGTACTTCAGCAACAGAAAAGAAGAGGATTGTGCTGTTGACTGCAGAATATTTCTTCTTTTCCAGATGGCCTGGAGAGGTGACCTCATGTAAAATTCTGGTTGTGCACTCGTGGTGCTCACTGGCACACCAAAGCAGGTCTCAGTTTTGGTCCCTCAGTGGCACTTTTGGGAAGAACCCTTGGCAGCATCTTGAGGCTTCCTAAGAGTGAGTGCAGTGATGTCACAAAAAGGACTTGGGTCATTGTGGTGTTATCTTGGTCCTTATGTCTACTCTAGTGCCCAGTTAGTTAGTTTTAGTAATTTTCCCATGTTTAAAGTTACTGAATTAGATTTAATCTGGTTATTACACTTGGGGTTTTGTTCACAACTGGTTGAATGTTCTGTATCTGGTGGATTGTGAGCTCTTTACACAACATAAAATATTATGTAAAGGCCTTAAAGGTTTACTCTGAATTTTTGGTTTTGGTCAACTTAAATCAGACAAGTTTTAATTCTAGTTTATAAACTGTTGTGAATGTGTTGTTTATTTTGTATGAGCATTGTGAGTATTTGGAGAAGGAGCTTGTGTTTTCCGGGCTTTTTCTTTTCTTTTGGATGTAACAAGATTTAAGGTTGAAATTCCCTGTGGTACCTGTAAACAGCCTGATATAAAGTTACAGGTGTGCATCTGGGGTGTCTGGCTTTGGTCAGTTTGAATGAGACCTATAATTTTTTAAACTTTTCTAGAAATTTAATCCTCTGTTCTTTGGAAAATAGTTTTGTTTAGCTACATGTTTTTTTTTTACTGTCTTCACTGTTTTCATTTTGCATTAAAGCAAATAAACTAATCTGCAGAAGAGACTGATCTCCCTGACCTGGTTTGCAGGGAATAGAATGGATCACTGAGCATGCAACCTTCCATGTCCCTTATCACCAAGATTTGATATCCTTTTAAAATTCATTTTCTATTGACTTTGTAACTATAAAGCTAATAGTCCTCTTCCTGCTCAGCCAGGTCTGTGCCTCAAATGGAAGGAACTGGGAGTTAAAACAGTAGATTAAAGCTGGTATTGATGTTTGCCTTTTCAGATGCTTGTTTATTGCATCTGCACCAGCAAAAACTAAAGTAAAACTGCTATGAAAAGAAGAAAGGCTTCAAAACTAGCAAGAAGTCCCCAGTCTCTGAGAACTGCCCACAAAGATGTTTGATGTGACTGAGAAAAATGTTTCTCTGAGCAGAGTACGTGGGTGTCAGTGAGGACGCATCTGTGGTAGTTAAAGTTTGTGCTTTTCTTCTCTTTTGATTCTAAAGTGTTTTTCTTTTGTAAATTTTGTGGCTCCTACTAAAACTTTTGTTGTTGGAGGTGTTCATTCCTCTAAAAGAACAAGAGTGCTATTTTTAAAAGGTGACAAGTCCTAGGTTCAAAAATTGAGGTTTTGACAAGTAATCTCAAAGCTTGAATTTAATCATTATACCTTTTAAAATTATGTCTGCTAATACTGGCTCTGTTTTTTGCTGAGAAGAATGTATTTGTGTAAATTTTTATAGCCCAGACCTGAAGACACTGTAGAATGATTTTCTTCAAGTAGGATGCTCCAAGTCCCACCCAACCTGGCCCTGAACTCTTCCAGGGATGGGAGATCCACAACTTTTCTGGGCTTCCTGTGCCAGGGCATCAATGATGATGAGGACCACTGCTCTGCAGATGGCTGGGAGAAGGAAAGTGTGCTTTACAAACAAACATTTTAAAGATACTTTCCCCAGTTTTCTTTCAGTCCTAAATCACAAATTGTTTTAACTAGGAAAATGCTGACTAACTGAACACAATGTAATCTTAAATTGCATAATATGTATCTTCATACTTTATCTACTTTCCAATATTGGTAAGCTGAGGGGAAAAAATTCATAGTAAGTGGCGATAACAGGTCTCAAAAGAAAAGTTTTCATTTTCAAGCTTTACAGAACCTCTTTTATGGAGCATTGATATCTTAGTGAGACTTCTTTAATGTCACCTTAAAGGAAATAAGAATATATCTATAATATCTTTAAGCCCAGTGTAAAGAACACAGTCCCAGTGGGATGGGAGCTGTGTATTAAAATGTGGTTTATGCTGCAATGGTACATAGGGATCTGCTTGAAATGTTCCCTGCCTTACAGGATTCACTGCTGAAGAAAAATGTATTTGATAGAAACAGAAGCCCCAGCTTCTAAACTTCAGTGCAAGAACACAGCCTCACACCCATCAGCTGCTGAGTGAACCTTTAAACAGGAGAGGGAACGGGGAGGCTGCAGGCACCGGAGAGCTTCAAACCTCCCTCAGCTGGATAGACAGGAAAATTCAACATTGTGGAGTGCAAAAGTCAACAATTAGTATGAGAAAAAGGGAAAAAGAAAAGAACACTCGTGAAAAAGGGATCTGATTTTTGTCTTGATAGTGTGACTTCATCAAAGTGACAGGAACTGTGATTTTGTTAATACTGTGCTCACCAAAGTCAATGGAATTTTATAATGAAGAGTAGAATTAAGCCCAATGACTTACCATTTGAAAAGAAGAAGGGCTTTTTCAGGGATAATGCAATTTAACATTTTTTTATAGCAACAGTAGTTTGGTGAGAAAAGTTTGAAACAGTAAGAATGGTTTTTGCTGTTCTCACAAGCACATTTGACTCTTCTTATGAAATGCAATTTTGAAAAATCAATGGAATTGCTAAAGTGTATTGCATCCTCTCTGCCATGGAACATGTTTTGGCATATTAGCAAAAAGCCTGGTTGTTTTTTCTTTGTTTACAAGCCCAAGTGATTTGAAAAAAAAATGATCAGTTCCTGTGGAAAAGGGTCACAGTTTCTGGTAACAGTTTCTGGGGCCCTTGTGGTGCTATTAAATGGAATTCTCCCTTGAAGGTCTGGTCACCACAAGCTGGTCCCAGCCACAGGGAACACCAGCCTTACACACAGTGAGCAATATTTTTCATTGTAGATATCCTGGGGATTTAGGAAATGGATTATATTTCCTTTGAAAAGTCTAAGATGCATTTTTTACATTGCATAATATTTTAATTTATTGACTTTAATTTATGCAAGGACAGCATCTATTGTGCCAACACACCCTGATGGCTCCCTCTGCATCTTATCAGCAAAACACATATTGAAAATATCAGAAAGTATTAATTTACTTGACTTCCTAACAGCCCTTACATAATCACAATGATCTGGAATTTTAAGATCATTGAATTGATTCGAGTGGGAGACAAGTATTTACTTCAGCCAGGATGCTCCCATACAAATGCTCCAATCTCCAAAACAGATTGGAGTTAGATGTAGACAATGGAAATACTCTGTCCCCTTTTACCTGGGGATCCTGAAAAAAAATTAAGTATTTTCTTTCAATGTCTTCCTCATGCTTTGTCTTTGAAAATGAGAATTAACCTTAAAAATAAATCACAATTACATAAATGATGAGATTTCTATAATATGTACCTGACCTTACATTCCTGGTTTGATCAA
This sequence comes from Camarhynchus parvulus, assembly GCF_901933205.1. Lineage (NCBI taxonomy): Eukaryota > Metazoa > Chordata > Aves > Passeriformes > Thraupidae > Camarhynchus > Camarhynchus parvulus. The sequence continues at coordinate 32,583,500 of NC_044577.1, forward strand.
AAATCTGAGCTTATTCTTCCAAGGGGGAGAGGCATTTTCCATTGGAAGACCCAGCCTGAGGAACTGGATAGCTGACCCCATAATTTTGCTCTTTATAAATAAATTTTAAAAAATATTGCCTGCTTTAATTAATATTATTTAATTACAGCACATGAACAGGACCCAAAGCAGACTGCTGAATTCAGAAAGGTCTGTATAACCACTCTAAAAATAACAGGGTGTAGCAGATGGGTCTGGGGGACCTGTGTGGTTGTGGTTCACAGCTCTGAAAATGCAGTTGGGTTCACAGCCCCTCTTAATAGCACCACTGAAACGTATTGATATGAAAATGGGATCTCTGTCTGTATGGAAGGTGAATATTCCCTTCTCACCTTCTCACCATCATTTTTTGCTGGCTTTGATTTCTTTGCTGGTTAATTTTTTTTTCTCCCCAGAACTTTCCGCGTAGAAATTTTAACTTCAAGTGTCATTACTTCACTGAAACTAATTTGTCGTTATTACTCCTCATTACCTTTTATCTTGTAATTGCTCTTTAGAGCTTCAATCTGCATATTACATTACTCTATGTGTGCTTTACCAGTCCTGATATTTTTTAATAAGCAACATGGTCAATATATACAAATGGTAAGCACCAACCCGATTTGCTATCTGCTGTAATTGGATTCTGCCTTTAATTACAGGTGGTAATGACATTTTAAGCACCTTATACAGGTGTTGGGGGGAGGGTGGGGGTTATGAAATGTTAAGCAACATTAAGAAATTCTAAGCTTCTGGAGTGCTGCCAAGTTTCAGAGGTGCCTTTCAACTCCAAATAGCGATTTTCATGTGAGGATAATTATAGCTCTGGCCACCTGGACTGCTCCTGTTGGAGTCAGGCAGAGCAGAGGAGTGAACTTGTCTGCAAGCCACACTTCACATCTTCTCTCTTTATTTCTGTTTTCATTTAAAATCACTTCAAATATATCATGGCCTGTATTTTGATTCCTAAAAATACTGCAGGACCATCTTTTTGGGTGTGTATGCTGCCAAAACCAGTGGCAGAATATATTGTTCTGTATTGGCAGCATAGCTGAGGTTGGGTGACCTTGGAAAATTTATTTGAATTATGTTGATGGCCTCCTTGATCTTGGGGGAGTTTTAATTCACATCTATAATTCCAGCCTGAGAAAATTAGACAGAGATTTGTTTTGGAACTGATGGGAAAATATATAGCCAGCAAAAGGAGTTGCCTTCTCCTTCATAACTTATGTAGCTTCTCCTGGAAAATAACTTTTCCCTAGCAATAGCACTTAAAACTCAGCATTTCTGAGATCAACCCTCATTCTCCTGTTTCTTCTGTCCTGACTTTTTGAAAAGAAAGTGAAAGAGACAGCACTTTTATATGTCCTGCAGGAACCTAATTCAATTCTTAATTTCTCCTCCTTTCTTTCCCTTCCTACAGAACCCCTGCTCATTAGCCACAAAGCCCAGGGGCTCATCCTGCCTGTGCTGATTTCCTGGGCTCTGCCAGCCAGGCCAGGACTCCTGAGCTCCCAGGGATGGGGCTCAAGCTGCTCTGGTTGGAGCACACAGCTTTATTTCTGAGATTTATCTTAATTCTTCATCTCTAGTGACCAATTCTGGCGTGAAAGCCTTTCGTGATGTCAGCAGGACCTCGGTTCTGAGCACCTCCAGCCCTGTGAAGTGACATTTGAGATGCTGGTGGTTGCTGTGTGGTGCTGCTGTGTTTTTCCCTGGAAAGAGGTGTCCCATCACACATGGACCTTGGGATCTGTAGGGGAGCAGCCCTGGGGGTGTTCAGCCTGCAGAAAAGGAGGCTCAGGGGGGATTTTATTGCTCTCTGCACTACCTCAAAGGAGGTTGTACCTGGTAGGAATTGGTCTCTTGTCCCAAGTAAAAAGCAATCAGACAAGAGGATCTTGTTGCTGTCATCACCAAGAGATGTTTAAATTGGATATTAAGGAAAATGTATTCACTGGAAAGGTGGGCAGGCATTGGAACAGGCAGCCCAGGGAGGTGGTGGAGTCACCATGCCTGTAAGTGTTCAAAAAACCACCTCAGATGTGACACCTGGGAACATGGTTTAGCGGTGAAGATGGCAGTGCTGGGTTAAGGGTTGGATTCCATGATGTCCCAGATCCTTTCCAATCTCAATGATCCCATGACATCTGTGTAGAACATTTCTGAATGTGACATGTGAAAACAAGCAAATAACCTTAAGTATATTTTGAATTAAATTCAAAAATCAAGAACAGCTAAAGGTGAAGCTCCCATGGAAGCTTGCCTTGATTGACTGTACCAAATTATCTAGATGACCTTTTCCTAGTATTATAATGTCAGGGTGATTGGCATGCCAGAACTAAGATTTTATTTCTCCTTGTAGGGGATCCGACCTTAGGCTGCATCTATAGATCTGCTTTATATTTCATTCAAAATATCAGGTAATTACATATATATATATGTATATATATATATATATATATATATATATATAAAATATATAAACCAGCTTCTCTATTTTTGTGTATATAGAAAAATATTCTAAATCACTAATAAATGAATTCATAAATGGTCTTTAATAATGGATCTCATTGCAGCTCATTCCACTGATTCTCTCTGGACAGTGGCAGCACTTTTTCCTCTCCATAGTTAATGTTGAGATGAATTTATTGTGTGATGTTTTCTCCTAATTTCTCTACATTTATACCAAAGACAAGGGAGAATATCCTGAAAATTAAGCATGCCAGTTTTCACCTTGGTTTTGATTTTTATGGGTTGTTTTATTCTCTAGTTTTCTCTAACTCAGGAAAAAGCATTGTCTAGACAAGATGGCCCAGCACCCTGTCCAGCTGAACATTGGAAATGCACAAGGCAAAGGCAGCAAGAGGCAGAAAAAGCAGCCAGGGCAGAGGAAGGCAGTGGTTTTGGGGGTGTTTGCCGCAGCTGATGTGTGTTTGTTTTCCATTTCTCACCTCCCTGTGCAATCGCAGGCTGAGCTCTGTTCTCTGTCCTTGTTTATATTTGATGTCACAGCAAGAAGACAAGGTGCCATTAGCTTTTACTTGAAAGGTCATATTGAAGCTATTTTCCTCTAATCTGAGAGATTTCAGCCATAGAAAAATAAAATTTTAAAATTTGGCCCAAGCAAGCCCCCTAACCCCTTTGTATCACAGAGAAATAAGTTAAACATTGAATTGTATGTTGGGCAATTGTTTCAAAATTGTCCCTGGTGTCAGTTATTCTCTGTGTGAAAGAGAATTAATTCTTCCATATTTGAGAAGTTATTCTGAAAATTTTGGTCTGTCATTAACAGAAAGAAAGGATGTCAGGATATATTTAAACTGCTTTAAACCCATGCATTGAAGTTATGTTTAATGCGAAGAATATGGGTGATCCCATCCCTGATAATGAATGCATTGTGGTGTCAGATGTGCCACTGAGCTCCTGGGGCTGGCTGGAGATTTGGATGTCTCAGCTGTGCCATTGTGACTGACCCTAGACTGACCCTATTTGATGGCTTTGGCAGGGTTACTTGTCCATTTTGTCACTTTTAATTTTGTGTTGTTACTAGTATAGTGTTTAAAATTAAGGTTCAAACTTTATTTTCTCTTGACTAGAAAAAAAAAAGAAGAAAGACATATCTCTACACCGTTTACATGAATATTGACCACAAGGTGAGCAGGATGCTCCTCTTTTTTTTTGTGAGAAGCCTGCTTGTCAGCCTGCCAGTGATAGATCAGATGTAAAGAAAATCACTTCTGCAAAACCAATTTGCTAAGGGGCTTGTAAAATCCATTTTTAAAAAGTTACTGAGGCAAAAAAAGCAAAGGACCAGCCAACCAGATATTTTGATTGGCTCCTCAAGGTCAAAACCTGATTACTAATTCATCAAACACCTTACTGGTAGCACCGCTTGAAGAGCAAACAACTCTGTGCAGATGTTCTGCCTAATAATGCCAGTATGGAAAGAAGGCTTTACTCACTGCCAATATGGAAAGAAGGTTTTACTCACTGCCAGTATGGAAAGAAGGTTTTACTCACTGCCAATATGGAAAGAAGGTTTACTCACTTTTGGCAGAGCTGCAGTGGTGGGAGCTGTGGCCTGCTGGGCACTGGCAGCCCAGCTCTGTGCAGGGACACTGGAGAGCAGCAAGGATCTCCTCCAAGGCAGCAGAGGGCTGGTTTCCAACAGGGAACTCTCCCTTCCTGCTCCCCAGCACTCTCCTTTCACACTCATTTTCCAAAAGGGCGATCAGTGCCCTCGCCCAAGCCGTGTCATCTTTGAGCTGCAGGTCCAACAGGCAAATGTCGATTGCCTCATCCAGGTGTCTGGCCAGGAGGCCTTTGCATGCCAAGCCAATGGTGGAGTTTGCAAGAATTTGGTGGCAAATCTCCCGAGCCTTGGTGGCAGTCAGGCCATTGGGAGTGGGCCATGACAGTGGAATTTTCGTACGAACCCCTTCAAAATAATCCTCAGGGAAAAAATATGCAAAGCTCTCCGAATGTCTCTGGGCTGGGCCATGCACTGGGTGAAAGGATGAGTCTTTATAATACTTGTCTTGCCTTTTTGCTTTCCTTAGGTCTCCTATTGGTTTTGTAGAGTCAATGGAGCTGTGGCTATTCATGGAAACATTGTGTGGGAGGGACTTTAGTGGAACCTCGGGGCTTCTTCGCTTTTGGACTGATTTAGAAAAATGTCTTTGACCAAAAGCTTTGGTCGGGGGTTTCCCATCTTTTCTCAAAGTTGGCTCTGCTTCTGCGTGAGTGACAAACTCAGACGTGACATCCAGATATGGGATTGCAAAGCTGTGGTCCACATGGTCATGATGGCAGCCAGAGGGCTCAGGGGAGGGAGTCTGAAAGGCATTTTTTGTGTTTGCCACGGGCACAGGCTTGGTGCTCTCCTTCTGGCATCTGCAGAAACTTTTCCTTTGCTTCCTCTCAGAGGGTGCTGGAGTCTTGTCAAATAAACTCTTCCCTGGAGGAATTCTGATTTAAAAATAGGAAGGGATTAGAAGGAGAAAGCTTTCAACAAATTATTCTATCATACAAGGAAACTTTCACTGAGGGTAGGGTAAGCATAAATTCCCAATCTACAAAAGTTCTTGAGAAAACACTTAAGTTTAACCTGTTTTCTTTAGTCACTTTTGCACTGCCCTTCTTGAGTTGTCCTGTGTGTTTTGTAGAACTTCATGGAGACTTTTTATACCAGATGTTTAAGTGGTTTGCTGGAGCGTTGCCCAACTGCTTGAATTCTCCTTGCAGGACTTTCTCTGAGGTGCAGGTTACCCTTTGTGTACTATACATGAAAGAGGCCTTGGATTTGTCCCTGGGTGTTACAGCTAACTCTTGGAGGATGACAAAAAAGTCATATTTGTTTGAAATCCTACATTATGAAAATCATGTGTGCCTGATCTGTCCTCTAAGATGTATATTGCTAACTTTTTTCTTTTAAATGTCTTCCCCCCCCCCTTTTTTTTTTCATACTTAATTTCATTCTTTCGTTCTACTAGAGTTTTCTTTGATTTTTTTCTTTCAACACAAAGCAGTTCTCTATTGATCATAGGGCTAGGCTATCATATAAGATGAGATGATTCTCTTCTCCCTTTTAAATTTAGTCTTTAATGATGGATGAACTTCTAGAGACTTCAGTTTGAATAAACAGACATGATTCAGGTTTCTTCAGAAATCTCATATCTCTTATTGATCTTGTTTGTGCAGTACAAGAGGAATCCTAGGGCTTTATAGGAAAAGATATGTTTCTTGTCCCAATATTTTGCAGCGTGTCATTACAAGACAAATTTGAAAGAGCATCAAAAATTAAAATTATTTTGGCTTTAATTTTGTCTTGCAGCCAGAATGTTGGGATTTCAGGAAAGGGAAAGCATTTGCCAATATATTGGAGCCAAACACTAGATACTGTTGTTGGAAACTGTAATTGCCTTTATCCAATTTGTTAGAAATACATTTTAAATGGCATATCTGATATTACAAATTTAATCATTTACACAATCATGACTTTAAAACAGAACATCTCAGTGACACTGGCAAAATGAATCTATTTCTCCTCCTGAAACATGAGCACAAACATTTATGGAACTGTTTTGCCCAAAGTGTGGGCTTAGCAGGAGACACTATGAGACAAAAGAGTGGTTTTCATGCTCATGGAAATGCACAAGCTGTTCTGCAGTTCTCTATAGTCCAGGAAAATAAAATGGTTCTGGTGATTGAGAGATTTGTCCCTTGAACAATACATGTTAGTGTCTGAATGAGTGTCCTTCATGCTCCATTCCTCTGGTTCTAATAGAGGGGTTATCTGCCCCGACTTAGCATCAAGTACATTTAAATCTAGACTAAGGCAGCAGCAGATCCTCCTTTGATATAATACTACATAAACTAGAGGCTATTGTAAATATTATTTATTTAATAAAAAAAAAAATCAACCACATAAACTGGTCCAGAATCAGGACAGAAACTTAATGCACCAATGAAAATGTCACTAAAATGAAACTCTTTTGCCTTGACATCTTACTGAAACAAAATCCTCTGTTAATCCTACATGAAACCAATTACCTTTTGGTCAGCCCCTGTCCACAGAACACAGGTGTATGGTGGGGAAAGAATGGAAACCCCACCTTCCTCACAGCCATGCACATACAGCTGCTCCTCAGTGAGCTCAAATGTCCCTCTGTCCCCTGCTTGAGATGACCAGACTATTATTCCTCTGAGCCACCTATTATAATCCAGAAAGAACTAAAGAAATTTTTTTTTCATCCAATTGAGTTGGATGCTATTATAGAGAAAGTGTCCAGAATTTAACAGCATTTCTGCTGGTCTCTTGGCATATTTTTAAATGTCTGAAGATTTTATTTTGCCTACTTAAATCACAAGTTTTAAGATTCATCTCTTCTCTGGTTGCTATTTAGTGACTGGGAAGCTTTGATGTTGTTTTACTGTTTAAAAGTTGTGTTGGAAAGCTGGTGTGTAAAACTGATCTGTGCATGCAGGGCCCTGCAGCTGCTTGAGAGAGGTGGGAGCCAGGGAAAGCTCTGAACTGCCAGATGGTGGGCACTCAGATGGCTTCAGGTGCTGGAGAAAACCTAGCACGCTTTCAGGGTTATTTAAAATGAAATTAAAAACAGCAGCAGAAAAGTCACCCTCCAGCTTTTGTTTTTTACTGGGCTGTTTCTCAGTGAGTGGATCAGAGAATGATCCAGTCTCCTCTGGAGGTGACCTCAGTTTCTCTATTGGTTTGGTTTTTCTATACACGTTCTGAGGGGTCCTTGAGAATCCATCCTTGAGGGTAGTGCAAGATGAAACTCATCACCCCTCCTGCCCCTCTCACTTAGCAGGAGCTTCCCTGCCTTCCCTGAAGAATCACACAGCCCTAGAAAACTCCTCAGTACTTCGTAACTAAATTCCTTTGTATTGTGCTTTGGCTTCAGCTTTTTCAGCAAAATTGCTCTGAGCAAGTTCTCCGAAGGACCTTTTAGCCTTTTTTGGGGCAGTGAGTTATTGGTTGGTTCTTGCACCAAGCTATTTCTCCATCTGCCTTCCCAGAAGCAATCTCTGACTGATTACCCCATTATTAGGATGTTAATGATGGCTGTTGAATTCTAAATAGTAGAATTTATAATGACAGGCCAAAATAGACATTAGGTAGCCATTACTTAGGCCCACTGAATAGAACTAGAATATGACAGAGGTGCTTGTTTATTTTCTGAAGTGTAGGAAGTCTAAAAATTCATTGCTCCCATAGGATTGTGCTGAGCTCCCATATACAGATTAAGTGCAATGTTAGTGTTTTGCCTTCTTTTTCCTTGCTTCACAAACCAGGCTACACAAGCAAGCCCATTTTGGTTTTAGGGGCACCTATTAGGCATGTTTGAAGTTCAGCAACAGGAATTAAAATGTGGGATAGGGATAGAGATAGGGGCAGGGATAGGGACAGGGACTGTGACAGGGAGATGTCAGAGTTGGACTCCTGGCTCTGTTTCCAGACCATCTGCCCCAGAAAGTACAAGTTCTCAGAGCTCACTGTCATCATCAGTAGAGTTGATATTAGGTTTTAGCATGGTACATATATTACCAGACTTTGTCAAAATGTAACATTTAATCTATACTCACATGTTGTAATTAGCATTCAGGAATAAAAGAACAAGAGAAATAAGAAACCCTTAATTAATCCCTATTGTCAGCTACCTACGTTTTCAAGGGTGGGTGGGAACTGCATTTTTCTTTAACAGCTGAGAGGGATCTTAACACAGCTGTTAACATGGCATCACTTGTGAATATAGAATTTCTCTCTTGGAAACTGCTGATGTGTTTTGTGCTGACTGAAGATTAAGCCCCTGTGCTGCTGGGATGGAGATGGGTCTTCAGGCTTCTCCCTTAGGTTAAGCAGATCTCTCTGTCAGGCCATTAGGGGAGTCTGTAATGAAATAAACCCATAAAGGCCATTTGGAACACTGCTAAGTGTAAGAGCTGAAAAGAGGGATGCAGGACTCCAGGCAGCTCTCCAAAATGCGGTTTATTCCATCCAAGAGGTTACAGCAGTCCAGGGTTGTGGGTGACAGAGCTGTGCCTACAGCTGTCAGCTCCAGCTGCAGGCAGGCCTGGAGACCCTTTGGTTTTGGTTACATGGCATTATACACCTTCCTCTGCTGAGCATCTTAATACAGCAGAACCAATCTATACCTTAATTATTATCTATAGCAAATCATAACTACTGTAATTACCACATTCATGTTACTATTCTCCAATCACAAAAAGTCAGTACATTACAGTTTAAGCTAGAAGTTGTTTTCCAGTTTTCTTGCAGTGGAAAATTCTGAGACCTTTTTTCTACTTGCAACATTTACTGAATTGTTTGCCTGTGCTATCTTTCTGCTTGGTAAAAACATCTTCTTGTTTGAGGTGGGTTTATCCTTTGCTCTAAGTCATAAAAACCCCTTCTAACTAACACATCCTTTGCCTTCTTGGTTATCCAGTAAAACTGGCTCAGCAGTTATTTTCTTCTATATCAAAACTCTCATTTCTATTCCTTCTTCAGATTCTACATTCAAAAATCTTTCTGCCAAGCCTACATGTGTGTGAGACTTTCTTGTCAAACTTTCATCCTTCCCAACAGCTAAGAGCATCTCCTGGGTGGGATCTCTGTGGCTTTGTACCTCCACTCCTCTATGAAGTCTTCCTCAGGCACGTTGTTGAGGTCGTTGTGAGCCCTCCCATCAAAGAGGCCACACAAGCCCCGGGTGCTGTTGAAGTCCCTGCCCGGTGTCCTCACTGTCAAACCCATTCCCCTCTCGCTCAGGTCTGCTCGAACAAAGGCCCCAGAAGGGAACAGGATCTGAAGAGGCAGAAAAAACAAAAAAGCTCAAGTGAATTGAAGCTCTTACCAAGCTTTTTATGCAATAAAAAACGTCTCTTTCCAGAAACGAAAATTTCAAAGCAGGATGTTAGTGATGGCGGAGGTAATTTAAGATCACTTAGAAACACTATAAATATTTATTTGTGCTATTATTTAGCTTGCTTTCAGATTCCATGGCATTAATATCTGATAGCATTACATAAATATATAACTCCATGAGTACTTTCTTAAATTAATATTTGCATCCATTGAAGTTTTCCCAGTGGTAAGTTACCAGCTAATTTTATATAGTGACTTCCATGACAATAAGGCCACCCTTGTGTCTTTTATATTAATAATTTTAAAATAATAACATTTTTTAGAGAAACTGCCAAGATTGAAAAATATCTTTCTTCCTTTTGAAGAACTGTTTCATTTTCCAAGGCCGGATTATCCAGAAAATGATTGTGTTTTAAAGTGGATAAAGCAATTTTCTCATTAAAGGACTAGTGGTAGGCTTACACTGACCTTTAAAAGGAAAAAAAAAAACCTAGCAGGGTTCAAAACAAGAAGTAACTGTGTGGATAATGGATTTTTCAGATTGGTTTACTAACCAAATAATAAAAAGAAGAAAAAAAAGCAAAAAGAAAATATCTGTTCAGCTGATATTTTTTTATTTGCTGTATTTTTACAGGTTTAAAAAAAACTATTTGAAAATTTTCTGAGCCTGGAGAGGGAGCAGGAACATGCTATCCTGATAAGTAGCATTAATATTTTCTTTTTATCCAAAAGTAAACATTTTCAGTTAATCTTAAAAAATACATTAGAGTTGCAAACATCTCATTATAACAATTTCAAAAGAATTATTTTCCTTTTCTAAGTGGCCCCTGCCTAAATATAATTTATTCATCCAAATAATGTCCTTCATTTTCCTTTATTTTGGGTGGGGATTTTCTGGTCCCTTTGAAGTTCCTCCCCATCAAATCTACTCATATCTGTGAAGGAGTAACAAGCTCATATTTTTATTCTTGTGCTTGAATCCAGGGTTTACTCAGAGTTTGGCTTCACTAAATTATAATTCTGCCTATTTTAGTTCCCCGTTACTTCAGGCTTTTTCTAGAGGGCTGTGTGTAAAACCCTTGCAATCAGAGCTGCCTGAGCTGCTCAGTCTTCTCCGCTGTCCAGATTAATATCTGGATTTATTTTGGGAGTTTGGAGAGCTCTAACCCTTTCCTATCCTGCTGCCCCGGGCAACGCATCCCACCTGGATTTAATGCTGCTAATTGAGGCTTCAAAGAAGGTTTTTTGAGCCCTGAGTTTGCAGAGTTATTCAGTGACTGCCTGCTGGAAGCTGCCACTTTGCGTGACCCAACCCCATTCCGATCCTCCTTGAACATTGCGGGAGCCAGTGGGAGCCAGTTCCTGAGCTGCATGAGGATAATGATGGACAAGTGCTGGGAGGATTGGGATGCACCCCACTCGGTGGTGGGCTCAAGGATCTTGTTCTCTGCTGTGCAGTTCCTGTAGATTGCCACTCACCTCAGCAGCAGGATTCATATCGTGTCCCCAGTCTGCCCTGATTTGTTTCCCTGAGTTTTACCTCAGGTGTAAATGTGAATAGGGATTCCTTGCTAAGATCATCCTGGTAATAAAACAGTAATTATATTGCATTCAGTTGCAAAATGAAATGACAGCTTGATTCCTGCTTTTTCTCTATTCTATAATTAACAGACTTTCAATTACTGCCTTCCTGAGGTCTATTCCAAGTGAGATCACAAGGAGAGCCAAGCACAGGCACTTCCTGCATCATTCTGGCTCTGCTGTGGACCGATCTTCATCCAAAACATTTCATAGCAATAAATCTTGATGATACAACTCTAGGATAAAATTATCTTCTTGGCCATAATTTGCAGCCCTTTTTTTTACCAAAACCCCTGGTGCAGCCTGCTCTTATTTTTCCAGTGATTTCAGTCTATTAGTGTGGATAAGCAATACTTATGCAAAGTAAGTTGTGGCCATATATTTGTTTAGGCAAATGCTTTATGCTACAGCAAATGTTGCACATTTACAGCCCATTTTCATAGCTTTTGGGGGCTCTCTCGCTCTGACTAATAGTGTCTTACTGCTCCACTCAAAAACTCCATTACTCTGCTACCTGTGATCTTTCCTTGCATATTTATATCTTGAGTTCTGCAAAGAAATTTGCTTTATGTGATGTGGTTGGGTAGTGCCTGGCATAAGCAAACATGGAGTGCTGCAGAGAGTAAGCAGTGCTACACTATGTCGCCAAAAAATTTCCAGAGGTATTTGTTTTGTTTGGTTTTACACTTTGCTAAACCAGCACTTTAACCAGCCACTTCCCTGCCTCTCTTTCTGCAGTACATTTGGCTGCAGGCACTCTGATGGCTTCAGATATTTTCATAGTAACTGTTGGAACCCAGGACATCCCTCTGGGTGCCCTGGATGGCTCGAGCCCCTGCCAGGGGGCTCAGAGACCTTGGCATGAATCCAGAGACACCTATGGCTTTGATTTTAACCCATGGAAAAAAATTACCAACCTTATGTGAGGATTCTCAAGCCACGAGAGTTTAAGTAGAATGATAGTTAGTTTGCTACCAGATAGAAAAGTAGAATTTTGAGTTTTTAGAATGGGGGTTCAGAAGCCAGGATGGAGGGATTTGGATGTGCCTTGTCCTTCTTCTTTCTTCTTCTTGGCTTCCATCTTCTGGGTGATGTTGGCACTTTTGGATTGGTTTAGAGTAGAAACACACTGTCTAACACAGGTGATAGGTATTGGAAAATTATTGCAAATAATGTAAATGTAGTTTTTCATATAAAAAGATAACACCGCCCCAGGGGCAGTCAGTGTGCCATGGACTGACTTGCTGGACAGAGCTCAGCAGGTCAAGGAAGAAATGTTTTAGATAACAAAGAATAAACAACCTTGAGAAGCACAGCCAATGAATCATGACTCCTTCTTCATTCTCAGGGCTGGGAAAAAGAGACTTTCTAACACCTCAGGGTCATCTCGACCACAGAAACCCCGAGAGCAACTTCACTGATAATTCAGAAATATTCAACATGTGTTCTCAAAGCGCAACCACCACAAGATCATTCAGCCATCCACGCACGTACTGTTATTTTCCTGCCTCCGTAAGACTTCAGGATCTTGACTTGCGGCGATGCCTCGGTGCTTTTGATGGTCAGCTGGGGCCTGCTGCCCTGAGAGTGGCCATTGCAGGTGTCCAGCACCACGGTGTCACCCCCTTCTCGTGCAGCCACGCCGCAGTTGCAGGCGGTGGCGGAGCGGTGGCCGCCACAGTCCCACTGGCGGACGTGCACCTCGAACGCCCGCAACTCGCTGCGGCTCAGCAGGAACGTCCCGATTTTATGGCTGTTGTAGCGCCTAAACAACCACAAAGAAAGAAAACCAGACAGGGTTAGGCACCCTCAGGGTGCACCTGTGTTGGGGGATCGTTGGCACTCGTACAGCAGCGCTCCATAATTAGAGCAGAGTGCTGGCCTTGGAGGAGGGAGCCACGCGCACGTGGGGAGGAGTTTCTCTGGCTCTGTATCCAAGGGAACGCCGCGGCAGTTGTTGGCTGGAAGTGCCTAAGGATTCCTGTGAAGAGCAGGAGTTGTGTCCCAGCTGCTGCCATGGCAATGGGCATGGATAAAAAGGGTAAACATTTGATATAAAGCAAATGGGAAGAAGTTTCTTGCCTCCTTAATAAATGTATTTTGGTTCTAACTGGTTGATTTTAAAGTATCATGTTCTTCAAAGGGAAATCGCTGCTCAAATAACCTCTTCTGTGACTAATCACCAAATTTTACAAGTCTGGCTGTGGCTAGGTAAAGGTTTCCCGTGAAAATCTGGGATTCTACTGAAAGCCAGCTAAAATGAAGTTTGTTCCTCCCCCTCAACGACTTGCCCCTAAGCACAACTTTTACACTCAGTGGATCAGCAGTCAGAGTGGAGAACAATTTAGGATTTTCACTCTTTTCTGTAAGGAACTTCCCTGCTCCGTCTGGATGAGGCCAAGAGCAGGATAACTTTAATAACTTCGCAGGTGTTTGGCCTCTCCATGAACCCTCTGAAATCTCTGGGGTTTCTACCACAGATGCCTGTGAGAGGATCCTCTTCTGCTTGTTCTTTGTGCTCTCACTTCATAAACTTGTCTCATTCCCACTCTATTTTATTCTGTTGTATAAAAGGAAATAGTAGCCATATACTTAATATATGTTGTTGATGTTTTCTTCCTATAAGCCAACAGCTTCCACCTTTAAAAACAATGGATTATTCTGCTTTCTTTTAAGGCACTGTGATTAGTTTTAAACTCAATTTTTATGAAATTAACTAATATGGAAACTAAACCATAAGCTTATAATAATAAGCTTTATTATTTTCTACAATAAAAATGCATTAAAAGGAATGTATAAAATGCTTCAGCTAAATAACAGGATTATTTTTAAAACAGTGCCATACAAACCTCCTCATTGTTTCAGGCCATTAATGTTTCTTATGCAGAGGAACAAATGGCTTGTGAACTGTGACTTTTTCACATGTATATTTCTGTGTTTTGCTCCTCTTCAGAAAAAAAGCTACAGATAACATCGTAGCTTAAAACACAGTAAAAAATTTAAACTCCAGCTCCTTTTCTCTGATAGAAAACACATCTGATTTTATCTTTCATCTTGAAAAACTTAGGTTGGCCATAAAGTGATAAGATTTTGAATGGTTCTGTCTCATCCTACTTTCTAATCAGATACATAAATCCTGTATTACACTGCATAGATGCTGCTGCTAAGATTGATCAGAACTAAGGACAACATAAAAAACAGATAATCTCTTCAAACCTCTAGTACTTGCTCCATTTAGATGTCTGTTGGGGAGAAAGAGGATATTTTATGACAGCACCTTCCACAGTTTCCTTCTACAGAACAGCTTAGAAGGAGAGGTGTTTACGGAGGCTGATGGGAAATCAGGCACCAGGTTGGCTGTACCCAGACTAATCATCTCTGTCTGGTAGAGAAGGCTCTTTTTGCATATGCATATAAATGTCATTGCAGTCAGGGGAGCTATTTATTGCTTAATAATCACTGACAGTGGACCCAATCCAACCCTCCTGGAAGTCACTCTGAGTCCTTCAATTAAGTCATGGCATAGATTGCACAGCACAAACCTGCACCGTGCCTAAATTAGAGCTTTCAGGAGCCTTCAAATCAGTTGGATGGATAATTGGATGTAGTCAGGTAAACTTTTGTGATGTTTACACAACTGTAATTGTGATAATGATTCTTTGGACAACCTTGGAGTTGCCTGTAGTACTAAATGCCTGGAGTAGGCTTAGTGCAGCTCTTGCATGAGGGAGTTCTGTGTGTTCAGAACCAGCCACCACTGTTTGTTTCTAAATCTCCCTCCACAGTGCCCTTCCCCACCCTGCTCCCCTGAGAGTTGGCAGCAATGGGTAGATGGGGTGAAAAGGGGTTCCCTCCCTCCCTCCCTCCCCCTCTTGTGGTTAGATTGTTTTCCGAGGAGGGAAGCAAGTTCTGGTGCTGGCACAAAGTCATGGCTCGAGTCATGCTCTTTATCCAGTAATTATAAAACACTCCTGAGTGTTTGGTTATGGCAGTGAGCTTCTCTAGGAATAATTTCTGTTGGTAAATCATAAGAGAGGGACAGAAGGGGGTATAGACATATGTCAACTACTACCTAGTATTGTTCAATTAACTCATACACTGCACTTTCTCTTCAGCAAGCTGCACTTTACCTTTGTATTTATTCAGTGTTTTTTGTGGTCATTCCTGAAGATTTTCCACTACAGCTTTGGCACCAAATGACTTGATTTGTTGGCATGACCCTCTAGGCTCCTTCTTTCTCGGCTACTAGGAGCAATTTCATGGCAGGCTTGACCCTCTGAAGAGCTGGGTGATGCTGAAGGACGTTCTCTGCTTTCAGAGTGCTCATCCCATCACGTTGCTCTCAGAGCAGATGTTGGGTTATGTTCAGCAGGCACTGGATGCCTGGGGACAGCTAAAC
The DNA here is from genome assembly GCF_901933205.1 of Camarhynchus parvulus. Lineage (NCBI taxonomy): Eukaryota > Metazoa > Chordata > Aves > Passeriformes > Thraupidae > Camarhynchus > Camarhynchus parvulus. Next base: position 32,598,889 of record NC_044577.1, read on the forward strand.
TGCTGCAGATCATCAAAACCCCAGCACCTGGCAGGGCTACTCAAGCCCAGGACTTCGCTGTGGGCTCCTATGACGAAAGTCATTAAAGCCAACCAGCAAATGGTGCCATTTCCTTGGTGATAATATTATTGGGATAATGTAGATTAGTGAAAATTTTTGAGAAGTCTGAAAAATCTTTTTACGTTTTTTTGGTTAGGTAAAAGGCAAAATAACATAAATTATGTATATAGTTCCCCAATCAAAAGAAATTCCCCTTTTTACTTTGTCCTAAAAGGATTTTCTGCATATTTAGTTTTAAGCTAGTACTTCATATTTAAGAATCTGCGATTTATGGCATGAAAAGCTTTTATATTTATAATGTGCCATAACCAGTAATGAGGGCTATACTTTTGCTTTACCAGGCTTTCACATTTGTTTAATTTAGAAGGTACTTTGCTATAAAAGGAAGTGCTCTCTCTGGATTTTAGCTGGTATAATTAACATTATTTCACATCTACGCTCCAATATACACAAATTGATTGTGCTTATGCTGTAAAATATGACACATTCTTCTTTGATTTTCAGTCACAGCCTTTGGTGAGAAGAACGGAAAGATTACAAGATAAATATTCCTACAGACATGTATTAGCAGGAGGCACAGCAAAGGGGAGTGCTATTAAGGAGTGGGAGTTGGGTATTTCAATTGTCTAATGAATAGCTAAGTACCTCAGATGTAACGTGAGCTCACTATGTCAGATTAAAACCATTGGAAATATCACAATAGAAGTTACAATTACATTGGAAGTGGCCATTTCAGTAAGAAAATTGTATTGCCAATGAGAAAAACACTTCCAGACTTTTGATTTTTGTACCATTTTTCAATTGCACAAATTTATTTAAGTAACTATTTTTATTGAAGATAAATTTTAAATTTTTAATGATTTTCATTTAAATTTTGAAACCACAAAAAGGTTCTCATTTCAAACGCATTTTCCCACCAGATTCCCTTACACGAAAAAAGAGGAATGCTTCTCTTCCAGACCTCTGTGTCAGCCTTTGCCTCCAGATTATAATTTTGTACCAGGACAGAAGCAGGAATTGCTTTCCTCACTCCTTAAAGACAGAGGTTTAAAATCATTTGCTAACGTGGTAACAATTTCTTTTTGGATAGGCAGTCAGAGAAGTTGCTTAACTGATGTGTAATAAGGTAGCCTAATCATTATAATCATTGAAAGAGAAATTATTTACAATAATAAATGGGAATATAAGTAGGAGTAATGGGACTGTGAAATGATGGGTGGTAAGAAACTTGGCTGAATACCAAGAAGTGATACATCTTAGGGGAATAACCTGGTTATTGAGATGGAAGAAGCCCCATCAGCGTGGCTCATTTAAAGCTGCAGTGGACAGAGCAGGGATGAATGTCTGTCTGCCCACAAGGAAAAAATGAAGCTTTTGAGGGACCAAGCTGATTCTGGGTTTTTCCTCTTTCAAGTCTGGGTGACTCTGAGGCAGGATGACACAGACTGATGGGCTTTTCCAAACTCCCTGGGCCAAAATAGAAGATAAATTGCTCGGAAGCATTTCTGCGTGATATCAACAATAGGATTTAAAAATGAGTTATTCAAATAAAATTGCTTTATTTGGTTTTAGACCTTTTTTTTTTTCCTCATGGAAGCATGGCTGGAAGGGTATCCCCATTCCAAGAGGTACTTTCCAGCTATTTATAACTTCCTAAACACAACAATCAGACAGATAACTGCCTGTTCCCAGCCCTAAATCAAAAGGGAGTATTTTAGAATATAAATGCATGGAGAGGTTTGAAACAATATTCTGATCTAGTTTAATATCTCAGAGTTGAAGTAATTGCAGCTACATGAGGTATGGGAAGGTCTTTGAACCTCATGCAGCTCTAATGAAGCTTCCAAGGCAAGAAAGGCACCCAAACTTGTACGAAACACGTTCCTGGACACATTTAAATGCTGTTCAGCAAAGCAGAAAGGGGATTGGGAAACCATGGATAAACTGAGCTATCTCCTATCTCAGACTGCCCAATTTACATGAAATCTTTGTTACAAGCAGAAGTGCAACCTTTAATGGAGCCACTGCCTTTCCTACTCATATTTCATCAACAGACTTCTCCAGCTTTGACATCATTTCAGATGCCACCTCCAGAGCATGTTGGACTGAAATTGGGATGTCAGGATAGCAGAAATTCCCACCTGCCAAGCCCTTGTGGATGCTGTGCACCCAAAGTCACTGTCAGTGCCATCAGGAGGTCAATGGCAGAATGACCAAATTGGAATGTCATCGGAAATATTTGCAACATTGGATCAAATGTGCCAAGTGCAAATTTTAAAAGCTTTCAGTGATGCCAATTAGCTGGGATAAATAGATTCATGAATGATTAGGGGAGTTAAATGTGGAAAAGTTCTGTACAGTTCAGGCTGTCAAACACAAAGGCACCACTTTGGCTCAGTAAGTCTTAAAGCAGCTTATTGCTGGGTAATACAGAAGGACATTTGGACACCATAAGAGGATGTACAACTTTATCTTTGCATTTTTCCCCTGATATTTGACACTTATAACTTCTGCATTTTTTTATCTGAGACATTAGAGCCATCTTTTTGGGGTTTTTTGGTTGTGTTTATGATTGTCTACTCCAGCTGGACGTAAACCAGCTCTGGAAACAGAAGAAACCAAGAGCATCCTTCTGATGAGTGACTTTGCAGCAGATGTTACTAAACTCCTCTGGAGGCTGTCCCTGTGTGCTGTGCTGCCCTGGTGACATAACGTGTCACTTGGGTGGCACTGGGATGTCACTAACACAACAACTTGTGCTGTAGACACCCCCACAAAGCCACTAGTGATGGTTCTGTTTGAAGAGCATTTTGGAACCTGATCTTTGTCTTGTAAAAATTATTCAGACTCAAACCCATTGCTTCTCAAGGATGAATCCGTTTCTATTCCTTTTGTTAAAAGGAGTACACAGCTGGAAGGAAAGCACTTGTGCTGTTGAAGGAGAACATTCCTCATTGTAAGCAAACCTGTTCAATGCTTTTTTGATATTCTAATGTGAGCCCAAATGCCACATCCAGAAACTGATAACTGCAGTAATTGAGCCAAATTACTTCAAAGTAAAATACTCACCATCCATCAAATGTGATAATGTGTGGATCAGTGAAAGAGTAGCAGTTCCCTGTTGGGAGGTCTCGAACTGTGACCTAGTTAAAATGAAATGTGTAATGAATACAGTCTACACAGCAGTTTTCCTTCATTACTGTTCCTCACAAAACATTAGGGGCAGGATTCATGGGTTAAGTACAAACTACAATCTGACTTCTGAAACGTGATTGCAGATAGGGACAAAATGGGCTTTGCTTTCAAACAACAGGGTTTAATCATAGCCAATGAGGGAGTTCAAAGTGTTCCTGTTCATCTGATGTAATGTCTTCCTTTATCTGGTAAAAGCTGAAGATTTTTTATTAAAACTTTTTGTTAAGGAGTAGATCATTCACTGAAATTACCAGGAGAATAGAGTGCTCATTAAATAGTACTAATTTTAATGCCTGAAGTACGGTAAAAAGGTGTGCTATAATTAAGTCACATTAGCATGTTTTAGTAGTAGCTGCCTGTCCCCTAATTTGACCTCAGATTTCCCATTACAGCATCTCAATGGCTGATTTATCTATTTGATGTGGATATTGATCAGATATTGATGAGGAGGCTCCAAATCACACTGCTTTAAGTATATGGATGAAACAGGAGAGGACCTACTGCAGCTGCAGAGATCTTTATCTACATCAGCCCTTGACTCCTTGGGCACCAGCTGGGTCACAGAGAGAGCCCTGGTGCCCTGCAGGGAGCAGATGTGCCTGCAGGAGCCAGAGGCAGGGCTCTGAAGCTGTAACACCTCAATCTTAGGCAGTGCTGGACCCAGGTCTGCTCAAGAGGGTGTTTTTTTAATGGCTGAGTGCCCTGCTGACCAGCTCCCAACAATGCAGGACTGGGTTGTGTAGTGATTTGTGATATGAAGAGCTCCCAGTCATGCTGGTGGGAGTGATGGAGTGTTATGGTTTTCCATTATCCATCCTGACAGACTGATTTCTTGGCCAGGGCTGTTAATTCTTTGCTCCCTCCCTGCCCATGAGGAGCCCAGAGGTGCACTTCAGTTAGTTCTACCAGGATCCATGGAGCAGGGAAGAAGGATGGCTGCTATATCCCTGTGCAGTCTCTCAGTGACAAAGCAGAACTTTGGCTTTTGGGAACAGGGGTGAAATTAAATAAATGAATTAGAGGGTGAAGATAGAACTTCAGTTCCTGACAACAATCCTCACCGGCAGCAATACATCTTCTGTATTTCAAAATACCCCTTAACCATGACACAGAAACACTGAGATGCCCACCTGTGTCTGGCACACCAAACTTTTAGAATGATGGCCTTGAGGACTGAAAAAATGAACCCCTCTTTGAACAACTTTTTGATCTGGGGTCAGCTGTATCATTTGTGTTTACCCTGTGATATGAAGTGTCTCAAAATTCCCCCATTTTCTCCACAGCCTCACACATCCTAAGTAAAAATTCAGCACAAACAAATCCATGTGCTCTTCCTGCTCTGTTCCCTCTTGCATGATCTCAGAAGACAATTCCTGGTTGGAGGCAGGAGTAGTTTGCTGAGGAAATCCTGTTTAGAGGTATCTAGATGTGTCAGGATGTTCTGCCCACCATTTCTGTTCAGTTTTTAGAAAAACCAAAAATATCTGAACAAATCAGAAGGATTAAAGATTATATAGATTTTAATACATGGACTTTTTCTTGCTATGTTGCAAGAGCTATGTTACATTAAGGCTTCTAATGAACTACAAAGCAGCAATGTGAAAATGGGGGGGAGGGAAGTATTGTCTATTATGTTTCCATATATCAAGTTTTAACAGAGATAAATGGAATTTATTATTAAAATTGATTTATTCAATTTCACACTTGATACATCTTCATATTTTAATGACAGCATTTGTAATTTCAAGAAAAAATATGAGTGTGTGAGTGCATGATGCTGAATTAGCTGTAATTTCTGGTTTACGAACCTTTAAAAGAAGCCAGTTCTGGAGATAAAATGTTATACACCCATGCTAGGCATTTTGCCTTTGAAGACAAACATTCTTTTGGTCCCGGTTAATCTTATTCTCTCATGACAAAATCCACAAAAATTAGGGCAGGGAATTTGCAGATTTCACTGGGGGGTTGATTTCAGTTACTTAAGATATGCCAGCTTGGATGTGCCCCTGCTCTGGGAAATTCAGCTCAGTCAAATCTGTGCTCTGGTTAATTTTTTGGGGTGGTGGGATTACAGGTCTCAAACCTCCCAGCTGAGGTCCTGAAATAACTTCATGGAGAGAGGGCTGGTCCTTGCTCATCACATTTCTTTAGCAAGGCTTTCTACAGGGAAAATGTGGCTTGCCTTCCTGATTGTTTTTTGGTTTTTTTGGTTTTTTTTTGTTTTTTTGTTTGTTTGTTTGTTTGGGGTTTTTTTTGTTTTGGTTTTTTTTTTTTATTTTGGACATTTTGTAGTGGTATAAATGAAGAGGTGGAGCAGCCACGTGTCATTGAAAGTGTCCCGGTAATTCACAGCACAGTCACAAATTGAACACAGCACTGCTGGGTCCCCTTCTCCTCTCTCCTTTCTGAGGCTCTGCCTTTCCTCTGCTTTTTCAGAAAATGTTCCCCAAACCCTCAGTTTCCCCCTCCCTCCTTCTCAAAAAGGTGCTCATTCCCTAACCCATGTTCTCCCTCTCCCCTTTTCCAGTGAACAGAAGCACTCCTGGTGACCACTGTGTTCCAGCTCTTGGCCTTACTGATGTGCTGATTAATAATCAAACCTAAATCTGTCAAAGCACAGGGAATTCCATTTAATTTTCTTGGTGTGTAAAGTGACTGATTTGCTTTACTCTGCTGACAGAGGGCAGGGTTAAATCAGATATTATGAAAAAAATTCTTTATTGTGAAGGTGGGGAGGCCCTGGCACAGGTGGCCCAGAGAAACTGTGACTGCCAATTCCCTGGAAGTGTCCAAGGCCAGGCTGGATGGGGCTTGGAGCAACCTGGGACAGTGGAAGGCAGGGGTTGGAACTGGATGGTTTTTAAGGTCCCTTCCAATCCAAATCATTATGAAAATCATCCCTAAAATTTTATTTTCTTTGGAAAAAAAAGGACAAAAAAAATTAAAAACAGGAAAGAAAAAGTAAAAGAAAAGCCTGTCATTTAGATTTGCCACATTTCCCAAGTGATTTCAGGACCTCACCTTCACATCCCTGGGTGTGTAAGCCCTCCAGAGCACATCCCCTGGCGCAGCTGGCCGGGCGCTGAGGCGGCTGACGCGGTTCCCGTCCTGCGCGAAGTCGGTCACAGCTGTCACTGTCACCCTGGCTGCTGCACAGCTGCCCCCCGAGCACGGCCCCGGCAGCAGATCCACCTGGCAGGCCGAGAGGACGATGTCTGGGGGCCCTGGGACCTGGCTGCCTGGAGTGAACACCAGCACAGAGTCTGACAGGAGTTGTCCAAAGTGCCACCCATACCCTGCTCTGTTCAACAGAAACGCTTCTGGTTCCAGGACACACACGCCTTGTGTCTTGGGTTGAAAGATGTAGCTGGGTGTGTGTTCTATTGCCATCTGTTAGAGGTGGGGCAATTATCTTCTGTTCATTGGGCAGTTTTCTCTATGTCTTCCACAAACCAATCCTCCTTCCAGGAATCCCCTGTCCATGGCCGGTGAGTGTCCCTGCATGGCTGATAAAATTCCATCATCCCATGGGGAGAGGCTCCGCCCAGAGGAGGAGCCAAGCATTCCTACCTGGATACAATCTGAGGTTTGGGACGCCACAGCAGCCTTTGCCCACTGCATTCCCAGAGAAGCAGCCTTCTGCTGCCCTGCATTGCCAGAGGGAGCCCAGGCCCATCTGCAGCAGCCCTGGAGCTGCAGAGGAAAACTCCCCCCTTGTGCAGGATCCCTGCTCCAGCAGAAGCACAGCTGGCACTGCAGGAGGGCTGAGCCACCGTGGGATATGACTGCTGGTACCACCCTGACACACAGGGGATCAGCTCCTATTCTGACTCTGTCAGTCAACAATACCATACTTTGTTGGTATTTTTTTTGGTACTATTGCATTTGTATTTTTTTTAATTCTGGTAGTAAAGAACTGTTATTCCTCTCCCCATATCTTTGCCTGAGAGGCCCTTAATTTCAAAATTATAATAATTTGGAGGTTTTCATTTTCCATTTCAGGGGAGGTTCCTGCCTTCCTTAGCAGACACCTGTCCTTTCAAACCAAGACACCTTGGAACTAGATGGGCTTTGCATGAAGACAGTTGTGACTGACTGAATCTGGCATCCCCCTGCCCTCTTCACTGTGCTGCTTTTTTATCCCCAAAGTTTGCTAAAAACTTGGTGGTGTCTATTTTTCTACAGGTGCTAATATTTCTGGGACACTGGTGTTATCTTTATGGGTCCATGCCCAGGGAATGAAGACAAGTCGTTCTCATGACAAAGAAAGAGATGAATCTGTGTTCTGGAAAACAATTCTCCTTCACTGTCTGGAATATAAGGAGGTATCTGCTGGGAGGTATTTAATTTAAAATTAACAGGTGTTTTGATGTGAAAAGGGAGGGTTCTCGAGTAAGTTTTCGGTGAACTATACAGTCACAACAGCAAGGCAAATGCAGCAGGTCTGTATTTGTATTTTTTGGCTCGGTTATATTATGATGTTTTGCTTCCCAATCTGTAAAATGATGATAGTTCTATTTGTATCCTTCACAGAATTATTGTGCTGATAAATTCACTAAAAAAATGAGGAGAAATAATAAGCTATGGAGATACTGGCTATGTGAGCACCTATGGTGGGTAGAGAAATGATGTGTGGTGACAAAATCAGTGTGACAATGGCACTGCACATCACATCTTTCCTAAAGGGACCTCTACACACAACCAAAATGGCAGTATCCCCTTCTCTCGGGTGCTGACCCTTTCTGCTGAGGTCTCAGGTGAAGGGCAAACGCGGATTTTTATTTCCATAGGTGTGTTTTCCCTTATACACACTGAATCGTGATGGCATTTAGTTCTGAGCCATCTGGTCTGCACTACATACATTGTGCATTTTCTTCTCAAGAAGCCAATCAGGCTTTCAGGGATCGTTTGGTTGATAGGAAATGAAACTGTGGCCCTGCTGAAGCCAGTCAGAATCTAAATGCTGATTTCAGGACTTACAGTGTTTCTTGAGGAATACTTAGTTTTCTGTCCCAGACCGCTAATTATCATCAGATGAGAATAAAGTTCTAGAAACGGTGGACATAAAATTAATCTGAGATGAAAACAACTGATTTTCTGATATTAAAATAAGTGATTTTTATACCATTCTTCCCATTTGTAGAATTGCTTAATAATTTCTGGAGATGGCATTAAAGAATTGTAAGATGGCATTTCTAACACAATCAAATAATCACTATATTATTCCTTATGGAGAAATCTCATGAAATATAATTTAAATTAACCCTGTACAGTACTATGGGAACTGAACTAAAATCTACAGATATTAATGACATTTTATCTCTCATATCAAATCCTTAAAGGCTGCCTCACCTCACATCTTATAGAAAAGTCCTGGCTCATTTTCAAGGTTCTTGATTCAATTAAATTGGAGGTTTCCATGAGGAATAGTTATTGCCATTACAGCCCCATGAGCTGTGCTCAAAACCCAGAACAAAAGTTTAAAATCAAAGAAAATCATCTTGTCAAAACAGTAGCGATAAACTTAACAGGAGCCGAACTCCAGTGGCTCTGCTGTGCCTTGGCATTCATTATGATATTGTCTGAACTTGGAGAGATATTTCTGTGCTTGTAATTAGCTTTCTTATCACTTATTCCCTACATAATTAGCACAAGAGTGTGGTTATATGGATTCAGTCAGACAAGGAGCTTGTCAGTTAATTTATTCGGTATAAACGAATCATAGCTGAAATCGTTTTTATTTTTAATTTCCAGCACTGTGGCCAGCACACATTTTTCAGAAGCCCGCAGTGTTCCTTCAGATAAACTAATGGAGCCTAAAGACAATAAAGGCTCAGAGCAAATGTGGTTGTGCAGACACCCAGCAGCAGATCCTCAGCCTTAAGTATATATAGATAGCTCAATAGATAACAGCCCGAGTGTCGTCCCAGGAAATAGCCTCAGGATGGAGCAACCAAGGGCTAGAGCTGGGTTTAGTCTAAGCTGCAGAAATGAGTTGATCAAAACTAACAGGAATTTTCCACTTCAGTGACAACTTCCCTCAAATATGAGTTAATTGGACAAGCTTGCCTTCCTCCTGGCACCTCTTGGCACCAACATATCAAGCCCATTGACAGCTTGGAAACAGAGCTGCTTCTGCAAGTCCTGAATCCTCTCTTTCTTCCAGTCAAGTGCACACTGTGGGACTGGAGGGGACCTTGGTGAGGGGTCAGTCCCAGCCCAATGTGCTGAGCTCAGCCTCCCCACCTGAGAGCTCCTGGCCCACGCTCCCAGTGCCAGAGGGATTCTGAAAGCCTTGATGGATGCCTCAGAAAATGTGAGTTAAACAAATGGCCTTGACTGGGACCAATTCCTGTCTGATCCTCAGTGCCTGAGCTGCTCAGGGTCTGTGGGGATGTCCCAGCACACAGCAGCCCCGACACCCCAGTCCCTCAGTGTGAGGCTGCTTTTCCTCCACCTGGCCATCCAAGGAAATCCATTCCCATGAGCTCAGAGGATGTTTTCCTGATGGAGCAGCCCAGACTCCAAGCCAGGAGCAGTGTGTAGAACAGAGCAGCACTGAGCCATGGAGAAATGCAAAGTGCTGCATGTACGAGAGCCAACACAGCTGCTGGAACCATAAGGTGCTGCTCAGTCTAAGTTCATTGTGTTGTGATACCATTTAAATCATTTTTCTTTCTTCTGTCTAAGCACTTGGCTGATTGGTGAGGGGAGCTAGGAAAGGGAATTAAAAAGAGAAAAATATCAGGACCTATCTGGGCTTTGCCAACATTTTTTAGAGTTGCCTTTTTGTGGGTAGAGAAATTACAGCTGTAATCCTATCTCTAAACATTTCTCTTGTTGAGTCACTTATGGAAGAGAAAGAAGTGACTTGTTAGAAAAAAGTTTGGGTGTTTTATTTGGTGCAAATGGAAAGTAAATACTCATGTGTCACCCTTAGGCAGGACAGGTATTCCGCCGGATTGACCTGAAGACAGCATTTATTGAATAAAAGGGCAGGAGTTTTCTCAGTGACATTGTCAATGTTTTCAAGTTAATAAAATTAAAAAAAACCCTAATCGTTTAGAAAGAGAATAATACATAAGCACAAAAATGATTTTTTCCTTCTGTATTAAGTTAGACAAAACTATAAGCCAACAAAAGAAAGAAAAAAGGCTTCACTATGCATTTACTGAATAATAAATCTGCAGGGGAGCTTTTTATTGATAATTAATGAAATTATTCTACCTAAGAACCTTCCTGCTACAAAAACACCCTAAAAATGGAATTTTACGCTCCTGGAATTTAAAATAAGTTCTTCTACTCTCAGTTATTTCATCCATAAATCTCAACAGACTACTGTTCAGGTTATTGCTAGTCAGATTTATGGCTTCGGGGTTTTTTTCTCTCAAAAATCTGTCAGATGTAATCAGCTGTTTTATTTTGCAGATAAAACATGGCCTAGTTTGCTGATTTTATGGCTTCTGCCCTTTGGTATTATTGATATATTATATTTTCTATTAGAATTCATTGTAACCTAAATTGTGGCAAAAGCAATCACATTGATTAGATGTCAATATGTAAAACTCTTACCCAAGTCCTCAGTGCTTAGTTGCAAAGTGATTTTACAGGAATCATCCTGCCCAGGACAGGCAATGGGCACTGTGCTCAGGACAGTCAAAACATGTTCCTTGCCATCCTCTGCGATTTCCAGTGATTCTGGCAAAAACTGGAAATAAGAAACAAGAAAAGAACTTTAAGATAATTTTGACAGACAAGAGTGATGACAGATTAATCAGGCAACGCTGATATCTGTGAAGTCTGAAGTGGTTTTAACCAATTATTAAGATATTACTTGCAAAATAATAATAATCTTTATCATAATCTCCTTAATAATAATACATTTTGCAATAGTGATCTTCAACTTTATAAGGTAAAATTGCTGTTAACATACTTTAACTACATTATTTGCAATTAAGAAAATGTTTGCAGTTCCCATATATAATGTGTAATTGCTTCTCATCTCCAAATCAGAAAGCCAGCTTTTATTAAGCCTGAGAACAATGCTATGGAATTTATTTAATTTTTAATATTCTTGGTTTAAAGGAGCTCCTACCCCAGTGCAGTAGGAGAAATACCATGGCATAAAGCCTGGCATAAGCTCATGGTCACGGACTCTTTGCTTGTAGTCTGCGCCAGGTGCAAAATAATTGCAATTTTTTACCAATTCCCCTTCTCTGCTATGGCAGGAATAAGAAATGCTCTGCACATAAAATATTACAGGTTTGGACAGAGAGCTGGGGTTGTGCCTTTTCTGTCTGCCCATTGTCCTGGGAAAAGAGCAGAAACAGCACTCAGGGCTAGCTGGAAATGGGAATTTCCACTCCCTGGAAAATTCTGATGTTTAAAAAAATTCCTCAGAAACTGTTCTTCAGATGCCACACAGAATGGGCTGCCAGATGTTTGAAACCCCTTTGATGGAGGCATGACACTAAGATACTCAGAAGATCCCAAAAATCTCCTGACAGACTAATCCTTGAGTGGGATTAGACCTGGTGCTTGCACTCTGTGTGAATTTATCTCCAGCAACTTCTGTTTTGTAATGCCTGACTGTAGTAGGATGATGGATAAAGATTCATATTTTGTCTTCACTTTGTCCTGGTTTATTTACAACAGAATTGTGCATCCTTTGTTTGTAGGTTTGTAGGTTTGTAGATGTGTCTTCCCATCTCACAAAACCCCCAGAGCTGTTCAGGGCACCTTTACCAGCACACGGACCTTTGCCCATACTTTGTGGCACATCAGTGGATATTTTATGAAAAATCCCTTTGCCAGGATTTCTTCTCCTGGGAAGATGAGAAGCCTCAGCTTCTCCATGATTTGCTCCTCTGAAATGTGATTTGGAGAATTGTTTACCCAGCATGTTAATTGTTTTTAATTAATGGCCAATCCCAGTCCAGCTGTGTCAGACTCTCTGAGTCTGTCACGGGTTTTAATTTTTCATTCTTGTTGAGCCTTCTGATGTCCCCTTTCTCTTTCTTTAGTATAGTGTCAGTACATGATTTTCTTTTGATATAATATAATATCATAAAATAATAAATCAGCTTCTGGGAACTTGGAGTCAGATTCTCATCTCTCACCTTGTCCTGGGCACCTCACAACACCGCAACAGTGCCAGTGGTGCTTCAGGGTGTTTTACAGACAAACTGAAAGCCATTTTCTCACAGTGAACAACACTGCTTGTGATCATCAGAACTCATGTTTCTTCATCGTTATTTTCAAATATTCCCTCATCAGTGACTCAGGGCCATGGGCATTACCTTAATCCCAGCATAGAAACCTTTGCTGTCCTCAGGCAGTGATTGCTGCTCAGGAGAGTCCCTCCTAAAAGCTGTGACAGTGCAAAAGACCTGTAATAAATGAATAAACATCACATGCTATAGCATTTCCTGGGTAACATTCATATAATTATGCATCTTCCTGTTGCTCAGAATTTTTAAGCTTTCATTCTACTGCTGAGATATCTTTTGGGGATTTAGGCTTTGAGAATATTTATGTGAAAATTTTGAGATTTGGAAGAATTTTTGATGCATTTAATAAGCAAAGAAGTATGGTGTTTGTCTCAACAATTAATAGCACTTTATGCTCATGATGTGTTTTCTTCTTCTTACAATGTGTTTTTCTTCTTTCTTTAAATACCTTGTTTTGTGATTTTGACTCATTTTACTAATGAAAACCTACATTGTTCATAGATGTCACTGTCAGAATTCAGGCATTTGCTCTTGGGATCCCAGACTCCAGTCTGTCCACTGGATCAAGCATCTTCTCTCTGTACCACGTTTGTAAGCATTTTATTTTAAAATTTGAATTTGTTTGACAGTCATCCAGTCTCAGAAACTGTGTCAGCAATAAGAGAAGCTTATTTTTTTTTCCTTATAGTTTTATAAAAGATGATGCAGATGTGCCTACAGGGTTTATATTGTATTAAAAAAAAAAAAAAAGAAAATTCACCCAAATAAAAGCTCCTCCAAACACAATGTACCAGGACACTTATGTTGTATTCCTAGCACAGCCACACAACTTTTATCTCTGCTGAGCCTGCACACCATCTGCCAACTTAATGTTTCATTGGTTTCAGAAGAACCAAATTGCAGAAATCATTTCTAGGACCATAAGATTAAAATACAGAAATTTTCCTTAAAGCAAATGACAATAGACTCTGAAACTGTAGTTCTGAATATTTTTTTTTAGTCTTCTTGGAAATGAAGTAACAGATTGTGACATATTAAATCAAATTCCAGATACTCAGATAACATATTTATAGCTGCTGCCTTTTTTAAGCCTCAAGTAACCCACAAGGAAGAGCTGGACCAATCCAATTTATTTTCCATTATAACAAATGCCTTTGGATAGATTTTCCAGCATCACTCACTGCCCATGCTGATGCTTGTAGCTCTCACCTGCTGGCTCAGGCACGACCCTCATGACCACTACCTGCAAAGCAGGGTCTGCACCAGGATATTCCCAGATTCATGTGGCCATGAGCTGCATAACAGCCTGCAATATTTCTCTTAGCACCCTAAAAGTCCCTCCTCGTTACCATCAAGCCATGAGTTTCCTCCAAACTGAAGAATCCTCTTTCCCACCTCATTTGTGCACAGCAGAAATTCCCCACCAGCAATACAGCGTCGTTTGTAGGCCTGTGGGGAAAAACAAGTGTTTTCTGTGCTCTGGATTATTTCCAGTTCAGCTCAGTCCCAGGCTTGTGTGCCTTTTGGGATGGTTTTACCTTCACAATTTTTCTCACTCTCTTGCAGACAGCTCTGGCGTGTTTGGCCCAGTGAAAATGGTGTCATTTGTTACATTAACAAGATGGAAGCCTTGAGGTCGTACTGGGTGTACTGGGGGAAAACCAGACAGATCTCACCTCACAGAGACACTTTACAGTTAAAATTCCTCAGATATTTCATAGTTATCCAGCCTGCCTCTGAAGGAGAGCAACTTGTTGTCTCCTCAAGGTAATAAGCCCCTGTTATCATTAGATATTTATTATCTCCAATCCTTCCCTAAAGGCTTATGTTCAGCTTACAGACTTTTCAAAACAGTTCTTCTGCTGGGAAGGCAGAAAGTGAGTGTTGATCATGCTCCTGCTGCTGCCACAAGGCGAGTCTGCAAAATCAGGATCTGGCAAGGTGGTGACAACAGTGAGAGGGTTCAGATAATTCATATTCCCCCTACCAAAAACAAACAGCACTGCCCCCCTTGCAGAGCTCATGGAGCAGATCACATGCACCCACATTGGAGATGATGTATTTGCACTCACTGGGCTGTTTGCACTTTTGGCTTCAGTGCTTTTAAGCAAAAATGTTCCCACTGAGATTCCCTCTGAGCCCAGCACGAGGAGTGTTTGTGCCAGGGAGGGAGCTGCAGCTGCCAGGCACAGGCACAGGGATGCCCAGCACTGACAGAGGATGGCCTGGTGATCTTCCCCAAAGTGATATTTGGGTAAATATAGAACCCAGCCTAGTTGTATTTCCTCTCATATCTATTTCAGAGGTATATTTTATAGATAAAGCACCAAACACTCAAATAAAAAATTACTCCCTAATGACACACAGAGATATCTGTAGACTATCAGTCCATCCCAGCTCAATCTTCAGTGCTTTTGGAGGTCAGCACAAACTTTAAAAATTCAAAATGTATGGACAGCCATCACAATTTACATTTTATTTCTGCCTTTTATACAACTCCCACCCTTGTTGGGTGCACACCTCACAATCAGCAATGTTCATCAGATACTGAGCTACAGGTTGACAGTTTGTCACATAATTATGATAGTCATCCCAAGGAGAAGGGATTTTTTTTGCCTTCAGCTAAATACTAACTCTTTTTTCTGCACTTCAGTAATCAACTTTTTCTTTCTCTTTTTCTCTTCCCCCCCTACACCCATCTCAGGATGCAGCCTTTTTAAAGCAAAGAGATAAAAGCACCACTGACAGCATATGCTGATGGCCGTGACAAGTTAGGAAGTATTTTTCCACAAACTCATTGGATTTGTTAAAAAAAAGTCAAATTCTATTTTTTCATCATCTCTTTTAAAGGGACAGGTACCCTTGGACAGAATGACTGGATTGCTTCTTAATATGGGATGCTTTGTTTTCCCTGTGTGCTGGCAAAACTTCCCATAGGGCAGAAAACTTCTTCTAGGCACAAAACTCATATCAAAAAAGGCTCTTTTAGCTAAGAAGTGTCTCCCTTTGTGTGTGTTGGAGCAGATTTGCCCCCTTCCATGGACTCAAACAGAGTTGTTCCTATTTTGACATGAACCCCACGAGGAGCTTCTTTAGGTAAAAGCAGAAGTCATTCATTAATTAGGTGAGGGTCAGTGAAGCAATTTAGGAGAATATTTTAATGCCAGGACCTGTCACCGTCCCCAGAAAATTTCTCCCTAATAACTTGCACATTAAAATGTGAGTATTTTCCCCTATAGCTTTCAGAACTCAGGTTTCCTCCAAATCAGTTATTTCTACTTATTTTGATGATAATAATGTCTTCAATTTCACCTCTTCCCCTAACTAATTCTGAATGTGGTGTGGGTAGTCCAGGCTGGGGCAAGGATGGGGATGTTTGCCAGCAGGTCCAGCTTCTCCCTCTCCATCAGCCTCTGTATGAGCGCAGGGGGTTCAGTTAACCAAGGCAGCTGTGGGGAGCTCCCTTTTCCCCATAAGGAGCCCTTTAGGGTCACCTCCTGCTGGCAATTGCCTCAGCAGGGCAATCTGGGGGCTGCAGAAGGTGCAGAGGGTGATTATTAACAGGAAGGTGATTATTAACAGGAAGGTGATTATTAACTCTGAGTTTGGGTCACCCTCCTGCAGTATCACCCTTGTCAGAGCAGGCTGGGGCTGCAGGGCTCAGGGTGACACTCCTGGATGGAAGGTGGAGGCTGGGCAGGGAATCACCAGGCCAGGTGAAAGGTGTGTCCTGATGGCTCTGGGGCACTGGAGCTGCCATTGCCCTCTCCATTAAACACTAATGGGCTGGGGTTACAAACTGCTGGGAGCTGGGAGGGAGCTGGGGCTTGCAGCCTTGATGTAAAGAGCAAAGGATGAGCAGAACTGAGGGATGACATTTCTAGGGAAGCTGGAAGAAAAGGAAAATAGTTCTCATTAGCTTGAGAAAATGATCTGGCTGTAGGTATTTGCAGAAACGGGTAGGAACAAAGTCTCTGGGAAGGGTTAGCAGGAAGGGGAAAGTCGGGAGAATCTGTCTTTGATTTAATTAATGAGCTAGACCTTGCAGCTTTAGAACACAAATCACTCCCTGTGAGGGGCTGTTGGCTGTGTGTTGGGGTGCGTGTTGTTTTACATTGTTTTATTGTTCTGATGCGGAGTTTTACAAGTTTTATATTTTATTCTCATTAAGTTCTATTGGTTCAAGATGGCTACTGAGCAAGGGGATTTCCAGGGTTCCCTCCCCCTCCCTCAGTGTCCGTTAGTTGTCAATTAGCCGGGTCCTCCTATTTTCATGCTAATTCTTTTGTCCATCAATGTTCCCCCTCCTTTGTTTCCCTGGTTACCCCCCTGTCCATCACCCCCACCCCACTCCCAAGGTCCAGAAAGTTCCTCGGGGTTCGGGTGGTGATTGGGCTAGGGGGGAAGGCCACTCCTTTGGTTTCTGTTGATTTGTTGTCTGATGTCTCCTGATTTGATGTAATGTCTCATGATTGGCTCTGTGTTGTCTCTCCCTCCCCCTGGGGTCGGCTATATAAGGCCTGACCAGGGGGAGGTTCGTGGTCAGTTTGTCGTGACCCCTATCCCCTTGTGTTCTCCCTGCTCCTAAATAAATCCTTCTCCTACCACGGCAAGCTGACTGACTCGCATCATCCTTCCTCACTCCACCGCCTCTCCAGTTGCCGCTGTCCGTGACTTCCAGTCTTTCTTCGCTAGGACGCCTCCTGTGGTTCATACCACCCAGGGGTCCTAGGTGGCCAGGGGATTGGCTCTGTCTCGTGACAGCCAGTCATCCCCCAGCTAAGACAGACTGTGGCCACTCAGATTCTCCTTTCGGAGTCTCCGCTCTGTGGAGCAGCCGGGCCACTTACAGCAGAGCGACCGCAGCTGTGCAAAGGAGGGAGCAGGTGCAGCTGTGTGACCTGGCCCTGGGGGTACCCAGCCCTGCTCACTTTGCTGCTGGCTGCACAGCAAGAGGGCAGCTCTTCCTTCCCAGGTGCCACATGGCCGGGCAGAGTGTGGGAGCTGACTCTGGGTCATCATTCTGCCAAGGAAGGAAATTTTCCCAGGATAATGGCAAGGTGTTTTATCATCTGCAGAGTTTTGCTCATCAGCTCTCTGACCCTTTCTGCTTTAAAATCTCTGCTCAAGTTCACCTAGAGTTCCGTTTCTGTGGGGATGCTTCTCATTTTCCGCCTGAAGGTTGAGGAAGAAATTGTAAACTCAGCTGTGACCTACAAACAGGCAGGTCTTCCTATTCCTGTTGATTCTGACAAATCCAGTGGCTGGGAGGGGATTAGTGCTTAAGATGGGGAAATGCCACTTTGTCACTTTGGAGTCCAGATGCTGTGCAGACCTCTGGGCTGGGACAGAGTCTGAGTCAGCGGGAGCTGAGCCAAGGGCATGAAGTGACCCCAAAGGGGAGATGCTGAGAGCCAGTGCTGACTGGGGGTCTGCAGGATGAAACCTTGCTAGTTCTCGGAGAGGAGAATGGGCAAACCCTCAAGATGGCCTTCTAAGTGCTTGAGTGTTTCCATAGGTACAGAATTAATATGATTTAACATTTATGAGCCCATTGCCCAGGATTTTACATTCAATAAATGTAGTGAATTTATCATCTGGAATGAGCTGCTTCTCTGCCCTGGGCTAAACTGGGGCATCTCTTAGAAGTGCTGGCAATAAGACAAAAATCCTATTTCCTTGAGAGATGAAGTGTAAGTGCTCTGCAAGATCTGGCTTCCTTCAGCACCAAGAACAACAGGGCTGTAAGATCTCTTGCCTCATCACTGGAGGTGCTTAAGGCCAGCTGGGATGGGGTTTGGAGCAGCCTGGCCTAGCAGAAGTTGTCCCTGGCCTTGCAGGAGGGTTGGAACTGGATGATCTTTGGACCCTCTTCCAATTCAAACCACTCTATGAAATTTCATGCTTTTTCCCTTCTGAGAGAAAAATAGTTATTTTATATATTGAGGCAATGATTTGCTATCTTTTTGGCTGGGGCATAATCTCCTTCTGTTGCCTAGTGCCATGCAAAGCAGCCACTTCTATCAGAGAGCTCAGAAAGGCTGGTTTTGCTTAAACATTCTTATTTTACAACGAGCACCATGGTTTATGTAGGGTGACAATTGCTCCTCGCCGCGCGATCTTTTGGATTGCTGTGCTGAGCAAAATCTGCACGGTTTTCTCCTAAACACCTTTCTTTCTTAGCATAACTCATTACTCACAGTGTGCTGCTATAATTTATAGATGGCTGTGCCTCGAGGAATGAAATGACCTCTGTCACTATCACATAAATAAGGCTTAGGAATGCCAGGATTTTCACATCAGATGGAGTGGGCTCCTTTCAGAGCTTATAGAGAAATAGTGGCATGTTATAGATTTATTTAAGGCTGCAATAGTTTCATGAACATTGTGCTGCCAGCATTACTGTCTGAAATAACAAAATTGGAACCCAAAGATGGGGGGAAGAAAGGAGACATGATGGCTATTAAAAAATAACTGTCTGTTTAGTCAATACAAGTTCAGGAATGTTGGCTGGTAAATCTCAACTCTTCTCTAAGGTTTGACTGTGTATTAAAATATATCAATAGCTATTCCATTATGTGACTGACCTATTGCCTGGAGGTGTTTTTACAAAGAATAGCATTGACATCAACCACCCAAAAAGTGATGTAAAAAAAAAATCATCTTGCTTGGCTGTGTTTTTTTTGTCAAGAAAGGAACAGAGAAGATGCTGATTTCAGGCCATGAATGTGTGGAACCAAATGCAGGTTATTGTGCAAGTAGAGATTATGAGTTAAAAAGGTTCAAAAAAGGCAAGTAGTTTTCAAAATGCTGCAAATTCTCTGTACTGGGGGACAAATTCTGCCTTGAATGCCCCTCGTGCACCCTGGCAGTGCTCAGCCTTGGGGATGCTCCCGCTGGGCTCTGCAGGGAGAAGGGGAAAAGTACTGGAAAGTGCTCCTGATTTATTGTCTCCCCTCTCATATCAGTGTGAATCTGGCCTCCCTTTAATGGTGCCTGAGAGAATATTCTTCCATCTGCATCTTTCCTGGGCAGGTGAGAGTTACCCATTGCCTCTGGGTGGTGGAATTTGGTGCCAGGGTTTGATTCCCCTCTTAGTGGCATAACCTTTCCCCTAGGGGAATGCTGAATTTCTTCAGATTTACACCACTGGAGGTGAGAGTCTTCTCCCTTTTGACTCCTGTTAGACACCCAGACTGGGATGGCAAACAGTGAAATGGTTTTTTAAAAGTCTTTATTTTGTAAGACTGAATTCTCAGTTGCAGCTGCAGCTTCATCGCTTGGTTTTCACCCATGATGATTTATGGATAATTGTAATTAGCCTAATAGGCCATGAAGACCTTTAAAGAAGCCTAACAAGGAAGAGAATGCTTTAGTCTCACTAAACCCACTAAATTAAACATGTAGTTTCAGCAGAGGACAAAGAAGGGCTTACTGGAAACTCAATACAATAAAAATAGTCTTATAAAGATTTGGCAATGCTACTTGTTAACAGAACCATATTTTCTCTGAATCCCTCAGGACTGTTAAAACAAGATTTGAAGTGATTGCAAGTGAAATAATTTGGATGAGAATATCTCTTCATAGCACAAACTTGTCTTAAACTGGCAGAATTATCTGCCTCATCTTATTACATGCGAGGGCATCATCAGTCAGATCCTGAACTGGGCTAAAGAAATCGTTATCTCAGTCAGCATTTCTCAGGCCACATCTGGAATATTGTGTTCACAATTTTGGGTCACCACCACACGAAAACATGTGGGCAGCCTGGAGAGGGTCCAGAGAAGGGCCACAAAGATGAGCCAAGGCCTGGGAAGCTGCCATGAGAGAAGTGAGTTCATTCAGCCTTGATAAAAGAAGGCTTAGGGGAAACCTCATCACCATGTTCCAGCTTTTAAAGAGTGGATTCAAAGATAGAGGGTCCCTTTTTACAAGTAGTAACATGGAAAAGATGAGGGAAAATTCTGATTGACCACAAAAAGAATTTTTTTTCACAATGAGAAGAGTTATCTATTGGAATAATCTCAGGAGTGGTAGATTTTCCTACACTGGTCACTTCAGGTTCAGCAGGAAAGGGTGCTGGGCTGTCTTGTGTAGATTGTGCTTTTGCCAAGAAAATTTAGACCAGATGAACCTTGAACCCTCTGTGAGGGCTGCTATTCTGTGATCCCATGATCTCAAAGAGCTGCAAAATGCCAAGACTATTTCCAACCTACTTTTAACACCAAGACATTGTCCCTATTTATTCTGTTTGCTGTAGCATCACTAATGTCCCTCTGCCTGTAAAAGTTATGAACCTATTTTAAATTTAAAAGTCTTGTTTCTGTACCATAAAAGGCCATGAATTCGTACACAAGTCAATTTTTTTTCACATCTGTATTGGTTTCTGTTTTGTTGTTGTTGAGAGCTGATCATTGTTGCTATGTAAGCCATCAAATATACTTCTTAAAGATTGCTTTGTAATGAACTCTATCTTTCAGTATGCTATTGAACCAGGAATTTGGAATCAGAGAGGCAGAACAACGTGAAAAAAACCCCATAAAATGAATCTCCCTCTATTTTAAAATGTATAATATTTTTTTTTTCCTGTGAAAAGATGTTATTGTGTCTCTGGTCCATGGATATAAAAATTACTGAGTGCACGCAGCTGAGCCTACCTCTGCTGCAAGATACAAAAAGTACTAAACAAAAATTGGCTCAGGCACGTGTACCCACCACTTATACAAACCCCACAGCATTCAAGGTGTAATGCAACTGCAAATATTCAATTTGCCTTTAGAATGTGGCAAAATACCTTCCAAGAACTCACTGCGATTCACAGACATTTTACAGGTCTTGAACCCGGTTAATGTTATTAAATAACCTTGCCATGAAACAGTCTCAGATCTTTTTTTGGGCAGTAGCTCTAAGCGCAGGGAGTGAGGAGCAGCACTAATAAAAACCCCACAGAGGTTTAGGAAGGAGGTTTGATCCCCTGTGTGTGTGTGACCTGTGCTGCTGAAGGCGGTGGCGTTACCGTGTCTCCCAGGCGGAGATTCGCGCCGTCCATCTCCACGTAGGAATAAAATAAAAGGTAAATAATAAAATAGAAAATAATAAATCAAATAATAAATAAACGTAGAAATAAAATAAAAGTTAAATAATAAAATAAAAATAATAAATAAAATAATAAATAAAAATAAAAAAGGTGAAATACCTTCCAAGAACTCACTGCGATTCACAGACATTTTACAGGTCCTGAACCCAGTTGATGTTATTAAATAATGTTGCCATGAAACAGTCTCAGATCTTTTTTTGGGCAGTAGCTCTAAGCACAAGGAGTGAGGAGCAGCACTAATAAAAACACCACAGAGGTTTAGGAAGGAGGTTTGATCCCCTGTGGGTGTGTGACCTGTGCTGCTGGAGGCGATGGCGTTACCGTGTCTCCCAGGCGGAGATTCGCGCTGTCCATCCCCACGTAGGAAAACACCTGCAGGGTTGTCTCCTGCTGGATCTGCTCCCTCTTTCCTGGGCTGGAGAGGCGTGACCACAGCACCCTGAAGTGCACAGGGGGCTCAGGGGGAGGGGGGCTGTAGCTGCACTTCAGGTGGACTCGGCCTTGCACGAGCTCAGGGGTGATGGCCGGCTGCAAAGCCAGGCTTGCCAGCTTGTCTGGAAAAGGAGAGCAAAAGAGGGATGGAGCACACAATGTTATTTTGGTGTTATGGTTGTTCACCTAACAAGAAGATGTCAATGTAATTAAACATGGGATGAGCACTACATTTTATATTCTGGTGACTTAATTAGTAACCACGCAAGCAAGAAGGTGTGTTTTGTATGAAATGTAAAAATTGCTAATTGTGTCCTGACTACCTATTGCTGTTATACCATCTGACCTGCTGGTTTTGAATTATTTTTTCTTTTTTCTTTAAATTTTGCAGTGAGAGAAATATTATTGAAATGAAGCACTCAATTAATACAAATTAATTACTCTGGCAAAGACCCTCAGCTTTGCATTTCCCTGGAGCACAGCCTTTTGATCCAAGTTTTGCAAGAAGCCCAGGAGGGATATGAGAAATCACTATGTTGCAGAGGTGAACTGACTCCCAGAAAGCAGCCAGCCACTATTGCCTTACTTTTTTGCCTTACTCTATTACCTTACTGAACATCCTTTCCAGGCTGTTTTAGGATGTATCTAGGCTAGGTCTGCTGAATATAGTCTCCCTCTGCCCAGAATAATGCTATTGCTCTAAAAATACAGCTTGCTTTCTGTAGGCTTCAACAGGTAATGAAGTCTGAAACCTTTCTTCCTGTTAAACTCCCCCAGAAAGTAGAAACAAAGAAAGGTGTAATAGTGTAAGGGGATGTTTTTCATCTCTAGGGAGCCAGACTCAAGCAAAACATGAAGCTGGTTCAGATGCTTTGAAAGGATAAATTAAGTAACTTTTTCAGACAAGTGTAGAAAATATAATATGTGGGAACCCAAGAGAATAAAATATGAAGCTGTTCTAGCAGAACAGAGAACCAATGTGTTAACATCTGTCCAGGGCAAACAGCAAGAGGCAAGAAACAAGTTACTTAAAAGATGAATAAAGACCAGTTGTTTATACCCTTTTGTATTTCATTTCTTAGAGAAGCTGCCTCAAACCGTGGCTCACATCATGACTGTGTGCAGGAAATTATCCCAGAAGGACAGAGTTAGGTGATCAGCTCAGGGGAGGATGTGAGTGGAATTGCAAGCACGAACTCTGCTTTTCCCAGCTGTGTCCTTTCTGCCAAGTTATGGAGTTTTAAATTCAGCTTGTTTTGCAGCTCAGAAACGCTGATTGCTGTCCTGCTCCTGAACCTCCAGCAGAAGGAACCAGGGAATTGACCTCAACACAAAGCCAAGGCAGCTGGACCCAGCTGAGCCTCCTGTGGTGCAATATTTACAGCTGAATTGAAAGCCATGAGGTAAAAAAACCCAGTAGAAAACCTCCAGATTTAGGTTTTTTCCATCCAATGCATGAGACTGCAAAAACATCCTAAAGGCTAGAAATTAAAGACTCTGAAGGACTGGGCCTCACTGAAAATGAGATTGGGAAGGGATAAGCTCTCTTTTGTTAGAAATGCAGGTGGCTTTACATCATTGAACAGGTATGAATCATCAAATAGGACAAAATTATTCACCCAAAATGTATTGGCAAAAAAGTTCTTTGAACAAAAGTAGTGGAAAGCTTATAGTTTATAAAAAAGCCAAGCTTAAACTGAAAAATGACTATTCAGTTAAAAAGTAATTTCTGAGTAAGAATCGGTTTCATTTATTTTAATGGATTTTTTTATTTCAAATACTGAATTAATTTCATGTCTTATGAGCCTTTCTTCCTTCCTCTTCTTCAAGTAGGAATGTTAAAATATTGATAAAGATAAGAAAATAGTTATCTTTCTCTTTAAAATTTATTTAAGCTTGGATTTTGAAAATTGAAAAGCTGATAACCCTAGTTCCTCAGTGTCATGTTTCTGTCCAAAAACACTGAAAGTATAAAGGTAATTTTTTAATTTTGAGAAAAAAGCATGTTTTCTGATGAAATCTACATACACCTGGCCATGCTCCGAAGTTCAGGAGGTTTGACTGAATGAGCAATTGCTTTCTGCTTTCCCTTTGTTTCCTAGCTACCGAGCAGGGGTTACATCTCTCATAGTAGGCTGAAAATTATTTCTGATGAGAACAATTATATAAATGTCATGAAAAAGATGTTATCAATTTGGTTTGGTTTTTTTTTTCCTCCTTGCAGAGTTTCAGAATTACCCTTTTTTGAAGGGGGATACTGTATTATTACAGATAAGGAGAGGCCTTAGAGACAGTCTCCTGGATACAGAGCCTGGGTACAGCTGAGATGCCTCTGCTCACTCGCTTTGCAACTTCAAGCCAAAGTGGAGCCAAAGACAGTGGGAAAGGTTACACGTGAGCTGTAACCAAGCAGAGAACGCTTCAGCAATACACACCAGATTACATTTTGCACTGGTAATGGGAGCTATTCTTCAGGAACACCTTGGACTGCCACTGATTTATTTCCTACACGCTCCGCGCCGTAGCGGGAGTGACGCTTGACTCGCAAGGTCACCGAGATGCACACTGCAGCACCGGGGCCTTTGAGCACCCAGCCTGAGAGGCACAAGCAATCTTATTGATAAATTCTGTGCTGGTCCTCACCTTCTGCACAGTAGCCCATGCATCCTGGGGTGGGCTGCAGGAGATACACAAAGAAAGCGCCGCAGTTCGTGACGGCGACGGGGATCCGGAACAGGCAGCAGTCCCTGGTGCCCCCAAAGCCCTGCCAGGTGGCACATCCCGTCAGCCTCTTGCTCTCCCCAGGAGCTGGCAGGGATTCAGACTTCAGGGACAGCCACACCGGGGCTTGGGTGCCACATTTGTTCATCTGAGGGTGCACACAAAGGAGATGTTTGCGTTTAAGCGTGGTAAGATTCCTTTCAGGAAAACGAATGGAATAGTGGAATCACAATTAGAACAAAGTCTAACAAACACTCTGGAAAGAAGCATTTGATATGATCAAACTGATATCATTTGATATGATCAAATAAAATGTAATTGGAAAAAAATCCAGAAGATTTGGAAATGGAGTGACTACAACCAAATGGACTGAGATGAAATGAGGGGCAGTGCAAACGACAAAAACTTGCCAAAATTACTCCAATTAAGATCCTGAAATCAGGGAAGAAGAGTAAACAAAGAAACAGAAGAAATGAAACATTAAAAAAAAAAAGAAAAAGGAAAAATTCTGGTACCAAGTGAAAACAATAAAAGTGAGTGAGATGACAAGAAGTGCAGGGAAATGGACCGAAGCTGGCCCAAATAATCCTCATTGAAATCTTGAAATCAGAGAACAAAGACCAACACATACTCTGGAAGTATGTGATCCCTACAATCAAAAACAATGCAATTGAAAAAATCCAGAAAATTTGGAAATTGAGTAAGCACAACCAAATGGACTGAGATGAAATGAGGGGCAATGAAAAGAACAAAAACTTGCCAAAATTACTCCAATTAAAATCCTGAAATCAGAGAAGAAAGGTAAACAGAGAGGAGAAGAACCTATAGAAATGAAATGTTAAATTAAAAAAGGAAAAATTCCAGTACCAAGTGAAAACAATAAAAGTGAATGGCATGACAAGAAGTGCAGGGAAATGGACCGAAGGTTGCCCACATAATCCTCATTGAAATCACAAGATTTCATTCCCTTTCCTGAAAGTGGAGATCACTAAAACACAAGGGCCTGTGTGAACCTGGAGGGTCAGTGAAAAAGCTGTGTAGGTGGGGATGAAAATGTCTTGCTTGGTTTTGAGAGGTGGCTTTGCACAGATAAAACGCTTAAAGGACACAATAACAGGATTCCAAAGTATTTTCCTCTGGTTTTGGTTGGTTTGTATGAAGAAGATGAAAGCATGAAAGCAGGCTAGATTACTTGCCCTGCTCCTGACAGCTCCTGCCCTTCCAGCACACCCTGGACACGTTTGTGGGGCCTGTACCTCTCCCTCACTCTTGAAGAGAGACACACATGAAAGATGGAAAAAACATATGTGCAGGATATGCATGACTTACCTTTCTAATTTTGTTTTAAATTTTATTTTTGCTTTCAGGCTTTTATCTATTAACAAATTCCCCGAATACAGAAAATCCCAAAGCAGAAGGCATTGGTCTTAAATGGTTTAAATGACAGCATGTTGAGTCATGGCCAGGAGAGACTGATTTCCATTTCCCAACTTAAGGATGTGTGTTCAGGAATCTCAGATCTGAGCTGCCCTCTGTACCTGTCAGGCTCTTTCTCCTGACTAAAGGAACACGGTTCTCTAAATCTGTCTTTAATTTAAGCACCTCAGTGAGGAGATTAAGTGTAATCAGGGCCTTATTAAATATACAAAGCCAATTACAATGGTGACTCATTTTTCTGCACCATTACCTAGCATTTGCCAATATGCAAAGCACAGAGGTATTTGAGCTAAAGTTTGGAAATTATTACCAAATACTGACAATAATTTGCTCTCAGACATCAGTCATATTCAGCAGAGCATGACTGCTGCTGTCACTTTGCATTTCTTCAGCCAGTGACAGTGAACCATCTCTACTAGTCCAGCTTGGGGAATGTGATTCTTCCCAGTGTATTTGGCTATAAATCACATTGGGGAAAAAAACCAACCCAAAACCCAGCATTTTTTTCCCAGTGGCCCAGGTTTGCTGTTTCTCTTTCAAGATCGAAAGTTATTTGTGACAGCAGGGGAAGCAGTGAAAGCCAAAGGATAAATTTATTAAGTCACGCACCAGTTCCCTCCTGCAGTCTGAGTTGTACCTGGGAGCTATTCAAGCCAGGCAGCAGGGGCAGGGGAGAAGGGGTGCACGCCCAGGAAAGCCAAGGTAGTAGAAAAACAATCAACAAGGTGACATGACACAGTCTGATTTCCATTTGGAGCCAGTTATTGTCAGGCTTCTGAAAACAAGGATTCCAGAGAGACACCACTGAAATTGTCCAAGGTCGTTGGGTTTTTTTCTCTCCTCCTGAAAAGTGGCAGCAGCTGAGCAGAGAGGCTGACCCTGCCTTCCCTGTTTGGTGTCCTGGTGGTCTTGCAGGTGGCACTGGAGCTCCCTGGGGAGGAGCAGCCTTCCAGCACTGTGCAAGCAAAGGAGAAGAGGGGCCAACAAAAAAATTCTTCTAGGTGGAATTTTAGACCGATCCCTTCCCTTGCTTTCTTTAAAAAACTTTGTTGTGTGTAAGTTTAAAGAGGTTTTTTTCTGTTCGTTTATTTACAGCTTTAAGGGACATGGATGTTTTCTGTGCTGGTAAAAAAAAACCAGATGATGGGAATTTATTCCATCCTGGTCATCTTCTGGCCTGGAGTGCAAGGAGTGATGTGGAGAAGCACATTTCCAAAGCATGCTTATGAGCATACACTCGTGATGACCTGGGAGAGTGGAAAAGACAACATCCAGAGAAGCAGCATGGGAAAGCAGAAGAATGGAAACTGAAGTTCTGTGGTCTCTGTTTCATCCTCATCTGGGTGTGATACCTGCAGCCTGAATTTTCTCCTACACAAGGAAACCACAAACTTCAGTGCCTCTGTAAAGATTGCTGGGCTGGAACATTCTTTTTGAAATTGCACTAAATGCAGGTATTAGTGAGTTCAGCCTGGAGGTGTTTGGAACCACACAAGCTGGAAGAATTAGTTATGGGGAGCAGAGCAGCAGGGATGAGTGAGCACTGGATTTCAATGGATGTGTGCAAACTCAGTCTTCTAGGAAAGGGTTTGGTGAGGAGACACAGCACAAACTGCCCATCCCAACTGTAAAAATACTCTTAAAATTCTCTGTAAAAGAACTTTTGTTGCTTAAAATGAGCTACGGCATCCATCTGATGCTGCCTTTACCAATGTAAATGGTGGCAACACATCAGTGCTGCTCCACTGGGAGTGCAGCTGCTGGGCTGCCTCTGGCCAGGCACACACAGTGCATCAGTTTCCCTAGCTGCTTGACCTTGGGCAGATAACAAATCACTGACTCTCTGTGTACCTCACTTTCTTATCTCCCAACCAGAGGTGGAGGTGGCTGAGATGGTAATAATTGCCTTTGGTGCCTTGCAGCAGTGCTGGGAAGATAATTCATTAATGAGACACCCATCTCTCTCCTGTGCTGGGGGCCACGTAGATAAATGGATGTGAGTGCATTCTGGCTGTGAAAAAAAGACAGAAAGTGATCCATACATAAAACTGGGCCTGGATCTCTTGTTAACACACAGAGGAAAAGCTGAAATGCTGGAAAAAGAGGATGGTGGTTTTCCTCCTCTGTTTTAATCCTCACCAGAAGTCCATGAGCCATTTCAGTGCTGGAGAAAGTGTGGATTGGCATCACTGATGTCAGAATGCAGCTTTCTGATAAACCCCCACGGGGATCTCCTGCATTTGCCCTGGCCAATCTTGCACTGAAACCACTTGAGAGACAGTTTGTTATATAGCATGCACAAATTACAAGCAATGACCAACCCTTACAAGGGTAAAAAAATCAGACTGTGAGACAGCAAGTCATTGCAACAAGCTGTGATACAGGATTACAGGCTGGCCAAGGAAGGATTTTGGTATAAATCAAGTATTTTTGTTTTTCTGGCAGCTCTATGACACACATGAATTTATTTTCTGTTATGAGCTGCATGTGGTCCTTCTGAGTCAGGCAAGTTGCCACACACTAGCCAAAAGGATTTGCTGCATGAGGCCTCTGTGAATCAGAAGACAGACCTGGGAAGGCAAAGGCAAATGTATATTCATGTGTTCAACCAGCAGTAGAGATAAGAACAGAAAAAAAACCAACAAAACAAAACAAAACAAAACAAAAAAAAAAAGCAAAGAAACTTAGAAGAATAATCTAGGAGAAGAGGCTTCAAAGAGCCAAAATTTTCAAGTCCCCACTGTGGCATGATTTCCATTGAGTTTTGTAGCTGTCATCTGGGAGAGTAACCAGAAAATTGAATACAGAGGCAGCAAATGATTGGCATTTAAAACAGAGCATTTACCTGCAATGCCTGCAGTCACTGCTGCTCCAAGGATATTGGAGAGACGTGGGAGTCACACTCAGCAGCATTTCCAAAAGGAAGGAGGAATTACACAGCTGCCTCTATGGGAGAGCAAACTCCACAGGTTCAGGTGTCCACTGACACAGCCTGCACAAAGGAGAATTTCTCCAACACAGGAGGGACACTTCAGGCTGTTGGCAGCCTTCTTTAGTACCTTTCCATACTTCATCCAATGGTAATCAAGTGGTGTTTTTAATCTTCAAAGCATTTTATAAACCTTACCCAATTAATCTTTGCAACACCTCAATGTGGCAGGTAAGCATTCATTAAGTATTTTTGATTCCTAATTAGACACCAGATAATAATTTAAATAATCCAATTTAGAAAGCTAAACAATAAAAAAGAAGTGCTTTCTCCCTTTGCCAAAACAAGGGAACAAGCCATTGTTGTTTAATCCAATGATGTCTCCTTCCATTTGCTTGGGGTTTGGAGTATCAACCAGTTTGATTGATTGGACACTGTGGTTCTTCATAATTGCACAAAGAAATCAAGCTCGATTGTTCTTGTCACTTGGA
Organism: Camarhynchus parvulus; assembly: GCF_901933205.1. Taxonomy (NCBI): domain Eukaryota; kingdom Metazoa; phylum Chordata; class Aves; order Passeriformes; family Thraupidae; genus Camarhynchus; species Camarhynchus parvulus. The sequence goes on from NC_044577.1 coordinate 32,628,481, forward strand.
TATTGCTGAAATTATGCTGTTAAAAATAAGTAGCACCATATGTGAGGAATGCATTGTTTTAGTTGGATGGAGATGGAAGGCTTTTTGGTGTGCTGCTGGTTGGCAGTTAAAGCATTATGATTTTGCATCTGTTATCCACTCAAAACTTTACTTTAGCTTTTTTTTTTTAATTTCTTTGTAGTTAGTTAAAGTAAATAAGTTTGGGGTTTTTTAAATTTCAGTCTGGGGCCAAACTCCACAGAAATCAGTTTACGTCAGGAATATCTGTAGTAGCAATTAAACTGGTGCTTGTCTTGTTTTTCTTTTAAGCACATGCCTCTGAACAATAAAGGCTGTAATTGTAATTTCTACAGAAGGGTTTTGCATGTCTGAAAAACAAGCAAGAAAAACAAAGGCTCTTCATACCTAGCATTATGATTTAGAATATTCACGTTAAGTGTTCAAGAAAGAATTACAGATTAAATAATACCTTGAAGGTGTCACTAGCTTTTAAATTCATAGAACAATTGCAAATCAAAATGGGGCTGGATTCAGAGCAAAATAATAATTGAAACAAAATAATAAATTAATGGCATGCAGCTGAGGTGCTGTGTTTTGATTGTGAGTATAAAATGTTCTAGAAGAGGTTTAAGAGGAGGGAATGAAACTGAGTATGGAAAATTAAATCTCCTCTAGAGGCTGACATATTAAGCATCATGAGCGGGTTAGATTTGCCATGCTTTAACATGACCTTGTTTTATACACCAAAGATTAGCATTTAAACCTGTGTTTGATCCTAGTATACATGTAAAAAAGTAAACCTATAGTGCTAAAAATGAGACTATTGAGAAAATACCAACCCTTACTGCATAACACGTCCTCCATTTACACATGCCCATTTACAGTTGTACGTGAATTCAAAGCATGCTTAGATTTGGAGAGGGTTTTGCTCATTTCGAGGATGAAATTTCTGAAGAAAGGCATTGGAAGTTATCTTGATAACCCATCACAGGCAGGTATTATTGGACATTTCTCAAACAGAGTCTCATATTCATACGTAGCCTGTAGAAAAGCTTGATACAGAATTATGTGTGCCAAAAAATTGCAGTTATGGGGCTGGCTCATGGGAGAGAAATTACTTTAAATCACAGAATCACAGAATCTGTGGGGCTGGAAGGGACCCACAAGGATCATCAAGTCCAAATCCTGCACAGGACAACCCCAAGAGTCACACCAAGTGCCTGAGAGCGTTGTTCAAACACTTCTGAGCTCTGTCAGGGTCTGTGGATCACTTCCTTGCAGTTCTTGGAGCTGTGACCACTTCCCTGGGGAGCCTGTTCACTGCCCAACCACCTCTGGGGAAAGAACCTTTTCCTAATATCCAACCTAAACCTCACCTGACACAGTTTCAGGCCATTCCCTCGGGTCCTGTCAATGTCACCACAAAGCAGAGATCAGTGTCTGCCCCTCCTCTTGCCCTCACAAGAAAATTGAACAACCCAGAAGTGTCTGAACCCTGAAGTGTCTGAACCAGGGGTTGCTGGAGATTGTTAATGTGCAAAAAATGAAATTATTCCCCTTTCCTGCCATTCCCTCCAGAAAAAGACATTCATCTGCTGGTGAGGACAAGCACCTGGGGCTGGTAGAACTTCTCCACAGGAAGAAGAGAATTTTCAGCCCATTTCTGGCTTTGCAGTGAGTGTGGTGTGGCATTTGAATTTGCATTACAGGCAGCAGTGTGCACTGCTCTGCTGTAATCCACAGATTGATCTTTTATCTGACTGTGGCGCAGAGCTTCAATAACATTAGTGTGTGATGTTCCCTCACATTTCTTTTTAATGTTTGTGCCTCCCACGGGGCTTGCCCATATGTACATGTATCCAGGTGTATGCATATACTCTGTATTATTTGAATTCAGAATTCAGCTGGAATTTCTGTAATTGATGTATGTTTTCCCATATTGGCTGTTAAGTACTTCTCTGTATTTTTAATAGATTTTCTGTTGAGCTTTAATTTTTCCATCTTTTGTTCTTCCTCTGAAGGTCATTTTACTATAGTCTGGCCATGTCTGTGCATTGTTTCTTGCTTCTTAATATACTGCCTTAATCTTAGTAAAAGCTTCACTATACCTTTTTTTCATTCAGTGTTTTTGCCTTTCACAGAAGATTTGGCAGTTCTTGAAGAACAAACCATGATCTGTAGCAGCAGCCTCAGCACATGAGGATCCAAAATTTGCAAATTTTTATTGGACTTCTACTACAATATATTTTTGGATAGGGAAGTGGCTGTGGCCAGGGGTGCATGTCCAGGATCTGGTAATTGCTGTGCCTCCTTTGGGAGCACAGGGGGAAAGAAAATTAAGCAATAGAGGGAGGAAGGTCAGGATTATTTGTTACCTGCCCTGAGAAATTCAGCAGGCAAAGCCTAAATTGGAAAGCTCCTTCAATCAAAAACATTTTGCCACTGGAGGAATAAGTTTATGGACAACAGTTGGATTCAAGGCATGGCAAGTTCAGGAATGCAATTAATATTTTCACTTTCTCTGACATAAAAGCTTTTGGGTTTTTTTCTGTCTTTTTTTTTCACTTTGTAGCTTGTGGGGTTTTCTTCTGTCTTTTCTCCCTTTTTTCCCCTCTTTTTTAATTAAATGGGTGGATGAGAAGCAGCTCCTTAAGAGCTGCTGCTCGTTTTCCATTGCAAAGTTTGCTGTGCCCCTGAGCTGCGGCAGGGCTGCACTGTGGGGCTCTCACAGCCCCCCATGTGTCTCACCTGCTGAATCCAACACTCCCTGTGCTGGTGACACAACGTGCAGACAGGGACATATTTTTGTGGTGGAGGTTTATTTCCTGGCAAGACTCAGAGCACAGGCTGCCTGGAGGAGTCAGGCTGTGGGAGCTCCCCTCCCTCGTGTCCCCCAGCATGTGCCATTTGTCCTCCCACACTTCTCCCCCACGCTCCAAATCTCCAATATGGCTTAAATCCCTCCTGAGCTCAGCTGGGTGACAGGAATCCTTACCTACCAGCACTCTGAATTAAGAAGTTAATCTCATCTGTTGATAAGCAGCTAATTGTATCTGGCCAGTATCAACACGATATCACTGGGTATATATTTTACAAGGTGCTGGAGTAATGTACTTTTTAATTCTGCAGCCGTATTGTCAGGCTTTATTTGGTCTCTTTTCTCTTCTATCTGTTCAGGGTTTTGTCTTTGACTTTTTTAATTAAAATCAGCTCGCTCCAGCCAGACTGGAATGTCCAATAATAACTGCTTATTAAGGAGTGGAAGCTGCACAGTTATTAATTTAAATTATTTTGTTCCAGAGGTTTTGCTGAAATTAAATGGAAAACTAAATCAAACAATGATTTAATTAAGTGGAAGAGATAGAATGTAGAGGCAGATTTAGAAGGTGAAGATCTAAAAGAAGTGTATTCTTTCAGTTTTGACATCTAACAGATGTAATCCTTCATCAGCATGGCAAAGCAGAGATTTACTGTCATTCAGAGGATAATGAAGAAACCAATGGCAAGAATTATGTTACAAGATAAGAAACTAAACTAATGAATATACCTTCACAAACCTGAATGAAAAACTCCAGAGAAGAGATTAAAAGAAACAAAAGCATGCATTGTTAGAAAGCAATCTCATACAGCTGGGCATTGCTACACACTCGGAATTGCTGAAATAGAACGAAAAATTAAACAGTATTATAGAATATGTATGTACACTTATAGAGCAACCTGGAAAACTTCATAGTGCATTGGGATATTTGAGGATGCCATGAAATGAATCTTTCAATAATAAGCCTGCCACTTAATTAATGTCAATAAGATTAATAGTTTATATATTCAAGGTGTTAAAAACTCTACAGAAATAACAACTATCTCTTAACATTTCACTAAATGTTAAATTATTAAGGTAAACTTCAGTTGTGATGAGTTCACAGGTCCAGTTTGAATGGATATAAAATGTTTTTGCTAATTTTGAGAGGATTCTCCAGCAGGAGTAGAATCACCTCATACCAAAGATCCTGGCACTCTAGGTTGAATATTTAATCTTTTAAGTAATTTATGGTAATTAGTTTATTATTTTCTGAATAATTTTGTTTAACTTTGTGTTTGAAATTATGCTAACCTCCTGAAGGTGGGATATATGAGGTGGCAGTGACTTTAGTGAGGGGCTCAAGTTGCTCTGGCAACAATGACTGCAAGTCAAACATTATTGTCATACATATTAAACACAGATAAAACCAGATAATTATTGTTTTGTCTCTTTTATAGAGAATGGTGGAGAGTTTTTTGCTGCACAAAGCCATTAGCATACTTATGAAACTAAAGAATGCAAGAATTGATTCAATGCAGAAAGAGATTCAACTTTAGCTTTTCCTTCAGTTTCCCTAAGGATTGCTTTAAATATTATTTTTTTTCTGATTTCTCCCTTCTGATTTCATCAGCAGAAGAAACCCCTAACTCATAATAATTTATATGGGAGAAGAGTGAGGCTGCAGAATCCATTCTTAAAGCCATACAGTTGCTTGGAAAAAGCACAGCTTGAGGTGACATACATGGTTTACTAAAAATCTCTCTGTGGAGCTGGCAAACACCTGACTTTATGCTGGAATATTTCCTAGCCTGGCTGAATATTGGGTGTTCCATGGGGATCCTGGACTGATGTCACTGCATGTGACAGTGGTATTGCTGGTTTTGACGGTGGTGGTGTTTTTGTTGCTGTTGGTTTTATTGTTGTGGCTGTTACTCTTGTAATTATTATTATTATTATGATCATCATCATCATTCAAGTGCTTTTCCCATTACCATCTCTCTTGGCTTTTGTGTTGCTGGAATGGCTCCAGAGGTATTAAAGAGTCTTTTTTCCCAGCCCCGCGACTTACAAAGAAGTCAAGATTCCTTGGCTCTGATTTCCAACGTTGTTTATTTTCTCTTATCTATCACATTCTTTCTCTGACTTGCTGAGATCTGTCCAGCAGGTTGGTTCATGGCACACTGACCGCCCTCAGGATGGTGTTCTCTTTTTTATACTAAGAACTACATGTATATTATTTACAATAATTTTCCAATACCTATCACCTATGTTAGACAGTTTGTCTCCACTTTAAACCAATCCAAAAGTGCCACCATCACAGCAGAAGATGGAGGGCAAGAAGAAGAAGAAGAAGAAGAAGAAGAAGAAGAAGAAGAAGAAGAAGAGGACATGCCCAGATTCCTCCATCTTGCCTCTTGAACCCCCATTCTAAATCCCCAAAATTCTTCTTTTTCACCCTGTGACAAGTTAGCTATCATTCCACTCAAACTCTTGTGGTTTGTAACTCCTCGCACAAAGTTGGTAATTGTTTCCACGGGTTAAAATCGAAGGCACAGGTGTCTTTGACTCCAGGCCAAGGTCTCTGAGCTCCCTGCCAGGGTCTCGAGTCCTCCAGGGCAGTCAGAGGAATGTCCTGGATTCCGACACACCCCCCTATCCCCACTGGATGCACAGCCTAGGACAGCACAGAGATGGATGGGCAAGAAACCCCCCCCACCCAGAGGGTTTATTGCAGCTCCCCAGGGGAGAGCTCGGGTTCTGCTGACCTCGACACATCTGGTGGGCATTTCCACGGGCCGCTGGCCGAGCATGAGGCGGTACCATGCCGGTGGCAAGGAGTGGTCACACACCAGCTCCTGGCTGGCCGCCCTCTGCAGCTCCAGGGAGTCGAAGCTGGTGCTCCTGCGGGGGTTGCGGAGGATGCGGTGTCCCCCCGGCCAGCACTCGGGGAAGCTGGGGAGGATGGAGAGGGCAATGAGTCATTAGTTAATCACTTTAATTCCTCTGGACGCTGCTAATAGCTGCTTAAATCTTGTCTGAGGTTGGAAATGGGGTTGTGTATTGTATTCCTATCTGTTAGAGGTGGGGCAGTTATCTTCTGTTCATTGGGCGGTTTTCTTTATCTCTTCCACAACCAATCCTCACTCCGGGAAATACCTTCTGTTAATGGGCCATTAATTATTAATTATTGTGGCCCTGATTTTTTAAGATTTTCTAAGCCTTCTGATGTTGCCATTCTTGTAACAAACTTTCTCACACACTTTCTGTAAATAACTCATTGTTTCGCATTCTTTTATGGAGGAGGAGAAATTTGATGGACTGTTGGTTTGTCCAGTGTCATTGGAGAGGTGGCACTGTCACCCTCCAATCCACTGTCACTTTTGAAAATCTATAAATGTTGGAGTCAGAAAATAAACTTCCCTTTTTTTCTTCACCTTGAGAGCAGCGGTGTGCGCTTGTGTTTTTTCGTGTCCTATAGTGACAAATTATCTTCTGTTAATGGGCCATTAATTATTAATTATCTTTTGTTAATGGGCCAGTGAGCGTCCCTGCATGGCTGATAAAATTCCATCATCCCATTGGGAGATGCTCCACCCAGGGGGAGGAGCCAAGCATTCCTACCTGGATACAATCTGAGGTTTGGGACGCCGCAGCAGCCTTTGCCCACTGCATTGCCAGAGGAGCAGCTTTCTGCTGCCCTGCATTGCCAGAGGGAGCCCAGGCCCATCTGCAGCAGCCCTGGAGCTGCAGAGGAAAACTCCCCCCTTGTGCAGGATCCCTGCTCCAGCAGAAGCACAGCTGGCACTGCAGGAGGGCTGAGCCACCATGGGATGGGACTGTGCCACCCCCTGACACACAGTTCAGGCTGTATTCTGACTCTGTCAGTGGTTTGGTTTCTTTTTTGTACTATTGTATTTGTATTTTTAATATTCCTAGTAAAGAGCTGCTATTCCTATTCCCATATCTTTGCCTGAGGGACCTTTAATTTCAAAATTATAATGATTTGGAGGGAGGGGGTTTACATTTTCCATTTGAGGGAAGGCTCCTGCCTTCCTTAGCAGACACCTGTCTTTTCAAACAAAGACAATCCTATATCCTTTTATGTTCCAGTTCGTTTTAGGATTGGGATGATATTCAAGGCACACAAATCCAGATTTAAATATATAAAGGTGCAAGCTTTGTAACATAAACATTTTAGTTATCTACATTTTCATCATATCTGAATCGGGACCAAACACCTTCACCTTTTAAAGTGACTTCAGCCTAATTTTAGGGATTAACATCTGAATGTCTCCTCCTCAGAAATTAAGTAGTGTTTTGAGGTTCCAAAGCCTTGTGACCTTTGAAAGTACGTGAGGTTTTAATTTCATTTACTACATGCATGAACAATTTTATCATGATATAAATTGATGCTCAAGTACAAAGTGCTCTTCACATGCTTTTAAATATGTGCTGAGAAGATTCAGAACAAGAAATGTCGAAAAGACAAAAAAAAAAAGAAATTGTATAAAAACAACAGTAGAGGGTTTTGAGAAATCAGCTGAAGTTAGGCTTGCAAATATTGAAGCCACAGGTCAGACTCACTTGAGTTTGGCATAAAGCCAAGCTCATCAAGGCTGAATCAAACCTGCTGCCCTTTGACGTGTGTTTGTTTACTCGCCTGTCCTGTTTATTTTCATACATTTCTTGAATTTTACAGACTAATCATTTCTTTTCTTCTCACCTAATAAAAAGAAGCCTTGTGGTGGTTCTGTTAGAAGTTGTTTATCTCCAAAGAGCTGAGCAAAAATGGCCTTTTCTTGGTTATCTGAGCCATTCCCTGATGAGGCCGGGTCCCTTTTCCCCACGTCAGCGCTGCAGAGTGGGCACAGGAGGGGACTGAGGTGGAGCTGCTCTGCTCCGTGTCTCAGCAACAGACGGCTCAGCTAATTTCTTGCTGCAGTAATCTTTAATTGCTAATGATGATGTAAGAGGCAGAGGCCACACCCCAGGAATTGCACAAACTGGCAGTTAGCAAAATCACCTCTTTTCACTGTAAATAGAGCTTATTTATGTGGCACAGCTGACAGAGAATAAGACCCCTCCCCACAACTTAATTTTTCAAATGTCACTTTTCAGATTGTAGCTGCGCTTTAATATTGCGCCACTGGCACTCTGAAACACATTTATCATTTTTATTTTATTGACAAGATACTCAGAAGGTCAAAGTCAATCCATTTATGGCAGTATTTTTAAAGATTATTTTGATTGTGCCAAAGGCAAGGCAATGGTACACAAGACAAATGGGGACAAAATGTAGCGTAACGAAGGCTTTATTGCAATTTTCAGGGAGCTAAACTGTCAAAGCCATTGCAATTCCAATGCAAAATTCTGCTGAATTAATACAATTGCCTTTTTAAATAAAAAAAAGTGCCCTAAGCTTTTCTTTCCTATAGGTAAGAGACATTTCAGAGAGGGAACACTTGGAAATATTGCACCTCTAATTAAATATGGGATCAAATTCCTTCCCTCAGAAGTCCTTTCTGGAGACCACATGGAGACTGTCCTTTGCTAATTCCCAGCCCAAGGGAAGAGGTGACATTTCAGCAGACCAACTATTTTACAAAAATGAAAAGTTTACCCTATATTTAAAACCCCTTAAAAAATGCAGACCCTTGCTGATCCCTCCAGTACCACTCAAGGCTTTAGAAGTGTTGATGGGAACAGAATCTTGGCTCCTGATGCCTTTTCCTTGCCTGAATTCGCTCCTGTCTGAACAAAAGGGAAAATAATCTAAAAGCAAACAGCTCTTTGCACGGTATTGCCACAGGAATCTTGCAAGGACATTGTAATATAATTAATTGCATTCACTCTCTCAATAGTAATAATATCAAATAGCGCCTTTAGATGTAACTAATAGCCTTCTGCTTGATATGTATTAGCTATAATCCAAATTCACACCACATGTTGTGGTCTTACCAGTGATTAACTACTCTGTCTAAACAATGCAAATATATCAGACACTGACACATGGCTAATTATTTTTCATCCCTTGCACGGTTTTGTTTGCAGCAGTTTAGAAAAGGTTTTCTCACATCATCACCAGAGGAGCTGAATGCTGCAGATGGGCCTGGCAGAGGCCAGGGGGCACATGGGGGACACCTCCAAGGTCCCTCAGGAGAGGGGTGCTCATCCAGTAAATTTAACAGCATTTGGGACAAAAAGCCATGTGTTTGGTCCCAAAGGAGCCCTGGCTCAAACAGCCTCCTCTGAAGGTGTGTTTTACCCCGAGTTCACTGCCAGAGTGTGTTTATGTACCTGTGCTTGGGTTTAGCTGGGCTGGCAGGCTGTCACTGAGGAGGCAGGATGGCAAATTGATCTGCTGTCACTGCCCTGGAGCCAGCCTGACGGATTCTGTTCCCTGCCTGACGCAGAGCAGACCCTGGTGGCACAAAAAGCCTCACCCAGGTTTTGCAGCAAGCCACGAGCAAAACAAACCCTCAATTAATGAGTTCCCCTTGTAAAATGGTGCTTATTATGGCCCCGTGACAGGGTGATTGTAAACTTTAATATGCAAATTGCAGGCTGTGCTGCAAGTTAATTACCACTGGCTTTCCTGCAGAAATAAATGAATTAAGGTATCAATGTAATCAGACTTTATTATAAAAATGTTATTTAAAAGAAAACAACAAGAAGGCACAGCTGAGCCCTGTTAGTTCATCATTTGAGAGATGCCCACTTGCACCTTGTGGTGGCTGCAGCTACGTTCAAGTCAGATGAAACTTTCCTGTTCTTTTTTAATTCAGGTGCAGGAGTCAAGCGGATGGACAGCCATGAAGTGCACAACATCCCAGCTGTCCCTTTCATGTCCACATTCTTGTCTAGCATGGAATGAGTGCTACTCTGAGCTATGCAGATTAGGTTGTCTTAAAAAGGAAATACTTGTTTTATTAAGAGAACAAATTTAATTTAATCCAGCTCTATTCTTACTATTGTATTTAAAGGGCCCATGAAAAAAAAAGGAAAAAAATTAAAAAGCTGGCTTTTTAGGGAGCTGGTCATTATGACCATTCTGCTTTCCTTCAGGAAGAAATTAAACATTGCACTGAGATTTTGTGGCTCTCTATCCGGAGATGCTGGAATTAAATGCTGGATGTACCTGGTGCTTTAGTCTCCTGCAAAGAGCTGCTTCTTGAATTACCACCAACTCAATATCGGCAAGGAGCTGTTGCTGAGACATAAACATTTGTTTGCTTTACTAGAGACTCAAAAGCTTTTATTTTTTTTTTTTAATTTAACAATTTTTTGTCAGAAAGTTGTGGCAAAGAGACACTGAGTAGCTCCTTTTTGACACTGAAAGCAAACAGATAATAATACCTGCTGTATCTGCTAAGTGAAAATGACATTTGAGTAACTCTGATGGCGTGATGGAGCAGGTTGCTTGGGGAAAAGCCTGTCTCCATCAAAGCCATGAGGAGTGCTGCTGCTAATGCCTGGGTGTTGAGAGTCATCTGTTAATGTGTGGGAAAGGAGGGGCAGCCTGTGGGCTCGCTGGGGAGAGGAGAGGCTCCTGCAGAAGGCAGAAGCATCCAGAAATATCCCATGGAAAATGAGCAGGAGGAGAATATCTGAACTGGATGTGCTGCTATGGGCAGGGGAGTTTGGCCCTCAGCTAAAGGAAACATCGATGTGACCACAGCTGGAGGAGATATTGGTGTCAGCAGGTCCTGGGGACAGCCTGGAAGCCCTCTCTGTGCTGGCCAGTATTGTACCAGGTGGCAGTGAGGTTCCACAGGGCCTTACCAGAGACCAGCCAAACAGGAGTCTGGAAAGGTGAACACAGAGCATCATCACTTTGGGAGACTCCCTGCTTCGGGATACCCTCCCTGCCCACATATTTAACACCTGAAACACCCACTGCTGTTTCGAGCAGGTTGGTAGCTGGATGCTCTGCAAACAGCTGAGTCCCTGTACACTTTTTGGGCACAGGTATTGGTGAGAAAAATGCTGCTTTGGGTCTTTTTGCTGAGGGTCTGTCCTTCCTGCTCATGGCCATGGGAAGACGCATCAGCCACAACAGAGATAAAGCCAGGAAACTTAAGAGTGGCAGGCTGAAAAATCAAAAGGAAATAACTTGCTAAACCTTTGCTTTAATTTCTAAAGACAGATGAGTACAAGTGTAATAGAGCTTTACCTGTCCCTCTTGCTCCCAGTAAATATCAGTGGCTTAGGTGGAGGAAGGTTTAAGAAGTTGTGAGATTTTGTTTGTTTGCTTTGAATAGCGGCTGCAAATCAAATAATATCAATAGGTGATGGCAGCCAGGAAACCCTGCAAGAAATATAGTCCACAAGCCTGAGGGGCATGTTTGCATCGGGCAAAGCCACACAATATATCTAAAGGGCATTCTAAAGCCTTGGGAAATAGCTGGCAAATTGTAAAATAACTTTTGTGTGGAGGGTGATTGAAAAGCCAGTGACTGATGCAGGCAATGCTAACCAAGAGCAGCATTTGGCAATGGGCTGTGAGTGCTCTGTGACCAGGAATGATGGGTCCCCACTTGCAGATTTCCTTCTTGCCATCATCTCCCATATTGTGGGAACTCAGTCTGGAGTTTGGCCCAAAAATACATGTAGGCATATGTATGTAAGCATACATACATTTTAAAAAATATGTATTTCAAATTATGCATGAGTACTGGTATTTTTGACACTTGTATGACATACAGTAAATTTTTGAGGTCCCTCCCTCTGTGGCAGATTTTCACATTTCTGCTTTTTGTTTCTTATAGTCCACAGTGGAACAGAACCTTTTCTGTTGTGTTTGACTTTCTCTTCACGGGAAAATTATGAAATATTTTCATTTGGAAAAATCATTCTGAAATGCTGAGGCTAATAAGCCATAACTCCAAATTAATTGCAGACAAAGGATGTGTTCCCTTTCTTATAGTTCTGTTTTAGAAACAAAAGGAAACATTTTAATGACGAGCCACTTCCATGCTCAGGGGCGGGATTTCAGTGACGTAGAAAAGCTCAGGTAAGAGTTTCTGAAGCTTTCAGCATGTCAGTGCCATCACTTCCCCAAACTGTCATTTACCACACATTGAAAGAGAGTTTGTGTAGAGAAGGAAAGGCAGATGTTGGGAAAGGGAAATTCTTTCCAAGCTCTTAATGGTATATTCTAAATAAAAGAAGAATCCAACCCATTTGACAACATTTAAAAATTCCTTTTGATGGTTGCACATCCCAGGTGAACAAACACCTATTAGTAGATATTTGTAGCTAAGGAACACCTGACAGTTTATTAAAGATAAAAGTTCCTGCCCTTATTTCACCAATACTTTAAAGATTTTTGCTTCAATTATTCTGCCTGCTGATGACAAAAATTTTCATTCTTAATGATATTCAGAGGCAGGAATTTGTTGTCAATGTGACAGCGATCGCTGCATTAAAATGCTTGAACCATGAGTGCCCCTCTGGTAGATAAAACATAATAACTGTATTTAAAAACCTTGATAGCTAATAAATAAAGCTATTTTCAGAGATTTCAGAAGCAGAGGAACCTCCTACTGAACTGAATTGATAAGGAAGCCCATTGTACAAACACACACACTCGTAATGGCCAGGTCTTGAACAAGTCACAAAGCATTCATAAGACAAAACTGATAGAGATAAATGAGCCATTGTGCAAAATGAATGTAATTATAGAAATTTTGACCCAGGAAGAGGCAAGAGGCTGAGCACCTGCTGAAAAGAATATGACATGTTATTTGTACTGAATAACAGGCAGATCTGAGAAAAAAACAAAACAAAAAAAAACCTACAATCTGAAGGTGTTGCTTTATAATGCATCTGAATTTCATTTGTCTGGGAACAAGGTCACTTGTCATCCTGGTCTGCTGTGGAGTAAAGCAATAAACTATTGACAAACCAAGGGCCAATGCTCAGCTCCAGAGCAAACAATTATTTATTCACGCTCCTATCTCTTATCTTGCCTTGCATTTCTATTTTTAACTGGTGGTTTAGAAAGGAGGAATCGATTATGTGAGATATTCTTCTGGTTTGTGTATCCCCTGAATAATTTGCAGAATAATGAACTGCACACAGCTCACACAGGAGGATGCAGGGACAGGCAGAGAAGAATTTTGTGTGGGGCCAGGGGAAGTGTCAGGAGGGGCTGATCAAATAGGTGAAAACAAGGGGTGCCTGTGGAGAGTGGGAGCAAAGTCTGAGTATCTTCCTGGCAGGTTACAGTGGATTTTGGAGAACAGTCACAGCAGATGGGACAGACAACACTTTCTTCAGTATTCTATAAATAGAGCAGATGAAGGAAATTTTTATTTTCAGGGACAATGCATGTGTGGCCAACTGAAGTAAATGAGCCAAGTGTCCAGCAGAATAGTTTTCCTTTAAAATGCTTCAATCTCCAAGAATCACCGTCTGGCATCTCTCATCAGTATGGAAATTGCTCATGGATAATGTGGTGGACACAAAAAGGACAGGAAATGTCACATGGATAAAAAGCAATGGGCAGTTGTACAAGGCCAGGTGAAGCCACTACACCTGCTTTACAAAATGCAGCCTCATTTATTAAATGTGCCAGTTAGGAAAAACAGCAAAGCCAAATTGTGTCAATAGCTCTATTATATTTGCCCAAATCTCTTCCTCACTCATTCTGGCTCTGTCCTAAAGCCAGGAAGGCTGAGAATCTGAATATAGAAATCACTTACTATTGCTGTGTCACAGCAGAATTCAAAGCCTCATAAATTTCCTCAAGTTATCTCTAAGTTAATCATGATGCCTTTAAGGGCTTCTCAATAAAAATCAATAAAAAGAAAATTATAATTATTGTTATTGATTGGTCTATTTTGCTCTCATCCTTCAGAATGAAAAAGTGAAATCAAAGGAAAAGGGTCTTTCGTACCTCCTAATCTCAGCTGAGCATGCAGTCACAAATTTAGCTTTCCTAAATAGAAGCAACAAAAACAAACTCACAGGTTTTGATTTTAGAAGCCACTGGGCTCTATTCAGATGGAAATTTGATTTCCATGGAGAGCTGGAGGTGTTTCTACGCCCCAGCTATGACACTGGCTAATTACCATTCGCCAGCCTCACATTTTTCCAGACTGCCCCCACGGATAATGCTGAATTTTGGCCACATTTTCCTGCACTTCCTCAATGCAGTGCTGTAGGTGGATGATATTATGCTGGGGAAAGTGTCAGCACTCCCTTGCTGTCAGTGCTTCCAGCAGAGGCTGGTGAGCAGATAAGGGACTCTGAGTGCAGGCAGCTCTCAGTGCTGCCAAATTCCAGGTCTGCTGTGTGTCCTGGGTGTGATTCAGCTCCTGTTGGATGCAGGGTGACCAGGCAATTTTTCCTGCTATTGTTTTGCTATTATTCATTGCTGTTATTCATCCCATTCACTGGCTTCAGCTCCTCACGTGTTTATAATGGGCTTTTCTGTCAGGGCTCTGACATTTAGGATGAATGGCTGGGTTCCCTCTTGCCTTTGGAGTAAGGCTGTGTTTGTTACAGTGCTGCAGTAATGCACACAGACATGCTCCACTTCCCAGCTACTGCACCAGCCTGGAAGGATCTCTCCACTAAAATTTAGGTTTTCTTTGACCCCGTCCTCCATCCATTTGTGGGCTGTGTGAAACTTGGAGAGAGTTGATATGAAACAGGCTCGAGCACATAGCAGCTCCTGCTGTGGATGCAAAAAGTTCTTCTCATGCATTATAGCACGCTGGATGGATTTAAAAAATATTGAAATAAAAGGTCATGAGCTAGAAATAGCCAGCAGCCTGCCTGGCCACTGTGATAAGATAAAGCTGTGTACTCCCAGCCGTGGAATTGCGACATTAAGCCTAATAGATTTCTAAAATCCAAATTTATCAGCAATCCTCACTGTTTGTTTCTCCAACATTTGAAAGGCGCTGATTGGGTGTATATAGGCATGGTATCTTCAAACCTAAAAGAAATCAGTGCCTTCCTCCCATGGAAACAGGACTGTATAAGTTCCAGACAGCATTTTCCCTGGGCATCATGGAATTCCAGGGAATCTCACACACCTGGTTGTGTCTGTAGCACCTGGCAGAGGTCTGGTAATGCCTACTCACACCATGAAACAGCAAGGCTTTCAGTTCCTATATACAAAAACCTCCAGATAAATGTATTTGCTATTTTTATTTAGTTGAATTTATTTCTCAGCTCCAACAGGCACTGACTTTCCTTTTATTTTATTTAGGGTCATCTATGCTTTGGTTGCTCCACAGATCTCTGCTTATTTTCCAGGAGGAGTAGGACCATCAATAAAAATAGCAAGGTTTCAGGAACTTATAAAGCCTTCAGCTATAAGGTGCTTTTTGATGTAAAAGAAAATGCAGCCCAGCTGGTATCAGCTGAGTCTTCACCACATTTACAGCTGCTACCTGTGCAACCTTTTAGGATGCAATTACCACAACAAGGAAAAGCATCTCCATAATTATATATATGTAAAGCCCATTGCCTTTCTGTGGCCATGCAGCCAGAGCTGCAGGTACAGATCTGCACGTTCACAGGGGATTAGGGAGGCACAGGAACAAACAGGAGACAATTGCTGCCCCATATGGTGCACATTATTGGCAGCTGTGCTCTGATCAGGATCAGCCGTGCAGAAGGCAAACCTACTGATTTCTTCTCATTTACACTGAATTAACTTTGATCACAGTGTAGGTTGGTGTGTTTTAAAGCTTCTGCTGTCTTAAAAAACATGCCTGTGTCCCCAGAAGAGAGGAAATGAGCAGAAATGAGCCCTGTCCCTCAGTGGCTGATGGGGCTGTGGGAGGGTTTCCCATGCAGGGATGGGTTGGAATGGGATGGGGATTTCTTCCACCATGGTCTACGTGGTGTTTCTTACAGGAGGTATAGCACTGGCACTTTGTGTTCTTTAGAAAGAAAATAAAGGAAAATCAGATTGCCAGATGGAGTATTCTCAATGGGAACCACTCTGCTCCTCAGACACTGACAATGCAGTACGGTTTCTTCTCACCAGATGAGATGAATCCTAGCAATTTTTTATTTCTGTGGAGCCATTTCCATGCTGAGCTTTTCATTCTACTCTTCCACCTCCTTCTTGCCTGATAACAGCCAGAACATGCTTTTAGATTATGAAATAAAGTTATACCTTTTAGTGAAATGCATGCTTTAAAAAATAGCATTACTGAACTGAAAGGGGAGGCAACCAGACCTCAGTTCTTTTGCTAGGGAATAATTCAACTGAAAATGTTATCTGTGCATCTCCATCCCTGGGTAAACAAGGCAGACAGGCAGCATTTCAGGTTTTCTTCCATCTTTCTGTCATCAAAACAAGACTCAGTTTTACATTCTTAGTTGGTAATTGGCTAATAACTGTAATTTTCATCCTGAGAAGATAGGCCAGTAACCAGTGCTCAGAAAAACCCTACAATATGACAATTGATCAATTCTTCATTAGACTTGATGCAGTCAGGTTACCACAGTCATTTCTTTTGCAATTTGAGCTAAAAATAAAAAACAATCAGCAAAAATCTAGTCAAGCAATTTCAGATTGGAAAGCCATAACACAAATTAATGCACAAAGAACCAGCAGGCAATCAATTTATCATTTGCTACTTTATTCTTTAGCAATTTGCAGTCATTGCTGAGTTGCTTTTGAAACTTGTAAAATTTGATTATGTGAAACCTGGTGAGTGTCAGGCTTTGGTCATTTTGTGTTTTATGAGTTGTTTTATGACAAAAGGATGTAACCTCAAGCTGTGCCAGGGGAGGTTCAGGCTGGAAATCAGAAACATTATTCACTGAAAAGGTTGTTAAGCATTGGAATGGACTTCCCAGGGAAGTGGTGGAGTCACCATCCCTGGAGGTGTTCAGGAATTGACTGGATGTGGCACACAGTGCTCTGGTCTAGTTGAAAAGGTGGTGTTTGGCCAGAGGTTGAACTCAACCATCTTAGAGGTTTTTTCCTCTTAATGAAGTTGTGATTTTGTGATTCTGTGATTCTATTCCAGGAGCTGGTTGGAGAGCAGAGGGTTTGTACGGGTAGACCTGTCTGGCATCTGCTGATACCCTGCACAGCCACACATAGCTAAGCCTTAGCCTGGAAGTCCTGGCAGCAATCTTTCTGTAGTTTTCTACAATTAACCCTGTTCAGAGAAGGTTTAGATGCCCCTAAAACTTCAAATGCCACTTTGAAAGCTGCAGTGTGAACCTACAGCTGCAAATAGTGCAGGGAGTGGCTGTGGTTCCCTGTGCAGGAGTGGCTGCTGCCTCTCCCACTGCACCCCCAGGGCGAGTGGGGTAGCACAGAAATGGGATGATGATTTTAAAAACTGTAATGATGATTTTGACCCCGGGGTTTGGGTAACTCACCTGCCAGCCCATGAGCAAGGAGGGCTTTGCCTGTGACAGACTGAGGAGTGGTGGTGGTGCAGCCCTTACACCTCTCACACTCGCCCACAGGTGACTTCAAGAGCCCCTTCTCTTTTATTATCCCCCATGATGCCCATCTTTTGCTTTCAGCAATGAGGGCCCCACTTTAGCCCTGATAGTGAAATGGGTTGAATAAATGTTGCTTGCAAGCAGCAGGAATGCTCTGAGAGGCACTGGGTGTGTTTGGGGCACAGGCAGCAGAACAGGACCAGCAGAAGGCAAAAAACCAGGTGAGAGGGGCAGGGTGACTTGGGGACATTTTCTGCTGGGTTTGAGCTTCATGGGCAGATTTGGAGCTGGCTGATTTTCCCTGACTTCAAACCATGACTGCCATGTGCTGGGGCAATGGCCTGAGCATTTGGGTGCTTCATGGCAGATCCCCTCCCACTGAAACCACTCTCCTTTCTGTAATTTTGTTAACTATTCAAATATAAATATAAATTAGAATGCTCTAACTTTGGCAACTTCCAATGCTGTTTCTCTTCTTTGAGTTTTTCTTTCTTTGAGTTTTTCTTCTCTTTGAGTTTTTCTTTTCACTGATGCATATTCAATTCTGCTTATAAAATGCATATTTTCTTGAAGAAAACCTGCAGGTCTAATACAAAAATGCCTCCTTGCTGGACTCCCATTCTCACCCCATGCCGCTTAAGCAAGCTTGCCCTTTTTTGCCACGGACTGCAGCTCTCTGTGATGATCTCTCAGCTCTCCCTCCATGACCCTTGTGGGTCCCTTCCAATTCAGGCTACTCTAGGATTCTATTTTTAACCCACAAAGGCTTTAAAATGTGGTGTGGAAGGAAATCCAGGGTCCAAATTTACTGTGAAGATCTCTGCTAGATATTCCTCAGCCTCTCATTGCTCCTCTGCCATGCCACAGGAACACTCTGGGCTAAAGTCAAGTTCCATTTCATCCTTTCTATTGTATGCTGAAATAAATGTCTGCTGCAAAGCAAGGCACTCAAATCTAGGTTATTCCCTCACAGAACATGTAGATCCAGCAGCTTGGCTTGATATTAATGACATCTGAATGGCTAAATACTGCAAAGTGGGGTAAAAGTTTGCTCCTAGGGATCCAGCAAACACACTTAAACCACTGAATTATCTTAATTCTAAAACAGCCCCCCAGCAGCACCACAGGGCCAGGATACACTCATGGGTTATTTTGCTGTATCTGGAATTTTGAGGCTATTCCAGAGGCATGAAGGCACAATGAAAAGCAGAGTGGGACAAACATGTGAAGGCTTGAGGTATAAAAGGATTAACAGATGCTAATGCTCTGCATTTTTCTGCTGCAATAATATAAGCACAGACAGCTCCCAGAGCAAAGCAGAGAGTGAAGGATTGCCTGTAGGAGGGACAGAAAGACATGGCTATCATGGTGTGTTGCTGTAAATTTTGAAAAAAGGCAACTGTTGAACAGATGTTACCAGCATACAGAAGATTTAGTGTGCAGATGATTTGCAAATCACTGGTCCACTGAGGAAAAGTTACTTTTTCCCATTTGAAGTAAAATCTTTCCAATTTTCCCAGAGAAATAAAATCTTTAAAATCACAGAGAATGATTGATAGTATTGAAATTCAAGCTAAACCCCTCTTCAGCCTAAAATTAAACATTTTGTAAGCAGGAGGCATTGAGGCATTTTGTTTGCAAAGACATCGAAAGGAAAAAAAAAATTAAACTTTCAGAAAAATATAGCTCTTTTTCTCTAGGCTAAATAGCTTGTCAGATTCAAAATGAAATTATGGTAGATCTTGCTGATGTGGGGAAAAGTGTCACTGGTGCCATTTGAACCCCCTGTTAACCCAAAACACTCTCCCAAGGGCACTCACAGTGTTGGGTTTGCTCCAAGGAGAATTATCCCTGTGGTTTTGTTTTCCTGATCTCCATTTCCTTCATTCACATGAAATGCTTTAGGATGAGCTCTTTTTTATTTTTTATTTTATTTTATTTTTTTTAAATTCTGTCTGTGAGACAGCCAGGTCCAAAATGCAAATCACCTCAAGCAAGGATGTCTAATTGTAATTTATCTCCCATACAGTACAAGCACCTAAAGGAATGCCTCCCCTAGATACTCCTGCAAGATTTTTACATATTTCTTCAACAGCACCACAGTTTTCATCCATCCTGAGAGACAGCTGCCCTTACCATCATTTTGGACCTTTTGGGTTGCAGTTCTTCATGGTCCCAATGGAAATGTGTTGATTGACCTGCTACTGGGGTCTCAGTCACTGCCATGGCGAGGCCGGGCAGGCCTGACTCCAGTGGCCACAAGCCACGGTTAATTTCTGTGTTTCTCTCAAGCTCATTTCTTGGTATTTGTTGCTTATTCATCATGATTCCTGGCTGCAGAGAGCACATCAAAGTGGATTTTTTCCCTTTAATCAGGGACCAAAAAACATTATCACTCTGATCATAGGGTTGCAGTCTCCATATTTTCTTCTCAGACCTATTCTTGGAACGTGTCCCATCATTTAAAATCCTCTTCTAAGGCAGGACAAATTCCCTTTTCTCTTTCAAGGCAAACCTTTTCTTAGGAGACAGACCTTGTGGGTGCATGCCAAGAATGACATAGATTTTTATGCAGATTAAATCTTATTTGCAATAATGATTTGCAGTATTTTCACATCACCAAAGTCCTTTCCAAGATTCCTCACAACAGCAGGTTATTTTGGCTGTGATTACATGAGAAATGGCAGCCCAGCTCTTTGCAAAAGCCTCTGCAAATAGTCATTAAGCTAAATCTCCTTTCTTTGAGAGTGGGATGTAAAGAACTGACATGCCATCATATGAGTGTGCACATGAAATATGCAGAGGAGACTGTTTTTCACCCTTTTTAAAAGACAGGTGCATAACCACTATATTATATAGTTATTATATTTAAAGTAACTAAAATAGGAGTTGTTTTCCTGCCAGATCAAGCAGAAGTTGGACCTGTTAAAAAATAATGTCAAGATTAAATAGAACAAACCAATTAATCACTTCTTGTGGCCCATGTAAAATTAACACTACAGCTGAGTTAGCACCTCTTACACTGAGAGGGGGAAAATCCCTGTCCACAAGGCAAAACCTTGCCAGCAGGAGAAAGAGAGGGATGCTCTGGGGACAGGCTGCCTGTCCCTGCTGTCCTGAGCTCCAGGCTGAGCAGCAAGGAGCCACGGGACACCTGGGCACTGCAATGGGAGGTCAAAGCAAACAGGGCAGGAAAGGACCAGGGAAGGTCATTGAACGTCCCTGCATCCAACAGCATCCCCAGGGATTGTCACGCACGAGATAACTCTGTGAACTTCAGGGATGCTCAATTGCTGGGTGTGTGCTCTCAGCAGAGAGCTTGTTCGGGGTCGTTTCGCGTTTTTTTGGGTTGTTTTGGCAAAGGAGTCATCTCTCTGAGCAGCTCCCAGTGCTGGAGCTGTGCTCCTCATGGGAATATCTGCAGGTCCCTCTGAGGAGAGGACTCCAAGCATTCCCCTGCTGCTCAACAACAAGGGGGGGCTTCTTCACACCCCTGTCTGTTCAGGGCTTGTCATGGATTTTCTGTGCTTGTTTTACTCTCTCCCTGCTAACAGCTTGCCCCTGAGTATTTGGATTCAGTAGCAAGTAACTAGAGTGAGATACTATATGTTAATTGCAGCATGCTTTTTGCCTGATAAAAGTGAAAAGTATAAGCTCTTGGGGAGATTATTGCATATAAATAGGCCAAGGCAATGGCATGGAGAACCCAGCCAAGCAGCAGCTTCACCATTAAGATTTTATCTAAATGATCCAATGTCGTGAAGGAAGGAAAAAAGCAGCAGAAGGCTGGGCAGCAAGATCAAACCACCTAAAAATCTGATTTCTGCTCATGCAGAGGTTTTGAATGTTGAGGTTTTTAGTATGTCTAGGAGGTGCTCAGGCTGTGGTGGTGCATCAGAACAGTTAATCTCTTGCTGGGGTGACCGTGTACATCTTGCTAGAGCAAACAAATGTAAGTGGCAGGGGAAAGGATGTTGTTCCTTGACGCAGTTGTTCTCCTGACACTTCACACTGTGAAATACACTCCAATTTCCCAACAGAAAGAAACCGGAATTATGAAGAATAAGATTGACTGAAATGGATGGCAGTGTTTAAAAAAATGTTAGCTAGTATTGATGTTTTGGAGGGAAAAAATGACTCCAGGAATGCTGGCCCGGGGAGGTGATGGATAGGGCTGCCACGAGGGCTGTGTCGTGCTGGATAAGTCACTCCAGCCGTGTCAGGGGTGATCATTACTCCTGTGCTCCTTGTTTTCTGGGTGCCTGACTGGCGACCCTGATATGCAGAATTACGAGGCACTTAAAGTTGGCTGCCTCTGGAATCTTGGTGTTGGAGCAGGCTGTGAGCTTTCTGATGGAAATATTTTTTTTTTTTCCCCTCTGTTGGAAAACGTTGGCTCGGCACAGCTGAGGTTTTCACAGAACGTGTTCCTCCACTGAAGTTCTTGTTGTGTGATTTTTAGTACAGAATTGCTGGAGGGCACAAAGGGAGAAAAGAAAAGGGAGAAAGCTCTGCACTTTGGCATAATCAAAGCACATGAGAAAACACAAAATGAGGGGCTTGGGCTCTGCTCTGGGTCTGCCTGAGCAAAAGTTCCCAAATTAATGTCACTGTCTCCTGGGCTGATGGCTACTAGGGGGTTGTGGATGTGGGGAAAGGGGAGGAGAAAAGGATTTTTCTCCCTTTCCCTCTCTTTCTATGTGCTTTTACTAAACATTTCAAAAGAATTTGTTTCATTGCAGTGTGAAAGAGTGGAAAAAAAGCCTCTGTGCTTTTCATGAAAGGGAAGAGCAGCTCTGCTTGCTCTGCTGTGGGCAGCTCTGGGTTCAGGGGTCAGACACCTCAGCAGATGGGACCTCAGCCCCATTTCCCTGTCTCTGCAATTACAAATTAACAAAAACAATTAACTCCTTGTCCTGGAGATGCCGGTGAAGGCAGGATACCCCACACCTCACACTTGCCTCTTACTAAACCAGTAATGCTGCAAGAAAAGAGCCGGCTCTCATGCTGCAATTGGCTCTTAATAATCCACACCAGCTTTTCCCCTATTTCCCTATTTTCTGAGACAGGATTTAAGGTTGCTAAGCCATGCACCTGTGGGGTTTGCCTGCCCCCTTCCAGTCCCAGGGGAAGGAGTTTTGTGAGCAATGATCACCAGACAAGGTGTCTCAGCACTTAAATCATGGCTAACCCTGTTCCAGCCCTGCTCAGGCTGCTCTCCCTCTTTCTCCACCACCTGTGGCCATACCCAGCTGTTGTCTCCCTGCTCCACATGTAACAAGAACAACCACAGCCCCTTCCAGTGCTCCCTTCTCTGAGGTAAGCCCATTTCCTTTTCACTTTCCTTTCAGGTCACATTTCCAGGTCCCTCGTTAGCATTGCAGCTCACTTTCTGAACTGCCTCTAATTTGCCCAGCTTTATTTCTGCAGGATGATCAAAATTAGTCACAGTAGTCCAGCTGTGGCCTCTCAAATCCATGTGCACAGGTCTAATGGGTTGCTGTGTTTTCTGTGCACTGTGCTCAGTAACAAATTCCAGTCTTAATTTTCCTAATAACTCTGCAAGTTGCAAATCATTAGGAGGAACCCGCATGGAAGGCAGTCTGGCTGGTTTGTAGCATCTCAAACCATCATTTTTTTTACTTTTTCTCGTTAAGCACTGAATTTTTGCCTCTGATTTTGCCCTTTGGATGTCAGAAGTTCTGTGTTCATTTTTGAAGGCAACTTTTGTTTCTAATGATTTTATTTTTACTCATGGTGGTATGCCCATTTTTAGCTCTTTCTCTCATTTTTGTGCCTTGTGTTCTTATTAAGGTCTTGAAATAAACTGCTAAATATCTGATTGTAATGAAATGGCTCTGAGAAAAATGAAGCAAAAAAAAAAAGGTTTTGAATGCATTTATGTTCCCTTTCTATTACCTGCTCTTTTTCCCTGTTAATGGCTCTGCACTACTCTCCTTTGCCTTCAACATTGATATTATTTTGCCTTCACCCTACAAAGGCCATGAAAGTAAATTAATGACTGCAAATTAAGTACCCAGTTAGGCTTTTTTCTTCTTTATTATACTGTCTGGAAATAAATGGCATTTCCAAGATGGGTTTTGCTACTTTGAGCAATGCATGCATCAAAGCCACATGCTCACAATAAGAGTGACATGAAATGCTGGCTCACTGCTCTGTCATCTGTCCTGGGAGCTGCAGGAACCACAGGTCCTCCAGAAATCGGGGCTTGGTGGTGCCACAAGGGCTGGATCATCTTTTACAGGCACCAGGAGCAAATTGCAGAGGTGAAATTTGGGGTTGCAGCTGCACATTTGGGGTTTCCTGGTTTGTGAGAATTCCCACTGTAGCTTGGTGTGTTGATAGATGGAAGGGGAAATATTTGCTCTGCCCTGGTAGTGTCCTGTCAGCGTGTGACCGTGTTCACAGGGGTCTCAGGTTGAGGGAAGAGACCAGGATCTGACTCCATGGTTCAGAAGGCTTGCTTTATTATTTTATGATATATATTATATTAAAACTATACTAAAAGAATAGAAAAAAGGATTTCATCAGAAGGCTAGCTAAGAATAGAATAAGAAAGAATGATAACGAAAGTTTGTGTCTCCGACTCTCTGTCTGAGCCAGCTGGACTGTGATTGGCCATTAATTGCAAACATCCAACATGGGCCAATCAGAGATGCACCTGTTGCATACCACAGCAGCAGATAACCATTGTTTACATTTTGTTCCTGAGGCCTCTCAGCTTCTCAGGAGGAAAAATCCTAAAGAAAGGATTTTTCATAAAAGGTGTCTGCGACAGTCAGCTTCTTCAGGGTGAAGGAGTTTTGTGAGCAATGATCACCACACAAGGTGTCTCACCACTTAAATCATGGCTAACCCTATTCCAGCCCTGCTCAGGCTGCTTTCCCTTTTTCTCCACCATCTCTGGCCATGAGGAATAGCCAGCTGCTGCCCTGGTATGTCCTGTCAGCTTCTTCAGGGCACTGAATGCTTCCTTGCCTTGGAAGGAGTTGGGTCTTTCCCTCCTGCCTGGGGTTGTACCTCCATCTGTCACTGTTCCGTGCTTATCCACGGGAAAAGGACAGAAAAATGAATATTCTCAGTGAACACATGCATTTGTAGCCATTCCCACTGCTGAGGTGGGTGCCGGGTGTCTGATTGTGCCAGGCAGTGCTGCTCTCTTCAGTGCTGGTACCAGGTCTCATGTGAGCATCTGTTTTGTGACTTGTAACTGCACTGTTCTACCCAGAGGGAACAATTAAAGTGAACTATGTTGTCTCTGAAGTGACCAGGATTTCCTGCAATAAGGCTGTTCTTACCTGGTGACCTGCAGCAAAATTAAGACCTTATTTTCTGTTGGAGAGGTGTGAACAACCACCAGGGTGAGTCCAGACTTGACCTTGCTTTCCTCTCAAATACTTTTTTTTTTTCCCTGTACTTTTTTTAAAATTCTCTTGTCCAATCTGGCTGCTGGGGATTTTACTCACAGGCTGTCATCTGACCTTTCTGCCCATGACTGTAAAATTAATTAAACATGCCTCTCTCCATGCCTGCTCACTAGACAGACTGTCCATTCCAGCATTAGTGAGTGCAGAGTTCCCATCAATATTAACAGGAAATATCTGAATACAGGGCATGGCAATTCTGCACTCTGCCTGCTGTACAAACCAGCTCTCTGTGCATCCTCTCCATGTCCTAGATGTGTAGCCTCTTGTCTTCTGTGTCCTTTTGGCTTAATTTTAGTTTGCCCTCTGCTTTCCCCTCCATCACTGTGTTATACATGGACAGTTGGCCCGTGTGACTTAACCACGTTGGTCTCCTCCTGCTGCTTTACCTCAATCATCTCCAGCCTTTCTCCACTGAAATGACAAAGGGACTTTCTCCCGTGCCATGGAAAACATGAGCTGAGCCAATATGACAGAGCTGGGGTTCTGCATGCATAATTTCAATAGCATCCCCTGGAAGCAGGCACCGGGCTGAGCTCTTTTTAATGAAATCACCCTTGTTATCAGCCTGTTCTCATTCAGTTCTCACAGAAGGATTGCTCACAGCATGAGTCATGCCAGGCATTTCAGTGTCTCTCTCAGGAAAACAGTGAAGATAATAAAAAGGGGTAAAAGCAGAAAAAAACATTTGGAAATACAACACTTAGGAGCAGTGATGCTGCTGATAATTTTCAGCCATTTTGCAGAACATTAAGAAGAAGGAAACCCAGTCAAACACCAAAAGTGACATTTTATTCATTGATTTTTTTTTTCTTTAAATTTATTTCTGGGCTTACTTGCATCATTGTGCAACTCTAAAGTTCCATCTTTATTTCATTTTAAGGTTTTCTGCTCTCAGAACTCTCTTCTCCACAGAATAATAGAAAGCTCAGCAGGGCAGGAGAAGACACTCCTTTAATCATGTGAGGTTGGGGCCGAGCCCCTGCCATGGCTCCATGGGGAGGTGCTGAGGCTGAAATGTGCCCTCCTGCTGCCATCCTTAGGGAGCAGGGTGAGCCCTGTCTGGCTGCTTTCTGACCTCAATCCTCTCCTGTCCAAGCAAGGAAGGGATCACACCACACACAGGTGTGCACTGAGCTCATCTGTTGCTGAATTTTTTTGCACACGTTTTCCTCCAAAAAATACTTTTATTTTTTCTTTTTTTGCAAAATCAGTTGGTGATAGCTACATCATTATGAAGCTTTCCTGGCACTGCATCTGCTGATTGATGGCTGTGAAAATGCAACATATTTCATTTTCTTTTCCTAGACGTGAAGCCAGCTGCTAATGGTTTTCCCAGGGTGAAGCTGGCAGCTGCAGGATCAGGTCTGGGGCTCTGAAATGTACATTTGCAGGAGAGCCACCTGGGCTTTTGGCTGTTTCATTAGTGGTCATTACTGCTTGTGGAAAAGGATCTGAGCAGAGTGGGTGCTGAGCCTGGCTGTAAATTCTGGGGTTTGATTTGGGAAACCACAGCCATTAGTGTCAGATGATGGAGGGGGGGAGCTCAATGATCTCAAAATCTTTCTGTCTGCAATTAAAACTTCCAGCTCCTGTTTCCAGAACCATATTGAGTCCCATGGTTTAACAGTTCACATTTATTTACTTTTACTCATTTGCCTCCTCAAGTCAAATACAGAAACTAATGCACAAGAAGCACCCTTTTTCTGCTAATTGTGAGTGCTTGCTGAGGGCTGGAGTGTGAATGCCAGAGCATCATTAAGATGAAACTGTGGCTCTCTGCAGACACCAGACAGCAATAAGTAATCTTCTCCTTCAGTTCTTGGGTAAAATTATTATCTAATTCACTCTAGAAAGAGGTGTTTTATTTCAACATGTCTATATTTAGGCTGACTTTCCTGTATTTAATACACAGCCAGGGAGAAGGGACTTGTGGTGGTCTCCAAGGCCATCTGGGCTATGGGATCGCTCTGCTGCTTCAAAACCCCTCTTTGGCTTTGAAAAAAAAAAAAGGGTGGGCTTGGTCCCTCCTAGATGTGTGGGTGGCATGTTCTTCTGGGAGGTGGAGGCAGGCAAACTACAGCTCTGGGATCTCTGCTGCTTAGAGTGTCCTCGAGAAAAGCTTGAAAGTCTCTTTTCCCAGCCCGGCGCTTGAAGAAAGAGTCAGGGCTCTTCATTTCTCGGTCTCAAGGTTGGTTATTGTATCTTATCTATAAATTTCTTTCTCCTGCCCTGCCGAGGTCCGCTCAGCAAGGCAGTCAGAGGCACTCTGCCTGCCCCCAGGGCAGTGTTATGTCTTTATATGAAAAACTACGTGTACAATGTTTACAATTACTTTCCAATACCTATCACCTATGTTAGACAGTGAGCTTCTACTCTAAACCAATCCCAAAGTGCCAACATCACAGCAGAAGGTGGAGGCCAAGAAGAAGAAGGAGAAAGGCTGGACACACCCAGATCCCTCCATCTTGCCTCCTGAACCCCCATACCAAAACCCCCAAAATCTACTTTTCCACCCCGTGATAACTTCACTATTATTCTACTTAATTTGTCATGGCTTGCAGATCTTCATGTATGGTTGGTAACTTGCTCCACGGGTCATAATCAAAGCCACAGGGGCATCTTGGACTCTGTGCCAGGGTCTCTGAGCCCCTGGCAGGGTCTTGGGCAGGGTCTTGGCTGCTCAGGACAGCCAGAGGGATGTCCTGGGTTCCAACACTACAGGGGCTTTGGTGGTGCTGGCTGTTTCTCCCTAAACTGGATTTTAAAAAGGCAGGCAGGAATTCTTATCTTTCCTAGAGAAAGATAGACTCACCTGGATGCCTGGGGGGAATAAAATAAAGCAGAGCTACGAAGAGATTCCCCATCAGTTTTGTAAGCTGCTGTCAGGCAAGGAGCGGGAGGATCTGCATTTGCATTTCGTGGAGTGTTTCACAGCCACTTTAATGGGGAAGAACAAAGCAGGAATGATTGCTTGTGCTGCAGTTTCTGAGAGCAGCAAGAGGAATTTCATAATCACACAAAATCACACGAGCACAAATTTTGCATTGTTGGCCCCTGACAGAAAACTGACCTTGACAAACACTTGAACAACCTTAAACGGGAGAAATAAGTTCTATAAGCAGAAATACTGTAAATCAGAAGCTTGCTTCCACATAGGGAAGTCCTCTTTGCTTGATATCTAATCTCAATGATCAAGAAAAAGCATTCATAATTGTTGAGTGGTTGAGAAGTGGGCCCAGAGTGTGCATCCTTTTCTCCTGTGAGGCTCCTGGGTTGGATTCTCTCTCCTCAGTGAGTGCCACGGAGGCTTTAGATAAGGAACCTGTGAAGAATAGCTGAGCAGTGAAAGCTATTATCCTAAAGACTGATATTTACTGGATTCCTGCTTTTTGCCTTTCTAGCTGAGTCACACAGAATTTCCTTTTGTTGCTGCACATTCATTTCCCTCCTTCCTCCAGCAAATCCCAGTGAATTGAGCAGGCACATATCTTATACAGAGCTATCCAGAACCATCTCCAAAAACCCTTTTGTGTCCTGCTCACACACAAATGAGCCTTGAACACTCCCAGGGCAGAGCAGTACATTAGCAAGCCTGAGGATTACCAATAGAATTGGGTTTAATAAAAAAAGGCTGTGCTAATGGATCACAAGGTGACTGCTCCCACTGCAATGTGAAAAGCAGTGCTGGAAATGCAGTAAAGCAACAGTTAAATTAGTGCCACTGTACAGAGCTCATTTGGATCCCTGCCTGCTTGTTCTGATTTGCACAAGCAGTGGGAAAGGCTATTAGGGTAATCAGGAGAATGAAGAGCTTGCTTTTAAAGTATAGGTTGAAATTAATTTGCTTAGCCCAGCAAAAGGGAAAGCGAGGATGCATTTTGTGCTGCTGATATGTGCATAGCAGGGAGGGGAACTTGGGTAGGGGAGAATGCGGTGAAAACATCTGCTTTCAGAGCAACATCTGTCAACATATTTGGGGTGGAAAACAGGGAATTTCTTTCTTTTGAAAGGTAAAGATCAGGGTGTTTTGAGCAAAATATCTTTTTTCCAAGCTGGATTTGTCCCTTGCCTCTATAGCAAGGGACTTGACCTGAGCAAGAGCCATGGCATGGTTGGTTCAGGAGGACCTTCTGTCCTGGCACTGAGGGAGCTCTGTGTGCTGGCACTGGCCAAATTGTCACTTTTCCTTGTCTCAGAACATGGGTGTGACCAAAACAAGTCCTCTGTGTGGAAAGTAAAAACCCAGAGATGCCCCCAGCCACACTGACTGGGAAAACAGGCATTGTATCTCATGGATATAATGCCTGAAAAACTCTCTGGAGACCAAAAATGACCATGATGCAAGAATCTCTCCCCCATTACTTGGGTCTATTTAATGAAAGGAAAATGTCTGCCTATTGCTGCAGACACTGAAGCAGTGAAGCTGGAAGATTCTGGATCAGGGGATCAGAGAGCTCTGAAAGTTTTGGAGATATATTCTTGCCCTCACCCCACTGCAGATTTGATGGAATGCTTACCAACCATGTTATTGTTTACAATATTTCACTCTTCTGATGCAAGTATTTTGAAACCTGTTATCTATTTTGTTATTTTATCATCAATTATTGAATTATTGTTGGGGGAGGTTTATACATTCACCATCTTATCATAAATATCCTGGAATATAAAAATATCCGATTTTTACACTCTTCCTATGAATAAATTAAGTTGGATTTATGAGGCTTATGGCCTGTTCTTCCTCTGTTCTTTGGAGGGCTTTGTGAATGTGCAATGAGAGCTCTTATTTCTTATTATGGAGTTTTATAGTCACCATGTAACTGGGTTAATATAAGAAGTATAAATAAGGATATGCATTTGCCTGTGAGATATTTGAATATGGACAAGAGCATCTGAAGTTCAGAAAATATGAACTGAAGCGCAGACTGTATATCTTACTCTGTAAATAGGAAGAGAAACTGTTTCAAGTGCTGAAAAAAGAATGGAGTGTGTGGGAATTGTCCCCTAGGAAAGGTAAAAAAGCCATTGGATTTTTTATTTTTTTTTAAGCCATCGTGCTCTACTCTCCAGCTACATTTTAGCAAACAGCCTCAGATGCTGCAGTTGCTCCCTCTCACCTGCTGGTCCCCTGCACAGACTTTCACAAAGTGAAAGGAAAGGCACTGAGAGCAAGAGAAGCTGGAAAGGATTACCAGCCAGGGTGCTTTGCCTTCCAAAAGTTCCCCTTCTCTTTGGTCTACAGGAACTTGGGGTGATGTCAGTTCATGCAGACCCAGACAATAACCCCATCCTACTTTTAAATAAATAGAGACACACAAAAGGCTCTTTTTATTAAAGAACAAAGGCTAAATCCTGTGATTCTCTCTCCTGTGCCTGATCAAAAATTATCCTCACTGATCCCTGAGCTGTGTTGTTGTCCTTGCCCCAGCTGAATGCTCCAGAAGGATGCAGGCCATGCCCATGCACACAAAGCAGGGGATGGGGATGGAGCCAGCACAGCTGGGCCTGGAGAGACAGCAGCTGGACAGGACTGGGGTGGCCACCAAAACAGACAACAGCTGGAAAACAGAAAAAAAATTTTAAAGGAGGCACAGACAAGCTGGCTTAAGTGAGAGGAGCAGGTGCTGGATCTGGAGAGGCAAAATTGCCTGGGAAAGGAGCAGAATGGGAGATGGGAAGGAGAAAAGAGACTTTGTGCTTCACACTGGTTGGGGGAAAAGCCATTCCATCAGCTCTGCAGCCTCTGGGCTGTGGCAGTAAAAGGCCATGGGGAAGGGGCTTGGCACAAGTGGCATTTTTGGTTTCCCTTCAAAGCAGAAATTCGGGGGGAAAGCCAGCACGAGGCTGCTGCTCCCAAAGGGCCGAAGGAAAACAGGGCATTTCTTTTCTCTAAATCCAGCTCTCTCCTGCTGGATTTACTGCTCAGCAAGCTCTCAGCCCTCCTGGGCAGATTTCCTTCTGTAGGAAAGGCACAGCCATGGCACGAGTTCGTGGACAGGCTGACTGTAAACTCGGTGTTTTGGAGTAGGGGTTCACTGCTCTTTGTGCAGTACTGTAGATGAGAACCTTTGTGCTCCTTTCACTGTTAAAAGACCCATTTTCCTTTAGCCCTAAAAGTGAGAGTGCAACAGGTATTCTAAGCATAATGGGCACTTTATTCAAAAGGTTAAAAATCGCTCTGCTGTAAAGCAAAATGGTGATTTCCCACTGTGCCTCAGTGCTGTACCCATCTTTGCTGCTCTGGGGTGTCAGAGGGAGAGCCAGGCAATTGTGCTGTGCTCTGCTTTGCTGTGAAATCCAGTCAGATTAATGAATCTGGGGTCCCTTGAGATTTGCATAATTTATATCCATGACTTGCTGTTTAAAGTGTTTCACAAAGTCAGGAAATAAATTGTTGGTTTTATAAAAATATCATAATTAAAAATTGACTTGTACTAAATATTGGCTCCAGGAACGTGTATGAAGTTCAAGTATGATGGATTGTTTTGCTCACTGAAAACTATAAAAAACCAGGAGAGACTTATGATGATAAAAAGTACTTTTTTTAGGTGGTTACATTATCAATCTTTATATTGAGCCAAATGCTGCTTGCATTTCTTGTCTGCATATTTTATTGACTTCATTGTGACCCATTGGGGAAGGACAGAAATATTTGTATTACAGTGAAGAAATATTGTCACATAGAAAATCAAACTGTGTTCTTTAACCAAATATAAAATTTCAGAAGACAGAAATGTCTTTAATATGACTTAATCACTCCAGATTCTGGCAACCTGCAATAAATTTTCTACTATAAAAACAGAAGGGGAATTTTCTTGCCTTCCTTTGCCTTAGTAATACAGATATCAAGATGATGAATGTTATTTTTTCAATAGGGTGATTCAGGAGAAAAAAATGTAGACCTATGCAAAGGGGAATCTGTGACATGTAAGGCTGATCTCAATGTTTTTTTAATGAAAATGAGTTGGAGGACAGCTGTTACAATGAAAAAATGAGCCAAACTCTGTTCACTGTAAGGCTGTTCTGTTCCCAGTGAAAATCAGTGGACTTGGACAGGACCAACAGCCTTGAATTTCCCATGGTATTGCATGTTAAATAACACGTTTAAAATTAGACACACACTCTTCTATTTTCATGTGCTATCAAACCAAGGCTCAATTGTTTGAGCATGGTACAGAGACTTGCAAAAGAACTGCTAAAAATGTAAAGTTCCACCTTGCTGCTGTGATTAAGTTTTTACAGAAAGGGTGATAAAGTTCTGGAATGGTTTCCCTGGGGAGGTGGTGGAGTCACCATCCCTGGGTGTGTTTAACAAAGCCTGGATGTGGCACTGGGTGCCAGAGTTTAGCTGAGGTGCTGGGGCTGGGTTGGACTCGATGATCTTGGATGTCTCTTCCAACCCGGTGATTCTGTGATTAGAGATGAAGCAAGTAATGCTTTCCTACACTTTTCCCTAGGAACAAGGGTACTGGGAAGACAAAATGTCCAAGGAAAAGATTTGAGCAGGAGCTGGAGAGCAGCAGGTAGGATGAGGCAGGGCAGGAAGGAAGCAGAGCCCCTGGACAGGGACGGGAGGCACAACAGCACCAAAACCTTCTGCTAAAGCTCCTGTCACAGCCCTTGGCTTGAGCAGAGTGACTTGGGCACACAAATGGCTCCTGATCAGCCACTGGAATGGTTTCCCAGGGGGGTGGTGGAGTCCCCATGCCTGGGTGTGTTTAACAAAGCCTGGATGTGGCACTGGGCGCCAGGGTTCAGTTGAGGTGTTGGGGCTGGGTTGGACTCGATGATCTTGGAGGTCTCTTCCAACCTGGTCATTCTGTGAATTCTATTTGCATGGGCCACAGTGTGAGACTGCAGGAGCAGGGCAGGGCTGGCTGGAGGCCACCCAGCCCTTCCCTGGAATGCAGCAAGGAGCTCTCTCCTGCTGGATTTACTGCTCAGCAAGCTCTGCCTCAGTCATGGAATAGAATGGCCAGGCAAAAGGGAGAGAGGCATCCATCCTTCTCGTGCACCCTCATGAAACAGGTTTGAAATAAGTTTCAGATATCTATGAAAATAAAAATTAAATTCTTCTCAACAGCTGCTTTTTCTCCCATTTTGCTGCCCAATTCTTGTCTGTTTCACTGTCTTACCTCACTGAGAGCCCTGAGAGGAGCCAAAACAGGATGGGGCTTTCTTTAAATAACAGCACTGAGATGTGACCGTGTTCACAGGGGTCTCAGGTTGAGGGAGGAGACGAGGATCTGACTCCATGTTTCAGAAGGCTTGATTTATTATTTTATGATATATATCACATTAAAACTATACTAAAAGAATAGAAGAAAGGCTTTTCTCAGAAGGCTAGCTAAGAATAGAATAAGAAGGAATGATAACAAAAGCTTGTGGCTTGGATACTCTGTCCGAGCCAGCTGGGCTGTGATTGGCCAATAACTAGAAACATCTAACATGGGCCAATCAAAGATCTACTTGTTGCATTCCACAGCAGCAGATAATCAATGTTTACATTTTGTTCCTGAGGCTTCTCAGCTTCCCAGGAGGAAAATTCCTAAAGAAAGGATTTTTCATAAAAGATGTCTGTGACACTGAGATCATGAGGCAAATATGGGCAGAGCTGTGTGAAAACTTCTTGGTGATAAGCACATGATGAAAGTGGTCCCTTAAAGCCAAGAGGCTGATTTTGGGCGGTGGCTGTCCCCCAGAAGCTGTTCTGCTGCTTGGTGCTGTCTGTGCCTGCCAGCTCACGTTCCTCCTCAGCTCCACTTGGGTTTCAAATCAACAATCACACACTGATAAGTTTCCTGGGCCTTTATTTTCCAGTTCCCTGAATTATGGGCTAGTGGCAAAATCATACAGATAAAATCTTCCAGATGCCTTATCTGCGTTTCAGAAGTAAATAACATGCTGGGTTTACTCTTGAACTCTCTCACAAAATGCATCACTAGGGGTCACCAGAAAGAAGCAAAACTTTTGTTATTTAACGTGGAATGCCTATGAGTTTATACAGTGGTTTTCAGCTAATCTTTTAGAGAAGGTAATTTAGTCTTCAAAAAGCAAGACAAATTATTTTTCTACAGACAACAGGTATTTCCTGTTAATGAAAATGCCATTGTAGAAGGACTCTATTAAAAAAAAAGAGAGTGAAAAAAGAAAGGCTTGTGTGCAATTCCTCACTCCCATAATTGCATGCTGATACTGAATGGACACTGTGATTTGAAATTTTACTCCAAGCTAAAATAAGATGTTTGCCTTTCTGGTTTGGCAACCTGTGTCAGAATACTGGCTCATTTAGCAGTCTGAATTTTAATTTTTCAGCTGGGCTTTAACCATGCAGCAATTATTTGATTCTGGTAAAAACTTACTACAATATCTTTAAGTTCAAAATTGTAGAAATACAGATTACAGCTTTTCAGAATTTGTTCCAGCTCTTTGCTTGCAAATCCTAGAAAATTTATCACTGAGGTGATGAGGACTTTACCCAAGGACAGTCTGCTGAGGTCAAAAGATGAATATTTTGGGATATTTTGGGAGAAGAGAGCAAAGATAACATGGGTGGAGTTCAGAGGGGATTTGAGAAAGAATAAAGAACAATAAAATGATGCCAAGACACATTCTTAGTGCTGAAAAAGGCAAAGTTTACCTGTGAATGTTCAGCCAATGGTCAGTTTGGCTTTAACAAAGAACATTATTAATTGAGAACAAGTAAAGGGATCAGTCTCTTTTTAAAATAGATCTATTTCTGCATTTTTCCAATGGCTTGATGCCTGTCACAGGGGAGGCCAGTGTTTGTAGGGGTGTTTGGATGTGCTGAGATCAGAGATCTGCCCATGCACAGTCTGTGCTGCCATCAGTGAACATTCATGCAAGTTCTCCCACGCTTTGTCTTGTCCTCCTTCAGTTTGGGTAGAAATGACATTCTTTCCTCCTCCCTCCTTGAATGTATATATTTTACAGCTAATGAAAAAGCTCAGGAAATATAACTGTCCCTTGTATTGATTTTGCTTTTATGTAGTGCCTTTTCCCCAAATGGATGCCAGAAGGCACTCTTAAAATCAAACTATATAGAACAATAATTTCTACCAGAATGGAAAAACATGGCAGCAGCTTAACAGAGCACTTTAGTGCTAGGCAACACTTTAGGAAATGAAGGTGGCTTTAAAGAGCAGGAATAAGCTCGTGGCCTTGAAGAAGTTATTGGAAATGAATAAAGAGCAAGATCAAGAGCAGCCTCTGTAATCCACAGCTGCCCACTCTGGATGCAGGGAATATATTTCCAGCCCCTTGCTCAGAGCCTCTGATATTAGGAAAGGGGTGTTCCCAAGAATATCTTATAGGCTGAAATGTTATTTAAATTATGAGGGCTCTTAAGATGTCAGATTTCAGCTTGTGTCACAAATAAGCCAAGAGGCCTCAGCCCTTCACACAGAAATTGCTCCAATATATCCCTGGCTGCTGTGCCTGCTGCCCCAGCTCCAGGACCCTTCCAGAACCTCCCAAATTAATGAATCCTGTGCCTTAAGCAGAATGATGCTCTTTGTAAAGTAGAAATTACATCCTCTTTATCCCTTTTTCTTCATGCAAAATACCTAGTTGCCTTATGCCTTCCCTTGAGCATAAAACAATAGGGAATGCAGGATAGTCCATGGCTTTCTTTTGGCATAAAAGGACCTCTGATTAAAAAAAGAAGTTGAGAATTGGTGTGTTAAAGCATTGCTTCCCAAGCACAAATGAACATAAATCACTCCTTTCTGCATTGCTGGGGACTCACAAACAAGTATCATTACTAAAATTGAAATGTATTGCCCCGTTTATTCAGCTTGTTCATTCTTCTGTTCTGGTTAGAGCTGGTCAGGAATTTTAAGTGTTGTTTATTTTACACGCTGTTAATGAAACTTTGTATAGAAATTTGAATGCATATTTTGTTGTTGGTGAAGGTTTTATGTTAGGAAAGGAAGAATTTGAAGGCTCATCCACCTGGGCATAAGGTTTTGACGAAAATAACATGTATTGATCAATTGATGATTAGTCCATCTAACTATGCCAGAACTGCTTTATTTTTATTTTTTTTTATAATAGCATATATAAACTATGCCATAGAATGATTGAAGCTGCTGTCCATCACAGGTATTTATACCTTTACTGCACACATGGGACACTGACACCAAAGCCCTCATTTCAGGATGTATTTAATTGCTAACGGAAAGTGAAGCAGCTCAGATAAGATCTTCTCTGTGGCATAATCAATGGAGCAGCTCGGAGGGCACCTGTCTGTGGTGGAAGAGATTGATTGATCCAGTTCCTGTATCCTCAAACACAGCATCCTTCCTGCCAGCAGTGATCAACAAAATTTCAATTAACAATTTGGGTTTCTCCTGGCTATGTCTCAGCGGAAAAATATTAAAATTTCCAAATGTTTGCAGTTGTCTGCAGCAATCAGACAGAGGAAAAGCCCTCTGTGTGGATCAGCAGTGGTTGCTCATGCTGAAGTAGGAGCTCTTTGGGCAGTCACATGAGCTGTAATAATGCAGATGATCACAGTGAGGAGCTGGGCTGTAACAGCAGTGGTGGAATTCAGAGGCAAACCCCCCCTCAGTGGGTGGATTTGTGATTGGTGAGGTTTATTTTTTGTGACAGTAATGTTTCTTGCAGCATTTCTGCAGCACTAATTGCTGTGATCATTGCAGGAAGCAGGGATAGCTCTGGTGGCCAGAGGGATGTTCCCTGTCCTTAGGTCCCCACCTGTGCCACCTTTTTTAGGACTGCAGAGTTTTTGTTCCATACTCAGTTTAACCCCATTGCAAACAACATAAAGCTGTCTTCTAAGGGTCTTAAAAAATAAAACCTGATGCTACCACAAACCCCACATTTTTTGTTTCCAGGGCTGGTTGTTTTCCAGCTAATCAGGTATTTGGGGTCTCTGCCTCCAGCTTTTTTTCTGCCTTCTTCCAACACAGTTTTTTGCCCTTGTGAGGTTTTCTGTGCCTTGGGAGCAGAGTGGGGCTGACCAAGGACAGCTCTCCAGGTCCCCTCACATCCTTCCAGCTCCTCATGGGGGAGCTTGGCATTCTCAGGAGGAAAGCTGCAAGCTCAGACCTAAGAGAGAAGATGAAGTTGTTTGGAAAAAGCAGATGGATAACATTGTCAGAGGTGCATTAATGAGAGAAAGTGTCTCCACACCCATGCAGAGTAGAGGTAATGGCAAACAGAACAAGAAATCTTCGTGGATAGCAGATTTTAGGAAGCAGCAGGAATAACTGTGGGGGATTTTCATGATGAAGATATCAGTTATTGGGGAAAAGCACAGAAGCAGTGAGGGACTGGGGTGGGCAGCGAGCAGATTTATGATTTATGTCAGAGCTGTTTGCACTGTGAGGCAGCAATCGTGTCAGGAGGAGAAAGGAGTTGTGAAATTCCTCTGGGAGGTGCATGGGATTGCCTGCAGCCCCAGCCCAGCTGTCCTGAACACATCAGTGCTGAGAGCCCAGTGCCTTCACACCAGGACAGGGGCTGAGTCAAACCTCATCCTGAACGCATCCAGCACTGAGAAATTCCTCGTGCTGTGATCCCCGAGGGAATGGCAAAGCTTCCTTCCTCTGAGGGGCACCAGTGAGCCCTGTGAGGGCAGATATTGAGCCCACAGGGGATGGCACAGCCTGTCCTGGCCCTGAACCCAAGCCCAGGGAGGGAAGGGGAGCCAAGGGCATCTTTGCTCCAGCCTGGGAGTGCTCTGAGCCACTCCAGCTCTCCCAGGGAATTTCTGCTGCGTGATCAATTGAAAAAAACTAAACCTGGCAAAAGACTGAAAAATATCTGAAACTGGAGGGTTTGTATATTTAACAGTGGTGAGTCAAAGGATAATATGGGAGAAAGGATAATATGGCAGAAAAGGAGCCCAAATGCTCCAGGAAGTTTATGGGATGTGGGTGTCTGGTGCTCACAAGAGTGTTGGATGCAAAAGCTTCTGGGCTAGCTAAGGGAAAAGGATAGAAATCTTAGATTTACTCTGCTTTATACATATTCAGAAAATCAAATATCCAAGTATTTTAGCATTTGAAGAGGGAGTTGCAGGTACAGTGGGATAGGAAATAGCCTTCTCTTCATTTCCCTTCTATTTCTTGCAGAAAGAAAACCAACAAATTAATTAGATTTCATCCTGTTTATGTCTTTGTTGCCAGCTTTAATCTTAACATCTAACAGAAAAATGGAGCAAATGGCTTTGTGAATTTTTATACATTTTTTCCCTCTAGTCCATTAGGAAAAGAGTTGATGATAAGGTAGCCTGAGTGAATCAAAGCATCTGTGCTGTGCTGTTGAGGGAGGCTGAGTCACAGACAAGGAGTCTTATAGCAAGCCCACAGTTGATTGTAAAGTAAATAATTGGGGGAAAGGGACAAAGAAGATTAAAGCAATCTCTGAATCATGTTTGTGAATTGGTCTGGTCTGGTACCTGGACCTGATCAACAAATAACACATCTGAAGGATGAAGTCTAATAATGCTAATTCTAAAGAAATTTTAATAATTAAGTTATGACTAACTAAACATTAGCTTAGGTGTTGAATAAGCCACTGCCTGAATTTTACCTTCCTTTGCTCTTCATACAGACCTGCAGGTGATATCAGGATATCAAAGAGATAAAATTCCATGAAAAGTTTGCATGATGGTCAAACATCAGCACAATACAATTTCAAATGGGGTTGAGAAGGAAGAAAGTGTTGACATAAGGCAAGCTCCTTTCTGTGAAGGAATTGTCTCCTTCCAATCCCAAATAATTTTTCATATTAAACTCATTAGAGAGCTATTCAGGAACTTGTGAGAACCCTCTTGTCTTTGTATCATCTTTAGATTTATTTTTGTTCCACAGACTTTTGTCTTCTGAGACAAATTGAACATAAATTGATCAGCCATTTAAAAAATGGAGAGCAAGGCTGGGGGATGTTGTGCATCTTCTTATTATAATGAGAAGGAGGAAAAGTTGGGGCACCCTCCAGTTTTGTATTCCAGATACCTAGCAAGGAAGTTTTTCTATCTGTGGGCAAAAATAACATTTGGACAAGTTCTCCCTTCCAGAGCCAGGTAGATAAAATTACAGAACACAGAGGTGGAGATTTTTTGTTTGTTGTTTGGTTGGTTTTTGTTTTGTATTTATGTTTGCTTTGTTTTATTTTGTTTTCAGGGTTTTTTTTTTTGTTTTGTTTTGTTTTTAATGGCTTAGTGGTAAACCAGTGGGCTAAAAGAGTACTGGCTGCCAAGAAAATATTTGGATGTATTTTGAGATCACTTGAAGATTTTCTTTGGGTACCTTTCTTGCTCTTGCTTTTTGTTTGTTTGTTTGTTTGTTTGTTTGTTTGTTTGTTTTTAATAATCGTGGTTAAGCTTCTATTAACCAAATTCATAGGAATTGTGTTTTGATAAAGTTGACCAGTATGTGCATATAAAAGATGGGATGTGGTTGGGATACCTGCTTTAAGTTTAACTATTTCCCAAAGTTATGATGACAGATTTCAGAGACAGGGGGAAGAGCAGTGGCTGCTGAAATGATTAACAAACGCTTGAGGAGGGGGCATTTACTGAAACAGCCAGCACACAAAGCTGCCAAGGGACAGTTGAGTTGTAAAACACTTCAGCTACCACAGGAGATGCATTACATTATTGTGGTAAGCAGATAATTTGCTATCCAGCTTTTGGAAGCTGCTTTGTAGGAAAAAAAAATAAAAATAGGGGAATAAGCAAACTCGTTCTCAATCGATGAATTAATATAAAACCAGCAAAAGGAGCAGAGCAGACTACTACAATCCCTCAGCTATATTAGGCAATCAATTTTTTTCCCCTTTCAATATGTAGAATATTCCCTGGTGGCTCCCTGTGGATGCCATGCAGTGTGAACACAGCAATCAATGTAACAGACGTCAGAATAATCAAAATAAGATGTGTCAGAAAGAAGCAAATGAGTACATACTCTCATTAAGTAAATCTCCTAAGAGCTTAACGTAGAAAACTCTTCCCAGAAAAGCTGCACAAACAATTGCCTGCACTAACACATGGCTTTATTGCTGTTTCAGAGACAGATAAAAATATCCTTCAATCTAATCCATGTTTTTTCAGATTTCACCATAAATAATCTCCACTTGAGGCAAAACACATAATGTAGCTGTCACAGTGACATTAAAAAAGGTCATAACTAAAGGTAAAATATACTACTTCAAAAAAAAAAAACAAACCACTTCAGAATCATTAAACAAGCAACATGCTGCAAACTGTGTTAAAGACAATATCCACTTCTGCAGAGGACTGGCAATGTCCAACACCAAACTTCC
Source organism: Camarhynchus parvulus (assembly GCF_901933205.1). Classification (NCBI taxonomy): domain Eukaryota; kingdom Metazoa; phylum Chordata; class Aves; order Passeriformes; family Thraupidae; genus Camarhynchus; species Camarhynchus parvulus. The sequence goes on from NC_044577.1 coordinate 32,668,474, forward strand.
ATCTGTTAGGTGACAAGACACTTCATCCAGCGAGTAAGTACCAAAAAAGTCAGTACAAATGTTCCAGGGAAACAAATTTTTAGACAAAATCAGTAATCTGGCTACCTTGAGGACTTATCCCAGGAAAAAAACACCAACAAAACCTCAAAGAGATGCAGTACAAACCCAGCCCAAAATCAACAAAATCGTATTTCCACAATGTTCCCAGCCTTTTGAGGCAAGACGCTTACGGCACAAAAAAATAGGGGAGGAGATGTACCTGGAGGAAAGAGCCATTTCCAAAGCTCAAATTATTTTAATAGGCTACAGAAGTGGTCTAGGAAGAAGTAGGAACAATTGGAAAAGAAATTCTGTCTCTAATGAAGCTAATTCAGGATTAACTTTTCCTTCTGCTCTCTATACAACTGTATTTGTATGATAAAGAACTTACAGCATTTTGGGAGGCAAATGGATCCTTTCTCATTGAAAACAATGGGATTTTTGGGGGAATTTCAATTACTGGCCACCTCAAACATGTTAAGCAGACTAAAACCTACCAGAAATACTTTGTGTCCCCTGGAGTTTGTGTGTGGCCATTTGACTCAGGCTTTGCAGGGAGGGTGGCGAGGGGCTGCACGTTTTTATTGCCCTCAAATTTTCAGGATTTTGTGCCAGTTCTGAGCCGTGCCAGAGCTGATGGGGCTGGGTTGTGACTCCTGGAACCCCTCTCAGCCTCACCAGAGGGTTTTCCTCATGACCTTGGGGCAGTGCAGGTGCCCATGCCATCAGGGAGGCAGAGGGATGATGCTCCCTCTCTGCAGTGATCTGTCTTGTCAGCTCAGCAGCAAACACTGATTTGTCTCGGCTCCTATCGATTGCCAGGGCAGTTGGATGTGCACAATGCTTCTTCAGCTTTGGCATCCTGAGACAAAATAACTTTGAGGAACTGGACCATTAAAGGAAACATTTTGGCCGTGGATGTCCTATACTGTTATGAGCAGTGTCTAATAAATTGATTCTCAATTCTAGTGCAGGGCAGAGTAGTAAATAGCTGTTAAGGGGTTTGAACAGCTCACATGTTTGGCAGGATAATGGGAAATAGGCAAATCCTTGGGAGATGCAGCTGAAAGGCAGCCCTCTCACACCAAACATATCTTTAAGCCTGTATAACTTCGAAGACAATCATTAATTTTTATCAGAATTTTAAAAAGCAAATGCGTGAGCAAAAAAAATTATTTCCCTGAAAACGTCAAAGTTCTAAAATCCAATGGTGGCACACCAGTACAGATCAGGAGAGTCAAAAAATGAAGGTGACAGAGGTTCCCTCACCTCTAGACTGCAACAGTGCCTAATTTTGCCTTTCTTATGAATGTGCCTTTCCCTGAAGTGGCACAGCCCTTGTCCTTCAGGTAGAAAGGAACAAAAAAATTATCAGCAAGCAGAAATTCTTGTGCAGCTCCTGCTTCCCTTTGACAGCACCAAATCAGATGAATTCAGATTTCTGTCTTAGTTTAAAAAATACAAACTGGCTTAATTTGGGCCAGTGGCTTGGTCTGGTGGGTGGCAGCCCTGCCCATGGCAGGAGTGTTAAACTAGGTGGTCTTTTAGGTCCCTTCCAACCCAAACTGCTCTGGGACTCCATGATAATTCCAGACAGTGAGGCTGTGGTGGTATTTGATATTGACCAAATGTAAAAAGAGGGAAATAAAATATTAGCCTGTAAACAACTTTTGATGGCTAAAAACAATGTTGGGAGAGAAACATATGGTGAGGGTTGTTCCTCTCCCTTGTTAGTATTTTTTTGGCATGGCCAGGACTCTTGGCTCCACTTCCACAGGAAAGCATTCAGTGGGTTATTGTTTGCTTGTGAATGTCTGCTGTGCTTTGCACAGAGCAAAGCCACGGAGCCAGATTAATGCCAGGGCTGTTTCCAGAGGCACAGGAATGGTCTGACCAGACCCATTTGATCCCTGTGAGCTGTTTCCAGGGATTGCAGATCCTGGGCTGGTCAGAGCCCTCTCTGCTCAGGGACCCCGAGCTGGAAGAAGCCCTGGGGCTCCAGGGAGTTCCTGGAGTCCTGTGTGGAATGTCTGAGCCTGACCAAGGCATGGGAGAGTTTGTCACCTGCGGCAGACACTTGAAGCAGGGGGGGAAAGTCCTGAATAGTTTGATTGGTTCCTTTTGCAATACTCATGGGGAAATGCCTTCTGAGCTCCAGCAGATTTTTGTTTCCAGGATGGACAGCCCGTGGCACTCAGGTTTTAAGGCAGAAGCTCACAGTGAAATCACGGTTTGCTTGTGGGTAGAACACAAAGCAAATTAGATACTCTGATTTTCATTTCACTCCTGTACAAAACAAGACCAAGACTCATGTAATTGTGAGATATACTAAGGGATTTTTTTCCTATTTCCATTTTGACTGTTTTCCATATTTTAACTATTTCCATTTACTTTCTTAAATCAAATTAGACCACTTGGGTCACTGGAAAACACACCATCTTTCCATGCTGGCTGTGGGCACCTCCCCTTCCCCTGGCACCATCCTCTCTTCTCTTTATGTTAAAATTTCTCCTTGTGTGTTTCAGAGTTGAGGGAAGCCCACAGGAGTAAACTTGCAGACAATTAATTGTAGCTGAGTTTACTACATATGTAACACCTTCCAGTGAAGCCCCAGTGGATTTTGGGAGTTTCAAGGGTACCTTTGCAGGAAACTCATATCCAAATTAAAAACTTTCTCGGTTGTACATTATGAAAAGGCTCCAGAGGGGATGGGGAGAAATTCCTTTTCGCTGGTGATGTTACAAGCAACTGTTTTAAGATAAATGTTTTTCTGTAAGATACCACGGTAAAAAAAAATCTATTGCCTTTTTCTCTTGACTGACTTATTTACTGAATTTCATCTCAGAAAAGTCTGACAAGCTGTGCTGTGTCAGCCCTCCCACATCTGTGATTCACTGAGTTGCTTTTGTCCCTGATCCTTAGTCCTGTAATAGAGAACAGCTATGGGTATAGTTGGTAACATTTTTGTGTTTCTCAGTCATAGGATTTAATGTAAAAACCCCAAATATTGAGAATTCCCTCATTCACAGGGAGTTTCATTACCTAAATTAAGAGTGCAGAAGATTATAAAGTTCTTCCTTAGTCTTTAAATTACTTTTTTATCTTTTTTTTTTTAATGAAGCATCTGCAAAGAGCTCTTTGGTCAGATCTTTCTTATTCACCACTAAATTCTTATGGGATTAGAAGTTTATTAGAGTACAAAAGTAAACAGCATATGGCTCTGTTAATATCCTTGTAATTTCACAGCCCAATCTGTCAGAATGTAAATTTTTTGAGCAGTTTCATTTATTTCAAGTTCACTTTATGGAAAAAAAAACCACCACACAACAAGCCTGATAAATCCTTCTGCATCACCTAAGAGACAGCACAATACTTAATTCTTTTGTGTTCCCAGTTTAATAAGTGTGTCCATACATATTACCTGCAGCAGGAAAAATACAGTGGCAAGTGCAGTTTCTTAGTCACCAGGAGTTAAAAGGTCCTTTCCCCCTGATGAAAAGCCTGTTCTATCAGAGAAGTTGCTGCTGCACTCCACAAAACTGGCAACCCTTCAAAAGGTTTCAGAAATTAAAGGCATTGTTTGAAGATAAAGGCGATAAGGTCATTTGCTTTGAGTTTAGTCCTGCAGGACTTTCTGGGTGACCCTTTGATATTCAAGTGAGGAGAGCTCCAAATTGTTTTATCTTCATCGAGCTAATGAGGGCTGGCTGACAGTCACTGTTAGGACCAGTTGGGACTCTGCTGGAATTAAATATTGTAAAATATTACAACACATTTCCTTTAAGGGGGAGTGACTCTGCAGAGTTTGCCAAGGCTGAACCCATAATCACTCACAGCACTATGCTCTTTGCTTTGCTCAGTTTCTTTTATTAACTCAGTTTTCACTGGCTGAATAATGTCTAACATGATTCTCAATGTGTTTTTGTGTTCAATTAATAAAGCTGTATAAACAAGGCACATATGTGAAATCTATGTCCCCTTCAAACTCTCTGCTAGAGTGAAACAAGACTCACATTTAATGTGTACAGTAGTAGAGAAATTACTCAAGGACTTTTTATTGCCAGAGGCTGTAGAGCTGTATATGATTATTATATGTGTAATTAACTAATCTATAATGTTCCTCTGAAATATGGTGTATATAATTCTTTCCTAGAGGAATAGAATGTTATTTTAAAGCCTTTTTTTTTTCTTTTACGGTTTGTTTCATTTATTCCATTTATGGGAAAATGTTATGTATACTCCTTAAATAATTTTACTTTTTTTTTTTCTAGTAGGAAGTAAGAATTTTCACAGGTTTTAATTGTTTTTTTTTAAATGTAGCAAAGGAAAGGGAATGTCCTGTAATGATCAATATACATCCTGTGCTTGGCTTTCACTGTGACCTTCTTCATTACTTCAGTTGTTTATTTTAACCTTACTCCCATCCTATTCCAGAGACTCTCTAATAACAGCCCCCTGTCACGCTAACCCACATTCAAAAGTAAACGTAAACAAGATCATCTCAGCTTCAAATACACACGAACTCTGTCCCCCAAACGCCCATCAGGTAATTAAAAAGCACAAAATCCTTACCCAGTGTCGCTGGCTCAGCGCTAATGGCCAGCAAGGGAATCCAGCAGAGGCAGGCAGCAAGCTGGAGATGCTGATGGGAAGGAAGGGGCTGCTGCATAGTGTCCAGGGCAGCTTTTATCCCTGCATCTGCACTTGCTCACAAGTGAACTTCTGAAGTCCTAAACTTTGCAGGAAGAGCCATCAGCCCGCCTGCCTGTATCAAATTTTTTATTATTTTTTTTTTCCCCTCCCCGCCTTTCATTCTTTCTTTTCAATGCACTCCCTTGGAGAGGGCTTGATGTGTCATTAATCCCAGAATTTCCAGGAGGGAAGCCCTTCCAGCCACACACACACTCACACACACACACACAGAGCACACGTGTCCCTGCAGCTGCCGTGGCTGCAGCTGCCTGGATTTGCCCCCAGAGCTCCAGGACAGGCTGAGCCTCCCTGGGGGAGCTGATCCCAAAGGAGCTGGGGCTGGGAACATGCTGCTCCTCAGGGTTTGGAGCAGCCAGCACTGAGGGAAGATCACAGCAGTCACATCTGAGAAATGAGAGGTGCTTCTCAGTGTCACCACAGCAGCCAGAGTGACAGAATACAGCAGAGAAGCAAAGAATTCCATCACTCAGGTTGCACTGGTGCCTTAGGATTTTAGCTTTTATATTTTTCATACATCTGTAATCCTGCAGTTCTTCAGTGTACAGCTCTGAACTCCACACGGAGCGTTTGCTGCTGTCTTCACATTTTGGTCAGACACAACAATTCCTCTCTAGGCTTGAGAACCAAGCACACCTTTCTGTCTCAGGGCCTGAGAGATGAAAACAAAAGTGAGCTGGGGCGGGGAGCAAACTGGGGCTAAATAACCTCAACTCTCATCCACAGGGACCTGCTGCTCCCTGCCTTTCTTTTGCTTTTTTTCTAAAGCTTCTTTAGGGATTTTACAGAATACATCAATTTTAAGAAGACAAGGGTTATCTTCCAATTACAGCTTCAGCTCATTACCTGAAACTGTAACTGGAAGATTAACCCCCAATATTATGGTCCAAACTTCTAAGAAAACCTGTGGTCCATTTTTGGTGTAGCCCCTGGGTGTGCTTCATCTATCCAAAATGAATCTGGAGGCCCTTCAATCAGTACAACTGCTTTATATTCCCTTTATTTTCTCTGGCCTCTGCTTTAGGTAGCCCCAAAAAGGCATCAGCACCATCACATTTCTCTGATGTTTGGTCTCTCAAGGTGCCCTGTTGCTGCCACACAGTTCCTGCTTTTACTCAGTGTGAACAGAGTTTATTGTGTGTCAAGGCAGCTCCCACCTTAATGCAAAGCAAAATGAATTTGCTGTTGAATTGCATTTTATACTCTGATATTTACACTCAGGGTGTTTTATTTAGAAAATATTGCATCCCCACCCACTGTTCAATGTTTTCTATACCTGCCAGCGCTCCTTTTCTTTGACTTGTCAAGTTTAAGTATCTTGTGCCTGCTCGTTTAAGTGAGGATCTTGTGAATTATCTGATAAGAGAATATTATGCAAGACTGTAAACATTCCACACAAATCACTGTGAGGAGTATTTCATGGAAAAGCACACACCAAGCTTAAAATATTAAAATATTAAAATATTTTGCAGTATAGCCACGGAGTTTCGAAAGTTGTTCATTTGGCTTAACTACAATGCTCAAGGAGTTTTATTCTTGGATTCCTTGAGGAAAAAAATAGGTTACTTAAGAAGAAACTTCTAAATCTTTGTTCCTAATTTTGATTTAGGATTTTGCTGTTGCAGAATCACAGGTTTTAGCAGTGGATTAGCCATCTTACAGGCCTGACTTGTAGCCCTTTGGGATTCTTTGGAAGTTTTTCCATTTATTTCGCTGATGTTTAGATTATATTCCTTCAAGATCACCAAAACTCCAATTCCAGTATTTCTAATATTTTTTAATAAGAGATCTCTGTCTGTTTCCTGTAAATGGAAAAAAATAATTTCTTTTTAACAGGACGCAATTTTTACTTTTCTATGGCTTTCTCTGCTAATGTTTGAATTATTTGTGGTAGTTTCTGTGCACTGGTAGGGGTCCAGTGTGGATTTTGACTCTAAATTTTGGCCTAAAAGGCACAGCTCTGAAATCTGTTGAAGGGTGAGATTTATCCTTGCCAAAATATTGGTAATCAAAACCATTTTCCAACAAAGTGAGTTTTCCAAAATCTCTTTAGTTGTCTGTTTACAGGAAAAAAAAGTAAAAAAAAAAAGTAAGTGGAAGGTATTCAGGACAATTGGAGAGCAGGGAAAATTTTGGAGAGTTTCTTATTCCCTTATCTGTGTTCTTCCTTTTAATCAAAGGGAGCCTATGAGGGTGGTAAAGATGAAATTGAAGCTTCCCATTGTCTCAAGTAGGAATTTTCCCTGGGCTGGATATGGCTCCCTTCATTTCAGGAAGACAAACAATGGCAATACCTCAGACAATGAGGTATTTCCCATTCTCCACATCCAAGACAAGACCTTACAGAATTCAGAAAAAAAAAAAAGAATGACACTGGCTTCTCCTTTCCCCCTCAAAAATGTCCTAAAAAAAAAAAAAAGTGAAACTAAAACCATGAGGAACCTGCATAAAAATATCGGAAAATATTCTCACAGTTTCCACAGTTATTAACCTGAATAAGAGGAGAACGTGAAACTCCACAGAAGATGGGTGTAGTCAAGTGTGGGCAGTGGATGCTTGAAACAATTCTCTTCTGACACCATTCCTTCTAGTATTAAATGAATTTTCAATGGTGGGGATGGATACAGGGAGGTAAAACAAGCCAAAAGGCCCAGCTGGGAGCTGCCAGCAGCATTTCAGACTCAGCCAAAAATCGCCCGATGGAGACACACGTTGGGTACTCAGATGTGTTCACTTTGTAAGAAGGAGAAAATGTTTTCCTGAACATCCCTGCTGGGGGATGGATTGGCTCTGCAGGGAGGATGGAGCAGCCTGGGGGAGCAGCAGAGAGGGGAGGAAGGCTGGAGGAAGAGGATTAAGGGCAACAATCTTTGCCTTTTCCTTCAGACACAGGACTGAGCGTCAGGATGGAAGTGAATGATAACACAGTGATAAAAATGCAAACACATAAAAGCCTCCAAAGATGTGGCTGCTTGACACTGTGCTCCAAGTGTGAAATGCTCAGGCTCCAGAGTCACTGTAGGAGGTTTGGGTGGCCCACAGAAGATCTGGGTTACAGAGGAGTGCTGAGAGATGAATCCCATCCCTCACACGTTTTCTGAAGGTCAGGTCCATTTGGGTACCCCCAGGAAGGAAAGGAGAGGGGAGTTTCATGTTCTGCTTCTCAAAAAGCGTGGCTAGCAGTTTCCTTTTGCACTCCAGCCAGCAGGGAGCTGTGCAATCCTTTATTTCCTCCTGCTTCCTATGAGGAATACCCGTAACACGAGGCTGTCCCCTGGGGTGGCTTTCTAGGCAGAGAAGAGATTTGTTATTCACAGGTGACACAGAGAGCATGACCCTGCCTGTACAAACACCTTCCTACTAGGACAGTGTCCTTCAGAAGGAAAAGATGTCTTCACTATTTTTTTTTTTTTGCAAGTCTGAATTTACACTTTTCACTTGATAAAACTCTCCTCTGTCCATTTCTGTTTGCTTTTTTTTTTCGTCTGACTGAAAATACCTGCCAAGTCCAGTGACAAGAAATAAACTCACTGTGCCCCCAGGGCAATCCCCTCTCTGTTGTATGGGCTGGCTGTGTCCTCTGGTTATTCCAGTCCTTTCTGCAGCTCCTGAACAGGAGGAAAGTTTGGCATTATGGATTTTGACTGAGTCCCAGCACCCCTTCCACCAAAGGATTTTCCTAACAGGGATGAGAAGAGGATCAGTTCTGGCATTCTCTCTCCCTGTTTCTTTCAGTCACCTTTGTCCATATATTTTAGAGAGATGCCAAAAATCTTTGAATACTGCACTTTGGTGACCCTAACGTCTTGTTAGCCCAAAAAACTGCTCCTTATCTCTTACCTGAGGACTGCACAGATAACATGGAATGGGAAGAAATTTATCTCAGCTTATGCCCACTTTGGGGAAATATACAGTGGACATAAGTGATTAGAGCTTGTGTTTCCCTCTGCTTTGTATACAGAAGAGAGCATTGCTGGTTGTTCAGAAAATCATGAAAGGAGTACTGTGTGTAATTTAGAGGACCAAGCTCTTCATTTAAGTGAGAACTAGTTGTGATTTTTAGGGTAATAATTCATTACACATGAGCATATCCTCCTTTTCAGAGCTCTGGGATTACAGAGAATGATTTCTACATTAGATCATTTGGTGTGTTTATCTTCCAGCTCCTAATTCCCTTGTGAGAGGGAGAACTCTTTTAGAGAATCATTCCTCATTAGCCAGTGAAGGAAAATGCAGAACTTCAAACTCTAAAGCAGAGACAAAATGCAGGAACCTCATGATCACCTCCAGGTTTTTTTTCAGGGTAGCAAGAGCATGAGTGCCTGGGCTCTGGAACAGCATAAATGCATATTAGAGGCAATAAATCAGCTCCTTGTAACTGCAGTGCCCCTTGGCATAGACCAAGGTAGGCTGTGCTCCCTGACCTGATCTGGAGCCCTTCCAGGAGCCTCTGTTTCTCTCTCCTCACTGTTTTGCTGCTCTGATCACCTGAGTTTAGCTGGTCACAGTGTGCCCTTATTAAATGTGCAGAGTGCCCCCTCGGTGCCCTTCTTGGATGGCACCACTGCCAGGTGCCAGGGCACAGCCAGGACTGGTGTGTGATTTATTCATATCAGATCCTTATTTAATGGAAAACCCCAAATTGTTGCAGAGGTGTCCAAATAAATCACATTGCCATTTGCCTCTGCTCCAGAGTGCCCCAAGATGTGTCTGAGAAGGGTTGCTGTTGCTCAGCAGCTCAAACCCAAAAATGATTATTCTGTGGGAAGAGATTGGCAATTACCAAATATTCATAAAGAGGACACTCATGTATAAACTATGTGTATTGGAACTGGCTGGTGATTTCCCATCAGAATCCATTTTCAGAAAAGCATATGATTTCCACAAAAATCTGTATCAAAGAGAAATCTTTCCTTTCATTTTTTAGAAATAGTTTTTTTCCTTCTTCTCCCTAGATCAGCTCAGTATTTATTTCACTTTTGTGAGCTGCTCTGGGTGTCTGAATTCCTTCTACCAGGGATTGCTTCAGCCTCTGCAAACATCATTTATTGTGCAACTTAAGTGAAATGGATACATGATTAAATAACCAAACAAACTACATTTTGATCCTTCTTCTGCAAAATTAATATTAATGACTATGGAAGTGTTATTGAAGCACTTTGCCTCTCCTCTCTAAGTCTTGACTTATTTTGTCTCAATAGTAAAAGAAAGAGTAAGAGAAATGGCTCCTCACAGCCTTCATGCAATCACTATTGCTCAGGAAATTTTCTGGCTGAATTTTCCCACTGAGTGAACTTTCCATTTAGGAATGAATTTCCTTTGAAAAGGCAGCAGAAAGACATTCCACAGGAGGTTTTCATCAGCATCAGCAGTGGAAAGGCATGAAGTGGAAAGGTGTTGCCCATCCCTTGAACCATTTCCTTCAGCCTTTTCCTTTTCTTTTTTGAAGAAATCAAAACTCTCCAGGGCAATCCCCTCCTAGGTGCTCCAGCCAGGGGTAATAATGAGAGTCAGAGCAGAACCACCAGCTTGGACTGGGAACAGACTGGAACCAACCCTGGAACTGGGTGTTCACACATCTGTCCTCTCTTCTCTCGCCCTCCTTGCCCACCCTGGCTGCCGCAATTTGATGTTGTGGGAGAGGCTGTGTGAGCAGATGGAGAGCTCAATTCCTGTTGTGTTCATGTTGTGTTCATGGAGAGCTCAATTCCTGTTGTGTTCATGGAGAGCTCAGTTCCTGTTTTGTTCATGGGGAGCTCAATTCCTGTTGTGTTCATGTTGTGTTCACGGAGAGTTCAATTCCTGTTGTGTTCATGGGAGAGCTCAATTCCTGTTGTGTTCATGGGGAGCTCAATTCCTGTTGTGTTCATGTTGTGTTCATGGAGAGCTCAATTCCTGTTGTGTTCATGGGGAGCTCAATTCCTGTTGTGTTCATGGGGAGCTCAATTCCTGTTGTGTTCATGTTGTGTTCATGGAGAGCTCAATTCCTGTTGTGTTCATGGGGAGCTCAATTCCTGTTTTGTTCATGGAGAGCTCAATTCCTGTTGTGTTCATGGGGAGCTCAATTCCTGTTGTGTTCATGGGGAGCTCAATTCCTGTTGTGTTCATGGAGAGCTCAATTCCTGTTTTGTTCATGGGGAGCTCAATTCCTGTTTTGTTCATGGAGAGCTCAATTCCTGTTGTGTTCATGGGGAGCTCAATTCATGTTGTGTTCACTTGTGTTCATAGCGTCTGTTGTGTCATGGGAGTCAATCTGTTGTTTCTGTTGTGTTCATGGGGAGCTCAATTCCTGTTTTGTTCATGGGAGCTCAATTCCTGTTGTGTTCATGGAGAGCTCAATTCCTGTTGTGTTCATGGGGAGCTCAATTCCTGTTGTGTTCATGGGGAGCTCAGTTCCTGTTGTTTGTTCATGGAGAGCTCAATTCCTGTTTGTGTTCATGGAGAGCTCAATTCCTGTTGTGTTCATGGGGAGCTCAATTCCTGTTGTGTTCATGGGGAGCTCAATTCCTGTTGTGTTCATGGAGAGCTCAATTCCTGTTGTGTTGTGTTCATGGAGAGCTCAATTCCTGTTGTGTTCATGGAGAGCTCAATTCCTGTTGTGTTCATGGGGAGCTCAATTCCTGCCCCTGTCCTTGCCAGGGCTCCTCTGGGGCAGGCCTGGAGCTTGCTGCCACTCCTTCCACACCCATGTTGCCTCTTCCAAGCTTTCAAACAGGATGCCAGGAGTAAATAAAAAACCATCAGAGCTGTACCAGACTTGTTATATAAATGGTATGAGATGTAAAATATGGTGAAGCTATTGGGTGAATGAAAACAAGTGGCAGAGAGTTGTGAGTATTGCAGTGTAGATCACTCCCCTAATTTGATTCAATTGCCTTTCCACATTCATTCCAGACAGAAAAATGCTGCAAATATCATTTCTTTTCAGAGATGATGGGTTAATATAAGTATTAATGGGAGTTTTCATCACTATCAGATTAAAGCCCTAAGAGACAGGCATCCCAGCAGATTTAGGAGGACACTTAGGCTCCTCCATAGGATGCTCACCATAATTTATTGTTTCAGGATCCCTGAGAAATCCCCTGGAGAATCCTCACTGCATCCCTGTAAAGGAAACCAAGGCATCAAAGTCTGTTTTTAAAACTCCTCCTCTTCTTCCAGTCTGTGTCATACAGAAATAGGAAATGAGGTTTAACAATTTTGTTAAACCATTTGCAATTACAAATAAGAATTTTATGTCAAGCTCCCAGTGACATATGTTTCACTCTGCAACCTTATCTCAGAGTAGATTGCTTTGGGAAAGACAGAGATTTATTCTGAAACATTCTGCTTTCATCTCTTTATAGTTCTTTTGATGATTTTAAATGTTTGTGCTATTGGTACTTACATACAGTAAATGATAAATGATATATTATAACAACAACTCCACGAAGCTGAATTGCTTTTTTTACTGAATTTAGTGAATTTACTGCCTTGAAAGGTAACAGATTGATAGCACTAGTGAATTAAATCCTCTCTTTATCCCCAGAACAAGAATAATATGGGCAGTGCAAATATTTTCCAGTGCTATAAATCAGCCATGGCACCTCAACTCTCATCCACAGGGACCTGCTGCTCCCTGCTTTTATTTTGCTTTTTTTTCTAAAGCTTCTTTAGGGATTTTACAGAATATATCAATTTTAAGAAGAAAAGGGTGGTGGAATACCTCATAAGCCTCTGGTTTATGTATGAAACAAAAACTATTAAATTATAAATTATTAGAATTATTAGGAATACATTATTTGGGGGGTAGTGCTGCCTCAGAAGGTGGAACAGGAGCTGCTGAAATAAACTCCTAATCCAGCCATGGATGGGAGACTCCCCTCCACCTCTCACAGACACTGAAATCTCCACACTTTTACTGCTGATACTGTCATAAACCTCCAAGTGGCCACCTTGGAAACACCAGAAACCATTGAAATGTTAGAAATACAGTGCTGTGTTCTCCCAGATATATTTACTTCATTGCTCTCAGTGAGGTTAATCTGATTTATACACATCACCCCACAGGAAAAGCAAGTTTCCAACAGAGCTCAGAAAGACCTCATGGGAGTTAAGGGTCAATTTCTAGCCAGCCCAATAATTTATTTTCCACAAGGCTTCCTCTGTTCAGTATTCTCCACCACACATTTTGCAAAATCCAGATTTTCATCTTTCGAGACAGGTAAAAATCAATTCATTACTGAATTTTTCTGAAGAAAATTGTGTGCAGGGAAAAAGCAGGTGTTAAATAAAAACTGAGGCACTCCAAACACATTATTTCAGCTCTTATAAATAACAGTTGTCTCTTAAATTCATCTCTTGTAAAGAGATCTCATCTAATTCACCCGCCTTTGAAAACCCAGTAATATAAAACTAATGGAATAATATTTATTGTTATAGACCAATAGCGTTTTAGAGGCAATGAAGGGGCTGGAATAGGTTTTATTTCATGTGGGCTTTTTTCCACCAAGGTAAGTATTCATTTCAAATATCACATCAATTGGAATCATAACTCTGTGTTACAAACCTGTGTGGCTTTTTGGGCAGTAGATAATGGGCTGCTCCTAAATAATTGCCTTCCTGTCTCCCACTGCACACAGACCTCCCTCGGGCTAGTTTTGCAATGATTCCTTTCTTTCTGCCCAACTTTTTCTGTTGTTGTCCATCCTGACATTTTTATGACCTCATTTTGGATTAGCTGTTTTAGCCACCTTTTTAAGGGACATTTCACCCTCAGTGCAATGGCCCTTGGCTTCTAATATTCATAAAATTCAAATCTTGCCTTCAGCCAGTTATTCCTGTTGCTTCCTTCTCCAGCTGCTTTTCTATCCTTTCAGTTTGATTGGCAATATGAGTTTTGCTGTGAACCACCCAAAAATTCTGCAGTTGCTGCTTCTGAAGGTCCATGAAAACCATACAAGTGCAGCAGAGATAATTTTTCTGTTTTCAGCTTTAGTTTTTACTGTGGCTCAAACCAGTGCAATGCAGGGACATGAAATTAGTGGTTTATCATAGCAAATCTTGTGAAAGCATTCTGGTGTTTATTTATATCAACCCAAGAAAAAACATTTTTACTTTATTAGGGATTTTAATAACATTTACCTGTTTGGATTTCACAGCCTCAGTGTCACATGATGGGCTTTACACAGCTGACTGCTTGTTAATTGAATACTCCAATTCAGCCTCTAATTCTGCCTTTTAATGGTTGAAAGGCCATTAAAGCAGTTATTTCTCTAATAGCTGTGTAGGAAAGGGGATTTGTTTTCTTTCATCCCATCCAACTCTCTCCCTCACCTTTGGCTGAGTGCTCTGAAGGGGCTGACCAGACCCTTTTGGTTCCAGCTTGGTGCCAGAGCAGCTCAAAGCTCATTTTCAGAATTACCTCACAATGCAAATAAGACAGACTTGCTCTGTTTGTGTTTTCCACAATAAAACCCTAAGATCAGTGTTTCCTGTTAGCACATATTAATTTTATTTATATTATATACATTATATATTATTCTTATATTATGTATTTTAGATTTTTATCATTCTATATATTATAACTTGTAATACATTATATATAATTTATTAAAAATAATTACTTTGATAATGTCATATTTATATATAATATATATTTTTATAATGTATACTATATTATATATAATTTATAAGACATTTATAAAATTAAATTTTAATTTATAAAATTTTAAATGTTTAAAAATTTTATAAATTTATGAAAAATCATATATTTTAAATATAACATATACAATCCATTATAATATTGTGTATAATATATGTTATAAATATCTATTTTTATATATATATTATCTATTCTATATATTATGTCTTTTTTTTTGTTATTTTATTAGCCTAAAACAATGGTCTGCAGAACTCCTTTGAAAAATTCATCCAAACATTTTTCCAGCTAGAGAACCTGGGTGGAGCTAAATAAGTCCTCAGAAAATTGCACAGGAGGAAAGAAAACTTGATTTTTTTTAAAATTTCTCCAACATGCCCAGAGCTTTATAAAATCCTGGTCCAGGCTGAAGCACACTGGGTTACAGGACACTTCTCTGCAGCTCTAAAAAAAGAAGCAGATGTTTGCACCTGCCAGCTTTGCTCCTGACTGCCATGCTGTGAACGTGTAATCACTGCAGGTAATGGCATCTTGCTGAAGAGTTAACTCAATAATTTGCATTAAGGGACATGGAGCTGATGATTCATTTTGCTACAGCATTTTGCTGCACACTTAGTAGAACTGACTCAATACCAATGGCTAAATTATGACTAAATACCATTGGCTAAGTTGGTATCTGATTTTATAACTCCATCCTAATGTGCTTTGCTCTTTTTTGGGCTTGCTAATGCATTGCAAATTGTCAATTCTTTAAAATATTCTAGAAAATGTCAACTCACATCGTTGCTTGGCCTAAAGTCAAATGTAACAAATGCTTTGTTAAATAATTGGTGTAAGACTAGAGAACAGAGTCATCCATCACCCAGTCACAGGTTTTGTTTTGTTTCCAGTAAGTTCCTTGAGTGCAATTTCCTCTGGTAATAAATCTTAGATCTGTGATATTCAATAGCATTACACAACACTGAATTTTCTCTGTGCGCTTAACGTAGGCTAAACACCAAAATGAAAACCAAGAGCTTGCACAGACCTTTCACAGCATTTTTGAGTGTACAGTGGACATAAAATATTTAAGATATGAGCCAGCTACTGCTCAGCTGAAGAGGAAACTTCTGTTATTCCCCCAGTGCTCATTATCAAGCTTGCTGAACTTTCCTCAGGAGCAGCTGGTGCTGGGCAGTGCCTGATGAAATGAACAGTCTGCCTTGTCACATCACAAATGCTTCCTCGAGTTTGGAGAGGGCCACAGAGCAGAAATTGGCTGTTTCACGGAGCAGGAGCTGTTGCATCAGCCACATTTTCAGCTTTTGGGTAAAGCCCACCCCAGTGAGGATCCCCCTGGTCCTGCAGGGCCCTGCACTGGAGATGAGGATTTGGGGAATGAGGCACTTCAGTGCTGCAAAGGAACCTCAGCAGCCACTTTGTTTCCTTTTCTACTGTGAATCTGAGAATCTAGTTCCCATTACATTAACCTTCTCTAATATTGTGGTTTTGGTTTTGATTTATTTAAGTTCTTTGGAAGGCAAATCAATTAGTAAAAGATTCAGTTGCACAAGCTCACAGTGACATTGAGGGTCTAAGTGGTTCATTAAATAAAAGAATAAATGGAAATACCTTTGATAAGTTCTGGCTTTCTCTGTGTTTTAGGATCTGAGTCAAAATGGTACCAAAACACAATGCAATTTGGTCCACTTTTTTGGCTGGAATGACTGAGAATTTCAATGATTTGGTAAGATTTTCAGGTGAATTATGAAGACCCTTTTATCACCAGTTTCTCTGAGACTGTCTTACCAAAACTGACTCCAGGTTTAGCTGGGAAAAACTTGCAATTTTTTCACCTAAAATAGCAGTATGAACCCATTTTCTGTTGGCCAGGATTCCACTACCTGTTCTACCAGGAGATGCTAAAGCAGAGATTAAACTCCAGGGAAATACCTGAGCACCAGACCCATGGATCTGGGGTCTACAGGCAGCTTCCAGTCTCTCATGAGGTTTCTTGTCATTTTTTTTTTGTAAGGTGAAGACAAGATATTTTATTTTAATATTGACACAAGGGCAGTGGATGAAAGTATTGGCATCTCAAAAAAGACTTTCTGGAATTTCTGGAATACCTGCAGCATTTCCTAGAAATTGCTAATGTCATTTGGTGACAGGCTGCAAATAAAATGGTTAAATATGATGCTTGTAGATGGGCTTGTTGAAAGCTTTGATCACAGAGAGAAAGGGGTTCTTTCTAAAAACCTACTGTTAACAGTAGGTAAAAAGTTAATGAGAAACATGTAAATAATTAATTCTTCCTCTAGAGCCAGAAAAGATTTGTTGTTCCTGTTAATGGACTCACAATATATGTTGTATTGTCTTTTCTGAATTACTTGATCTCCATACAAAAGAAAATAATTTATTGCACCAATAGCTTTAGCACTGTTTTCCCAGAAAACAATATTTTCTTGGGTTAACTACAGCAGCCTGCCTTGATGATAACACATGGCACAGCTAAAGTGACACTTCAAAAATAAACAGGATACTTTAAATCAAAAAAAATGGAGAAGGAAAATATGGGGAAAAATTCTGGCACTTGATATTTGCAAAAAAGCTATTGCAAAGCACACAGAACTGTCTCAGATGACCCAGCTGTAATGCTGCATTTAAACAGATTTCCTTTCTCCACACGGTGTTGCTCCAGGAGAAGCAAATTTATTTATTTTTATTTATTTACAAATACAATAAGCAGAGTCACAGCCTGAAGGTCATTCAGGTCAAAAATACTCCCAGGATTGTTCAGATGTGATCATTCCACAGCTGAACTGAAAACATCCCCTCCCCACTTTGTTTGGTAAGTATTTTGGCAACGTTACAATGATCTCTCCCACAATTTGACATTGTGGTATTAAGTAATGTGATTGCTCTTAGCTGGCTCAAGGAAAATAATTCCTTGATACTTGTGATGAACTCTTAATTTTAATTCAACCTTTCTGACCTCATTCTCTGCATTGTTTTAGAAACTGAGCTGACACAGGGGCATCTCATGCAGTGATATCTTGCCATGAGCCAGAGGATAGCTGGGGGACAGGTACTGGGTGTAAAAAACACATAAAAATTTGTCAGCCAGGTCCTTTCTGGATAAGACACTCAGCTCATGGTACAGCTTCATCCATGTGTGACAGACACCGATGGTATTTAATCATTATAAATGCACAGGACCTACTGCTGCTCCTGCTCCTGATGGAAAAGTTGCACCTTGGCTATCTGATGCTATTATTTTTCATTTATAAGTAAGTAAGTGAATAAATATAGTAGAAGGATTTTGATTTTGATTTTGATTTTGATTTTGATTTTTTTTTTTTAAGTTTTACTTTTATTTTTAAATTTTTACTTTTATTTTTAAATTTTTATTGATTTTTTAGATTTTATGTTTAATTTTACTTTTTGGTTTTTTAATTTTTAATTTTTATTTTTAGTGTTATTTTAATTTTTTTCGGTTTTTAATTTTTTATTTTTATTTCTTTATTTTTTACTTTTATTTTTATTTTTACATTTTTAAAAATTTTTATTTTTATTTTTAAATTTTTATTTTTATTTTTATTATTTATTTTATGTTCAATTTTATTTTTTGGTTTTTTAATTTTTAATTTTTATTTTTATTGTTTGTTTTTTTTAGGTTTTAAAATTTTTTAGTTTTATTTTTAATTTTTACTGTTATTTTTATTTTTACTGTTATTTTTATTTTTTAGTTTTAGGGGTCTTTTTTTTGTTTGTTTTTGTTTGTTGTTTTGGTTTTCTTTTTAATGCAAATCATAGCAAGTTCCAGAGGCTAGGGATTTACCAACGGCTGCAAAGATACACACTAACACTAAACAAAAACTAACCTAAAAGAAAAAAAACACAGAAAAAAACAGGGGGAAGAAGCAATTTAAATAATTTAAATATCCTCAGGATATTTTTTTGAACTGATCATCCCAGGAGGAAGCCCTGGTGAGGCCCCAGCAGGGCAGCAGCCACCCCCATGCCCACACTAGAGCAGGACCTGGCCTGAGCTTGTGCCTTCCCTCAGCCTTTGCATCACCACATACTCCCCCAATCTCCATGAATTCCATAATTCCATAACAAAGCAGGTTCTCCATCCCTCCTGCAGCCTCCCCATCCTCCCCAGCAGCTGCGGCACTGTCCTGCCTCCAGGCAAACCCTTGCACTTCAGGCAGCACATCCCCTCTCCTCTGAGCATCCCAAAAAGGGAAGCATTTTAAATTCCTGTGTCACCCAGCAGGACATGGAATTACTTCATCCTGGTTTTCCTTTCTCCCCATGGCTGTCTGAAATAGCTCTGCAGAAATGGAGAATCTCAGTGACTTTTCACACCAGGGCGGTCCCCCATCTTCCCCCAGCAGATTGTCACCCCTCAGGAACAGGCACATGCTTGAGCCTTTTTTCCTGCTTCCTGTGAAAGCTTTTCTCCCCTGATCCAACTGTTAGCAAGTCTTTGGTCACTTGGTGGGCGGGAAAAGCTCCACACAGCCCCAGGCACGCCATCCCTGTTTGTGCCTTGGGTACAGGAGAAGATGATGAGCCTTGCCCACGTGTGCTGAGCTGCTGCCTTGTTTTCTGCAGCTGCTGAGTGCCACCCATGTGTCACAGGCACCTCCCATCCTCCCTGGAAAATACTTGGGTCAGAAATGAGGCCACATCCAGCAGCAACAGATCCTGCTGCGTTGGTAATTCCTGCAGGAATCATCCCTGGCCCTTTGTGATGTGCTGTTCCCTACATCTGGCCATGGCAAACATCTCAACCTGTCAGTGGCCGTGGCTATTTCTGGGTTTCTGCTTCCCAGCTGCATGTGACCTAGCAACAGATCTGGGAGAGCAAATTGTATCAGTCCTGATGGGAATTAAAATCATATATCTTTTGCAGGGCACAGATGCTTGGAGGGGTGCTGCTCCCCACACCGAAATGCTGTGAGAAATGTTCCCCAATTCCCTCCTCGTGCCATGCAAGGCAGACAGGTTTTGTTCTGTATCTATTTAGCTTAGTCTGACACAGCAAGCAGCCTGGGAAAGCATCAGCAGGCATCAATAATAGAAATAATTAAGAGTTACATGATGAGGGCTTACCAGGCATGTTCCAGTGTGTAGCAGAGTCACACAGGGAGTCACACTCTCCTCTCCAAAGCAGCTCTCCCTTCCCTGAATTATCCAGCTGCCCAGCAGATGGTGGTATTATTTCAACTACTCTGCTCTGAGCTCCCTGGGAAGCAGCCAGGCTGCACAGAACAACCGTAGGAAAAGTTGGTTCAGGATTTCACAGCTCACACTGTTGCGTTCACAGGTTATTTCCTGCAGCATCCTGATATTCCTTCTTGTAGAAATAAATGTTGCTGATGTATATCAGCCTCCTGGTACCCAAAGGGGACTTGCAAGAAGGTTGAAGAGGGGCTGTTTTCAAGGGCAGAGGGAGAATGGCTTCACACTGACAAAAGACAGGGGCAGATTGGATATCAGGAAGAAATTCTTCCCTGTGAGGAGGTGAGGCCCTGGTTGCTCAGAGAAGCTGTGGCTGCCCCATCCCTGGAAGTGTCCAAGGCCAGGTTGGAAGAGGTTTTAAGCAACCTGGTCTAGAGGAAGATGTCCCTGCCCATGGCAGAGGGATTGGAACAAGATTCTATGGTTTATTAAACTAACATTCTTACAGTTGTCTTGCATAAAATGCTGGCAACATGAGGGAGATCCCCTTCTCACTATCAGGAAGAAATAATTCTTTAAAAGATCTCTTTTCCAGAAATTTCAAGCAATATTTGAGCCATGGCCTTGTGGTGCCATTACCTCCTGGGAATTCCAGCCTTTTCCACAGCTTCTGTGGGATAACCCAATTACTCATCTTCTTTACCAGCAATAAGCTGCTTCTTTCTTTTTTCAGTTCTTGTAACAGTTTGTTCTGCTCTGGTTTCCCCCTCCTGAGCAGATACTTCAATAGATATGGTTTCTCTCTTCCATCTCCTTTTTGCAGTCTGTGTTTTGTCCTTTTCCCTCTGAGCTGGGCACATCTGCAAAACATCAGTTTCTCTCCTGGGTTTTTGGCTGCCATGGAGCAAGATTCCCCAAAGGAGAAGTAAACCCCATCCCAGATGGTGTTGGTGCCTTTGCATGGGAGATAGAGAGGACAAATAGCATTTTTAGTGTGGAGTCTCTCTCTACTCTCATAAGTTGTACTTAATCTTTTGCTTATTTTATTATAAGCCATTGAAGCCTGACATGATCCGTCACCAGCTGGGAATGATCATCCAAAGGAAGTTACAAAAAAATTGTTTGCTGAATAATACCTAATAATAATTGATAATATTCATTCAGTTGTGACCTGATACAATATCTGGAGGCTTTCCAGAGGAATGACATATTTCAGTGCAGACTTCGTGAGCTGCTGCACATATTTATTAATTTAGCTGCTGTGGATCCTCATGAATACTTTATATGAACCCAAAGTCTGGAACATGATGCAGATAATTTTCCTGATGCCAGCAGGAGCAGAAATTTGTCATACCTATTTAGGTCTTGTGACTCTATATTAGAGTGCTAAGAAAGAAATAATTGATTATGAATATTGAATATTATGTAAAAATATTTAGGAATAAACTTTTTTTTTAATATTGCTCACCTGTAGCTTTCCTTGAGCTCTATCACTTAACCTGCAGCCAGGTTGCACATAGCTGGCAGAACATCCCAGCCTCTGGAATGCTGGCCCTGGTGGGAAATCTCAGAAAAATCAGAATTTTGAGGCACCCACAGTGCAGATACAGCTCAAATTTGAGGGTGGGACCCAAAATTCTGTTTCAAGTGTTTCCTCAAACAGCACAGGCCATGTCTGACCAAGGCTGGTACTGCAGAGCTGTAGCCTGGATTGCACTTATCCCACCCACTCAGCCATGCACAGTGAGGTATCAAAATGTGAGAGACACAAGAAGGAGACTGCTCATGAGAACTACAGAGTATAGTTTTTGTAATATCAGGCAATTTATATGCAAAATGTCTGCAATCTGAAAAAAAGTGCCTTAAATGCAATTTTACAAAATTCAGCAATAAAACCCCTGTATCTGACAATGACAAAACAGCGTATTAAAAACATGTCACTCAGAGAGGAGGTGTTCTTTGTGGGGGAAACAAGGTTTGTAATGTGGAGTTAAAACAGCGGTGGCAGGAGCAGGACCAGTCATGCACAGCTGATCCCGGTCCCCAGCAGGGCCAGGGTGGGAATTTGGAGGTGCAGAAATTCTTCACACTTCAGAATGCTGCTGTGGGCACCAGGACTCTGCACTGGGGCTGCCAGGGCTGTGGGTTTGTAGAATTGCACCCTACAATAATAGGAAACAGTTGCTGGTCAAGTGGTAAATTCTTCTAAATTGTCTCAAATGGGAATAGCCCAGCAATTCCTTTCTTCTTTGTGTTCCAGGCCCCAAAGCACTTCATTTTCAAACAGTTAAAAATAATTAATAAACTAATCAAGTCTTACCTAATCATCCTGGTTATGAATATTGTGAATATTACCTTTGAATTTTACATCTCCCTGGTCTTTAAGATGGCCTTTCACTGCACTTGATCTCTACAGAAATGATCAGAAGATTTTCTTGTAACCCAAAGACAAATAAATTAAGGAGATGTCTCAAAGTAGAAAATAGAAGCAGTTCCCTTACTTACAGAAAAAGCAGCCAAAAAAAATTCACCAAAGAGAGTGGAATAATGCATACCCTACATCCTTGAAATGAACTTTAGACAGCTGTAGAGGAACTGGGACATTTTGGTTGTACAGTACCAAAAATGAGGTCAGAACCTAGCTTTCATGGGAATTAGATCTTTATATATCTTGTCTGTGCTTGATTAGAGCAGCGGGATGAAGCGCAAGTATTTTTATATATTTCTAGTATTTTCTCTTTCTCTCTCTCTTTTTTTTTTTTTTTTTTGGCTCCTCTTAAATCTATTTCCAAAGTAGTAAGATGGAAGGTTTAGATGCTGGAAAGCAGTCTCAGTCACAGAAGACACAATACAGTGTGCAATTTAACAGGATTATCAGAAATTATTACCCAAGATTTTGTTCTACTAAATGTTCACCCATCCTTTGTCAAGTATTTCTAATTACCAGGATTTTAATGGTAATGTTTAACAGCCCCAGAACTCCAGGGTCTTTTAGTATCTGCCACAACTGGGTTTTCAATTATCATTTAATTTCCATCATCATAATTATCCTTCATTACAGCAACATTCTTAAATCGGACTCATCAAAGCAAAATTTTTTTCCTTGTTTAACTTGACTTGCAACTCAGACTGGGATTTAACCTCTCAAACTGTCATTTCACTCTGTAGTTTCAATAAATGGAAAAAAACCACCAACCCACTTTGGTTTCCCCCATGCAGCAGCTGTTGTTTTGGTGTTGGGGACACGCCATGATTTTTGTCAAAACTGAGAGTCAAGGGTTGAGTATTTATACAATTCTTGTAATAATAGCAGGAAGAGTGCAAGATAGAGCTCTGTGATATTTGCAACAGTCACTCACAGCACAGCATGGCTGACCTTCAGAGAACCCAGCACGTAACAAAGGAGTATTTGTAGTAGATAAGAGATCTCTCTGATAATTCACGTATCTTAGAAGAGCAATCCATTTGATATGCTATTAATTACATGAAAAATATGCTGGGATACCAGTAAGCTACAGCTCTTAGTTTATTTAAATTTCTCATATGCAATTCATTTCCAAAGTGCCTCAAGGTTTGCATTTGGAAAGTGTGATCAGCCTACAAAGGAATTTCCATGTTCTCAGTGTCAGATCTTCCAGCCTCCAGCAGCTGTGAGTGACCTCAGTGTGATGGCAAAGCAGGATGGAGTCTGCCTGCCTCCAGAAGTGGCTTTTCAATCCCACTGAAGCAGGTCACTGGAGGCAGTGCTGCACTGCTGCATGGAGCCATTCCCCACCTCACCCTGAGCTCGTTGAAGGCAATTCTGTTGCTGATTTTGTGGGAACAGACTCCAGCTCTCCATCCCTCTGTCAGTGTGCTTTCAAAATTCCTTGGGGGTTTTTCTCCAAAAACCCATTTCAAAAATTAAAGAAAAAGGCAAAAAAAAAAAGGAGTGTAAAAAAAAAATAAAAAAAAAGGGGGGGTTTTTTTTTTTTTTTTTTTTTTTTTTTTTTTTTTTTTTTCCCCCTAACTTGTTGGCAGTATCCTTTGTATTTTAGAATTTAAAAACCCCCCACCCCCACCCCCCCCTTCTTTTGCTGATTTTGTGGGAACCCCCTCTCCTCCCCTCTTCAATTTAACCAGTGCTTCATCCGAGAACTCAATTTCACAAATTCAGATCAGGAAGGCTGCAAAACAAATGTGGCTGTGACAAGCAGGTCATGATAAAGTTTATTTACTGTTTATTACTTTGAGTACTTCTGTGGTATTTCCTCTCTTAAGCAGCCTCAGCTTAGAAGGTTTCTAAATTAAAACTAAAATATAAGAAATACTACATCATAGAGAAAAAATAACTGGTAATCTCACTTTATTTGATGGAGAAAAATAACTGGCAATCTCATGATCCTCCTCTGTCACTGCCCTGTGGGTGCTGTGTGGTGCAAGGAGATTGTGGGGTGTAAGCCAGCCCTGGTACCCAGCTGAGCCTGGGAGTGCCTCTAGAATTTTGGACCAGTCACTTGACCTTCCTCCCTTTCATTCAAGCAAACTGGAAAATCAGAGGCAACACAGAGCCAGAGTGAAAACTGGACATTTGTTGGAGCAGTGTTTTCTAGAGAGGGGAATTGCAAAGCATAATTTTGGAACAGCAGCTTTGTTCAGCACTGCAATAATGTGTGTGCCACATGCAAGCAGTAATTCTGTATATACAGAGTGCAAAATAAATTTATGAGATTTATAGATGCATGTCTTTGCTTTTTGGCTGTGTGCTATGCACTAAAGAGATCTTCTTGCAGCTGCCTAAAATCTATAGATAATAAAAGTGTAGTCCATATTCAATTGCTAATTAATCTAGATCTTCTCTTTACATTTTATTAATTTTAATGCAGCTGATTAGTGGGCAGAAGACATGATTTATATAAAGGCTGCACTTAGCTCATTGCAAGAGGCTTAAGCTCTCAGCTGTAGCATGAGAAGGAAGGAGCCTGGAAACATTTTCTTTCCCTCTCTTCTGCATCTTTGCTCTCTGCAATCCAGTGTTGACTGCACAGTGTGGCCAGGAGAACACAGAGCCATTCCTGTTCTTGGCCACACCTGATCTTGGTGATCATCCTGCACATTCCTGTTATTCCTGGTCCTGCTGACCATCCTGCTCCATCCAGGCTGGAGTGGATGACCTCCAGATATTCCTCCAATGGACATTTCTGGGTTCCCTTGGTCCTGCTGCTCAGGGGTGCAAAATCAGCCTGGATGGCATCATCTGTGAGCAGGGGACTCTGCAAGGCCTGAGGGGCCTTACTGAACTTCTTAAGTAATTATCTTGGAAACCTTAAATCCTCAAGAGTTTATTTTGATTCATGTCTGCCTGGGAACTCTTCTGGGTGTGCAAATCTGCATCTGGGTCTTACTTTTACCCCTCCTAAATGCCTTTGATAGGAAACCTGCAACTGTTGTAAGTGGGAGATGGTAGAAGATGCTTATTTTAAAAAATAACCCCTCTCCAAAAAACTAAAACCAAAAATTAAAACAAACATACAAACAAAAACAAAACAAATCCCCCACAAAACAAAACCCCAAAACAAACAAAAAAGGACACTATAAAATATATTTTCCATCTAAGATGATAGTTGACTTTTTAATAAAATTTTCTACTTCACATAACAGTTCCTGAGCCGCTGACAATTCCAGAATAGCAGCCTTAGAGTAGTTTTGTTCTTCCTCACTGATAAAATTCCTCCTGTTGTCACAAATGCAGCAGTAGGATAATGGTAGCAGTGAAATCTACCTGTGTCAGATCAACGTGATTTGATTTACAGTCTGTAGGTAGCTACTTAATTCACAGCTATATAAATAAATATTTTAAAAAATCAAGTATTGCAAATAAATATGTCAGAGTGGGAATAACTAAGATAGTTTATGGAAATATCAATAATGCCATGAGTTGTGTGTGACACCAAAGAAATAAGCAATTACAAGGCATGGCTTGAATACTACTACTGTGGTAGGAAAGCAGTTTGAAGCAAAGATGAGGATTTTTATTTCCTGATGGCATTTTGAGAGCCAGCCCCCTTACAAGCTGGTCATCCTTAATGCTGTTAAGAACTGTCAAGATTAAAGCAAATTTGTGCACGTGAAAGTAAGTGCATGTGCTTGATCTTACCTGTTTGTTTTCATGCAGTCCCAGTGTAATTGCTCTTTACATCCATGAAGTTAATCAACAGCATGACTGATAAAACTCCTCCTGTTGTGGCCCATTTAAAATCTTTAGGAATTATTGGCTGGCTTAAATAATGAGAGGATGAAATAGCATTTGTTTCTAGCTGGTCTTTGGACTGGCTTTGTGGCGCAACACTTGCAATGTACAGGAATGTATAATTCAAAATTATCCACTGTGTTTTAAAAATATTCACAGAAAATACTTTTACTCACACAATATTGCCTGTTCCTCTTCAGTTTGGGTTGCTAGTGAAAATATGTTGAATTTCAGGGGTGATCAAGAGAGGCAGCAGAAAGCATTGTCCCAAACTCAAGTAAATTCATGACCAGGTTTTATCTGTCCTGGTTGAATTAGCAGCTCTTGCTAAGCACTGCTCTGGGTATGGCCCATCTGCCACTTCAGCCCATTCTACCCAACATCTCCTGTAAGATGGAAGCAAAAAAAGTGTCATTCTTTGCTTAACCTGTACTTGAAGGAGAATCTGTCTCTCCTAAAACGTTGGGCCCTGAGTGGGGAAAGTGTCTGAGCTCTCAGAGTCAGCTGTGCTGGGGCTGGCTGCATTGCAGGAGTCCTTCCCAGCTGGAATTCCCATTTCATCTGCTGGGACTGAATTCAGCGCACTTCATCCAAGCAGCCCCCAGAAGAGGCAGGCAGGCAAATTCTACCAGAAAAATCCAAATTTGGCTGCATGGGGAGAGTTGACTCTGGCTTGAGTTACCTCTGTGAGCACAAGTGCATATTTCAAACTCTGCAAGCACATATGGCAGTCGCTGGCAATTAGGCATCCCCTGACAAGGATGTTTGTCTTCAAAGTCAACAAATGCAGCATGATCACCCTTTGTCTAGGTAAAGAACAAAAGTATTGCAGTTCCTTATTTAAAATTATTTACTTTGTTTATCATTCATGAAAGTCTAATCGCACCATCATTTAATAAAATAATATTGAAAGAGCCAGCAAGATCTCAGCAAGAAATTTTATCTGTCCTTTGATTGCAATAACTTACAAGCCAAGCAGAAAAGCACTAAATAAAATGGAAAACACTCATCCTGTTCACTTTTCTATTAGCACAGGATTGTTTTGCCTTTTCTTTCATCAGTGTCTTGTCTAGTCTGGTCTCCAGTGTTCCTGTGAGACTTCTGAAATAATTTAGCAATAAAATAGATAGTGCTGTTAAAATTTTCTCTTTGATATGTATTGGCATTTGTCAGATATTTCACTTTTCTCTGATTAAGAAGAAGTGGCTAAATGTAAACCTTAACCAATCTTTTTTTTTATTAAATTAAATGAAAACAAAGATTGTTTTTAAAAAGTCATACAAAAATTAGGATTTGGTTATGATCGTGATTGATAAAATTTAACAAGTTGCATTTACAACCTCTGAGTTAATGTCCTGTCCAATGAATCATATTTGTGTGTCCTTTTTATCACATTTCTGTCATTGATAAGAAGAAGCTGCCCTACAGTGCTTGTGATCAAATCTGTTACTCATAGGCATGTTTTCAGATGAAGCTGTAATAAAGAAATATTTTCAATGGAGCTTTCTTTAAAAAAATATTAAATGCATTTTTGCAAATTAAATCAAATTTAAAGGAAAGCATGATAAATGTGAATATGTCAACAGTCACAGGCTCTGCAGTCCTGCCCTTGACTGACTGAGGGAAAGCTTTTCTGCTTTAGTAAATATTAAGAGTAAAATCTGAAAAAACACTAATTAATGTGCACAGCCCCTACTGACTCTCAGAAAGACATGACTTTTCAAGGTCACCTATCCATTTTCAATTATTCCATCTCTAGGCTTTAACAGGAGACTCACCTCACCGCGGTGTTCAAGAAAAAATGATGTGTCATATATTAGGAGCTACTTTAATGAGTGAAAAATCTAAATCCATTTTATTTAACTATTTAGAACCTTCCATTAGAGGAGCCTTGCCTGGAGTTTGGACGGGGGATCCAAAAATTCCTTGGATGATGGGGAAGAAAAAGTGTAGTAATTTCCTCTGATAATGAATGCAGAACAGCCAATCTTCCTCTGACTCCAAAACACTTTTACCTGGGCCCAAAGTGAGCTTTCACTGGGAAAAAAATCATAAATAAATTATGATTTAGCTCTTCACAGAAAAGAATACAATGCTTTAATAGCAAGAGCAGACTGAATGACTGCTTGTAGAGGAGAAGGACTCTTGGTATGACTAACATCAGATTAAAAATGAGTGCTCCAGAATGGATTCCTTATTGAATGTAAAACCCACTACCCATCCACTGAGGAACTGAAGGTTGGTTGTTTATTTTTTAGGGAAAAAGCCAAAAGACTATAAGGGCAATAAAGAGGAATCATACAATCTGCCAGCAAAGCAAACAGAGAAGTCTGGATATGCACATCCCACTTTGCCTTGTGTGCTGACAACTGATACTGAGAAATGCCACCAGCCCACACCTCTGCCCTCCCGCTGCTCATCCTCATCTTGCCTAAAAAGAAAATAAAAAAGATGGAGCCTAGTTATAAGAATACAGAGATTCCTGTCCTGAAGCAGTGGAGAGCCAGATAGGAAGGGAAACACTGAGAGAAAAGCAGGATTCCATGAACAAGGAATATTTCTATTATAATTAGCCCAACAAGAAAAATGGGTTATGTGAGCATCAGGAGGCATATGCTGTCCTGTGATACCAAAATTTCAATTCACCTCTGTGATGGAGGCTTACAAAATCCTGAGGTGGAAACGTGCTAAAACAAACTGTTCCATTTCCAGCACTGGCACCAGCACCACCCAGGGTGAGCCACCCACTTCTCCTCTGTCTCAGCTTGCAGCCCAGAAAAGCAGGTTAATAGCACCAATCTCACAGAGAAGTCGTGAGCTTGCATTTCTCAGCCAGATTGGAGACAGCCAGAAAAGAGCTGAGGTAATTGACTGATAGTTGCAGAGCACTTTGAATGTAAATATCCAGTGGCCCGACTTTATTCAGGATTTCTTATCTTTAATTTCCCATTTACAAACATGTGGCATGCTTTTTAGCTGCAAAAGGCATTTTTTAAAGGAGCTTACAAGCTGTAGCATATCAGAAGATCTGAGCAGGGTGGATTTGTTGTGCTTCTTTCAGGTTAACTGTTTGCAACTTTTACCACAGAAGTTTCAAAAGTGCAAGAAAACAAATCTAAATGCCTATTTAGCTTCAAAAGCATTTGGAAGACTAATAGCATGATGGTTTTCTTTCCATAATTTCGGTGATTTTTCTTCTTTTCATTTCTGTCTTAATCTTGTGCTTTTGTCATTTTTAGGGGTTTTTTTACCTGGTTGATTTCTTCCCAGGCACCTCCAGAAAGAGGGTGAAAGGTGGGATCCAGAAAATCTGCTGGCACCAATGACAACTCCTGCCACACAGAAATGCTCCCAGGGAAATTAATTTAATTTAACAAGGCTATCAGGGAACATC
The DNA here is from genome assembly GCF_901933205.1 of Camarhynchus parvulus. Taxonomy (NCBI): domain Eukaryota; kingdom Metazoa; phylum Chordata; class Aves; order Passeriformes; family Thraupidae; genus Camarhynchus; species Camarhynchus parvulus. Next base: position 32,697,658 of record NC_044577.1, read on the forward strand.
TGTTCTTCCTCATGGATTTGCAGAGGTGGATTCCTCTTCTTCTTCCTCCCTTTCCTTTAGTCAAATGCTGATCCATGTGCTGTTTCTCCTGGACAGGCATCACACCGTCATGATTAGATAATTATTATTATTATAGTTATTCAACTATAATTCAACTATAATTCAACAAGAGCAAAATGTGTGGATCAAAACCATTTCCTTTCCAGAGGCTGCTGTGTTTTTTGAAGGATGAAACAGTCCCTTTGGATGATCCAGCACAAGCTTTTGTGGGTTTAATGAAGAGACCAGGAAGGCTTTAATAGTGTCAAAGACCATTTTAAACACCACACACTTTTGTGACCCTGGTTCACACATGTAAGGAAAGACCAATCAGCTGTAATAATCTGCCTTGCCACACTGGAGAGTATTGAGTCCTCATCAAAGCTCCCATTTTCCACTGTGTTTCCAAGCTCCCAAAATCTGAACTTCTACCAATTGGCAGCGCAAGTATTCAGCCCTAGATTTCAAATTGTGATGTTGCTTTTGCTAAATGGGAGTGTTTCTGAGACAATTGTGTTCCTGCTCCAATAATCTCTGTGTAGCTGCTTTTTCCATCAAAGCCTTCCTCTGTGCTGGGGTGATTGCAGTTTCTTCCAGCTCAGGAGCACTGTTACAGGCAGGCTGGTCAGAAACAGCTCTGGCATGCCTGAAACTCTGACTCCTGCTTCTGCATGTCACTTTTCATCTTGTTTGGGCTTTAAGATGAGGGATCATAGTGCAGTGTTGTTCCAGAAGGCTTCAAAGTCATTGATCAAGAAATATGAATCCATCACTGTGTGTAATTGGGTGTGAACTGTCTTCATCCCACAACTGGCACATTGGCAACATCAAAGGGATGCACTTTTACTGAAATAGTCATCCTAGCAGCATCCTGTGTCTTGCTCATGCAGCTTTTACTAACTGAGAATGCAGAAAACAATTTGACATCACTGCTCAAGGCAGCTGGGGGCAAACCTTGAGCCTGCTGCACGCGCTCTCATGGGCAACTCTTCTCTGGCATTAAAACAAATGAATTTATGGTCCTAGAGTTGGGTGGGCAAGTTCTCCCCTGTCATGGTTTGACACTGGCACAATGCCAGTGCCCCATGAAAATATACTTCCCTGGTGTTTGCTGTGAGATGTGACCAGGAAATAAGCAAAGCAGGCCTCTACCTTAGAAAAAAAGTTTATTAACTAAACTACAAAAGGAAAAAAAACCACACACACACACACGCACACACACACCTGGAAAATGAAAACTCCACAAAAAGCATTTCCTCCTCCCCCCCACCACATTTCCAATACATCTTCCAAATTTCAACTCTCCATCCACCACCCTTTAAATACTCAATTCCAGTCCATCAAGAGGAGAGGAGTCCTTCTTGGGGCCATGGTGACCTCTTCCTTGCATGCCCAGCACTCTCACCACTGGACAAGGAACAGAGCTGCTTCAAGGGTTATCCTTTTTAAGGCTGCTTTGACCAGTTCGAAAAAAGCACAGTTTCCTCTCACTCTCGGGACCTCTTGTCCCCCCATACTTGTCTACCCCTGGGGCGGGGGTCTCCAAACTGAACCCTCTCAGTTCTGAGCCATCGCCTCCCCCTGCATGCAGCCTCTGTGTCGTGAGGAAGCATGGTTCTGTCCATGGCTGTATCAAAAAGAGTCCAGCAACCAGCTACTCCATCATCTCTTTGGCCTCTTCTTTTACTCACTCACTGCTCCGACTGTCATTCTCTTGCCCATTTCTTCTTTATCATCCACTCCTCTCCCCCCAGGAAAGGTCCAAATGTTGTGAGGCTTATTGTCAGGAAGGGGTTAACAAACTTCTGCACTCAGCCAGGCTCTTCCTTGCTGCACTCCCCCTCCCTCCTTCTCCACAGGCCGATATCACTTCAAGGCCACAGGCCTACCGGCTTTCTCTTCTCATCTTCTGGCTGGGGGTGGGGGGCTTAAATCTTCTCGGGGCCTCTCTCCTCTGTCTCTCCTGGGGGCTGAACTCCTGGTGCCCCCACCACCCTTCCATCCTGAGGGGTCAGGCCTACCTCTGCCGGGCTGCAGGTTTCCCCTGCCCCGCCCAGCTCGAAGCCGGGCAGGGGAGGCCTTTGCTGGCCGAAATCAAAGAGAGAGCAGTGCTCTGCTTCTAACCCCTGTGTTCTCAGACATCACCCTCAGTGGCCAAGCCTGGTGTCAATTTAAAATCTGAACACCTATTGGCCTCTGGCCACTACATTCCCAGAAAACCTGCTTCCTGTAAACCCACGACATCCCCGAAGCAAAATCACTGCACAGCACAGGGACATTAGGTAGGAATTTGAAGTGGCTTCTTAAACAGGAAACGTTCCTGGTTTTCTGAGAAGTCCTGATACACTCCTTTTTTTTCCTGCTGTACTAATTTTAATCCATTGTTTGACCCTCTCAGACACCCACTAGAAGCTCAGATGCTTGTCTCACACTTAACTCCCTCTTATGAGCTCTGTTCTGCTGGGCTGTCTGCAGGGAATGAGGGTAACCAGTGTGTAAACTCATATTATTCCCACTCTTCATTCCCTTTTTATCCTTCTTTGTGTGTGAGAGTTGAGGAGGGATTGTATTTCTGAACTGTGCAGAGATCGTCACACTTTTAGGTAGTGCTACCAAAAAAATTAAAGAGAGTAAAAATGGAACAGAGATTATTTTCTAAACACCTAATCATACTTCACTGGCTCCATCAGTCCCAGGATGTGCATGAGGAAATCCTGCACACAGATTACATCACAAACAGGAACAGACTTTTGCTATCTAACCCAAGAGCTCTTATCAATATTTGATGCTACTTTCACTTGGACTGTGTCTTTTTAAACATGCCTTGAAATCTTTTGTAATGTGAATCCAGTCAAATAAGCGTAGACCCTGCTTCTTTGTATTTCTCATTATTGCTTTGGACAAAATATTTCCAAAAAAGCTCTGGCAGTGCATGGCAGGCTTCATATAATAGAGGCTTGCAATGGATTTGCTGACAGGCTCTTAGTTAGTGCAGCACTAGCCACCAGAGCTATGATAAAGAGCTTTATCTGGGATTAAAGCTTCTGGAATTACTCATTAATTGGATTAATGAACTGTAATTCATCATGCATGCCAATCCTACTTTGCTCTAGCTTCTTCTTCCACCCTCCTTGTAACATTCTTCCGAAGGAAGACCTCTGTTCTGGGAAAGTTCAAGAACAATGTTAAGGCTTCAATGATTCATTTTAAATCCCTAATGTGATCAAAAATCCCTTTATTTCTTCCTGGAGCACCTCTATAACTTTTCATTATATCATACTTAGAGCATTTCTTTAAAACCTCTCATTTCAGAGCTTAGGTCTGTCTGAGGAGTTTTTTTAAGCTTTCAAGGCTCGAGAAGCCTCTTCACTGTTGTTTTTAATTTTTTATTTTAAGAAATTAAAGTACTTCAAGTGCTTAACTTAGATTTGTGTGTGTGTATGTCTTGTAATGCATTCTATTAAAATATTTACTTAAGTAGACCCAGAAAGAAACACAGGTTGAAACTTCAGTTGATTGTGGTTAAAAAATCTTCGGAAAATATACTCTACCTTTTTTTTTCCTCACTTTTTATTCCTATGTGCTGATAAATGATCTAAAACATTAGCATGTGTTTTTTAGCTTTTTGCCTCCAATAAGCTGATTCATTTGCACCTTCAAAGGACACTTCATTGAATATACAGAATATATATTGCTCTACACTCTGAAACAGTAACATTAGCCCTGCTCAGCTGTCAGAAGCTGAAAAACAGATTCTGCAGATATCACTCCTCCAGAGCTGTTAATAAATTGCCTCGGAGCCTGCTTGCAGAAGAATGTGTGCGTGGCAGGAAGTGAGAATCTGAAATGAAGATGTTTCTGAAGTTTGGGAGTTACCTTATCACACATCCTCCCATCTGCTCTGTGAGTGCCCGAGCCCCTTGGCCTGAAACTCAGAAGGGTGAGGAGCTCCCTGCTTTCACATCTTGCTGGGGAGAAGGGGATGTTTCATCTGCATATCCCAGCCCCTCTTAGTTTTCAGCAGCTCCTGAGGGATAGGAGCTATCTTCTTCCATTTATTTGCAGAGGGAAAGTCAAACATGGTCACGGGAGTGGTTTAATGTACGTGTGCTTTCCGTACAGAGCGTTGGCAGTAATACGGCAGCACTCGCACTGCCCAAAAGAAGTCAGAATAGACTGAGGAGTGGAGTAAAAAGAGATTCTGCTATTTCATGGCAAGGAGATCTTTCTCTGCTCCTGCGCTGGGGGAAGGATGCTTTGATGGGAGCCTGCACCCCACTGAGGTGCAGAGCAAAGCCCCTGTGCAGGAGGAGAGCGGAGACGAACCAGCGTCGGTGAGACCTCCCCAGCTCAATCTCAGAACGTGACTCGCTCCTCCAGAGCTGGGTCGGGACCTCCAGAGAGGGCCAGCTTTGGCACACAGGCCAGAAATCAGTCAGGCTGGTTGCACCCAAACTCTGACATTACCATATTCCCTGGCACCAAAGCCAGGAGCTGGCTCAGCCAAGGAAGAAGAGTGGGGAAACGACATTTTCCCATGTGCCCTTCTCTTGGTCTGGGGAAACCGCGCTAGTGAAATACCAACAGTGTTTCTATGAGTGAACACATTACTGAACATCATACGAGAAATATATTTTATAACATCTCTTATTAAACCAACTAATATAATAAGAAAACAGAGAGACTTTCAAGCCAGAGTCGCTTTGTTAGTCTGACAAGAAGAACAAAATTCAGCTTAATGTAGGCAAGACACAAGAACTCATAATTCAAGCTAATTGTGTTAATCACTTTGTGGCAGAGAAGGGAGCTGGCACATCAGTGCAGGGAGGGCTGATATCAGGGAACAAAGGACCGTGACCTTAGTTTGGGAGTAATATGAAGGTGCTCAGCGTTGCAGAGTGGGTGAGAGGAAGATTGTAATGTTCTGTAAAACCAGAGCTTTTATGGATTTTTATTAACCAGTCACCTTCTAACCTTTAGTTCCTGGCTTGTCTTTTGAAGGTATTTTTTCTGGTATTTTCCTTTCCTGAGGATCAGCTCTGAGAAATTAAAGATGGAGCATGTGCTTGGAGGAAATGCTCCACTGGAAGAACAGAATTGTGATTCATATGGCATCTCTGCTTCCTAACAGGACTGTTCACTGTCTTTTACCCCCAGAAGTTTCCCTTGTCTTGCACACAGACTCAGGGTGGGATTTACACCACTGACATTTAGCTGTTTTGTATAGGAGAGCCATCACCCAATCAATTAAGGGGAAAAAACACTCCTCTGGAGAAAAATTCACGTCACCCACCTTCAGGAGAAGCTGCTGCTGGATTCAGCATAATGTATTTGACAGAAAACCCTGGTAATTCAATAGCTGTCATGTCATCAACAGCATCCTACAAAGGGGCAATGACTGAGGGATCCCCCCAGGGATGGAAACCATCGAGGTTATCCAGCCTGTGCTACTCCTGATCTTTCAGATATATTTTTAAATGGGTTGCATCAGCCTTCAGAGGTGGTGAAACAGAGAGCACCAAGGTAAAAAGCTTTAACCATCTGCCTTACCAATGCAGCTCTCCCAAGTTTAATTATTTCACTGATTGAAAATAGGGCTTACCAAAATATTACTGATCCCAGGAAATCACAGAGGCTGCACAAGACAGAAGCAGTTTTCTTTACAGAGATCAGCTTGTTATTTGAATCTGGTCCTTGCTGCTAATAGTAGGATATGAAAGATTAAATCTAAAGGTAAGTATGCATGGAAGATGTTTGCAATTAAAATTATGCATTTTTAAAAAAAACTTAGAATAATAAAAGTGAATTGGGTTGAGTGCCCAGTTCATTCTTCTGCTTTCAGGACACCTGGAAAACTTAGCACTGCTCTGAGGCTTCTCAGCATGAGTACAAGACAGAAATTAACTCAGCCAGTGGGATCTCTTAAATATAAAAGACTGCTGAATTAGTTTTAAGCAGGGAGATTTTTTTATTTTCTTCACTGCAGATGCACACTGGGATGGTGACAGGGGGACGCTCCCGTGTCATGGACAATGAAGGTGAAAGAGAGAGCCCAGGGCTCTTGGGAGAATCAGTCTCCTGCCACGGAGGTTTCCTGAAGGTGACTCCAGCCATGCCAGCAGTGACCTGTGTGTGTCCTTGGAGAGCTGACTCAAGGCAAAACCTTCTCCCTCAACCCCAAATTTGGAGCAATTTGCGCAAAGTTAACAGACAGAGTTCAGGCCCTGGAACACAACAACAACAAGCTCTGTGTGGAGATTGGCACTGCACAGATTAACATGTCAGAGGAGCACAATGCTGAATGGAAATTTCATTCTTGTCTTTAATTTCCTTAGGTGAGAAACAGGGCTGTGAACTCCACATCTTGAACCACAATGCTGGCACATCTCCATCCCACCTGGAAGTGTCCCCTCCACCAAAACCCTCATGCAGTGTAAGTGACACCTGTCTATATTGAAATAATCTCTATAGATTTTCTTTATTCAAAGCAGACTATGAGGCGTTTTTTACACAATATACTCTGTATCTTGTGATCAATCCCAGTGGTTTTTCTCTCCAAAGCATTGATCTCATCCTGCTCCTGGATCATCTCTACTCAGATTTGTTCTGTGCTTCACAGAGCCATGATTCCCTTTGCCAGGCACTGCTCCAAGCAAATGATAACGCTTTACTTGCATTTCAGGATGTGGATTGAGGCAAAAGGCTGTTTTTCTGAAAAATCCCACATCTTCCACCATTATGGAGCTTTTCTTCAACAAAGCTGACACCACTTCAAACTGAACATTTTTAGATGGCTGTCACAAAAAACATCAGACTCTTCTGTTGAGTGTAACAGTCAGTGCCTGAACCCCAGGAAACATTGCTCAAATTATCATTTCAAATGTCAGCACTGGCTATAATGAAAACTGAGCTTCTAACCACTCCAAAACCACACTTACAAAAGGATTTTTCTGGAGTTTTCAAAATTCTGTGGTGTATGAGAGAAAAAAACCCAATGTTATATGTATATAAATTAATTTCCAGAAGCACAGATTATGTTGCATTATTATTTTATTAACACTTAATGACTGGATCACCCTACCAGGAAGATGACAGCTTCTGCAGAATTGCAAAAAATACCCGAGCCTAGCAAATAGAATCTAATACACCACAAAATAAATTATGATATGTAGCTTTCCCAAAACATGAATGCCACAATATTAAAGAAAAAGTTTATTACAGATAATTGCTTGCTCTGTTTATGCTGTTTCTGTAGAACTTGGATAAGCAATTTAAGTTACAGAGATTTATAACTGTTTCCCTGAAGATGCATGAAACTAAAAAAATAGCAAGCCTTTTTAATCCACCTATAAATCATTTTATACATTTAATTTCTTCAGTATACATTTCATAGGTTCATATATAAAATACAACTGAAAATTGCTACATGCTTTCAGATGAAGCAGCTTTTGCATTTCTTTTCACCTCTTTATCATTACTTTATGCATTCACTTCAAGTAGAATATATTAAAATTTCACTGGTTATTTAATATTAAATATGTAATGGCCATATTATTCTGCATTTAAAAATATTTTTGTATGGATGTCAGTGGTGAGTATTGCATATGTTTCTCCTCAACAGGAATGGGAATGTGTTGATTACTTTGGAAACCTGAGTGCTGATGAGGGAGCCGCAGACAAGGCAAGGCTGGCTCCAAGGCCAAATGTGGCATCCACATTCTCTGAAGAAATCCCTTCACCCAGGATTTTTCTCCTGGGAAACTGAGAGGCCTCAGAGAAGAAGGAAAACAATTCTCATCTTATTCGCTTCTCCTGTGTTTTGCTCATGTGGAATGTGTTTGGAGATTGTTTACCCACAGGCTATTGTTTCACTGGATTCTGGTGTGAGTTGTTTTGACTCAATGGCCACTCAATGCCAAGCTGTGTTGGGACTCTGGAAAGAGTCATGAGTTTTCATTATTTTTAGCATCCTGTAAGTATCTTTTCTGTATTCTTTAGTATAGTTAGTACAGTATTCTTTTATATAATATAATATCATAAAATAATAAATTAGCCTTCTGAGAACATGGAGTCAGATTCATCATTCAAACAAACAAACAAACAAACAAAAAAACCAACAAAACCAAAAACCAACAAAAAACCAAATAAAAATCACCCACTGAGGAAGATAAATTAAAAATGTCCTTTTGGCATAACATTCTGCAGATAGGCCAAACACATATGGAAAAATTTAGGTCTGTTTTATTTGCATTTTATCTAATAATAGCAGAAGAATTCTGACTTCAGACATATAAAATGCTTGGTTATATGGCTTGATTATATAGTACTTTTAAAATAGATTCACTTGACTGGTGTCTTGAACCGAGCAGCTTGGCAGTGATTAATCAAGATGATATTCAAAATTCAAATAATTGAATTGGCTGTTAAAAATTAGGATTTCATTCCATTGGGAAGGAATTCTTGGGAAGGACTTCAGAAGTGTGGAGATCTGATCATCAAGGTTCCGTAAGTATAATTAGAATTTGAAAAAGATTTAGAGACAGACTAGAGACAGAGAGACAAAGTGTCCATTTTCCCTAAATGTTCCCTAGAGGAAATCCAAAGAGAAAACACCAGCTAGGGGAAACTTAGCACAGCTCCTACATGAGAAAACAGGTGGGGGCATAATTTCCATTATTATTTATAAAGAACTCCTGTTTTCACTGAGCAATGGAAAATTTAATCTTGCTGTGAAAAGCCCTGCTGTTGTGACTTCAGTCATGGCGCTGGGGTAAAGAGCATGGATTGGCCCTTGCCACTTGACTTTCAGTTCAGGTTCCATAAAGTGTCCGAGCACCTCCTTCACATTGTTCTTCCTCTCACAATTGTCTTGCTCCTTTTGTAGTTTTTTTTTTTTTTTCAGTTGTGTGTGTGCCTGTGGTTTGGGTGGCGTGTGCAGCGTGCAAACCTAATAATGAAAGGTATTCCTAATTTCTGCCCAGCAGCTCCTCACAGTTTGCTCCAGGGCACATATTCCAACTGGACCACCAAGATTTCCATTTTCTTCTACCCTCCAGTGAACTCAGAGTCCTTGTAGGCTGTTTAATGATTTTTCAAAAGGCTTAACAAGGTTATTGCCACTAAAGTGCTTATATCTCAGAGGACTGAGAAAAAGAAAATTATGCAGTTAAAGCCATGGAATTTTACAAAATGGTTTTGGAGAAGAATTCTCCAAACTTTGCATTTAGGTATCTGGGACATATATTTTGATGATATGCAACTACTATTAGTGTGCTGCTACAGATATTTTAAACACAACAGGGCTTCAGTTATAGATTACTTACTGTTTTTTTAAATGGTAGTTGAGAAGTTCGAAGCCATTTTATTACTACTGAGAAATTTATCTGTAGGGCCATTAGAATAAAAAGTACTTATTTCTTTGTGACTAAAATTGCACTATTGTGGGGTATCAGTTTGCATTTTAAAGCTGTAAATTCATGAAATTGCATTATGTTTATAGATGTCATCAAAATATGAAAAGGAACATTAATTTTTTCAAATTTAATTTTGCCTGGATTTTAATTTCATTGCTTATTATCAGAGGGATTTATAGATTTTTTTCTTCTTAATATCTCTGACTTAACAAAGTTTATGTTTGGAAAAAAATGTATGCCACAGTACTAAAGAGATTTTTCTAGTTAATTATTTTTCCATTTCTTTTCATAGCCAAATATTTTATTGAGCAGATGGGACTCTGATACTCCAGTATCAGAGAACATATGTAAAATACAATGTCCCTGGCTGCCTTGTTCACACTGGTATGAGACAAATCCATTTTGTCCTGCAGTTTTGAAGCCTTGACTGAGAAGCAAGATGAGAAATGTGTGTAACATGGTAGATGTACATTTATTTGTCCCATAACTAAAGGTGGGAAGAGCAGCTGAACTAAGAAGATGCTACAATGAAATGAACTTTTAGCTAGATCTCAAAATGCTTTTGTTTAACAGTTTAGGCTTGTTCTATTTCTTAATAAAATGAACAGAATAAACTGAGAAATGGTGAAAAATTACCTGCACTGCTTGTTTCCTGCTCTGTGTCACTGGAGGATCCCCCGTGAGATTCACTGCCCATGTAGGGTGAATTTCTCATGGTGGAAATGGCCACCAAAATCCAAGTTCAGGAAGAATCCTCTCTTTTACTTCTAAGTTGGGCACTTTTCATCACTGCCTATCCCACTCTTTTGTTGCCTGAGTTTTTCTGGGCTGTATTTTGGCTCTACCGAGAGAACAGCAGCTCCTAAACCACAAAACATTTTCACACAGGGCAGCTTAGCCCTTTGTGTATTTCCTTATGGATTTTGCTTCTTTCCATTGTTTTGTACAAAAGCAGGCAGCAGATCCAGTTTCCCAAAGGAATGGTTTGCTGTGTTTGCTAACCTTGAGAGAGGGAAACAGTTAATTTGGACGTGCTCATTTAGATGATCTTTTTACCAGTCCTTGTGGGAAGACAGAGAATTACTTGCAGATATTAAAATCTCAAAAATGCGACTGAGATGCTACCTTAATAGAAGCCAGACCTTATAAATATTCCATGTGCCTGGGATTGTATATTACATTTCTGCAATTTTCATTCTGCTATTATCTATTTTTATTATGAGCTTTATTCCATCAGCAGCTCTGATAACTTCAGTAAAAAGTTTATTTAGAAAAACAAATCCAGAAAGGTTTTCACTGTAGACTGCTAGGGAATTTTTGGACTGCCAGTCATTCTTATTTCCAGTTGGGATTTATTGCCTGTTTGTCACTTGTGGTCTACAGATTATACTTATCAATAAACAAAGACTTGGTTTTTTATTGCAGCTTATGCATGTCAAGGATGATTTTTCCTTCACCTGCATCATCAGACAGGTTAATTTCTGAATACCCAACACCTCTGGTTTGTCAGCTCATGGGATGACATGACAGCCCTGCTGCCATCCTTGAGGGGTTTTTATATGAAGTATTATGTTAGTGTCACACTCATGGATCTGTGACTGAAGGTACAAATGTGGGAAGGGTGGGTTGGCTCTCACAAGTTCCTTAGGATTAACATGGTTTGGGCTGCAACTTAAAATGAAGAAAAATGTGGTTGATTTCAGAGTTTCAAGAGTTCTTTTTCCATGATCAATCAGCCAGACTCTGTTGCAGGGAGGGAAGCTAAACAGAGAATTTACCTGTCTTGTAAAAGCTGCTCCAGGACCTTTCTGCTTACCTGCCTACATGGGTTAGAGCAGACACACAGCAAGGAAGAGGCACTTGCACGGGGCCACCTCCTCCAGATGGGGTTCAGACACACTAAATAAATAATCCATCCCTTCCTAATGTCTCAGCAGGATGATCTTTCACCCTCTGGCTCTGGGCTCCGGGAAGCCATTGTAGTTCCAGTTACAGTCATGCACTTCCAATTTTTGAAAAGGTTAACACAGTTTTATCTTTAATAGCTGCTTGATCATTGCAGAAGCTAACAAGTCATGTTGGAAGCATTAGTCAGGGAGACAGGGGAATATATCTGGATGTCTTACACAATTATAGGGAGGGTTATTCTCCTGCTGTTATCACTGCATTGCCATGGCTGGTATTGAAATGACATATTTATTAGGGAAGAGTACATGGGGTTCAAGAAACTTTGGGTGCTTGCCAGCAGTGGAGTGTTTGCCTCTCCTCTCCTCCATCTGGTCATCTGCTTCTCCAAACCATCTTGTGAAAATAGTCAGGCTTTTGCTGCCCCTCTTATGTTCAAGGATTTCACTCTGGCACTTTCACTGACCATGTTCTCTGCCACAGTAATTTGATTAAATGGCAGAGTGCTGTGTTATGTAGAGAGTCAAATAAAACAGCTTCATTTTTTAAAATGTACTTAATTAAGCATATGCAACTTTGTGTCAATTGTCTTTGAAAAATGAATTGTAATAGGAATTTATTGTTCATTTTAAAAATCTTGTGATTTTCCCTACATTTTCTCTCTGACCAGATCCCTGTATCTCTTCTGCCTTAGTGCTCCATCTTGGGAGAGATTCATATCAGGAACTGGAGTCCTGTGAAAACTGGAGTCATGGGACAGGTCAAGGGACATAAGCAAAATCAGTGGCCTCTCATGTGGTTTCAGCCACAAATCCACTCTCTTTCCAACAATTCAGACTAAGAAATGTTATAACTCTTCCTGTGTTTTAAGTGATTACGTGCTCTGGGAAAAAAGGTAGGTGGATGCAAATTTGTTTAAGTTGCTTTTTCACTGGAAAATAAAAACTATATTGATTTGGGGATCAGCACACAGATATAATGTTATTTGGCAGTCATCCATGACTATGGCCTATTTCTAGCGATGCATTTCTGTGTTTGCTTGAGTTCATAAAATAATTTGCAAAGATGGACTACAAACAAAACTGTATTTCTTTTAACTGCAAAATATATTATTATACTTTTTTGAATATTACATGTGAATATGTAAATAATAATATATGACAATAATATAATATGAACATAATATGTATTATATAATATACACACACATATATAATATAATATAATATAATATAATATAATATAATATAATATAATATAATATAATATAATATAATATAGACATAAATAATAAATGATAATATATATTACTAATATTTCTATATCAATATCTACATTTGTAGAAAGAAACAGATATAGACATTGATATCATTATAGATATAAATGTCCCTATGAATATTCCCAAAAGCATTTTGTGTTTAAGGAATGAGTAGTCTAAGTCAACTATAACTAGCAACATCTGCAGCTGTTAACAAGGTTGCTCAGGTAATTTTTAATAAAGAAGTAACAAAAATTGTAAAATCCATTGGTTTAGAGAAAACATGCATTGCAAATAGGGCATGAAGAAATAGTGCAAGATTGACATTTACCCACACCTAACTACATTATAGCTGAATATAGGTTAATAGCACCGTACCTTTCGTAACAATTTTCACTAAAAGTAGTATTTTACTGGCAATATTTGTTGCTGATTTCACACTGAAGCACTATCGGGTTGCATTTAGGCTGGTTTAAATTTTAAAGCTGTGGCTGCCCCGTACCTGGCAGTGTCCAAGGCCAGGTTGGATGGGGTTTGGAGCAGCCTGGGACAGTGGAAGGTGTCCCACTCAGAAGGAGATGAGCTTTAAGTTCACTTCCACCCCGAACCATTCCATGATTCCATGTTTTCAGTGGCTTAGTGTTGCTACTTGAAGGCTAATTATTTGCTGTAATTGCCTAAAGATTCTGTATTGCCTTTAAGTGGGGAAAAGAAAAACTAATGAAGCTGTACAATTAGAGTAATCATAGCTAATAATTAAATAAGGCTGGAAATTGCATCTATGGAGCTGTTCTGCAGTGTTTTGTTTTTTCTAATGTCCTAAAATGACTTTGCTGAGTCTTAAGAGCAGAAGCTTAAGAGAAATTTAATGTTCCCCATCTAGAGCGAATGACCAGAGATTGTGCAACATCCCAAAATAATTAAAATTCTAGCTGAAAGACCAGCCCACATTCATTGTAATGTAATAACATTTTGATTTTTACTGTATCATATGGAAATATTTTGGAATTAGAAAAAGCAAAAGTGGCAGAAATAGATTCTTCTGGCTTGCACAGATCCAGGAGAGGTCTCTGACCTGTGCTGTGGGTGTGCAAATCCTGACATCCTTTCTGTGGCCACCTTCTGGTGAGCAGGGAGGGTACTTGGGACATCTAGAGCAGTGGAGAGGGAAGAAAAAACTAAAACTTGTTAGATCAAGAGCACAGGCTGGGAAAGAAAGGGTTTGGCTGATAACTGGGGGCAAGTCTGTAATGGTTGTGGGAAGTAGAGCACCAGTTTGGCCACAGCAGGTTCCAGAGAAAAAAAGATAATACTGATTTCTTTTTATCATTTTGAGCTAAAGATTATTTTTATGGGTTTAGATTTGGGTTGTTTTTTTTTTTTTCCTAGCTAGAACACTCTCAATTTTCTTTATTTAGACTGTTTGCACACACATATTTCCTAGTGTTGGAATTCTCTGCTGCTTAATGTAAACACTGGGCAACATCTCGTTTATTTTATCAGGAGTGTTGCACTAAACATGAATATGTCAACATATGAATAAACCTAGAAAAAATCAAAATAATTGGACAAGCGGCTTCTACTGCAGCCTTCAGTTGGCTAAACTGATAGCAAATGAGAAGGCCATGATGGAAATATTGAGACATGCAGTGCAGAAAGCACATACAATGCTAAATGAATCAAAGAAACCCTGATATCAAATTAGAACAGTGAAGCAAAACCTGACTTCAGGAGAAGGAAAATGGAACTGAAACTCCTGCTAAAATTGTGGCTTTGGCTATAATCCACTATCTAAATTCATGTGTGTGTCCCCTGAGTTTAACCTCAGTGTCACAAAAATACCCCAAAAAACAAAAACCAAACAAACCCCTCAGCCTGCAAAATACAGAACAATTGGTGTAAATTAAATGTCTGCTTCTGCCTTTGCCCCCAGGAAAAGGTGCTGCTGGTACCAAAGCTCTGGAGTCATCTGGAACATCTACCAAAGAACAAAACCAGTGTGGAGCAGCTCGCAGTCTGGGAAGAGCATCTCAAAAACTCTCTGAGCCTTGCAAAACTGTCATTTAAAAGGCTCCTTCAACCTGGGAAGTTTAAAAAATAAACAAAAAAAAAAGGCAAAAAAACCCCTCCAAACCAACTAAACAGAAGATAGGAACAAACTTCCAACAGATGTAGCTGTCATTTAAAATTAAAGCAAAAAGCTGTGGTACAAAACTTTCAGATGTGTGCAATCACCCTTGTCTCTAGCAAAGCAAAAGCAGCAATGTGTCCCAAAATAAATCTGTTAAAAATAAAGGAACAAAGTGCACCAGCAGTAATTAAATCAAGGCACTGAGTAGAAGAGCTCCACAATCTGTCCACACATGCATCCTATAGACACCTCAAAGCCCCGTCCTCAAGGACCAATAATCCCTCCAAGAAGGGATTTACTTTCCTTGCCACAAAACGTGCTGAAAAGTGAAGCCATAAATTCTCCTGCTGAAAAGAGGAAAACATACCTGTCCTAAAAGTGACAGGAGCAGGGAAGAGGAATGGTTAACAAAACCCACAGCATTGTGCCTTGAGCCTGGGCAGGGGAGCACTGCTGGAGGCCTTGGCTTGGGATCAAGTGCCTATGAAAGAAGCAGGGAAGATGATTGTTTTAGGATAAAGACCCATTTCAAATAAGGCAGCCATCACATCTAACATAAATTAGCGGTGCTTCCAAAAAAAAACTCCCTGCTAATGTGGAAATAAAGAAATCTTCCCAAACTCATCTGTGCCAGGTCCGAACAGTGCTCATGTCCCCTGGCCAGAGGTGTGGATGGCACAGAAAAGACCTCATCTCTCCAGAGCCTTTCAGCTTCTGGGATCAGAGAGGATTGGAGAATAGGTGATAGCATACCCAAAGTGGGTATAATTGCTTTCAGGTGAAAGAAGTTTACTGTCATAGCCAAAATCCACTTTTACTCAAGTAGCAGCAAGCTGTCTATATATATGAAAAAAAAAAAAGGCATCATGGAAATGTGTCTAAACTCCTGTGTATTTTAATTAACTAATAAAGAAAAAAAATTCTGATTGCATTTTTTTTTTCTGAAATTATGTCTTTCTTTAATTATGTCTTTAAACCATCCTTCTGTGCTGTTTCACCTAATACCTTAACACTTGCATACAAGGAAACGTCATTTTCAGATTACTGCTTCTGCCACACACATTAGAATTCCTTCCCAAGGGAATGAAATCCTAATTTTGAACAGCCAATCCAATTATTTGCATTTTAAATATCATCTTGATTAATTACTGACAAGCTGCTCTGTACGAGACACCAGTCAAGTGAATATATTTTAAAAGTACTATATAATCAAGCCATTTAACCAAGCATTTTATATGTCTCAGGACAAAACAAACCTCTGTCAATAAAATTACAAGGCATATCACAATCTACAGCAGATGCTTTATTGAATTCTTTAAATATATTACTCCATTAGCATCAGTTCATGTCAGTGTGGCACGTCAGGTGAAGGCTTCCTAAATGAACACCAGATAAAGGATGAACCTGTTGCAGCAATAGATTTACTGTTATGGATTTAAGAGGCCTCTGCTGTATTCACATTACTTTATTACCATTTAGCACATTCTAATTAAAAATAAAAAGACTTCCCTTCGCCTCCTTCCCTTGTGCATTGAGAAGTGATTTAATTCTACAGAGAAAGAGCAAACGACAGATCAAAAGAAAATGTTAGACTATAAATTACCTGCTTCTCTGGACATATGGACTATTCATTAAGGATGAGGTTGAACGTTAGTTAAATTGCTTGGCTGTCAGATATGCTAATTCAACTGAGCCATTTTCTACATCGTGTACGAACTTCCCTCGCTGTGATTTAGGGAATTGCTTCTCAACTGGAAGCTCTGGTTCCCAGAGACTCTCCAGCCACATCTTTGCTGCTGTGACAAGGACTGGCACTGCCCACAAGGCCAGGCAGGTGTCTGCTCCACCACTACCACCCAAAACCTGATATTCACCTAATTAACCTGAGAAGGTAAGCAACCTCAGTGGATGAATGGCTTGGAAAAAGAAAAATGCTAGGAATAGAAATGACAGCAGTACAGATTTGTCCTTCTCTGGGAAAAGCTCAAGTTCGCCTTTATGGAAATGAAATGCCGGGCTTCCCATGTTTCAAAGTGTCCACATCTCTAAAGACAGCCTGTGAACATCAGGGCAAGGCAGGCAAATTGCACTCACAACAGAAATGGAGCTGCAGAAAAACACTACGCTGTTGACAGCCTAGAAGTGTGTTAATGGGAGAGGGGGTAGCTCATGCCTTTTGGTACACTTGGAGGGGGGTGTGTAAAGGACCTACATTAGCACTACATTTTATTATTTAATTAAAACCTCCCACAGACTTTTTTGTATTTATGCCAATTTTTGAGAGTGGAAAAATTGTTGTTATTATGAATGAAAGTCCAGAATCCTCGTTGTTGGATTTTTATTTTAACTGTTGATGGCTCTTAGCATTCATAAAAATAATAACAAGACAATTTGCACTGGATAGATCCTGGCAAAAGCCTGCCAGAACCAGCTTAGCCTTAGTAGAGCTGAGTGAATGCAATTTAGCATTCTCCAGCAACCCTTTGCTCTTCCCAGGCTTCCTTTCATCAGAGCCTTGCCAAAGTGTTTCGAACTGCTTGGTTATTTCTGACTTAGATAAACACCCTGTAGGAAATGAGATTAATACTAGTTCACAATGGGAAGCCCTTATGACCCCCTTTCATTACTACCACTCCTATCATCATTCACATCATGAATAAAGATGTGGGGCATTGCTCCTGGAAATATATTATATTGCTAAAAGGCTGCATTTTTAAAGTTACCTTTGCCTTGCTGGAAGGGGAGAGGTGATGTCAAGGCAGGTTGTCTGAAAAAGCTTCACATTTGCCAAAGTGAGCTGATACAGTGACCCTACAAAAAGCAAGGTTAAGAAACATTAGATACTGCCTTAACTAGGGATTTGTTTTCTTTAGGATCATTTATGGGTTACCTAGTCTCAGGTTAATTTTTTTCCCAGCTGTTGGATAGGGACAGATTAAGAAAGCTGAAGTTTAATCACGGGCTGGCATTGCACTTCAAAATGGCTTTTGCTTGATGAGTTTCCAACTCAAAGAGCAAATGGTTAAAATTTATTTGGGACATTTTCCTGCACAGTAAATTTACCAAAAGGAAATTCAGTTCTGTGAGCGGAGAGAAATCTTCTGTGTGTATCAAACTGCTTGAGTCATTTGGGCTATAATGAAGAACATGTTATCCAGCTTTAACTGGATATTCATGTCAGGGAGAAGATTTCACCTACTTAGCAGGAATTTGGTTATAGAAATCAGTCATTTCTCTGAAAAAGTACTGCTGATTAATCCTGTTGTGGCAGGAGTCACCAGGCAATTTTGTTAACAGCCTTGTAGTTATTTTCTTCGGAGAGAAAGTAAATCAGAATTTTTCTCTGGAAAAGCACAGTGTTGTTCTCTGCTCTCCTAAAGAGGGGCCCTTTGGGAGAAGTTGTCAGATAGTGGAGAACTTGGTTTTGCATTTTATTCTCCATCTTTCAAGGAAGTTTCCAGGACAGAGCAACTTTCTGGGAACTGAACTGTGGTTCATGGGCTAAAGTTTTCAGAAGTTTGGGTTATGGTTTGCCTGAATATGCCCTTTTCCTCTGATGAGACTGGTGTGGATAGGCACTAAGTAAGTTAAACTCAGACTGTAGTTAAACTGTAAGTTAAACCAAACTCTGCTTCACAGATTTCTCCTCCCTGAGCTATTCTCTAAGATCAATGCTAGCACTCAAATGCACATAACTTATTAGAATGACACTGAAAGTCTGGTCAATCAGAGAGAGCATAAATCTGAATTTAAATGTCCACTTTTGAAGATTTTTGGTTACTGACACTGATTGCAATAGCTTTGCAATCATACCCCAAAAATGCAATTGTGCATGAGTGTTTGTAGGGTTTTATTTGTACATAATTAATATTTTGTCTCATTGGCAGTGGGTACAGAAGGTTTGCAGTGGTTGGAAAGATGAGGGGAGGAGTTGGCAGTTCCCACTTCAGTACTCAGAGCTGCTAAACTTAAAATTCAAGCAACAATTCCATAAGCATGAAATATGAGGGTGAGAAGTGATTTAAATTTATGAATGGGAAATAAAATTCTCCTGCTCTAAAACTCTCTTACCATTTGCTAATGGTAGAATGCTAGATAATGATGGAATGGTTTGTGAATTTACTTTGTGACTGAACTACAGATTGAAGCAGTTCTGACTTTCAGAACAGCAGAGTTAGATGACACACAGCGCTATGTAATTGTCAAGTATCACACGATATCCATAAAGAAAAACTCATTAAACAGCAGTGAAACTGCAGATGATTTGAAAGGTATCTAAATGTTTCTAAATTTAGCTCAATTAAAATAATAGACCAGTGTGAAAAATAGTGCTTAAGAAGTCTGAGGGGAGAAAAGAAATATTCTAGTGATCTAGTAGTCTGTGCTGTGTATAAACAAAGCTCTAAAGATTCAGAAACAAGATACTGTAATTGAAGTCCATTAAAATCAATAGAGGAATAAAAAGCAGAGGGAAATAGCACAGGGAGGAAAACATGCCAAGGGAGTTTCAGGGAACTGATTGTACCAAGGGAGTTTCAAAATATCACCTGCAATTTCCACTGAATTAAGAAAAGCCGCTGATGGTCAAGAACTGAGGAAGCCTTGGAAATGTGTCTGCTGGTAAATTTTGGCATGAAGCTTTAAGGACATTATTCTGCTGACCTCACTCAGCCTGTGATTCCACGCCTGTCCCTCTGTTTTTCCTTTTCACAAGGTGCGGACTGTAAATAAGTCATAATGCTGAATCACACCCTTTCTGCAGTGCAACATTCTCTGATCTGCTGCATTTGCTTCGTCTGAAAGGGCAAAGAAAAGTATTTATGTCTGTCCTTAGGCTTGCCACGAATTACCCTGTCAGCACCCAGCATCTCTAAAAATATATCTGCCATGCAGAGAGTTCTTGTTCCCACCCTGTCCTCTTCTCCCTCATGGCCATGAGGATCCTAAGCAGCCCCACCAGTTACAGGAATTATACACCAGCAGTGACAACTTTCATGTTCTGACTTCCTGAGCCCGGCTTCTGCAGCAAAAGATTTTACTTCTATTTGTGTTTTCCATCTGCTTTTTCATCTTCAGCTGTCATTTTCATGACTTTCTTCCTATCTATGAAGAATGTAATTTTTCCCATTCAGGGAAATGCAATTTTAAAGGATGTGATTGTCATTTTTCCCGTTCAGGGAAATACAGTTTTTAAAAAATGCGATTCCAAGTGTTGATGCTTTAGAAGAACATAAACTAGCATGAGATTTATAAGATATAATTAAATGAGATTTTGTTGGTTTACCTTAGAGGAAATTTTCCCTTATTTTCCTGACTCTTTTCTCTATTAAAATAACACAAAAGCAAGGGAAAATCTGCAGCATCCCCATACAGTCACCACTTGAATTTACTGTGTTTGGGTACCCAGCAGACCCATTAGTGAGTATCATTACATACAGAGAGTGCTTATTTCAGGAAGAGCATCATATTTGATTATAAACTGTGGAACACATATAATTTTAATATGCTATATTGGCCAGATTAATTGGTCCTTCCTCTTACATTGTAAGTGGTCTCATTTATTTCAGTACAGCACAAAATTAAGTTAAGGAACAAATAAAAGCAACAATGGGTCAATTTAATAGCCAGGAGGTTGCACAGCCTGCACCACTTTTCTGCTTCCACTCCAGACAGGCTGCTGTGATAATTTTAACTCTGCCTGGTTAATGATGATGTGAAATGCTGGCCAACTATTGTACACCTTGCTCATGCCAGCAATCCCACTGAACCCTGGTGTTTATAGCACTTTCTGTACTCCATCACCTGGATGCCATGAAATGAAGTAGGATAGTCCATTAATTTCTTTTAGTGCAGGACTGGCAAACTGAATACTGCACCAATTGCTGTGCTGAACAGGGGGCTGGGAGGCTGGAAATGTACCTGATGCTGCATCTTTGCACACAGCTCAAGTAAAAAATAATCATTAATCAATAAACAGCAAAATGCATTTTTCGGAGGAATTTTTTTCCAGTGAGATATCAGCTGCTAAAATGGCTGCCATCGGAAAGTTTTCCCATTTAAAGTGAGATATTTGTGTAAACTGGCTGATAAACAAAAGAAACAAGTTTATTTTGTAACTACCCAAAATTTTAGGCCCATCAAGCAAAGATATGATGTGTTACTGTGCCTATGACTGTACTTGCCTCAGAATTCCCTTTGCCTTCATTTGGTGGGCTAATTAATTCCCATTTATGTTTAAGTAAATGATTCTTCACAGCATTCACCGACTTAGTCCTTATTGAATAAACATAAACAAAATTTATGGATAACTCTAAGCCCAAGTCCTTGAACTGCTGAGAGGACTGTCTTGAGAATTCAGCCTTCAATTCCCAACTTCTTAAAAAGTCCACAGTAAGTAATGATGCTCAGTATATCAGCCTGATACTGCCTCTGCACATTAGCATTGCTTGGATGGTGTCCATAACTCTTGGAAGCTGAAGCCCACAGTAAAAACAAGTACCATCATGAGGCTTTTCTCCCTCAATAAAAATGTTTCTTTGCATGGAGACCTATAAGCCTATATCAAAACAACGTGTCTAACTAAATAGCCTTTTGCTCCATGGATTTTGGGGAGCAGAAAGGAGCTGAAAGGCACAAGTTTCAGTGGGCTAAGCTGCTCGTCTGGCCTTATTTCCTCTGCCATCTTAAAGATACTCAAAGGGGGGTGACATTGAATAAATTGATGTGGGAATTTGTACCTATGCATTATTTTCTCAGCCTGGAGAAGAGAAGGCTCTGAGGAAACAACATTGAGGCCTCTCAGTACTTAGAGAGAGCTTATAGAAAAGGACAAGGGCTGTTTACATGGGCAGATGAGGTCAGACAAGAAGGAATAATTTTAATCCATAAGAGGAGAGAGATTTGAATTAGGTGTTAGGAAGAAATACGTGGCTGTGAGGGTGATGAGGCACTGGGTGCCCAGAGAAGCTGGGGATGCTCCATCCTTGGAAGTGTCCAAGGCCAGGTTGGACAAGACTTGGAGCATGTGGGATAGTGGAAGGTGTCCCTGCTCGTGGAATTTGTCCCTGCCCATGGCAGGGGTTGGAACTGGATGAGCTTTAAGGTTCCATTCCCACCCAAAACATTCTCCAATTCTCTTCCCATGGAACGAAGCAATCTGGCATTTCAGAAATATCAACAGGAGTGAAGTTTACTAACGCCCCTGTAAGTGGTCCCTTTTAGATTTTCAGGCAAAGGCATAAAATTAATATTTATAAAATAAAAATAATTATTTTAATGTTATCAAATCATTGATTTAGGATTTTAATAATACTTAATTTTGCATTGGTGGCATCTATTAATCCCTTACTGCCATTGCCTTTGGTTAAATTTGGGCAAGAAAAGTGAGTGTGGACCTGGCCCATGGGCATTGCGCCCAAATCTGCATAAGAAACAAAAGCAGGTAGGTATTTAAAAGAAAAAAGCAGACAAACAAAACTATATTTTCACTTAGAAAAGTAATTTTAAAGAGGAAAAGGGAAACAGGCACTGTAGGAGCAGAGAGGCAGCATTTTTAGAGAATATCCAGACTACAGGGACAGTAAAATTAAAATAAAAATGGAGCAACTCAATGAAAAGAACAAAAGATTCCAAAACCACTGGAGTACCTGTTTTACATAATGAAGAATTCAAAGGAAAAATAGAAAAATAATGAATTTTAAATACTGTTTTCAGTAATACCTAAGTCTCTAATCAAAACCAGAAGCCTTTGTACAGAGCACAGCAATTATAGTTATCAAATACAATGTGCAAGTTTATTTCTTTGGACTTTTTCTTGTTTCTTCTTTTTCCTTTTATTTTTTCTTTATTACTCAGTTATTTCTTTTTCTCTCTTCCTTGCTTTCTTCTCCCTAACATATGCACACTATTTTTTTTCATAGTTTTTCAGTGCTTTTTCTTATTTTCATTAAATTATTTCTAGAAAACCTTAAGATGACATAGTGAAAATGTGTGAAAGCCACTCTTGTTGATTCCTGTAACACAAAATTTCTAAAAGTGTGTTTGAGCTATGGCTGTGAATAATTATATTTAGGTCCCAAGAATGTAACACGACCCCAGAGGAACAATATTGCTTGTTACCTGTTGAACTGTATTTTGTAAACACAAGGATGTCTCCCAGGGGGAATAGATACCAAAGTCCTTTGGCATCAGAGTTCTGACAAGAAGATAAAATAGAGATTTAGGCAGGTGAAAATCAGTTATCTGTAGCTGGGTTCCCTTTGCTGAGGCTGCAGACTCCAAAACAGAGTTTACATTGGTATCACCCTCAACAGCAATGGCATCAGACAGGAAATGTCTGATATTTTAAACTAGCCCATACTCAGCCCCTTACCAGCAATGATCACCCCAACCATTTCAACATCAAATACAGAGTATATAACCCTACAGCAAAAGTCTGAGTAGCTTTAAATAATTTTTCTTTAGAGTGGTTTTGCTTGTTGCTCTCTCTCTTTCTCTCATTGTATATATGTCTCTCTCCTTTTTTTAAGGCTTACATAACTTAGCATCAGAAAGACTTAGGAATGAAACTGTCTACATTAGAAAAAAAAATTATAAAACAAATAAGGCAAGTAAAGCAGAAATAATTTGTTTATTTTATCCTTGGATCTTACCAAAACCATAAAAAAAAAAAGGTACTTCAGAATCTCTATCTCTGCCCAATTTGGTTAGGCAAAACACTTGAAAACTGTGGCTAGAAGAAGAAAAGCTGCTGTTGAATAATTTACAGTGTAGAGAAACACATGCACATCTCGCCTTTCTCACTTTTCCAACTGATGCCAAGCTTTGTGAAATAACACATCTTGCCAGACATATCTGAATGTCATCCCACCCCCAGGATTCTCTACAGAAGACAACCTAGAATGCTGCAACATTCATACAGGAAATAGTTTTTGTTTTCTGCCATTATCAGGACAGAGAAATATTTTGATATACACAGACTAGTTCCTCACAACATCACTGATCTCATAAACAAAATAAATATCAATTAGGCAATATGAAGCCTCCAAAATTATTGATGCCCATTGACAAAACTTCCACTTCAAGAAAACCTTAGAGGTTTTAAGAGGCTGATACACAGAGCTTTTAAAAGACATTCCTGATCATCCTCTATCATGTCTGCAGCTTCTAAGTCTTCCAAGCTGTTCATTTTCAGGGAGATTTACATTAGAGAGAAAATTAAAGGGCTCAGATTAAGCATGAAAATTTTTAGATTATAAATAATACACCAAACTTGAGTGCCTGAATAAACCCAATTATTGAGATTTTCAGGCTCACCTACAAGACTGTTTCTTTTATCACTACTTCTTGCACTTCTGATAATTCAGCTTTTAACTGGAAAGAAAATAAACCCATTCCTTCAAAACAAAATTATAGTAGAAATGGCATAAACCAGAGTTTAATATTTGTTTTTCAGCTTGATAGGGTATATTTTAACTAGGAAAGAGTAGCTCTGTATTTCCTCCACTAGGGAAATGTCACAGACATTTTTTATGAAAAATCCTTTCCGTAGGATTTTTCCTTCTGAGAAGCTGAGAGGCTTCAAGAACAAATTGTAAACAATGATTATCTGCTGCTGTGGAATACAACAGGTGGATCTTTGATTGGCCCATGTTGGATGTTTCTAATTAATGGCCAATCACAGTCCAGCTGGCTCAGACAGAGAGTCCGAGACACAAGCCTTTGTTATCATTCTTTCTTTTTCTATTCTTAGCTAGCCTTCTGAGGAAATCTTTTCTTCTATTCTTTTAGTATAGTTTTAATGTAATATATATCATAAAACAATAAATCAAGCCTTCTGAAACATGGAGTCAGATCCTCGTCTCTTCCCTCATCCTCAGACCCCTGTGAACACTGTCACAGGGAAAGACTTAGGAAAAAAGCAAAATTATGTTGCTTTAGAATTTCCTTGGGAGACCTCCTCTTTTCCACTTCTTTTATGATTCCTGAAGTCCCCAAAAGAGATTCTCTTATGACATAAAAGAGGAAAAACCAGAAGCCATTTTCTTTTAGCTTCTGTGGACTACACTGTGAGTAGGAGCTACCTCTCTTTCACCCAAGAATCATTTTCACTCAGTTAGCAACACTGACAATTTTACCTGTGTAGGAAAGACATGATTGGTTTTGACAGGTCCTAGTGAAGGATGCACCCAGTTGTGTGCAGTTCTCAGGCTCCCTGCTCTGATTGCTGTCCCAGAACATGAAATCTCTGTTTTCCAGCAGCTCAGGCGGTGTCCTCTTCTCCTGAGGAGATCAATTTCCTCGCGGCCAATAAACGAATGAACGAAGACG
Source organism: Camarhynchus parvulus (assembly GCF_901933205.1). Classification (NCBI taxonomy): domain Eukaryota; kingdom Metazoa; phylum Chordata; class Aves; order Passeriformes; family Thraupidae; genus Camarhynchus; species Camarhynchus parvulus. Next base: position 32,722,733 of record NC_044577.1, read on the forward strand.
TTGCTGTTTCAAAAATCCTTGCTGGGCACTGGTGGGTGACACTGAGGAGAGGAGAGAAGCCAGTGAGTGATTCCTGCAGTTAACCTGCACACACACACAGATAGGCCTGAGCAAGAGAAAATGCCACAGAGGGCAGAGCTGCAAAGGCTGATCGGAAAGACAAACGCTCCTGATGGAAAGTGATCTTTCACCATCAGCTCCTTGGTTCAAAGCCATTCAAAAGCTGGGAGATTAAGCAAGGTTAAAGGATTGAAGCTACTGAGAGCCCAAGGCTCCAAGAGTTTCCTTGCCCTCTCTGTGTACTTAAAAGGAAAATACAAATACACAGCGACATCTGCTAAAAATTTTCAGTGAAATTCGAATGCCCTTTGAATGCCCTTTGAAACCTACAGAAAAATAGAGTTAATACATTTCATGCATGCTCTGCTTCTAATGGTAAACATGGCCACATCGTCCCAGAAATTAAAAGAGTTAAAAGTTAAGTGGGAAAATGAACTCTGCTCATAATAACAACAAAATGTAGAAAGTGGTGATAATGATAAATAAAAATAAATTTGTGATATTGATGCATGATTCTGAAGTTAATCTCAGCAGTGAATAGATAGCTAAATGTAATCAAATAAAAATTGGTGATAGGAACATAATATTATTAAAATATTTAATTATTGTAATATTATTATAGCCTAATATTATTGTTAATAATATTATTTCCATTTCCTACGATAATATATACTGAAAGGTCAGTCCCCAGAACATCAATTGCACCTCACACTTCAGCACACACTCACCAAAACTTTCAACCTCCATTTGCACCTAAGCTGGGTTAGAAATGATTAACAGAGGTTTTCTATCAAAAATACCAGCCAAAAGAAATATCAGGTGAAAAGCACCTGCACAGGTACCCTCTTAAAATGTTTTCCTTATAGGAAATGCTAGAAAATTTAAATAGGAGGCCTTTCTATTCCATTCAGTCAAAGTTTACATTATCTGAAGCTTTCAAAATACCTTTACTTGTGGAGCAGGTAGTAATATTGTCTTTTCAAGAGACTGGAATTGTTACATTTTCTGTACTGCTGTGATTGACTTTTAGTGAAATTATTACTGGCTCACCTTTATTATCTCAGAGAAATTTTCAGTGTGTCCTTGACTCACATAATAATAATGTGTGTGAACAGCCTCAGTGTGGGCAGTGCAGGTCATGGCTCACATCTTAAGGAGGGAGTAAGGTCCCTGATCACAGTTAAATATCTGCATCTACATGACTGAGAAACAGGGATTGCACTGAATTTTGTGCTTTTGGAAATTCTGCCTTTCATGGCATTTATTGTTGTTGCCACTTAACTGCTAGGGAGACGAATGAGAAAAAATAAATTTCACATGTCAGATGTTAGTAACTGGATTAATGCATTTCTGAAAGTCATGCAGGTGATAGAAAATCAAGCTGATATAGGAACCTGCACATAACAAGACTTCAGCTCTTTTCCTAAAGTGCAATAGTAGGTACTCCCCACATGCAACAATCAATTTCACAATTCACCATGTTGAATAATATTTAATTTAGAACTCTTTTTGGTTTTTTTTTCTTTGCTTTGGGGTGGTTTTTTTTTTTTGTTGTTTTTGGGGTTTTTTGGGTTTTTTTTTTGGGTGGGGGTTTTTGGGTTTTATGTTTTGTTTTGTTTGTTGGGGGGTTTTCTGTTTGGTTTTTTTTTTTTTTTTTTTTTTTTTTTCTCACTAGCATGAGGTTTTAATGTTGAATCCTGAGTTTTGAAGCATGGCTTATTGGATAGATGACAAAACCCAGCATGGCAATTAGCACAGACAAGTGTGAGGGAGCAGAATCAAGCTTCCTTGGCAGCACAGGGAGTGCTATGCCCCGATGGGTCCATTTTCTCCTTTGCTTGCAGAAACAACTGCACCATTTCCTCATGCTGAGTCTCAGTTAGAATTCAGGAGCAAATGGGGAGAAGTCATTGACAAGTTTTTTCCAGCACAGAAAGTTAACTTAATTTGCTAGGAGATTGTTTTTTTGTGCAAAAACACCATGATATCTGACATGAGGAGCTTTCTTCTGAGACCTAAATTGTTTTCACCAATTCTTACACCACCATTTGCTTCACTCTCCTTAATTGTTCAGTTATCAAATGAGATAGAGGAAAATACCCTCATATACCTTTAAAATTCCAGGAATAATTAACCTCTAAAATAAACTTTTGTTCTACTTTTGGAGGAATCATTAAGCAATAATGGAAACAATAGACATTTTAATTAAACTTCACTGGAGAGGCAATTCTGGTATTTGCTGAGCTTGTCAGATGCTTTGATAGCATTTCCCAGTTTTGCTGGCATTTTGCTGCTTTTTCTCCCTGACCCTCCCTGAACTCCAGCTTTATTTAGGGAATCTTGATGTTGACAAAGATGTTCCCAGCAAAGTGAGTTTCCATCTTGCTTGCAGACACTCTGTGGCTGCCAGTGTCACCTTGTGCACTGCCAGGGTGTGCTGCAGGCTGCCTTGCAGGGCTCCCAGTGGCAGGTCAGGTTCCAGAGCAGGAAACATCCATCCTTCACACTTGGTCATCTCTGGCTTCATCTTCAGACTTGAGCTCTCTGCTCGTGTTTTCTCATGAACCACCTGAAATCCTGACTTCTCCAGGAGTAAGCCAGATTTCTGAAGGTGTTTCCACTCTGTTTAAAAGGGACTGTCCCTTGACATTTGAGCCACCATTGCTGACCATCCCGATCTCTGTTGAGGACTTGTGATGGTGTTCACAGGGGTCTTAGGATGAGGGAAGAGACGAGGATCTGATTCCATGTTTCAGAAGTCTTGATTTATTATCTTATGATATATATTACATTAAAACTATACTAAAAGAATAGAAGAAAAGATTTCCTCAGAAGGCTAGCTAAGAATAGAATAGGAAAGAATGATAACAAAAGCTTCATCTTGGACTCTCTGTCTGAGCCAGCTGGGCTGTGATTGGCCATTAATTATGAACATCCAACATGGACCAATCACAGATCCACCTGTTGCATTCCACAGCAGCAGATAATGAATGTTTACATTTTGTTCCTGAGGCCTCTCAGCTTCTCAGGAGAAAAAATCCTACGGAAAGGATTTTTCATAAAAGATGTCTGTGACAGAGGACTCACAGGTGCTTCAAGGAAATCAACCTGTGGAGGATCTGCTGGGGAAAGGGCAAGGAGAAGAAACACCAATAGGAGCAACTCTGGATTTCACCTCCTTTTGAATAGTCTGTGCAAGAGCAGAAAAAAACACAGAGTAAGGAGTGGGTGAAAGAGGCAGAGCAGTAAATTAGGATGTCAAAGGCAGCAGAGCATGATGAGTTTGGGAAGTCTGCGTTAGACAAGTGTGGTGCTTGAAATGTGTCATGTTTGAAGTGTGTCATGTTTGAAATGTGAAAGTTGCCAGACAAGGACACACACAGAAGAGTGGTCAGAGACGGGCTTATATTTGTATCTATATTTAAAATTATTTTCATCTATATTTAGATGTTAGTGACGGTTGTTGGACATAATTGGGTTTTCAAATCTCAGAGTAAAGTGAGTATCAGGAGCTGAAATGAGAGCAGCTCATCCATACTCCCCAGGGGAAAATAAAGGGAATTCACCTTCCACAGCTCCTTTGGGTGCAACAGAAGGAAAATCTGCTGCCAAACCCTGTCAGGTTCCAACCATCTGCAAACACAAAATGATGAAGGCACCAACACAAGTCTCTGTTAGTGGCACAGCTCTCCTAAAAATGGGTTTTTTGAAGTCTTGGGTAGACAGTCCAGAGGTAAAGGCTGGAAGAAAGGAGACAGCTCAGACACAGTGCAACAATTACACCTTCACACCCAGTCAGGTAACAGTGTAAGGAAAAGCCTTATAAGCTCCTTGTGGGGAAGGGGAAACCTGGATTAGACAGGTATACTGAGGTACTATAAAAAAGGATCTCAGGAAGGTACCAAAAATTGTACTAGGAGATTATTGTGGAAAGGGAGTTATAAGTAATCAATAATTGTCTGGATGTGAAGAAAGCCTTGGCTGTGAAAAATCATCCAAAGGAAAAAACTATTTACTGTATTATAAAAACCAGTGGTATTATAAAAACTAGTCCTTTAAGATCAATGTCTGTTTTAGATCTCATAACATCTCTCTGCAGTTTTCCAGAAATTAGAGTTACAACTTGTCCATTGCAGCTGTGGTAAAATTTAAAAACAAACTTTTTAAATCCTCTTCTACCACCTGTTTAAAGAAGGGCACTCAGTTCTCATATAATAAATGCAAAATATATAAATAATATGTTTGAGTTTTTTAAATTTCACTAAAGAGAAAATAATTTGTTACTTGAATATTACAGTTTTCAAACACAAGGAGCTTAATTTCTGACCAGGTGATTTTAATGGGAGTGACATTGGATTACTGCCAGGCATTTCATGAAAAATATCCCCTTAAGTGTCTTCATTATAATTATGAAAACAGTGCAGTTCAGCTAAATCTAAAAAACTTATCCCTAAGTAATCGTGCCACGACTTTTCATTATGGTGCATTAGTTTAAAGCACACATTGGACCCAGGCCAAATCAATACTTGATTTAAAGAGGAAGAATGGAAAGTTTTGTAAAAGTCTGGAAGTGTCAGCGTCTGTACATCTCTTTTTCCCAATAAAAATGCATTGCAGCCGCATTTTCTATCCGAGAAAACATTTGGTTGGCAGGTTCCAAACACACAAAACCCAAACCTGACGCAGATGCTTTATATAAAGTCTGGAAATCCAGCTGAGACCCACAGCTGCAGGAGGGACATTTGAATAACAGAATAAATAGGGGGCCATTTTCTGACTGACCAGCTCATTTCTCAACTCATGTAATTTGAGAAGTGCCGAGTTTTCCCTTCCAAATCTTCCATCATCCAGAGCACACCTAGCAGAGTCTGATCTAATCCTTCCAGGAGTTAATTTCCTTTGTGTTCAGCAAAATGTTCAAGACTGCCTATTTAATCTTTTGTCTGTTATATGAGCTTTTAGAATGGGTTCAGAGTATGGCAGTTTTTACATTATGTGTTTTACTGTTTATTCCGATCTATGTGAAATCTCACTCAAATATTTTACTTAGTTTTAAAATCCTATTTTTATGCCTTTTCCAGTAACATTAACAAATATTGTGTTAGTGCATGGCTAAAATATTAGCATTAAATGCATGTTAAATAGCTGGAGGATTTCTAGTCTGAACTACCCCTTCAGCTGTTGCTGTTTAACAGTCATCAATTCCTGGGAAATGGATGAGAGTTCAATTTTTCTTCCTAATTTCTCCCTGACACAATTTCAGCTTTCAGACTCTGTGGCCTTTTGGGGGAATATTCTCCTTTCTGGACATACGTGTTACAGCGCTGTGGCCATGGAAACTGGAGTCCCAAAGAAGAGAGAAAAGCAGAACAGGAGTTTTTGCCTCCTCCAAGACCCAGGACTAAGTCCAAAATCATCTTCTGCACTTCTGTTCTCTTCCAGATAATTGTTTGCTTCCAACTATTTTCTTTTCTCTTGAACTGGTTTAGTTTTCATCTTAGTTTTCAACTATTTTTAAAGGTATAAAGATTGATTACATTCTCTCCCTTTCTTTTTAGCTGCCATTTGTCACTGTTGTGAAAAACATCAGCACGAAGGCTACTTCTATTAAATGGGAAACACTATAATTCCCATGCAATTTGTCCTTGTATAAGGAACACAAAAAAAGGGGGAAAAAAAAAGAAGAAATAGCATTTCCTCCATGGCTGGATTTGATTTCCCCACATAAATCCACACCTTCACACATCCCATGCACACATCATTTCATACATGCTGCCGAGTTAGTGAAATGCCACAGACTGCAAGGAAATATTTTAGAAACAATTGCATTTATCTTGTGAATGGCACCCTCTGATTAGCTTCCTTATAATCAATCACATATCTGATTCACGAAAGCCCAATCTATAAGAGCAATTAGATGGACGCCTTAAAAGAACAGATTAAAAGGTTTGACTACTTGGAGAGAGTAATTTAAAAATATTTAAAGGAAATTACTTTTTAATTTTATGTATTCATCTATTTGTAAGTTAATGAAATTAATGAGGCAAGAAATGAAATGGAAATTCCACAACTTTGCATTTCTACAGTTAGTTTGTTTGCCCCAAGCAAGCACAGAAAACCATATTTACTGCCATTCTGGAGCTAAAAATAATAAATAGTGTATCATTGCAAAGGTAATTCTATTGCATATTTTGCCCCTTTTATCTCATATAATCTACAAATATCCTAAATATCTCCCTGAAGGAGTCTCTGTTGGCCGGCATGAGGATGAAATTCTACTGTAAATGTGTATAAAGTGGCCCTGGAAAAATCAAGCATTTCTATTAAAATTGGTTTTTTTCCCTTCTGCAAACAATATCTGCTCAGCTTTCCGTGTCAACCTAACTCTGAAATGAATCATTTGTGGAACTGAAAGCTGTGGCCTAAGAACTGTGAAAAAGGCAGTTTTCAGAAGATATGTGTGTACTTGAAATGTTTTCCTCCTGCTTCAGATGGAGAGAGATTTGCTCCTTTCCTTCGTCCTAGCTTGGAAAAATCAACACAATCAAAATAAATACGAGAAATGGGCTGAAACTCAAACCTGCAGCTCCTTTGCAATCACGGAACATCTCTAAGTTTTGATCAAGCACCCAAGCTAAGGAGGAATTCCAATGATTGATGAGCCCAGGTACTCTGATGAGGGAACTGGGCAGCATCTCCTCCTGCTGACATCTTCTGTAGCTCACTCTTGGTGGGCTGCTATCCTGATTTCTTTTGCTTATAAAAAACCATAATTCACTATCCCAATGCAGGGACACACTAACATACACAAGGAATTAAGTTTTAGGGTCTTTGGTTGGGTTATGTTGTTTATGGGTGGTTTTGCCATGGGCAGGGTCACACCCCTGGGTTAGGATGGGCCATGGGAGCAGACGGGAGGCTCCTAACAGACAGTGACTGACATTTTTTTCTTTTTAGGCTCAAAAATCTATCATCAGTGGGTGCAGACACAGAGCAAGAGAATAAAAACCGACAGTGTTGAAATGAGGCAGGAACAGGAACCACTGCTCTTGAAAATTCTCCTCAGAAATGTTAGGAAGGTCATTAAAGAAAGCCTTGCTCAGGGAGGAACTGATATTTGATAAAGTTCTGAACCTCAGGATCTGACATTATTGCTCATGAAATTGGTGGGAGCCACTTGGTTGAATCCTAAGCTCCTTTTGAGAACATCCTTAGAAGGATCAAAAAGGGGAACGAGCAAAGCATCAAAATCTGAATTACTACATCTAAAGTAATAAGAAGTCAGTGGAAATATTCAAAGAAAGTGACATCAGTAGCCTTTAGGTCTTGCTAGAAACAAAATGATAACTTTTGAGAAAAGTAAGAAAAAAGTACATCATCAGGGCAGATGTCCCAAGCTAATATAACACCAACAGAACATATTTTACCTTTACTGGAAGCCATGAAGCACTTAATTAAAAAGATCAAGTTGGCAAGAAGCCTTTTTATTAGTTATATCTAATTACAAGCAATTGCTGTCGTATTAAACAGGTAATATAGCAAAAGTGTCATTTATTGTTATGAGATTCTGTGTAGTTTAAAGCTCTGTTTAATAACACCAACAACAGTGATAATAACATTAATGTACAAAGCATTAGCAGGAAGCTTATGAGGTCATTGTCCCTCTTGTCCTGCTCAGAAGGAATCCTCCTGGTAATTTTGGGTCTCCAATTGGTCTTGCAGGACTCAAACAAATAGAAAATCTCTAAGTTGCAATATTTGGGTCTCAACCCATGAAATATGGATGTTCTCAAGCTTGTCTGTATCTCTTGCTCTTGATCCCTCATCCTTAGAGACCAGGATGCAGCGTGGCACCATCCCCAGGATCCAAGCATGGGAACATTTTTACACTGGTCTCTTTCTTAAAGAGAATGGTTTAAACCAGGTGGGTTTTTTAGAGATAGAATAACTCCTCTAAAATGAATGGCTGGACACACAGCACTAAAAAAGCAGCAGGCATTTGGCTTTAGATGCTCATTAGTTGTTCTTTCGCTGGGGCGACAAAGGCATCCAGATGGATTTGATAGGGAAGTCCTGTAGGTATTTATCCTCCTAGCTTTCCCCAGTTCCTTTACACATAGACTCTGACCCTACACTCCTTTGTGTACCCATTTGTCTCCTGCCAAGCAGGAATCCAAAATCTCACCTGACTTATGAGTTCCCTTCTTTCCCTCATGCCCCACTCAATGTTGACCACAATGGAGATTATATTTCAGGTCTGGTGGTGGTCCATGTGCCAGAATGGTCATCAAGCTTTAACTTCCCATCATTTCTAGCCAAAATTATGCTAATGGAAAACTGCACAGAACTCAGATCTGTCAAAGCATTTTAAAGAACAATTTTAGACTTCCACCGAAAATTCATAAATTCAGCACAAACAGATTCCTGGAGCCATCCCTGTTAAGTCAACTGTGAATATCTGTGGGTAAGTGTAATTGCTTATGTAAGTAAAATAAACAAATAAAGTAGCAGATGACATCACATCTTTAGTAACACAAAAATAAATCTTCAAAGTAGAAATAGGATTCAGCACGAATTTGTGGGAAGACAGAATCTTGCCCAAGATGTTAAAAAACATTTAAGCACATTAACAATGCCCAGCAGGGCAATAGTTCATCCCCCTGTTTACAGCAGCCCACTGCCCACACTGAAAACCTCAGGCCTTGCTATGCAAAAACTTGACTTGGAGAGGGTTTGGACCAAATTGAGTCAGCTGCATGAAAATCTTCTACTGAAAGAAACCTCTTATTGTATATTTGATTTTAGATTTGAAGGACAAACCCTTTTAAAGTTTAAATCTAGCCAAATTTTTACTTTCTTTATGATCTTTATATTATTTTTTCAGAGAGAGATTTTAGCTTCAGAGCCTGTAAACCAACAAGATATCTTGATATTCTCACCTACACAAACAGTTATATGTAAAGTCATGCTATCTCCTTTGATGCTTTCTCATTGAAATTGGCACCATTGATACTAAATATATTGATATCTACGTGATTCTAGGTGCATCAGTGCATCCTTAGGTATTTATTATTTTTGTATTTCTCACTGCTATATTGTGTTTTTCTTGGCAGCAGCTTTCTCACCTCTGCTCACGTCATTGTCTGATAATCAGCAGGAAGTGCTGGCGTCTACAGTCAGCGACTCATAAATATTATAAACACTCCTTCAGTGCATCCTGAAAACATAAAAATAATGATATCAAAGTGTTTTTCTATAAGTCATGCAGTTACCTCTATGGAACCAAAAATAAATATTTTTTCACATTAAAAAAAATTGATCTTTTTGGCAGAGTTTGATTTCCAGAGAAAGAATTCACTGTATCTCTGTAATTCTGCTTGTTCTTCATTTGCTTAATGGATGATTATATACAGATTATGGATATTGTAATGACTGAATCTTTATTTCAATGACAGTTTGAGAATGAACTATCTGAATTTGCTCAACAGAAAATACATTCACAGTAAATAACAAAGTACCTTTGTCTTACAAAGCAAGCTAAATAATGGATTCAAACTTCCTTGAGAAGAAGTATGGAATGTTTTCAAAATGTTAATTTAGAAAATTGGATGCTAACATTTGTTTCCTGCATTTCAGGATGATCTGCAAGCAGAATCACTTCTCAACCAAAGCATGAAAGAGAAAGAATAAATTTTTCAGAAATACTTACAGTAAACCTAACTAATTTTTTTTCCACTTTGAAAATAATAATTAATAGTGATATAAGCCCATGGTCAGTCCCTGCTTTTGTGTTTTCCTATATATTGGCAATTTCTGCAGTGTGATCTTGGCTCCACTGAAGTCCGTAGCACAAAATAAAATCGCTCCGTGGATAAACACAAGCACACTGTGAAAAAAGTGGTACTCTGTAAAAGAAGACCTGGAAAACACAACACACTTTTCCTTTCATCCTGCTTTAGCATTTTTACCTCTGTAAGCCGTCAGAAACTTCAGCTTATTTTTCATGGAAATTATGAACACCTTTCTCTCTCTTGTCTTTTAATCATCACCAATGCAGAAGACAATTCTTTTCTTCTTATTTGCAAAGCAGAACTTTAGAGCTATTATTGCTCCCCAAAAAAACATAATACAGGCAGCAGCAACCTGTTTTTGTGATCTTCACATTTTGCTCTAAAATACTGCAATCTTTGAAATAAATGCTGGAGCTGGAAGAGTCCTACATTCAGAATCCCCTCAATAAGGCTAAGATTTCTTCAGTGGCCCCTGCCAATAAGACATGACATTTATTTTGGCCAGGATTCATATGTGTTGACAAGGGAATGAGCAAAGTCCTAACCCACTTTACACAGGCCATGAAATATTCCCATCAAAGGGCTGCACTGCTAAACTAAGACTGATTTTAAGAGGTGAAGAATGCTGTATAAGCACGATTCCTTGGAGCAATTATAACCTTCAAAAGGCAACCGTATAACAGGATTTAATCTAGAATAAGAAATAAAAGACCTACATTCTTGGGTCACATATGAGATAAAGCTCAAATTCTGCATTTTTAATTTTTCTCCCAAGAAATGATTTGAAGAACATCCACTTTATTCAACTGCCAGACCTAAATCTTTCCAAGCTAATACACTGCTTCCTTTGATCCTGCTTTGGCGCAGGCACAATCTGCCTCATTGTAATCTGAATCCTCTCTTTTGTTTTCTGTTTAACATCAGACGCTTTAAGGGAAGAATAAAAGCCCCTGTTCCACACAGGTCTCAAAAACCTCTTTGCATCATTTGGTTTTACCTCTGAAACTGGCAGGTCTCACAAGTACAAGACTCCAGCTATGATTTTCCAGTGATTTCTGGAAGTTTCCCTGTCCCACAGCTCTTGTATTCACAAACCTGAAGTTTGTACCCATAAAATGCCCTCTGTCCTTACCTTCTGCAAAACACAAAATATATACAACTATTAAATTCTTCCAGTTCTCCATCACATCAGGATGGTCGAGTTGAGGTCGCTGCCATGAACTCAGGCCCTCAGATTATTCATCCTGACTCCCAAGAAGTCAAGCCTTGAATCTGAGCTCACTATCCTTGACTACAGCTGGGATTTGTGGCTCAGCTTCTCTGTATGAAGGAATCATCACTGCTTTTCTGAGACAAGCTGGGCTTTGCAAAACCACCAGCATTGTCACACTTTCAAAAATGTTCATAGATTTCCTCCATATAGTCGTTAAATATTGCCCAGCCTCTCACCCATCTGTGACAGAGCAGAGTCCAGTTCTGCACACAGAGCAATGTCACAGTGCCCAGTGAGGGCTGGTTTTGGAAAACAAATCCCACCACAAACAAGTGACCACTTCAGATGATACAAGTTCTGTGATTATGAATCCTTGGGGCAATCCCTCTGTTGGTACAGCAGAATTGCAGAATAACAGAACAGTTTGGGTTGCAAAGCACCCCCAAAAATCATCTGGTTCCAACCCCCAGCCAAGGGAAGGGGCACCCTACACCAGACCAGGTTGCTCAAGGGGTCATCACATCTTTCACTGCATCTTGTCAGAAAATCTGTGTATTGCTCCTCACTGTGGAGCAATACTCCTTTGAATTACTCTTTTAGATATGATGGGCTCAGGTATTCCTGCCTACTTTGAAAGGAAACAGTTTTTAATTTGTTTTTGTTTACATTTCACTACCACAATTACAAGGAATTTGGACATGCCTGTATTATGGAGAAATCCTTGTGTTGGAATTTTGGTTATTGAGAATTTTGGTTTTTTTATGTTGACACATATTGATTTTTAAGAGAGTATAATATTTGACTTGAGGTTGTAGAGAAAGTCTTTAAAATTGAATAAAACATCTAAGATTATTAAATAGAAGTGTGTAATATTATGTAGTAGAAAACTTATAGAATGTAGTAACATATATAAAGTAAAATAAAAGTTTTAAGGTATAAACCAATATTTTTTAATTTTTTTAAATTTAATTTTTAAAATTTATTTAAATAATTTTATTTTGCATGGCTGAGAATGTAACAATTTGCAATCCTTGCATGGCTGAGAATTTAACAATTTGACTGTGCAAACCAAACATTTTCTGAGTGCAAAAGCACTGCACATTCTTGCCTGGCTTGCTCAGAGGAATATAAATGAGTGGGTCAGATGGGAATCTTTATTCTTTCGTTTTTAAATATCTACTAATGAAGCAATTGTCAGAAGGCTGAGTCATAATGTAAATGTGTTTCTGACCAAAGGTCTGAGTGCTCCAGCACACTTCAGAGTATCCGGAGGAGTACATCTAATCTGCATCCACTCTAGTTATTCATCAGACTCCTGCAATTATCTCAAGAGTGCTGGAAGGAAACAAGCAGACACAGGGAAATTCTTGGAGTAAATTTTGATCTAACTGAACTGAAGCTGCTGCTCCTACTACAAGAAAGATTCTTTACAGAAGCCAAAAACGATTACAGCAAAATATGTTAGAGTTCATCCTGGCATCAAAAAGGTGGCTAACAAGTGTTTAGAATAATTTCTCCTGGAAGGAACACTTAAAGGTCATCCAGTCCTACCCCCTGCAATGAGAAGGGACATCTTCAATCAGATCAGGCTGCTCAGAGCCCTGTCTTCTAAAAGGATGCTTAAGTCCATCCCTTTTGATGCAGGGAAGAGGCAAAAGAGCCGCCAAATGAGAGGGAATAAAAAGAGGGAAGAATGGCATTAATACAAAGAAGAACCAGCACATTTAGTTTATTCAAATCCTTCAACGTGGTGTAAAATAACAGAAACCAAGCTGCAAGTTATATTTGAAATTAATACAGAGTAAAATCATAATGTATGGTGAGAAGATTCAGCTTTGCTCATGTAAGAATAATGACACTGTGCCTTCCCCAGAAGAGTATGGATCATTCATAACTGTTACTCCAATTTAAAGGCTTCTGAACACTTTTCAAACACCTTCTCTAGATGGTGGATATAAGTAGGTTAGAAGTTTTATAAATATATAGGAAAAGGAGGGACAGCTAGCAAACAGAAGGAGAAAAGAGTGAGAAAGAGACATTAAACTGGTAGAAAGAGAGAGACTGGGATATTTGATAGCTTCTCCTGCAAATACTGGAATGGTTTGCAGAGGTGAAGACCTTCCCTGAAAGATTTTTTTCAGAGCAAAGATGTATTTGCAGTTTGGTGAGTCCTGAAATCAGTGTGTGCTTTCCTAGAGGTCTACACATCCTCACATCTTCCTTCCACAATTTCAAAAGACATTACCAAACTATGCACCACAGTGTTTATTTCCTTAATGTTAATTGTTGTCAAAGGCCATGATCTGTTTTGACAGCCAGGGTACATTTCTGTGCAGCCTCTCAGCTGCAAAGGAGCTGAAGCAGAAGGAAGGATTTTTCTGGACCAGCCCGCTAGGACACGAGATTTTGGCTGTACAAACAGGCTCTGACTCTCAAGTAGGTATGTGCATGTGCTTGCACAGTGTTTCCAATATTTTTAACTTTGGATTGCCACCAACTAGTAAACTTTCTGTGTGCCTGTGCACATTAATTCTTTTCCTTGCTCTAAACTTCCTCACCTTCAGACAAAAAATGTCTTGAGATTATGTCAGGAAAAGAAACACACTTAGCCCTAGGTCTAGGTCAAACATTGACTTGAAGAAACAATAATTGTGCCAGTAAATTATTTCTGGCACAATATCTGTCACCTGTTTCAAAAGAGTTGAAGGCAAACATGCTCATTCCTCAGCTTAAACAAATCTGGCCTCCATGCTGCTGAGCTGGCAAGAGATGCTTATATTTCTTTTCTGATTTTTATTTTAATCAAGTTTTAAAAGGTCCTTGTTGCCAGGTTTTTAAACAAGCCATTTCAAGCCAACTTCTGGTTTCTTTGTTGTTTTCTCAGGGGGAATTGGAGGGCTTCATTCTGAGGGATTCAGACATTTTCCTGTGCTTGTGTCTCCCCTTCTGCTGGGGAGGCAATGCCTGGGAAGGACTTAAAATTTGGGGAGTTGGTAGAGACTAGGAGTCAAAGTAGTCAATGAAAGTATTTGTGTAACAGTAGGAAATCAAAATCCTCCATGATGTTAACATTATTGTATAGGAGAATAACAATACTGAATAGATGTAGCCACACACCTGCTCTGGAGAGCTCATTTTAAATTGATTGTTCAGCTCTCACCAAGTGCAGCAAGTTTTTCTGTAGATGCTCATGCTAGTTTGAAGCTCAAGTGCAATGTTATTATTAGTTGCTTCTCAGTTGCTTTCTCACTTTACCCATTTCTGAAGGATTTTAGACCAATCTTGTTATTTTTCATACTAAACGAGGAAAACCAGATGGACAAGATGGATCACAGACAGCCTTGAAATTATGCTTGTTCTCCAAGGAAGGGATGAAATTCTGCAGTTATATCATTTATGAGTGGCTGTTTACTTTTACTGCCTCATAACCAGACCTTGGGATCCATTAATGACTAGAAATCACACACCCTGGAGCCACCATTTATGCAAACTTCAGTGAGCAAAAAGAAGAGTCATCTGTATTTTTCATGTTATGCTATAGGAGAATAATAATATCAAATAACCCAGAATATGCTGCAATGTGAAAGTACCAGCTGCAGGTCTGCATACAAAAAAGAAGACACATAAAACTTTATAGTCGATGTCTTTTTAATATTCTAAATTAACATATAAGTGTAAAAAACTACTTTGCCCGTGTCCTGTTAGCCAAGGAGGGCAGAGGTCTAATGTTTCATCTCATAAATTTATTTTAAGAAATAAGAAAACCTGCCTTTGAGAGGTATGTCAATGCAAAAATAATTATTGCATGCAAGCCCCTCAGCATAAAATGAAATTAGACAAGAAATAAGGGAAATGAAACAATACTATTTGAATGATTAAATCAATTTTGGCTGGGGTCATGTTGCATTAAGGGAAGACATTATGTAGGCAGGACTATATTTTCTCTTCCTGTCAAGAGGACTGCAGTTCATTTGACTCCTACACCTCAGCAGTACATGTGCCACCCAGGAATGTTATCTCCCAGTGCCATTTTAGTAGGAAATGAAAGCTGTTCCTCTCCAGTGCAAACCTCATCGCTGTGACCCAGGTATTGTTGAGTTTGGGTTGCTTGAAGAGGTTATACCAGCAGTGACCTCAGCAAATTCAATTATCAAGGGCAATCATATCTCCCCCTCTCACTGTTTGAGCAGAAAAAAGTCTGATTTTGTAAACAAGTTCTCCTCTGAGATCCTTTATCCCTTCCTGTAGCAATCCCAGTCAGGATTCACCCTGTCTGAAGAGGGAGAGCAGTCAAGGTATGCAGCAACACACTTCAGGGTCTTACTCATTAAGACACCTAAATACTTAATTATCTTCACTGCAATTACAGCCCCTCAGAGCAGTGTGTAAGCAGCATGCAGCTGAATATGATATCTTATATTTTCTCAGGTGTCAAACTGATGACTTCATCACCATCTCCTCTACCCGAAGTAATAATTTTCCATCTTGCAACATATCAGATGTGCTGCTGAAACTCAACCCCCAAAATATTATTTTACTTTTAATTTTCTTTTTTTTTTCCCAAAAAACATCACGTCTAACAAAATCATGATGATTTAGAGATAGTAAATTTATAGAGCATTTTGCTTTATTGCCTCATATGCATTTTTTTCATTCTGAGTGCAGATAGAGGTGAGGCCAGCAGTGGTTTCACATCTTGCCTCAAACCCTTTTTTTTTCTCCTTCTAGGAGTTGTAAAGGCTACATCAAGATGTCTAGGCAGTGTCTGTGTGAAGTTGTGTGTCAATAGATCATTTAAGATTCCAAAGACTCTTAAATTATTATTTGTGGACATGGTTGGCATCAAGCAATTAGGCTGAGGAAAGGTTTGGGTTTGGGACCGTGAATCTGCAATTTGTTGGACTGATTTTTGTCAGATGGTACCCAGGGAAGGAGTTTAGAAGATTCAAATGAATGATGAGCCATGGGCATGGATGGATGGACAGGAGGCTGACTGAGCATCAAATAAGGGCACAGTGAAGGGCTGTGAGGCCCTTGCTTCAGGCCACAACAAGAACTGCAGAGCTTAGGAGGAAAACACTGCTGTGACTGGGTCTTTCCATCACCACCAGGATTATTGGATTTTCCTATCAAACAGCTCCTAAAGAGCAAAGAATGCTGCAGTGGCTGGACCACAGGACAGTTGTGATGTTCCAAGGAACAAATTCAGAAAATCAACACTCATCAGTTCGAACATCTTAATCTATTCTATCATTTATTCTGCCTATTCTGTTTGTAAACTCCATTAAAGTGAATTAACAAACTATAATACTGAAGGCAGACAAGAAATCTAATTATCTTTTGTCTCAGAGCACCATATGCTTCTTTTAACTTCAAATAATAGGCTGAAAAACATTAGTATTTTAAATGAATCTTTGATGAAGTTGAACAAGAGAGAGGAAAAAAAAAATAAGCTAACCAATCCCTTCCAGTTATATTGTTTTTTGCTAGATGGGTTTACCTTTTTCACATGCTTGTTTTGCAGCATACCAAAGGGCAAATGAAAACAGGTGACAGGGTTAGTCACTTTTATGTCAGACATCATTTTGCTCCCAGCTGTGGCCCTGAGGAAGGTTTTGTTCATTGGGTTTTTTATTATTACTGTATTTTTGGCATGCTCATCTAGCTGCAAAAGCACCAGATGTCTCCATTGACTTTTTGAATAAACAAGCAAACTAGAAAATTATAATAATTTTAAATCCCTTCATATGTTGCACGCATAAAGGAGGGTCCTGTTCTTCAGGATTTATTTTTTACTCCAAAATGTTATAATAAAAAGCAAACAACACCCCAACCCACCAAAACAAAACAACCCCCTGGAGCAATACCTTCTCATAGCTGATGGCAAGGGTGGATCCACTGGCTTTGAGAGCACTTTCTCAAAAAGTGGAACCCAGGCATTGCCCCTCCATCCTGGTGGGTGTCTGTGTGCACTGAGGAGAGCCAGGCTGTGTGGGTGCAGAGCCACCCCAGCCATTCCTTCATCCAGGAATATTGGCTGTGTCCAAGGAGCTGTCCATTTCTCCATAGAGAAACCTATATGGAAAGACAGTTAAAATATTTATATTAAAAATATTTATATTAAAAATGTTTCTATTAAAAATATTTCCATTGCTTAGCTCACTTTTGCTCACTTCTTTTCCCTCTTCCTTGTTCACAGGTTTTACATGAGAGATAACTGGTTTATCTGCTCAGCTCTTTCTATCAGCAGCAGCTATCAGAATTTTTTAAAATGCGTTATTATTCTTCTATAGAGCAATTCACAAATAAACTTAGAGGGTAAAAAAATGACTGTTTACAATACTGATGATAAAAAGTAAAAAAATCTATTTTAGATACTTGGCAAGGCTCTCTTGTGCTTTGTCTCCAGGCAGGAAGAGAACAGGAACCATTTGGTGTGTGTGTGCAGGTAATGGGGACATACACATGGGCTACCACCAGCTCTGCTTCATGAAGCCATTCTGTGCTCTTCAGGTGATTAATAAAAGCCTTTATGGTTGAGACTTAAGGAAGAGAAAGGTTTTCATACATTTGCTCTGGTTTTCTTTTAAAGGATTACTCACATTCTTTCCAAAAGAAGCCGGCGATACTTTTTATTGGAAAGGAAATTAATTATAACAGCAACTTCTGGTTTCATTAAATATATTAGTACTTTAATATTTTATATTTGGTTAAGATCTGAAAAGAGAAATAAAAGCTGTTAAATCTGTAGCACATCACTTCAATTTCCTCAGAAAGTCTGGGGAAGCAATTCCATCTATTCTATTCATTACATAAAGGAATAGAGGATTATTTCAAATGTATTCAGAGACCTTAACTATGCAATATCCTGGTGGAATTTGCATGTAATGAAGATTTTAGACCAAATTCTCCTTTCGGATAAAGTCACAGTGGTATTTTTTGATTTCAGGACTGGTTCAAATCAAATCAGATCTTGACCACATTGAGCTCTGGCAGGTTTTTGGGCAATGCCTCCTTCCCTGTTCAAAGAACTGCTCATATGGGTCAGTCCTGCTCTGAGTGGAGTCTCAGGGACCATCAGTCACCTGCAATATCCTCTGATTCTGAGTGCAAAGTGAAAGGATATGAAATTTAGATAAAGAAATGCAATATTGGTTAACAAAAGAATTTTACTGAAAGCAATAATCCACAAATCAAAATATGTTTTCTCGCCCTAAAAATGCCCTTTTCCAGTTTCACCTGCAGGAGAGGCACAACTGGCTAATACAAGTTCCACACTGGAAAGCAATATTTTCCTTTCTGAGCATTTCATTTGGATCCTGACAGTTCTTTCACAATCCTTTGGGTTTTCATCTCTCCACTTTAAACATATTATTCCAGGTAATAACTACAGTATTTACCATTTTTATCTCCTCTCGGTGGTGCTATGAAAGTACTTTTTGGAGGTCTAAAATGTTTCTTGAAGAGCATCTGAGGGGCACTGCAGCCCCTCTCAGCTGGAAGTGGGTGCTAAGACACTTCTGACCTTTTTACCCTTTTATCAATAAGACTTTTGTATTCTCACTTTACAATTAGACCATCCCTACCAGTCTTATTTGTGCTTTATAAATCTCTCTGCTGCTGAATCTCTTAGCAGTGATTCTTTTGCAGCTGGCCTTGCTTTTTTGGGCTGCATGTTCTATTTTCCTGGAATGAATCTCATATCACTTCTGAAATGTGGAATACTGTCAAAGGGAGGGATATTGACTGCATCCTCACAAAAAAAAATGCTGAGAAAGACACAGAAAATGGATTTCAGCCCTGGCTGAGGAGGACTTAGCCCCATCCCTTTACTGGACTAAACTAGGCCTACTAATAAAAAATGCCAAACTGGTTCCCTTTTAGGAGTCCTACTCCACCTTTAGCCAGGGATGCTGTCCTCACATGAGCCTCCATCAACTGTTCAAATTCAGTCCTTCTCTTCATTCAGTCCTTCCAGGTGAGGTGCACCTGGATGTGGACAGGTTTAGGAAGCCCCAGGTGAGAAACCTGTGCTGCAGTGGGGACAGCATGCAAAGGACTTTCCTCTTTAATATCTTACACTTAATTATTTTAAGTGGATGTGTCGTAAATTGTGCAGTTAAAGACCTTAATCATTGAGGGTGTTTCCTCACTGTGCAGTTTTGTATCCCAGACACTTAGGAGGAAGGCTGGAATGCAAGTAACTGAAACCCACTTTTTGAAAAAATTAGGGCTCGAGTGTTTGGGGTTTTTTGTTTGTTTGTTTGTTTGTTTTGATTTGGTTTGGTTTTTTGTTTTGTTTGTTTGTTTGTTTATTTGGGTTTTTTTTGTGGTTTTTTTTTTCTTTCCGTTGGATTACATCATCATGGTAGGTCTCTTCTAAGTGAAAATAATCTATTCTGTCCCTTTTAATGAGTTCAGTCTTAAGCAACAATTACACTAGCAGCCCCTCCTCCTATCTTTGGGTAACAGCCTGTCTTCACTGCTGAGTGATACTCTGATCAACAGGAAAAAAACTGAGAAATGGACAATTTCCCCTAAGCCATCATAAATATTTCCTGCCAAGACCTCTGTGATAAGATGGAGCTGCTGATTTCATATTGCAGCTGCATCCCAGACTGGCAAAAAGGAATTGCATGGTGTTGCTGCTTAGGGAGCCCATAAAGTCCTGGTGAGATCTCTGTCCCCACATGCCCACACCAAGGAAAGGATATGATAAAGCTTGGACCTCATCCAAGCCCTGCTTTCTGTCTCCAGCTTTCTGTTTGCAGCAGCCGAGCCTTTCAAATTTATACTGGAATAACGCGACCTCGGGAGATCTTTATTTAAACAAATAGAATTGAGGTTGTACAGCTATGTGGTTAATGACAGCTCCTGAAACACATTCTGCAGCAATTTGATGTTATTATTACAGCTAAGTAGCTTCCATAAGGTCTCAGTTAAATATTTCTCCACTAAATCATCAAGACAAAGAGTTGACCTCAGCTTTCTTTCGGAGTCCATCAATACAGCTCCTTGCAAAGCAGAGGGGCTGTTTAAAACAAAAATAAATCCAAGAACTTCCACCTCCTCCTGTTCCAGATTAGCTAAACACACTGAGTCGGCAGGGCTGCCTATCCCCTGATGGCCCATAAGAGCTGTTTTCATTCTATTTTTAAGGGTAAAGTTCTCTGTAAAGGTGGGCTGCCTGCTGGGCTCGTGATGGATTTAAGATGTTGGTATTCAGATTAGGGCAGAAGCAGCTAAAAAGGAAGGAAAATATGTTCTAGTCTTGCTGTTGTGTTCAATGAAAGTCTAATCACATCAGGCTTTTTTTTTTTTTCGAATTGGCATTATTTGTGTTTAGCCTTCATTAGCGCAGTTTAAATTGAACAGTTGGTTACGGTAAACCCTACAGAAACAGGGACATGCTTCAGCTTCTTTGCAAAGGGGCCTGAGGGCTGCATATTTATAGAGATCCATGGAAAAGATTACAAATAAAAAAACACAGATGCTTTTGTGTGAACTCAATTCATATTAGTAATGTGAAGCTATCGACGTGAAGGAAAAAGATTCTGTTAATAAGGGAGCATCCCTGCACTTGTCAGAGTGACAGAAATGTTCTGTAGATGGGTATTTTCTTTAGAATTTGCACATTGTAAGGCTCACCAAGCCTGGCATTGTCCCAGAGTCTGGGTTCACGTTCAGGGGCAGATGTGGAATGGTTTGGGTGGAAAGGAACCTTAAAGATCATCTTTGCAACTCTCTGCCATGGTCAGGGACAATTCCCACTGTCCCAGGTTGCTCCAAGCCCTGTCCAACCTGGCCTTGGGCACTCCCAGGGATCCAGGGGCAGCCACAGCTGCTCTGGGCACCCTGCGCCAGGGCCTCACCTCCTCACAGGGAAGAAGTAGAAATACAGACATTAATTTCCCACAGAGCACAGCTACATGAGACCCGCATGAATTTTTGAGGGTGGAATACACATTTTTTGCTGCTTGGCCTCTCTGGTCTTGGAAAGCTCTCCTGGGCCCAGGGAATGGTGTGGGCTGCCAGGCAGATCTGGTGCCCCAGAGGTGCCCAGCACTCTCTCAGAAGGGTTACCTGAGAAAGAGCTACCTGAGCTTTGTCTGCTGCCTGGAAAAGTTCTCATGTCCTTCTGTGCAGTTGCCCTGTTATCCCAGATGTCCTTGTCCATGCCTTCTACTTGCCCTCTATACTTTTAAGCCTGAACTAATGTAAAACTACATCCTCCAAAATGTCAAGGCCCATTTCCTTCAATCTTCCCTTCATGAGCATTAATCCTGAAGAGTGTGGGATACATACAGTCTCCTGACTGGCACGCAGCCCTCTCTTCCCATTCCAGGTAAATTAACTGCATGAGCTGCTCTTCCCTCTCTTCAAGGTTGTAGTTTTGTACCAAGCCCTTGGTGTCTGGGGACTGAAAAAGTCATGGGATGCTGGAATTCTGATGGTTCACCAGCAATGGGGCACCTCTGGAGGCAGTGCCTGTCCTGGGGGCCCAAAGACAGTGGCAAAATCTGCCACAGCCCCATGAGGTTCTGCCCACCCATCAAGCAGAGGTGATGGCGCTGCAGGAATGGTGAACCAGAACGGGAGAAGCAGGACTCACCTCAGTGTGAGTCTCCACTTGTTCTTCATGATTTTAAAAAGTAACTACAAAAAAAATAAACAAGATTTTGTTTAAAAATATGTAAAAGCACCTCTGGAGGCAGTGGCTGGCTGCTGGAGGCCCAAGGGCAGTGCCAAAGTCTGCCACAGCCCCATGAGGTTCTGCCCACCCATCAGCAAGCAGAGGTGATGGCGCTGCAGGAATGGTGAACCAGAACTGGAGAAGCAGGACTCACCTCAGTGTGAGTCTCCACTTGTTCTTCATGATTTAAAAAAGTAACTACAGAAAAAATAAACAAGATTTTGCTTAAAAATATGTAAAAGCACCTCTGGAGCAGGACTCACTTCTTTGTGAGTCTCCATTTGTTCTCCATGATTTAAAAAGTAACTACAGAAAAAATAAACAAGATTTTGCATAAAAGCACCTCTGGAAGCAGTGGCTGGCTGCTGGAGGCCCAAGGGCAGTGCCAAAGTCTACCACAGCCCCTTGAGGTTCTGCCCACCCATCAGCAAGCAGAGGTGATGGCACTGCAGGAGGAGAGAACCAGAACTGGAGGAGCAGGACTCATTTCTCTGTGAGTCTCCACTTGTTCTTCATGATTTTAAAAAAGTAACTACAGAAAAATAAACAAGATTTTGCTTACAAATATGATTGAAGCACCTCTGGAGGCAGTGCCTCTCCTGGGGGCCCAAGGGCATTGCCAAAGTCCTCCACAGCCCCATGAGGTTCTGCCCACCCATCAGCAAGCAGAGGTGAGGCACTGCAGGAGGAGAGAACCAGCCCTCGAGAAGGACTCACCTCTGCCTGAGTCTCCACTTGTTCTCCGTGATTTAAAAAAGCAACTACAGAAAAATAAACAAGATTTTGCTTAGAAATATGTAAAAACACTTCTGGAGGCAGTGGCTGACTGACTGGAGCAGGACTCACCTCTGTGTGAGTCTCCACTTGTTCTCCATGATTTAAAAAAGTAACTACAGAAAAAATAAACAAGATTTTGCTTACAAATATGATTGAAGCAGCTCTGTGGAGGCTTTAACAGCAACCAAGGGAGCACACTGTGAGTTTGTAATCAGGCCATGCTGTACTGTCAGAGACTGAGTCCTTTCAGCAGCCGTGGCAATGACGTGCATGTGTTGAAAAGTGAAAAAACAACTTTATGTTTTTCCCCGTGGGGGAAAACACTGAAAGCCTTTTTTCCTTTTTAATATACTAAGAGGTGTAAAAGATTTCATGCTATCTTCAGATGTCAGAGTTAGATTAGGATGTGATGACAGAGGACATAAGGTATTGCTGGACAGTGAAATGCCTCTGGCCACAAGCAAGCCTGTCCTCGTTAATTTTATCTCAACCTCATCTCTCTGATTTGTCACTGGCTCTGAATTCTTCAATCCCTTCTCTCCATAAAAATGTCTAGCTGTCTCTTAAATTCATTTATGTCGTTGCCTTTTATGACCTTTCTTGATAACTTACTCTTTGTATTTTCTATCCTGAGTAAGAAGCTCTGCCCGAATGAATTCTCTCATTGGTCTTAATTTCCTAATTTTGAGGGTTTGTGGCTGTCTGTCCAAGTTATTCAATTCTGCACCAATAAGAGCATTATAATTATAGATATTTGGTTTTTTCACTAGCTAAAAAGCTAGGAAAATGTTGTTTCTTTTTTTTTGTTTGTTTGTTTGTTTGTTTTTAATAGAAGTTCATTTACTGAAACACCCATGGGCAGCTTTTTTCATGTTTTTCACCAGATGTATGTTTGGAAAGAGTTTTAAAACTATCCATATCTATACTGTACCTGGAGCAAGGACTCTTTAGCAGTGTTGGGTATGAGCCAAATAAACACAGCCCTGAGTCAAGTTGCTGATTTTGGCAAGTTCCTTCCCAACCTACTCTTCTCTTCCCTTATTCTATGGTTTGTGTGTTTTAAACCATCATCCTCTACTCTGTCAACTGTGAATGCAGCTTCTGCAAAAAGGTTCCTCTTGACCGTCTTGATAATTTTTGCAGTACTTGGAATATTAAAAAGCTTTGAGAAACAGTAATAAAGCTACAATGTTCACATGTATCTCTATTCATATGCATCTCTATTCTTTACACCTCAGCTTGGGCTACCTATAAAAGTCTCTCATATGCATTTTCTATTTCCAGACTTTGTGCTCCAGACCAGCTCAAAAGGCTTTATTATTAAAACTTTACCCATTTCATTTCTGTGCAGATTTCATTGTCCGTCATGGCCAATATATCTTCCCTTAATTTTCACAAAGTCCAGCCAGGTAGGTCATGACCAGATTCTTCTATAATCTTTTTATATATTTAGACACTGTAATGAGATCATCATCCAGTGTGCTTTTTCTTTCAGGTTAAATATGCTACACTTCTTGAGCCCCTTTCTCATCCGTGGCATGAATTTAACTCCTTATCTTTACCACACTGCTGTAAAAACTGACTGAAGTCTCAAAGCTCTGGGTAGCTTTTCGATTTTTTGAGTTGGTACATGATTTTAAAATTTGGTCCTTTCCTTTCCTTTCCTTTCCTTTCCTTTCCTTTCCTTTCCTTTCCTTTCCTTTCCTTTCCTTTCCTTTCCTTTCCTTTCCTTTCCTTTCCTTTCCTTTCCTTTTCCTTTCCTTTCCTTTCCTTTCCTTTCCTTTTCCTTTCCTTTCCTTTCCTTTCCTTTCCTTTCCTTTCCTTTCCTTTCCTTTCCTTTCCTTTCCTTTCCTTTCCTTCCTTTCCCTTCCTTTCCCTTCCTTTCCCTTCCTTTCCCTTCCTTTCCCTTCCTTTCCCTTCCTTTCCCTTCCTTTCCTTTCCTTTCCTTTCCTTTCCTTTCCTTTCCTTTCCTTTCCTTTCCTTTCCTTTCCTTTCCTTTCCTTTCCTTTCCTTTCCTTTCCTTTCCTTTTCCTTTCCTTTCCTTTCCTTTCCTTTCCTTTCCTTTCCTTTCCTTTCCTTTCCTTTCCTTTCCTTTCCTTTCCTTTCCTTTCCTTTCCTTTCCTTTCCTTTCCTTTCTCTGCTGAGTGTTGCAGAAGCTGCCATTTGGGAGCACTAGTCAAAAAAAAAAACCCAAAATCCAAACCAAAAATTTGACTGCTGTTTCCCAAATTCTGGCTGTTCCATGGGTTATTCTTACCAGCATCCAGCCCTGGCTTGGAAAGAAGGATAAAGGATCAAGACTTTGTTGTTCCTGTATTATAAATCACACAGGTAACAGAGTTGGGTAAAAAATTGAATAAGTTCTCAGCAAAACAACTCGAGTTCTGCTCTGGAATGTGCATAATGCTCTCTTACAAAGGGAATTTTTTCTTCTGGACTTATTAATGAGAATAAACTGTGAAACACTGAACACATGGATTGTTCTGCAGCACTAAATAATTACAGCAAGTTCTTCTAGTTCTGTCTGTGGGCTGGCAATGAAATGACTCTGTCCTTCCTCTCAGTGTTTAGCAATATTAATTCCTATGTCCCTGAGTTATTTGGCAAGAGTAGGCTGAAAATTCAGAGGAAATGCTGCATTTATTTTTTACTACTGTCTTCAGTCTCATGGGGCCAGCATGGTTTGTACCGAGGAAAGACATAATTTATTCTGCTTACAAGAAAGAAAAAAAGTAATTGGGAGGTGTTATTTACCATTGTTGTATAAATAAGAGCATTTTGATGTTGAATTTGGAGGTAGATGCGATTGGAATTGTCAGGCAGGTAACAGAGTGCTGGAGCTGATGCTCAGCAGCCAGGACAGGGAGCACCAGGGACAAGGTCCCACAAGTGCAGGGAGGGTGATGGGCTGATGCCTGCTTTGCCATCCCTTCCTAGCTCATAGACATGCACTGTGCATCACTTTAAAATATTTGTTTCCAGCTGCAATTCTGTGCATGAGCTGCAGCTGCATTGCTTGGAGGCTGCATACCCTGCTCGGGTGTTTCCACAAAGATGGGGAAGTTTCTCAGCAGAAAAGGACCATGTAACAGATAAAGCACTACAAGAATTTTTTTTTTATATATATTATCAGACTAGGACTAGATTAAAATTCTAATTATCAAGAAAAAGAAATGCCATGATAGGCTTGATTTGCTAGAGTCTGGCTGATCATATGAGCACAGAGCTACACTTCCTCCAAAGCATGCCTGAGATCTATTCCTGAAACTGGATCCAAGTGATATTCATTAACAGCTCTACCATGCATATTTATTTTGCACTGCACATGATAATGTGTGAACAACAAAAGGGATAATGTCATTATGGAGGTGCAAGTAGCAGCTCTGTACTTGTGAGCAGGTTTATGTTCTCATCCTCTCATTTTCTGCTCCAAAGATCTGTCTGCATGATGTCTTTGGTTAAAATAGCAGACAAAAAAATTAAAAAAAAATCCAGGAAGTTTAAATCCAGATTAAACAAATTTCTATGCTGATTAATAAAATGTCATTTAGGTATCATCTTAAGCTGTGCTTTTCACACAGATCCCCCACACCGATGAAAATTTGGCAGAGATGGACTTACAGCCTCTCTCTGCTTCAGGAGCAAAACCAAGAGATGCAGTTTAGGCAGCCCACCCTGGAGATGGCAGCACTGGCCAGGTTTCCTGAGATTATGAGTGTCCTGTCCTCTCATGCTTTACTTGAGCAAAGCTTTGGCACAAACCCTGGTGCCAGGATTTATATCAGAAAGTGTGGAAAGCCCACGGGGCTCCACTGAGCTGCCTTTTGCAGCACTGCTCTGCTCGTGAGCTCCACAGTTTCAGTAGCTCAAAACTGCATGAAGAAAGATGTGTTTTTTGAAGGAAATAAAGTCACACCCAGGAAAAGAAGATCTAAAAAAACCCTGAGAATATGAAGAGACAGAAAAATGTTAATATCACAGCCCAGGATGGCTCTGAAACTTATTTTGAAGAAAACAAGCCAAAGAAAGTTACAGGGGAGTTTTAGAAAGGTATTTCTGTAAAAAAAGCAGGCTGCTCCTGTATTTGTTGCACATGAGAAGGATGCAGGAGCCTCGTGCATGCCCAGGCTCCTTTGGTCACAGCAGGATTTGTTCTGTCCTGCCTTGAGCAGAGCAACTGCTGTCACCCAGCCCCAAGTGCCTGCTGCACAAACAAACAAACAAACGGGCTGGTACCCACCACACTTGGGAATTTCTTTGATAAACTGCCACCAGTGGACAATAATTTATCATAGCTGAACCATTTTTTTGGTAGAAAACACTGTCTGAACAATGAAATGTGTCAGGAAATACTTTTTAGCTGGAGGTCCTGCTCAGGATGAAAAATGCCTTCCCTGAAGGAACCAGCGCACTGATTCCCAGGACAGGAAACGGGGTTGTGCAAGGAAAGGTCCTTTGTCCCAGGAGTGCACTGTGAGGCTCAAATGGAATGGAAATGGAAATGGAAATGGAAATGGAATCCTAAAGCCTCTTGTCTGCACAACCCTGTGGTGAGGGATGCTCTTGGAAGTCAGAGAAGTGGCATCATGAGGACATGAGTGTGTGTCCTTCACCTCCAAACAGAAGATGTCACCTCTTCCCAGGAAAATTATTCAAATCTCAATACTTCCTAGGAAGGGAAAACTCTTCTCATGTGGGAAATGTATCTCTCTTAGGAAGGATGTGCTTGTTCTGGAACAACAGCCATCCAGCACTGCATTTCCACCTTCCACCAGAAGTTCTCAGGAACCATTCACTCTAGTCACTTCTTTCTTGTGCCATGTGTGTTTTCAGACTTTCCTCACTCTAAAATTAATTTGTGGTGTCCTAGAAAACCTGGGAAGGAGGAAAAAATTACTAGCCTTTTGTTGGGGCTTTTTTTTTTTGAGATTTAGATTACCATCTACACTAGTGGTAAAATACAGAAAGCATCTATTGGAACAAATGGACAGCTTTCATTTCTGTCTCCTCTCTCCAGCAAACAACAGCATATTTAAAAGAAGCAGGAATTAGGTGAAACTATATGAAACAACTATCTATGATAAAGGTTTGTGGCAGCCAGGCAGGAAATGGTTTTCTGGTTTCACCCAAATTTTTTCAGCCTGGAAATTTGCGGCTGCCTGGAATGGCTGAGGGCTGAGATCTCACTCTCCATTACAAAGAGGCTGTGAGGTTGGTGGAGTTCTCATGAGTCCACCAAAACTTTTATTTTTCGCAGGTTTCATTTCAATTTTGATTTTCTTATGTTTACGCTGCAGTAAGGGAGAGCAAAGTACCAAAACAAAACTCATTTCCAGCCTTCAGAAAACATATAAGTGGGTTTAGAAAGGGTTGGAATGAAATACTTCAATAACATGCAAGCCTTTCTCTCTGAAGAGTTTCACATCAATATCTTTGTGGAAACAAACATTTTCCTGATTTCAACAGGCCAGTGCTTCTCCTCAAAACACCTTTCAAGGCTCTCACCTAATTCAGAATGTTGCACAGACACAACTCCAGAAATCCTATTGCTTTCTTTAGGCTTTTTGAACTTTCCTAAAACAAAGGCACAAATTTCTGTTCCATTTTCTGGGACAGAAAGACCTGTGGAAAATTTTAACTGTTTAACGTTCACTGGAGTTTTGCAGCAAAGGGTGAAACACAAACCTTTATTCTCAGGTTCTCCAAACCCCTACACTTTACAGCTGGGGTCCAGAAGAGAGCACCTGACATTTCCTCAGTGTCCTCACCTGGCACTGGGGATGGGCACAGGCAAAAAGCTCCGTGCAATTGGAATCTTGCTTTGAAATCTGTGAACCTTTTTGGGAAGTTGAACATATATTGTTCAAGCCCCACCAGCAGAAGGAGGGCAACCAGCTGCACCCTCATTTCCCTCCCAGTGCACTCCTAAGAATCCCAGTGGGTAACAGAAATTTTGCTTTATTACAGCCCCTCTCTGTATGGATTAATGCACTCACTGCAGCCTTCCAGCACTCCACTGCTCAAGTAACAGACTGTAATATCCCTGACATTCAGGATGAAAAAAACCAGAATACAATTAAAACCAGAATACATAATATTCACTGAAATAAAACAGATTTCCAATCAATTAAAACAGACTCTCCTTCCAATAGCACCAGACAAATAATACATTTACAAAACTAATCGGTTCTACACAAGCTGAGCTAATGAGTGTCATTTGGGTCACATCCTCAAATTGCAAATAAATGTTATCATTTATCAACCTAACACATTACTCAATAAATCTTCTGCACCACTGTTCATACTTATCAGCTGTGTCATTTAATATTCCTTTCTGGTTTAGAAAACTATTTCCTCTGGTTCCTGACCCTTTGTAATGAAAAACTCCTGAAAACAGACAGTAGCTAATTCAAGAATCATATAATTTGGAGCTAAACAGAGCTGTGGCTGGTGTTGAAATGCTCTAATATTAATTTTTCAATGGGTCTCCTCTCAGGCTGGAAATACTACGAGCTGTTGAGATGAAATTTTCATTTAAGGAAGGTCAGACTGCAGTCAATGCCATAAGAGGTTTTACAGTCCATAAAAGCATGAAAATTATTTTCTGTTTTTTCATTTATGCAAGAGCAATTTGGACACTCCCAGTCTGAGGCATAAACCCTCTCTATCTCAGCCCTCCCATGCACAGCACACCACCTCATGTGCCCATTGGTGATTCTGGCGATTTCAGCATCCTCCAATCCCTGCTGGGATGGAAAGGAGAAAGAGGGAAGCTTCCAAACACTGCTGACCAACATCCCTCCATCCCTCCCTGACAGCCATGGGGCAAACAGGTCTTGTTAGCCCATGGGTCATACCTGGGGGTCTTTTCCTTTGTCCCAAAGTGCTTCCCCAGCAGTGGCATCCTGGCAGGACTCACTGCAAGCTCACACTCAGATTCATCTTCTTCACTGCCAGCACATGAAGCACAGGCACACAGCCACTGGGACACACCTGAGAGGGACATCCTGAGAGTGCCCTTCTCCAGGAGTGTGCCTGTGTGCCTCCAGAGCATGTTCTGAGTGACTGCTAAACACTAAAGGAGCCATGAGCTGCTGAGTCCTCTTGGTGCCCCTGCTTTACAGCCCACAGCACAGCTGGACACATTCCACAGCTCCACATTTCACCAGCAGAGCCCTCACTGGCAGTGCTTGGGGTAGGAAATGATCTGTTGGATGTCCATGGCTGAGCTGACCATGCTGGTGGTCAGCTGGCTCAGGTTATTGTGTGGATCCTACTCACTCCTCATTTTCAGTCCTTTTTTGCCTAACTCCTGTTTCCTGCTATTTCCTCCATCTCCTGCTGTCACCGACATCTTTTATGAAAAATCCTTTCCTTAGGATTTTTTCTCCTGAGAAGATGAGAGGCCTCAGGAACAAAATGTAAACAATGGTTATCTGCTGCTGTGGAATGCAACAGGTGCATCTGTGATTGGTCTCATGTGGTTGTTTCTAATTAATGGCCAATCACAGCCCAGCTGGCTCAGACTCTCTGTCCGAGACACAAGCTTTTGTTATCATTCTTTCTTTTTCTATTCTTAGCTAGCCTTCTGATGAGATCCTTTCTTCTATTCTTTTAGTATAGTTTTAATATAATATATATCATAAATAATAAATCAAGCCTTCTGAAACATGGAGTCAGATCCTCATCTCCTCCCTCATCCTGGGACCCCTGTGAACACCGTCACATCCTGCCCCACTGCTGCTCAGAGAAGTGCCCTTGCATTGACTCCCTTTAGCACCATCAACGCTCCCATCCCATCATCTTTGTGTCTCCTAATGTTCTCATCAGCTTCCTTACCTTTACTTTCAGCTCACATCCCACCCATTTCCATTTCCTACCCATTTCCATTTCCCAATGGACCACAGTCCATTTCCTATCACCTCCTTTGGTCCTTCTCCTTAATTTCCCTCCTTTTCATCCTCCTCTGTCCTTACCTTTCATCATATGAGCCAGATGTGTTTTGTGATCCCCTGCCTGCCTCTGCACAGCTAAAAGCAAGGATGAGACAGCATTTTGTTGTCAGCTTGAGCCTGGTTGTGACAGAAACCCCCAAATGCAGAGATGTGACTGCTGGAGCAGCTGGAGCAGTCAAAATACAATCACAGAATAGTTTGGGTTGGAAGGGACCTTAAAGATCATGGGGTTCCAAACCCATGATCTACTATCCACTAGAAATATGGGCAGGCTGTGACCCCTGAGTAGGAGCAGTGGAAGTATGGACTGTGCAAAGCTCTGCAAAGCTGGGACACACACAGTGCTGTGCAAAGATTTCCCCCTCAGGGAGGTTGTGGTTGCAAAGTCAGCAAAAAGCACCGCTGGTACAAGAGGATCTGCTGACAAATAACAAGCTCTCATAGCAGGAGATCAAATCAAAGTCATGTGGCTTAAATCGTGTAGCCAGAAGCAAACATACGTGTGGGTAGTTATAAACAACTGAAAATTAGAGGTTGATTATGGGAACTGTTAGACAATTTTAGCTTAAACATAGAA
Source organism: Camarhynchus parvulus (assembly GCF_901933205.1). Classification (NCBI taxonomy): domain Eukaryota; kingdom Metazoa; phylum Chordata; class Aves; order Passeriformes; family Thraupidae; genus Camarhynchus; species Camarhynchus parvulus. Next base: position 32,753,799 of record NC_044577.1, read on the forward strand.
TTCTCACTATAGATGTGGCTCCCACATTGTTTATAAACAGGTTTAGATCTACTGAAATATCCCCTCACAAGGAATTCTTATCCATCAAAACTGGTCACTTTTAAGTTCTACCTTATCTGAATTTCACTGAGAATGTATGGAAACAAGCAAATCTGCCATTCTGGATTTCCACATCAACAGAACTCAGATAAACATCCCAACACCTCAACTGCTCCTTGGAGCTGTAGTTTTGATTTTACTGCTTTCAGTGAGAGCCCTGGAAACTTAACAGCACTGGAATATCCAAACTAGTTTCTACTGTGCAAATCTGAGGGGAACTTTACACTTGACTGTTACATTTATTTTAATGTTTGTTTATATAATTTAATAAACACATCAGTACTATAGATGGAATTTAGCAATGTGTAAATACCTCAAAAATGGTATGCCTAACATTTATGGTACAGCATAGTCATAACATATCAACCACTATTAAAAACCCATTTAGCTGAATTTTAGGGTTGCACTTCACACTGCTAAATGTCTTAGATAAGTTTATCCAGCCATTTCTAATGTAACATGCAACATTAAAGTAAAGACATTTGCAGTGCCCGTTGACCACTTTAACCAGTTTAATAAACCATGAATAATAAGGTAAATGCACAGAAGTGTCAAGTATAAGGTGAATCTTCATTTTTAAAATATTCAACTCCCCATCTAAAAGAAACACCTTTTCTTTGAATGAAAAAGCAATGAACTCCTGCGAGTTAAAGAGTCTCTTTGTGCTTTCAGTAAATATTTTCCTTTGTGAGCTCAGTCTGTGTGCATTGTGTGTGGGGGTGCTGCAGATGAGTATTTTCTGGCAGTATTTACATTTCTATAATCGCATCACCTGTAGTGACAATGAACAGTTGTTAAGCATCTTGTAGAGCTTTGTCTTGCTCAGGACTACTTCTTCCTCTTGTGCACAAAGAGACTGCTGATGCCATATCTGTGTTAGAATGTTTGCATTTAGAGCAAACGTCACGTTTTTAATCTGGAAATGTCTTGACTGAGTCACGTTACAAAAGGCAACTTTTAGGTAGCCTGGCATGGGGTGGACACACATGAGAGCTTTTATTTTCAGAGACACAGCAGTGAGACCTGAGAGCATCCACAAACCACATTCTGCTCGCTGTGCACATTGCTGCACAGAAGTAGCAAGCAGATTTTCACAGGGATGTGAACTCAATGCAAATTCCTTGCCTGTTTATTCTGTGAAGGTACATTCCACACCTTTATTCCTTCACTAAACAGTCCTTCATTTAACTGCAACTTTGTGGCACATAATCATTACACCCATGCCCAGACTCCTGTCTCTGTGCTTTCCCTTTGTCCTTCTCTCATTCAGCAGTGTGCAAAGCCCCAGCCTTGCTCTGCATTTATCATTCCTCTCCCTGCTGCAGCTCCTGCAGAACCTGGCTTGTGTGCTGAGAAAAAAAACACCACCCAACCATTTAACAAGACTTTGAGCTCCAGTCATCTGGATTTACTCTGTGGATCTTGCAGCTGGTATTGATCTCAAGGAATAACTCTGAAACAGTAAGTTCTGGGAAAGTAAATAGAAACAGCCACCAGGGTTTTTCTTACCCATGCTCCCAAGTATTGAATGCTCCATTATGAAAGCCATTCTGGTTATAATTCTTCCCTTATCCCAACTTTCTGCTGCTTGCTATTTTCAGTAAAACCTAATAAATAGTTTCTCTAGGGTTTTGTTTTCAAGGATACAGAATAATGGTTGTAACTTGCCTCAGGTGCCTGTTCACCATGGTTACCACATCGAGGTTCAGAGAGCTGCAGAACTCTGGGCAGCAGGGACGTGGGCTGAGGGAGTGAGCCCCCGGCAGGACAGGGAAGCAGCTTGGAGACTCCTAAGGTGGCAGAATAAATTATAGATTAATTGCCACTGTCTTAGCAGTGACAATCATAATTTATTTTTCAACAAGAGATGACATCAGAAGTCTTAAAAAACCCCCCACATCATTCTAAAGCCAGGCAAATTAACACAGGTATCTAATGTGTCTCATCCTGTGGTTATTTATAATTGCAAAACTTTCTTGACCTTTCCCTGAGATGTCAAAACTTTTTCTCTGAGCTCTGTCCTTTCTTAGTTTTGCCCTTGTTCAACAGTATGCCTAGATTTTTAAAAGATTTGTCCCCAGCACTAAGCAGCAATCAAAGGATGATGAATTTTAGACTTTGATTGCATGTAAAGTAGGAAGACAACAATGCATCAATATTCTGCTGCTCTGAGCAACAACTGAAGCCTATTCTCTCACCAGCTTTATGTCTGTAGGAGTCTGACACACAAGAAGGTATTTTATTTACTTATTTCACAGAGCAGGTTGTGCTCTGTATAGTGCACTGTCTGCTGACTGAGTCTTCAAGATTAGTAATTATTCTCCAAAGATGAGATTCAGAAAAGCATCACCTAATCACTGTGCTGGCTTTATTGCACACGTTAGTTGACATTAGCAGTCTGTTTTACTCCAGGCTCTGCAGCATTTTGGACATCTTTTTGCAACTACTTCAATAAAGTTTTGGTAGAGAGCTCAGGGTGTTAAGCACATGTTCAACATTAACAATAATGGCAGTCATGCACATATTGCTATCAGGACTTCATTTACTAATTACCTCCAAGGCTTTATATTCTAAACCAAATACATTAAGTGTAGCATTTGCCAGAATGCACTTGAGTTTCTTTCATTCATACTTCTGTTCAGGGCTCCAGACAGACCAAATATTCTGATCGTGTCACTCTTTGATGCTAAATTGGATACAAATGTACTTGGGTAATTAATCACACTCAGTGTTTATTGTGCATCTTTCTTATTATTATGCAAGCAGATTTCTCACAGCTTGTAGTTCATTATCAGAGTGCATGAAAACAGCTGATTACCTTTTTTCTCATATAATTACATTAACAGCAAGGCCAACTTCCTTTTTTTTCCACGCATCTTTGACCATGTGAAGTATTTGAGAAAGAATCATCGGGAGAAAAGAGCAACATTTCACAGGTTTCAACTACCACCAACAAACAGAAATAGCAGAAATACCCAGCATTCCCATCCCCATAGAAAAAAAATCTACAGTGCACAAAGCAATAAAAAGACTAGGTTTAGATAGATTATAAGTCTATAGAATAATAAGTCTAGGTTTAGATAGATTTGGCTGAAGAAACATGTGTTTCATTGTTTTTCTGTGGTTTCATTGTTAAATGATTAAAAAAATTAAGAATTACCATGACCCAAGTTGCATCAGTTCATTGATTTTTACTCATCAACCCTCTGGGTCACTGGGGCTGAGATTTTTACCTTATGCAGGTATTGCTTTGCTCTGTGTCTGTAGTCCCCCAAAAAAGATCTTTTGGAACCATTCTTTGGAAATGGGTGCTCATTTTCCAGGCATCCCACATCTCCCCCTGCTGTTTTGGCATTCCCACCTTGGGGACCTGCTCAGACCTCTCTGTGTTCCCCTTGGCCAGCTGCCTGTGTGCTCTGAATGAGATGTGGACATTCAGATCTGGACCAGCTAAAAGAGAGGATTGATCCCATTTGGATTTAAGTTCAGCCTTTTAATGATGGATAGCATCTAAATAGCTTCACCTAAACTTATGCTGATGATGGACTTTTCTACAACAAAGTAAAAGTGTTATTTAGTAAACATTATTTTTATTTCTTCTTGAATAGATATGCATTTTTTTTCCATTAAACTACCAGAAAGTCCACTATGAGATTTTAGCCTCCTTTTTCAGTTCCCATAGTAGATATTTTGCTTTGTATTGAATCTGCATTGCATTATTATTCATAATTACCCCATTTAGTCTGATATATTACAGGGAAATGAAGAAGAGTGACTTAAATTCTACAAGGAAATTAGGAAATTTGCTGGCAAAAGATTAACACCATATTGACTCACCTTAGTGGTTTTTTTTAAAGATGACTATTAGAGGAGAATTCATCATCTAAACTTCCCCAAAATGTATCAAGCCTTAGCCCATGTCTGATATAGAAAAATACCACTCTAACAAAAGTCATGGTAAACATAAACCAGAAAAATCTTTGTTCAAGGTGCTCTCATTGGCCCTATCTATGGAAAACAAACACAGAGCCGCCGTGTCCCAGAACAGGGGGTAAAATCAGCCTTTTTCTCCCCGTGCAGCTTTTGCAGAGGTGAACAAACAGGTGAGCAGATAGATTTCCTCACTCAATACTTCCAAGGGGAAGGGCTGCCAATCAAGGACCTGTTCCAGGAGATGGATGCATGATGGCAAGGGCTGCTTACAGCCAGGGCTTCTTGTGTTTGTAGGGAAACTCCTCACTCCAGTTCTGCCCCACAGTGCAATTACAAATCCTCATTTTGTACCATGCACCTTCTTTTGTTCAAAGAACAGAATGCTTGAGCATTAACTGTGCTTATTTGCATACGGGCATTTTACAGCACACATCATCAACCCTGCTCCCTTATGTAATCATACCAGTCCAGCTTTTTCCTAGGGCTTTCTTCTCCTTCTCATTATGCCTTCACCAGCACTAAAATTCTCTGTGCCTGCCTCTAAATTATCTTCTGGACCCAATCAGTGTTTAGAGCTTTAATCAAACTGAATTTAGACTCTGCATCCTTTCTCATTACTTTGGTTACACTTTAAGAACTGTGGAGACAAATAGCAGTATTTCTTTTATGCTCTGGAATGATTTAATTTGTATTATGCTTTGGAATCACTTCTGGGATCAAATTATCTTTCACATCTGGGTGAAGCTGTTGACTTCACTGGGACTGCATGTGCAGATATGAAAACAGAGTACAATGAGACCAATGGATGCTTAATAAATTAATACTTTCAGAAAATTAGCTCTCTTCTCTGATGGGATAAAGCAGTGGCACAAAATCAACCATAAACACATACTTACAATACGAGACCTCAATTATTTTCCTAACATTTATTTTTATTGTCTATAAATTTACCAGGAGGGTAATTCCCTCTGGTAGCCCTTATGAAATTTCATAAACCTGTTGTTTTCTTATTAATGACTTCCCTCTAGAATTTAAGATAGGAAAAAAAAAAAAGGTAGGGGAAGGTAGGTCATGCACTGTACTGCTCTGGTGCCATATACATATTTAAATACTTACTGCTTACACATGTGGATCCCACTCCAACAGCAAGTAAGGAAGATAAACTTTCAATCAGCTTCTACAGTTCCAGGGTTTCTCTCAACTGCTTTTAGACCTTTGTGCTAGAAGGACAAGAAAGGATCTTCACTGTTTATTTCACATTTTAAGTGGAATAGCCACTTCAAAATTTCTGTATGGTTCCTGTACATATTTCTTATGAACATGTACCATATTTTCACTGCCGAAATATTGGAGCTTTTTCAGATGACAAATTGTCCACAAGATTTATTCTTGCAAACAAGAGCATTATTAGTTCCTTCTTTCATTTCTTTTCAAAAATTGGTACATGAAAAAAGAGAGAACTCTGCCCTCAGATAATTATTCAAGTAAACTGGTCTCACCTTATATCAAAAGCAAGCCAATAACTATGGTGCAACAAGAGACATAACCTAGCACAAATAAAAGGGGGTTTAATTACTCCTATGATTATATGAGATGAAGGTAAAATCACAGGTCTCTGATGGGCAAAAGCTGTATCTCATCTTGTCATTTGTGGAAATTCGGGATGTTTCTACTTTTGCTGCTTGGGACCACTGTTTTTGCTTTCAGTCTTTTCCCCCCTTTCCCTCCTCCCATTTTTATTCCTATTTTACCAAGAGCCCAAATGAAATTTTCAGAAGGCCAGGTTAGAGCATCTCACCCTCTATAAGTGTTTGAGTTCATATGCTGTGGGGCACTTTGGAAACACGAGATAAAATACTGTTATTCTCTCCTGATTTTCCCTGGGACTCAACACACTCTGACAAACATATTCTCAGACCCAAATTATCCCATTTGGATTAGCAGAACTTGCTGCATCCCAGAAGGAATGGACAGGACAGACCTGTCCTCCTCTTCTTCCCGTGTAAGAAATAAACCCTGGATGAAACATCCTCAGAATCACCACCCCTGTGAAAGAACAACAGATGGACAACCACAATTTAGAATCTCTCTGGAATTCCACTGGAACACTTAGCAGTGTTTCTTTTGTTGTTGCTGTTGCTGCTGTTGATTTATGGAACACAGCAAGATTAAAAAGTATTGTCTCACTGGAGAAACTGAAAATTGTAATGAGTTTTGTGGTCAGCAGTGATCATATTAGCTTTCCTTAAAACAGGATATATCCAAATTCTCATCTAATTACAAATTCAAAATGAAATAGGGGAGAGAAAGGTCACAGCATTATAGCCAGCATATTTTGCTTTCCTCTGGAAAGAGTACAAGAATAGTTTCAATGGAAGCAGCTTGTGATTATGCTTGATAATTTGTAATTAACTCTCCAGGGTGCTGGTGAGGCCTAATTAATTACTTATTGGAAAGCATTTGGAGATCTTTGGATCAACGCTGCTATAATAATGCCAGGAATTGTTGTTATTGTTATCATTAGGTGTTTTCCATCCCCAAATGCAGTTAGGTGGAAAATGTACCTTTATTACTTTATGATGTCTTACAGGCAGGACTAATCTGCAGAAAAGCAGTATTTAAAAGCTGAGAATAATTTTCTCTGCAGTGTGAGGCTGGAGATGTTTATTCTAAACCTGTGAATATAATTTATGAGTAAGGCAAACACATAAATTGCATTCAGGAGTTTCACAGTAATAACACACTTTATATTCTCCATCTGCAGATAAGCAGGTGCGTCTATTTGTAGGATTTGTCTTAAGTTATGAAACTGTCCTCAGTGCTGTGAAACTAGGATATCATGAATGCCTCTCTGTGTTCAGCATCCAGCATTCGTTCTCAGGCCTGTCAGCAGGAGCATGCCACCTCTGCAATTAACCCAAATTAATACAGAAATGGAGGGTCATGAAGAGATGAGGATCTCCATCCAAACCAGGATGATACCTTGCTGCAAAACACCAGGAAACCAGTCCATACAGTGTTTGTTTTTTATAGAACCTGGGTTTGCAGGGTGGGACAGACTCATGTGTAAAAAGAATGACAGATGCTGGCTTTTCTCCCAAAAGTCAGAGCAGAAAAGGACAGCTTCAAAAAACAGTGTGACGGTGTTCACAGGGGTCCCAGGATGAGGGAAGAGATGAGGATCCAACTCCATGTTTCAGAAGACTTGATTTATTATTTTATGATATATATTATATTGAAACTATACTAAAAGAATAGAAGATAGGATTTCATCAGAAGGTTAGCTAAGAATAGAAAAAGTAAGAAGAATAACAAAAGCTTGTGTCTTGGACAGAGAGTCCGAGCCAGCTGACTGTGATTGGCCATTAATTAGAAACAACCACATGAGACCAATGACAGATGCACCTGTTGCATTCCACAGCAGCAGATAACCATTGTTTACATTTTGTTCCTGAGGCCCCTCAGCTTCTCAGGAGGAAAAATCCTAAGGAAAGGATTTTTCAGAAAATATCATGGCTACAAAACAGCACCTTGCAGGAGGCTTGAGCTGGAGGAAGGAACTGACTTTGGCAGTCCCTGCTGCTCAGATGGGCTGTGGAGGGGGGAGATGAGCAATGGAACAAAAGCTGCGTGCAAGGACCCAGGAGCCTTCTAGTCTCCACACAGAACCCCAAAAATGTTCAGTCTTGGTATAGAAACTGAGGAATCTGTAGAGGTTTTTCTCAGAATTGTAGATGTTTTTCTTCTGCAGATCTTATGTTTTATGGTAGGTAAATCTAAAGCAAATGGTTAAATTATGCTCTGTGGCTCCTAATCATAGCTGCAGGTTTATCTTCAGTGTCAAAACCCTCAGAAATACCTGCAGTGAAAAAGTATCTAATTGTCTTCCACCCAAGAGTCCAAGAGATAGGAAATATTCCTGAGGTTTCCTCGCTGTGAAGAGCTAACAACCTGGGAGTCTAAAGCAGGATGCTTTGCTCTACACTGTTCAAACAAAGAACGGCTGAAGTCTGAAGATAGTGAGTGTCTTTCAAGTACAGATCGACCCTGGAGGAACCCAGCCAGTGCTGGGAAAATGAGGGTAAAAATAGACACAAATATGCACATGATCTATGGAACTCATAATAATTACCTAGAGAAATGTGGTTTACAAGTAGTAAGTATTCATGCTTCTTTCAGAAGAAGAAAGATCTCAAAATATATTGCTTTCAATAGTTTGTCCTGTGTAGTCATACATTTATGAATAAATCTCTAGATAACCATATAACACTCCTTTTTTAATATATATATATATTTTTTTGCGGTGTTGAATGTGTAGTCCCCTCAAGCATTAGCTGTCTCTAACAAGCAGGTTGTGGTGGCTCTCTGTTTACCTTGTCAACAGCACTCATTTCTGTTATCACTCTTCTGGAAGAACAAAGTTTCTAGATATGCCTCAAAGGTGAACGTAATTACGCTGTTTACATTGTTATTCCTACAGGGATCATAAAACAGTACTTAGAATGATGTTTACAGTCATCAGCGAGGCAGAAATCACTCTGTACGTTGGAGAAAGGCAGCAAACAATGCCCCATCACCAGCTAATTACAAATGGGACTGTGCTGTGCAGAGATTCCTTGCCTCACACGTGAGCTAGGTGTGGGTACATCAGTAGCCTGAAGCATTCAGCAATTAATCTGTCCATCAAAACAAAATTTCTCTGAGGTGTTTTCATTGGGGCCCTGGTAAGCGTGACTTACCAGTTTCTAACCTGATATTCAAGGCAAAAAAAAAAAAAAAAAACAAAAAAAACCCACCAAATATAATGATGTAAGCTTTAATGTATCAAAACCCCCACACCCTTCCTCTGCGCCAAACTTTCTTGGTTTTCTGCTAGGCTCAGCAGCAAAGTAAAGTGAAGCCCACAGAATAATTTCCTTTAACTTCACAGTGGTTTGGGTCAGAAGTTTGCAGAGGGGCTCATGAAAAACAGCAATGAAGTGGAAATTCTGCTGCAGGGGAGTTCACACCAAGGGAGCACAGCTGCTCCTCCTACCCTGTGAGCTGCCTGTGAGATCACAGACACAGCAACACTTTTGTGAAGTTACTTCTCTAAAATATACAAGAAATACTGATTTTAGACAGCTTAGCAATGATCATTCATGCTTTGCTTGAGACTAAACCTTCGATTTTTGCACAAAACCAGGTGTTTCCCTTATTTCCTGATTGCTAATCACCAGCAAGCCTGTTCCATACAACTATGGTGTTATTTGATATTCACAATCTTCCTGCTGTAATATGAAGCTTATCCTGGCTGACACTTTCCTTCCCTCATTTGGTGGCTTGGTAGTCAAACATCATTGCTGTTTGTGGGGGAAGAGCACGGGGGAGGCATCAGCCCCATTGCACATCCATGGCAACGTCAGCCGCACAAGTTCAAATTAATCAGCCAACATCATCAAACACCTATCATAAAACCCCAAAAGCTATCATTTTGGAGAGAAGAAAAATAATAAAAGAAGTACAGCATATGAAATGCACGGAGGATGCAGCAAAAGCAATTTTTGTGGGAATCCTTGGACCTTGTCGACAGAGCTCTGTTGTTTGTGGAGGCAATTATGCCAGGGTAAACACACTGCAGAGAGAAAAGTGCAACTTTTGAAGTCAAACAGATGGAGGGTGCACTCTGCCCTGGTTAACCTGGATAAAGGTCTGGGACAGTCATGCTGTGCTGTTGCTCACCTGTGGGCTGCACTGGAAATTCAGCATTGTCCTGGGGTGCCATGAAAGGACAGCAGGGCAATATTGCTGCATCTGGAGAATATAAACCACAGAATCATGGAGTGGGGTGGGCTGGAAGGACCTTCCAGAGGTCACCCAGCCCAGCCCCCTGCCATGGGCAGGGATGCCTTCCAGGAGACCCATACAGGCTGTCCTTGAATCCAATAAAGCGCTGAAATTACTGTCCAGAGTCCAAAAAGGGTTTCGAGAGGTTTTCAATAATTTGCCTTTTTTTTTCTTTTTTATTCTGTGTAGGAGTGAGAGCTGGTGAAGTCACTGAGCACATAACCATGGATGACAGCGAGGTCAGGGTTTCCACCAAGCTGTGAAGTTTGTTCTTAGCACAGCACTTCCAGCTGCAAAACACAGGCCAAACTCAGGGTCATTGCTGTCACATATATTTTAGAGGTGACAGTCATGAAAGAAAGGGCACAGAGTCCACCAGAGGTACAGTTCATACATTAGCAATTTCACAACCCATCTGTTAAACTCCTATCTCTTCAGATTTATTGCCAGCTTGACAAAATAAAGCTCTAACAAGACAGAGGCATCTTCTAATCACTCAGAAGGCTGAAATAAAACTTTTCCATATCATGGTTTGCTGTATATTTTTCCTTCATTTTTACAGGATGTTTCAGTCTCTGTTACTCATGGAGTGTTTATTTAAAGTGAAACTGGAGACAGAGTTGTCTGCTTTTCTCTTGCAGAGTTGCAAACGAAAGAATTTATCAGGTCTCAAAGAATTCAGTGTTGAATCTGGTCTCATAATATAAAAAAGAGGAAGTTTTGTTGTTCTTGTCTTTCCAGAATACCATCAATATTCTCCTCTGCAAATGGGGAGACATTTAGAAGCCTGCACCACCTGTAAAGCATGGACAAAATTTCTGACATTTCTGGTTGACATGTATGTTTTTCTTAATTATTTCTTATTTTATCGTAGACCAAACTCTCCAAGTTCAACAGCCATTCATATATAAGGACTCTCATTGATTGTGATTAAATTCTTTCTGCATCTCAGTAATGATGGATAAGTGCTCCAATTAATTATAGAATTAACTGTTCTCAATACCATTATAGAACTACCTTTTAAAAAACTATCTGCATTAACATGATTTAGCAATTAAGATCAACATAATTAAAAAAATGTATAAAATTGAGAGGATCTGCTCACAAACTCTCAGACACATGAACAAAACACTACTGGAAGCTGAGGAAGTACAGATAGAAAACATCATCATGGTGCTTTCACAACTTGTCCCTTTCTCTGAACAGCCATTCTGTTTAGAAAAAATGTTTTGTTATGGCCTCAACCATATCTTCAAATTAAATTTGCTATTTCCATTGCTGGTTTGAATTCTGACTATTTTACTTTTCTGAGTAACACCCTACATCTGTTTATTGTAATAATCTTTTAATTTGCATGTGGATAAATTCATGTACAATTTCTTAGGTGGATGAGGAGGATGAGAATATATTTTAGTAATAACAATCAAGCCTGTCTCATTTCCTTGGGATTAATGATTAGCTGGGAGAGATGATGGCCTCAAGTAGGAGTCATTATTTTATTAGAGGTAATTGTTTTGTTTTGTTTTTAATCAGGCAACAATTAGAAAAAATCCTGACTTCTTAGTGTGTAAGAGGAATGAAAGCATCAAAGGAGAAAAAAATAATACAATCTCTCAGACAAGGGAAAAGGTTTCTTTAAAGTGTTTGATAACCTTTGGTAAGATAAGCAGGTTAATACTGCAACAAACCAGTATTTTCTGTGGGTTTCATCTGTTCTCTCAAGTGTTTGTGTTTCTCTGCTCCCACCGGGGTTTTTTGTTGATGTTTTGAAAAATGAAGCATGTAGATTTTGAGAAACATTTGTAAATCTATAGTGCATGCTTGGAAAAGGTTTTACAACATGATCTTTTCTGATGAGTGGCTCTGTCTGACTTCAAGTCTGTCAGCTAAAATGCATTGTAAATGGGTGAGGAAAAGCAAAACTGAAAAATGTCAGAGACCTTTAAAACACAAAAGCCCACAAGCCCCTGGGGAGATAAAAACCAAAACCAAACCAAGCACAGAAGAAGAGTCAGAGGTTTACAAACCAGTCCATTTAACCTCTCTTACCAAGAATAAAAAAATTAGAACAAATAGGTAAACTAAGTCATTGCAAGCACCCAGAAGACATTAGGGAAATGGATAACAACCAACACAAGGCCATCAGGAACTGTGAGATGATTGTGACAAATTTCTTCATTGTCAGTTGTGTCAACTATTTTCCTATATCACACTAAAAGGCTTGTGGTACTTTCATGCGCTTTTCTTACACTAACACAGCTTAAATGAGCTTTTTAGGATGGAGAGTGAAAAACTGCCAGCAAACACGCACTGAGAGGGAGGGCAGGAGGGGCTGGAGTGTCAGAAGGTCAGAGCTGGCAACAGCTCCTGACAGAGCTGCAGCACCCTCAGGGTCCTGCAAGGACGGGTTTTATCAGGGACCAGGGAAGGTCAGAGCACAGAGTTATAAAATTTACACCTAACATGAAGCAGAAGGGAACTCCAAACACATGGGAATATGAAAACAAGTTTTAAAAAATCCAGATGATCTTGAGTGGTGGAGTTGACATGTAAAGAAAAATAAGGGAGGAAAGAAAAATAAAGGAGAAAAAAAATCAGCAGGAACTAATTCTCTGCTTAAACAGGGACAATCATCTGCACAACTACAGAATGGTGAAAAGCACCCAGTTATGGGTGCTGTAAATCAAAAGAAGTTGTGGAGCTCAGCTAAAAGTGTCTGAGAAGTGCAGACAGTATGACCAGAGGTTTACACAGAGGCACCCACATAGAGCTGCCATCCCTGATTTTGGGGAAAGAAGAGGCATGGGACTGTATGACAAGGTGATAGAGGGATTTCATAGATAAAGACAAGGGCAAAAATACTTAGGATGAGATGGATTCTGAAGACAAGTTTTTCTAACTATGCCTGACCACGTTGCTCTTGGGTTCCCTGGCAGTTTTTTGCACCTCTCAAGAAATGTTGTCAGGAAAAGGGAAGGGAAGAAGCCTTCTTGGTGTGTCTGACAAGCAGGATCACACATCCTGAATAAGAAAAACTTGAACACGCTAGAAAAACTGGTGTGCAAAGTTCACATCAGTTTCATCTTCATTTTCCAAACAATTTATAAATTAGCTTCACCTTGCAGGTTTTCACTCTCCTTAAATGTGTTCTTTATAACTCTAAGTGTTGTAGCTAAGGAGAACCAGTGCCCATGACAATGCTGTTTTCAGTTCAAGCACACTCTTGATGACTTTGTCTTTGTTAACTTATTTGTCTTTGCTTTGTGAAATTATCTGCCATTTGCTCATCATGTTCTGCAAATCCTCTGCAGTAATAACTACACGCAGCAGCCCCTTCTGTCTAGTCAGTCGAGATTTGACAGCCTCTGTTTGTTAAACGAATCACTTCACTGAGACTTTGGAACACACTTTTCATCTCCCTCCATTCTCATTATCCAGCTAAGGTCCTTATAACATATGGTCCTATTTTCCTAATTGCATCCTCCGTTCCACGTCAAACTTAGCTAATCTTTCAAACAGTCAGGCTAATCAGTACAAAATGCATGGCCACTGTTTGCACACATGCTGGTAACAAGAGGGGAACAGGACCTACACAAATCAGAAAATGCCACCGAGTCCCAGCTGCCTTGTTTATTCCTCCCTCATTTTCTGAGATTATCTGAAATGCATCTTCTTTCCCATTTACGTTTTCCGAGTGATTTTCTCAGCAGAGAACCATTAGCACTGGTGGCTGCTGTCCTACCCAGCCAGACCTCCACCATAAAACACAGCTTTCACTAGTGATTCCCATGAGACAGATCTTCAGGTGAAGGAATAATGCTGTATAAAGTGTTCCTATTATCCACAAGAAAAGACAACATATTATTTAAGCACCTTTAAGGCAGCAAAAAATGGAGTTTGTGTGGCAATTACCACTCAGTTGCAGGTTTCTTATTTGGTAAAAATAAAAGGTAGCATGTAGCTTGTAATCTACTTATCATAACTCTGACATGATCTCAGCAAGCCTGATCATTCCTCCAAAGCAGGCTGGCTGGGCAGCTAATGCAGAGAGGGGCTGGAGAGATGGTGGTTTGTACATTTAAGCACACAGCTATAGACTGAAAGAAACAAAGACAAACCTCTTCCTTGCAGTTTAAATATATTTTTGGTATCTGGGCCAGCTGATACATCACAGACAATTCCATCAAAGCTGTATGAATTCAGTAGACCTGATCTAACTCCTAGTGCATCTTCAGACTGAATTATCTTTACTCAGTAATAAATGCAACAGAAACATGAAATCTGAGACAGTTCTGAATTAGGATTTTCGTCAACTTTGGTTTCATTCCTCAACATCCCACATGACACATTTCTGCCCTGGGCCCCTCACATATGTGTGGGGCTGAGCTTTTAACCACACAAACAGACAAAACCCACCCATTTTCTGGGTTTGATCTGTGCCTGTGGGGAGCATTCCTCACAGTGTTGTTCCACAGCAGCACAGGAAAAACTGAGAGCATCTTCTCAGTGAGCAGCAAAAGAGGTGTAAACCCTCATTAAATTAAAATGTGGGTGCCAAGGGACAATTGGTTTATATGATCAGAATCTGGACTATCTTTAGGTATAAGCAAATGTTTCAATTATAATTAGTGCAAATCCTCATAGGCCTGTCTCAAAAATTAGTTCCTGTAAGAGCAATTTAGCAATTCCTGCATGGTGGACAATCCTATAACTTGCTCCTGGTTACACAGAATCTGGTTTACCTGACCTTGCAACATCAAGGTCTGTTCCTAATCCACAGTAATGAGCAGTGAATGAAGGAAAAGTCTGTATTTTCTCATACAAAGGGAAAAATTACAGAATTCAAGGGTCCTGCTCTCGTTTCACTCACGCCTTGTGTGTCTCAGATTTATCTGAAGCAGGAATTGTGGAACTGTCTCCTGTAAAAGACACCTAAGTACAGCTCCATGGAAATGCATGTATTCACACTGGGGCCCTATTTAGTGCCTTGGTTTGATCTCCAGTCTAAAGATGCCTCTGAAGTAACATCAAAGCATGATTTTAGAACAGTTTTCCTCACATGTATTACACGGAGTCGACTTCATACAATTCAACTGATACAACTCAGCCTAGAAACCAGGTAGGGAGGTATGAAATGTGAGACACATGGCAGTGCTGGGAGAGGCACACAGGAGAGGAGAAGGCTGCTGGATCTATGTAGGTGCAGATACAGCCTCTGAGTAGGGAGAGATTAAATGGGCTGCTGTGAAATCTGTTTGGGAAAGAGATGGCTCAGGTGGGATGTCTCAGAGGAAAGTTATGAACAACACAGAAAAAGTTAATAGGGAGCAATTATCTGCTGCTTCTCAACACAGAAGGGTTTGGGACAGTGCGCTAAATTAATTTGTGTAATTTAAGAGGAGGCAAAGGGCAGCGTTTTTTTCATACACTCACGATTAAACTGTGGAACTGGTAATTATAGGGTGCTACAATCATAAAGAGGTTCAAAGGCAATTAAACTAATAGAGGGAAGAAACACACTTCTGGGGCCAATCTACAGCGATGTGGAGGCTGTGTGGGTGAGAGCAGGGGAGCCAGGCTGCAGGTGTGCTCTCCTTCCTCAGACATTTGCTGACAGCCACTGCCAGACATGAAACCCTGAATGGGATGATTCCACAGCCTCATCCATCACAGCTGCTTTTCTGGTTTATATTCTGAGTTTTCCCATAGTTCCAGCCCTGGCCATTCCAGAGCCTCTGGTAGGAGAGGGCAGTCACATCCCACAGCAAAAAAACCCCAAAAACCAAAAACCCAGGCTACAGTGCTGGGCAGGCAGTAATGCCTGGCAGTAATTAATACAGGTCACATAAATACAAAATCATTTTCTACTAAACACATTACTAAAGTTCACCTAATGGCCAAAAGAAAACAAAACATAATTAAGGAAATTATGTGCTTCTCTGTATTTTTGAGGCTTTCTGAAGAAGAGTGGAGGGGGAAGGATGCTTAAGAGCTTGAATTTTCAGTTCCAGATAATTAAGTTCTGCATTTGAGGCTTATTAAAATATATTGCCCAAGAGACCAGACAGACTGTGAGATGGCTGGGTACAAAACTTTTAGAGATAAAGAGAACAAAGCTGCGAGGCCTAAATGACCTTTTATTATTCCTGAGTACCTTATGATGTTGGGAAATGAAGACCGTGAAACAGATGGAGCTGTTAACGAGTTTAGGCAACAACAAGACATATGCTCAGAAAGGCTGTAGCAAAAAAGCTTGAATTTCATGTTAAAAACTGTGGGTCAGTTAAGAGCAGTCAAATGTAGAAGGGAAAAAGCAAAGAATCATAACTTTTTATTATTTTTAAAAGCCAGAAAGGCTTCTCTCCAAATGAGCTGCCAGAGGATACCCCAGCTAGCCCTGGTGGGCAGGATAGGCTGGGGATATCTCAGAGAGAGGGACTTAAAGCTGGTCTGTACCAGAGCTACCTGCTGTGGTTCATGCCTAAATAAGTGAATTGAATCATTCAGCAGAAATCAATCAGCAGAATTCAATCAAATTCAGCAGAAAACAATGGATATTGCACCTGCAGGCAATTGTTGCTTGAGAAAAATAAAAGCACTGAGTTTTGTTTGAAAACTATGGTAAGAGCTGAGATGAGGTCGTTTAGGGTGCTAGGACAGACTGTGGCAATGCTTCTTGCACGTGTCTGAGGTGCTGAACTTGGTCTGTCTCACCAAACTGCACCTGACAGAAAGGTTAGATAAGCTATCTGCCACATTCCGTACCCACCACGCACAATATAGAAATGTTAATAATTTATTACCATTTGTCATTAATATTGCAAAGTCAAGCATTCATAAACTGGGTTGTCTGGGCAACCTTCTCTTTTGCTCCCTTGTGCACTGTATTGATGAGTTCTGTAATTACAGCAAGGCTTGCCATTATTTCTGCAGGACCCTCGACTCGTTTGGTGCACGGAGCAGCCATGGCTCCTTTAATGAGCACAGCTCGTCAATATTTTATTTCAGCCCCGCTGTTAATTGTGTGGCTGCATCACATTTACCAGCCCTGTTTAAACACAGCGCTGAGGGCTGACCTGCCAGGCTCCCCACTGGCCTTCAAATCACATTCACGATTCCCCTGCTTCTGTGCAGAGCAGCTGCTTGATCCCCACACCGACACCACAAGGACAGGGCAGGAACCTGCTCATTTCATTGTGGGAAACTGAAACACCAACAGAGGAAGGTCAAAACAGTTTGCTAGTTTCCAATGTTCAGCCTGGGGCCTCTGGGAGGTGAATTTTTTGAGTGTGCTCAGCATTATGTGACATGAGGTACGTGCAGTGCACCCCTCCTATTGCCATTAGCTGCATCTACAAGCACTCAAAATTTCTACACATCACACAGTCAAAAACAATGAAAAATATCAGAACTTGCAAATGCTGCAAGACTTGTCACATTAGGTTGAATTAAACAGTCTTTCTTGTTCAAATTATGGTGTGTTTCTATCTTGCAGATATTTTACATTATTTGGGCTTTCCTTCTCTTGCACAGAATCCCATGCATTGATGTCCTGATGCTGCTTTCATGGAATAGCAAACCTTTCAATGGCTTTAACAAAGCCAGGCTTGGCCTGAAATGAGCAATATCTAATGCCCAGTTCAATTTGGTCAATAATGTCTCCTCACAATGCTGGAAACAAGGATGGACTGACCCATGCAGTGACCCCTGTCCTCCTCTCATTCCCCTGCCTTCCACCACGCAGCTGAACAAATTAATACAACTTCGAGGCAACCGAGTTCGGGAAGAACAGTAAATGATGTGTTCTCTTCGAAACCCCCAAATAATCTACATTTGTTTTGGAGCACTACCATGAATCACTTTAATCTTTCCTTTCTTGAGATATTTTTTTGATTTCTTTCCACGAATTCCATCCTTCCCCAGCTGAACGTGTCTATTCGGGGTGCATTTGAAAACTCCTCAGAGGAGGGTTTTAGTCATTTGCTTTTTTGGTGAGTAATTGTGCTCATTTTCAGCCAGAAGGCAGTTAACCTTTAGAGACAGTCAATTGCCCTCTCTGTGTACCTACTGCTGCTCTTACGGATGGTGGAAGGCTAAAACTTAATAACCTAGAAAAGATGAAGCATTAACTTCACTCTGACAAAAAAAACCTCATTCTAAGTTTTAAGGCCAGAAATTTTCAAGAGAACCTGAAAGATCTGGTTCTCAGAGAACTATTGTACAGTTGGAAACCTGACTAACTTAGTACTCACTAAATCACAGTCTGTATGGCTCAGAGAGCATCTGTGACACGTTCTTGTATTTGATTGTGATAACTATGTGAGTTTGAAGACTATTACTGAAAGATAATGTAAAATATAAGGATTGCATGGATGTATATATCCTTTTTATCAATTAGAAAATCTTGCTTTACTTCAGAAAAAGAGCCCTATGCACTTAAATTAAATGATGGCAATCTTTAACAAACACACCAGGAGACTGTGATTACCTACAAGCACATTAAACTCTGCATATCTTTGTGAAAATCCCATTTTAAAAGTGTTATATGCATTACATATCCAAAACAAATATTGCAACTTGATACTCTCAGAGTACTACACATGATAGCAGCCAAGTTATAAAAGATTGGGCAAACCCAGCAATAAATCTTTAACACTTTAGTAGTGAAATTCTGCCCCACTTTTTGGAGGGGCTCACAGTTATGCAGGCAAGCCCCAGGTGGCCTTTAAAGGTGAGAAAAAGAGGGAGGCTCTTTATCTGTGCCCTTGAAGGTGGGTTTTAAGCATTTCTTCCTTGTTCCTCCCTCTTTACTCTGGGAGCCACCAGAACTGGGACAACTGGGACAGGAGTCAGAGGGTGATTAGAGGGGGAAGTCAGAGGGTGATTAGACCCATCCAGCATCAGTGATAAAGTGAGGGAAAAGAGAGGGCAAGGAAAACAGGAAGGGGAAAATCCTGCCTTGGGGAGCTACCCTCTGTCAGTCTGGGAGTCCTGACACAGCATGGGCATAGTCAGAAATCTGGGAGGTGGTTTTGAGGGGGAGGAGGTGGGAGAGGATGATGTTGGGGAGACACAGAGGTAGAGCTCTTCATCTGAAAGTCAGAGACAGAAAAATAACTAATTATGGCTTTGGGGACTGTTCTCTTTTGTTTCGCTTTTATTTTTGCTTGTTAGAGAAAGAGGAAACAAGACATTTCCATTGGGTTTGGATTTAAAATGGATCTGTAAAATCATTCTTCACTTGACAGACTTGGTCTCCTGTGTAAGAAACTTTCAGAAGATGGTTCAAAAAAATAAAAACCAAAAAGCAACAAACTACCAAAACAACCCAAGACAAAACCTGCTTAATATCCCCACGAGTATAAAACCCAAATAGATCTGTGTGAGAGATGCTCCTACCCCTGGCAGAGCAGGCGAATGATGATGTTTCTGTCTCAGAGAAGAGCAGATGTAAAGTTGCAGAGTGAAGGGAGTCTCTGATTCACACACTTCATTATTTCCCTGTGCATCATGAAAAATCAGGTTCTATCTATGCCATACAAAGCAGGTGTTCTTTCACAGCTCCCTGTCTACCCTGGTCTAATCTCAGTGTCTTCTCACCCCCCCAGCTTTGCCACCGGGTGCTTTTCCTGCTCCAGCAGAAGGAGAACAGCAAACCCCCAAACTGGCACATCCACAGCTCTTTCCTTATCCCTATTTGTAGGAAAAGGTCTCATTTCTTGAAGCCTTTGTGTGGGCTTGAATAACTTAAATACAAATTAATTCTTCTTTGAAGCGCTCTAAATTCTTAATTCCTCAAACGCTAAGAACATTTGCTGCTGAGAAATGCTTTACAGAAAAAGTTTCTTACTGCAAATCCATCTGTCTGCTTAAAGGTGAAAAATTACACACATTTCTTAACAGACCCCAAATGATATGCTCTTCTGAGGGGCCTATTTTCAGGTGTTTTGTATTTTGCTGCAATCAAAATCACAAAACTTTTTAAAATGATAACTCAGAAAATTATATTTTTGTGTTCTTTTGATTTTCTTTCCACTGACTACAAAGTCAAAATTCTTTAGGCAGTCATAATCTGGCCTTTTTTAAGCAATTTCCTTGCCAAAACTAAAAAGAAATATCCCTACAAAGATCCTTAAAAAGAGACAATATCTGCTTTGGTGATCACTCCATGCAAAGCCTTTGTGAGAACTGAATTTAAGCAGACATGCTTGGAGCTGGAAGTCTGTCTTTGTTGAAATAAGAATGAACTGACCTGAAACAGCATTTTGGCTCCTTTTCAACCCCTCAGAAACTTAAAGGTGTAGCTCAAGGAATGTCCTGCATGAAAGGATAAAATGGAAACTTTTACAATGCTCAGTAATTTCTGCCCATACAAAGGAGACACAGCCACTGAGCTCAGGAAAAATTATAACCCAACCTGCACATGTTATAGCATATTAACTAGGGATGATCTGATCCTGCCAGCATGGCAATTCCATGGAAACACTCTGCAAATGAAAAAAGTTAAAGGAATGAGGGTTTTTAGCAGCCAGTGCCTGGCAGAGCTGATGTCTCATGCTGTGTGATACGTGATGGTGCCAGGTGAGCACAAACACTTCTTCCAAGAGCACTTGTTTTCATTATTTTCATTGATCTGACAAGATTTAGTTGAAAATGCAGCTTTGACCAGTCCTAAAACTGTTTATTTCAAACGGTTTAGTACATCAAGCATAGTTCCTGATTTTCTGCATGAAGTTATTCTGCACCTTCATAAGCAAATCCAGTTTTCCTTGTAACATCAGGATAAGGTGCTGTGGCACACAAGACATTTTGGCCTCATGTCCCTAAGGACACACACCTGGTCCAGGGCAGACCCACCAGTGGCCTGTTCTGCTTTCACAGCCTGGGCATGGAATTCTTCTTGATGAATCCATGTTCCAGATGGGAAATTTAGTTGCTATTTGGCACATCATCTGTCTTTGCAAACCAATAAAAACACATGTATTATTTATTTATAAACACTTTCTGCTCTCTTAGATACTAAGACAGGCTATGGCTTTCTATACTGTTCTTTTATGGAGAATGTTGTCACATTTTTTATTTTTATCAGTTGGGTTTTTCCAACTACTCCTCCTCACCCAATGCCTGGAAATTCAAAAAAAAAACCCTATGAAATATGCTGGTTTCTCTTAAGAAACGTCAAGTATTTCTCCAAATTCCCAGCAAATCAGGCAACAATTATTAAACACTTTTCACAAATCATAAACTATTCCAGAAAAGCTCCCTTCCTTAATACATCCATGATTTAAGAGAAGCAATTATCACTGCAAAGGCTTATTTTAGGGCTGCAGCTGTAACAGACTGAGAGCACTGTGATTTCATTAATAATCAATAAAAGAGGCAATAGAAGCCTTCCCTTTAAGCATCCTATTCATCGTGAAGGAATCTTCTAGTTTGAAGCAAAAATGCAATGCAGATGGATGATGACAACATCACTGGAAATATCTTAAGGCATTTACATATTTTTCAGATTCCAAAACCCATTAGAGAAGTCAGGCACATTTTGCACTCACTTTTGAGCACTGTGAACACCAGGAATTTAATAATCAGAAATGTTCCAAGTCAGTGCTAGTGTAGTGCAAAATGCAACCTGTATTTCGCATAGATTTTTTTTTTCCTAAAGTGACAATCTTGACAAGTCTAGACAGGCTTTTTCCCCCACATGTTCACTGAATTTCTCCCAGTTTGCCACTGAAAATTTCCAGCAGCATCCAGAGTGCAGCAGTGCAGCCAAAACCAAACAGAAAATAATGTTACAAACCCTCAGTGGGGAGTGGTGGGAAAATAACTTTTTTTGCTATAGAACTGGTATTTATAGCTTGAAAATCTTGTTTTTATGCATAAAAGTTAAATAAAATCTTAGTCCCTGATGGTATCAGGGAATGGTTTGTAAATGAATAGATGCTTACCTTTTCCTGCTAATATTATGATAGTAGTGTAAGAACTGGAATATAAGAGAGATGAGGTTTTCAGGAAAGGGGGAAATACCTTTTAAAACATAGCTGGAAGAATGATGAATCTCTATCTGTGGTAAAGGTTTTGTATCTGAAAACATCTATTGGGGTTTGGTGGTTTTCCCCCTGTACTGAGAGCAATTTTCTTCCTACAACCACTTATAACTCATTTACACCACCTATGTCAGGGAATCCTCCAACCCTCACCCTCTCTGACATTGCCAAAGACAGTAAAAATGTTACTCTAAAGAGACACTCAGAGCTTCTTCACGGCCTTTGGGGTGAAAATTGTCCAAAAAACATGGGGAGAAAAACAGGACTGCAGTCCTCTGTCCTGCCTTACCTACCTCTGGAAGTGACTGACACATAAAGAGGAATAAACAGAGAATCATAGAATATTCTGTGTTGGAAGAGACCCAAAAGGATTCTTTGAGTCCAGCTGCTGGCCCTGAGCAGGGTAATCCCAAGGACCCCACTGTGGTGGTGTTCACAGAGATGAGAATCTTGACTCCATGTTTCAGAAGGCTGATTTATTATTTTATGATATATATTGTATTAAAAGAAAATTATATATTAAAACTACACTAAAAGAATAGAAGAAAGGATTTAATCAGAAGGCTAGCAAGGAATAGAAAGGAATGGAATGATAATAAAATCTTGTGACTGCTCACAGCCTCAACACAGGTGGCTGTCACTGGCATCAAGTAAAAACAATTTCACATGCTGGGTAAAAAATTCTCCAAATCACATTCCAAAGCAGCAAAACATGAAGAAGATGAAACTTCTCAGCTTCTCTGGAGAAAAGATCCTAGCAAAAGGAGTTTTCATAAAATATGTCTGTGACACCCCACATGTACCAGCACAGAGGATGGAGGAGGACGATGCCCTGTGCAGTCTCTGTGTCCTTGTGCAGACCCAGCTGAGCTGAATGCTCAGGGCTTTGCAGAGAGGAGCCTCCAGCATCTCCTGGAGCCCCCCACCAGCCCTGTCCCCAGCTGGGGGACAAGGGGAGCAGGGCTGGCATGGCACAGCCATCCTGGCTCAGCTCCTGCAGAAACAGCCAGGGCAAGCAGGAGGAACAGCACTCCAACCAACACAGCCTTCCCTAACAGGGAGGTCAATGGAGAAAAAGACTAAGGGATCACTTTGGTTGTCAAAAGTGCCATCTTCTAATGAAAATGGCAAGCACAAAGTCACTTATTTTTCGTGTATTACATGGCAACACTTGTCTCGCAGTCAAGTATCGCAGGCATGCTTTCAGCAGGGCTTTTAATGAGGTGCTTGATCCTTATGTAAAATCAGCACCAGAGCCCTTATCCAGCAGGAACTAACAAGGAGCTATAAATGGCCCAATTACCAGACTGAAATGTCATTCACACATTTGTTATCTCCCACACCAACAAGGAAAAATAACACAGAGACACAGTAGCTGAAGGGGAATTGAAATTACTGTTGATTGAACTAGAACTTGTGAAGCTCTTCATGCAATTCAAAGCTTTAAAATTTAATGTGAACTATATTTAGTTTCAAACATTAGCTCGGTTCATTGATATTTTGTTTTAGCCTTGCCAAAAGTCACAATACCCTTATTAACAATATTAGCAGCTTTGAATGTTGCCTACATGATGATGAGCTCTCAGGAGAAGTTCTCTGGAGAAGTTACTTTGGGAGCAGCAGTCCTCAGCACAGAGGATTTCTGGGACATGTAGTCTTTGAGGTCAAATGCTCTTCCTTCAAGTGAGCACCACTTCTGTGTGAGGCATGATAACTCAAGAAGGGATTTTGCATGTTTGATTTTTCTAACTGAATTTTTCATCTCAATCATTCTGTTGCCAAATCATACACTGGTTAACTTTGCAGAACAGCTGTTAATCCCATATTATTTAGATCTTTATATTGGCAGTACTATAATAGTAGAGCAACTAAATAATAAAAACATAGAATGGTTTGGATTGGGAGGGATCTTAAAGCTCATCTCCTGACTGCCTGCCATGGACAGAGACAACTTCCACTAGACCAGGTTGCTCTGAGATCCATACAACCTGGTATTGAGCACTTAGAGGGATGGAGCATCCACCACTTCTGTGAGTGAACAGTTCCAGAGCTTCACCACCCTCACAGTAAATAATAATAAATAAAAAATTCCCCGAAAGGAAGTGAGCTGCTGATAACACCATAGTCTTTAATATTATAATATAATTTTAATAATATGAGCTCTGTCAGGCAGTGGGAGTGCCTTGGCCATGGCACAGCAGCCCTCAGCCATCTTCCCCTGTTTCACAGGCACATCATCTAATCCAAGCAGAGCTCTGAAATTAATGTTTCCCACTTCAAGCTAGCACAGGCAGCTCCCAGCAAGCAGGCATATCTAAATCCCTCACTGCTTTCTACAAAAATAAAGTTGTTTTTCCTCCTTCCTTTCGTGTGAGCTGTGTTGTTGCTGTGGGACACCTGGCTCCATGCCCAAGGGGGATGCTGTGATCCCTATAAAGCCCTTTGGATGAAAAAAAGCTGAATGTCTCATTGCTGAGGTGCTCAGGGAAGATACAGGGCGTGCTCAGATCCCAGCACTGTCAACTTTAAAAAGCCTGCTAAGAGAAAGGAAGAGTTTTGCATTCCCCCTCTCACTTGGAGCTGTCAGTAAATTCACTAACTGGGGCTGTGAAATTGCTCATTTCTGGTGTTGTCTGGAAGGCAAACAAGGGGTGGGGATCAGGAGCTGGAATGGAGGGTGCAGGTTTGAGACCCACTCAGTTCCAGACACACCTCACACAGGTGCAGACCACATGTTTGCAGAATATCTCTGTTGATTCCCAGCCAAGAATTTTCAAGCAGATTTAAATAAATGGGGTTAAATTTGCTTGCAGGAGCACGCCTATATTGCACTTTAAATAAAAACAAATTATGATAATGTGTGCTGCTGAATGCAGAGAGTTATAAGCACTGAAAAGAATAAACATGTCTTATCTTCTTACCTTTGTAAATGATAATATTTCAGGCTTTTAATAGTGAAATAGTTTTTTTTTCTTTTTTGCCTTTGGCATAGCATATTCATCCATTAGATTTCACTGAACTTTGGTGCAGTGAAAAGAGACAGTTTAAATTTCAGTAATTTTGGTAAATCTCAATTTACATGTATTTTGCAGAAAATACCAAACACATCATGTTAGGGACTGATTTGAGTAAAAAAAAGTGTATTTTTTTTCCTAATTCATTTTTTTAAAAGGTGTTAGAAAAAAAAAGAAAAAAGTTTGATTTTCAACACAACTATATACAACATGATTATTTTTCATGAGAATATTGCTATAAAACATCAACATCTTAACACAATAAAAAGGGCCCCTTTTTTAATGCTATTTCTTCAATTAATATTTAAAACACAAGGAGCTACTTACTTCCATTGAGTAGGTCTTTCCTTTTTCTCTTACATTTTTACTTCTGTTTTGTTCTTTTGGAGACTTCAGGTGATGAGGGGGTGGTATGGTCTTTGCCATTTGTCCTCCCTTTCCAGCTATTAGGATGGAAGAACAAGATAAATTACTTTTGGTACCCATCATTTTTCTCCTGGAGTATCCTTTGCATCAGCATTTCCCTCCAGCTAAACTCATGCTTCACCAGCTTTTTAAGCACAAGGAACAATCTCTGTGTTGCCATCTCAGAGCAGAGTCAGCCCAGCCTGCAGGAGAGGATATTGCCCTGTGCTCCCCACCCTGCACACATCCCTCCCCTGGGAATATGTCTAATTTTTTTTATTTATATGGGAATATACAGCTTTTTCTGCTGTTGAATGAGGGAAGATTTGGCCTTTGGGCCAAATGTCACTTGCAACACCCATTCGAACAGTGCATGTGGTGGATTTGCTGCAAAATCCACTATATTATGGAAATTTTCCTTAGCAATACAGTGGTCCCAGAAAATAACCAAATAAACCAGAGATAGACACAGAGGAAGCCATTGGAGTGGGCAAAGCAACTTCAACTTCATTACTTTTTAAAGATCACTTGAGTGAAGGTGCCTGGTTTTGTTTTGGGAGGGCTGGACACTGTGATCAAGGCAGATCCTCCTCTCAAACTCTCCTCTGATCTGCTTGTTTTGTTTGTCTGTTCTTTGGTGTGTTTTGTTTAGTTGGTTTGTGGTTTTTTTTTTTTTTTTTTTTTTTTTTTGTTGTGGTTGTTTTTGCTTTTTTAATATCACAGAATCATAGAATGGTTCGAGTTGGACAGGACCTTAAAGGTCCTCCTGTTCCACCCCCTGCCATGGGACACCTTCTGCTGGACCAGGTTGCTCCAAGCCCCATCCACTGCGGCTGTGGACACTGCCAGGGAGGAGGCATCCACAAGGATTGTCACAAATTCTGCCTCTAAGCTGTGAAAGCTTACACAGAATTTTAGTTATAAGCAAACAAGCAGGAGAGTTTAAAGTACATCCCTGCTTGAGTCAGACAAGAACTTAATCCCTGAGCAGGAGCAGTTCCTACACTACAGCCTGACTTGTAGATTAAATTTGCCACAGGACAAGAATTTTCAAAGGGAGTAGATAATCCTATGGACAGTCAAGGTATCCAGAGACATAATTAGCAGCTCCTGAAGAAGCTGGAAGGAAGTTCAAACATTTATATTTCACATATTAGTGGGCTGGATTGCATTTTGTATCTTTGCATCCTGAATTTAGGGGAAAAGCTTACTTTTTACTTTTTTTCAGGCATTTTACCACTGACAGAGACAGAGTGCTGAAATGTGTGGTCTTTAGGTCTCATTCAGTTCCTAATCACTGGATCCTCAGATGCAGTCAGGCAGCATTTTTCTCTGCAATCACATTACAATTTGTAGGTGAGCTCAGTAACGCTTTCTAAACTTGTTTAATATTTCTAGTGCAGTTGTCAGCCAGCTTATGAAATGTTTACCTGTGCAGTGGTTTTCTTGTTCCTCTCACTGAGTTTCTTCTTTGGAAATTAAAGCTATCCATGATCTTGTGCAAAGATATTGCCAGTGCTGCTGACCAGAAGGAGCACGGAGTTTCCTGAGGCCACTTTATAATTGCATTTTGGAATACAAATGAGTTTACTCTCCGAAGCAAATATTTCATTTGAATTCTTCCCAACATAATTTCTTTTATAAACTCCATCATCCAGTGTTCCTGCAGTCTGTCCACAAATTGAACAGTATTTTGTGACCGTGCAAAGTAGCTCCTGTGTGGAATTCTGACACCTGATTTTGTCCCTGGTTTATAGCCTGCTCTCTGTGAGGATGAAGGACAGATGGAGCAAAGTGGGCACAACCAAAAGCCTGTGTGACGTGCATCACTCTGCAGTGCTACTGAAATTGCAAATCCAGAGTCCCTGACTTGCACAGCTGTGAGTCAAATCAAAATAAAATAGGCAACAAATTGCAAGTGAATGCTCTCTCGGACCACCCAGTGGTCTCTGTGATGGAGCAACGCTGAAATGACTCTGTCAGATGGTGGCAATTGCTATTAGAGCTGCCCCACCGTGGGATTTGGGTCAAAAGCCTCCTGAAATGCCAGAATGTTCTCCATTTCATATTACTGTTTTCTGATTTCAAAGGCTGTGCATGCTAAACCCCCAGAAGTTCAGAAGGGAGACTTCTATAACTCGATAAATGTCCTGCCAGAAAAAATGTTTCCACAAATAAGTGGTGATTCTGTCCCTCGTGTGTTCATTCTTTTCTCTAGTTTTTGTGGCATTTCCTCCTGCTTCACTACTAAAACACACACTTTTGCACTAGGCAAGAGCTGCTGAAATCCTCTGGTCTGTCTCCCTGCACTGTGGTGTCCCAACCAACCCCAGCTGGCCACCATAAATACCTAAAAAAGGGATTTTCTACTCTGTGCTTTGTGCTCACATTACCTGTGTCAGCCCTTCAGCAGAGTTTTAATGCACTGAATTGCATTCCTCTATCCATTTTTACATCCTTTAAGAATTTCTAATCATGGTTTTCCTGCCAGTCTAGACACTGATAGCTCATTTTATCTTTCCACACAGTGCCTGCTTTGCCGACCTGCGAACCATTTTTAGAGCTTTTCGCTAAACTCCTTCCAAATTAGTCAACATCTCCCTGCTAATGATGCATTCAGAGTTAACATAAAGGTGAAAAAGCATCACTAAATGAGCTCCTTTCTACGTTAGCAGTGACTTCAATGAAAGCAAGTTCAAGTGAAAAAGCTCATTTTAATGGTAGTGGTGTCTGAGCAAAGTCTGCTCGGATGTGGAGCACCAGGCAGATGAATGGCTGAGTGCATCTGAGCAGGCCAACATGCTAATGTGGGAATGCCAATAAACACAACCATTTGGATGAATATTTGATGGATTCAGGAGAACTTCATAAGGATTTAAATTTCATCATAAAGGTCTTGGAAATTAGAGAATCGCTGAAATGTGTTCCCTTCCTGCTGCTTAAAGGGAGTCGTGGTGGGTTTTTTCCATCCAAAAAATAAGTTTTTTTTAAGAGGAGGAATAGCGAGCATGAAATCTCTATAGCTGTAGACAGATCAGTCTTCAGGGACAGCCTGGAATATTGATTCAGTCTGCAGCAGGAGGGAGATTTGGGGCAGGAGGCTCGAGGTAGAGAAGGAAACTTTCCAGAATATCAGTAGGGAAAGCACTGAGCTGGGATGAACCACAGCTACATGCTGTTCCTCTGCATCCACAGGCCACACTGCACATCCTTTGGTGTTACAAGTAAGCAGTAGAATGGACCTGTGTGGAATTGCTCAACTTATAAAAACTCGGTTGTACAGAAAGATGCTTTTTAAAGTCAAAATTGAATATTGTTCTGTACATGCCTTGAATGTAGCATAGCACAGAAATAGAAGAAATTAAGTATTAAAAACATCTGCTCGTGAAACATCTTTTCAACAGAGAAGAGAATCCTAAAAGTTGGAGAACATTAAATGCCAGCAGCTAGATCCACAAATGGTAAAGCAAATACTTATTCTTTTGCACTTTAATTACATGACTACTAAATCCATGACAAAGAGTCTCTGGCTGGGCTAAGAAAAACAGAAGTAAAGCAACTTATATTCAACATCAAATAATGAGAAAACTTCTGATGCTTCCCACAATTAAGTTAGGTTAAGCTCAAAACATTTTTGGAAATTCATAAGAAAATATAATTCTTAGTGAAAAGGAAAAAGATTCTTGTAAATTTTTAATATGAACTATGCAGACAATTACATTAATAAGATTTAATTATACCATGAAATATTTAGTGTTTCTCTCTATGCTAAATATTATTTTGAACACAGTTCTAAAAAGATTAGAAAGCTTAAGAAATACCAAGAAAGAAAACAAGAACAAGTATTTAAAAAATTAATTTTGAAAATGCATTAACTGTAAAGACCATTGTTTAAGTCTTTACTTAACACAAGGGAACATTTTGGTCATCTATTACATATTAATCTCTTTATAAATACAGATATAAGAAATACTTTGTGTGCTATGTTTAATTAACAGAAAAAACAGCCCATGTCTTATAGGTCACATTTAACAAAATCTACAATTAACAACCAAGTTTTGGCAGAAATGCATAACTATTTATTAGTGTCTACATTTACTTTTTATTATGCTAGAGCTAACCAGCCATATATTTACCATCAACCACAACATGACTGGCGAATTAACAAACTTGTGAAATATTGTTTCCTAAATTTTCTGCTGTTGCTATCTTCATTCTATGGCTCTTTGGTCTCACAATTAAGGGAAGCCAAGTTTCCTGCAGGAAGTGCACTGGATTCTGTCCATCCTCAGCCCTGGTTCTGCTTCAGTGTGGGCTGCATCCCTACTGCCCCACAGGATGGGCTCCCATTCCCACCCAAATGCTTGCCCTGATGCCCACACACCTGGTGCTGGGAGTTCAAACCGTGATTTAAACTTATTGCCAAAGGCAGCAGAACACCCCCAGGACAGCTGTAATTGGATAAATAAGTTTTTATTACTGAAAATGCACATGGCAGTTTCCCCTGTACCACTCACCTGTGCCTCAGACCCACTGATTTCACTGAGGTTCATAAGGAATTTGGTGCCAGAACACCATCAAGTGAGTTTTTCACCCTAAACATGAACAAAATGCTTTATGCATCTAATAAGACCAATATTCAATAACCAGAAATGGGACTCCAAGGCTTACCCGACTTCCAGGTGAGCACAGGGCAGGTAGAGCATCCAGGGCAGTGTGCTGGAAACCTTGGCAGCCCAGAAAAACATGCAGGGTAAGTCCTTCCTGGGGTTGCTGTCTCCTCCTGGATGAGGATGACTGCTGTGGAGGCCCTGAAAATACAAGCATCATTTTTTGTAAACAGGATGTTTGTCTTTACATTTCATAGGGCCAGAGAGTCACAAAATGGTTTGGGTTAGAAGGGACCATAAAGATCCCTTTAACTACTTAAGGGATCTTAACCTTTTGTTAAGGTTAGGGGATCTTAAACTAATCTTAACTACCTTTAAGCTAGCTCCAACCCCCAATGCCATGGGCAAGGAGACTTTAAAGCAGTTAATTCATGTATTGACTCAAATCTATACACATTTTTTAATAAGGATACAATAGATAACATATATTTGCATATGGATGCAGAGCTGTCTATATGTACATGCACACACAATCTGTATGGAAGCAAAGCCTGCAGCCTCTGCTCTGCACTCCCATTCCATCCATGCCAGAAATACAAATTAGCTTTATTTCTGCATGGCATGACCACAGTTTGAGGAAGAAAGAGGTGAAGAGCCTGTGCTGCTGCTGGCACAGAGCATGTCCCTGTGAGGACAATCCTTACTTCCCACAGGAAAGTGGGAAGGAAGTTCCCTTAAATCAGGGCACTGATTTAAGGAATGGGTTTGGACCCTGTTCCCTCACCAGCATCACTTGACACATGGAACAGGGAAGTGGCACTCTGTTTATCCAGCCCCAGCAACTCCTAATGGTTTCTTTAATAATTTGTCACAGGAGGAGGTGCTGTGATTAATTCTGAGCACAGAATGCTCTCACTGCTTCAATCTGGTGAGCTCTTTAAAGGATCTGCTGGCAGCAGGCACCAGTTGTGATTTCCCATCCTACCTGGTCCCACCTCAGCCGGGGCACCACAACTTCAACACCAGTCCTTGGTGGGTGGTGTCTCTGCCCATGGCAGGGGGTTGGAACTGCATGGTCCTTCCAACCCAAACCACTCCATACTCTATGATGTCATTCTATTCTGTTTTACATGTTTTCTCTGCCCTTCTCCACCATTTCCCCCCTTTTTTTTTTTTTTACTTTTAATTCTCTCACTTCTATCTCTTTTGCCTACAACACCTCGTTAGCTTTACTTTATTTCACTCTGCCTACTCTGCCAGGGAGCAGCTTGGGTTTGATTGTTTTGCATTTGATTTGGAAGCCCACAAAGGAGGGAGAGGAGCAAGTGGTCCCACATGCCCAGGGGCAGCTACCTGCCCCTTGTGCCACATGGTGCAGGGGCATGAAAAGCAAAGGTGCAGATGGGGAGCACGTAGCTCAAGGAGAGAGGCTGCAGGGAAGATGAGGAGCCAAGAGCCTGGGCTCAGTGGAGGTGAGAAAATGAACCTGTCCAGAGATGAGAGAGAGGAGGGCACAGTTTGCTGCAGCTCAGAAAGTGAATTAACCAAAGCAAATCCCACAAGTCAGCACAGAGCTGCAAGTGTGGCAGGGGAGACAGGAGGAAATGCAGAGAAAACTCTTTTTTTGCTGTTGTTCTGTCACTGCTGAGCTCATTCCTTTGAAGATTTCTGTTTGTTTTAGATGGCAAATACTAGGCACAAATGAACTGAAAAAATATTTTGTAGGTGTTTCTTCTGTCTTTGTTTTTTATACCTATAAGGGTTAGGAATATCAATCCCTCAAACTTTCACATGTTGAGGCACCTGCTGGGGCACTGTGTCACACCTTGTGTTTAGTGAAGAAGAGGATTTAGCTGTAAGTCAATCCTATTTCTACTTCTCCAAGCAAGAAACTGGGCACAATGGACCTAATGGACCTCACCTTTTCTTTTTATGTGTAGAACAATCATCCATGCAGCTCTCCTCACTGGCATGCAGGAAGGTTGCCCACTCTGGACCAGCATTCTGTGGGTAGAAAAAGAGGCCACTTGCTGTCAGCACAGCATCAGGCTTTGCAACAAATGTCACCATATTTGGCACCCCCAGAAATTGAATTTTCTCACCTTATACACGTTGCCATGCACATGGGCAGGAGGAGGGAGGGAGAAGGAGCCTCTGCATTAGGCTAATAGTGGAGAGCACCAGGTTAAAATTTATGCTTTCAGAATATATTGGTTGTAAAATAAGTATCAATTTACCTTGTGACCCTACAACCTTTTGCTAGGACACTAATTCATGATCTTTACACACACACACACACACACACACAAAATAGTTGAGAAGCCAGAGATAAGACATGCTGGTTGAATTTAAAATTATTTCTGCCATAATAAAAAAAAATCTCCCTTCTTTTGGGACAGATTCTCAGATAAACCTGCACAGCTCCTCTGAAGGGAACTGATCCATGATGTTTTGTACTCCAGCTAGAAAGTTTGTCTGTATTGGATTGATCCTGATGGACACAAAGTCAGCCATCAAATCCCCTGTATTTTCAGCAGGGAAGGATTGGTTCCATTGTATAAACATAGTCGAGTTGCTGAAAAGATGAAGGAAGGAAAAGACATCATAAAGTTCCTGGTTTCCTAAGCAGATGGGAGAAAGAAAGCCAATTATAGTGTAAAGCATCATTTCACCAGGAGAAGTGTCCATGCTGGAAGAGCTCTCAACAGAGAGGATTTTGCTGTGCCATGTGTGGTCTCTGGGAAACAAAAGGAAGGGTGTGACTGAAATGAAGACAGACAGAATGCAATATTTCCCTTTGATGTGTAAACAGATTTAATGCTACAAAAATCAATGAGGAAACTCTCCAAAGGAGAGTGTTTTAATGTGTTATCATATTTCACATGGATTTCATAAAAATTCAATTTCAATTATGGCACAGTTTACAAACGGAGGAAAGCGCTGTGCCTCCCTGGAAAACATATGGCCATCAAAACTTCAAACAAAACACTGCCAAAGTCACTCATAAAAAATAAATAGCCATAAGCCAGTGTGTTATTGTCCTTTTAATGTCTGCTGAATGCCCATAACTCTTCCCGTGCCCGCCTCGGCTGTCAGCTCCCTGACACTGCAGCCTCCCATTCTCACAGCTCCCCTTGACGAGCTCTGGGGGCAGGAGCTGCATTGTGAGCAGGGCTGGATGGTTCTGGTGCTATCTTACATCTCCAGCTGGGCTGCTGCAGAAAAAGGATCCCATAAATAACCCCAAAGAGCCCCAGCATGGCGGTGCAGTGGCAGCAGGAGAGGCTGAGCCCACCACGGGCCAGGGCTGCTGAAGGAAGGGAAATGGGCTCTGCCCCGGCAGCAGCAGTGATTTCCTGAGACCTCCTGGCTCCAGCCACCAGCTCCTGCTCTCCCAAATTAAAAACCCATTTGGTTTGCCCCAGCTGGAGGCAGGACTTGGTGTGGGGCATCTCATTTCTGGCTTTGCTGCAGGTATCAGGGGAGCCAGGCTCTGGTCCTGTGCAGGATCACAAAGAGGGCTGTACATACAAGGGAGACCTACTTTTGCACTTTTATCAAGGGATAGGAAAGAGAGGAAAAGTCCAGGCTGGAAAGCAGAGGTGGCTGTGAAACACCACTCCCTTGGCAACGTACAGCTTGGACACCAGCACAGACCCCAATGGCCATTGCTGGGACACAGCTGTGTGACAAACCCCTTTCTTCCTGCCACTGCGATACAGCTAAAGCTTTATGGAAAAGCAGTAAGGCTTTTTCCCGACCTTTAGATACTAGAAGGATCACCATGTCTCTCTCTGTATTTTCCTGCTGATGGAGAGATGAGCTGCTTCTATTGACAACCAAACTGTGCCCTTTTTCTGTGGGAACCCAGGACATCCCTCTGGCTGTCCAGGCCAAGACCCCTGCCAGGGGGCTCAGAAGCCCTGGTACAGAGCTCAAAACACCTGTGGTTTTGATTATGACCCATGGAACAAATTACCAACCTTATATGAAGTTCAGCAAACCACAACAGTTTAGGCAGAATAATAGTGAAGTTATTACGGGGTGGAAAAGTAGATTTTGGGGTTCTGGAATGGGGGTTCAGGGGGCAAGATGGAGGGATCTGGGTGCCTCCAGCCTTTCTCCTTCTTCTTGGCATCCACCTTCTGCTGTGATGCTGGCACTTCTAGATTGGTTTAGAGTAGAAGCTCACTGTCTAACATAGGTGATGGGTATTGGAAAGTAATTGTAAACATTGTACATGTAGTTTTTAGTATAAAGACATAACACTGCCCTGGGGGCAGGCAGAGTGCCTCTGACTGCCTTGCTGAGCGGACTTCGGCAGGGCAGGAGAAAGAAATTTATAGATAAGATACAATAACCAACCTTGAGACCGAGAAATGAAGAGCCCTGACTCTTTCTTCAAGCGCTGGGCTGAGAAAAGAGACTTTCTAACTTTTCTCGGGGTCACTGTGGTCACTGTGACAAGCCAGAGAGAGCCCAACATTTTTCCCAATATTTTCTCCTTTAAGAGCTTCTTGCTGTTGGATGGAGACCAGCACGTGCAAATGAAGGGATGCCTGACTGGGGGAGAATGTGCCCCATCCCTCTCTGATGTTTTGGCTATTTGCAGTGCCCAAAGAGGCAGAAAGGGAGGGGAGGGAGGCAGGAACTTCTCTTGGGACAGGGCCGGGGGACAGCAGGGCAAAGGCAGCATTCAGGGAAGAGCCAATCTCCAGGCCAGCACTCCCCAGCCCACTCACATCCCCATTTAATTTGGAAATACAACAGGGAGCTGCTGGTTATTTGGGTTTTCTTGGGCTGGAGGGAGGTGAATAAGGAGCAAGTGCTAGGAATGAAGCAGAAGAAATGAAAACCAGAAATACATGGAAGAAGGAGGACATTATTGATGGCATTAGGGAAGTGTAAGTGTGGGGGAAGAAAACGTGATTCATGCTGGCAAGGGAGGATGAGCTCACAAACCTGATGTGTTTTAGCTGTGATGGAGAGAGAGGACAGGGCTCAGAGCTGGCACTTTGCTCAGGGCACACCTGTCTGGCACAGCCTGGGGGATGTGGTGGCAGCAGTTGGGGCTGCCTGCACCTCCACGAGCTCTTGATTTTGCTCTGCCTTCACTGGAGCACAGGACAGACACCCTACATCAATATAAAGAAGAAGAAAAATCATTTCTCCTTTCTCAATAGTAGCCTGCACCTAGGCTAGAGAATTCTTTTTCCAAAAAGGCTATAAAATGTATCATCCCTACCCTCCCACTGGCATTAATGTCTTGCCTCAAAATACGCCCAATCTCGACTTCAGGACGTGTGGCCCTTGGAGTAAGGCCAAATATCCACACATCTGCCATTAGGATTTTACAGGAAACCATTTAGTGGCAAGGTTTTCCCACAGGCAGTTCATCTCCTCACTAAATGAGCCATTCTGACAGCTTCTGGACCATCTTTCTCTGGGAGCTCTTTGGGGCAGTTTGGTTTTAAGGCTCCTGAGCATAAACAGCCAACAGCTTGGTGGGTTTGGTCACTTTTACAACAATAAAGACAAAAAGGAAAGACTGACTTTTTTTCTTTTTGTTTGTTTGTTTTTTCTATTACAAGCAATAATATCTAAGTTCACAGTGGGTATGACAGGAATATTAAAACAGATCATTCTCCAAGGGCCTGAGAAAATAGCAACAATTAAATGTTAAATATAAATGCATGACCCTTTCAAGGTAGTTCAAGCCAGCTTCATCAATAAATAGCATTGCAGAGAAAGATGAGTCTCACAGCATGTCCCAAAAGGAGCTAAAAATGATGGGAAAACTTCAGGCACAGTCACAACAGCATCAAGGTGCACAGGAATGCACGTTTCTGCACACTAAATATTCTCCTTACAGCTTTCCATCTGGGTCTTTCCTGTGGGGGTACATTTATTCCAACAAGGTCCAATTCTCTATTTAGAGATCTGTAATGGCAAGGCAGCCCGAAGCACAAATTCACAGAGACAAAAGCCTTGAAGAACATTCACAGGTGTATGCCTCCACTCAGCATCACCAAGGAACACAAAAGCCCTGAATCTGCAGCAGTTTTGGGTCAGACATAAAGTACTTTTTTTTTTTTTGGTTGTTGTTTTTGGGGTTTTTTGGTTTGTTTTTTGTTTGTTTGGGTTTTTGGGGTTTTTTGTGGGTTTTTTGGGGTTTTTTTTGGTTTTGTTTTTGGGTTTTTTAGGGGCTTTTATGGTTTTTTGGGGGGTTTTTTTGGGGGTTTATTTGTTGGGTTTTTGGTATGGTTTTTTTTTTGTTGTTGTTGTTGTTGTTGTTGTTTTTTTTTTTTCTTTTGATTCCTCCTACCCTGTTAGCTGGCTGCCCTTCCTGAGGGTGGGGTGGGATGCTCAGGTGGGAGAGCTCTGGGTCTGTGTGCTAAAGAAGAGAACACATATTTGGAAGTGATCTATAGAAAAGATCTATTTCTATAAGATAGATCTATTTCTATAAAAGATCTATTTCTAAAAGATCTGAATTCTTTAAATACTTAACTAATAGCCATGAAGAGAAAAGTGGCCACCATGTTTAACCTGTGAAGAGCGGGGCTCTGTTAGCTGGCAAATAACAGTGTCTAAAATGCCAAGAGAAAGGGAAAAATACAGAAACACAAACAGAGGGGTAATGGAGACATAAAAGCACCTCTGTCAGTGGATAAGTTGGTAGCTTTGCTCTGCATGGGAGGTGGGACTGGAGCCTTCCAGGGATCATGCTGTGGGTTTGAAGGATGATGGTGTTTAGAGACCAAGCACTGCCTGTGCCCAGGACAAGGCTGGAGGGGAGGAGAGCAGCTCAGATATGTCACCTCCAGATTTCTAGCTGCTTCTGGCTAAAGCAACAGAGAAATAAATCCCCTTCCCTTCCAAATACTCTCCAAGGATCCACAACAGTAAAATTAGAAAGCTCTAAGCTAACATTTATAAAGAAGAATATAAAAGAGGAATAAAAAAAATATTGCACTGGTGGGTAAGCAGTTGGTTAAATCAGGCAGGAAAGCCAGGAAAATGCCATCCCATGTGATGAAGTGCAGCCAGGAGGACACAGCAGTGGGAGGAGGAGTGTGGAGCTCTGTGATGAAGCACAGGCAGCTTGCCTGGGGTGCTGCAGCAGCCTGCAGGCTTGGGCAGTGCATCTGTGCCTCGGGAATGCTCAAAGGGAAGAGAGAAAGGAGTGAAGGACGTGGTTGTGCATCTTCAGGCAGGACAAGGGGGGAAAAGTGTGTCCTGGGTTGACTATATGATGCTTTTATCGCCAATTGTCTCATTCTGTTTATGCTGAATAATAACTTTGCACCTTTAAGACGCGTCCCAGAGAGTGAAGCGGGGAGGGAAGAAGCAGCACTTTGTTTTCATACACCGCACTCACTCCTCCACATTCCTGCTCCTGGACTGTGATGTCTGCGGATGGACAGACAGCAGGACAGAGCTCTCCTTTGCTTTCAGTTAGTTTAGCTAGCTGAAGCAAAGAAGTTCCCCGGACTGTGGGGTTTTTCCCTTTCTTTGGACCTGTTTAAACCTGCTCTGGACTGAACACCCAGCAGAGCACCGGCAGCTCCACCTGAGGCCCACCAGGCCGGGCCTGGGCCGCGGCATTTCCAGCACTGAGGGACTGATCAGAGACTGAGTGAGCTCAGCTGCAACCTGGGGAGGGGACTTTCTGAGTTTGTCATCTCTTTTGGAGCGGCAAGGGGTTTTATTGTTTAATATTGTTTAGGTTTTATGGTTTAACAAACAGTTTTTTCCACCTTTCTCCAAGGAGGTAGTTTCTCCCGGCCCGGTTGCGGGGAGGGCCAATTGAATCTCATTTCCTACCGGGAGGTGCTTTGGGATTCTCTCCCAGATTTGCTCTGAACCAGGGCAAAGTGGCAGGACCAAAAGAGTTTTGGTGAAATTTGCAACCTCTCAGGTGTGCTCAGGGCTGACACTGCGTTACTGCTGTGGGAATCACTGCTGGAGCTCCCAGCATGAGGCGACTCTCAGAGAGCTGCAGCAACCCCAGGAGAAGGTTGGGCTGGTGAAGATCAGCCTCAGGAGGGCCCTCCAGGAGAAGAGCAAATAAATTTGGGCCACAGCTTCCCCACCCTGCCCAAGGAGCTGGGAGAAGTCGCCGTGTAGGAAAGTTGTGCTGGACTTTAATGAGGCTGCCTGTGGGCAAATGTGAAATGAATAAAAGACAGCTGATGGAAACTAATCACTTCCTAAAAGGGTTCAGTACAGATGTGTTTAAGACACAGTTATGAAAGACAGGATTGAACATCTCCTCCAATAAAAGCGGTGCAGAATGACAGCCAAGGCCGAGGCAGTTAATTAAAGCACAGCATTGAGACACTCATGTATAGAAAGCAATAAACAGCTTTTGCAGTTGATTAAACAGTGAAGACTGGGGGTTTTAAATTGGCACAGGAGATATTTGCTGTAAGCACACCTCAGAGTCACAGGTATTGATGCTCCAAAAGGGATGGTTTGCCCAGCTTACCTTCCCCAGAGCAGGAGCAGCAAGTGCATGGGCACCGGCAGATGGATTTTCTTCTCAGCAAAGGTGGCCGTGGTCGTGAGGGAGGCTGGGGAGAGGCTGCTGTGTGGAGCAGAGATGAGCTGAGCCTCCAAAAGAGGGTAAAATGCTTGATAACAGACACTCATTTTGTTGCAGCTCATCTTTTCCATCTCACGAACACCCCTGTTGGTTTTTAGGCACACAAAAGCCGTTCCAGAGCTGAAAATTGCTCTCGCTGTGAGAGCACCTGGCTTCTGTGGCTTGCAGCTTGCAGCCATCCCCGGCAGCAGCACCAGACGCGCTGTGTGACACTCAGGACACACACACAGCAGCAAAGTGCCTCACCCCAACTTGTTTTTATAGACAAAGCAAGAACAAAAGCAAAGCCAGAGGCACATTATATGAGTTTCACAATGCCCTGCCATCAAACACAGCCTCCTGCAGCCTTTCCTCCTGGGCAAAGAGTTTTACTGAACAATTTACCAGAGCCACAGAGAGCTAAAGCTGGGAGTGAGTGAGTATTTTTCTTTCCACCTCACTGGTTCATTAAGCACAATTAACCCTGCACTTGAGTGTGCCACCAGCTACGCCTTCCCTCTGCTCTGCCACACCCACCAGTAGCCCAGGATTTGTGAGCACAGCTCACACTGGACATGCAGAGCCCCACACTTGCAGAATATTTGCATGAATAGGACATTCATAGCCTAGATTAAAAAGGTAAGGTGGGGTTTTGTTGTGAAATTCACTTTTCTGTTAAGCGGCAGCACTGTGTTTCCCAGCTGTATCTACATGATAAGCAGTGTGGGGAATTCAATCAGAGGAATCTTACTTGAAATATCAGCTGAGAACTGTAAATAATAGAATAAATATATTGTAGTGCAATGTAATTGAATGCGTTGAGTGCATACAGGTGTCAGTTGACAGCAAAGAAAGAGAAGATGCTGGATACAGGGGCTAATTGACAGTGCTAATTATTTCTCATGCATGGATGGTATATATAAAAAATTATAATTTGTATAGGATCCTGAATGCTGAAGGAAGATAAAACCATCAGGTTATGCCAGGAGGAGCAAAGGGACAGGATGGATTCCAAGGAAGGGACACAGAGCAATGAGCCCGTGCTGCTTTCAGCCCAAGTTCCCAGGAGCCAAGCAGGGCTCCCTGTCCATTCTGTACTGAACTTTAAAGTGCAGGGAAAGGCAGGAGTTCAAAATGAGTTTCAGTAGTGAAGCTGTACTTTACTTTTCACAGCAATGGATTTTTTAAAAGGTATGTCAAAGAGAATTGAATTTGGGCCCATGAATACAGCAGTAAGTGATGTAACTCAAGTTAATTACATTCTCTCTGTCTCCCAAGAACTGGATTTTTCCTTCTTCCAGCAGATATACTCTATATATTGTAGGCTTGGTTAAGATCTAAGTGTTCACTTTAGATCAAGGTGTTTTCCTAGTGAAATATACTGAATACATTTTGAATTCATAAAATACTCTCATGAGCAAAAACCGTTGAGAATAAAGATGGGAAAGTAGGGACCATATGAAACAGTTTGTAAATATATTCTGTGAAATTCTGGTGTATGTGGAGGAGTGCCCCTCCTGTGCTCCAGGGGGTGGAGCCCCTTCCCTTTGGTCAATACTTTCTATCAATACAATAATATACTATCTATACTTTTCTAGCAAAAAGAAAAAAAGCTCCACCAATGCATGAAAGAGCCTGTGGGATCAGGAAATGGCCAAACTGTTACTGGCAGGGTTAAATCATGGAATGTCCTGAGGTGTACATTGGGAAAACAAGGTTTTCTCCAGGCTATGTGGAGAAGATGGTGCTGCTCTGACAGACTGATGGTTCTTATTTCTTTTGGCCTTTGGCATGTGACCATCATTTCACATCCTGATGCCCATCAGCAGTGTCCAAACAATGTTCATTGCAGTGACATTATTGTTATTGTTGTTGAAAAATAGAAGTAAACAAGGGGCCTGGACATATCCATAGGGCAACAGGGTTTTACAAGCACTTTTAAATACACAATTTTTCAAATTTTTCACTTGACTACTCTCAGTAGCAATACTGTGTGTTCTTGCAAGGGTTTCAGCCTGCAGATTTATGCTCTAGTGTGAACTACATTGCTACCTTCAGCTGTAAACTTGGTTCAGGAGAAAAAAAACAAACTCATATGCCCAGACTGCACAGTGAACCTAAAAAAACCTCCCTGTCATTAAGAAGCAGGTTTGCTCTACAGAATTTTGAACAGCCTTTAATTTCCACTGTACATTCACACACACACACTGGACTAACTTCAAGCTCTCACAGGAAACATCCAGAGAAGAGATTTTAAATTCTAGAGTATAAAAAAAACTGATTTAATCAGCTTAAAGCATGTTGATAAAATAGTTAAGTAGATTAGATTAAAATTCAACAGTTTCAATGCTTCATGAGTAAAGCTTTTTAGTCCCTATGAGAGTGGCACTTTTTTGCCATCATCTAAGGAAAGCAATGGACATTGAGTACATGTCACATCACAATAAATGCTCTGTCCCTGGCAAACTTGGAATTCAGAGCACTCTTAAAGAGCAGGTTATGCAAATATCCATTTCCTATTAGAAATTTAATTATGTGATACTATGCTATAAAAATCAGAAATTCTCTACTTGCCCATGTACCTGGACTTTAGAAGACATCCACATATTTCTGCAGCACAATAGTCTCAAATATTCTGAAATTCCTAAAAATTCCTAAAAACCCCTGAAAATCAGCATCACCACATCTCACACTGACACAAAAAATATTTTAAAAAGTGATTTTGACATTCTAATAGGAAGCTAAACAGCACCATGAACAGAATCGAGTAAAGCAGATCCATCTGTGGTGGCTGCTGCCAAGTTCCCCCAGCTTAGCAAGCAAAACAGGTACAGAGAACTCTTAAAAGCAATCAAAACTGAAATTACAGGGGGAAAAAAATGTAGGATAATGGAGCACTTTGCTTTGCAAGGCTGCTCTAGGTTAGGTCAGGCAGAGTTTTCAATGGAAACAAAAAATCTCTATGCAGTGAAAGGAAACTGAAGTAGGAGATGCCCTTATTATCATAAATGTCCCTTTCCCCCTGTATCTTTTAGAGTATAACTTTTCATGAGCCTCACTACTGTGTAAGGTTATCCTGAGCCCGTCCAGCCCAGCTGGCTGAGATGTCCATCCTCTGCAGGTCGTGAGTGTGGTGCTCAGAGCAGGTCAGCACAGAGTGGGGCTGAGAGAGAACTTAAGAGCCATCAGGAGGAGAAATGGCAGAATTTCAATTCCTCAGGGCCAGAGAGCCTGGTGGCAAGGGTGAGGAGTGAGAGGAGGGAGCTGGAGTGAAAGTTAAGGGCTGCTGAAGAGAAAATGCTGGAGACAAAATCAGTGTGATCATTCCAACTGCACAGAACAGACCCAATGCCTTGCACAACCACAGCCTTTACAGAAAAGTGTTTTTCTGCCCTTCATGAAGGAAATGTGGGGTCAGGGCCTTCCTAGGATTGCTCGCTGATGTTCACTTCTCTTGCCTTCTTTTCTGTTTTGTGAAATCCTCCCTTTAGCAGCTAATAATGCTGAAGGGGTAGGTAAGAGGAATCCCAAACAACAAAAAAATCCCACCTCACTGGAGCAC
This sequence comes from Camarhynchus parvulus, assembly GCF_901933205.1. Lineage (NCBI taxonomy): Eukaryota > Metazoa > Chordata > Aves > Passeriformes > Thraupidae > Camarhynchus > Camarhynchus parvulus. The sequence goes on from NC_044577.1 coordinate 32,795,882, forward strand.
CTGGCAAGACACCAGCTATTTGAAATGTCATCCTGGAGAAAGTCTCTTCATTCTACCAGCACAGACCTTCCTTCAACCCAAAAACATCCCTCAGAGGTTTCTGCAGCAGAAATGATTCTTAATGTTTGTAGGCACAGATATTGCTCTTATAGACATAATGAAATTAGCTGCATTGGCTACATTATCATAAAATCATAGAACATCCAGGGTTCAAATTTACCCACAGGGATTGAGTCCAGCTTGGATACATTAAATACTATTTGCATGAACCTCTGATGCCCAGAATTTTGCAGAGGTATGGATACAGCCTTGTTTGTTTGGAGTTTTTCTCTGCTGAAATATGAAGATATCTGCTCACAGTGCCAATTCAATTTGGGGGTTAGCTCCTTACAGATCGTGCCTGGCATCAGCAAGGGATCAATGCATGTCTTCACTCCCAGAGCAAGATTTACAAGCAAAGAAGTGACAATTCAGAGTTCTGTGATCACTTGGACTACAGGACCCTCTGTGCTCATGAGGTGTAGAGCAGGTCCCACCACAACAGGGTCATCTCTGCTTTGTTTTACCTCCTCACTTTCTTCAGGGCTGTAAAAAGTAGGGTAGTTTGTCCATGATGGATGGGACAAGTAGCTTTAAACTTCACCAGTGGAAACTGAGACATATGCATAATAAAAAAAAAATAAGGACAGCAAGTGCTGAAATTGGCTGTTTAAGGATATTGCTGTCACTCTTGAAATTGGCTGTTGAGGGACATTGCTGTCACTCTTCAGAAATTCTGGAGAAATGCCTATGGAGGCTGCCTGAGCTGTAGCTGATGCTGTTAGAGAAACGTGGAGAGGGCAAGAAGAACCCCAAGGTACTGTCAAGCCCTGTGATTCTGTATTTCTTATTCTTAATTAAGTAGTTCCCTCCCTCGGTGCTGTCCACAGGGTTCCTGTCATCTGTAATGAGTATGATTCCGTTTTTCTGTCATTCAACTCTTCCAAAACACCACAAGTTTTTAAACTGCAATTTGAACTCTGAAATTGCAGGAAGTATAAATAAAAGGAACTGCTCTGTACAAAGAACTCAATTTCATATTATCTGTACCTGTGGAAATCCAGTTAATTTCCCTGACTTTTTTCAACCTGCCAGGGAGTAGGAAGTAAAAAACCCTATGAAAGCATTAAAGAAATAGAATTGCATTTGAGTACTTTGGAATAGGAATAAGGAAGGGTTGAAAACAATTTGAGAAATAAGAGGCTTTCAGTAACTGAGTCCTACAGACTTTGGATACACATAGTACCTATAGAGATAGTTACTCTCTGAAATATCTGAAAACAAGAATTCAAAGGATCCTTTCAGGTATATGAGGTGTTTTACTTGCTAGACTAATTTTCCATAACTTCCTGTGAGGAGTTATTACCCTGAACTTTGACATCCCTCAAAGTCCCCTCAGCCAGCTAAGGGAAAATCTAAACAGAATCATTTCTTCCTAATATCCACATTTAAAATACACCACACAGCTGCCAATGAACACCCCCCCCACCAGAAACCGTGTGTCTCATTATTTCTCCTCTTTTTTTTTTCTTTCTTTTGAATTTTAGGTAACTTGCATGTGGCTTTCTATGTACCTCTTGGAATCTTCATCATTTTTCTCCTCACCTCTGGAGACACTTCCCTCTCCCAGCACTTGTCCATGGAGCCAGGCAGATTTTTGTGAGCTCCCCAAAGGCTCGTCCCAGATCTAATCTTGCTCTCTTGCCACTACAAGACTGTGTAGGTGTTTTTTTTAATTAAGATGGGCTTCATTTCTCTTCCTCTGAGACACAACTGTTGCTTTGTTAGGTCAAGAAACATCTCCTCTCCTGATGGACTAATTAACTGCTCCTTGTCCCAGGGAATGTAACACTTCTGTCCCCTCCCTCTGGAGAGTCACCGAGCTCATCTCAGGGTGAAGTGTCCTTTCCAATGAACTTTTGTATTTTATATCAAGCTGTACAAATAAACACACTTGATCCAGCAGTGCAGTGGAGTTTCAGTGTTCACAGGTTATTGCCTGCTCCTGGTGACATGGAAGCAATTAACCACCCCGGGGCCACTGACCTCAGCATTCTTCTCTTTGGTGGACTGTAGCAACTGTTCTGATATTAATGATGCTGACGAAAATAGGATGTGATACAGTAATATGTGACAAGATCCAGGCTGCCGTGTTGTATTTATGGGATATGGCTATTTAAACAGACAGTATGATTGCTACTTTTCAATGTTCATTATGGTAATTGATGTGCTGTTTCATTTACCGCTAATGTGCTTGTTAACCTAAATTATTTTATTCCTTTATTAAAACGTTAATTTAAAAAAGCATCTTTCTGAAAGTCTACTTTTAAAAGATATGTGAGAAGAAAATTCCTTTAAGGTATTTTCAAATATTGAAATGTTAGCTACATTTTAAAACACTTGTAGCAGTAGACACAAGTTGTAATGGATGCATAAACTTTGCTATAATCCTGTTGATTAGAGACCCTAAAAAGTAATTTAATTTTGTTTAATTCAATTTTGCTATTCCTTAAAGAAAGACACTGTTGGCAAGTCAGATGCCCCTAATTAGGACTTTTTCAGTGACAAGAGATGCTGTTCAATCCTTTAAGACTAATTAATTCTATAACAAAATGCATGAGAGCTGTCATGTAGTTTGCCAGATATTCTTAAATCTGGGTAGATAATATTTGGGTTGGGATTATGGAGAGCTGTAACTGTCCAGCGTGACTCAGTCTGGGAAATAACCAGCTAAGAATTTTGTTGGGCTAAAGAAGTGGGGCCAAACCCAGTGGTGGTGCTGCTGTTCCTTCACCCCATGAGTCCTTCAGCAGGACACAAGGGTGTGTAATCCCTATTTCCCGATTTCCCTCCCAGCCCTTCCACGCCTGACATTCCTTTCCAGCTGCTCCCACTGCGCTCAGGGATTGCTCTCAGCTCTCCCAGTGCTCTGTCCCCCTGCCCTTGTATATTTAATCATAATTGGAAGTCAAGTGACTTTTACGAGACATGAATGTTAATTACCTTTCAGATTGCTGGAGAGGGTACTTTGTCTGGAGTTGCTCTGATTGTGGTAATTAATTAGTAGTGCGAGGTCAGCCTCCTGTCTTGCACAGTTCATTGAACAGTGTCTTTTCAAATATTTATAAAGATGTTTTAGTACCTATCACTGAAAGCTGCATTAATGTTTTAATTTAAGCAGGAAAAAAGCACAACTTAATCCTATCAGACACAACTGTGGTACTAAATCTACAGAATACCAATCTCAAATTAGGCATTATGTTTTATTTTATTGGTGTTCATTAAGAATAGGGGAGAAATATGTCTGATTATGTATTGTAGGAAACAAACTGGAAAAAAATGAACTAGAGCTAAAACTGTAGAAAAATTTACATGAAATTACTTTTCAGGCAATGAGCTACTAGGATTTCAGGAATTTCAAGATGATTAAAATAGCTGAATATATGCAGGAATTCATCACAGATCTTCCACTAAGGCTTAACATCTTCTGAAATGTGTCAGATAAGACACATCAGGGCAGAGCAAGGGCTGAACCCAATCATGCACATGTAGACAATTCCCAAAGAAGGTCTCTCTCTTTATGACAGACCAATTTTCAAACTGCCTGCTGAACTTCAGAGCCCTACAGGTGAGATAGGTTTTGTTTGCACCACCACAGCTCACCACAGTGGAAAGGGCACCAAAAGTCCTTGGGATCTCCATCCTGGGAGAGCAGGGGCTGACACCAGCCTGGGGGAGCTCACACACAGCTTTTATTGCACAGGGACTCTGGCTCTGCTGTACAAAGAGCCCTGCTACACTCTCACTACACAAATAAGTTCCAATGACTGCCAGGCTCTAATTGGAATATTGTGACCCCTGAAGTAGGGACAGACATGCAGCACTGCTAGTCCAACAAATCTGACCACTGGGGAATGCACTGGACACCTTTACCCAGTTTTACTCCCCAGTGCACTCCTCCTGCCCTGAAAAGCAGCAGATAAGACCAGGCTTTTGAAGTTGAATGCTTACAAGTGTACACAAAAATGCAGGATATGCACATATTCCATTTTTGAGTCAGGTAGGAGAAAAGAGATGTCCAGAATTACAGACTTACCTGGAGAAGAACAACCTTAACCTTATACATAAACCAGACCACTCATCCCATCTGGTTTTATTCTTCCTGGACATCTCTCCTGATGTATTATTATAAGACATGGCAGACCACCTCCCAGTATGTGGGAATATTACTTGAACAAGTCTTCCTTTTCCTTTTAAAAAGAAAAAATTTCTTTTTTAAAAAGAATTTTTTAATGGACCTCAAAGTAACAGCACAACTACAGCTGCTATACTTACATGTCAGTAATCACTCCCTGATTTACCAAGCAGTTAATCTCACATTTCACCAGGTGTGCAGAATTTCTGTTGGGCAGCTCTGGGGATAGCTGGCCACTCTGAATGTGTGAAGGAAAGGCAGGGTGTGATGTCCCCAGCACAGCACGAGGGCAGAGCTGGAGGGCGGAAAGCTCCCCCTGAGCTCCCTGCTGCAGTTCTGCTATCAGGTGTCACTGCTCTCACACCCAGCAACCTCAGAGCTTCATTCCTGCTTTTCTATCAGACCGGGGCTCCACTTTGGGATACCCTAAAGCTCAGAGTCCTCAATGGAATTAAAGCTTTACCCTAACATTGGCTGATGCTCTTTGAACAGAGCAAGTCCACTGTGGCTCCTGCCCTGGTTCAGGTGTTGGTCTGTCACAGAGCTCAGTGAGCTGCTCACACACACAGGGCACCAGATTGAAACATCTGCAGGTGGAAATCCTTTCCCCAAGGCTTAAATACAATCCTTGCCACCCCCTTGAGCTATTCAGGAGCTTGGACACTCACCTGTTGAGCAGGTCATCTCTTCAGCAAGTGTTCTATGTATCTGCACACACTTTTACCTTATTCTCTTTATCACTAATGAATAATCCAACACCAACTCATGGGACAGAATGCTGCCTGTGCATTACAAACAGTGAGAAACTATTGGCCTACACAGCTCGTTTCCTGAAATCTTCTGAAGTGCCAACTCTTGTAATGTTCAAAATTGTTTATTTAAGAAATATTTTAAGAAAAAGTCAGTGGCCAGTTTCTATAATCCTTTTTTTTTTCTCTCCAGCATGAGCAGATACTTTAAAAGAGCTTTAGCAGTAATCCTAAATTAATATTTCATTTGAGTTTCCATGGTAGTTTCAGCTCTTCCTTTCTATTTAACTGTGAAAATTATTTTTTACTCAGAGTAACTACAGATGAGTTCTGATATTATATTATTCACTGTATACGCTTTGTATTTGTACGTATTGTGGTATTTTAAAGTTTTTTTTTTTTTTTACCAAAAAATGGATCATTAGTAGGCTTAGTAGCAGTAGTGGAGGTCAGCAGTATCATCATCTTCATTCCAGGGAAAACTGATTGAACATCCTTTGAGGCCAGCAGACAGTTCCCTCTCTACAAGTTCAGCTTTGAACATGACTGTCAGAGGTCACGAGAGGCACAACACGCACCAGGTGATGTGCAGCTGCCACAGGGAAGCAAAAAGATTCCTCATGCTTTTTTCTTCCTTTTTGTCACCTTAAAATATGGGCACTGAATGAGCAACCCCTGCCTCCATGAGATCTGTATTTCACATGTGGAGATGGTAAAGCACGATAAATTAGTGACCTAGGATGATAAATTATCCTTCCCTCCATCAGCCATCCTTCTGTCCAGCTAAGACTTGAAAATTCCAAATGCCTCAGTACTTTTGCAGAGATGCCCAGGCTTGGACAGACAAGATTCATTGTTGGTCTGCTTGTTCCACATGAAAAATGTCTTCACTTTTAAGGCTGACAACCTTGAGGACCTTTTATCATCACTGACATTGCTTCCCTATATCATCTTCTCATCCTCCAAAAAGGGGATGCATTGGTTCTATTCTGATACATTAGGAACTTCCATAAATTTTCTGAAATGTTTACACAAAATTCAGTTAATATATGTGACTGCACTGATTCTGATAAAAATGAAACAATTGCTGCTACATTAGGAGTTTCTCAGCAATCTCACTGCCAGGTAATTGACTGAAGTAGGAACTTTAAAGGCATTCCACTACAGAGCTTTCCTTCTGCAAACATCAAACACCATGACTCTCTTAGAAATGAGAAAGAAACAATTAGAATATGCTCAGCAAAATAAATATTCTTAAATCTGCTTCCTAGTGTGTTCATCAAGAGGACTGCATTGCAATCAGTTTTGTGGAGTGACTAATCAGAGTACCAGGAGCATCACCCATCTCAATTTGTCATTTAGAATTTTGTTGTCATCATTCAGAGTTTATGCAAACTCTTGTATAGACCAAGAGGCCAATTACAAGGCAGAGACTCCACTGCACTATTACGTAAATAAACTAGAACAATTTCTGTGGAGAAATAAAAAATCCATTAGACAGAACTATAAAATTTTCAACACTCTGTTTTGCAGAGTTTCTTCATTCAGCAAAGAATTTTAGAACCTAGTTTGTGATGGAGCACCTCACATGTCCCCCTTCAAACTTAGACTTATTTTTGTGGTCTGTTAAATGAAAACATGGGTATTCCTTAGCCTAAGAGCACAAAGTCAATGAACAGTTCCATTTCTGTAAATAATTTTACCTCCTGCTGTTTGTGGAACCCACAGACAGCTTCCCATTGCCAAGCAAAATCATTCGTACTGTCGGAGAAAAAATTTATCCCAATGAATTCTGTGGAACAGTAGAGAACTGGCATTTCACCTGAATGTTCACTGAATGCTTTCACAGGGGAACAACCAGGAAAAGCCTTGCAATTACACCCTGAAGAGACAGATGCTTCTATCTGTGATGCAGCCAATTTTTTTTACTTCTAAGCTTGTGTCAACTTACAACACACATTAATCTGTACTCTAAATAACAGCAAAAAGGCTAGGGGAATGTAAAAAATTAAGCATTTCTCTTGTCCCTTGTAAAAATTTATAGAATTTCCTGCCCAAAACCATTTTACTGAACTTATGAGGATGCATGTACAAGTAATTTATCAGGTTCTCAATTTTTCACCCTTCATCTCCTTGTGTTTTCTACCCACCTACAGAACCTGGGCATTCTGGGGCTGTGGAAGGATTGTGGAAAGAGTTCCTGTGGAGAACCTTGGTAAAGTGAAAAAAACAAATAAACAAAAACCCATTGTGGATTGCTACACCTCTGTGCAATTTAAAGATTATTCAGTATGGCAGTGGTAGAAATCAGTATCTCCATCAAAATTCTGCCTGCATACTTATGACCTCATTGTGATCTAATATGAATTATTTAATAGCTCCACTAACATCAACTGTGTATTTATAAGGAAATAAATTATTATTTATAAAGTAATTAACTCTCAAGCAGGTGTAAAGTAAATAAAATGTCTCAGTGAAAGGACACTGAGACATCACATAAAGTAAAATTCCTCAGGCCTGTGTAAGAATTCATGTTTTAACTCATGTTACTTCTATACCCACCAGATTTAGACCTACCTGAGCTTTGCAGATAAGAGATTATCTTCCAGAAAATTAATGGCAAAGTTTATGAAATTTCCAACTACTTACACCTCATAAAACTGCAACTGTAGGGAAAAAAAAATAAAAGAGGGCCTAATCCATCTCTGATGATGTCAGCAGAACAAAGGCAGAACCTGTGGAATCGTAGCTGTGTGGTATGAAACTATTTAATACAGTATTTTTATAGAAAAAATAATAGCTTTAAAATTCTATTGACATTAATATACAGCTATACACCTAAGTCATCCAAACACGTGCAGAGCTGCAAAAACATTCAAATAGAATTTGTATAAAAAGCAAAAATTTTCATTAAGAAAATGGATTTAGCCATTTATACAAAGTAATGTTTTTTTGCTTCAATTTGCTCTTTCTTTAGATTTCATTTTATAAGTTAAATTTAAAAATTAGTCAACACACTGAATTAAGTATGTAGATTTTCATTTAAATAAATCAGTCAACAATTTTTTTTATAAAGTATTTAACACTTCATTGTAGAAACATAGGCAAAATGACTATTATAACCAAAATGAAAAATACTGTTCAATTTAAAAAAATGTACTTAAACAAGAACCTGAAAAAGTTTATGATATGCATAACATTGTTCAAGCAAAATTGCACTAGTATTACATAAATCAAGAGTTTTATAAAGGCCCCAATATGGCAAAGTTTAGAAATAGGTAGTATGCATGCACAATAGTACAACAAAAATCTCTTATAAAACAGCAGTTATTTTTGTAATGCTTGTACAAAGGGAATAAAGAGCAACCACAAACATATTTAATCTGTTAGGTTAATATATTATGATAGCTAAAAGTCAGTCATGTCTAGCAGAGGAAGGAAGAGTCCTCCACAGTATATGTGTGAATACGTCTTTTGTGCCTTTAAAGTTATGTATAAAATATTTTGATTCAGTTCAAACCTGAAAGCAATTGTATTCTTTATTTCCATCAAAATTAAAAAAAGGTGAGTCGGATTTTGCCTCTTAGCAACAACAGAAAACAGGCCAGGTCAGAGAAGTGCTGGAAACTGATACTGATGCTTTTCACTTTTGATACTTGGACTTTGATATTGAACCCAGACTACTGAAACTTGGGCTTTGCTAAGGTTTCACTAATATGCAGCTTGACTCCTTTTACCTCCACAATACCACAGTTTATCTTAATTTAAAGAAACTGCTGTGTTTTGAATCCTTTAGTATCACTAAAGAGGTGTGAGGGGTTTTATTTATGATTGTCGAAACCGAATGCTGTGATCATCTGAGTGTGCTTAAGGTTTGGGGTCTGGCTTTTCCCCTACTGCTTGGTGTGAGCTGGGGAGTTATTAATCCACAAGAACTGCGTGTGATTAAGTGAATAAACATGTAAAGCATGTGTAGGCAATGCCCTCTTGTGCTCTAGGGTGGCTACTGTCCTACAGGACTGTTGGAGTTTGTATGCTTTGTCCCACAGCAAGTAAGGTTTCAGCTTCCAAGATATATCGTTACTATGTTCTATAAGGTTTTAATAAATACAAAGCTTGTTTACATGGTATATATGTTTAGTATATCATGTACAGTCACTGAATTTCTGAAACATAATCATTGTGTTCATGCAGATCATTAGATGTTTCACTTCTATAGTCTTGTTTACTTCTTGGCAACCTAAAGCTAATTTAAAAGCAAGTTATGTTTGTTTGTGAAAAGTTATCTAGCTTCATCAGGATCTGAAGAGAAGTTCTAATGGGCACAAAGAAGAGAGTAGACCATTCAATCATTCTTTCACCATTTAAAATAAACAAAATTACACACTGTACTACAGCTTCCAGACTACATAATGAAAAAGTGCAGATACCATCTTCATCGATTAAGTAGAACCAAAAAAGTTCATAGAAAATAGATTGCTCATTTTCACGCTACAAACGAATATGTTGTTTGCCATTTTAACAAATTTAAAGGTGTGTTATTTCAGCAGCATTGTTGTAAATTGTACCGTAGTGCAGTTTCTTTTTCATAAAAATACCTTACAAATGGTCAGTCAAAAGTCATCAGCAAAAGAAAAACCCAGAAAACAATCAACCAAACAAAAAACAGAGGTAATGCTGATGCCAAAACAATTATAATACTGTTGGTACATAGAAAAGTAATCCTTATATTTTATACATTTATACAGAGTATAAAAGGTAACAGCAGATTATGCCACAGTCTCCCTTATCCCAATATCTATTTTCTTTGGAAGAAGTTCTCTTCTTTCATCAACACTTGCTAAGGAGTTTCGACAGTTTTGTCCATCCACGTATAACTTTGCATATACTGGATTGGCATAATTTGTTGGCTGCAGAGAAATTAAGCAAACATTAGACCAGTCAGGTTGAATCCAAATTAGCATTTATGGAAATGGAAATGGCTTTGTTAAAGCAAGAACAAGTACACATAAAATACAACAGGACATATTTAATAGGTACCTGGACGTCCGCAAACCTGATGATGAGTTAATTATTTAGTTGAAAATTAAATTCATGATGAGACATGCTATTAAAGTAACCAATGACATGACATGCAGCATATTATGATATTAAAACCATAAAAAACATTGACAAAAATTAAATTAAAAACCTTGAAAAAATGTCTCTGAGGTTGACTTGTCCACCTTATTACACTGGAAGATTTCAGAATAGATATGAAGGAGTTTATAGAGAAGGTGCACTGTGAGACCATGTGACAAGTTTAACAGCAGAAAACTGCAGCCAACAGTTTCCATGTATTACCTGTTCTAAGACATCAGCATCCCATCAATAGCTGACCATGTTTTCGAATTCTGTGGCCCAAATACACAACATGATTTGACCAAAAAATTCAAGACTTTCGTCATGTAAATTAAACTTTAATAATAAACCAGCATAACTGTTAATATATCATAGTAGTTACAAATTGATAAGCCTTTTCTCAGCAATTTTGGTGGTTTGGACTGGAATGAAAAACATCTGTTGAAATGAGTGGCACTTCAGCATTGGACAAGTCCATTTTTAATGCTGCAAAGCACTTCATTGTGTGAGAAATCCCCTGAGCCTCCACTACTTCCTTCATACTTTGTGCCTTTATTGTCTCTAGAAGAACTTTGCTATCCAATTAGAGTTCAGCTTTTATCCATGATAACAGGAAAGGGTACCTTGTGGTCAAAATCCTCCTCTTTTTACAACTAATTTATCAGCACTGCTCTGCTTGCACAGATACTGAGTGGAACATCAAGAAGCTCTAAAAAAGGGAAATTAATTTGTTTGGTGTGATAAGAAGTGGCTAAACTTTGAATTGGCCAAAGCAGAACTGCGTAGGTTCTCCTGACTTGAAAATATCCTGAGTACACCCTGGGAAACAAGGAATGAAAAATGACTTTAAGTCTTAGTTCTTCCTTTCCTTGTTGCTCAACTCTGTTTCTGAGCCCAGGATTAAGATACTCCTCAGGCTGGATAGCTACAGCAGCTGCTCAGTTAGTGAATTAAAAGCTGCCCATTCCATCTATTACAGATTAAAAAGTGATTGCCTCAGGGTCCAGACTTTCCTGGAATGGAGGCAGAACAAGGTGAGCCACATCTATTTAATTAAAAAAAATAGAAAAAAAAATTTAAAAAGAGCTACTCTCAGTTCTACCTGTCTGTCCCCACAGACCTTTACTTTTGTGGTCATGATTATAATCAGGAATTTAGTTTTATTTCAATTGTTGGGACTTTTTTTACACCATTTACTCTTTTTTACTCCATCTCTCTTCTGTTGTGGTTATCATCCTTAATTCTTATTAAGGACGATAACCACAACAGAACAGAGATGCTTTTCATCTATGCAGTGCCTTATTGAGTTATTAAAATTATAGAAAACAGCAGGGTCTGCCTCACAATCCCTCTTTGAGTGGTACTGATTGTACAAGGCAGTACAGTGAGGTACAGAAAGAAGCTGGGGTGGCCATAATTTAAGTAAGAAAGTTAAAGATGGGTGAACATTCTGGCTTTCATCATCCATGGTTCTGTGCTCCATCAGAAAAAACACACCCCATAACAATTATTGAATTTCCAAATACAACATATTACAATCATGCAAGAACGTGAATGGCACAAAAGATGAATATATATTGAGGCACATGAAAATGAATGTCATATTGATGTCCCTTTTGTATCTTGAATCTTAATGTTTGCAAACCTCATAGTAAGTTGCAGTAAAAAATCAGATGTTTTAGAAGGAGCTCTTTTATGATACAAATCCATTGAAATCTGAACAATTAAAATATGTTTTGAAAATACTGAAGGAAATTGTTAATTTATATGTGCATCAAATTCCTCTAAAATAAAATTACTTGTTTCCATTATTTGGGACCATCTTTCAGTTTGATAAACTTCCCTAAATGCCTGTAATTACATATAAATTTCAAATATATCAGGATAAATGGCTGTGATGACCATGCTAAACTTATATAATAACTTATAATATGGCAAAGCATCACATTGCTTACTGGTTTTTTATTCCTTTGCAAAGACATTTGAAGTTTTAGATCATGTTACAATGATGGGTACAGATGAAATTTTGTATGCAGAGGGGGACCCTTTATTTCAAATAGAAAATGTATTATTTACTGTCATTCTTCATTCCAGTAAAATAAGAAACAAAATTACAAACAAACAGAAAATGCCTCTAGTCAAAAATGACAGACAAACTTTCTTTAGAAAGGGGCTGTGGTGGAATGGAATGGACTTGGATCATCATTTCTCACCCCTGTTGATAGTGGTCCTTTCAAGTCAGAGTTTAGGTAGATTGATGGAGCTGTGTGGGGAAGCTTGAATGCAGTGGACCCTCCCCCTATGTATCTGGCCTGTATAAACAGAAAATTTCAGTTTCTGTGCTAATAGAGCATTTTCCACGTGTACTTATCAACACTGTTAAATAAACAGTGCACCAACTGAAAACATTATTTTAGAGTGATCTACATTTATAAAAACCTCCTTCCAGGCAATCCTCAGCATGAAAAACTCTTTCATTCAACACAAGAATGAAATTCAGCATTTTCCAACCATTTTCCACTAAGGATTAGGGCCAGACCTCACAATAAGCATTGGCTCAGCCACTCAGCCTCCAGCGAGTAACTCCATTTTCAGCTTACCTCCTGCACTGAGCACACTGCCTGTGTGATGCAGTGGTGACATTGCTAGAGCCATCAGTAATCCTGTTATTGCTTTGTCAGAAATGCCAGGGAGTGATGGCTGCCCTTTGGTGTGTGCCTGATTACGGAGCTCCGGGAGAGATAGCGCGGCATTACCCTGCTCATCCCGTGTCACATCACTCAGGCACTTCAATCACTGCACTGCTGCTGCAGGACTGACAGCATCTCTCACAAGGAAATGATAATACTTACTAGCTTTGTGCAAACATTTAATCTATCTGCCCCGTCAGGGACCCCAGCTCCTCGCCCCTTGGCAAGTTTTCACATGTGGAATAAGTCAGTCTTGTATGCATGCAAGCAATCTTTCGTGCTTCAGACAGGGGCTGGACAATAATGTGCTTCCAATTTTAAATATTTTTCAATTTTAAATATTTTCCACTTGACAAACCAGGTTGTGGTTTGTCAGCTCATAGACACGTCTGCCTTGATAAAAATCCCCAATCATTTTGTAGTTAATTTCGAACTCTATTTTGATCAAATACGGGCACTAGGAAAAATGACCATCAGACAGCATCAGACTACAAAACAGCTGTTAATATATACATGACATTTATTCTAATGACATCTAACTTGGCTTTATATTCATTAACTAAATCTAAATGTCATTGTTCTACGTTTCTATTCATTACGCTTAAAGACAAAACCTTTGCAAGACATAAAATGGCTTTGCCACTAGAAAGAGAAAAGAAATTACCTTTTCTGCATTTAGAGTAAAATCTGAGGCTAAAAGACCACCTTCACTGTGGTCATGGCCCACCTCATACATGTTATATGATGGATTGCCAATTTCTACATTGAGTCCTCCATTTATCATGGGTTGTCTTCTGATAGTTTTTGTCCTGTAATGCATAAACATACAAAAAAAAAGAAGATAGTGAACTTTCAAGCGAGCTGTTGGGTATTTTGTTTCTCTTTAATATCTAAGACCAACGGGATGAAAAAGCATTTCCTACAGAGACAATCATAAAATCCTTCAATTTTCCAAGCAAAGTAGCAATCTGAGTCTATGTATAGATCTCACAGAAGCTGGAAGCAGAATTTTATTATTTTTCTCAGTTTGGCTGTAGTGATATGAATCCATACAAAGTGCTAACTCACTATCTACAACCCTGACTTCCTCCAGTTATTTCCAGATTTCCCTCACTTCCAAGGAAAGCCTTGCAAAGTCATTGCCAATTCCCTGCAGGAATGAAGGCAAAGAGAATATGAGTCATGTCCCATTGCTCATTCATTTCACTTTTGTTTCAAATCACTTGCCCAAAGTCAGCTGTAAACTGAGGACAGGCAAATGGTTCCATCAGGATGCATTAAAAATGTATGAACTTCTCCTCGTTCCAGTTTGCATTCCCTGCCAGTGGTGATTGGAACACTGAAGTTCAACTTGAATTTTCTTTCAAGCTTTAATAAAAGACAGAGCCTTATTTTTAACCTTGAATTAGGTATCAGTAAAGATAAGTGATTGAGTTGAATTGTTTCTGTTGCTGAATTCATTTCTTTCAGCTAAGGAGGTGATTTCAGCCCGAGCAATTGAAATAACCTCAAGAGGGTAATTTTTTTCCCAGTGCAATATGTTCTCTAGAATTACAAGGGAATAATAGGGAGGTCACAGTCAGGATGATAACAGTCGAGTCCTCTTGTTGGCTGAGTAAGATGCAGTCAGTATCTGAAATCCAATATACTAAATGATCTGTATTTTTCAGAAATGTCATTGAAAAAATATTTCCTAAAATAGGCACTTAACAGTAGCATGCAAGTGTTGAACAGCTACACCTACTTTAATACTTGACAGTCTTCTCTGAAGAGATAAAATAACTCTAAAATACATTTTCAAATATAATTTTAAGAAGAAAGCCCTTTATTGAGGCTAGTTCTATTTCTCCACTGAAAATCTATTATTTAACAAGTGATTCTCAGTAACCTAAATAATTTACAGAGCAGCAACTGGTTTCAGGATTTGGCTATCACTAAACTTGGCATTTTAGGTGCAGCAGCACATAATGACATCCATGGAGTCTGGCAGGGTCAGCACTACTAACAGTATGGTCAGGAAATGTATTTATCTTATTGGCTTTACAAAAAAGGTTTTAAAAATTGATGCTCACTAGTTTACACTAGAGTTTGCAGGGGAGAGAGATGCTGCATGTGATGCCAGATCATAACAACTTAAAAGATTCTTTTAGCCTGGAGAACTGAAATAGCCTCGTAAATGGCCACATTTGCAGAAACAGCAGATTCATCACTTACTTTTAAAGGACTTAACAAAGGGACATTATCTTGGTTTCAGATGTGGGGTAACAAGCCCCAGGAGAAAGGAAGACAGCTGCTCAAGGCCAGCAAGCAGGACAGCTACAGGCTTGAAGTAAATGGTTTGCTCTCTGATTCCCACTCTGCCTTCCCTGGTGGGCCATGTCCTTATTGCCAGGAATCTTCCCTTGCTAAATCTGCATCACCATCAATGGGATGATGTTCTTAGAACATGTGAAGGGCAGCAGCTCTCTCAGGTGCCTCATACAGCAGAAACACTCCTGCCTCCCCTGGCCACCAAACATGGCCTTGGAAGAAATGCCCAAAGTCAAAAAGTCAAACTCAAGCTCATTATCAGCTCCCAGGCAGCTAAATTCAAGAGAACAAAATATTCCCTACTCAGTGCTGGAATTTATCTTCCTGAGCAAGACACTAAAGGAACATGTAGTAAGGAAAAGGTTGGGGACCTTACAGTAAATATTTTGACTATTGTTTGCATCTTCAATATAACTTGAAGATGTAAACAATACTCAAAATTTGAGTATGTGGTTTCAATGAAATGCATTAATTCTGTTAAGTTCTCTAAGTCTCTGGATAAAGTTATTGACACTTATACAGCCTTGTCAGGATTGAGCCAAGTAGGTAAGAACTACAATTTTTTATCTACTGCACAAGGAACTCAAGTATCAATAACAGATCTGGTTGTTCCAGCAAGAACCAAAATGTAACTTATTTGCTGCCTCCAGAAACAAGTATTGGGTGATTTGTTGCATTTTTGTGTCTCACATAAAGTGATTTTTTGTATATCAGAAAGATGCAAATACTTTAAATATTTTTTTTTTACTTCATAATAAAATAACTTGAACATAAAATTACTTACCTTCGTTTTCTTTTGCAAAGAAATAGTCCAATTACAAGAGTAGTGATCAAAGTCACCAGTAGAACAAGAGGAACAATGATTGCTATGCTTCCTAAAACAGAAGGAAATATCATTGAATAATCATGGCTTCACAACTGTAAAACAGTTAAATTCATTAAAAGAGAATAATTTCCCACGCCAACAATGCAATTTCATGTGATGAGCTTCACTCATCAATTTGAGATTTTAATGCTGATCAATAAAAAACCCAAGTTCATTACAGTTAATAGTGTACACACAAGTACTTTTATAAACAAATCAGGAGTTTCCTCTTTTTGGATACCAATATAATTTGGATTAATTCCCTGCCCTCATTTGCAGCAACAGTCCATGAAAATCTGGAATTGCTGAACAATTTGGACTGGAGTGGCATGGCCAGGATCTTCAGCAGTTTAGGTCGTACAATTATTAATTTAAAATATCCAGTAGGCTTAGCTCTGGTTGAAGAATTAATTGGTATTTTAATTAGTATTAATATTATTTTTATTTGTGGGAAAATAAAAAGCAGCCAGCACTCTTCATTTCTAGACGGTTGGTGCATCCCTGCATTTTGCTGCATTTTACTGCATTGTACTCGAGAGCCAACAATTTTGTTATGTTGGTATAGGCAATCACAAAACTACAATAATGCTTAATGCAGCAGAAAAACAGTGCACAGATCAGACAGCAATGTTAAAGGAGAGGAGGGAACAGGGAAGAACAAAATGGGCTTCACATTATTTTGGCAGATAATTTCACTGAAATGAGACTATCTGCAAAAATAAGGTCAGTAACTGTACCCTTATTTCTGAGCCTTGCTTTAAGTATCTGCTCATAAAGAAATACATGCAACAAATAATTTCATGTTATAAATACAGGACTTATAAAAGCTGCAATCCAGCATAAAGCCAGTGTGGAGAGGCATATATTTTCTTTAATATCACAATCCTTAACTGGTGGAAAACAAAAATATTGCTGGTTGTTTCACTGACAACATTTATTGATTTATTAAAAAAATAAGCTGCTGGCAGTGTCTGCTCTGCATTAACCACACTCTAAATAAAGAACTGAGAACTGCTTTGAATTCTGCCTGAAGGCTTTCTGCCTGAAAGCCAAGTCAGGTTGTCAGAGACACGAAATGAAGTACTGAATAAAAACTTGAAGCATCCTGAGTTCACTTCAGCTTATGAAGATTCTGCATGTAAAGGATATTACAGCAAGGCTCTTTTAAGAAAACATTTGCTAAATAACTGCCTTAAGTTCTATCTAGGTGCCAAAAAAAAAAGGAAAAAAAATAGTTAATTTTGTCTTGGCATGTAAACATTTCAGAAAAAAACCCTGAAAAGTTTCATCTAACCACCGAGCTGACCTGAATAGCAGGCAGCTCATTGTGCTGCTCCACTTGGGCTAAATGTGACCAGGGCAGGTACAGCAGGGCACCAGCAGCACACTCAGCACTCTGCAGGCAGCCTTGGCCACTTTCAGCTGCCAATACTGCAGCAATGCCATCCTTTTATGCTTTCAGAGGTGTTTAAAAACAATTCAGCAGGAGCTATTCTTACTTTCGGGATGATGTTCACAGTAGGTAAAACTCAGCCCTCTGCAGATGGCCAATACAAAAGTTATGCACTACTTACAGGTCTATTTTTGATGCTTTCAGTAGGATTTAAATGGTCAGAGGTCTCCCACTAGCTCCCTGCACAGGGCTGATATGGCCAAATGCTGTCACTGGATATTCTTTTCTTTAAAAAAGCGTAGCTAGCCCTTGGAGCAGGGAGTGCAAGGCCTAAGAACTGCTTTGTGCAACACCAAATGGCAATCTAAAAGTTTAGAAATATTTACCTTTTTTTTTTTTTAAGAAAAATATGCCAGTAATGAGCATTTTTCATGACATAAACTCACATTTTAAGATAGAACAAGGGTTATATTTTTAAAGTGAGCCAAATTTGCTAAGTGACAGCAGTGATAGGAGGTACTTACTGGTGCTGATGTTGTCAGACTTGCTGCTTTTGGGAGCTGGCCTCTCACACTGTGTGCCTGACCAGTTGGCTGAGCATCTGAAAGGATCCAATTACGGTGGGAAAGTTAAAAAATGTCAGCTATTAACACAGCAGCCCATGAAAGAGACCGCCAGCATCTTCTCAAGAGCTACATGAACCACAGCAGTGCCTCTACAAAACCAACAAGAATCCTCATGGAAGGAGTCAGCAGGACCCTGCCACAGCACTGACAGCACTCAGAGTGGGGATTTAGTTTAAACCTACACCTTTGTGTGTTTGGTTCCTGTTATTATCACTGCAACCTCAATTCCAGAGTTCTTTTCTAACTTCTCAAATAATAAAACAAGGTTAATCAAAGGTATATTAGCATTTTAACTTCTGAAACCTTGAACTTTATAACCAGAGGTTTATTTGCAGAAGTATAGCCGTGTGTGTGTGTGTGTGTGTGTGTGTGTGTGTGTGTGTAAGCAGGCCTGAGAGTCAAAGAGTAAAGAGTTTTCCTAAAGGGACAGGAGCATCTCCTGGCCTCAGAAAGCCCTAAATACCATTTATATTCAGAATATGTGTTCCAGGAGCCAGGTGCCTGGATTATTCACAGCTATTCTACTCTAATTTCCTTGTGTGAATATCAGTATGCAAATAGTTCCTCAGCTGGGACTCAGAACACTCTCCATGCACACAAGGAAACACAAGGAGTCCATGGAAGCAGACTCAGCAAATCCATCAAAAACAGAAGCAAATACCTGAATGAAATTCAATTGCTTATTCAACCTGCTGTAAATATGATTAAGTTTACTACAGACCCTCAAAGTCTCCTTGTGGAAATGGCAGGAAGTAGTCACTTTTCATCTGTCTCTGTTGCATATTGTGCAATGAATCATGTTTTTTCTAAGTCTTTTTGAATTATTTATGAATTTCAACATCAGTTATCTTCAGGGAGGTGCAATAGAGCGTTACCCTCATACAGTTCCAAGAACTACTGCTATCTGATGCCTTCCTAAGGATTTCATAAATTGCAAAGTTTACAGCTGGTTATGCTTAACAACTGATGTTGCTCTATAATAAAAGAAGTTTTGGAAACACACCAAATATTCTAGACAAAGCAATGCCATTCTCAGAGAGGAGCCCTGGGCAGCTGTGCTGGCGATGCTTTGGGCTCTCTTCTGTCTTTGCAGATCACTGCAGAAGACTGGCTCGTTTCTCTCCTTGCTCCTAAGCCTATTCCAGCACAACCTGACATTCAGATAAACCTCTTTACTAGGTTTCATATTAAGCTTGAACTTCTTTTGGAAAGTTAATTTAATTTTTGGTAGGATACACTATGAAATTGCTTAAGCTCTACAGAGGGTCTTTAGAAGCATTATTGATTTTTTAAAATATATTGATTATTATTGCTAGTTGATTCATATATTGTCACACACTAGCTAAATTGCATTATAATTTAGAAGTTCTTCATGTTCATTGAAATAAGTTTGCTTACTTAAATAAATATGGCAAATACACACTTAGGTTTCCTCACTGTAAAGAACCCCCAATTCCTAATTACACACATGTTTCACAATGATATATTTTATAACTGAACCTGCTTACCATCACTTCAGCACACTGCAAGTCACAGGGAACACAACTTTAATCTTTCAAAAGATGCATCTGTTCCTTTTTCTTTCCAGATCTCTTTTTAGCAATTATGTAAGATAAAAATGCTTGCACTGACAGCTTACCTTACTAAGATACTGTTCAAGGAATTTGCTTTTTAAAAATATCAATTTTCGACATACAGCTGCTAAATAAGTGTCTCCATTCTTGTAGAGAAACACCATATATCTTTATACTCAGAATATTCTACTCAGCTGTTGGCACATGACAAACATGAAACAAAGTCTTTATATTTCTTCCTGATATTTTGCATCATTCCTGCTCAGCATTCAGCTCATGCAATTAAAACTTGTGATGACAGGCAATTTGAATTTAATACTACACTAGTGAAGGGAAAAAATATTTTCGAGTTAGACATATCTAACTTTGCAACTCAATTCTTATATTAAATGTTTCAAATGCTTCCACTGTATATAAAATCATTATGATAAATCTGTCATAAAAAGAGTTTAGAGAACATAAGACAGTGAGACTAGCAAAAGGATCACCATGAAGCATTCAAGTACAAGCTCATGAGAAAATTGTATAATGTACAATTACATTCTTCAAAACCTTATAGCAGACATGATATCAAAACAGCCAGTGAAGAAAAAAATTCCTACAGCTAGATATGCAGTAAACAGAGGAAAAAATAAGGCAAACATATTAAAAGTTCTTTACCTATCTTGTCATTCTAATTGCAAAAAATCAGCAATATTGAAACACCTGAGGCATTTGATAGAAGTCTCATAAAAACATTGTTAGTTGCCACTATATTTTAATTTTTTTTCCAAATGCTTGCTTTCTCCAATGAACTTAAAAGAGACTGAAGCTGGAAGGATGGCAGTCATTTCCTTCTGCACTTTGAGGTGAAATGACTGCCCTTTGATGGTCCAGCAAGGAACTAGAGGCTTGTCTTGGGCAGACAAGAAGGAGGAGGAGAAAAAGGAATAAAGCCCAGGGGAAAGGGATGTTTTCTGCAAGGGAATTTCACAGAGAAAATCAGCCACGAGCAGGCACATGAATAATGATGGGGCTGGGACATGACAACTGTTCATGCAGGAACATGGGAAATGAGCAGATCTTCGCCAGTTTTAGTTGTCTGCAGAGAAAAATTGCTCTTAATAACAGCATTTTCTGATGTCAGGACATTTAAATTCAGACTGTTGAGTTCCTAGCATGGGAACTGACTCCTGGTTGAGTTGATGTGCAGTGGTTTGTCCTTTCCCAAACTCTTTGGTAGCAGGAGCTGTTCTGTGCCATTTTCAGGGGCTGTGTGGTCAGACAGGACATTTGCAGTACTGTCACAGACACATTTTCTGAAAAATCCTTTCCTTAGGAATTTTTCTCCTGAGAAGCTGAGAGGCCTCAGGAACAAAATGTACACAATGGTTATCTGCTGCTGTGGAATGCAACAGGTGGATCTGTGATTGGTCTCATGTGGTTGTTGGTAATTAATGGCCAATCACAGCCCAGCTGGCTTGGACTCTCTGTCCAAGACACAAACCTTTGTAATTCATTCTTTCTTTTTCTATTCTTAGCTAGCCTTGAGATGAAATCCTTTCTTCTATTCTTTTAGTATAGTTTTAATATAATATAGATAATATAATAATAAATCAAGCCTTCTGAAACATGGAGTCAGATCCTCATCTCTTCCCTCATCCTCAGACCCCTGTGAACACCGTCACACAGTACGAGCAAACAAAAAGGCATTAACGAAGCAGAACCACATAAAGCCACTTTGTTTCATCAAAGATGTTCACATCATCACAAACTCAGGAGAAAGAACAGTGGAAATGCCTGATTTGAGTCACTCCCAGACAAATACAGATGGAAGCAGATGGGGAAGCTGACAGTGAGGGACAGGCTGGAGTCAGCTGAGTGGTGCAAGGTGCTGCAGAGAACATCTCAGGTGCAAATCTCCAGCTCCCAGCAGAACCAGAGAGAGATCAAAGAGCAGCAGTTCCACAGGGGATGGCCATATGAACACTGAGAGTGAATAAAAGTAAAAAATAAAGGTTGCACACGTTCTGCTGCCAAGGTCATTAATAAAACTGCTGCAGCTCTCTCTGCAACCATTTAGTTCCTCATTTATAAAGAGATGAGTGCTTGGGAAGTGCCTCTGAGGTACTGAATGCCTGTGACATGGGAATTATCTATTTTGAGGAAACAGCATTGCCAAGAGAGACGTTTTAAAAAACTTTCAACTGAGGTTATGAAGGTGTTGCACTTGGAGCAAGGAATGTTTAGACTGGAGATATTTACATTTCTGATCATGCTGTTATTACAGAATCCATTCATGACAGAAAATGGCTCTCTTGTCTATTTCTGTATAACCCTTACAGGTCAGTGTGAGCAAACTTTCTAGACTCTATTATTCATGTATTTGACCATTTGACTATGAAAGGACTGAGTAAATAGGAAAAAAATATAGTAAAAAAAGGGCTAATTTGGTGGCAGTGTGCAATTTTTTAAAAAGTTTGTTTCTCCTTTATTCTCCCTCTTTGTGCCACAGGCATTGTCATAA
This sequence comes from Camarhynchus parvulus, assembly GCF_901933205.1. Lineage (NCBI taxonomy): Eukaryota > Metazoa > Chordata > Aves > Passeriformes > Thraupidae > Camarhynchus > Camarhynchus parvulus. Next base: position 32,817,950 of record NC_044577.1, read on the forward strand.
AAATATAATATAGAAGGCATAACATGCAGTTAAAAGTGCTTTTGTAGACAACTGTTTTCCAACTCAATATAGCAGTGCAGATCCAAAAATGACAACATTGAAAGATTAGTCTAGAGGTGTAAGTGAATCTGTGGAACAGTCTTTACAAAACAGAGGTGGAAGGGGAACTGAAAATGTTTCTTAGCTAAAAATGATATTTCTTCATTATACAAAGTAATTTTTTTAACTTTGCTTTTCCTTTTGGTCATTATATAGCAATATATACTAAAACATCCTAATGAAATTATCTAGCCTCATTATTTTAAGAATTAAAATTTCACTGGAACTTGTGTTATCATTAATATTAAAACTGTAAGACGAGAACATCTGGATTACAGATATTTACTATCTACATTAAATTGCATTGAAAGAGAGAAATCAAAATTCCCTTTTCCCCCAAAACTCTGTAGGATGCCAGAGGATGATAAAAGCCTTGCACTAAATCAAATAATTAAACTATTACTTATAATAAATTTAGGAATACTTCTGCAGATATGCATTGTTCATTCAGGGAGCTGATGTAATACAGTTAAATCCACTGATTAACTCTCTAAAGTAAAGCATTTTCATAACAAAGACCAAAAATCCCACCCCAGGACTGATCAACAATTGCACATTCTGCAGCTTCCCCTCTATTGTAGGGTTTCATTATTTTCAAGTAGTAACTTTTCCATGGTCATTCTATACATGAAAAAACCACATTTTGGTAGTTTTGTCTAATGAGCATCCCTCAACATCATAAAAGGAAAATAATGCAGAAGCTAGGGGATACAAAATTTATCTTTTAACTTTTTACCTGAAAATGAAACACAAATTACCTTGCAATCCAATACATTCAGAATAGGACAATTACATCATTCAAAAGCAGGCAAAAAAATAAAAACAATTCTTTTCAGGAACACCAAAAACCCCCTGAAATTTCGTCAAAATATATGTGGAAAAAAAAAAGAAGTGACTTTAAAAATTAATTTTAATTTGGGCATGAGATTACTATGTACAAATGATTATTCACAGCTGCATGATGTTCATTGTAAGGAACAATTTCCATATGCAACTCAGCCTCACTCATCCCAAGGTAAGAAAAAGAAGCTGAGAGTCATTAACCACCATGCAATTAGCAACATGTGTACAGTACAGAAGATATACAAATACTAAAAATAATAACAGAAAATATATAAAAGCATGTCCAGGTGACTACTACTGTAATTACACTGAGCAAGAAAACAAAAGGAAAAGAGGTTGAAATGGTAAAACTAAAAAAAAAAAATATGAGAAAAGTCTGTGTAAGTAGGCAGATAAAAACCAAAGCATGTTTTTCCCAAGCAGTGATATACAGCACCAAATATTATACAAGTTTTATCTGAACAATTTTAAACTCATGGACAAAGGATATCTGCATTACAGCCTAGTTAGTAAATGCCCCATGAAAAAGATACATATTCCTCTTTTCCAAGATCTTAACATTTCCTCCTCTGACAACCACTCTTCAAACACCTGTTTTCATTTGGTTCTTGAACTACTACTAGTTTGTGGTACAAAGTGGATAAAAGATCTTTTATCATACAAAGGCATAACCTGTGGATTATATTCAGTTTTGAGATATTTATAACAAAGATATTTTTAGTTGAAAAAGAAAGCTCTCAAAGGACTGGCAGAATGCTGTGACATTCCTGTTGCAGTTGCAATTGGGGAGCTCATTAAATATACCCCAGGAAATCATATGGAAAGCATTTATTGCAGGATACTTGATAAAATTTGCTGGTATGTGCTGCCTCTCAGGGTTACCAGGGCTTTCTCTTGGTCAGGCTTTTCAATCCTGTGACTCTTCTACACCACAGAGGCTTTTTCTACTCAGCCTCCAGAAAATGCCAGTCAGGGACTGCAGGCTGTGGTTCCTTTCTTGTCCACAACTGGACCATGGATTAACTGTTTTTTGAGCAAAAGTTTGGTTTAGTGATGAATTTATTTATTATAAACCTGCGTGTAAATGTAGCACTTGCACAGCTGCATGTGCACTTAAATAAAAACTGTTCATATTGGAAAATTTTTCAACAGGAAAGGAATGCCAGGAGGAAGGCTCAGCATCACAGGAAGCACTTGAGCTGCAGGGGAGCTCCTCCATAAAGAGGAATGCACTCTTTAATTCCTGAATTCTGGGACCTAAACACACACACACATCTGCACAGGTGCTCCTCCCCACACTCTCCCCTCACACGGTGCCTCTCTCCAGCCTCCTGGGTATAAAGCTGGCAAGAACAACCTGGAAACACTGGACCAGGTTTCCTAGAGAAGCTGTGGCTGCCCCATCCCTGGAAATGTCCAGGCCAGGCTGGGTGGGGCTCTGAGCAGCTTGCTCCAGTGGAAGTGTCCCTGCCTGTGGCAGGAGGGCTGGAGCAAGATGAGCTTTAAGGTCCCTTCCAACCAAAAGCATCCTAGGATTCTGTAAGAACAGCCCTCCTGCTTGTTTCACTCCTGCAGGAACTGTTTTTCCTAATTTATCCATGTCTGCACTTCCAAGTTCAAACTTTGCAATCAGTTTTAAATAATTCCACAATTTGTTCTCTCCCCAGTTGTTCACAGTCCTTAACCTGTTACCTGACCAAAATTCTCCATTAAGAAATTAAGTTATTTATTCTTTCTCCACCCTTCACTTTTCTTTCCTCTGTTACCAAACTCAGGCTTTCTTCCAAGCTCCTGCATGGTCTGTGCCTTCTCATTAACTCTCCAGGGTGACTTATTCTTCACTACAGAGGAACTGATGTTTGCTCTAATGTTGAAATACAACACACACTTGAATCCCTCTGAACAGTTAGCACATCCAGCCACAGGCAAGTAATGCAATGCTGTACTTTGGCTTCTGATTTTTATATTTCTAGAATGCCTAGGGGAGTTGTGTAAGGGGGTTATGATTTGATCACATTTATTTTCAGATAATAATTATAGAACACATCCGTGTGCAGGTACAAATACCAATAGTAATACACAAAGAAAAAAAAAAGGAGTTCTAGCAATATATAGCTATGATGAAGGTATAAAAGAAACAAAGCTGAGAGAGAGCAATATTCTGTGTTAAAGATTCTGTAATGAAAGTCCTGCCCATTTACCAACCAGACTCACTCTTGAGTACTTGGAAGTTTCAATTCTTTCCAGTTCTCTTCACTGGTATCATACAAGGTGTAATCTTTCTCTAAACCCTGCTTCTCTTGGAGGGATGAATATACAGGTGGGTAATTAGTGAGAAGGAAACAGAGACATAAATAAAGGTATTTATTTAAAGACAGACTGATAGAACAGATGGAATGAACAGTTTGTGAAATACAGAAAAAAAAAGCATTTCTTGATTATTTCCCATATGAATCTGATCTCCTGATCATTCTTTTTTTCAACTGATTTGTGAATTTACTGGGGCAATTCAGGCATATCTCACATGCCTCTCGTCTTATGCACATCACACACAGACCCACCCATTAGTGAGCAGTACTAAAGAGATCCTTGAAAACATAGCATGGGAATATTAAAATGGCAGTAACTATACAGAAAATTACACTACTTTAAGACACCCTAAGTGGAACATTTTTCAGAAAAGGCCATTACCCCAAATTTTAACATTCTGAAATTCTCTCACAACCTTTGTATCTGAGCAAGAACAATTATGTGGGGGAGAGGGGGAATAACAATCATCACATACCTAAAAATAATGTGAAGAATTAATAATCTAGATTGCATAGAAGTCCAAAGAGAAATCACAGCAGATTCTGTGTATTTGAAACCAGGACAGAGCTTTCACTGAAACTGGCAATAGCCTTCATAAAACCTCCTTTTGTTTGGTGGCTTATATGAAGGCACAGCAAGGCCTTAATTCATTCCTAAAATGGTGAGGTGAAAACCACAACTTCTCCTTCCAGACTGCAACTGATATTTAGGTCATTTAGTGCATTCACCACTAAAAAGACACCTTGAGACAGGAAGATAAAATAAAAATGTGTGCTAGCAGTGCAGGCTGCTGAAAGGAGAATCTGTTCTTACCGGCTTAGAGTTGCTCTATAATTATGGCTTTAGGATTGCCCTTTGGAACTGCTAAATCTTATTCTCTATTGTCTTTACTGAATGATAATAAGGGCATGATTATGTGTAAAGTTTGCATTCTCAACTGATGCTGACTGTGAGAGAGAGCAGAGCTCCTGTTGAATGACAATAAACCCAGGCATCTCCTATTTCTTCTAAAAATCACCCGCTCCCCAATTAGAGACTGCTTTAGAAAAACATTGACCTGTGGACAAGTGGGTCCTGGAGCATTTGAGAGAAAAAGCAGGAAAGGTACATCCAATATGTGACTTTATAGGCAGCAGTATGTTCTTAGGGCTGCATGATTCTGAAAACACAAGTATGATACATGGAGATACAAAAAGTTCCAAGCACCCTGTCCCACACTCTGCTGACCACTCCACACTCTTCCAACTGGCAGAAGTTGGTAGTTAGGACATTAATCTTGTTTCCAGTGGATTTATGGTACCTCAAGCCAGAGCGTATCATTACACGAGAACAAAAGCAACTGAGACCATGTTTAAAAAAAGAATTAGATTATTCACCCTAAGCAGTCACTGTCTTTGCTACCCACCAGACACCCACATCACTTTCCCACAGCACTCTGTGTTTCCATAGATCATTCACTGAGAGAAGTTTAAATCTGTGTGAATTTAGCACTTTCTCCCAAGCCTAGGTCTTTGGTTCATGATTTCACTACTGACTTTTGCATCACAACCACCAAGTGAAGCTTGTTCATCTGACAGGTGTTTTGTATCTCTCTGTACATCCGCCTTACAGGATTTTCAAAGAATAAAGTTGTTTCTTTTCCTGATGAAGATTAAAATTTTCTCTTTAAGAAAGAGACCTAAAATCCTCTAGAAAAATAGAGAATACAAAGGTAATTTTCTTTTTTAACCAGAGAAGTCGACATTATGATGTAGCTCATATACTTTTGTTTAACAGTTTCTATAAAATTTCTATAAAAATTAACATCAAGACTTATAAATACAAGCTTCATTCCTGAAGTAGCACCTAAACAGCTGTTCTGTTCCTTTCCCTGTTTAGATAAGAAATAGGAAGTCACACTACAGAACATGTGCAATATCACTGCTCACTAAACTTTATGCTATGTAGGATTAACTTGGTAAAATATCTCAAAACATGAGCAATAGAAGCCATGTGGCATTTTCAGGTTTTTTTCCCAATTTATTTAGTAAAATAAAGCCTTTTATTTCTTCCTCTGATGATACACACACTCCAAATGTATTTTTAAATATACTCATCAGTGCAACTCTCAAAGGGTAAGTGTGTATTATAGAAATGGTCCCCCAGATTAAGTATATATTGTGAAATGTATGTGAATGTGCATGACTTGAACCAATGAACCGTGGCCTGGAATGATGTCACAGAATGTGCAGCATTAAGTGGAAGGTTAAACCTACTTGCATCTCGGTTCATTAAACGCGGTTAAAGTGCAAATTCCCTCATTCTGACAGTAGTAATCACAAGGGTTCACTTTCTGGTCACAGCGCTGACTTTTAAACCCCACAGAGCATCTGCAGAATTTCAGTAAAATAGACCTACATAAATATTCTGCCTTGTGCTGGACAGATTTCAAACGCGTTACACACAACAACGGCAAGACACGCACACATACACGGGCACACACCCACAGAAGACAAAACCAATATTTTCTTCTCATGGAAGGCCCATCTGACAACACTGAAAAGTTTGCTCATGACTGATGATCAAGCAGTTTTTAAAACAATGGGCCTATGCTGCCTGAAGGGATCTCAGAGTGTTGTTGTCAGATGTACATTTCTATCGACTGATCCAGATTGCAATGGCCTTAAAATGGTCATTACCACTTTCTTGGCATTGTTAGGGGTGTTGGTGTATGCTGCAGCATTTATGTATTGTAAATCCACACACAAATTAAAACACAAAACCTTTTGGTTTTTTTGGTTTTTTTTTTTTCCTTGAGATGCTATGGTGTTCCATGTGAATTGAGAAAAAACATGAGAGTTTTATAAGAAAAAAAAATAATGAAAAGTCACAAGCTTCCAAAATAGCATTCTAGGTGTTTAAACAAATGAATCACCAGGCTTAATCAGCATATTTGGGCCTTACATATCACAGCTATGACACTCTCCTTTTGTCAGGATATATCAGTCTCTGGTCCTCAACTAAAGACATTTAAGGAGGCACAAATAACAGGCAAAATGGTAAAAACAGGAAAAAATAATAATAAAGGAGAAAAATAAGCACCAAAATACTTCCAAATGAATAAGGGCTACCATGCAAAACTAAATTACATTATCTCCAGCCCTGAACCTGCAAACATTGAAAAATTTTCAGTGGTAGTGCCACTACAATTGTGTGTCCTTTTTCTCAAGCAGAAGGGCTTCAGCTCTCACAGGGAGGAACCCTTGGCACTTCTCTTCCACTGGTCAGACTAACAAAATCTTGGCATTTATGAAACTCCTTTGAGAGTCTGAATAAAACTCTCTTTCAAGATCACCTGCATCAAAACAAAATGAAGGAATGGCTGTATCTTTATTCACAAAGTTGTGGTGCCAGATCCCTTTGGGCAACAATTTGCTCATGTCACCCAGGGAATGAGACACTCATGTCCAATTCTGTCTTCCAACACCTCTCTCTCCCAGCCTGGAGGATGCTCTGAGCTCCAGGTTGTTTGGAGAAGTGGAAGACCATTGTGAAATGAATATTTTAAGGAAAAAAAAAAAAAAAGAATTTGACTAGGTAGCTCAGAGTAACTGAGAGCTGGAAAGAAATTAATTTCTTGCTACAGTGACTACTTCAGTATTTTATATTGAGCAGCTGAAAAAGAAGATACACCATAGCTCTCAAGAAAGGAGTAGAATGTAAGCTTTTCTGCTTGCAACAGTATTTCACTTCTAAGCTATAAAATACCAATTTCTTTTGCATTTTATGTCTGAGTTTAAGAAAAGCACCCTGAATTACTCTCTTGACCATGACACAGGAGGAAGAGCACAGTCTCACCCCAGAACAGCTGCAATACTCTGGGTAGTGGGAAGGTGAGGGCAGAAATATGAAATACATGAGCATATCTCCATAAGGGAAATAACACTGACATGATTTTTCCTATTCTCCAGCTATAAGGTGAAGGGTTTTGCCTCAAAATCTGACCATCTCTGTAGAAAAAAAAGACTTAATCCACCTCTGAGAAGCAGGACAGGCAATCTCGACTTTCCATTCCAGAAAAAAATGCCTGAACAGACCTAAAATTACTATAAGTCTCCAAAGACATATCTTTGTATCTATATGCATTCACAATAGAGCCCTTACTTCTAAATTTCAACGCACATTTTGCAACAAGGTATGCAAAGTATGAGGTCACATAAACAGCTAGAAAACAAACAGTGTAAGTTGAAACTGCAACCAGCACATTATTCATCCTGGAGAGACCAAAAATGCAGACACATGCACAATCATTTTATTATTGGTAGTCACACAGGCATTATAATGATCTGCAGGAGACAGGATACTCACAGACAGACAGGTATATTTGTCTCTGGGTCCAGCTGACAGGTGCCACCATTGTAGCAGTAGCCATCACACAGCTGACAGGTGGAGGCAATCTTTCCATTAGTGCAACTGCCATGGTCAAAAAATAGAAAAAAAGAATAAAAAGCAAAGTGTAATCAGTATTTCTGTAAATCTGAGCATTTCATTGTAAAATCAGTATTTTAATATACTATTATAAGATCTACTGATTGAAACAATTCTGGGTTTCTCGTTTGAAAAGTTAGCACGGGCAGTGAGATTATTGCGCAATATATAAATAATCTTTCTTTTAATGAAAATTAACTATTAGAATACAAAGCAATCACTCAGCAATAGAGCAGCACGTTACCTATGTCTCCACCAGTATTTAGTATGTCTCTATCACTGTCACAGATAATGCAGAATTTCCAACAGTGAAGAACAATGAAGAAATTTCAACGCTATAGAAGAACGCCATTGCTAACTTGATTAATTTCAGTGTTTCCAAGTGAAAAGCCATTCAGTTTCCTGTTATATTGTGCTTCCTCCAGCGAGGAGTGCTCCATGAGCTGGTTTTGAAAGCCAGGAGCCAGCTGGTTTGGTACGGGCAGGAGCCACACAGAGGAACTGATGTGACGTGACCGCTCCAGGGACAAACTACGGCGCCGGACACGTAAAGGACAACGCAGTAGAACTGCTGTTAAATGTGGGATTTGGAACAAAACCTCTTTCCCCGCGCACACACTCACTTGCACACTACGTCACTGCTGTCCTTGTTTGTGATGCAGTGTCCCCCGTGGCAGCGGGTGCACTTGTCCACCTCGCACTTGGGGCCCTCGAAGCGCGTGGGGCAGACGCATTCCACGCGGCCGTCGGCGGAAATCGTGCACGACGGTTCGGAGTTCACGCAGTAGTGGTGGCAGACATCTGAAACAGCACCAGGCCTAATTACTAAAAGACATTAAGGAGCATTATAGAAATAAATAATACATTGCTTTCATGTTTTGAAAGGTACTGTAATAAAAACAAAATGGAAGCTGAAGACAGTGACTCACTGGCAACCACAGGAATAGAGAATACCCCATAAACAGATATATAATATATTAACAATGTAATCTTGGGAAGTGAAATGGAAGTATAAACTCATAAGAGGGTTTTTTTTTCCTTTCTAGTTGTCTAACCATTTATGGCATCATTCCACATAATATAAAGACTCCTGATGAGAAAAGCAGAGCAATGTTAATGTATTTAATGGGACGTTGGCTGAATAAAAATCTTCTGATACATTCACATTACCATTAACAGCATTATGCTAAACTGAAATTGAAACGATATTTTGAAATAATTAAGTTTTATTTTCATTTATCCACATATTAAAATTTCATGAAGTTCTAATAATAATATATAAACACATAATCCATAAGTTCTACAAAGTACTACAAACAGCTATAAGCTTTACAGACTGTGCAAGACCCCATTATGGTGTTTAACTGTTTAAACGCCACTAAGACTGAGATTTCAAGTAGTGAATTCTTTGACTCTTCAGAACCACCAGTAACTGCCTCAGTTTTCATCCCTCTTAAAAAATCAAATTGCCTAACTGAAGACGGTTCCAAGGGCTACAAAATACTGGCATCCTAACATTGTGGTTAATTTTTGTTTATGTGGTAGTGACAACTTTATTTCGTGGTTTGTTTTTTTTCTTTAAAGTCATCATTTAAGCTCCTTAATGGGCAGGGATACCTTCCACTATCCCAGGCTGATCCAAGCCTCATCCAACCTGGCCCTGAACACTTCCAGGGATGGGGCAGCCACAGTTTCTCTGGGAATCACTTGTGAGGATATCTCAAAGTCAGAAACACATTTTGCCAATGTTACTCTGAGCTGCTTTTCCTCCTCTCCAAGGAGAGAGTACTGCTGGAAGAGTTTTGCTGAGGGACAGAGCATGGCTGTTGGAGGAGTTATTTCTGCTTGAATATTCATTTTATGTCTCCACTGTCTGTGCAGGCTGTAGGCTCAGCTGCTCAAGGAATTAGCAACAAGAGCAGCTTAAAAAATGCTAAATGAAGTTGTTCATTGTTTCTTGTTCCCCAGTTCCAGGTATGGAATGGCAATTTGCAGCAGGGGGCCTGTTTTTGGAACAAAAACTACTGCAGTTTCAAAGCTAACACTGAGAGTGATTTTATGTGTAAGTGCAGTGCAATGGGCATATGTTTGCATGCACATTACGATTAAAAAAAAAATCCAAAACCAAAAAACACAAATATGTAGGAGTAGGAAGATCATATGTCAAAACAATTATTAGTTTTTAGGATTGATCGCAGCCACAAACACCTGTAGTCATCTGCAGTATCTAAAATGTTTATGTAACATTTGGGTTGAAATGACAGAAAATTACTTCTTTTTTCTCCTAAAAAAAGGGATTTCAGTTTCAGAGAAAGTCACAGCTTGTGGGATCACCATATCCACTTTGAATGATTGTAACTGCATGAAAATGTTTCCTATTTTTAAGGTAGTTTGGGCCTTAAATGATACAAGAAATGAACTTTAGCTACTCTGTGTGTCTTTTTTCTGGAATTTAAAACAGGGAGCTACATTCAAATACATCAGATTTATGTGTATTTAATAACATGCACAGTGTTAGTAGAATTCTATGTAAATTCAGTCACTTAAATTTATTTCAGCCGTGCCAGTGCCTTGACACGGAGCACTCATTTAGGTTATTATCCCTTATGTGAACTAATCACAGGAGAAACTCTGCATTGGGTAATTGGAGACGATAAGTGTGGGGAAAATGAGGTCTTTGCAAGCTGGTAATACTGCAAGCAAATGTCTTCTCCCTGCCATAAAACCCTACTAATAATATTTTAAGCTTGGGAGCAGGAGTAAAATACCTACACACATTCATGTGCCATCCTTTGCATATGAACTACCTTCAATCACAGCAAAGACAGACTGAAAAAGATGTCTGGGAGGCAACCAATCTTTGCAATAATGCCATATTAATGTATTCCACCTGGCATACAAAGTGAAGGTAATTAATAAAGCAAAACATGTGTGAATAAAGCAAAAAAAAAAACCAGATACAGCTTTATATACACATTATTAACTGTAGACTGGTATAATAGCACAAAACTTACACTAAAAGATTCTAAGACTTTCTTTTTCCCCCAAAAGACTTAAGTTTTAAATCAGCAAAAGCTTAATTTTATTTTGTATTTTATAATGTTTTCAAGCCTCTGTATTGTGGCAGTTTCCCAGACAATCCAAATCTGATAATAAGCACTGTTTAAAAAGTACCCCTAAATTCCTCAATTTACATTTAAATTAATTCTCTTAAAAAAAAAGGATGTTTGCAGAAGCATTCAACTAGAAACAATTTGTTTGGTTTTGGGTAAGCCTCAAGTAAATATTTTTCCTTAATCTGTGTGTCTGTCTGTGCATGATTTATGTGCTATACTATTTTCAAATACCCAATTGTGTTTGCAGATACTTATTTGTGGATTCATGCAGTTTGTTTAATACCAAGGGGGAGAGAATCACAATTACTGCTGGTTTTCCATTCAAAGGTTTCAATTTATTTCATAGTCTCCCAACTGGAAATATTTTCAGTTTACTTCAGTACAAATCCTATTTAAGATACACACTATCCCTTTCCTTGTCTGACAGACCTTTCTCTAAAACTAAATGCTTGTTTATATTGTAGATAATTCTAAACCAGTGCTTTAGAACAGCTAATTTCCCATCCATTTTTTTCTTAAATCAAGCCTTCTTCAGGAAATTCACTGAAGGTATATAAGAGATGATGGCTTTCACATTTAATGTTCTCTGACAAGCACTGTGACAGTCTAACAAGGCTATGACAGTCCTTGCCTTTAGAAAGTTACACTCAAAGAAAAGCAGGAGCAGAAAAAAGGAGATGATTAAAAAACATTATCCAAATCTCAGTAAAATAATTTGTTCTAACTTAAGGAGGTTGCTTGTGAATCATAATTTTTGAAAAGACATGGGGAAGACAAACTGTTGTTTTTAAATGAGTGACCAAATGAAGAAATTTAAGATTACGCTAAAATGTCTTGAGTTACTGAAAAGAGATAATAAAAGAAAACAAAAGCATGGCAAGGAAATAAATATAAATGAAGTGAGAGCAAAATGCTTACTAGTTGATAATCTACTTTTCTTGCTCCGCTGTTAAAGAAGTGAAAAATTAGAGGACATTGTAGAGAGTGAGTAGAGCCTTTCTAAGGGCAAGGAAACCTTCAGGAAACTATCTCAATGAGAAGAGACTGATGGGTCAGTGGAATGAAAAAACAGGGAGAAAATCAGATACAAAAGACAGAACTTAAGTCCTGAGAACTAAACAAGAGTAACATTCAGAAATCCTTTACAGTTCCAACACCAGGGTGGGGCAGAAACCATACTCAGGGTAATCTCTGAGCAAGCTGAAGGAAATACAGCATTGTGAAACTCAAAGCTATCCGCAAAGTGCTGCTTGCTGGGGTTAGAAATTGAAAACAAAGGAGCAGTTTAAAACATTTTTTTGTCTGCAAAGATTAGGGGCACCAGAAGGTTCTTTAACCAACTGTGTCAATTCATTACCAGCATAACAAAACACATGACAAGTTGTAGTAGAAGATTTTAACACAATTATCTCATGGCTACTGACAAAGTCATCTGTCTTGTACCGCTCCACTCTATGGCTTATTCACAAAAAATAACAATAAATCATTCCTAAAAAAGCTCTTTCTTCAGCCGTGTAGAAAGGCAGAAATCTGCTCAAAGATCACCTGAATACAGCAGATGACATTGCCTCAGCAGCACGAATAATCTGGGGCTAAATTTAACACCGTAAAAAAAAACCACCCACGCGGGGTTTAAACTTCCACCGCGTGGAGATTTTCCTGCAAACCCAGATGGAATAATTTGTGGGGATTACTTACAGTACTGGCACCTGTCTCCTGTGTACTCGGGCAGGCAGGCACAGAAGGGCTGGTTGCCAGCAGTGACACTGCAGGTGCCCCCGTTCTGGCAGAAGCGCTCGCACACGCTCTGGTTGCAGCGCGGCCCCGTAAAACCCAGAGCGCAGCTGCACGTCGGCCGGCCTGTCCAGAACAGAGAAAGCTGTTTTATGATAAAAATAAATACAAATTGAAACGACAATCAGCACTTTCTCAACACAGGTTTATGGTAAGAGTAGGAGGTTTCAATGTTCCAGCCCAACTGTGTTTCTCTGGACGCTGAGAAAATGTGCCTTTGCAAATATTGATTGAATGCAGAACTTTTGAAAAACTAAATAATGTCTGGGAGTTATGGGCACTCAAAAACTGAATCTGTGCATTTTCACGCTTGTGCATGCGCAGTCATTGACTCTTTTATGAAACAAAGTCATTATTTAAAATATACAATTGTCACCGTGATATTTTCTGAAAAATCCCTTCACTGGGATTTTTCTCCTGAGAAGATGAGAAGCCCCAGAAAAGAAATGTAAACAATAATTATCTGATTGCTTGGAATGTGGTTTGGAGGTTGCTTACCAACAGGTGCATCTTTGATTGGTTTCATGTGAATTGTTTTTAATTAATGGCCAAGCCCAGTCCAGCTGTGTCAGGACTCTGGTTAGTCAGGGGTTTTTATTATTCATTCTTGTCTAGCCTTCTGATGTATCGTTTCTCTTTCTTTAGTATAGTTTTAGTATACAATTTCTTTTAATATAATACAATATCATAAAATAAAAAATCAGCCTTCTGAGAACTTGGAGTCAGATTCTCATCTCTCACCTCATCCTGGGGACACTCATAACACCACAACATACAATCATTTCAAAGGTAGTCCTAAGCAGGAATTTAAGATATGACTGAAATCTTCACGTCATCCTGCCATGCTGGGTTCCTCCAGTTGCAGAGGATAACTGTGTGATCACAATTGGTGTCTCTTCAGAGTACACTACATTATTCTTAAATCTACAAACCTTAAGATATAATCACATGAAAAACAAATATTTACTAATGCACTCATAGCTACACTTTACAGAATGATTTTTAATAAACCACAAGTATCTGTGCCTGCTTTGTGTTGTTAGTCTCCAGATAATGGAGACTGTTACATAAAAATTGCTGTCTGGCATCAGACCAAAGATGCCTGTAACATCAATATTCAATGTCTGAAAAGCAGTTAACACTTGGGGATGAACATTTGCACACAATGAACTCCTAGTCTACAGCTTCTTTTCACAGGATTTTAAAATAGTCTTTAAAACCCAACGCATTTTCCTCCTATGATTCTTCTCTATGGTAGTTTTCCCATTTTTTTTTCCTTATCTAAATCTCATGTCTAAAGGATTTATAGCTTTGTTACAATTCCACTGTTTTATTAAACCCTTCCACTTTCCTGTCTTATTTTCTTAAGGCTTATCTTCTTTAAAATAAACTTCTAGATCCCATTAATGCTTTTCCATGTCCTGACTTTGCTTTTTTATCTCATTTATAATCTCCAGGTAAATGACTTAATGTGTCCAACCAGCCATCTCCCTTCTCACTCCCTAATAAACTGTTCTCATTCTTGATTACCTCTTTCAAGACATTGTTTTTCTCCCACCCTCCTCTTTGCTTTCATTCAGCTTTAAGGATTTTCCTAAATTTATGGAGAACAAAGTTTAACAGTTTTATTTTTCCTGGATTCCCAGGAAGGAAAGAGGTGAAGATTAAGCAGGACCTGAGGACCCTTCTGAAATAAAAGGGCAGACAGGACGGGTTGGAATAAGATGAGCATTAAGGTTCCTTCCAACCCCAAACATTTCATGATTTGGTGTTTATTAAGTTAACTATATAAGGTACTGCATGTGTGATACAGAATCACTGGACTGGAATTACTGGCATAAACAGGAAAAATAACCTCTCAGATTTTACCATTGACAACCCAGTGCATTCACTTTCCCACTTGCCTCCTGATGCTCACCACAGCTGCATCTGAAACTCTGAGATGTGAAACCCTCCTCACCTTGCTCATCTTTCTTCTACACTTAGGTTGCTGTGTTATTGAGTAATTAAGATTAAACTGAGTATTCCACAAACCCCACAATTTGATTTTTCTTCTGGTCTGCCTTTCTTTTAATCCTGTGCAATCATTTAATATCAAATTCTTTGGAGAATTTTTCAATGCAAGTGAAGCACCCAAATACTGTCTCCTCTCTCTGACTCGTGCAGAATGATTTATTCAATCTTTTTCCTTCACTTCTTGCCCTTCTAACACGACACACTTCATGTAATTCTTTTCTGCATTTTCTATTTTAAGCTATGCTAATTTAAAGTGTTTTGCAAATCATCCTAAGGGCCATGAGATCAGTTAGTCTCTTTCTCTAATGAGTACAGCAGGAACAAAACCATTGACCTAAAAATAGCTCCAACTCCTTTAATATGCATCAGCCTGGTTATTCATATCTGTCCCCTGTGATCTAAACATTAAATCAAAGATGTTGAACTCAGATGTTAGCACACATTCCACTTGTTTTTCCCCATGTATACAGATGTATTTAAACTTCTGCCCCCAAGACAGGGGGTTTCACATCATCCTTCATCTGAAGCAGTGTTTCAGTAAAAAAAAAAAAGATAAAATAGTGGTAGAACATTAGAACATAGATCTGGAGGTCTGAAATCAGTTTTCATTATAAATACTCCTCTATCTATTAAAAGGATGAGACAATGATATTTTTCTAGTTTATAGAAAAGATTATTCTGTTCTTTACTAAAGTAGACTTATAAATATGCCAAACTGCTGACAGCTAAATGAAAATTTAATACAGTATAGCCTAAACCCCATTTTTGTCACTCAATTTAACATGACTTTCAGTAATGTTAACAGTCTATTGCCTATTTATACACAGACTGTTGACACCAGACATAATACTAATAATGACATTTTCATTTGCCTTATTCTCATAAATTATTTCTGATACAAAAAAAAAAAAATTGGTTCCAAGAACAGTTTAACAAAACTGCAGCATTAAACAAGGCCAGACAATGCCACAAGGTTTTGTATTATGGAAGAAGAACATAGATTTATGTTTGCAAAGGAAACAGTCATGTAACCATAACCAAATATTCATATTGAAAGGGGTTTATAGAATCTTAAACTGCATCAAATACAGAACAGAATTTAGTAGAATAAAGGAGAATATATTCTGGTGACTCTTAAGAGATAAGTTAATTTCAGCAGTAGGATATGAAAAAATAGATGAAATTTTTGACATAGAAATGAAGCGTAGTTTCGCCCCTTCTTAAAAAAATAAATCATTCAAAAAGAAAAAAAAAAATTAACCAGGGATTTAAAATTTTCAGTGTTCTGTTAGGTTTGGATAGAGAGGCTAGAGTTACTCCTGGTTTGTCAATTTAATTTGCTCCATAATAACTATAATATATAATAACTTTATAATAACTATATATAATAGTTAATAACTTTTTAGTTCTTAAATAGTTTAATAACTTTTTCTATATAATAACTTTCCAAATAAACTTCAAAAATTGCTCAGAAATATCTTGGTTAAGATACTTTCTCTGTAATATGTGGGTGACTTGGGAATTCATTCATATATCTTATGCTTATATTTATATATATTTTCCAAGGATTAGAATTCTAAGGAGATCAATTTTCATTCAAGATATTGCCTAAGCA
Source organism: Camarhynchus parvulus (assembly GCF_901933205.1). NCBI lineage: Eukaryota > Metazoa > Chordata > Aves > Passeriformes > Thraupidae > Camarhynchus > Camarhynchus parvulus. The sequence goes on from NC_044577.1 coordinate 32,834,210, forward strand.
ACAGAGAAATACTCTGCATTTTCAATAACCATATAAAGTTTGAAAAAATTTAAAAAATAATTAAAACCTAGGTCAGTATCATACTTTTGGAAGCTTTCTGCAAGTTTTGAAAACTGAGACCATCCAGATAAATGTCTTCACCAAAACCTACATTATTTATTTCTTCCAGTCACTGGTACATTCACTACCAGAAATGTGTGTTTTGAAGTCCCTATGTGTGAATATGCACAATTAATTTCAATATTTAACTTGCTGTCACTAGTTAAGAAAAGGAGGTGGCTCTACATGAGCTTTCTGCAAGCAGTATCTCGTCCTTTGGAGTTGTTATCAGCAGTCTGTGGGAACCACAATAATTCATTTCTGTGTGGCTGATGAACCATAATTAGCTCTACTGAAACAATCGGAGTGGAGAGAAGCTGCATCATTGAAGATAATTAGTAGGTGAGCTGATTGGGATCTATCCCAACAGCTACAGAGTCTCTCTGTGTTATTGGAAAGGAGAAAATAACAATTTCTAACTATCTCTGAGGAGTCTCAGGGACTGCTCTTTCCAGTGCTGGTGCTGGTGCTGGTGCTGGTGGTTCTGCTGGGATCAGCTCCAGGGAAACACCACCCTCACACTGCCCACGGTCCCTGTCCTGCTGGCAGCACCATGGGAAACTCCCGGGACTGATGTGGCATCAGCAAAACAGTTTCTTCACTGGCAGTGTTTCCAGGAGGCACCAAATCACCTTGTTTTGCTCATAAAATAGAGTACAGAATAATACCTGCTTCATACACAGTGATTCTTTCAGACTATTTAATGCATTTTCATTTAAAGGAAAAGCTTTTTTTTTTCACTTGTTTTGATACAAACATCACAATTTTGTATGATTAGACATACCTTAGACAATCAGCAAACAATTCCTGCAATATTTTTACTTTAAACTACATGGAGAAACACAGTGTGCTTTTATGGCAACAGTGACTTTTTTTTGCCCAAATTCCCATTAATTTGGCTTACTGGAAAGTGTTCATTATTACACCTAAACTTTTAATTACATGTCTCAGATGTGTACTTTTAATTAACTGATGACATTTTCTTTGTTCAATTATTGTAGTTCAATACAACTGTCGTAAACTTATAAATTTTAATTAAAGCTGCTCCAATCTCTGGCTATATAACATTCACATAGGAATTTGCCAAAAGGCTTAGCAGTAAGTAAGCCAACAGTGAATAATCCCTGAATTGCCAGTGGGATTTGTTTAACAAATTAACATTTGTGGGCAGATAATGAGGTTCTACAACTTAACACATCCAGCAAAGATTTAGCACAATCATGTTTTAAAAAAATTAGTAATACTCTGCAATTTACTTAATTAGTTATCACATTACTATTCTATATTAGTTGGGGGAAGAGAAGAGGATTTACACATTCACTAGAACACACACATTCACCAGAAGAGTATTTTGTGTGCTGCACCATCTTATTTAGATCAGAATATGAAGCAAGGTTCATTCCCAGGAAATCTCCTCATTTTTTGAGCCAGAAATGATCAGTAAGGAAATTCTCTGACTCCTGGCGAAGCTTCCAGCTGTGGGGACCCTTTGGAAGCATCATCTCACGAGGCTAAAATTGCTGGCAGCCCCTAAGCTCTCCAGAGGCCATGTGTACAAAATGACACTTGTGAGATTGACTGCACCAAAGCTGTTAGAATGACGTGTCAGAACTGACAAGGGCAATTCAAGCCTCCAAGAAAGAGAGGGTCAAGCAAGCTGAAATGATCACAGGTCATTTGTACTTTGAAATGATCACAGGTTATTTGTATTTTGCAGATGGGTTTAGATTGGCACTGGTACACATATGGCTCCTGCAACTTCCAGAGGAAAAATTGTCATCATTTTGAACAAAAATACACTTTAAGAAAAGGCAAGGTTGGGAAAACATGCAGAACTTGATTGCATGAGTTTAGCAGGTCAGTTTGATGAGTCAGATGTATAATGGATCAGAAGGATGACTGCTGCTTGTTGAGGAGGTGTTTGTGAGCACAGACAGCAACAGCACAGCAGATCAAAGTCAAGTGATACTGAGCTGACTTAATTTCAAAATAGTAATCTCATACTTCACAGAGATTGAAAGAGTTTACAAAAATCAGTTTGCAATATACCTGTTGGAACACAGGGATTTAAAGGCTGTGTCACCTGGTTTAACGGGGGACCTGGCAGAGCTGGGTTAAGGGCTGGGCTCAACCTCAGAGGTCTTTTCCAGTCTTAAAGATGCTGTGATTCTATTGCTGTCAGACAGACCAACCTGGTAGGACAAACTACAAATCTAGACAAAATATAATGCTGAAGTTCTAAAACCATTAATGAGATACAGCAATTCCTGGTAATAAAGGAAGTTTTCATTTCTATGTGTAGAAAAGCGCAAGACTAAAGTAACGACAGACTAACAACTCTCACTTGAGCTTGGCTCAGCAGCTCAGCTCTGCCTGGAGGGCTGAGACAAGGAGAAGGCTGGTCTGGATTTCACACCCTCAATCCCACTGCAGAGGGCTTGTCCATGCTCTGGGGCTAAAAGTGCCCTGCCCAGTTCAAGGGCTGTGTATCCGACTGGAAAGACGAAATGGTTGCTGCAAAACCACGTGAGGAATTAAGCTTTCTTGGTTTAATTACATTTTTCAATGCTCTTGGGGGGGGGGGGTCCAGTGTAACTTCTCTCTGTAAAACATGTAGCAGCCTTAGTACATCATGGGCTAGATTAAACTGTGATAAGGGGCATCTCACTGGCATGCTAGTTTGTTTCAGTACCACACGATTTATGGACTGATAGAGATAAGAAATACAGCCTGATAAGAAATAGAGATTTCCTCCTAATAGAATATTTACCAGGTCCAGGGGCTATGCATGCAAGGAAGATGAGATGCACATCAACCTGAACATTTTATCTGGAATATTGGATGGAGTCACTGTGATTTAGAAAGATACAAGGTCTTTTTTCCACACTTCCAGCACATGAAAGTTATGGTGTGGGCTCCAAGGCACAGCCACCCTCATGAATTGGAAATGGCAGATAGGACATCTGGTTAACTTGAAATATGGCTGTTAAAAATTTGATGAAACTAGAGGGAGCCAGCACAGCAGAAGAATACTCCTATCAGTGGGTGTGCACAGGTACAGCCATCAGAACCAGCTCTGTGCTGGGCTCAGCTCTTAAAGGCACACTTTGGTCATGTGTGCTGCAATAAACTTCAGCTGCTGTTAAAGGTTCAGATCCCCCCAAATCAGGCAGCTGAACAATGAAATGTGGATGGTGGTGATACCCATGCTGGCTCTCCTGATGCACTTTAGTGCAGACACATCATTCCATTTGGGACCAAGCATCAGGCTGATTCCTGATGATCAGCCTGATTCCTGCCCTCCCCAGGCTGATTCCTGCCCTCCCCAGGCTGATTTCTGCCCTGCCCAGGCTGATTCCCTCATCTCCAGGCCCATGTTAAGAATTCAACAAAGTGTATTGTAGACCCTGCTCATATCTTGCCTCAACCCACTGGTGGCAAAACCTACTGCACTAATTGTTTTAGCAAGGCTGAGAGACTTCAGAGGCTGGATTTAGCAAATGAAAATTAAAAATATCCATGCAATAGCATAGCTGTGTGAGCACAGCAAGTGTGAGCTGCCTGGGAGAGGGAAAACAAACTGCTGGAGGTGAGTGAGCCCTGTGGCTACTGCCAAAAAAAAAGGATTAAATAAAACCCTGGGGTCTCTGCAGGACTCACAACAGAGCTGAGTTCCAGGAGCCAAGTTATTAATTTTATTAAGCCTTTTAACCCCACAAAAGAATCAATTAGATGCCAGACATGTAAAAATGTGGGAATAAACATCCTCTCTTCAGATGATGAGGAAGCTCTGCACACCATTTGAACCATCACTTCCACTCACTTGCACGTCCTCACTTAGCATTTATTGATCCCACCACATTGATAAAAATCGCTGCTTATCACTTGTGCCAGTAGTTCCATCAGCTGTTAGGAGCAGTTTAAAGTCCAATTCATCAACTTCCAGTACAAGTAGTTCTCATTTTCTGATATTTAGTCATTATTATGAACAACATTATTAACCCTCAACGAGTCAGAACTGAAAGAATAAATGACTAGACTTGCATTCACTTGGAATTTTGCTACCACGCCTCAGTCAATGGGAGGAGGCTCCAGAGAAGCCAGCAAGTGGGGCTCAATTAGCAAATTACATAGGCTTACATAGGTTAATTAGTAAGGAATGCAATGGAAATCTTTACAATCTAAGCCCTCTCTGCCACAGAGACTCAGATACAGAATTCTGCATTACAGGGAGGAATCTCTGATGAGCAGTCACAAACTTCTCCAGGTCAGGTGCCTGGGCTTTTGTTCAGAGGGTGGTGGCCACTTCATCACACAGGAAAAAATGGTTCACAGCATCTTAAGCAGATGAAAGCTTCTGAGAAGGAGGCAGCAAACTCTTCTCCAGCTCTTGTATTTTGAATCAAATATTTAAATATTCCCTGAAGCAGAAAATAGAGTTCTACTTCTCCTTTCTCACAGAATTGCTACATTTTAGAGGACTTATTTTGACACTTTTCCTCTCTAGCCCAAACACTATAAAAAATACAAAAGCCTATGTGTTAGGGACAAAGACCAATTATCAAATTCCTGCTTTTTAACAGGATAAACCCCCTGAACTCAGAAGATGTAATTTCAAATTCCTTCAGGAAAAATGAAGGATCTGAGTTTTCATCAAAAAAGTCTTCCTGAGAAAGGTGAGTAAAATTCCTATTTAGTGAACCCAGTAAGACAAAGGTAAAACACTGAGGTCAGGTATTTAAGCAAATATGTTTGTGTATGTACATATAAATTTAGGGGGTGAACTGACATAAATTTAAAGAAAAAATCCGGACTTGTTGTAGATGTAGTTTGACTGGACATTTTGCTACACCACAACACGTGTCATTACATTGAATATTTACTTTTATTCTGCCTTTCCTTGTCTACAGTTTAATTATGCTGAAACACCCAGATAAGTAAATGTAAATCCCTATTGATTACAAAGAATATGTGTGGAATATGCTGCAATTTTTTTTTTTTTTGCATATTGTTTAAGCACAGACAAAGCAAATAAAGAGAAAAAGGAAAAAAAATTAAAAGGAACAAATTCAAGTATTTCATGCAGGTCAAGACAGAGCTGTTCAGAAATCCTCACCAAGGAGAGAGGCCCCACAGGTTCCTCCATTCTGGCAGTAGTTGTAGCAGTGGTTGGTTTCACACCTTTCACCAGAGTAGCTTGGCCAGCAGTGGCACCGGGCGTCCCCCTTCTCATTTATGATGCACTTCCCTCCGTTCTCACAGGTTAATTTACAGCTGTCATCTGCAGCAAGAACACACACACAGAGCTTCAACATCCCCAGCTCCATGGAATGGCAAAACAGAGCCTTGCCTCAAACACAGCCATGGATCTCTGTTAGTGAGGGGCAAAATATCACTTTTCAGAATTGAGAAAGTGATCTATTCCTTCTGTTTGCACAGTGACAGAAAAACCCCCAAAATTTGGAGACCATAAACCCTGGAGTTCTCTCATGGCACAGGGAGGTTGGCCTCCCTAGGATCTAAGTGAGTAATGATGGTATGAATTCTTGTTTGAAACTACAATTCCAAGTCTGAGAATTGCAAAATTCAATGTTGGTTTCATCTGGGAGACCTCGGAAAACTTCTCGGTCATTTTCTGGTAACCTCAGTCCTTTTTATTAGCCTTTTTTGGATTTCTCTTCCACACTCTCTGCTAACCAACAGCCTTCTTAACTAAGCCCTGACCAAAATATTTAAAAGGAAATTATTTAGCCTTTAAATCCTCTTCCAAAATTGGCATTTGCACACAAACTTGTTGCTCCTAATTCATACTTTCTGTTAATTTATTTTTTTCTGCTCAGACTGTAAAATCCCTGAGAAGGGAAGCTGCCTGCAGCTCTGCAATCACATTTCTTATGTGATGAGGTAAAAGGGGAGGGACACAAACTCTGATCAGGCCAGATTCACTCTTCATGTAAAGATCTTTTATAATTAGAGTTCTGCCTCTCTTAGAAACACTTTGAACAGTAAACCTCTATTAATTTCAATGAACAAGGTACAAAATCACTCAATGATAACAGCAGCAAATTAATTATAGATGAGCATACATACAACACTCAAACATACAAACAACTGTAACCTAAAGAAGCAGAAAAGCACCTTTCCAGCCCAAATCATGCTTTTACCAATTAGACTTCATTTGTCACACAGCAAAACAATCTTGTGAAGCCAGACTGCTTCTTAACTAATCCAGGAATTTAGCCAACATGGCTTTAAACAAGAGAGATGCCACAAATACCAAGAACTTTTCAATAATACATCCACTGCAGGAGTGTTGCTGAATTCATCTGCTTTAGTCAAACAAGTAATGAAAAAAGTCCAGATTCCTGTTTGTCCCCTTCTGGTTGAGGTCCAACACTGACTGGCACGGCACAGGCACAGCACCTCCTTTGAGTTTCAAAGAAACATATTGTGCAGCAAGCGCAGAGTTTAGCAATGTTGACACAAAACCTGGGATGGAACCTATTTAAACAAAACTTCTGGAAACTGTCATCTTTCAGATAATTGTACCTTTCTAAAATTAAGCTGCAACTAGGCAGCAAATCTTAAATTTCCCCTGATGGACTGACTGGTGCCTCATTATTTCATGAGTGGTACAATAAAAATATTAAATCCTGTTTTCACTTGATTTTTTGGTATGCCCTCTGTACTTATACAATTGCTGTAAGAAAGCTACTTTGTATTTGGGAGTTTGAGGATGCTTCAGTGTTTTATTAATTTGGGTGGTTCATTAAATCCTTTGATGTTCCATGAACCGTTCTTCAGTTACTCATTACAGAAGTTGTTTGAATGGATAATGTAGCATATCTTATTGGAGAGAAGGTCTATTTTTGTTTTGCTTATTTTATCTGTTTTACTTATCATTAGTCATGAGTTTATGGAGCAGAACTTGGCAAAAACAGAATAAATAACAGTGATGTACAGACAACTGCTCATTTTTATGAACCTTTCTGATAGTGCATTAAAAACATGTTCGATTTCTCTTTTAGAGCAATTCCACAGAATTAAGATATAAAATTTGGAGAAAAAATGGAAATGACTACTGATTTTGTTCTCTATGAAACATTTTAAATTCAAGAGTCTCAGTACAACTCTAATATGGAACAGAGAAATGGTAATAGAGCAATTTTGGACTTTCAATAAGCTGAGAAAGAGGATTGAAAGATGCAATGGAAAAGGCAGTTTTAAAATAGTGTATTAGACTTGAACAATGTATGGGGTTTAATGCTGCTGCTTTGTTGTCTGGAGGTAAATACAAGAAACAAATTACACTGATTCACATCAGCTGAGTACAAAAAGGGGATGACATGCCTGCCTTTGTGTGGGAAACATGAGAAGAATGGTTCCACAGGAGAAGACAGGAAGAAAAGGAATACAGGAGAAAATTACAAAGAATTACTAGAAAAAGCTGAATACAGTTAATTGGAATTACTGAATAAATACCTCAGAAGGAAGAAGTGGGAACAGTTCTAGCAAGTACCCACCCTTGGAACAAACTTTTTAAAAAGACAAGATCAGAAAAGTTTCTAACTCCAGTCTTCAATGTTGCTCTGAGCTTGCTAAACCCAGACTTAAAAGACCTCTCAGCTACTCCTTTCACTTCTGAAATGACAGAGGTACATCATTTCACTTCTTATACTACCTCTAGTCCAGCTACTGAATCTCTCTAACATGAAAGAAAGAAAGAAAGGATTACAGATCATGTAATTTTATATATTCTCCTCTAATGTGGATATTTAGTCTTCTGCTGCCCTGTTTTGCCTGTTTCAATCTTCACATCTTTAATGCATAATCAAAGAATTTTGATTTGACATTTCTCTTATGATTTTCTTCCCACTAAAACTGTTTGACACAAACATTAACAGACTTTATCTTATCAGCTTCATCGTTGACTCTTCCCTTTTACTGGAAGCAAAAGGAAAAACTTACAAAGAGGAAACACTGATAAAACAGCAAATCAAAGCTTTGCTGGTATTTTTTTCTTTCCCTTGTTCAATTTTTTGATATTCCACTCCTCTCCCCCCACTTACACAAGACACACCTTTTACTGGCATTTCTATAACAACCCTATTCTTTCTTGAGAGAAATGCATCTTTTTGCTATTTTCTCCTTTTTGAAGTATCCCCCAATTTCTGGACTAGACAACTTAAATAGGGAGATGATGTTACAGAGCACAGGGTTTAGGATCTACATTCTCTGGGATAAAAAACACTTCCCCCCACACTGGGAAATACTCATCCCATGGGGGAGAAAGATCTTGGCTCTCCCTCGGACAAAGGTATAGCTCATCCTTTACTGAGCTGAATGCACCTAATAAAGACAGAGAGCAGAGTTCTAATGTTGAGGTAAAGTTCTATAAATCTTCCTTCAGATGAGAGTTGTACTACACCTGCCAATTTGCCATATGCTGAAAAGTATCAGAACAAGTTGTTCTCCCCAGATTTTGTCTGAAGGCTGTAACACAGATGCTCCTTTTTGTTTTCCCTTCACATTTTTTTTCCTCTTAAAACATCTGTTTTCTTTACCATTTTAAAAGGGAGAGGATGGCTATGAAAATAATGCACAGTGTGAAAATCTAACTGGCACCCATTCTCTTCTGCACTGGGAAACAACCCTCCCAACAATGACCCCTTTGTAAATACAGAAGAAATGCTGTAAACAGATTTTTTTTTGTTTCCAAACCAGAAGCAGATTTCTTTGTGACCCTTGGTTTTCTAACATCTAAGAAGTCTGGAAAAGCAGTAGAACACCCAAGAAGATAACCATGGACCAAACTGCAGTAGCTCCTCCTCCCTGAGGCAGACTTTGGGGTTGAAAAAGAAGGCACACAGGGATGAACCTCCCCAACCCCAGGCAAAGCCACTTCTCTGCCTGCAATCTCTGTATGCAGTGGGCAAGTCCCCACAGAGATGTGCTGAGGGAAGCAACGTGATAAATTAAATGTTTCATCCCTGTTCAGAAGCAACACCAGCTCTGAGTCTTTGGAATTCTTTCCTCAGGCTTTCCATTCAACCAAAAGAGCAGAAATGTTCCCCTATTAAGACGAAAGTGATAAGTGTGAGGCTCCAGAACAGGGAACTCTTGGAAGTGTTCATTATCCTGCTCCTTCAGCTGTGGGACTCAATGTCTTCCTCCAGTGCAATTCTCTCCATTCTCATCCTCTGGGTACATTTTCAGCTTCATTGTGCTACAGACAATTAGATACAAGAAACCAAATGGATGCAAATCCAGGGGTCTCTTTTAGGAAAATGAGGTGATACTCTGCTCTTTCCTTTAGGAAAACTAAAGGGTGGCTTCTAAACTGAAAAAGTCCAGCCTGTTTCAGTCCATACATAAACCCCAAAAAAATTCTGGTCTGTTTTTTTTTTTTTTCCAGGGAGAAATGAGATGGGAGCTTATCTCAGAAAACACTGGAACTTGTACTCACTCTGTTATGAAAAAAACATTCTCAGTGATGCAACAAACCCATATGTTGTAATGACTCCAGCTTGAAAACTCCAAATCAAACCCAGAAGCTGTTTCTCCTCAGTTGCTTGAGGTGCAGGGGAAACAGCTGTCTGAAGCAATCTGGATTCAGTCCTACAGAAAGTCAGTATTTAACATTCCTCATGTAGGGCTCATGAAGAAAAAAAAACCAATGGACCAAGGCAGGAGTAGCAGTATGCAGAATTTTAAGACTCAGCTAATTTTCTTCTGATAAAAAAAAAAAAAAAGAAAAGGAAGAAACTGAACAGTCCTATGAACAAGAATCTGAGCCAGATTTTGGGATGTAACACAAGGAACAGAGCAAGACTGAGATTATCTTGCAGTCACCAACCTTTATGGTAGACAGACTTAAGAAGAAATTGAATTGAAATGGAGATGGCTGTCCTGTTTTGGCTCTGCCAAGTCATGGACAGAGAAACTAGAAACTATCAGTAGTTTCCTTACTGCATTTAAAAATACTTAAAAGACACTGAAAATCATTAAAAATATTATGAATATTCAAGATCCTACTACTTTCTACTGTAACTTGAATTATATATTAATCAAAAAGTACAGTTCAACCCTACAAGTTCTTGATATCCACAATTGCTACTAATTTCTAAGAGTAAAAGATTTCTTACATGACCTAAAATAGCTGTGTGCAATCACAATAAAACCAGAATGCCTCAAAAACCAGAAGACGACCAAAATCAACAAAAATATTTTGACTGACTTTGAATTAGGATTTTATTGCAGATAAACAGAAAAAAATATGTCTGTATAAACTCCCTTTGGATTGTTAGGTCACCCTTCAACAATAAACAGTCAAGTAAGGCAGGATGTTCTGTTTTGGGTTATTGCCATCCTTAACTGTGCCAAAAATGTTCTGAATAGCTTAAAACAAGGTGAATGTCTGGAATATTTCACATACATTTTCTAGATCTTCATCAGAAAAGAAAACTGCAGCACCTAGTTTTTATTCCATCCTGTATAACCTCCTAAAGGAAATAATTTATAAATTGATTTTTCATTTCTTTGCAGGCTATTAGTGGCAAGTGACTGTCAGTCAGCCTTTAATTATAAACCTGTATCAGTTCAAGATGCTGATCTTGGGGTCAGCTCTGATCTTTCCAGAAATCTCTGTTGGTCCTTGCCAGCTGAAGTGGAGTCTCAGCAAGAGACAAACACTTAAAACCTAACACTTAAAAAAAAATAAAAATAGTGCAAAAATTATTAGAGAGTACTACAGAAGTTTCAATTCATAATTTGTAATCTGTGATACTACAAATCTTGCAGTCTACTATTACAAAAATAACACAGATGAAAAAAAGTAAGAAAAAACCTACAATAGGCATTACTTGAAATATGATTGTAAACAAAAAACTAAGAAAGCACTTATTCAGCAGCCCTTTAAAAAGTCATAACAGATATTGCAGCCATGGGAAGGTACTGAAAATTATCAATATATTAAAAATGCTTCTCTAGGCATTTTCTGTCTACCCATAAAAATTTATAACAAGTCATTTAAAAACCTCTTCAGATCTCTCTTTAATAAAAACACCCATTCCTGAAAACATTACCACAGCATAATCCTTTGCCCACTAGTAGAAATAGAGCATTACTGAAATTATGAGTACAAACTGGTACAAGTCAGCAGGGAAAACCACATTTCTTCTATTTGTCCATTCTTAAACATCTAAGTAGTAAACATGGGTAGTTTGAAATAATTTTTAGGTGGTGCTGTAACAGCAGAAATTCTTGACATGTGTCCACCTGAGATGGACAAAGAGCTGACACTTGCAGGGGCAGGGAGGGTGTTCAGAATTGGAGAGTTTTATTAATACCACATCATGAACCACTAAAACACAGTCCTGCTAATTCAATACTTAAAGCCTAGGCAATATAGATCAATGAGATTTTCTCCAGAGAATTATGACATTTCAGGTAAATTAACTTAATTGCTAAATTGAGCACACTAAGCACAGAGAATCTCACCAAAATACCCATCACTTACACTTCTGAGCCTGCAGTTAAACATCAGAAAAACATTCTCATACACATAATGCATACAAGAAATGCTACTCTGTGATTTCTAGGACATTAAAAAAATCAAGCTGGCTAAGAAATAATTGCAGCAGCGTGACCAAGCAAGGTTTGGCCTAAATTAAGAGTGAAGACATTTTAAAGTTCTTAATAATCTTCTATGGAAAAGATTCCCTCCCCATCCCTAAAACACAGCAAGAACTTAGAGGCTCTTTTCTCATGAATTCTGGTTTCTTGTGTCTCAGTATTAGTCATTAGAGAGGTTCCCAGAATATATAATTTTAGATAAAAATGCTGCAGGTTTTTTTCCTTTCTTTGTTACTTCAAAGTCATTATTATTTGCTCTGTTGCTCTCACTGCCTTTCACCACTGCTGCAGTGTTTTTTTCTCCTGAGTGACTCACGTTTAATTTGGGATCCAAAACACCTCAGTGTTTTTCAAACTTCTTTTGGTCAGTATTTATACCCACTCACTTTTAATCATCTTGTATCAGTTAAGCTGAAAGCTCATTCTTCATTTTGATGAATATTAGCAGGGGAGGTATTTTTTTGAATCAGGCATTTTGCTTCTTCACCTTTCAGTTTCAGCTAATTAATGTGTGTACTGAACATCACGAAACTCTGCACTCACAGCCAGCCTGGCCTTTTGCAATGACCAAAACTGACCAGCTGTTTATTTTCTGGTTTTCCTGCAGTTTTCAGTACCTACCTAGGAGGCTCTGATCAATGCATGTTCCATTCATCAATGCCTTTCCTTCTGGACAAGCACATGTTGCACCAGAAGGGTTGAGCAAACAAATGAATTCACACGTCAGGCCCAGGCAGGGGTTAGGCACTGTTTAAAAAGACAAAATATTAGAGATATTGATTTTTTTTTTTTTAATTTTAAAAAATTTAGAACTATGTTCTAAAGCTAAGAAAAGATAAATAATCAGATACAAAAATTCTGATACACTTCCACTTAGCAGGACATCAACAGCCTCAAGTCTGTGAACACATTCCCCAAACACCAATGGAAGACCCACAGAAGGATAGAATTTATTCCATTACCAAAAAATCTATTGGTAACATGGAGTAAAAAATTTCATCTGCTTCTGGCTAGAGGGATTGCTATTCATCTCTCTTCTAATTTTTTTTATATCTCAGTTACAGTGCAGGTACAAAAGGCATTTGTGTACAAACTTGTCCAGTGTCCTTTCAAATGGGTGCAAAATGATATAAAAAAATATGACTAAATCTGTTTTCAGTTTGTACAATCATGCTCTGGTTTATGTTTACACAACTTGGTTACTTTTCCCCCCTGAGGCTGAATTTAAAGTATTTACAGTAATTATGCTTACTCACAGTCCGTTTGTTTGTAGCGGTGAAAAACCAAGGCACTTTTTGCTTTATCAACATCCACACTTAGATATTCTACAAGGCTCTTGCCAAATTTGTGCACTCTAAATGCACCATTTTTAGGGCCTGCTCCATATATGTAATCCTCAAAAATGTCAATTCTATGTGGATGCAGTAAACCTTGAATAAAAATGGATAGTAAACACAAATACATATTCATATTCAAGTAATAAATAACTTTTTAAAATAAAAACTTCAATTCATTACTGTGATTAACACCTAAGGACATTTTTTTTCAGACAGCTTGCTTGGTCCTCACAAAAATTACTTTTAAAAAAGCAATCTTCCTCAAAGGAACCCTTCCCATTTTGCAGACAACTTAAATTTCATGATTTTTATCAGTTTTCCACACAATTGAGTTTCAGAAACTGGCTGATAATTGAAAAAAAAGAAACTCTGGAGTAACAACTCACTAATTAGAGCAGACTTGTTCTAGTTGTCGCACCTTAGGTACAACACTTTAACTAGATGTATGTGACAAGGAAGAAAGAGGTCATTTTGCTTCACATCAAAGGAATTATTCTGACAAAACATTTCTTCAGCTCCTTCCTAACATATTTGAAATGCTAGTTTTTTGTACTACACTTGTTTTAATTCATAATTATAGTAAATTAATGCAAAAGAAATCAGCTCTACCAACTCCTCATTTTTAAGAGCTCTGAGGGCCTCTTAGGCCACCAGTTGGATTTTCTATGTACAACTGGCTGTAGAATTTCACATTTGCCCTCAATAGGGAAATGGCTTCTAACTAAAACTTCTTTGCCTGAGATGCATCTCTTCCCGAAGCCATAAAGAATCAGAATATATTCCTTGTGATACCTTGTGCCTGCTATTTTCTCCATTTACTCTAAAAATGTTTTTGTATTTCCCTTGTATTTAACTAATTTCATCAGCAAGCCTTTATTTTTTCCTATTGTTCTCTCACGCTATCAGTGCTTGGTACTCAGTATTTCATTTTCATAAAAATATTAATGAATTCTAATTAATTCTTTTAGCCTGTTTAATTCAATGGGTTGAAGGTTTTAGTCTCATTGCAAAGCAATTTCTAAACTCCTCCAATTTTCCTGTTGTCCAGTGCTGGAGGAGGTTGTAGTCAGATCCCCACACTCAAAGTGATCTTTCAGACAATTATATTTATGAATATTGATACAAATTGTGGAATAAAATACTTTTAAACCAAAATAAGATGTTTTCAATCCTGTTCTGCCCAATTAGGATTATGGGAGTTTCCTCCTAGTATATTCCAGAATATCCTGGTGAATTCTGGGTTCAAACACTCAATAGCACCAGGTATAATAACACCCTGACAATTCTCCAGAACCAGCTGCCCATTAAGCAATCCTCCCAAAAAGGCTGCTTTCAAATCTTTTTTTAATGTGCTCCTTTTATTTTCTACTCAAATTTCATAAATTTCTTACTTAACAAATTGTTAAAAAGCCATTGTGCAATTGAAAACAGTTTGCTTCACCAGAATCTTTTTTTTTTTTATCACAAGGAGCGTTCTTCATTCACATTCTGTTAGCAGAATTCTCTGATTACTCACTGACCTGAAAGCCAAGCCCATTATTCTCCCAGAACTGATTCAGACCAACTGTTCTGCAACCCCTAAAACTCCAGTTCAATGCAGGCAGCTCTAATAAAAGTCCAAGTGAGATCAAGACTAAATATTAATCACAACGTTACTCAGTAATACCTATACTTGGAGATCTGACATATCATTGAATCTTTGTTCCCCTAAGGTAATTTTATCAGATTATCTTAAAGCTGAAATTATCTTTATCTTATCTAAAACACTTGCTTGGATAATGTTTGAAGCATTGTCTAACAAAAGCACAAAAGATTACTCAACAATCACTGCTTTTTGCTTGCATAGTTCCTCTGAATAGTGAAATAAAATAAAATAAAATGAGAACCATGTTATACCAAGGCTCTCCATACCTTGCTTTGTGCTCACAGACACAACTGAGTCGGACCCATCAAAAAGAACACTGCCAATAACAGACAACTCAAAATCAGCCCAGAACAAGCGCTGGCTGAACGGATCAACTACGAGACCTACAAGGGAGATAAAGTTCAAATAGGAACATAAAACCTGAAGAAAAAATTAGTATTTTTCTATAACTCTACATACATTTTACTGTCATTCATATTCTCATGTACACAAAATATTGCTGCAGTGAAAAGATTTGACTGGAAAACAAAGAGAATAAAATATTACAGCTCCCACTTGAACCTTCCCCTTGGGGCAACCATGGTTTTTTACTTTCTTTACCTTACTCTGCCCAAGGTCAGCACCTTTTCTAACCCATTCTCCTCAGCAGGTAGTGCTAGAAATACCAGGAGGGAATTAAGTATAGAGTCAAATCCCCTAACCTGTTCTCCCAACCAAAATCTAATATGCCAATTGCACCAGTGTGATCCGGTGTTAAAAACAAGGCATTCAGAATTCAGGGAGTCCTTGCACCCTGTTTCCACACCTATTTAATTCTGTTCTCATTTTTATCACCAAGACTTCCCATTCAGTCTTGCAGAATTAAAAATCAGATTATTTTAACTACATTACTGCTGCAAGACTTAAACAGCAATATTGGAAGACATATAGCTATTTATATATATTTTCATCAGTATATGAAAAGAAAAAAAAGAGAATAAAAGATCAATGACAACCTAGCCTCTAGGCAATAATTAAATAGTTAAATCAAGTAGTCTATGCTTCACAGAGGAAGATTAAATGGTTAATATGCCATTTTAGGTCATGTCAAACACTTCAGCCTGAAGAAAATATTGAAACCATAAAATAATTTCATTCTGAGCTTTTGAAGTTGCAGTGCATCTTTAATAAGAATGGCAAAAGGTATTTTTCTTCCTGTTTATGTAAGTAGGTAAGTCAGAAAAAATACATCAAAAGAAATTATACATAACAGCGAAAATACTCCTCTTAAGGTCATAAATTAATCAGCTGCAGATAGATGAGAGGAAGTGGAAAAATCTGACTCACAGACCAGTAAAATAGGTTTACATTTAAAACTCCATTAAAAAACCCCTCTTTTAAAGAAACGCTGGCATTCAGGGATATGGCTGAAGAGAATAATTTCTGGTAGAAGGCAATCACAACGTGTCATTTCTGTGCGATGCATGGGACCTGTAAGGGGCATGCTGTAGAAGCAGTCCCCACTTTCCAGCTTTAAATTATTCTTTGCATTTTAATGAGAATATTTAAATACAAATTAATACATAACTAGCATTCTCAATGTACTTTCATGGCATCAGATATAAAAGTATTTCTGTTTGTTTTATACATATAAGACTCCTGTGACAGTCACTTCTATGAAGTCAAGCCCAAATGCTCAAACTCTCACTCCCTTTTATTTGAAATATGAAAGCCATATGTGAAAATAAATTTAAGAACAGTGTAAACAATATTAGGAAACAATATTAGTAAAGTCCCATTTGGGAGGAAATATTAAAAGTTTGAACTCTTTCTTTGCATTCCCTTTATATGGTTAAATGTCTGACAAAAAAATTTTAAACTCCATGAACATCTATTTTCTACCATGAAGTAAAGGAAGAAAACACAGAAGGATGTTAGTAAAGTATTTTCAGGCAGTAAATACAGGAAAATGCCTGTTTCTTGGGTGTTTTGTCAGGTTGGGTTTTTTGTTTGTTTGTTTGTTTTGTTTTAACTGAGAAACTGAAATCTTCCTGAGCTATTGAGTACCAGGTATTTGGGGAAAATAAGGTGTTTACCTGTAGGTCTTTGCAGGTTCTTTTGAACCAGTATCCTTCTCAGAGTGCCATCCATAGATGATTCCTCTATGTGAGACCGATCCCCAATAACTGTCCAGTACATCATCCTGAAATATTAGACACAAAAATTAAGCTGAATGCCTGCACAGAGCCTCCAAACACTTCACTGATACTCAATTTTTGTGAGCCTTTCAACATTCCTGGCAGAATGGAGGTCTAGCTTTACACTTAGGTAAGTTGAGCAGGAAATTAAGTAAACAACTTGGAAAAGTTTAGACAATTGCAGACATAATTTTCTTTCCCTTGCTGCGTTTTGCAATTTTATTGGAATTACCAAATCAGAGTGGTGTTGAAGGATACATACCCCTTTTTAGGATTGACAGCAATTGCATATGGCTCTCCTGCAATGCTGGTGAGGAGCCTGGTGCAGTTGGGTCCCTTCAGCTGTCCCACATTGATGGAGTACCTGAGGCTGGTCCAGTGAGTTGTGTAGTAGCTGAACCAATGCATTCGGGAATGATCAGTCCAGTAAATATTCCCAGCCACCCAGTCCACAGCAATGCCCCTGGGCCTTTTGAACTCTGGACACTAAAAGGAACAGATGTTGCAGTCAGGTTTGTGGAAATGGCCTTTCACAGCAGCTGCACAGCCACAGATTTGTGTCATTTTTTACAGAAACACTGCGTTGGAAAGACTTAAACTGAACCTGCAGGAGTTCAGCTCTGAGGGATCTGCTGACACTTCTATTCCATGCAGAAGAACAAGTCAATGCTTCAAATCTGTTCTCTCAAGTTTAAGGCTACCCACATTAGGGAAAAGTCACTTTGACATCAACTACTTGAACTATTGATACTGAAGCAAACAAGTGATTTGGACTGTAACTTGAAACTGAAGGAAAAGGAAGTTTTAAGATTCTGAATCTATTTTATTCCATGGTGTTCCATCCCAAAGCCCTCAGTGAAAACAGTGTGAGCCCATCCTGAGGAGTGGGTAGAGAAAATCACTGCATTTAGAAAACTGCATAAAATTCCCTCTGTATTCATGAATATTCATCCTCACACATAAAAGATGCTTGACTCATTATAACATTAAATTTATCAACTGCAGGATTTCTATCATTATTTTTTTTGCCATTATCATTAAGGCTTAGCTCTGAAAGATGGTCCTAAGGACAGGAGTTCATATTGCAAATAGGAGAGCTATATGGACAAGCTTCTCTAAGTTTACTGGAATTCCTGCAGAAATGAGTATCACCTGTAAAATAAGATTACCCAACTCTTTCTAACATGAATGCAGTGTATCATAAAAACCTCAAGACCAGCATAAGCTATAAATACACATACAGGTTTTTGCCTATTTACTTATAACTATATCAAGTTAAATTATGAAAAAAAACCCCAGATATTCCTTAAAAATGAAGCAATGAAATGCTACTAAGTCACATAACTGAAAACCAGGAAAGAAAATCCTAAAATAACTTGTTTTCCCTAAAGTGTCAGAGTTCCCTAATACCACAAGATATTTGTAGACTATTTTCATCATAAAATAATGGTCATTTCATTCTCTAAGTGAAATAAGAGGACCACAAGGGTGAATTTAGAGAGTTCATTGCTCATAAGCTTTTTAATTCTGCAAAAAATCTCATAGAAGGTACGCATTATAGATATGTAGAACCTTGATTTTCTATTTGGAGGAATAGTAAAGCAGCAAAATTAATCACTGCATTTACAAACCAGTATTTTTTTAAAAACAGGGTCACTATTGATTTTTAAAGTTAAACTAAATATTGCACCATAATTCTTTGCTATGAGATGATGACAGTGGTGGCATATGCTTCCACAAATAACAGAATTTTTCAAGTGCAGCATTTGCATATAACAAACTTTTTTCTTTGTTACTATCCAAGCAACATTCTCAAAGAGGACCAGATACCAAAAAAAGGGGTATTTTCTGATAAGACAAACTGCATTTGTAGTCCAAACTCCTTTTAATTCTGGGCAACATTCAGGCACCTGAGTCAACAAACCTCTCATACCTGGAGATCTCTTTGGATACTGCAAGGATTAATGGCTTACAATGCTGAAACCAAATATTTTAAGAGGAAAGCAGCTGTCATGGCCAGAAAAACCTCTCACCTTTTTTTTTTTTTTTTTTTTTGACTGTACAAACCCACAGTTTACAATAAGACTCTTTTTTTGAGAGCCTGGAAAGACCAAGATGGGAGTTGCCAAGCAGAATGAGAGATGGTTTCCAAAAAAGGTGGTTCTAGAAGAAGATGAGACATCCTAAAAGAGACATCCTACAAAAATTAGGGAATGAGGGTGGGGTTGTTGAGGAATACTGACCCTGACTTCTCAACCAGACAGGAAAAGTCTGGTTTCAGTTCCAGCAGTGCTGGGGGGAATATTAAAGATCAAATAAAGAAAGAGATGAACAGAAGAAATGTCAAGGAGCCATCTGGTGTAAGAGATTTTAAAAAAAGAGGAGAAAAACACAAGCTGATGCTGTGGCTGTGTAATTTCCAGTTGTGTTCATTAAGTTACAGCTACATCATATTTCTGAGCTCTTCTCACACTGTCTAGTCAAATTGCTGACTGGAAATGAGCTCTTACCTAATAGCTTATTTGGATTATGTTAATTCCGAAGAATAATTCTGCATACAAAATAAGGATGAAAATACAGGAAGAAAATCACATTAATGTTTTCTACAGTGATTTTAGCCCACTTTGATGGTAATTATAATGTACTACAACTTATTAGAAAAATTGGGGTTTGAAAGCTAATTGCCTTTCACAGTTTGGAAGTTTCTGCACAACTACAGACCATGTCAAGTCAATGATTTTTGATCAGATCTGCTGTCTTTTGTAAATTCTGTTTTCAAAGTAAAGAGTTAATTAAAAAAAAAACAACAACAACAAAAAAAACCCCAACCAACTAAAAAAAGAAGCTGCAGATCCAAGTAACAATTTGGATCTGGAAACCTTTTTCATTTAAGGGTAGATTACAGATTTTCAGCCTCTAAAGTTGAGTTTGACTGAAGAAAATAGGTTGCATGTGCACTAGGAACACATCCCTTTGCAATGTTTAACAGGAAGAATAAATGGCAAATCTAATTTGTATCATAAGTAGTATTTTATCTTATTTATTTTGCAGATATTTTGGGTATGGGATTGCTGTGGAACAAAGTAATGTTTTATTTTGCCTCTTCATTAACATTATCTAATGTTATATTAACTAGAACAGTAAAAAGAAATTAAAAACAACAAAATGTTTAGAATTTTGCCCACTGAAACACAACATTTTTGTGGATAGATGAGCATCCCAGTGGGTGCAGTAATTCACCAATCTACTCCTTGTATTACATAAAGTAGGACCATTTATAAACCCCAACCAGCTGATTCCAGAAAGAGTGTTCTAAGTATATAAACTTCATCCAGACAGAGCTGTAGCTCTAAGATAGAACCATAAATTCCTATTTTTTAGAGAAAATGGGCTGGAAGCAGTTTGCATTCACAGGGGTGCACTGGGCCCTGGGGCAAGTGTTGGGAAACAGAGAGAACTCATCTCAAGGGTGGTTAAGGGCTCTTGTGAAGCTCTCAGAACTCTGGGGCTGGAGCAGGCTGCCGGTAAACTGACTGGATACACCACAGAACCTGTGCTTTTCTTCCTGTTGGCTGGTATCATCATTTTAATGCTCATCGTTTTGTCCTCTTCCATAAAATGAAGCACTTGAGCTGAAGTGTGGGGCGGCTCTGTGTTCATTGTTCACCTCAGATAACTTGTGCAGCTCTCCCCAAGGATTAGGCAGCAAACAGCTGCTCCAGTTATCACTAATTCACTCTGACTGCCTGAACTCAGTTGGGATGAAATCCTCTTCTGCATCTGTCAATAAACTCTGAAGAGTTGATATTTACTATTTCCTTTAATGCTAGAATTTGTACCAGTCTTAAACCCCTTTTCACAGGAAATCAGGAGAGCTACTTAAAGCTATTCTCTGAGGAAGGCTCTTGATATGCTAATTCTGTGGAGCAATTTCGGTTGAGATGGATTTTTGCATTAATGTAATTACCTGAAAATGCAGGTGACTTTGTTCAAGTTTACTGTCCTGATTTACATATCAAAGTCTAGATATAAAAGTTATAATGTAACCTTTGAAAACTTCCCCATTAAAAAAAAACTTGGGTTTAAATTATGGAATTCTCAAGCCTTTTAAAACCAAATTTCGGTGACAATATTAAAGCAACACTATAAAACCAATTAACCTATTGATCAGCTGCAAATAAGGCAACAATATTTGAATATTAATGAGATAACGCTGGGAAAATAACTGAATAGTTAAGCACAATGAGAAGCAAATACTTCACAAATATAAATGAGAAGTGTCCAAGATATATTCAAATAGAGTCTGTATTTGCATTTTCCACATTCAGATTTGTAAAAATGCTTTGTCTAGCTTGGATCAAGCATTGTCACAAGGACCTACCTTCACTGAAGAGACAGGGGAACATGGGGTATAAAGAAAAACATTTTTTTTTCAATATCTTTGAATAGAAAAGGAAGTGACTAAGAGATATTCTCAGGTAACAGTGAAAAAGGATACAAAAACTGAATACTATTTCAGTACGTTAGAAAAATACTAATTCGAAGAATATTTTATCTTTTTCAGTTTAAACAGGGAGAAAGCGACAAAAGAGCTGTGAAAATTTCAGTCCCTGGACTGACAGATTTGAAGATTTAGATTATGAAGATTTCTGAAGGAAACTTATGCTCCATTTTATGGACCTCTAAGAAAGTGTTAGATTTATTAGAGAGGCTGCAGGTCAGCAAACTGCTCTTGCTGCAGAATGCACCTGCAGAATACCCCCCAGCAAGAAAATAAATAAATAACACCATCCCCTTCTCAACACTAACCTCACAAGGTTTTACACTTTCATTATTTTCTTATGAATAACTCAATACAGAGATCTGTTTATCAGGATTTTTTTAAACAGAAATGTACAGCACATTGTTAAATGAGAAAAACTCCACAGTAGAATTACTCCACATCTTCAATACAGGCATCCTTCTGCAAAACTCAAATGACAGAGCCGACCTGTTAGAGATCCTAGGCATTATTTTGTACTTCTAATCTACTTTCCATAAACGTTCAGTGAACAAAACCTAGACACTTCTGCTGGGCGGGTGGAGGTGTTGCTTTTAAACCACTCTTATCAAGATGCAACAACAGATTCCAGGTACTCTTCAGGGTCCATTGGTGCCTACAGCAGGAGGCTTTTTGCCCTGCGGGTGTTAAAGGTCAGGAACGTCACTCATTTGGAGAGGAAATATCCTTGGGTGGAACGTGCTCAGAAGTGGTTTCAGGGGTGTATGAATTATAGATGAAAGACTGGGCTACTGTTGCTGTACTCCTGGTTATTCTGGGCGTATAAAAGCCAGACGACCTTCCAGTGATGGGAGGTCATCACTGTTACCTCTCCTAAGTTTAAGGAAATGTGAAAAAGCCAGACAAGTGTTTTTGCTAACTGGCCACGAAAAAATTAAAAACTCTACTCTGCTGTCAAATTCAATGAAGACTGAAAATCCCAAAATCTAAATTGACAGCATTATAGAAACACCAATGTAAAGACCACATTGTTATTCTCAGTTCAGCAATATCACTTCCTAGAGAATTTTGTAGAAATATTTTAGGCAAAATGAGTAACAACCTGCATTTATTTTATTTTCAAGTAAAGGCCACTTAAAATTACCAAAGCGTATAAAAATTCACATTTCTATTTCAAAGTCCAAACCTACACTTATGCTTATTCAAAATAAGATAATATGCAGTTCAACAAAAATGGAAATAAATTGTTCTAACGTTTCAATACATGTCATAACTTTGCCAATATTATTGTTTATATGATCACTGTGAAAATTAAGCTTGTGTTTAATCCCCTTTTCTGTCTTCCCAAGATTTGAAATTCATGGCTTTTTTCTTCTATATATTACATTCTTCCCTTTTCTCTGTTACAATAAAAAATCTTGCTGGTATACAGTCTTCCCAGTGTTCTAATATAGTGTTTACTTCTCTGCAGGAAAGTTTTTTAAATCCTACAATTGTGTTGTCTTGGTGACTCTACCAAATCTGTCAGTCTTGAACAGGAAAGCTTTAGGAGCCATATATATCACTGAAATAAAATCATTCTCAGATGGACATTTTAATTTACTGAATCAGCCCATGCTATTACAGAAGAGTCAAAATAGAAAAATAAATTGAATGAAATTTGTGTGCTTTAATCTTTGATTTTGATCACTTACTATCAAGCCACTGTTACTCTGCCTTCTCTCTCTGTCGTGAAGTTTTCTGTAGAAAATCCCTCCTGGATTAAACTGAGTGCTCCAAACAATCATATCCCCTTGAAAATATGCATCCATTCCAGTTATCCTTGAATTGTGTTCAATATGTGATATTTGCTGATGAGCATCACTGTAGTTGAATGGATATGCAAAACCCAGGATGTCAGTGTCATTAGCAACATAGAGAACTTGATCTTCAGAGCCTAGGGATTATTATAATGAAACAAAAATAAGGTAAATGTCAACTAATGCAAAAAATCAGTGTGTTTAACTCAAGTAGCTTTTTGGTGTTCAGCTGATAGAATTTCTGAGGTTAAAATTACTTTCTGGTTGTTGAAGACTGCAGAAACACCTACACTCCGGGCAATAAATGCAACTCTTGATATTCTGATATCAACATATCAAATTCAGTGCACTCCAAGCACACAGGGAGATACCCAGGACTATATTTTAAGGTGTATTTAATATAAGGATTTGAATATTTTTAAGCAGTATACAAAAATACAGGATATTATGCATTCAGTCTATATGAATCCCGTATTTTTATATGCATGCTGTCTTTAGAGGGTCCTAAATGTATATATTGAAGGAACACAGAGCTGTCAATGAACATGTTTTTAAATTGCTCTATTGGAAATTAGAAGTGGAATGATTTTAGCTGTAAAGCTTTGACTGCAACAGAACCTGTGTCTTACATCTCATTTCAGATAGCCACATACCATCTTGATCCAGATGTTGTAAAGTATATTATTCATAAGAAAATGTTCTCTAATATCAATACATTGAGTTTTGAGAAAGTTAAAATCTGCTTGATAATTTACAATGTATTTGGATAATTTTTATTTCTCCCTTCATGTCTCATTTATCCATAGAGAATCAATTTAAAATGTCACACTTCCTCCTTATGAGTATGAAATATCAAACATCATTTGTTCCCTTCCTCCTGATAAATGCAAGAACAAAGAGGAGGTTGGTTAAAGCAAATATCAGTGAGGAAAGAAGGAAGCATGAACTGTGTTATAATGGAAATGAAGCTTGTGGAAAATTCAGATTTAGGATAATGATTCCCAGATTTTTAAATTATAAGCTCAGAATTATGTCTGTGTTCCTATAATAACAAACCATTATCTTTCATTAGTAACCCTATTTGTTCCCATGGCATAATCTGATTTCTTTAGTAACAGGCAATGATGCCAAACCCTGAGAGAGTCCATGTTATGTGTGAAATACTAATAACTCATTAATATGATCTTCCCATGGCAAATTTGCTTCAAAAGTATGGACAATCTATATAACAAATGACAGCACTGTCTATTTTGATATTTCTTACCTTTTGCTATGCAACTGTTGTTCCTCTCCTTATAATTTTTCTCACACTCACATCTGTAAGAGCCCTTTAAATTATGGCAGCGTTGGGAGCAGGTACCAAATACCATGCACTCATCGACATCTATGAAGAAAAAATTGTAATTTATATACCTGTAGTTTAATAGACTATTATTTAAAAAGTTCTTACAATCATGGAACAAAGCAGATGAACAAAGGGAACTCATAAACATTTTCTTGTTGATTAGTATGGCACCACACATTTGTATGTTCACTTTGATTTCAGTTTTGTATTATGAATCTTCATTACTTTATGCATCTCAAAATATCCTCATATGGCAACTTCAACCAATGTTAAATAATCTACTAGACCTTAAAAATCCATTTATTCCTTAAATTATTTAATAGCCTGACTTGAACCTTTTGACATTCTAACAACTTATGTTCAGTTAGTTGTTCTTAAACAACTAATGTTAAATCTTTGATAATGTCTCCAGATAAACTATATGAATCTACATTTTTTAAATACTTTCTGGTGTTCGCTTTTGTTTGTTGTTGATTGTTTTGGGGTTTTTTCGTTTGCTTTGTTCTTTGGTTTTTTTTTTTTTATTTCTTAATGCCCTAGCTGTCAAACAGCTTTTACTCTGTGGAAAAAACCAAGCAAACATGATATGTATCTCCTTCTCCAGCACGGAAAATTAACTACAGAACTGACTTTTAAAACTTTTCAACAAGAGAAGATGAAAATATCTGTACCTTCACATTGTCTATTCCTCCTGTTTCTCTGAAATCCAGGTTTACACTGACACAAAAGGGATGATTTTGTTTGATTACAGAATGCATCATCTCCACAAGGATTCACATTATCTTCACATGTATATTCAGCAACGCCTAAACATAAACAAAATGTCTAAAAAATCCCTGATAGATTTGTTTAAAGTGTTAAAAATGATATCTAAAGTGACAACAGCAAATAACAAATTCATCTTTTTGTTTAAAGAGCATCAGGTGAATTTTTAACAAATAAATGACATTACAGTGTTTATCTACATCTGCATAATTTAATGTACTATATTTTATGCAATGACAATATTTAACAGATACATTTCCCATCAAGAATTTAATCCTAAAATTTTTCTTGTTGCAAATATGAAACAATACAATCAACTTGTACCTAAATTTGGTAAAGAACTCGTAACTACACCAAAAATCCTCTACAACATGAATTGCTATCAAATTTGCCTTGCTCTTGTGGTACAGAATTCCATCAGTTTTTAACTAAAAGAAAGAGCTACGTTAAACTGAGTTCTGTATTGCTCAATATGTCTTGCACAGATGAGTGTCTTGGTTGATTTTTTCTTTCTGCTACAATCAAGAGAACAGATCCTGCCAGCCCAACTCACTTATTTTGCAGTCTTGCTCATCTGAGCCATCTCCACAGTCATCAAACCAGTCACACTGCAGCTCCATGGGAATGCACTTCTTGTCATTGCAAGCAAACTCATCTTTTTTACACGGTCTGGCTTTATATGTGATTTTATCTACATAATTACAGATTAATAAGAGAAAGAATAAATCAGTATTTAGGATTCTCAGGTTATTTCAGACACAGACAAATGGGAAGACCCCAAGCATTAAGCAACTGGAATTTATTTCAAGCTTAATTTCTTTTGGTTTCAAATTCTGATCTGCTAACCTGCAGTTAAGCCTTACTGAAGGACAAGCATGTGGTAGATGAGTAATGTGATGATTGATTCTCACAATTAATAGACAAATATCATGTATATAGGCTAAGAAAAGTTTATAGATTTATAGTTACGTTGTACCCCCTTGCATGGTTATCAAGGGACAATGGGAGTTGGGACATCTGGGAGGGTTGGCTTGTCACTATGGAACATCTGACCTCCAATCAGGATTTGAGGAAGAGATCTCCACCACTGGACAGCAAAGAAAGGGTTGATGGACAGAACTTTGGGAGGGGTTAAAGGGTTAAAAGGGAAAAAACCTCCATTGTGAGGGGGCTGAGCACATGGCGGGGAAAACCTTTTGCTCCCAGCACCGTAACCTTTTTCCTTTGTTCAGTCTTCTGTTGTATTTTTGATAAGGTTTAATAACCCTTCCTATGAAGGGTATGAAAAGTGAGTAGCTATTTCTCACAAGCAGATCTGTGTTACAAAGTTTGCCTTCAAGGTGTTTTCTCTGATCTGAATGCCTTGCAAGGTGATATCACCCACCACAGTGATCTTCATCCGAGTTATCTCCACAGTCATCGACCTCGTTGCAAATCTGCTCAGGCCGCAGACAAACCCTGTTGTTCCTACATCTGTAGGGCCTCGTTGGAGGGCAGGGAAACTTCACTGCACCGCAAAGAAAAGAAGCAGCTGTTACCCAGCTATTAATCCTTTTTTAATGACACATCAAAGCCAGATATGTGTAGGCACTCTAAGTTCTTCGTTTAGAGATTTTGTGTCACGAGGGTGATTTATAGATTTTTTTGAGAACTAGTAAATATGGCAGAAAAATAGCAAAAGAAGGATGAAGTGTAATGATGGTCAATATTACATCATACAAGCAATTTTTTCCTCCCACTGTGGGTGTCCTAAAGAAAAGTTTCATTTCTCAAAAATAGCAAATATCAAATATCTGAAATTACATGACAAGCAATAACAAAAGAAAACTATATCCCCACATTTCAAGCTTATCTTCTAAAAGCAAAATAAAATTTAAGACACATGTGCCTTTATATATTTCTGTGTCTTAAATGTCACTCTTGCTTTATTATACAAAAAATGAAAAATATAATGCCATACCACACATTTCAGCAACTTCATCAGAGTTATCTCCACAGTCATCCTCACCATCACAAACCCAAAAATGCAGTTTGCAGAGGGAATTGTTGCACAAAAATTCATCAGCTCTACATATATTTCCCCCTGGGAAGATGAAAAGATGACAGAAAAAAAAAAAGGCAGGAAAACAAAAAGATGAAAGAAAGTCAGTTTTTGATAAAACCACTAGAACCACTTATCACACGCTATTTGCAGAGAGTAACACAGGTGGCATAACTAAATTTACAGATCCCAAGGGAACAGGCTGGAGAGGCAGAGGAATACTCATTTAAAGATCTCTTCCTTGACCAAACAGTTCGTGATCCTGGCTGCTGGCTGGGAATTACCAAACCAGTGGCCAGCTTGGCATGTTCCATTTCCATTTAGCCAGGAGATGTTTAAACTCCCTGTCTGCAACTCTCCTTGGTGATGCAGCCTCTCAGCAAAGGCCTGGGTGGTACATCAGGAATTTGGGCCAGCAGAGAACGAGATATACAGAAATAGGGCCAAATACGTGAAAAGCCACTTCAGCCCAGGTTTGTTTCACACCACTGTCTGATCCTCCAACTATTCCTGCTCCACTCTCTGAGTCACACATCAGAGACAAAGTGATTGCAGCCCACCTGCCATGAGGCAGCACCTTCTTCTCCTCCTGAGGAGCAACAGGCTTGGCCAGGTTTGTAAAACCCCCACCACCTCTAAATGCTGTATCTAGGAAAGGTCCAGCCATGTGAGCTCAGAACAGATAAAACAAAGTGACCTCTGACAGGATCTTCCTTTCTGTAACTTCTGAAATGACTCAGCAGGATGTTTATTGAACACAGAAAGCAGCAAGAATAAAATCTTCCACATGTTCTGAATTATCTAACAAAAAGGAACACAGGGTAAGGGAAAATGGTTTAGGGCAGAGTGCTCCCAGGCTTTAAAAATTAGTTTAAGGTGGATTCGGTTTTAATGTGTGTTGTGACAAGAAAGAATTTCTTTCTCAATTATGACTGCATTTTATCACTACCAATCAAGAAAGTTATGGAAAGTTCTTGCAATTAATTTCCTATAAAACACATTTTTTTGGTAACTGGATTTTCAGTTGCCTGAGAGGAGTGAAGTATAAAATAAATAAAGCTGTGTAACTGCAGAGCAGGAAACAATGAAATTTTATATGATAATGTCAAAACTCTCACTGTGGCTTACCTCAATGCATTACACCCACTCTAAGAGCTAGACCGGGCTTCAGTGGCTTTTTACTCATTCATTCACTGCCCTGTTCAAACCTCATTAAAATCAACAGAAGGCTTTCTTTTGCTGTAAAGGTTCAGAATGGCTGAACTTTTTTCCCCCAAAAAGCTAATTTCCATGAAATGCCCATTGCATAAAAGGATGTTCAAACTCTCACACTGTGCTACCAGGTATAATTCACTCCCATGGCAAATATAACTTATCAACATTAACAGAAATATCCTGTATAATTATCCAAGGAAAATATATAAAATTCAAGTACTCTTCATGATGAAAGGCATGAATCCAAATAATAGTGTGTGCAATCACAAGATAACCATCATTCTAGTTGTTTAATAAGATTGAAGAGAGTTATTTTTGTAAACATGCACAGTGGGCCACAGATAAATATTATGGATATTATTTTAAGATGTTGTAGAATAAAACTCCATTTGTGTTTGCTGTATTTCCAAAGATGAAAAAAAAATTAGTTATCAGTGAGATAAACTGGCATTTCTTTCATGTGATCGCTCTGCCTGTCATAATTCCTTTATAAAATAGATTTCTGCAACAGAATCATAATTGTGACATAAATACAAAGTATGATAGCAATAACCAGCTAGGAATAGGCTTCTTATTGTATTGTAAGCAATTTGCAGTTCACAGAAGCTCCATTATGCTACCCAAAGAATAATGTGGGCATCAGATAAAATAAGTGTGCTACTATTTACTTCCACTTCATTGGGTTTTAAAGAGATACAGTCCAGATATTTAAAAAGCAATTTTAAAATGGACTAGATGGTTGTTATTTATTTATTTATTTGACTTTGACTTATTTATTTGTCTTCTTGTACCATCTCTAGAATATTCTTCACATTCTCTGAATTTTCTGGTCTTTCTTTCAAACTTAATCATCCCCACATGATATCCTTTTTCCCCCCCTTTAATCTTAAGTATTGTGTAACAGACTTAAAACAAGGAAAGGATAATTTACTATGATTGCTTTGTATCTGATTATTATCCCATATAACTGTACTCCATTATGTTTTGAATTTATGCACAGAACATGTGACTGTAGAAGGCTAACCCACAGAACTACTCGCTTTAAAGAAAAAGAAAGAAGAAAAATCCAGGAAAATACCCAAGATGACAAAATGCCAACTAAAACTGTTCTTTAAAAAAAACTTCTTTAATTTGACTTAGAAGAGGGGCTGGTGAGGAATGTGGAGCTCAAGGTCAGCCTGGGCTGCAGTGACCATGGAATGGGGGAGTTCAAATCCCTTAGGGCTGCAAGGAGGGTGCAGAGCAAGCTCCCTGCACTGGGCTCCAGGACAGCACACTTGGGCTTCTCCAGGATGTGTTTGGGAAAGCCCTGGAGGGAAGAGGGGCTCAGGAGAGCCTGGCTGGTATCCAAGCATCCCCTCATCCAAGCCCAGGAGTGATGCATCCCAACAAAGTCAAAGTGTGCCAGAACTCTGTAGATGAACAAGTTGCTCCTGAACAAACACAAAAAAGAAGGTGAAGCACTGGCACAGGTTAGCCAGAGATGCCCATCCCTGGAAGTGTCCAAGGCCAGGCTGGATGGGGCACGGAGCGACCTGGGATAGTGGAAGGTGTCCCTGCCCACGGCAGAGGGCTGGAACTGGATGAATTTTAAGGTCTCTTCCAATCCAAAGTGTTCTGTGATTTGCTGAAATAAACAGAAACCTGGGCTCTTAAGATGACTTATTTAGCAAATGTTCATTATATTGCACAGCTGTGTGATTTATTGTGCATGGCTTTGTAGTTTATTGGGGCCTATAAAAGCTTGAATTAACCGGATTTACTGCTGACTTCCTTGATGAAAAAGAATATGCTTCCAGTAACGACATGACCTTTCCATCACTGGGGAGGGAAACAGAAAGGAGGAACAAGTCATAAACAACCTAAGTTTTGCTTATTCCTGCAGATCACCTGTTAAGCTGCTGTACTGTCTTAGTCAGGAGAGGTCACAGAACTTTCCTTTCTCCACTCATTTTGGCCAGGGTACCACTAACTTGCAATGTGTGTGTTCATAAAGCCCAATAAACTTGTTTAGAAAAGTGTCTCTTGCCTTGGTCACAGTTTTCCTCATCGCTGCCATCCACACAATCATGGATCCCATCGCAAAGCCATCGCACCGGGACGCAGTAGGCCTTGTTCCTGCACCGAAACTGATCTTCCTTGCACTCTGACACACAATCCATCTGTGGGAACACAGACATCAGCTCTGGGTTAATGAGTGGGAGCAACAACAACTTGTCCACGCTGCCAGGAGGGAGCAGTCCCTGATGGGAACCGCCCCAGAACCACGCTTGGGGCTTGACTTTGAGAAAACAAATTTCTGCATTCCAAAACCTGTCCACAGAGCAGAGAAATGTACAGCCATGGGGGTTAAGTTATCTGACAGCACTCAAAGGATGCAAGAAAACCCTATTTGCCCTTTCAATTATTTTGAGACCTAAAAAAATTTACAAAAAAAAAGTATCAGGAAAAAGAAACAAATCACCAGAAATGTGTCAGGTACCTCATCAGATCCATCAGCACAGTCCAAGTCCCCGTTGCATTTCAGGGATGCTGAAATGCAGCCTCCACTTGCACACACGTACTCACTTGAAGAGCAGGTTGGAGATGCTGGTTACAAACACATATTTTAGCATTAAGAAAAAGATAATTTATGAATAAATTGATTTTTAATTTAAAGTTTCCTTCTGGTTAATAGTGAGCTAACTCGTGTCTAAGCACTTTTGTAAACTACAATAAAATATTTGACAAATCTGAATTGTGGCATCTTAAATAAATTGCATAGTAATAGTGAAAAGGTATTTGTGTTTTTTTCACTTAGAAATTTAATTTTATTTTCTCCTTATGCTTTGCCAAGCATAAGGAAAAATAGGCAAATACACAAATGCATATATTCATAGAATTAGTACATTTTAAAAATTGCATTCTTTAAAATGGGCCTAGAGTTTAGCTAAATGTAGCTCATTTATAATTGAATAAGCTAAATTTTTAGAAAACCATCTCATTGGAAAGTATACATTATTACAATTAAAACACATAAATATTAAATAGGATATTTTAATATAAAGGTGGATATTTTTTGTTGCACTGTAAATCAGGAGAGTTTTGTCATAGGCTTTTATCAGTTACATCTAGCTTACAAAAAAATTAGGAAAGTTTCTGCAAAAATAAACAACTGTATTTTCCAAGAAAGCAAAAATAAAATAAAATAAAAATAACAATAATTTAGTAGACAACAATCTCTGCATAAGGACTAATAAACTTTGAATTAGACCACAAAGCAAAACATTTCAGGACACAAAAAGATTTCCTGATGTTTTCAGAGCAGAATTTTATATGTTGAGTATTTATTATCAAATTACAATTCAAAATAATTAAATACCTATGCCCCAACAATCTTCACACTGCAGGGCTGTACATAAGCAGGACTTTCAAAACACCAGTAGGAAGACACAATGATGCAAACTCAAAAGGTGAAGTATTTCAGGTTTTTTTTTTTTTGCACTTTCTCGCTGCTACTAGTGCCCAAGAAATCTTGATTTGATTATTTATATTCTTCCTTCACTCTGATTCATTTCTGGCTTCATTTTATAGCTCAGAATTATTTAAAACAATACCTGGCTCACAATTTTTCTCATCATCCCCAAGTTTGCAGTCCTCGTGCCCATCACATTTCCATTTTGCTGAGATGCACTGGCCATTGGAGCACTGGAACTGATCCCTAGAACAGCCTGTTTCACAATACCTCTGGTACCAAAGAAACAACCAATAAACAAGATCAAGAGTTTATATTAAACATTGGTAAATATGCAGCTGGTGACAGAAGTTACAGCCCATAATCCTCCATGTTATGAAATATGTAGTAATTAAAGTCTTGTGAAATGAAATATATTAGTGGATATGATTCAAAATGGTGGCTCACATGCTCTAAATAGCTGTGACCTGAGGTCACAGCATTGATAGGCAACGAGAAGGGAAAAAAGGGAAAAAAAAAGAACAGAAAACCAGTGAAGTATTATCCAGTGAACTTCTGACACATAACAAGCAGTCTTCATTGTTCTCTCAAAAAAATCTCTCAAACCAAACCAGTGCTGTGTGTAAAAAGAATGGTTTCCCAGTCAGGACACAAAGTATTAATATGATGGGAAGAGGTTTAGATCACTGCTGGGACAAGAAAATGTAGAATACTCTTCAACTTTACTTGATTTATTTGTATGTTTTCTTTTTAGAATAATTACATCAAGAGGTTTGGTTTTAATTTAGTAATGATATTTGCATGCAGGGATTAATGTGTAGAGTTCCCACTGCTGCCTTTTAGAAAATTTATATGCAGGAATCCATTCTCCAACAATTAAAAACCACTAATTCTCCAAAGAAACACTTTTTCTGGAAGATGCCTACCTCATCTGAGCCATCTGCACAGTCATAGTCCCCATCACACCAGAATCTTGCTGAAACACAGTCTCCATTTGCACAAGGAAAATCTTTCAAAGTGCATGTTTGAGGCTCTGAAGAAAGAAAAGAAAAAGCAGTAGACTTATTAGCATTTGTTTAAATCAATCAATATAAATAAATATCAATCCCCCCAGCCAATAGATATAAATAAATATAAATATACCCCCAAAGAATAAATATGAAAAACTCAAAACAATTACCTTGCAAATTATAAGGAGTCATTTTCTATGGGGTTTTATTCCACAACATATTTTAACTAAATTTCATTTACATATAGTAAGATAAAATACTTTCATTACGTTCATACATTTGGGTTCTACCAAATTTTTTTGCAAAACAGCAAGACGTTAAGTATATATATATATATTATGAATTTCAACCCATGTATGCGATTACAGGGTTTGTGAGATGTGCACCAGAGACCAGAAATACATTTTGCATGTCAATATCCAATGTAATTAGAACTAAGCAGGTTTCTGACTTTCCATCACACAGTAGCACATCATTTATCACACAGTTTTTAGTGTGTGTGCCAAGAATCGGCTTCCCCTGTGCTCAGCATACAGGGAAATGGCAAAGGGAACACAAAATTTGGTTTTTCAAATAAAATGAAAATTTTCCCTACTGCTGACACAGAAACATTGGCAACGGGACCTCTGGGGAAGAGTCCCACAGGAGAACATCATATGCTTTCCTCCTGAGAATGAGGACCACTCCAAAAGACATTTTTTGGATGCTGGAGCATTAGAATAAGAAAAGATAGAGAGGTATTACGGATTTAGGAGACGTTAAACAAATCTCTATATGCAATTTAGATCTGCCAGTCAGAGGGTATGGGGAAGAAAAAAGGACTTAAAAGGCAAAAAAGGATTATTTGTGGGATTATTTCCACCACAGGAAACAATGCGTTATGTAAATGATGTAAAATCAATAATAAGGATTATTTAGTAAAACCTTTTCAGCAGAGAGATGGGGAACAGCAAATGACAGTGACTGGACCAAAGGAAGAAAGGGGGGAAAAAAAGAGACAGAGAAGACAGCAACAATGGATAGCAATAAATTGAGAAATGCTGAAGGGTCCTTTAGTGAGTTATGGAAGCTGCAAGCATGAATGCTTTTGTAAAATGTGCCGAAGTAAACCGAAGACAAAAGCAGAGGCCCAAACAGAGAAAAATTTGGTAAATACCAGCATAAGAATACACTACACACACAAGTTACATGGATGTAACAAACTTGACTTCATGTATTTTGTTTGGTTGGTTGGTTGGTTGGTTGGTTGGCTTTCCCAGGATTTATAAAAATCAAAAACTGTTCCAGGAAAGGAATAGCTTTAATCAACATTTCCACTGCCTTTTTTCCACTCTTTACTTCATAAAAATACACAAAATGACTCTGTTTGAAATTTTTTAAGAGAAATTTCATTTTTTGGATAGGAACAAATTTTAATTTTGAAGTTGTAGGAAAGTCATTTTAAAAGCACATCTACAGCAATTGCATCAGTTCTCCAGAAATATTTCAGCAAATCAAAGGTTGGCGTTTATGTGGACTCAGATTATATGCAAACTACCTCAAAATTCTTTTTAAAGTGTAAACTCTAGCAAATCCCTGACATTTGATTCTTTTTGTTTTCAACAAGCCAAGAAGGAGAATTTCATGATATGATAAAATATAGAAAGAAAATAATTAGTGGGAAAAGTAATTCACAAGCAAAAAAACCATTTACCATGTTTCTATATTGATTGGAAAAATACAAGCAAATACTTTTGCTATACTGCTAATAAATTATTTATAAGGAGAGATTTGATACTGGAAAAAAAATGTACACAAAGAGCTAAGTACTCAATTCTCTGTTTGCAAAAAATATTTCTTCTGCTGCTGGGATCCAGCTCTGTGATTTACATATGAACACAGAAAAGTATTTTTCCATCAGTGCTCAGATTGTTAGAAAGGAATAATTATTAATACAAAACAGTATTAAAGGAACAACCTTTAATGATCTTCTATAAACCCGTGAAGGACAGCATTCTTTAGCTTTTGCTTTACCAAAACACTGGAACTCCTTCCCAAGAAAAGCATTTGGGATATAAACCTATCCCAGGACAAAATTAACCAATTTGTTTTCTTGGCAACTTGTAGAAGCAACAAAAGAGCATTAGGAAGAACTTGTAGCAGCACAAATATTTTCACACTGACTGAATTCATGTCCTGCTACAACATTATTGTGTTTGCTTTGCTTCAATGGTTACAGTACCTTACATTTTCTTTAATCAACTTAAATTTAAAAAAAAATACATGGTGCTTTCTTTTTAGGTTAGATAGATAGAATAAGATTAATTCCAATGGAGTTTTCCTCTTTTGGACTTTCCTGAAAGAGAAAACTCTATTTTTGCAGTAATTTGTTTTTAAAAATCCAAATAAACTCTGAAAGCAAATTCTGCCTCCAGACAGATATTACCTCAGAAGAGTTAACAATGTATCCTACATCTTATTGTGAACCCATGATGTACCAATATCCAAGCTAAAAACTCTTATTTCACAGTGTCCAAATCTAGTTAAAAAACAATAGACTGTAAGACAAATAATGACAAAAGCTCTTATAAGGAGCTGTGAAAAATCAGCTATGAAAAAATGCCTGATCTCCAACTGCTCGATAATCTGAATTAAAAGTAAATATTCCAATTAGTTTACCTTTATCAGTTAGTTACGGATCAGATTTCTTACCTCTGAAAAAGAATCATAAACACGGTTCAGAGGTAAAGTGATAAGCATTTGTTAACAAGGAATTTGGGTCAAACACTACCTGCTCATTACATGTTAAAAACTGAATGGGTGTGAAAAATTATTAGTGCTCTATCATTGTGCCCCATTAAGACTTCATTATGTTACGACCAGAAGAGTGAATTTCTTGCATGTGAAGAAACTATAGAGAAAAGTGTAAATGCTTGAGATGAATTTCTATAATTCAGTGAATTCATTCCTCGTTCTTGAGAAACAACTCATTTTCTGATATAGTTCCCTGACAGCCTTTTGTATATTATATTCATGGATGCCATGAACAATTTATTTCACTGTGCAATGCAACTTATTTTGTCAAATGCTTTTGAAGTTCTAATTTCATATATATTTGTTTCATTAGACATTATTCTGTAAGTGGCTCGATGGTCTATAAAATTTTATACAACTATTTCAAATAGCTGAACAGTATTATGTACTGTCCCTGTGCTTCCAAGATTTTGGATTTTAAAACTGTGCCAGCCTACTGTGTTTAATTTAAACAGGAGAATCTATAGCTAGAATTGAAGTATGCATGTAACAAGCAAAAGCAAATTAAAAAAAAAAAAAACAACCCTAACACCTATTTTACCTTTAAAAAGAAACTTACACCTTTTCACTAATTCTGTGCATTACAATTAATTATAAATTGCTGTATCTTCAAGTCTAGAGAACAACCAAGAACTGAATCTATAACTTAGCTATTATGTGGACAGAAATCTGGCTAACATAGTATTTTTTTTCTTAGAGACTTCAGATTATTTCTCTCTCCTTATTTGAACTTTTAAATATAACTTTGTAGTATGATGATCTGATCTTTAAGGAAGAGAATCATTACTGCTGGATCATACACATGGCTAATTCCAGATATGATATTCAGTACTTATTTTGCCAACAGCAACAACATTTTGTGGAAGTTTTTGTTTTTTTCTTTTTTTTTTCAAATTTTCAACAAATTGCCCAGTCCTGTAGATTAACACCACCACAGCAAAACTATCACTCTCTATTTGATTTCTACATGAGAATAAAAACATAAAATAATTTTTTGCTACTTGTAGAACAGAAAACTGACACTAATAATCAATTCCTAAGTAAAATCTCCCACAAAGCTAAGAAAGCTTTTGTGCGCCAACCCACCTGGGGTACAACAACAAAAGGCTCTGAGTGATTACTGAGATACACAACATTTCCCCTTTTTTATGTACCACAGCATTGCTGCTTGCAGTAATAAAACTCACACTCATTTTCAAGTGCAGGGAGTAATTACCAGGCAGACAAATCCACTTTAACCTCCCAAGCTGAATGAGACACTCTGTGCCTATGGACATCACATCTTGGACTGGAGAAAGGGGCAGCAGCATCCACTCAGCATTAGAATGCCTAATTTATTAATCTTTCTAGCTCATCACCTTTGAGATACTAAATATACACTCATGGTATACAATCAGGAATGTGTACTCAAGATTATGTGCAAGAAAAAGATATTAAATTTGTGCATTTCTGAGTAAAAAGGAAAAAAACCCCACAGCAATTGTCAAGAGAAAGCACTTCAGTACTAGTTAGGGAATGTCCCTCTTGAAATATTTTATAAAGACAAAAATTATTAGATAAAATCATTACAAATTTTTCATTTCTTCCTGAGACCCAGATGAAAATTAACTCCCTGAAAGTGGTATTACAGAGATTTATTAGGCCTTCAGGTTCCTCATGGGTAGGGGAGAACTGGGTAACTGAGCTACTTTGAATAACCACATCTACTTCTCAATGCAATTAAATAGTAGAGAAATTGACCTCTCAATATGAAACAAGGCAAATCATCTCAATACAATGAATATAACAAGCAGGAAGTGTTTGATCAAAATTCCTTGTTAAAAATGCTTATCACTTCACTTCTTAACAGTGTTTATGATTCTTCTTTAAAGATAAGAAATCTGATATGTAACTAACCGATAAAGGTAAAATAATTGTAATATTTATTTTCAATTCACCAGAATATTAGGCAGTTGGAGGTGAGGCATCTTTTCATAGCTGATACAGCTCTTTATAAGAGTGAACAGAATTGGAGAATTACAGCAAGGGACATTTTCAATTGTGGCCAGCTGATTTTCAGCAGATCAGAGGGTGCTGAATGAAAACACACACCTTTGTTTTATCAAAATTCAAAAGTTTCCTCTTGCATGTTGCCAACCAGACTCTGCTCTAACGTGGACCAAGGTAAAAGTTACTTACTACAGTTTTCTTCATCAGAATTATCTCCACAATCATTCTGGCTGTCACATCTCCAGTGATCTGGAATGCAGTTGTTGTTTTTGCACTGGAACTCATGAGGTCCACAAGTTTTTTTATCTGTAATTAGGGTGAATAATATTTACAGCATTGCAAACAAAGAGTCAAAATGAGAAAGACTCCCACTAAATGCATTATAAAGTTACTGGATACATATAAGGATAAGCAACCTTCAATACTTGAAGTTTTACTCTCAGGAATAATTTTTTTCTCATAACATTCTTTAAACTTCTATTTATGCATTCACACCTTAATCTTAAATTTTATTAAATTAAAATATGCAGTGTATAAACAGTCACATAAAATTAAAAAAATGAAATTCAGAAGGGGTCACAAGAGAGAGTATTAGTACAATGAATCTCAAGGACTGAATTACCTTTTCCTTAAATTTATCTGTAAGATTGTTCTAAAAGAGATCAGATCACATGGTTTACCACTGGAATATTGATTTGAAAAATGTACAAAATAGGTATTTCTCAAAAGTTATTTTTGCATATAATAATTTAGAACAGAAAATTTTGCACTTTTAAATTTTTACCTACCGATGGACTGGATTGGATGTCACTCCTATGAGGTAAAACATTACAAAGCCTATAGTGCTGAACTGAGGGAAATTTCCTCAGGTTCTGTATTTTCAGTGAGCTTTTCTATTTACAGAGGAGCATTGGAAGCCTCTTAGAGATACATGAACAGCTGAACTCCTCCAGCAGGAAGGAGCTGCCTCTGTGTTTTGTGTGAGACACTCTTGAATAATTTGTTCAGCTTCTAAGGACTGAGATGAAATGAAGTAAATTAAAAAGTTATCAGTGACATTTTCATTGGGGGAGGGAAAAAAAAAAAGGTTTGCTTTGTAAAAGCCCCAATGACATATTTAAAATTACATGTCACAGTGATTTTGCACTAGAAAATGTTTAAATTTCCGTTAGGCAAAGTCAAAACGTGTCAGAGCAGCTTCACTCTGCTCTCAGGGCAAGCCCAGGGCTGCTGATGACCAACAAACAGCAGCTCCAATCACCTGATTCCTCTGCTGCTGAACCACAAAGCAGAGGTGCTGATTTGATGCTAGGGGCCAAATGTTGCATTTTCTCTGTTGTTTTAGGTGTGGCTCTGGAACCAGACTGATAAAACCACATTTGAGTACCAAGATTGGCGTTGCAGCTCAAAAATCTGGTCACTGCAATTCTGCCTTTTGTGTTTGTTCCTTGCTCTCTGCCAATGTCACAATTACAATAACTTTTCATCCAAAGTATGGTTTTTTCCATGATATTTTTCAATATTACAATCTATGGTACTTTGATCATGATATTTAAAACACTTGCACTGCCAAGCAATTAAAAATATTTAACATTAGAAAACATAAAAATATTCCTGCCAAACTCATGACATTCTTGTATTTTCATTCTGTAGCTCTGCAAAGGAAAAAGTTTCAAACCTGAAATCCATCCTATGTTTACTAAAACACTTCCAGTAAAGTCTGCAATCTCCCACTAGAGTATTTGCCCACAAAATGAGTTGTAGCACTAATGACAGATAACATCACAGCAACATATAAATATTCTATTTATCCTTTCACACTCAGTACAAATACCAAAATCTAATCAGTAATACACAGAAGCCAGAGATGACACCCATTCATTTCAGTTACCTGAATATGAAATATATCTTTTCTTACACTTCATAAAGAATTATTTAGTTCTCAAGCATGCTAAATCCATTTGGTAGCATTTAGTTTTCTATACATGTGAAGAAAATCTAGATTTTTTAATTTATCCAGCCTTAAGCTCTGATTGCCACTTGAATGTTAATCTTTCTCTTCATACTTTACTCCTACCAAATATAAAGGAATATAATTTTTTAAAATACAAAATATTTTGCATGTTTGTAAGGCTCTCCTTTCTTCACAAATCTGAAAAGTTCATTTTTCCTCTGGGTTGAATGATCTCTGGTAGCTGACAATGTCTTACAAACCAGATTTGCTTGTCTTGTATTTCTTTCTTCACTTTATTGAGAACTGAGGGAAATAGAAACTGAGATAGAATATAACAAAGAGAAAATTTTGGGAAAGTTGTGTAACAATTACTTGAGCTTTGAGAACAATGGATTAATTCACCTCAAAGGAAACAGTGCAAGACCTTCTTCACTGGGAATTGTGCAACCATGAAAAGCACATGGGGGCCCGCACACGTTTTGTCATCTCTGCCTTCAGCACTAAATTGCCTTCTCATTTTTCTTAAAGTGAGACCCCCTTAAAGTGTGAATGTTCAGAAAGAGATGGTGCAAAGGCAAAGGAGCAAGCACTGATAACTCCATTTTCATACTGCTCTCTTCAAATTGTTATTAAGAGATTCGCTGACCTGCTGTAACAGGCACAGCCCTTCCTTAGAAATCTCTGTGACCTGAGGGAGCTGCTGCTGGGTTGGTTTCACTTTTTCGTGCATATTGAACTAGGATTTTATTCTAGAAATACTTCTAAATGAGCATGAGAAAAACAGGATGAAGGCTTAAATGGGGAAACAAAAACAAAACAAGGCAAAAAAAACCCCATCTGCATTTTCATTCAAATATCAATCCCTGTGAAGAAAACCACTAATCGTACACATTGCTCTTCTTTGGGGATTTTAAATCCATATATTTTCACATGTGTTCATTTGTGTGTGTGTGTGTGTGTCTAAGTGGGATAAAATCCAAAACTAAAAGGAATTTGCTTTTGATCCAGGATCAGCTGGCTGTCCTAGAGCTTGGCAGGCTGTCACCCATGCTGGAGACAGGAAATTAGAAGCCTACTGAAGGAAGTTTAAGATTATATAATGAACATCCTTCAAGTGCCTCAAAGAAAATATTCTTTGTCATCAGGAAAAAAAGCCTACTTTTTACTTTCACAGCTAAAAAAAATCAATATTTTAAAAAGTGAGAAGGAAAAAAGCAGACATGCCAATGTTGACACATCAGGAAAATAAAGACCTGAAACACACGTAGCCTTTAAAGAATATTATAAAATCACTTTTCAAGACCACACGCAGCTTTCTTCAGATTCTAACTCAAACTGGTCCATTTTGATGTAAAGTATCAAAGTTGTGAGCAAGGACTAGCATAATCTAATGGCTTTCAATAATTGCCTGGACTGTTAGCACAAATGAACTCTATCTCTTGTTCTCTGAGAAACACCAGACACTCCTAGAGAAACCCACATTTCCTGATTCTGGATTCTGCCTCAACTGTCTGAGTTGGAAAGCAACCACAGAAGAATAAATACATTTCCATTGCTTCTAGAAACGTGCTCAGTGTAAAATCTCCAATAACGCACAGCAGCAGAAGTTGACTAAGCAAAATACATATGGCCAGGCAGCACTCAAACAAAAAGAGATTCTTGTACACAAGTTTTGCATTGCAGACATTTTAGAAATGAACTCCTAAGAATAACAAATTAGTGTTACATCAACATATGTAGATCCTTCTTATACTCATTCATATACTTCATAGAATTTAATTCTATCAAACTTTGTACTTAAAAATAACAATCTTTAACTTGAAAAATAAAATGCAGAAGACCAAATTGTGTTGAAACTACTGCCATTGTAAGGTCATTTAACCATATTTCAAATGCTACAAAAATATGGAAAACTTCAAAATGTGATTAAACACATCCTGTTCTTGTCAAGGCTTAGCTGTTCCATGTGTACTCAACTATGTTTGGCATAGAAATTGTGACTATGGATAAATTTTTGTCTCCTCCAACACAAAAAACAAGAGCAGTGTATGCAGCCAGGAGATTAAAAATAAAAATGTGGGTGTTTTTTCAGGGAACTGTGTGGTTAAGCTGAGGGACACCTCACTGAAGCATGTTGTGAAAACTTTACAAAGGGAAAAAAAGTGAAATCTATGATGAATTATTGTAAACAGAGACATATTTGACTGACAATGTCTCTGATTCTCCAGTTGTTAGAGGATGGAAGGGTATTCCAGGGAGGTTTCAGGATGGGCCTGCTTTGCTCACATATTCCTGCCAGAGACAGGACAAAAGTCAAGATGAGTCTCAGATATGAACCAACACCTCCAGCTGGATATGTTGTGATTTCAAGAACCTTTTGAGCTTGGGATTG
Source organism: Camarhynchus parvulus (assembly GCF_901933205.1). Lineage (NCBI taxonomy): Eukaryota > Metazoa > Chordata > Aves > Passeriformes > Thraupidae > Camarhynchus > Camarhynchus parvulus. The sequence continues at coordinate 32,876,360 of NC_044577.1, forward strand.
CACAGGTTGTTTCTCTATAGTAATTTGAATAATTTTTATTCTATCTACTATAAAATGATGGTTCAGAGCAAAGTACTTAATTCTAAACACAATTTTTCCTTTTTACTGTCAGTATTATTTCTTTTTCTCTTTAAAAAAAAAGTGAATTGAGGATTAAATATTTTACAATGAAAACACTAGATGAAATTTACGACCATTTGTGCCACATGGGTGTGCACAGGTTGGCCAAAATGTGAATCCACAGTTTGGAAGCTTGGAATGCTGTCCCAATTGGAAAGCCACAGCATGCTGGAGATCCAGATGATGTGGAATGGTGGAGGAGAAAGCAGCTGTGCCATAGATCAGAAAGTGAGCAGTGCAGGGCTGCTTCAATAACAGCCCAGAAGTGGAAGTGAAGCTTCATCTCCTTTGCATTCACTGTTCCTTCAAGACAAATGATTCCTTGCAATGTAAATTTCTCACCAGTTGACAAGAGTAATTATTTTCCCCGTCCTGGCAATTCAAATTATGGTCTTGGATTTTCAGTGTTACGAAAGTTCATTTTCCCAGGCATATTTGCCACCTTCAGCATTTTTTATACATGCTCATGTGTCAATTATTTGAAACACATCCATGGAAAAGCAGCTCAGTGCTTTGTCCTTGACTGTAGCCTCTAGTTTTGTTACTCTGTTGTCCCAGAGATAAACTTGTCCAGACGCAGGTGTTTCACCAAACCATTCACTGATGCATGGATGAATAATGGGGAGAGCTTTAAATGTGCCATATTTGTCTTGTTCTCCTCCACCTCAGACCATTTTTCTGTATTTTCCTTTATAGACCAGTCTTGGAAGTTTCACAAGTGTTTTTGCACATGGTTGGTGTGTGCCTTGCACTGACACCCATCTTCAGGGATTTTCCAGCAGTACTGATCCACTCACTCTGATTGTCTGTAATCCATTTCCCAGGCAGAATATTTATATCTATTATTTTCTCTAATTACAACAATAAGAGCTGACTCATAACTCCCTGGAGCTCACAGAGCCATAACAAGTTAGAAACTGCTCTGAACCTTTCCATGCCATCAGCCTTAACCACCAGGGTTTGCCAATTATTGTATTTTTGCTATTTATGAACTTCAGCAGCAATTAAGTGCAGACTGAACTGATAGAAACTGGATAAAACTGTGAGAAAAATAAAGAATATCACCTTATCCTATCCAGCCACATTCTGTACCACTTCTATGACTCTAAATGGGAGCCTCATTTGCAGCTCCTGCCAATAAAGAAGTGGTACAATAGGAATTTTATGAACTACTCACACAAAGATTGCCATTCAGTAAAAACTGGACAAGCCAGAGAGGTTTCAGATATGTACTATCAAACACTGAAAGAGGATATAAAAAGTGGGATGATTATTTCCTTTTGCTAAAACTATCTCAAGCCACAGCAACAGATGCAGAACCACTGGCATACTCACCACAGTTTGCCTCATCTGACCCATCTGCACAATCTGGGTCTTCATCACACACCCACAGCTTGGAAATGCAGTGTTTGGTTGTTTTACACTGGAAGTGGTCTGGAGAACAGCTGTTTTCAGCTTTAAATAAAAGAATTCAGATCAAAATTAGAAATTTCTGCTATTATTTAAAATACGTGTTTTAAAGAAAAAAATTAAGGATTCAAGAATCTGAAATTTGGTATCTCTAGCATGAATTATATAATATCTGTAAGAAAAAAGCATTCAGGTTTATACTCTTTATAGTTTTGTCATTTTCTTATATATTATTTCATATAAATGTAAGGTAAAACAAATATAATTAATAAAGCGCTTATTGTGATATTCTTTTAACAGCAAATAGACTTACCATGGATAGAATCAAACCATGCAAAAATCAGACAAGTTTTTTACCTTACCTTTCTAAAGTGCCAGTTATAAATTCTGAGAGTCAGTTTATAAGACTAAGGCAGCTCTGGATGCTTTGATCAAAAACAGAATCAAAATTATGCATGATTTTTGTGAAATTCTGTGCTCTGTTAAATTGGGCAAATGTTGAGAAAAATTTAACAAGTATTTCACTTTATCAGTTCAGAACAACAATTTTTGAATGAATCCTACAGCAAGAAAAAGATGCAAAGATGCAGCTGAGCTTTCAGCCTATGCTTTAAGGATGGTCTAAGTTAGAGTTTAGCTGCATTAACCTTAGAATAGCCATTTAGAAAAAAAACAGAACCTCGGAGCACACATGTGATTCTAGATGTTCTTTACAGATATGTACTCCAAATAATTTTAAACTGAATTGACCATAGGGGAAAACCAGGAATGTTTGATAAGGTTTTCCCACATGAATGTATGTCCCACCTTCATCTAAGGAATTCTGTAGTGCCTTTAAAAACTTTCTTACCCCTGTTGAAAAGCAATTTGCTCCCTGATATTACCATTCTTGTTTCTTGGGTTTGCTAAGATGAAAAATTTTAGGTTTGCTAAAATTTGGTGTATTAGTTTTTTTACTGTCACATTTCCATAGACTTGGTATGTTCCTAACTGTACCACAACAAATAATTCTGATCCTCAGCTAGGACACATCACCAGGGGATTTCACAGTGCTTCACAAGAAACAACAGCACAATGACCTTCATTGTACATTTGGAATGCCTTCTGTGTGAAATGTGACTTTGAAAAAGTCACCTGGTAAGCAAAACAGAACAGTGGCAGAGCTAAAAAAACAACAAAAAAAGAAAGTATTTATGGATCCCAGACTGGTGACATTAGAGTGAATCTCACCTGTTACCTGTCTTGTGCCAGGAGCCCAAGTCAATAGGAACTCACAGCCCCTGAGGAGGAGACTCTGCTGCTCTGATTTAACTTCTGCCAGCTACACCTCAAGGTTTTTGGGAGATTTCCATGTACCATGTGCAGTTCTTTCCAAGGGGAAAAAGTAATCTCCCTTATCTTTCACAGGAGCTTTCCTGATCCCTCTTAATCAGTTTTTAAAGAAACTCAACATGCGAACCAACATAAAGAGCTTTCTGCAAAACTTGTATTTACATCTCTCCGGAGCAGTTTGGAAGACAGCCATTAAACATGACCATCCACAAAGCCTTTCTGTCCTTAGCAACCCTTCTCCCCTTGAAGAAGGATTTGTCCCTTGCAGAAATGCAGCACATGCAAAGCTTGAGAAAGCTGATCAAGAACAAGCAGCTCAGATCAGCAGCAGATCCGAGCAGTGAAATCAGTAAAACACAGAGCTACATTTCAAGGCAGCCCCATCATCTTTGTTACAAAATGATCAGACACAAACTCATTCAGCAAATTTCCATTATAAATCCAAAAATATTTTCCTCACTTATATCTAAGAAATGTAAAGTGAAAGTAAATGTGTGAAAAGTAAGTTGCACTAAAAGCTGAGCAAATAGAAATCCAGTTACATAGATAAATTAATGAAATCCCCAGAGAAAGAGGAACAGAAAAGGTAAAAATAAGCAATGAAAGAACATGAATTTAGAAGGAGCTTTGGATCTACAACTTTTCCAACAAAAGTGTCTGAAAAACATCTTTTTCCATTGAAAGGTATTGCTGCAAGGCATGGCAGATGAAAGCCTCAGGAAGATGAGTCACTTATGAGGTGGTTCAGAGTAAAATACATGTTTCAACCACAGTCAAAAACCCAATTAAATGCCTGAAATTGTTTTTACCCCTCTCTTCTTTGCAATGAATTTAAATTTGGAGTTAATAAATGGCATTTTAGTTTGCTCTTTAGTATTTGAAGTATTGCTCACAAGTCCTGTGAATTAACTGTTTGCATTTTCTCAAATTGTTTTAGAGGACATTTACAGTGTTTTACTCCAGCTCCCTGTTTAAAACCAGCTACAGAGCAAAACTCTTTAAGCATAACTTACGACAGTCTCTTTCATCTTCTTCATCACCACAGTCATCCTGGCCATTGCATCTCAGGTTTATTGGGATACACTTCTGGTTCTTTGTGCACTTGAATTGCCCCGACAGACACACGTGCGTGTCTGTAAATTGAAGGGAAACAAAAAGAACAAGTTAAAATTATTAAAAATTAAAAAGATTCAAAAATCCAGATGTAGATGAAGAAAAATGATGTTTGTTGACAGAGTGTGAAACATGACATTTAAAGTTTGGCCTGTTTCTGAAGCCTGCAGTGCATACAAGCACCTACCACAGTTCAGTTCATCAGAATTGTCCCCACAGTCGTTCTCTCCATCACAGATAAAGGCTGGGAGAGCACAAAGCCCAGTTCCACACTGGAAACGTCCTGGCTGACATCTGAATTCAGCTGGGAAAAGACAAAACTGCTTATGAATACTACCAGAGCAATGGTTAAAGTCTCACTATTGCTGTTCTTACCTCGTGGACTACTCAAAAATACCTATAAACTTGTATTTCCTTTATAATCTTAATCTGAGTATATATTAGTAATTAAAGAGCACACATATGATTGCAAGACTAATTTCAAAGTCTGATATCTTTAATTTGTGCAGCTCTAGTTACAGTGCTAATACCACAGAGTGAAAACCCTCTGCAGGTTGAAGCTTACCAAAGGCTCAACAGAGATCTGTAATTTCAGATCTAAAGTCTTGAGTTCAAGTGTGCTTTAAAAAACTCCCTATCCCACTGCAATTCTATTTCCCAAGAAAGGAATTGTTCCTTCTCTAGCCACTGTCATTAGAAATAATGAGCAATTATGTACCTCTATAGTAATATTATATATAAGCATAGAGCAGCTTAAAGTAAAAACCTATGTAGAATGATTACATATGGTAAAATTTGCTTCAGAGGCCTCTGCAGCAGGAGAAGAGAACTAATTATAAAATTGTAAAAATAGGGGTGAGGGATTTCAATACAAAAAAAAAATCAAATTAACTGTTAATTAACCAGAAGATTGTAGAGCACACAGAGCATTTTTTTCAAGTACAAGCTTAAGGAAGGAAGGCAGGCAAGGATCACAGGGAGAACATTGTTATTGCTCAGAAAACTGCAGTGAAGAATAATGTGTATCTAAACGTCTACAATTGCAACAAAACACAAGCAAATGAGATTCGAATCCCACATTTTTATTACACAGAAAAAAACCCGCCCAAATAAACCTGTCAGAACTTTGTGTTCATGCAAAGAATTCCACAACTTCAAAATCAAAATCTTTGGCAAAAACATAACTGGGATGAAGTAAAGGTTTCAAAGATGATTTTCCAAAGATCTTAAAAGACTCAGAGACCAAGGAGCATAAACAGAAGTGTCCACAAAAATCCTCTTCCTAAACTCATTTATAAAGTGTTCTGTTTGGTTTGGGCCCTGGTGACAGAGCCAGCCCCAGAGCAGCGCGCACTCACGGCACTCGGCGGGCTCGTCGGAGCCATCCCCGCAGTCATCCACCGTGTCACACTTCCACCAGAACGGGATGCACTTGTCGGTTTTGCAACGGAACTGCAAAGAGGAAAGGCCAGCAGGAATAAAAGATTTCATGTTGACATTTATTCATTCATTCATTCATTATTTATTTATTTATAAGCAGGAATGGCGCAGTTTATGAAAATCATCTCCGCTGTGAGACAGGAGCTTCGAAATTTAACTTAAGCTAGAAACCAATTTTGGCTTTAGTTGGAGTATGTTGTTTAAACTTGTTCAATCTGTTAACTTGTTGTGCTCGCAAAAGAGAAACAAAGAGCTTCTCTGCAGGGAAAACAATGGAGATTCAAAGCTGCTTAGAAAAGTGCAAGCAGCCAAGCTGAAGAGAAATAAAGAGGGGCCCCACCGACCTTGGGGCTAAAACAAACAGAAAAGCTGAATCCGGGTTACAAGCACCACATTACACCTATGTGACTGAAGAACTGTGCAGGCTCATAAAAATTGATAAAACAGTTTAATACATATGCATATGCAACAACTTAGAGGGATAAAACAGACTCAGGAATTTTTGGAGGTACACCTGTCCTTTAAAAGAAGGTATCCCACATCAGCCCAATGCTAAAATGAATCATACTGATATTACAACTTTTACAAGTTGTGGAGTGGTTTTTTTCCCCAAATCAGCTGCTTGAGGTGATGTATAGATAACTTTCTGGCTGATAATTTTATAGAACTTGTATTTTAAATTTGGGGTTTTTTTATTTGGAGATATTTGGCACTGAGGTTGCCAAAGCGATAAAAATCACTGTAGTTTCGATGACCGTGTTATGCTGGCTTACAATGCCTCAACACTAACTGCTCATTACATTTTGCTGCATTCTGTGATTCTTGAAGGTCTTATTCACAGCAAACACTTCAATTCTGCTTTTGTAGACTGTTGAAGCAGACAATATCATTTTTCCAGATAAACCCAAACACCCACAGTCACAGAAAAGAGCCTTAATGTGTGGTGTTGTGTACAGTATTGCTTACATTGTTTGAATTAAATGAACAAACCAAATGTAAAGCCTTCCAGACTTTCAAAAGGATAAAACATCTGTAGAAAAAACTGAAAAATCCTTTGTAAGAAGGCTGTGTATTCACTCTCTACGCAGGTGACTGTTCTGACTGAAAGAAGAATGCAAACAAAACAAATGGAACAAACTGATGTAATTTTCTAGGGCTAAACCTAAAAGCTGAGTACATTATGTGGCTCATGTCAGAGATAAAAATCTGGGTAGATTATCACTCAGCATTTAAGAAATGTTGGTTTTCCTACCTCATGTCTCTATGAACACAGAAAGGAAAGAAACCAAGAGATTCAGAAGGGCAAGGCATCTCATTTTCTGTCTGGGCAGCTTTTTTACACATTTTAAAAATCGTTGATTATTCAATAAAGCTGTAATTAAATGGTATATTAAATTTGGCGCCTTAGCTCAGTTTATCTTTTCCGCCAAGAAAAATTAGGTTTCAAAGTCATTTATGATATAGAACCTATAGCTGAAGCTACATCATTCCTGTAGCACCTTGAGGGACCTGCTGTGTAACAGGCTGGGCTGAAGGGCAGCTGTTACTGCCCCAACACAAATCTGCAGCTCAGAGGGGTCAGCAGGAGGATGCCAAAGGCAGGAGACAAATAGAAACTCAGACAATTGTCATTCCTTGTGTTTTCTACTTGTTCTGCTAACCACATGGGAATTCAGGCTGTCAAAATGGCATCAGAAAGTTATTTCCAGGAAATAGGCACTAACTCTGAGATGTTGTTATGAAGATACTTGCATTCCCTTCTAAACTGCAGAGACAAAACCCTGAAAAAATCAGGGATCAGGGCCATATGGGTCTTAAGTGGATGGAATTTTGGTGTTCAAGAGTCTTTCTTTTATGTAATAGGGAATACAGCTTAGTGTTTTAATTAATTTTTTCTGTTTTACCTATTGGATTGTTTTTAACACAAATCTATAATTTCCAATCTTTCTAACTGGACTGAGCTTGTTTTCTTTTTTTAATGCAAAGTTCATTCATGCATCCCAAATCACTGTTACACACACTTTGTATTTTGATATTTCAGACAAATGTTTTTTCAAGGCTATTTTTACGGGTTTAGCAGCTGTATTTGTTCTGGTGACTGGCAGGAACACCAACATTTGAAAGTGAACAAGTCCTGTATTCTCTGGAGAAAAAACCATTTGCAAGTGTTTCCCACTTGCCTTGGAGATGAAATGCTCTGTGGAATCTTGTCCAGATGGGATTCCTGCTTCAGATGCATTTGCAGAGGGCTTTGGCCACAAACCATGGCAGGCAGGACACTGAGGGGAGGGGACACCTGACCAGGCCATGGTGGGAAGAGTGGGCTCATAGGAGTTAGAATTATGCAAATAGAACCATCCTGTATTTGGTCAAGTTTCCAGTTCTCCTTCTCTGTTGGTTCAGGACTTTTTTCTTACAAGGTGGTGTTCTGAGCTCACCTTCCTGCCTGGACCTTGTGCCCCTATACCTGAGTGTGTTTGCTTTGCCCAAGGGGCTTTTGCAATCCAGACTCTGTACCCTGCACCCCCTTTGTCATTTTTGTTATTAAAGCTTTTATTTTCCAGGCTAGACCCATCGCTCCCACTCTTCCATTAGCCAGCTCCTCCTGGCTAAGCCGAGCAGGGAGATCACCGCGACCTTGCGAGCTCACAATGCTCCAAGTGCCCCCCTGAGTGCTGAGCTCCTTTTGAAGCTCCCCATTCCCTGGGTGAAGCCAGCATTCCCTGTTCCACATCAGGAGCAGAGCAGCCCAACCCCCTGCCCCCCATACCTGGCTGGCAGTGCAGTTGGACAGGCACGTCCTGTTGTCCGCGGCCAGGTAGAAGTTGGTGGGGCAGGCACAGGAGTGCAGCTTGTCAGGGGCCAGCAGGCACAGGTGGCTGCAGCCACCATTGTTCAGCGTGCACACGTGTCTGGACACTGTGGACAGAACAGGGAGGTAGATCACAGCCTTTCATCTCAGCACATTTCAAGGTATCTGCTTTATGGATGAAGGAAATTGTGTTCCATGTACTGTCTTTACAATGTCCCAAATCAAAAACCCACAGAGGCAAACTCTTCCTGCTGCCTTTAAGCTGTTCTCTGTTGTATGCAAAAATGAATTATTACCATGGCTGTAAGTTCAATACTGAAGGAATGAGAGGAAGAAAAAAGCTCTTTTTTAAAAATATAATGAGAGAAAAATTAGCTTATCTAGGTCAATTGCCTCATAGCAGTTACAATTCAAATACAGTGATATCAGCAGACAAGACACAATCATACCACTCACATTGTCTGACATTCCCTCAATCTAGCAGTACTTTTCTGCAATAGTAACACTTTTCAAAAAACCAAGTTAAAAGTTTTCATAACACACTGTCCCCCTTTTAAAAAATGTTAACTTGTACTGTAATGCAACTTAACAGTTCTTGCAGTCAGTATTTGGGTTTATTTTTAAGCACATAAATTATCTCTCTACTGAACAAGTTTTGTTAGATGTATTTAATACTGGATGTGCTTAAAACATTAATCATAGATTTATGCTTAAAAACGAAAATGTGAAAACTTCCACAATCTGAAGCAGAACAGAAACAATCATTGCAGATAAATGAGCATGCAGTACCTCAGCACATGGCTACTCAGTTAAACACATCCATGTGCTGCTTGGGAAGCAGAGACAGGATAATTACCATCAGGCTGCCTGTAGGAATGATACACCTGGATGTCTGTGATGGTGTGCCACGAGTTAATCAGGGAGAGCCTGTCCGAGCCAGAGGTTTTGTGGGCACGGCTGAGGGATTTGGTTTTCCCGTCTGTCCAGTAGATGTAATCCTCAAACAGTGTCAGTGCAATCACCCCTGAGATGTCTTGGTTAGGGACTGGAAGGAGAGATGCTCAGATTAATGCTCACCCTTGGGAAACAGCCAGCTAAAATATTCCCCACTGCACAGTATTAAAATATTCCCCACTGTAATTTTCCCTACCCTTTGCATAAGCAACATAAATTGGCTCTTTTACTGGAATAAAAGTCATTAGAAAACATCCAGAACATAACATATACATCTCTTGATACTCTGTGTTTAATATCCTTTCATACAATTAATAGCATTTTATTTAATCAAAATATATTGGCAAGAGATACAGGAAAAATAACCAAAAATTGGTATTAAAAAAACATTGCAGTAAGGGGGATTATTGATAATTTCTAGAATCACACAATATAAAAAAAGTCCATAGCTACAGTATCACAAAATTATGAGCCAGCATCACTTGGAAAAGGATGGAAGGACAAAAGGGAGAAAAAGCTTTGGAGCATTCTTTATTGTTCAGTACACTCCTTAACCTGAAGTATTTGTTCTTGGTAAACAGTAACTGAATGCCACCTTTTTTTTCCTTCCTCCTTTTTACATCAATAGGAGTAATCATAAATGTTACAGGAGAATATCTCACCACAATAGTTAATTTGTAAATGATAATCTTTTGTTGCTGAATCACCTAATTACTGATAGAGGTGAAAAGGCAGAGCAGCTGACTGTCACATTTAACCAGCACATCTTTAACACCTTTACTTTATTTTCTGCATCTTTTTACCTGAAAAGTGTTGACATAGAGTAGGCAAATCTCAAATTCCCGTTGGAACATTTCATAGCTCACTGAGATCTGGTACTGAGTATATGGAACAACAATTTAGAAAATTCAATTTTCTATCCAGCAGTCCTCCCTGTACTGAACTCCAGTGCAGGGCATGTTGCCCCCTGGTCAAGGAGACCTTGCTGATAGGCCTGCAATTATTCTTATATGTCTCCATGAACCACATCTATCACACTGAAATAAGAATATGATATTTTTGAAAGAGCTTCAGAGCATTTCCAAGAAATCAGTCAAAGTCCAAAGAAATCTTGGCAAATTCAATCTTAATCATCATTACAGAGGCAACTTTGCCACAGTTCCATACACGGTACAGTACAAGAAAACCTCTTATAATTTCTGTGATTTGTAGAGTCCCACTGTGTGATGTTTCCAATGAGGAATACGAACCAGGCTGACAGGAGAAGCAGGGTGGGACATCAGAAGCTGCTGCCCTGAATGAGGCACTTAAGCTTTCCATAAAACTAATTATCTTATTTTTGCTTCAGTTCTGACACAGTATTGGTTCATAAAAATTATGATCCTTGCTTCTGCTTTTGGCACAAAATTAAAGATGTCCAAGGTCTTACTCCAGTCTCTCTAAAGACAAAAAATGTCCTATTTTATCTCTCTGTTTTCTCTTTTTCTGATCAAAGTTAAGTTTAAAATCAGAATAAAAGGTCATATAAAAGCATTAACATACATGAAGAGATTTAAATAGAAAAAAGCTATTTTGATTTCATCATCTTTATTATTCCCTGCCAATGAAAAATACACCCAATAATCATCCTTATTTTGGATATCCACGAAGCAAACCCATACCCTAAGCATAGATATATGAAAAAAAAGCTTATTCTCTGGTTTTGTGGATGTTTGTGAGTAGCCAGACAATTTACCCAGCCTTCATTGGACTAGACATACATCAAAACCCAGATGAAACTTTATATTCATGAGCTAAAGAAGATTCAGGAGATTACCTTACACTGCCTGAATTATCCCATCACACTGCATTAACAGGGAAGCCAAGTTACGTGTGTGGCATAAAATATTAAATATTACAGTTAGAACACTGCACAGAACAACATTGTTCATTGACTCAAGTACAATTTTCTTTTATTTAAAGAAAAATAAATTCTGCAAGTACCAGGTTTAAAAGCTTAATTCTTTTAAATTTCTAAAAAATAAACCCACCTTATCAGGAACAATGCAACAACTACTAGACTCTCTTCTTTTTATGTTCTTTAAAAGAAGAATGACAAAATATATTTGTTTCTAAAAACTAGGTTTCCCATTATTACCATTTATAGGTATAAAGCTGGAACTGTTAATGGCTTAACACTCACAGATTCAGGCTGCAGTTTGTCCTGTCACTATTTTTATTTCTGAGCAACTCTGTAATTTTAATGGGCTTCTGCATTAACTTTTCATTAGGTCACAATCAACAAAAAGTTGCACCATTTAAAGCTGTTAAAGCTAAATGTATTCTGTTGTGAAACAAAGTTATTAAAAAATCAATTAAGAAAGCAAGGAATAGTACACATGTATGCAAATGAAAATCCATTTGAAGTAAAGCAGAATATAAGTACAGAATCACTGGACAAATATTTCTGACAAAAATCCTACACTGACCATAAAGATATAAAATTCTTATAAAAAGAAGAATTAATATAATTACATAACAGAAAAACCTATAAAATTTCTTCTAAGCTGACCATAAAACCAAATGTATTTTCTTGTAGAAGATAAACCTGTAAAGCCTGAGAGAGTTTTCTGACAACAGGTATTGAATGGCAACCAATTCTGACTTTACTGTTTAAGGAATTGTTCTACCATAGCTGAATACAATTCTTCTTTGCCTTTTAATAAGTTATAGCAAGGCAACGTCAGAACTGTTGACATGTAAGAGAATTTACAGTTCCCATCAACTGTGAATGACCAAATAAAAATGAACACAAACCAGATAATTTTTACATCTGATTATCTGGTGGAGCAGTAAAATAGTCTCTCATGCTCTTTATTCTTTGCCTTTGAGGACATCAGTGTTTAACACTTTCCAAAATTTCAGGCAGTGAATATTGATTTTTTACAAATCTATGGAGTAGTAGAAACACCCACTTCCTTTTTCCACTCTTTCCTGTAACTCCAAAAAAGCTTTAGCTGATTGATCTCATCATAAATGACATACAATACTAATATTGTATGTCTAATACTAATTATTAACCCTACAGTAAGCTCTGTGGTGTGAATCAGTTTTAAACAGGAGAGGAAGACTCATTATTCCTCTTTCTTTGTCAAGCACTGCAAAACCAGATTATTTTATACGAATTTAAAGTAAAGGCAGGTTAGTCATAACAAAGCACCTCTGTTTCCTCTGCAGCAGCTATTTGAAAACATTTTATCCTATTTCAAAACCATTAATAAGAAAGGAATATATTTTGTTAAAGCTAAAAAAAAAATTATTTTGTGATTCCTTTCTGCTCCACAACTCCTCCTCTCAGAGCTGGGCAAGTTCCTTGTAATTCCTCCTCTTCTAACACACCTGCTGCCAACTCTGATTCTCTAGTGGTGTTTCAGTTTACCCATAAACCATGGATTTTCTGAATGCTAATCCCAAACAGGGCTAATCCCAAACAAGTAGATGAGAAAAGTGGGAAGAAAGAGGAGGCAGGAAGGAGAAGGAGTGCCCAGGTCTTTCAGAAAGCTGCAGAAAACAGGAGGAAAAAACACAGGTAGGGAACAAAAGGGAAAAATGAGGAGGCTGGCAACAGATCAGAAGTGGTGGGAAATAAAAATTATTAGATACTAGAAGACAAAAATGACAATATATAACATAACAAATGAAGATAAAGTGCTGCATGAATTTAAGAGAAGAGCCACAGGAGGGAACATGGTTATGTAGACACATGAGAACCACGACAGACTCAAAGTGTATCTGTGTCTCTCTCTCTCCTGCATTTTGTATCAATTTTGTTGGAAGAATATAAATTCATAGGCTGTAAGTCATATTTGTGATACAAATGTTTACTTTTCTCTGAAAAGTGAACTCTGCTTCCCTTATATTTTCTGAGCACATTTACATAAGCATAAAAATATGTTCAATTGATTCCAGGAATGAAAATCATTCCATCTAGGATTCCTGAGCTGCAGAACCTGAAGCCATACAGAAGTGAAGCCCAGCTCCCTTGGTTCTTATTGGAACACAAGTTTTTCTGAATAGAAAAGCAAATACAATAACACAAATAATAATAAAAAAGGTCTCACTGGTGGGTGGTAAAATCGATGTACCAAGAAAAAGTGTCCTTTGAAGGACAAATGTTGACCCCTTCTAAGAGAAAAACAAAAAATTACCAAAGTTATCAAAAAATAGATATATATCAAAATATCAAATTTATCAGTGCCCTATCATGTCCAGAAGATGGTTGATCACTTCCAAGACAGAAAGGAATGTGTCCCTTCCCTTTCCAAAAACAGGGGGCTGCAACCTTGCCCTGCCCTTGTACAGAACCTACAAAAACAGAAGGGGTGAAAGATCCCTGTTAGGCTCTTCCCAAAAATTCACCCAGCCAGAGTGCCAGTGCTGGGAAGCCATTGCTAAAGGTAATTAATTATTGTTAAGCAACAATTTAAATGACTTTCCCTGTGGCATTAGAGCAGTTTCTGTTTAAGAATTTTGGCACCCAAACACAGAAAATTTACATGGGTGACCCAACCAGAAAAACCAGGCTGTACTATTTTGAATTCCACTCCATGAAACTTGATTTTCTGAACTGCAATAAACAGAAACAAAAAGCCTACTGACATCTCGATCTAAATGGAACCAGTGGTTACAAACCCTCCAAAGACAAATTGCATCAAGGAAGAACAACACTTAATAAGAAAGTAACAATTAAACCTACAAAACCAAATAAACCTGGAGATTGCTGATCTCTTCTGCAGCAATTCCCGGCCCCCACTGTCCCCTTGCCAAGTGAACTCCCTTGTAGCTGTTTCTGTCTCATTTTACATTCAACTTGGAGCCTCTCTGAGACACAGTCAATACTTTTTTATTTTCTATACTACTCACTCCTGATGCTTGTTCCTTTTGATAAAGAATTTGAAGTGCTTAGTCCATAAAATTAATAATGAATAATGACAATAAGATTATCTCTATTAAGCTTGTGACAAAGTATGTAGTTCTGACAGATATAATTAAATTTAAGTATATTACATTAAAATACTCTATTTTAAAGATAAGACATTTTACAACCATTATTACTTTTATGAAATTGACACTTGGTTTAGAAACCTAAACCTGTCAAACTCAATGAACAGCAAAAAAATATTCATGGACTATATAGATAAAGTCTATATATAAACTATGCATATAGTTTTAGGATGTTATTACTCATGTCTTTAATAAAATGTTCATGCATAAATCTTTCTTTCTGCAAAATTAATATATACATCATATATACCACACACCTCCATATTGGGTTAAGTATGGAAGCTAAAAATCCTAGCATTCAGTGATGGGATATTTTGCCAGTATAAAAATGTAACTGAAACAATGAAAACTGAGAATATTTCAACAAACTCACACAAAACTTGTTATACATCCCCAAACTGCTATCACTGAAGAAGCAGGAAATTTATCCTTAAATCTAAACATCTTAAGGCACTCATGTGTTTGAGATATTAAATTTCACTATTAGATATAACAACACCATGAGAAGAGATGCATAAATTTTTCAAAATCTGCCTATAAAACCAATTGATAAAAACTAGGAATGCAATATTTTATTGTCCCACTTGAAAACGTTTTATTACCTTTTTTAATTCACTGTGAGCCGTTGTTTATATGCCAGTAACTCCACAGCAGTACAGAGCCGCAATAAATTACTCTCAAATATACACAAGTCACTATTTGAGTAGAACAACTGTGTGTGTTAGTGAGTTTTAAAGGTTTTTAAATTATTTTTCAGATTTACAGGGACCTTTTTACCTGCCTGCCAGCCCCTCACCTTAGACTCCTGTCTTGGTTTTGATATCCATTCCCAGTGACTCCCAAGCTATTCCTTCTTTTATCTTTCCCTCTCCTGCCACCATCCAACTGTGAGGACATAAACCACTGGGCCACTTTGGTTTATTTCATTTTTCTTCTACTGGAACCATGGGAGCTGTCCAACACTGCCACTGCCTTGATCAAAATCCTCCTGTTTTCCATTGTGTTGATTGGAACATGGAGAAAACAAAAAATCTGTGGTTTATGTTCTCTGTCCTGATGCCCCCTGACAGGAGCAGCTGCATGGAAAGTAATGCCCATCCCTTAAAATCTGTGATGGCTCAAGGAGAAGTTTGTCCAGCTCATGGAGAAGTTTTAAGTATAGTGAACTATTTTCAGAAGTTTATAATCTAATTTGAGTATATTTCACAAGACCAGGGGAATATACAGAAACCAATCTGATGGCAACCTTTGATGCCTCAGGTTTTAGCTTTTGTATTTTCAGATTCTGTGCTGCTTTAGTGTGTACTTCTGAGCTTCATATTAGGGGATAGTGAGCTCTCTTCGCAGAGCAGGGAGACAAAACAATTCCTTCTCTAGCTGGGGACCAAGGACAAATGATTCAAATCTCAGGCCCAAGAGCAAAAACAATGTGGGCTGAAGAGAGAAAAACAAGAAGGATGGGACTGCATAACCTAAAGCTGTAATTGGACAATTAATTCCAATATGCAAATGAATCAGAAAAGTTATAAAAGTGTGAGACCTCATGAGCGGTCATGCATTTTGTGCCCATTTTGGTTCATCTTGGGTTTAGCCCTGGCTGGGTTCTTGTGCTGCCCAAGGCGGATCCATTGAGGCCTCCTAATAAATCCCTACTTTATTCTTTAGCTCTGTCAGGCCTCTGTTCTAGGTCAGCCTTCACAAGGCATCACCTTCATAAACTGATCTTCATAAACTGGAGACTGGGGAACCTTAAAGTAATTGAGTGAATTGCCTTTAATATAGGTGAATCTGAACAATTTCTCCTGAATATTATCCTTTAAAAGAGAAGGAACCAAATAAAATAAAGTAATCAGATTTGGGAAGACATATGGATTGGAGAATTTTATAGGAACAATTATGAAAAGTGAATCCAGAAGTCAATAATGTAGAGGAAGCAATTATCAATTCGTGCTATCACATATGGCTACAATGAATAATTCTATACACTCCTCAAAAGTTGGGAAAAAAAACCAAACTGTTGCCATATCAGAACTACTTCTCATCTGCTCTTGCAAACAAACCCTCTTTCAGTCTTCTCTAATTTTTGAGCTATGAAAACCTCCAGTATAAATCTGGAAGGAATTGGTTTCTGTAATCTTTTAGATCATTTCTACATTAGGACAATTTTATAAACAATTGGGCATATTCTCTTTTAAAACTCTGGTGGCAGAGTTCAGAATTAGACACAAATACTCATTTTCTACCTGCAAACTCCTTACAATGAGCAACATTTGAAATTACAGCCACCAGAAATTAAAGTGACTGTAATCTCCAAACCCCTTGTACTCGTTACTTCAAAACTTGCATGTATACTGTCCAATTCTGAGAACTGCAAACATTCAGGAAGAAGCAGTCTCAAGAACAGAGTGTGTTTTCAAACAGATGTCCTGCAGGAAAGTTATTATCTCAACTATATTACACCTAAAGAAGTAATTGAACAATAATAATTTAGTTAAAGTGCAACACTTTTCCACTGCTTAATTTCCATGCCCCTGTCAGATGAAGGATTGTAGTGCCCAACTTTTTGTTTTTACAGTATAAACCAACAACTTGACACAGTTTAAGGCGTAATCTCAGAGAAGTTTCATAACTTCCTAAACTGGACTGTCAGATTTCCCTTTTATAGTTTCATTTTACTGAAATGCTCATCTTGAAAAGGAAATGGGGGAATGTAGGAAGCTCTGGGATTTAGGAGCCCTGAAGGTTGGGAAAACCTGTAAGGAGCAACCAGATACCCAGGGAACTGTGAAGCTTGCATCTCCTCTGGGCTGTGGGAACAGAAAGCAGCTAAGTCTGACAAATTCTTAAATTTTTTATTTATTTTTTTTTTAAAGCTCACATAAGTAAACCAGCTTAGTGCTTAGCCAGATTAGTGCTTCAATACTTGCTTAATCATTTACAGTGTACAACATTTGTGAATGCTGCAGTGCTGAATTGGCTAAGCTCTAAAGACAGTTTATATAACCAAGCATTAAACTTCAAACAGCTCAGCAAGGTCATCGCTGCCCCAGCGCCAAGAAGAGCTCCCAAGCACTCCAAGATTTCTGGCCTAGTTAGCATGTTTTCAAAACTCTTAGTAAGAGTCCCTTGGCAATCATAAAAGACAATTTCTCTGCTGAAATGCAGAGGAATTTTACAAGAGAAAAGCAGCAGATGTTCTCCTCAAAAAGCTTTAAGGTTCAGAAGAAACAAACAAATTTAAAAGAATCCCACACTTGTTGAAAACATTTTAATACCAACATCTGAATACATGTAAACTCCCACTGCATGTAATAAACACTCCTTGGTTTAGCAGACAGCATGTCAATAATTAGCCTAAAATTGTGATTATCCTAAATTAGCTGATGTGGAGCACAGAACACTGCACACTGTCTCATACCATCCCTTAATGATATGAAATCCACTAATTGTGACAAGTTACTTATATTTGCTGTGTCTGTTGAAATCTCTGTGGCATTTTCTGATAGATTTAGTAACAGACAATTTAAGAGCCAAAAATCATAGTCTCAGGAAAAAAACCTCAGAGCAAGACAGCCTTATCCTCAGAGATCACAGAAGCAGGTGAGAAAATGCTGTTTGCCATTATTAGCACTTTAGATTGCATCACTCACAGCATTTCTGTTCACACTTTTTCCTCTCCTCCATGAAAATGTGTTTTGTGATTGTCATATCTGTGCTTTTATCCTTCTCCATTTGAAAACAAGAAGGATGAGAGCAAACTCAACCATCTCCCCCTTACTTAACTTTGACAATTTAAAATGTCCAAAATGACAAAGGAAAACAGACTATGAAATCTGCGTGAAAAACATGCCTCCAAGGAACACAGTTATCACAAGAGATAAAACCTAATCTTTCTCATTTAAGTGCTGATCAGTGTGGGTTATAGATATCAGAAGGCCAAGGGAGATCACAGTTCCAAACACTGAACTTGAACACTGAGTTTCCCCTATTAAAATAATTCTTTTACAATGACTAAATTTCATCGTCCAAAATATTTCTTGTTTTGTGCTGAATCACAAAGAACTTAATTTTTTTTTGGTTGGTTGTTCCAGGAAAAAACAGGGAGAAAGGGAAAAGACACTGATTAAAGGCAAATTGATCATTACGTGTGAACTCTGCAAAACTGTGAAAGTTCTCCTTGGAGCACTCACGGGTTGTTTCATCTGTTTCAGACACCAAGAATTCTATCACTGTTTTCTTACATCCACAGAAACTTTTCTACAACTTCATTTTAATTGTTAATGATGTTTTGAGTGGAGCTCCTGACAGCAGAAAGCGACAAGAGGCATTAGGTGTGGACAGGTGGGAGAGGATCCAAACCAGGGGCACAAAGATGATCCAAGCCTTGGGAAGCTGCCATGAGAGCAAAGGCTGGGACAACTGGGCTTGTTCACTTTGAAGAAGAGAAACCTCATCACCACATTCCAGCCTTTAAAGAGGCTGCAAAGAAATGGAGACTCCCTTTTTGCATGGAAAAGGAAAGGGCTGATGGGAACAGATAACTCTTGGGAAGATTCTGGCTGGAGACAAGAGGAAAACTTTTCACAGTGAGAACACTGAGCCATTGGAATAATCTTCCCAAGGAAATGGTGGATTGGACACTTCTAAGATGCAGCTGGACATGGTTGTGGGTCATCTAGACTATACTTTTCCCAGAAAAGATTGGACTAGGTGATCCATGAGGTTGGACTAGGTGATCCATGAGGTCTCTTCCAACCTCATCCTCCTCAATGATCGCCTAAGAGAAAAAATCTTGCCTTCACATAATTTAAATACCTCAGGATTTTTCTCCCAAAGCTCAATTTCTTATGGCTTGAATATTTATACACCATCTGGTCTTCAAAGAGATGCGTCCTCAAAAGCAGCATGATACCAGCTTTACACAAAGTCACTATTGCTCTTGGAGCATGCCTCAGATACTTCACTGGTACCCAATTTGGATAAATTTGCTGTGGCATTGTGACAAATTTGCCTTATTCTCCAAGATCAGGCATCCTCAGAAGAAGACATTAACTCTGCAGATATAAAGCAGTTGAAACTGATTTTATCCAATTGTGCAGGAGAACCCCACAGGCTGGAGACCCAGGCAATGGACACTGAAGATGGTCTGGCTGGAATTTTGCAGCTATCTCCTGAGTTTTGTGTCAGGAGGACATTTTGGGGAAAGAGAAATTCTGAAACTCTCAGGCTGAAAGGGAAGACTGAGAAAGGTTTGACCACTGGGGTCAGTTTAGGGCTCAGAGAGACACATTGGCTATTATTTACTTCTTTACTTCTTTCCTTTGAAAGACCCAGAAAGAAGAGTAAAAGGATAATTTTATGAGAACAAAAAGCAGGGCAGCAGCACAGGCAATGACATCAAGAGGAGTAGGGAGCTTTGCTTCCTCTGTCAGAAGAGTAAAATGCCAGCAGCAATCCAGCTCAGGGCTGTATCTGAGTGAGTGCTGCTTAGGTGAGCAGGTTACAACTGACCCGTGATCATCCCAAAAAAACCCATGGATATTATGCTAAGATTAATAGGAATATTTACAGCTCTTGTAGCTACTGCTAGAGTGTCTCCAATCTACCATCTCAGACAACTGCCATTGAATTATTCAGGATGCATTTATAACCTACAATTCATGAATGTAAGGGCTAGAAAACTTGTTGGTTTCCGTTTTTTATTTCATGGTGAACCTTTGATCTGAAAAAAAAGCAGTTATTTCATCAGTTGTGGTTTGGAGAAGACCTGGAGGCACCCAGTACGAGATAAAAGCCTAAAAAAGCCCAGATCCATGAAATTTTACCACCAGTACAGCAGTGCTGAGGTTTGGGTAAAGCTTGAGGAAGGAGCTCAGGTAACAATTTCATCTCAAATAAAACCCCCAAAAAACTTATAATTTCATATATTTGAATTAAAATGAAAGCTCTTTAATTATACAATTTGAAATATGAGAACAATTCATCATGGTGTAGAATTTTACTTTTTTTTGGAATACTTTACAGATAAATGACACAAGCTGTTTAATTATCTGTCAGGTGAGAAGCAAAGCACAGGGATAAAGATTAGTTCATTGCATAAGTATTTCAAAAATTATTATTTCACCCATCTACCAGGAAAGCCTCAAATTACATTTGAAATACTGGTCTCATGCTGAGCAGACTAATAGTTTTTCCAGACTTTCTGAGGTAGGAGAAAAGGCTGATTTTAGCCCCCTATTCTGACACATGGCACAGAGGATCTATCCCTTCTACTTTGAACAGCAAGTTTCCCTCACTTTGCAACTTAATCAAGAACATGTCTATATATGCCAGAGTACAAAATTGAAAGGGTGTCTCTGTTCCAAAAGTTTCTTTTTCTATTTGATATTTTTCCCACAAACACATAGTACTGCACATTTAAAAGTTATTCATATCAATAGCAGAGAACAAAAATGAAAAGCAGATTTCAAAGTATTAATAAAAGGAAAAAAAATCTCAAAAAAGATTGGAAAAAGGTTTTAAAGGACAGTTTTTACCTAACTATACATAACATTTAAAGCATCAAAAAGAAAAAGAAAAACAACTGAAGTGTTGACCAACCTTTATGTCTGTGAGTTCCATCCATGTCAGAAAACTCAATGTGGTTCTCATCAGCCCAGTACAGTCTGTGGTTGACATAGTCTATGGTGAGAGCCATAGGTCTGGAAATCTGTGTTTCTATAACCACAGCTTGCCTGGATCCATCCATCCCAACACGGCCAATGTGGGGGGACTCACAGCAGTCGATCCAGTACAGGTATCTGTGGAACAAAACACAGCACCTGAGTAACTGTGATTCCTCAGGTTTAGTTTTTATATTTTTCAGATTCTGTGCTGCTTTTAGTGTGTAGTTCTGAGTTTCATATTAGGGGATGGTGAGCTCTCTTCACAGAGCAGGGAGACAAAATAATTCCTGCTCTAGCTGGGGACCAAGGACAAATGATCCAAATCTCAGCCCCAAGAGCATAAACAATGTGGGCTGAAGAGAGAAAAAAGAAGGATGGGACTGAACGGGCTAAAGCTGGAATTGGACAATTAACTCCAATATGCAAATGGAGCAGAACTTAGAAAAGTGAGAGACCCAGCGAGCGCTCATCCATTTTGTGACCATTTTGGTTCATCTTGGGTGTAGCTGGGCTCTTGTGCTGTCCAAGGTGGATCCATTGAGGCCTTCTAATAAATCCCTACTTTAACTGTCTAGTCTCTGTTCTAGGTCAGCCTTCACAAGGCATCAGCAGCAATAATTGACCAGAGAAGCTGTGGCTGCCCCATCCCTGGAAGTGTCCATGACCTGGCTGGATGGGGCTTTGAGCAACCTGGGGTAGTGAATGGCATCCCTGCCCATCTTGGGGGTTTGAAATTGGATAATCTGTAGGTCTCTTCTAAACCAAACCATTCTGTGACTCAATGCTTAATTTATTTAGTTGATCTCAAGAATAAATCAGTAATTACTCTACAATATTTCCACTTTCCAGATAAATCTTTGAGTTTTCTGGACCTGTCTGTAAATAGGTGTGCTGAATGTAAAGGGTTTGAATAGGAATCCCCATGCTAGGTGTGATTTTATTAAATTGATTGTGGACTAATAAAATGAGCATTTAAATGGCTTAGTCTTGATACCTTAGAATTTGAAGTACCACCCAAACTGGACTTTGTGAATCTCACATCCTGCATAAATGGCATCATTAATAAATTTATCAGAAATATGGTATTACATACACTTTTTTTTTTACACGTGTTACAAAACTTTTTTTTGCTGTTATGCAGCCACATAATGCAAATTTAATTGCTCCAAGAAGTACTAGCTGCAAAACATTAAAACAGTTTCTCACACAGAGGGTTTAAAAATGGGTGAATCACTGAGAGAGACTGTCAGAAAGCTGAGCAGCAATTTTCCCCTCAACATGCTATTTAACCACAACGCAGAGCATGTTTGCCATACAGGAAGAAAAATCCCATTATTTAGTACATGGGTGCATGTGGCTGCTGTTGTGTGCCATTTACTCAGAACCTCAGGACAGATCTTTCCAGCTGGGAAGCTGATTCTGCTCTACAGGCTTTGGACAGGCTCTCCAAAATCCAGATGCAGCTCATATCCTTGATAACCACCTGGAACAGAATTTGTGTGCAGGAGGAAATGGTGGCCCTAAGAACAGTTACAGGTATCCTACAACACACAGGTGCAATGTGCTGGCACCCAGCCTGCTCCACACAAGCAGCAGACAGAGGAAGCTTTCTCCACTCTCTCCAACAAAAAATGTTTTCTTTGGAAACAAACTGCATGGCAGCAGCAGCATAATTCACTAAGCATTTCTCATTTGTGAAAAAAAAAAAAACAAAACAAAAAACCAAGATTCAAGTAACACCATTTCAAATTATAACTCTGAATTTGAGTTTTTATTTCCAGTAAAATTCTATATTAAAATAAATGAACATGGGCTTATGTTTAGCAATAAAAATGTAAAAACAGCTTTGGAAAGCTGTCTGTACACACCAAAAAAACCCCAGTAAGTTATTATGCCTATTTATTTATATATCTACATCTTCCTGAAAGACTGGGATTCTGTGTACTAACTTTGTAGAGTGAATTTTGCATACTCAGGGATGCCCAGGCAACCACAGAAAGACCCCATGTCTTCATATCTTGAAAACATTAAACAAAGGTCTGCATCCTCCCTACCCAATTTTACAGGGAAGAAAGGGTGCAGTTGCAAGAAAATTAAATTCTAGTTCTAAGAAAGAGTAAAAAATAGCTTTTATCTTGAAAAAAATAGTAAACTAGATAGGTTATATTTTTATGCAAGGAAAAACACTGCATTTCTTTGTTTAGGTAGAGTCCAGACCACCACAACTTTCTCCTATCACTGAATATTAGATTAAAAAACCTAAACTGACAAACAGCTAAGCATTATTTCCTATGTATTTTTTGAATAAAATATATTTTAATATCAAATCAGGATTAATAGGAAGTACTGAAAATTGGCTGCTTCATACCCAGCTTGAGGATCTAAGGACAGATCTCTGGGAAACTTCACTCTCTTGCTCACGAGGACAGTTGGGTACAAGCCATTGAGTTTGGACACCTCAATAATTCTCTTTTCAGTATCAGACCAATAGAGATTCTTCCCAATCCAATCGACAGCCAGGGCATTGGGAACAGCTGTATTGTGAACTACCTGGAAAAGCAGAAGTTACATTAATTATTTATCTAAATAACTGGGAAAAAGAACAATAAGTCGAGAGGTACTGATGCCAGGATATTGGGAGACTGGATATTTGATACAGTGACATACAACATGTGAAAAATGGGTGCTATTCACTGCTGAACACTGACACTTCTCAGGTAATGACACTTCTTAAGTAGCTACAACAATGTGACACTTTCCTCCTAATGAGGGAGAATGGACTATCCTATGATATTGTAAAGAGGAAATTACCAAATCTTTTAAAAACTTTTGATCTTTCATTTTTCATCTCAAGTACTTAGTTTTCTCTTAATGTAAAAAAAAATAAACAAATCAAACAAAAGCAAACTTTTCTCCCTTTCACTATTCAATTTTTTGTTCCACAGAACAGAGTGGAGATGCGGCTGCTCTCCCCACAGTGTGCCCTTGAGCACATCTGCTGCTCATCTCCCCATTTCTCTCAGCAGTCTCCATCAGCATATCCTTCATTTTAATGTCACAGTAGTGCCATATGTCATCGTGACAGAGAGACCATGAGAGCACTCAGAGTTACTGGCTGGAAAGGAATTACTGTGCTTTTATTTCCAGCATTCATGTGGCAGAAGAATGAGGAACTTCCCAAGAATTAGTTAAATTTCAAAAGGACTACATTGCTAAGACACAAAAGCAATTTAGTCACCTATTGGAAAGCTTACAGACTACTGATAGGGATGTGTTATTCTCAGGGTTTTTGATGACTTGGATCATTGTGGAACTTGAACAAATTCCTCTAGATATATGTGATTACAAATCTCACCATGGCATGAGTCACTCTGGATTGTCTGGAGTACTTCATGTCAACTGTTCAGTAATATTTGAATATTCACAATCATTTGAGTCCACTTTCCTCTAGGCTTGGAAATTCTATTCCTGAGAAGATCTATCCTGACCTATTTCATTCCTGATTAAGGTTTGAGCAACTAGAACTTCAGAAAAAAACCCCACAAATTGGAAAGCAATACTTGAAAATGTATGAGATTTCTTAAGCACTAATAATGGGTTTATTACTGTGATGTACATTCTAATTTACTGTTATCTTCATCACCAACAGCATGGGCAACAGAGAATAAACTTCATGTATAAACCTGTATTATTTATAACTGAATGTGCTAGTTTTAAATTTATTTACCATCTGAAGACATGGAAAAGCCTTCAAGATAAGAAGGGATATGGTGAGATGCTTTAAATCAATTTTCTAGTTATGAATATGTAAAAGCACCTTCTCAGGTTGTTACATAATTTATCACCTTATAAAATCTTTTTAGAAAGTTAAATTGCAGGATACACTGCTTTTTAATGGGAATAAGAGGTTCTAATTTCTAAAACCTCCACAATACCAGCTTCACCAGTTTATAAATGTGTAATTGCAACAACTGCTGCACTGGCACAAGGGACATTTCCTGCAGAAATGGATAACTCTGAAAATGTAGGTAGTGGTTTAGCTGTCTAAACACCACACTAGAGCATCAACCAAAATAATGAGTTTCTCTTTCTGATGACTTTTCCTTGGGAGAGCCACTTCAACCTGTCCCAGCCACTGAGACCAGCAGTGTGGCACTTCATGTGCATGGTCCAGCTTTTGACTGCATTTCCCACTAACATTTGAATCTGAACTCTCCATAAAACACCATTTTAACAGCTGAACACAGCCGTGTGAAAAAGCTGTCATTTCAATTCTCTAAGTATCTCCTCCATGGGCAGAGGCAGAAGAAAAATGAGATGCCATCAGGCTTCCCAGAGCTGGTGTGCTGAAGAAATGCCATCTCCTGCAAGGGGAATCCAAGGCAATACATCAAATAGCACCACTTACGCTGAGAGCAGATCTATTTATAGCAAAGAATAACACAACAAGTGAAAAGATATT
This sequence comes from Camarhynchus parvulus, assembly GCF_901933205.1. Lineage (NCBI taxonomy): Eukaryota > Metazoa > Chordata > Aves > Passeriformes > Thraupidae > Camarhynchus > Camarhynchus parvulus. The sequence goes on from NC_044577.1 coordinate 32,901,711, forward strand.
AAAATGAGAGATTCATCAGGGGAAAAACCATAAAGACTCCCTCTCGTGACAAAACAACCCCATTAAAAGATGCAAACAGGTTTGCTAGATAACAAATAATAACTCCAGCATTTAAATAATTGAATAAAAATTTAAAATACTTTCATTTGAACTAATTTTTAATAATGTCAGTTATTAAGAATGTCCTATAGCAACATAATAAGAAAGTCAGAGCCACAAAAATTTGGCACTGCATAAAAGGTTACTGACAGACTATTAGACAGCTACAGTATATAATTTTTTTCTAATTTTTTTCACCTTTTTTTTTAAGCTTTCAGAGGTCAAGTCTGGGCCAAGTTTTTCACATAAAAACAGTTTTTTGTATGAAAATTAAATGTGCTTATTTTTCTGATTATTGCTTTGAATATGGCATCCTATATGAACAAAATTTTCATCAACATGAAACTTGTGCAAATTGCAAATTGATGGAAAGATGAACTATCCTCCATGTCCTCATCCTATTTTTTTTCTAATGGTTGTTCAACTTTTTGATACCTTTTTTTAAAAAACAAAATTAATAATGAATCAGTAGAAAGCAAATTTTTCTACCTGGTTATTGGAACATTTTTAACAAGGAAAAATTCTTTTTTGTTGAAATAGTGAAGATTAGAAATAAAGATTCTGAGTAATCCCCAGTCCTTATATAATACTGAATCATCCAGAAGGGACAGAAGCTGAGGAGGATGCTTTGGAAACTGTTTAAGGACAATAAGTATGATTCAAGCGTTTAATGGATTTTGAACCCCACTCTTGCCAGTCCTCTATTTTTTCCCCACACAAGTAAAACTTCTGAGTGCATGCTGGGTTTTACTTTCACCCCAATGCAATCAGATTGCCAGAAGTTTTTAGTTTTTCATCCACTTGCTTTTTTTTTTTTTTCTTTTTAAGAACAATTATTTCGGTGTGAAGGACGCAAATGAGGTTCCCTGGAGGCAGAGATTTTCAAACCCTGACTCATATAAGGAGCAAAGCTGAGGTGCTCTGAGGTTGTGTCAGTCCACACACCAAGCTGAGAATGAAAACCACAAATCTTTTCTCTCTGCATGTTTATTGGTGTGCAGAGAGGGAAGAAAATTCACAGGATATGTTGCTGCTCATTTAGGTCCCTGTTTCAGAAGGTCAGACATAATAGAATAAACAAAGCATTCCTTACTGCTTATCGCCAGTTCTGGGAAAATGTTCACACAAGTCAACAAATGTGCTTTATAGTGGATTTGTGAACTTAATCCACTACAGAGGCAGAACAGGCTGTGCAGAAACGGGAGTGCACTTTTACCCTTCACAGCAAAGACACTGAGTTATTCTAATTATCAGTGTAGTGGAGGTGAAACCAAAACAAACTGAAGATCACAGGAAATGTTACATAGGAAGAAATAATACACCAGTGTATTTACACAGCTTACACCTAATTATAGCTCTCTTTTTTCTTTGGCATGCTGGAAGCCACATGGAACTGCCAATTCAGTAAACTGTCAGATAAGTCAGAAGGAATTTAGCTCCTAAATACAAGTTCTCCTTGCCCCTATCTTTACTTCAAATAAGATACAAATGCAATTAAATTTTACTAGGACTTGCTAGCTCATGCTGCGTTTGTATTCATACACCAAAGCCTCACAATCTGGGTTAAATGTATGAGGAAGCATTTCCCAAAGCACTCAAAAAATTTCATTCTAGTAGTGACATTATTAATCCTCAATTACCTTGATGTCACTTCCATTTAAAGACATTCTGTTTATGCGACTGCCATTTGGTCTGCTGGAATCAATCCAATAAATGAACTCTTCTCTGTAGTCAAAGTCTATTGCAATCACATTGTTCAGCCCCTAAAAACAGAAAAAAAAGTCCATTTATTCAAACGTTTGAACACAAACTGCTGGATAGCATTCAGAATGCAAAACACAGTTAATATTCCTAATGCTTTATATTACTGTCTGCATATCTCTGAAGCACTTCCCTCTCTTTTCCATACATTACTTGTAAACAGAGTAAGACAAAGACTGTAACAGAAATAAATATGGTGACAAATTAACTGTGTCGCTTCAAAAAATGCAGATGATACATGAAAATAAATGAGGCTCCTGTGTTTTTCTATACTCTTATTTAAATGAAATTTGGCAGTAAATACTTCTAATTTTTGCTCAGTTTCACTGCTGATTACTACCTTTGGCCTTTCTTTGGCAAACTAAATGGGAGAATCAGAAATAGTATGGTCTTTATGACATTTAAATAATGAAAAGAATTTAATCAGGAATTCAAAATGGTGGTGGTGCAAAAAGGCATTAATGTTAATTCCTGAATGAGGAGGTTTTGAGTTCTTATATGCTATATTATAGGTACTCTACATATATGTATTTATATATGTGTGTGTGTGTGGATGTAGACACAGAGGTGGTAGATAAAAAGCATGAAAGATGGACATCCAGCAGGCATCTGGCAATCTCCTATGGCTCCAATTACAAAGCCAACACATTTTGAGAGGGTGGTGATTATATCTGAGGTACGCCAACATGTTGGGAGGAGCAGTCATACAATAATGGCTTTTCATCCCAAATGGCTGATAAGAAGAGGGGTGCATTCAGATGATGGCTCTTATTTCCTTATCTGCCCCATAACCTGCTGAATGTTCTGATAGGTAGTGAAATCACAATTATTCTTAATATGCCAGGTTGTTGTTATCAATGAAATACGGGGCAGCAGCGCTGAAAGGAACGGATGTGGTCTGTATTCCCTCTATAAATTCAAGGTCAGTTAATCAATTCCCTTATCAGCCCAATGGCATCCTGCTCTCAGGTAGATCAGCAGCCACCCTGTTTAGTGTAATTCATTGCTGGGAAGGGGTGTGCTGGACCAGCCAGCTCCAAAGTAAACAACTAAGGACAATATTTAATCGTACAGAAACTGATACACGGCTTATCCGCCAACTACTGCTGTGTAATTACTGTAAATCTACCTTTTGATCAAAATGTAGAGGAAAAGAGGAGTTAGGCTGCACAAATCATCATTATAAAAAGCCTGAAACAATTCAGTGTAGGAAGACCACTCTCATTTGTCAAAAATATCATTTACATGCAGACACTTTTCACAAAACAAGCTGCAGCTCTGTCAGTCATAACTGGGCTGCAAAACACTTCTCCTGCCTCTTTTCCTCCTGTTGGTATAATTGCATCTACAGAGAAACCCCCACCTCAAATTCTTACTTAACCAAGGAGACAACAGGTCAATAAATACAAAATAATATTTCATACAATTTTATAGCATTCTATAAATCAAAGTCAGCAATTTGTTAAAAATATGGCCTTATCTCTATAAATTCCACAACACTGTAAAAGTTTCCTAAACAATCAAGACTAATACAGAGAATTGACTGCCTGCACATCTTTGGTTTCAAGTGTTATATTTTGGGTCATTTTAATTTCAGTTTTTATCAGAACATCAACTGCAGGCAAAGAATTCTGCACGTCTGTAACAGAGTTCTCTGTCCAGACATAATTTCCTTTTTATCATATACATATCTCACTTAAGCCCTCCTAGCATAATTCTTTGTCATTTCACAAGTAATCTGCTTTTTAGAAGGAATAGGGAAGATTTCAAATGGCATCAGCTGCCTCAGTCTCTCATCTTAAACCTGTGGGTTTGTTTCTGTTACACACAGCACAAAATATATCCTTGGCTGTGATTTGTGTTTCCTTGGTGCCCCACTTAAAAACAGAGAGATAAAAATCACAAATAATGAGGAGGAAGATTATCTACTCTGCCTATTGAAACCCTGAGGATTTTGATGACTAGGAGTGAAGGAAATGGAAACAAAGACGATACATGAGACACAATTCAAACACTTGCACTGTTTATGTGTATTTGGGAAAAAAAAAAGAAGAAAGAAAAAGAAAATAGAGGAAAAAGCTGGCACATAACTCAGAGAAGACTGAAGGAGCTCGTACTTTCAGCTCCTTTATTCTGAGTTTATGTGAACAACTATTAGAATGGTAATCGCAGAACAAATACACAGAGAGAAGGGTGGGTTTGCTCCTCTGCCAGAGCCACTCTGGTGTTTGCCAGATGTGCAGGACAGAGCCAAATCCATCCCGGCACTACAAGGAAGGACACAAGGATGTCCTCATGAGGGACACAACCCCCCTGTCCTGCTGGTAAAGATCCCTCTTTGGCTTTCACATCAAATGCTGCCTTTGCAGGAGCAAAGACCAGTGGGTTCAACAGCAGAGGCGTTCATCAGCCCAGTGAATGAATGGAACATGGAGAAAACACACATTTTGTTCAGTGGCTGGAGCTGCTTCCTAATGCATTGAAGGGGAGTCCGTTGAATTCAGGACCATCTGTCAGCACCAGCCACGAAGAAAATTTCCTGTGGCTCCCCTCTTTTCACAGGCTTCTATGAACAGGCACACCAGCAAAAGAGGAGAGAGGCAGTGAGATGCAAATGAGAGAGAATCAGAAGGATTTCAGGAGAACAGACAGACTTTCACAATGTCTAAGCTTAAATAAAGGCAATGTTTCATTCGAGATGGTTAATTTCAAAATTACTGTTGTGAAGATCTGAGCACCTCTCTTGTTACATTTAGGTGCACAGCATAGTGGCACAAGAAATTACAAAAAGCCTAATAATATTGATGGGAAGCAAATAATTTCCTAGTCTTACTACAATTGATCAATTAGCATTCAAGGAAATCAATATTTTTATTAAAACATATTTTGAAATCTAATCTGTGGTAAATAACTACACTTAGGTGAAGCATAAAAGGACAGCAGACTGCTAAAAATGGCAGCTCTGTATTTACAGGGTGACATTCTATTTTTGCAGGTTTTCACTTTTTCTTTTCTCTGTTTTAAAGTTTTAGAGTAATTACTTTAAAAATTAGATTTACACAAAGATAAGAGTTCACATTTTGTAATACCATAAATATTGGGATTGCCTGTCTGAAAATAGATTTAGATTATGACAGCAAGTAGCCCAAACAATACATGGCCAAATAGGTGGGGATTTTTGTTTGGTTTTTTAAACTGAAATAGACAAATTGCACAAAACATATTGTGATGGAAGAGGATCACAAATAACATAATTTTTTAGTACATCAGAATGACTGACAAAACAACTGCCTGAGCTTTAATCATGTCAAATCCAGAAAAAAATAGTCAATTAAAGTACTGTAATAACTCTGAAGGCACTGCAGTTGTTCTGTGGTGCACGCAATGCCAATTAGAGGATGATGTTTCTGTCAGTTGCAAACTTTAGAAAAAAATAAAAGTATTGAGTTAAACTTAGAGCATGGTACTATGGTTATACCTGTTTCAACAAAGTGTAGTTGGATCCATCAGTGCTAATTTTTCTTATTTCATGATGATCAGCCAGAATTAAGAAAGGTTCCTCATCTAAACCCCGGGAGAAAGAATATATTAGACTAACTTTTACGTTAATTTATGGAAAATCAGGAATACAATGCTGAAATACAGATGGCTTGAAAAATAAATGTTACATGCTCTGATCAATGTTATGGATGAAAGAAATATTTAAAACATTCAAATGCTCCAAGAAAGATCAATGATGCAGTATAAAAATGAACAAAGCAATCAATTAGTATATCTTTCAATGCAATTTAATTCTTTTGCCTTTGTAATATGGGAACCACACTGCATTTTATCCTAATTTAATGTCAGAGATTAAATGGGAAATATATTTCATTCCATATGTTTTAATTTCAACATTTCCTTTCAATTTAACACTGACTACTAATTATGGTTGCAAACCAAGCAGTTTTTGACCATTTCGTTTTGAGATTTCATTAGTCTGAATGGTACAGAGAGAAAGAAACAGCTACTCATAAAAACCTTGATTTTTTTTTAAGTTTGAACTGAAGCCAGATTTGACTTTGTGTTACCTTGGCTTTCTAGTTTATAAAAAGTATTTACTTTCAGATAGTCATTCATGACATCACTGAAACATCTCTGACACTGTCATACATAATTCTAAAAATGTATTTTTAAGGCTGTCTTTATTCTAGCTCTATTGAGAGACACCTCGACTAAAACAAAAAAAAAAAAATCACCAGTGATAATTAAAAATGTATTAAAGGCTTTGTATCTACTGCTCTTGCACTCTAGAATGTAATGTGTTGTCCAGCCTACTCTGCTCCTGTACCGAGCGCCTTTGCATGTTATAACAGAGTTGCATTTTCTATTTTTTTTCCTGTTCCTCCTTTTCAGATGAGGAAGTTTGATGTGCATTCTAATATTCTAAAGGTGATGAAATCTTGTCATAACCATGCTATTATCATCTGACTCAGAAGCAGAACTAAGCGATGTATTTTAACTTTTCTAATACTTTTTCTAATCAAGTTAATTATTCACACTTTCAAAAACCACTGTATCTATTTATTACAAATGAGCTGAGGAAAACACAGACTAAAAATATTACTTATTCTTGCATTCAGACACAGTCACATTCCTATTTTTTGTTGAAAAAATAGCAGATTCAAAGTAACTCTGTTTTTATCTTGCATATAAAGGTACCACAGACCTCAGGGCTAAGTTTTTTTTCCACAAATTATTTTGGTACAGCTGTAGATTATAAAATCATTAAATAGTAATACCTGAAAGGGATTTGCAGCCATTTGGGTTATCAGGCTGTGTTTCATACCCTTCTGCACACAAGCATTTGTAGGTTCCATAGGTATTGATGCATTGCTGGCTACAGGGAAATCCAGATGAACATTCATCAATATCTACACATGTTTTGCCATCATCCTTCAGGAGGAATCCAGGCCAGCATTTGCACTGGGAAAGAAAGCCAAATACATTAATTTTTAATTCTGTTTATCACCTGTGTCTACTTGCTTCTGAATATGTTAGCATCATAAACTTTTTATGCATCTCATTTTTTCAAGTAACATCTTAATTACATTGCTGCTTGTATGGTTTACAGGAGGCATGCCTACTTTTCTTTTCAAACATTGCTGATGTGATCCTAAACACTATTTCCTCCATAAAAACCCAAACAAAACCCTGTAGAACAAGTAATTATTCTTTCTACTTTAACTGAAGAAAAAGTAAAGCACACCTTCTCAAAAATATAGAAAGAATTTTTTTCTTGAAAATAATGATGGATGGACCCTTTGGACTGCTCAAGTTTCAATTATACATGTGTTTTTTGGTAAAGATAGACAATTTTTAACTATTTTCCTTGGAATCATTGATACCACCTAGCAATCTGTGTAACCAACACAGGAATGTGAATCAGAACTCTTGAGGCTGATTAGGAGTGGGACATGGACAATTCTTGTGGATCCCTTCTAACTCAGAATATTCTCTGTTTCTCTGGCATTGATTTGGGTCTGGTGATGATCCTGGCAACTTTATCACATGCAATATGAAAGGTGCAAAATACAACTGGCCAGAGGCATTTTGAAAAAGGGGCATAAATTTTATCTACAGGAGACTTCCTGTCATGTTCCCTCATATATTCTCTAGTTCTCTCTGCAGAGATCCAGGACGTGCTTTCTCCACCATTTCAGCAAGGTTTTGGTTGAACCCATCAGCTCCTGAGTCTCTGTCTCAACCCTCACAGTTCCAGAGGGGTTGAATACCTGCAGATCTAAGCCAAGCTGCACAGATTTTATTTAGTTCTCAGTGGGCCAGTGTTCAGCTGAAAAGATGAAACTTTGGGAGTGCAGTTAGGGTTACTTCAGCGTTAAAACCCTGAGAAGAGTCTTTCTTCCATTTTTAGCTGCTATTTACAGGCTACTGCAGGTTGTTCCTCTCTACTTGTCAAGGCCAAAGAGCAGATTCAAACAACATCCTCACATGCAGACAATGAACAGTTTTATCCTGCTGAGGTGATATTACTTTGTTTAAATATTTCTGTAAGAGTCTCTGTCTTGGGGGAAAAAAAAAGAAAAACAACAAAACAAAAAACTGGAGAATACCACTATTTCTGCTCGTCATTCCTATGTATTGTAAAATTTTTATTCATTGATTTCCAGTGTTCTGTTGATTTGTTGTATTTAAAGCACCTTTCCATAGGTTTAAAATATGCACTATACCGTTTTTAAATACAATTGGCAATTGTTTGCTTACAGGAAATGAAAATTTGAATGTTCTTATTTTGGTATGTAAGCTACTTCACTACAAAGAGATACCACACAGTGGGGCTTTATAATAATCATGCAGTAGTTAAACACTTGAGAGCTAAAAACTTGCATTATGTTAAACCACATTTTGCAATTATTCACCTTGTATCCAACAGGAAGGTCCTGGCAATCCTGGGAACAGCCACTGACTTTCTTACTGAGGCATTCATTAATGTGGCAGCTTTTCTCATCAGACCCATCACTGCAATCTTCTTTGTTATCACAAACCTCGCTTTGAGGAATGCACTTGCCATTTTTGCACATAAAAAAAGAGCTGTTACATGACTGCTCTGGAAAACACAAAAAGAACACACAACTTGGTGTCATCTCTTAGTATTTGGAATTAATTTTCTCATGGATCAGCTGCTGTGTGCATGCAGAAGGAAAAAATTGTGTAACAACTGAATATTTATTCCTTATGGATAGCTTTATGATAACTTCTCACTTTTCAGTGTCTTTGAAGGTTATTCCTCTCCTGGAAAAATGGGTGAAGACATCAACTTATTACTCCCTCCTACGCATTTGTTTTCATGTAATGGAGAACCCTCTAAATAATCTCTGCACAAAATACAGTTCTAGTTCCCAAAAGTTAAAAAACATGGGTTCCCCCCTCCCCTCCGTGGATGCTGAGAGGTTTAGGAACACAACTGGCTGAATTTCAATGCATTCCTTGTCTAATGACCAAATACGTTCTTCCCTGTTTGGCAAAACTTCAATACAACATTTCAGCTACATTCTGATCCTCCAAATAACAATTGGGACATTTTAATAAATATAAGGTAGGTGTGCTGCCTCACCTCACAGCAGATGAGTATTTTCCATCAAAATTGGAATAAAGAACCTGGCTACAGTGCAATGAAATGCTAAGGTCTAGACAGAAGAATTGGTCTTTCAAAAAGCCACAGACTAGAACAACATATGCAGACCAGGACTAATTTCCCTCTCAAAAACCAGTCAAACATCATCAAACTTATTAATGTAAGCAGAAAATATCAATAAAACCAACAGCATTGGGTCAATAATTTCCAAAAAAAATTAAAGCAGTGTTTATTATTTATAGTGGGAGCAACTTTATATCCCCTTTTATATAAACTTCTGTGTGATGAATATCTGGAACACAAAAAACCATTATAAGAGCAAGCTAGAAACTTTGGAAATTACAATATTAATATCATCTCATTTAGCATCAACAGGAGTTATGCATTAAGGAAATGTCTGCTATTTTATTCCATAGGAACTGGTGGCTTGGACTTGGTGAACTGAGGTTTTGGATGCTCAGAACAATTTCTCCTTGCAAGACATGAGCAATATCGCCATGAAAGCACTGGAAATTTAAGGTATGAGGTTTTACATTTGCTGACTTAAGAGCCCTAAACCATCGCTCTCAAAAAAGAAAGATCACATGTACTCTTCAAAAAATTACAAACCTGAACTTTTGCACTTGGTGTTGATAGGGGCTTCATCGGAGTGGTCTGGGCAGTCAAAGTCCCCATCACATTGCCACTGGGAATTCAACAGGCAGCGCCCATCAGCACAGGTGAACTCTCCGGGACGGCAGCGACGATACCCTGCAAAACCAGCAACCACCCACCTCATACTTGCTCTCACAGTTTCAACATAAAATTCTGCCTTTTTGAAGCAACAGAAAGAATTTTTTTTTGCTCCATTTAGAGATGTAGAGTGTTGTGCTCATACATGAGCAAGGAGAGAAATCAAAATAAAGAAATCTATACTATACAAATATTTTCTAGCTATTTTCTGTTGTGGTTCTCATTTCTGGAGCAAATTTAAGAGTAAATAACCAATATAGTTTGTAACAGCACAAAACCAGGCATGATAATCGTCACTGTCATATTTTCTGGAAAAATCCTTTCACCAGGATTTTTTCTCTGGGAAGCTGAGAAGCCTCAGAGAAAAAGGAAAACAATAATTATCTGATTCGCTTCTCATGTGCTTTGCTGGTTTGGAATGTGGATGGAGATTGTTTATCCAACTTGTGAATTGTTTTACTTTACGGCCAATCACAGTCCAGCTGTGTCAGGACTCTGGAGAGTTTTCATTAGTATCTTGTTAAGCCTTCTGTCTGCATCCTTTCTCTATTCTTTAGTATAGTTTTAGTATAGTATTCTTTAATATAATATAATATAATACCATAAAATAATAAATTAGCCTTCTAAAAACATGGAGTCAGATTCTTAATTCCTCCTTCATCCTGAGGACCCAGCAAATACCACAGATAATCACCAGTTTGTCATTTTGAAGGGGATATTTGCTCTGCATTTTCCATAAAAAATATTTACATAGATTAGTGTTTCTGAGTATGGCCAAGATACATTGAACGGACACTCAGAACATGTAAGAGACCCTAAATTCATGTGAACAGTGAATATTAAACATTCACATATGGTTATAATTGATATAATTTAAATCCAGTGATAATCATGACAGATGTGATGATTCTTTGATAGGAAAAAAACATATATGGAGACAAAGACAAAAATACATATAATAAAGATAAACTTATTAAACAAGAAATTCTAGGGCATACCTTTAAAATTTTCCTAAATATTATTAGCAATCAACTGTAAAACTCTATGGAAAAATAATTTGTCACTGTAGCCCCAGATCCAAGTTAATTCCAAGCTGTATAAATTACCGCATAATTTAAAAGTGAGAAGCAAAACAATAAAAATAAAAGAAGAGCTTTCTTTTTTAATAATGCTTTAGACCCTGAAGAATGCCTTACAGTTAGCAGTGTGAAATTGTTTTATTTACTCTATTTTTGTTATACTTGCCACATTCCAGGGATTCATCTGATCCATCTCCACAGTCGTCATCGTGGTCACAAACAAACTGTTTGGGAATGCAGACTTTGTTATGGCACATGAAAGCATTCTCATCACAAGTGTTATTGGGAGCTAAGGAAAATACAGCACATTAAAAAAAAAAAAAAAGAAATTGAGAACAATCAGATAAACAGCCGATTTTCTTACACAAAGATGAAATGAGAAGTGAATTTGAGGGAATTCAATGGAAATAACCATAACTTTTTTAGTCAGATAAAAAGCATCACACAATTCAATACTAGAAAAAGCTACTCATCACAAAAAATGATACAGAAGTAAAGATAGCTAAAATCTTCTGTAATCTGAGAAAGAAAAGCTTCAGAAGTCAATGCTGTCTATGGCTAAACTAAGGTCTGGCTCTGAAGAAAAGAATATTTTTGGAAAAAGAGATGTCTTTATATTGGTCTGCTCCCGAACAAATGCTCTTTGAAGTCCACAAACACTTAAAATATATAGAATATACTTATGTACCATTTTTATGTATTAATAAAAAAATCCTCCCCAACGAAACTATTACTAAACTCCTGACCCTGTTCCAGTCTACATGTGTCTCAGGTAGACTGGAAGTAACATTTTATAGGGCAAGAGATGTTCAGGATCTGAACAATTAGAGTAAATTGAAGACAGGACTTGCATCTCCCTTCTATGATGACAACCTCCTTGACAACCTCCTTGACATGAGCAGCAGCATTTTCTTCAGGAAGAGCAATAAAACTGCAGAGTCACTGAAGTGCAGATTTTCACCAGTAAACACTGCCTGTGAACTGCCACACATCCTGATCTCCAGCTGGGCTGCCTCGCTGTGTCAGCCTGAGTAAAGCTGTGAAGGATCCTGCTCTGGGTGCTCACACGTGGGTCAGCATTCTTCACCAGCAAAATGGACATGAAAATAACATGAAATAGCATGAAAAAAACCCATTTTTTTGACATGCAAACCTACCACAGCCCGCTGTGGAGAGCTCATCGCTTCCGTTGGGACAGTCGCGCTCCCCGTCGCAGAGCCAGTGCTGGGGCACGCAGGCGTGGGAGCCCAGGCAGCTGAAGGTGTCTGCAGCACACGTCACTGAGCCTGGGGACACATGGCAGGGGAGCCCTCAGCACTGAACCATCCCAAATCCCCATCTGGAATACCCTAGCCCATGTTTGTGTGGTGACTGGTAATGATTAAAGGGGTTTATTTTAAAATCTCAGCGATTGTTTCGTTCTGGACATTATGATAAACTGTAGCCATGATATTTTATGAAAAATCCTTTCCTTAGGATTTTTTTTCTCCTGAGAAGATGAGAGGTCTCAGGAACAAAATGTAAACAATGATTTTCTGCTGCTGTGGAATGCAATAGGTGCATCTGTGATTGGTCTCATGTGGTTGTTTCTAATTAATGGCCAATCACAGTCCAGCTGGCTCGGACTCTTTGTCTAAGACACAAACCTTTGTTATTCTTCTTTCTTTTTCTATTCTTAGCTAGCCTTCTGATGAAATCCTTTCTTCCATTCTTTTATTATAGTTTTAATATAATATATATCATAAAATAATAAATCAAGCCTCTGAAACATGGAGTCAGATCCTCATCTCTTCTCTCATCCTAAGACCCCTGTGAACACTGTCACAATAAACCTACTGGCTGGGATTGTTTTACAGTTAAATTTTCACTGAATTCACAGAATCACTAGGTTGGAAGAGACCTTCAAGATCATTGACTCCAACCCAGCCTCAACACCTCACATAAACCATGGCACCCAGTGCCACATCCAGGCTGTTTTAAACACATCCGGGGATGGTGATTCCCCTCCCCTCCCTGGGAAGACTATCCCAGAACTTTATTATCCATTCCATAAAAACTTTTTTCCTAATATCTAACCTTGATCTCCCTCATTTAGCATGATTTGAGCTAACCCAGAAGTGAACAGATCCAACTCACCACAGATGGCATCGCTCTCATCTAAACCATCTCCGCAGTCATCCTCACCATCGCAGGTCCACTGCTTGGAGATACACTTGTTTGCAGAGCAAGCAAACTGATTCCAGGAGCAGGACGAATCTGGGGGTGACACCAGGCCCTGCATTTGTTAGGTTCACAACATCACTGCATTCCCTGCTGTTTCAAGCACGGTTTAGGATTTTTTGCACCGCTCCTTTCTCTCCTCCCAGTTTCCATCTATTTAAATGCTCCAACTCTGCACAATGCCAATCTTGTTATTCAGCATATTATCAGTTTGTCCAGGAGTTTGCATTCACCAACACATTTTTAAAAGTAAACAGTGAAACATTCCAAAATTTTCAAATATTTTGTAAGTGGGATGAGGATAAACACTCTAAAAAACTGAAGTCTAGTTTGCATATTTAACAGTTGCGACAACTACAGTGAACTGCTTTACTTGGGTAGTAGGACAGAGAGGGCACAGTTCAAAGTTTCCAACCCAGCCTTCCTCCTGGTATTCCAGAAGCTAACTCCATATTTAAAATATATCATTATTTTTTCTCACAAGAAAAATTTCGGTGTGCTTGCTTCATCTCATTTACACTTTTCTCTACATTGAAAATAAGAGGTTAGCTTCTACATTTCAAAATCAGACTGAAAAACTGTCCTTAATCAATGCTATTCTTTTCTGAAAAATTCAGGTCTTGCATTTTTACCAGGCTTCTTTCTTTAAGAATAAAGTTTATTTTGTTGCAACTGATTTTGGTGACAATAAATTTTAATATTAACATTAAAAAGAATTTTAGGTTATAAAACCTGAATTTGAAGGACAGCATTGTAACAGGTATCTCAAAATGGGTAAGAACAATCAATGGGGAAAGAAGCATTGACTTAACCCCCTTCCCTTTTGTCCATGAAAATCAGCTAATTCAGTTTACAATATTGTACATGTATATACAAAGAGTATGACACCTGGAAATGTAAACACCAATTTATGCTTGACAAACGTGGCCAACAAAAAAGACTCTGATTGTCCTAGTGCACAGCACTTCCTACTTTCAAAGTTATGAGATAAAAATATACAATGTAAACTGCAAACCAAATATGGAAGCATGTTAGTGGGAACTGGGTCATGAAGAGAGTAATAAAATAAATAATAAGTAATAAAATGTTCAGTCATGGTAAGAAGTAAAGGAAAAAACCCACAAAAAAACTGAAAAAAAACCCAAATTTCAGATCTTATTTAAATTGGGAATAGAAAAAGTTGACACTACTTTCTGGTACAATTTCATTACAAAAATAATCCATTCAGGTAGTCCATACAAACTGAAAAGACCAGCTCTCACTAGAAGTAAAGCCAACCTGCTTTGTGCCTCAATTACGTAAAATTTAAGAATCTGAAAAGATCTGAGACAGAACAGACCCTTAATCCAGTTCACAGTTTGTGCTGTATTTTATTTACATCACTTTTGTTATTACTTTAAACAGTTATATCTGTATGGCCTCTGATGCAAAGCAATGCCTACTTTGAGCTTTGGGTATTTCCTGAATCCTTCCTGATTCAAAGTCATTATATTTGTAAAACTCTTCTAATGAGGAGTTGTGAAGAATTAGTGAAATTTTTAAATATTAAATTAATAGAAAACCCTGTTTATAAATATATCCTTAAGAGAGAAAAAAATAAAGGGCTTTCATTCTGGCATGAAATAGAATTTAAGGTATTGGCAGCATGAAGTATAAGAGTTGAATCTGCAAACACGGTACTAAAGATTTTTTTAATAGAATCTCTGAGATATAAATGCACACTTCTTTGTTTCCAAAGTGCATTAGTGACTAGAGAAATACAAATAAGACAAAATGCTCACCACAGTGCAATTCATCTACTCCGTCCTCACAGTCTTTCTGCCCATCACAAAGCCAGGTGGTCAGAATACATCTTCCACTAGGACAACCAAAATAATTTTCTTCACATGTGGGTTTGTTTTGAACTGTGATAAAATAAAGAATGTAATGTAAAATGGTCTCTACTAGTATGATTAGGAGCCTAATACATTTCTGCTAAATTTCTGAATACTGATGGACAAATGATAATGTCTAAAAATGGGGAAAAAAATTGTGTTCATAACAAAAAAAAAGTGATTGCTAAGTAGTTTAGGGAGCTGAAATAGTTATTTTTTATATTTTTAGAGAAGAATCAGAGCACAGCTTCAAACTAAATCAAAAAGCCTAGAGAGGAAAGTAGTTCAGTTTACAGGTTTTGAGGTCAGGCAGGTCAGCATTGCTTGTTGTTTTACACCAGCTGAAGAAATTGCCCTTCTGAACTTTCTGCTGTCATTTACAAGATAATCTAATTGTGGCAGTATTTTTGTCACTGGGAGAAGCCACAAATCTCAATGCATGCACTGACTAACAGGAGATAAACCAGTGATGCTGGAGCCAGAGGTTTAGACTTGGTCAGAAATTAAAAAGTTCTGCTCTGCCTTTCTAATTTTGTTGAGTCAGAAAGTAATTTAAAATTTGACTTTTATGAATGATTAAGAAACCAGGTGTGAGGAAAGAAAACATGCCACATGTAGAGTTTATGATGCAAGCACAAATATTAGTCTAATAACAGCTTATTTCCAAAATCTTAAGGTCCTGGGAAAGCCCAGGATGGAATTCCAAGCACTGGAGACCACTGAAACTCTCTGCCATGATTTTCATTATTCCTTCAGTGTAATGTATTTGTTTTCAGCCTCCTCTCTTATAAAAGGAAAGGTAAAGTAAACATTTATGGATTCTACAGCTGTATGAATAAAAAAGAAAATAAAAAAGACTAAAGAAAGAAGTGGAACATATGAGATGACTTGGTAGATATTAAGGATTGCCTAAGCAAAGCTACCCTCCATGTGTATTTTGCTGTAATTTTCTGTAAGAACAATGCCACTGAACCAAACTGCTAATGGGAATTGCAATATTCATAACAGAAACAACACTCAAAAACTTAATGTGCCAGAGTTGGTCAGTTTTGAATGAAATGGCAAAGGAAATCACATGTAGGCTGAGTGGGAATGGTATTGCTTCCAAGTAAAGGGAGGAACGATCCAGGCAATTAGTCACACGTTAAAATGATGGAACATTTTGGCACACATTTGGAATTCAGACAGAAGTAATACAAATAAATGGACAATGGAATAAAATGCACATTAGTGTACTTATGCAACATTAGTTTACCAAAGCTGTAGCACACTGCTCTCAACATTTTCCTTGGTATGGAAAAAAACCCATTTCTTTGTCTAAAAATACAGCAAGTTAAGTTATTTTGGCCTTAATGAAGTGTTATATATAATAAATTCTTCATAATTAAGAGTTAATCTAGAAAACATAGATATTAGAATGAAAACTCTAAGTTAATATGAATTTATTTTATAGGACTGATGGGAGTTCTTAATGACAGGTTGGCTGACAGTACTGCTGAAGTCCCAGGTTCCTCTGGATCCTGGTAATATTTTTGTCAATAAATTTGGCACAATGTATATGAGAATTCTAACAGAACCTTCTGGTGACACAACAGCATTATCACACAGATAAAGGGAATATTAAATGGAAAGAATCAGATTATGTCCACCACTATGCAAAAATTTGATGGCATTGAACAACATAAAATTAGAAGTTCTGATTTTACAAATGAATAAAACTTATTATTATTTAGTAACTATTTACTTTTATTTAACACTAGTTCTTAGAGGAAAGAGAGTTACTGGTCAACAGGAGGTTAATTTCACTCTAGAATGAATCAATTATAAAAACCAATAGAAAAAAAATGTTTCCATTTTGAATGCAATATTCTCAAATGCAGATGTGGAGTTCTGGACAAAAATGGAGCCAACACATACTTTCCCTCCTTCATTAGGTAAGAATTGAATATTATAAAGAATTCATTGGTTAACATTAAATAGAACTCCAGTCCTGTGTCTGGGGCTCAAGTTGTCATGATCACTTTTTCCTGGCTGCTATCACAAAAACAACAACCCTGGATTCTACCCTGGCAGCCTATTCCAAGGACCTCCACCAAATAAAAGAGAAAGTAAAACAAATCAGCAAGAAAAGAAATACCACCCACTAAAGCAGTAGCTAATAAAAGTTCCTGAGTGATTATGCTGATGCTTGATGAGCTTGACATTTTAATGACTCGTGTTTTACTTAAATAAAAATGATAAATGACAGGCCTAACCTGGAGGAAATAGAAAGCTAGACATTACAGTTTGCTTCAGAAAAAAAGTCAGTATTCTTTTGTAATAATCCCAGGAAACACAAAATAAAGGTGAATAAACTGCATTCAGCATTGTAATAATGTCTATGTTAAACAAACCAGTATTGACCAAATAAACATTTTGCAACACAATGAGAACCACTTTCCCTCCCCAAATCGGACTTTTTTTCTATGTTTAAAAGGTAAATTAATGTTTTGGGTTTGTTTTTTTAAAATTTTATTACAGTTACCTGGGCATTTTAATTCATCTGTATAATCTCCGCAGTCATTAGACCCATCACAAATCCATTCTGGCAGTATACAGAGCGAAGTGGAATTACAGCTGATGAATCCTGAAGATTTTATCCCAAGTTTGTAGAAGTAAGCACAGTTTGTATTATCTGAAAAGAGACAGAAAATTACCATACACCTAAGACAGCCTGAGAGCCTCAACGTTTAATTTTCACGTTGGGCTGGAGGAGCCCACGCAGGCATTGGAATCCCAAGCAGCAACACCCAGGAATGAACTGCTCCAACACAAGGAACAATCAGGGAGCAGCTGCTGGGAGGGAGCAGGAACACAAACTCACTGCAGTTCTTTTCATCCGAGGCATCTGCACAGTCGATGATCTGGTTGCACCGCGCTGATTTCCCCACACAAAGCCCATCTGCACAGCGGAACTCTGCCGGGGCGCACGCCGCGTCTGCAACACGCGGTTATTAAAGGATGTGAGTTTGTGTGCTAAACACGCTCTGCAGATGCTCATCAGACACTTGATGATGCTTAAACCTTCTGCCTTTCAGAATGAAGCATTCAGAACTCACTGTACCTTCCAGCAGATGTATGATTTGGAGTTTATTACACCTTATAAGTTGCTAATTTTTTAATTTATTTTTTTAGCCTAAAAGTGTCTCTAGGTAATTCAGTTCATTTGGAGATAATCAATTGTCCTGGTTTTGCAAGATGGCAGATTTCCCCAAGAGGCTGCTATTAGTGAAAAAATTGTGAGCCACAAGAGAACTGTGTTTTTTTTTTTTTTGTGGAGAAATCTCCATAACATTAACAAGAGAGACTTCTCTCTCTAAGTAAACTTTTTTAGAAGTGGCAAACTTACTGAAATTTTAGGTTTTGTTTCTTTACATTGCCAGTGGGAAAGAAAAGGTTTTGAGGGAAGGAGAAGTGTTCTGAAGGTTTTGTTATGATTCTTATTACTCTTCTAATTATTTTTAATATTTCTTTAATACCCCTTTAAAGTTTTGAGCCTGCTTTGCCTTTCTCCTAATCCTACCTCACAGCAGGAAGTGAGTGCATTGGTGACTGGCCAGCACTGAACCCACCACACTCATTGCTGTGTTGGCCAGGAAATCTCAAAATTGATGAAATCTCAGATTGGTGAACCAAAACCACCACATGAAATTGGTGTTCCCACCTGGTTTCAAACTGAAACCAACACACCAGCATTTGAGGGAGGAAGAAGCATTTTCAGGATCACCCATGAATCTTAGATTTATTTCTTGTAACACCAGTTTGGGGTTCTTGCCTGTATCTTTTACTTACATTTAGATAAATGATTAAAAATAATTTGGTGCCTTCAAAAAATGCTTGTTGCTATTCAGCTTTTAGTTATAAATCATGTGGAATAATATCCCTGCCAACCTTTCTGAATTGTAACTAAGGATTTATGTGGTCTGCTTGCTGGTCTATATGCATTGGCTGTTGCACAGATATAAATATTCATGTTAAAAGATACAAATCAAAAAACAATTCTAATATGAAGAAGAGAACAATTCTAGTAAGCTTTGCAAAGGACATGGACACTGCTATGCATCTGAGAAGCAGAGAAATGGAGCATTTCCTGCTTCAGAGAAGAGGCACATGCAGAGGAGAAATCACCATCTTTCAATCTGTCTGCAGTAAAGTTACTCTCTCATTACGTCACAGAAGATACAGTACCTGTATTTTATATTTTATACATTTAAAACATAAAATATTATATGCATAATGCACATGTATATTTTATATTTTATAGCCAAAACCACTCTCCTTCTAGAAGACTGTAGGTGCAAACCAAAATCAGCCTTTGCATCAATCCCACCATATGATTAAATCACACACGTTATTTTCCAGCTACTCCTATTTGCATAATGAGTATTTACAAAGCAATATTCAGAAATCACCTTGGAAATAAGATGCCATTTACCTTTGCAGTCAAATTCATCAGAGTTGTCACCACAGTCATTGGCACCATCACAGACTCTGTCACTGGGAACGCAGCGGCGATTGGAGCACGGCTTGAAGCCCTTCCGACAGCCTCTGTTCTCTGGAAAGTTAAATAGCAGCTCATGATTGGATTGACACCTCATGAAAACAGCCTTACCCTCAATCCAAACAAACACTCCGGAACAATATTTTAATTGGTGATGCATTCCAAGCTACAGGAAAAAAAAAAACTTCAGAAATTGTTCATCCATCATGCAGCATAACTTGGACGGATATAGGGATAAAGAGCAATAAATGAAAACATGATGAGAAAGAATGACCAAAAAAAAAACCAAAAAGGAAAAAGAGTGGCCTAATTCCCAGCTTTCATTATCTTGGTACAAAATGCCCATGTACTTTAAATGCATTTGTTTTGACACACTTGTTTGGGGACAATGTTTGCATGTGGCATCACACAGAATGAAGCATACCAACTTTGGCCTAAACCAAAACAGGAATAAATGGATAATAAAATAACAACAAATATTAGCAGAGAGGTTTCTGTATTTCTGAGCACCAAATCCAAACAGCATTCTGCTCAAGAACACTATTGAAGAATGTATGAATTTTACATATAATGATGTGTTTGAAAATTCAGGACCGATTTACTAAAGCCCTAATTATTGCAGAAGTCACAATAACAATGTTCACTGCATTAGGCATTCAAAAAATGAGTCCAGCACTTTGTTCTTTACCAGATTCAGAAAGCAACACCATGTATATGACCAGTGCATGAAAGGACCCCAGTTCATCCAGGTTTTTTTTCCCCAATGTGGAGCACAATATTTGGTACAGTTGACTTAAATGAGGCAAAGTGTTCACTGTCACACTGCAAATTAATAGAATGTCCTTCATAAAATTATGTGGTAAATCCATGGAAAGACAAATTTTTGGTTCTCAGAATCACAGAATCATGGAATGGGTTTGAAGGGACATTAAAGGTCACCTCCTTCCACCCTCTGCCATGGGCAAGGACACCTTCTACTATCCCAGGCTGCTCCAAGCCCTGTCCAACCCGGCCTTGGACACTTCCAGGGATGGGGCAGCCACAGCTTCTCTGGGCAACAAATCTTGTATTTATAAATCTATTTAGAAGTTTAATAACTAGCATTTATAGATTTTATATTACTGTACAATAAGGTATCTTCCATCTTTAAAAAAAGCAGTTAGCCATGTTTTTCCTTATTTTTGCATAACACCAAAATGACAACAGGAAGGTGAAAGATCTGGAAATACTCACCACAATAGAAAAGTTTCTCATCAGACTTGTCCTTACAGTGAGCAATGCCATCACAAGTCAGTTGATAATCAATGCATTCACCGTTCCCACATTCAAACTCTGAATAGATGTTGCAAGTAGAATTTTTACCTAAAAATAAACCCCATTAACACATAATTTTTAAAAGCTTTTACAACTAGTGAAAATGAGAAAACATGCTGGCTGCATTTCAATTTTGACCTACATGAATTTTGAAAACCTGAGTACAAAACAGTAAAACACATCATGGCATCAGAACTTAAAAGCTTCTACAAAGAGAACCTGTAAAAGAAAATACATTGAGAAATATCCATGAAGGAACATGCAGTGAAACAATTCACAAGCACTCATTCTGATAAGATAAGAACTTTGGAACTACTGTGCTCAGCTTGCTTCAAATCATCCATGCCTTCCCAACCCCCAGCTTGAATGATACAGCCTAAACCCCAAGGCAGAAAACCTGCTGCTTTCATTTTACTTTTTTCTTTTATTCACAAACACTCTCCCCTTCTCATTTAGTGGATGTTTTATCTACTATTTTAGAAGAGAACCGGGAGCACATTTAAAATTTTTACTCTTTTACTTAAGAAACAAAAACATTTCACAAATTGGACACATAAGTTTGGTCACGAACCTCAGGATAAGTCATACATCTGCTTTGAGAGTACGGCTCTAACCAAAATATCAAAGTGAAGAGAAATGAGGAGCATTTAGGACAACTCAAGCAGAAGAACAATGGAGAAATTATATCCAATTGTTATGCTTCTTTCTTGTTTCATTATAATCACTTCAGCAAAAATTCAGGAAGAACCAATGTCTGTTATACACAATAGCCAAGCCAATATAAATTGAAAGCATTTCTTGATTTGATTGAAACATGAAGAAAAAGTGCTGGAAACAGATTCTGAACAAGGTGAGATCTGGTCTTGAATATGATTTATTTAAAGGACTTCAAAAGTCCTTTACATTTGAAGTATTTTTATCTCTTTTCCCTCCATTTTCTAGCATTGTAAGAACTTATGGAGAATAATTATCAATTACATTTGTAGTTCATCTAGTTCAGCATCTTAGACGGCAATCTTTAGAAAAAAATGAAAATAATAAAAGTATATATAGCATAACCTGCCCTCAGTTTGACTCTAACTGGACACCCTTGTAGAGATTGCTTCAAACTCCATCTTGCAGAAACAAAGAATTGAAACGCCTTTCAAATGGTTTCTTTGATGACAAGTAAGCAGTCAGAGCAGTCATTACCCATATCATCATCTCTCAGAATTTCACTGAAGCTTTGTCTCAAGACTCTTGACTGGCAGTAAGTTACACAGCCTAATTACACCGTGAAAGGACAGTTAATTCCTTTTCTCAGCTGGAATTGCTAACTTTCAATTTTATTGAGTATCACTTGCAATTCTGTTAAGAAGAAAGGAACTTTTGATCTCAAAGCTAAACGGAAGTCTGTCTTGTTCCCATCCTTTCTGTGCTACTCTACCCCATCATTTAATGTCTTCTTTTTTTTTTTTCCTGATAGCTGAGATCAACATTTCCTGCAAACACTCTACAGAATAACTTAGAAGATTAAATCTTATTTCATGTCCTAGATGACAATTTAAACACGGTTTTACCTAAGAGCAATTTTAAGAGTTGCGATGCATTTGGAAAATATAAATGCCATATAATTATAAAATAAATTGTTAGGCATGTGAATTCATCTGCTGAACTTCTCTCACTTCCGCTGCCAATCACTGGTTTGACAACATAGATAGGTGAGAAAGTGCTTAATTAAGGTTCAACTTCAGTACCTTATCCCACATAACCCTAGGGATGGATACATACAGATATTTCTATCTTAGCAGTAATTGTGATAAATACATAAAAATTCTATTAATAGGAAACAGCAACTCATTACCATAATAGGAGTTTAAGGAGAGTTTTAATACCCCAAAAGACTCACAAGACAAAAGAGTTAAAAGCCTGGTTGGTGCTGAATAGCACCAATAGAAAATAGATCAATTTTTTCAGTATAGACAAGAAATAAAATGAATGGCTTGGGCCAACTGTCCTATGAAAGCCAAGTGCCTCACAGCACGGAAAAGCATCGTGTCAGCCACCATTACTTACTCACACATCTGTTATCATCTATCAGGACTCTGTCCCCTCTGCACGAGCAGTTCACTCGTCCATCAGGCGTCAGAAGGCACAAATCATGGCAGCCTCCATTCATTTGTGCACAGGGAGATAACTCACCTGGAAGACAAAAGACAAGAGATGAACTTTATTTTATTAAATTTGCTTCAGTGGCCAATGTCTTTGAGGGAGAAAAAGTCACCATATCTCAGATTCATGGGCAATTGATTCGGGTTTTATCAGTCAGATGAAAATGTCAGCATCCCTCAGATGCTGGCATGCTAAAGATAAACAAACACCTGGAAAATAATAATTTAAAAAACCTGCAACATTCAAAACTGCAGAAATTTGACAGGAAAGTATTTAACTGCTATCCACTGAGCTCAACACCCATAGCAGAACATTCCGAATAACACTTATTTACTTAGCGTCCTGGGTTGTAAGATATGTGTGTACTCTATTTGCCATCTGTTAGAGGTGGGGCAGTTATCTTCTGTTCATTGGGCAGTTTTCTTTATCTCTTCCACAAACCAATCCTCCCTCTGGGAAATACCTTCTGTTAATGGGCCATTAATTATTAATTATCTTCTGTTAATGGGCCAGTGAGCGTCCCTGCATGGCTGATAAAATTCCATCATCCCATGGGGAGAGGCTCTGCCCAGGGGGAGGAGTCAAGCATTCCTACCTGGATACAATCTGACATTTGGAACACCAGAAACAGCCTTTTCCCACTGGATTCCCAGAGGAGCAGCTTTCTTCTCCACTCCATTCCCAGAGGAAGACCAGGCCCATCTAAACCACCACTGCACCTTCAGAGAAAACTCCACCCTTCTAAAAGATCACTGCTCCACCAGAATGACACCTGTCATGGCAGGAGGGCTGCAGCCACCATTTAATGGCACTGCTGCCACCACCCTAACCCTTAGGGTGTCAGGTCCTATTCTGACTCTGTCAGTGGATATTTTTTTTGTTTGTTTGTACTATTGCATTTGTATTTTAATTTTCCTAGTAAAGAACTGTTATTCCTATTCCCATATATTTGTCTGAGAGCCCCATAATTTCAAAATTATAATAATTTGCAGGGTTTGCATTTTCCATTTCAAGAGAGGCCCCTGCCTTCCTTAGCAGACACCTCTTTTCAGACCAAGACACCTGGGAGAAGGTTATACCCCATCTTTTCTTAAAGAAAGAATTTATGAAACACCATGAAACGCTTTTAACTCAGCTAAAGGTAAGTAAAATCCCTGAAACGAATGGTATTGGCATTAGGAAAACTGCTTTGTGGCTTACAGCTGTTGGTGTCATTGGCAACAGCGATGATTCCCATGGGCTGGTGCGGGATGTCGGAGCGCAGAACTTTGGTGTCCCCTCCCGTGTATTTGCTGGAACGCAGGATGGCTCTCCTCACTCCATCTGACCAGAAGATGTACTCGTCATACACAGCCAGGCTGAGGAAGGTGCCTGGGCCAGACTTGACAATGACCTAAAATGCAGAAGTGCAGAAGAGAAACAGGAGAGGAAGTGCTGTCACTGAATGAGAGGATTTTAAAGCGCAAACTGCGACTCCCATGATGTTTAGGCAAAACACTTAATACTTTTATACCTGCAGCACCTGGGGAAACGAGATAACAGCACTTAAAATGTATTAAAAAGATGCCACAGGCATCCAAATTTCAGAAAACCAGGCATCTGTTCCTTAATTAAAAAAAAAATCACAGTTTATCTAAATGTGCCTGTAAAAATACCTACTCAACACTTTACCTGCTTAATAGCTCCAACAGAAGGGAGAAGAGGTTCTTTCAGCATGGCTGAAAGTCTAAAATTCAGTCTTTAGGAAGCAAAGTGAACTGAAGAGCTTTAGAACTGAAAAGTACTCACCACATCAGCACATTAGAAACTTGAACCCTAGACAATAAATGTTTCAGGTTTCCCAATTCAGAAAAAAAAATACAATCTCACCACAATAATAACTAATTTAAAACCCAGAAGGAACAAATGAATTGAAGGTCACTATATATTTTGAAAAAAACTATCACTATAAGGTCACCATAAGGTTTGAAGAAAATTCTAGAAATACAATTAATTTTATCTCAATCCAAATCACAGCTCCTGTAAAATATTTGCATATGTTCTTTCTTTCCATATATCAGAATTAAAAATTTCACATGAACAGCTTCCCTTCTGAAGAATATGATGAATTTATATCAATTTTTTTAGTTGAAAGTTTAATTTTGGCTGAAGAGAATTACTGGAAGGGGGTTAATATTTCTCTATTAGATAATGGATATAAATAATACTCTTACTATTTTTATTTAATTGTATTCTAGGTTTCTCTGTGAAAAAATAGTAAGTTATATATATTTATAAAGTGGGAACAGTTCTCATCCAGGCTATGTAAAAAAAATAAAATCCTATGTCTATATGCAACTTATCATAGGGAAATTGGGATAAAACTAGAAAAATAATATCCTTTAACACATGTACTTAGATTACCATGGTTTTCCATCTGCTTTGTGTGCTTTATCCCCTTTCCCAGAGGGAGTGTATAACAGTGATGGGATTTCATGGAAATCTCCATGAATCAGCAATCCTTTGTGCTTGCAAGGGGATGCTGTGTGACAGCTCTTCAAAAAATGCTAGGATGAGAACAGAGCAGTAATAGTCAATCCCATATTTAATTATTAAATAATTCATTGTGGGCGTGTAGGAAGTTTTTCTCCATATGACAAATGCACCTACTATAGAGGACATCCAAATTTCATGCTGTGAAACAAAAGCCCCCAGTTTTGATACTACAGCTATGCCTTGGAGAATAAGAAGGGACCCAATTCTGCAGGCTTCAATACCAAGGGATGCTCCAGGTTTGCTCCCACCTGTGCCAGTTCAGGGTACCTCAATAATCTGCTAACATAAATAATTCTAGTCCTGTGCACAGGAGCATTCCTGTCCATGTTTAAATTCACTTCTACAGACAGAATGTCAAAATTGCTTACATTAATCAGATAATTATAACAAATTCTGCTTCACTATGCACATCATGTATTTCTGCATATTTTAAAGAGGGTTGGACAGCAAATCATTTTACCCAGTAAAGATTTCTTCCCAGTGATAAATATCCCAAGAGGGCAACTTTTCTCTACCCAACATTTTTCCAGAATGAAAAGTATTAAAAGATAAATGGGAATAAATTAATGGTAAAAGATTTTTTCTCTAATTGTGCGCATTTCCAGTAAGACACTTTTCATAATACACTCTGATAAGCTTGCAGTATTCATATTCAGACATTTCAGGGGGAAAAAAAATTAAAAATCATCTATGTTCCTGGAAGATCTTTATGAAATCTGACCATGCAGATTTTGCAGCCCTATATTCTTCTCTGTGATAGTGTGAAACTGTCCCAGTTGGAAAGATTTTATTGTTAAAACCAAGACTAAAGCACTGCCCTGCTCAGCTTTTTGTGCTGGGGAGCACTGTCCTAATTTATCTCAGCTTGTAACAACAGAATGCAAATTCACTAGAGAACTGATCATTGCTGTTCAGCCTTGGGAGAGCTGAGATCCAAATACAATGCCACAAAACCAAACATTTTTTCACTATGCTCATTGTATTTCATTTCCTGGAGTCTCTGTATTATGTCACAGCCCTATCCAAGGGCATTGATTTTATTCAAGTAACCAAAATAAAGACTTCATATTTGTATCAGCTTTTGGTCACCTTTACAGCTCATTAAAATTCTAATTTATATAATAACACTGAAAGTTGTGACAATTTTTTATTTCTATTTTTTTAATTCTAAATTTATACTTTCAACAACACAAGTACAATTTTACAACTTTAAGGAATCATGAAAAGACATCCCTACCATCCCTTCCACCTGCAAGAGTGGAAGTCAGACACATCCAAGAGTACATCCCAAGTTTTAATTCTAAATGCTACCAAACATCAGTTACAGGAGATAGTTCAAGCTCTAAGCAACAGGTGAAAATTTTTCTCTGGTTTCTCTGGTTTTTCACAAATACACAGCCAAACCTAAAGCTTGCACTTCTACTGTAGACTGAAGAAGATATCTGATAAAATGTAATTGAATAAAACAGAAGTTGAATATCAACTCTGGAACTTCTTGAATTGCATTAATACAGAAATTCAACAGAATAAAAACATACATCCTAAAAACTGAAAGCTGCAATTACTGGCAGGTTGCAATTACATGAAGGTTATAATTACCAGAAATATCTCTAAACCCGTATTGTTTTAACAATCATACCTATAGGTCTTCAAAATTATAACTGAGAACAAAACATTCCTCCTGGATGTTTAAAAAAATAACTGTTTACAGGAAGTTAATGATGTTTCTATTTTTTCACACATAAAATGTTACAAAATATTTCACACTGAAGAAGAAAAGCAAAAAAAAATCAAAGTATCTCATAATTTATTAGAAAAATAAGTCCAAGACTTGAAATTAGCTTTATTTGCTGAAAGCTCTGTTTCTGTGTTTATTAAAAAAATGTTGTATTTAAAGCACTAAGCAGCCAAAACCAGGTGTAGCCATAATATTAAATCCAAGTAAGGGCAGGCGAAAAAAGAGAAGAAAATGGGAAAGAATAATAATAATAAAAAAATGCCACTTTTTTAAACCAGAAGATTTGATGGAACAGAACAAAAAATGTTAAAAATCCAACCCCCCAAAAACTTCATATCTTTTAAGTAATAAGAAGGAACAATAATGACAAAAAATCTTCCAAACTTGAAAGAGCATTCCTGAAACAAAATACTAGTATTAAAATATCAGCTCAACACAAAAATCAATAAACCCTTACAATCCACTTCAAAGAGTCAGTTAGGTATTGCTAAATGATTTTCTACTAATTCATTGCACCAGATTATTGTGGTGGGCAGAATGAAGAAAGAAGCTGCTATCCGTAAGGAAATTCGTTACATTGCCATTAGCCTTTCCTGTTCTACTACCCAATTTCTACCCTTGTTAACCTAACTGAAACCAGAGAGCAATGAAGCAGAGATACTGGGGAAAAGGCTAATCTGTCTAAACAATTTTTGACAGCTGGTTGAGGACTGAAACACCCCAAAGAATCCGAGATCACCAGAAGAGCAGAACAATCATTACTTGCATCGAAGTCACAGAAATCAGGGATCTCATCCAGATGGACAGCACACAAGCAAAGTAAAACAACTGCCCTGGAAATATTATTTTTCACTAGGTTAATAATAGAGTCAACAGGCTGGGTTCTGGCATTGCTTGTGTCAGTAAAAATGAAGTAAAAATGATCTACAGCATGATCAGCCACTCTGCTGAAGTGCTGCTGGAGGCCAAGCAGCCTGCTGGGCTTTTCCTTCTGCCATATCAATCCTCATCTAAGCAACGCAGGAAGAGTGAGAACCCAGATCAGTGCTTTTGACAACAGAATCAGCTGATTATCCCACAACAGGTATTGGTGTAATACACCAGAGCTCCCAAAAACCCTTCAGAAGAGCGTGCTGGACTCAGATCATTGTGTCCAGGAGGTTTTTTTTTTACTGCAGTGGAGAAGAAGAGGTAAATTCTCAGAAAGCCAAACCAAGAGGCAAGGTACTCAGAAAAATTGGAAGTTTCAATGTTCAGTCACTGGGAAAACTCAACAATCCTTTTCTTCTTGCTGCTGCAAAGTGAAAGCCAAGGACCTGATTAAAAAAGTAGTATTTTAGTAATGCTCTCTGTAACTGTGGTATCATGTCCTACTTAATGTCTGTGATGCCTATTTTGTTATACCTTATGCAAAGATGAAGTTAAGCTATTTAATCACAACCTACTATTTACCTTGTACTTAACTAATTACCTTGTACTTCTGTTTTATGTTAATAAGTATATAGTCAGAGACTGAAAACTTCAGAATCCATTTGGTTCGTTTGCCAAGTTTTCGATACAGTTACTGCATCTGAAAGCATTACTGAGCTGTGGTCAATTTTTATAGAAGGAAAACAAAAAGGAAAAGCACATGCCTATCCATGCTGATTGTACTTCAGTTCTGCTCTTACAAGCTTGGCTCTCCTATTTTATGCTGCAAAAAAATTTGTCTAAAAATAGCATGGGGAACTACTGGATAAGATTCCAAAAAACCATGTAGTTTTCATTTAAGATGAGAAAAGAAAAATTTCAAAGTTCATCTATTGCATATGAAGCACTTTTAAAAAGTTAATAGTTATCAAAGTGAGATGCTGCACACTCTTGGAAAGCTGGGAATTGAATACAAGCTAGAACATGCCCTTCATTCATTATATCCTGAACTTTGGGAGGTACAAAGTCCCTGAAATGAAGATTTCAAGAAATATGAGAAATGTAGTGCTAAAGATGTAACAAAACCACAAGCATGGATTGACTGCCTTCAGCACAGTCCTAGTAAAAGATCTGCTTGAGCTGAAACTAAAAGAGTGTTCAAGGAGCAAAATACATTATGATGAAAAGACCAGTGGAGAGCAGTTCAATATTTGAAAATGTATAGTTAGAAAATATTAGAAATAAGATTTGAGTAACACTCAAGCATTACACAAAAGAAATTCTGAGCAAACAAAGCATTATTTGTATTTCAGTAGAGTTAAAAGTCTAATATAGAACTAATATTAGGAGAAAATTAGGAAATTATTAATCTTTCTGTAACAATTTCACTTTGAAGATATTAACGAGTGCAAACAAACATACAATGGGAATGCACGGAATATATGTTTTACTTACATATCTTTGTGAACCATCGTATTCACACCTCTCAATTTTCCCCAAGCTGCCATCTGAAAAGTAAAGTTTCTCTGCCCTGTGATCAATGGTGAGTCCATTTGGTGTCAGAATATCAGTGCTAATGATAACCTGGGCATTTTTGCCTGAGAGGGTGGATCTCATGATGCTCGGGAGCTGCTCATTCCAGTTAGTCCAAAACATTAAGCTGTATTAAAATCAAAATAACAAACAAAACCATAAGATACATTTTATAATTTAATTCTCTACAAAATGAGCAAAAGAGAAAAAAAAATAAATGCCTTCATAAACATCTCTGAATGGCATCTATAAATAATTATGATAATCAATAATGAATAAGAAAATGCAACAGCCTATAAATAAATTATATATATAAATTATAGCAGTTATGTAGTTCATTAATTTGCATAGGAGTACAATTCTTTTCTCTTACAGATCTGTTCAATCCTGATCTTCTCTCTGTAGTAATTTACCATTAGAGAGAGATACAAGCTGTGTAATGACATAAACTTGATTCAGCTAATGTGTATATTAGTAATATTTAACAGTGAAATTAATCTGCAGCTTCTCCCATGTTAGAGCTGTAATACAGACCCAAGGACTGGTGTGCAGAGAGTTGATAATGGGAAGAAAAGGACCTTAATGTGCTCTATAGGAGGCTCAGTCAGCCCCTTGTTGCTGCTAACAATGACAGAAAATGTTATGGACCAGGCTGGCGATGGAATTCTAATCCACGGACTGGCAGAACCTGCCCCTCCTCTCATTGCAATCTCCATCAGAGCTTTGGGGTTTATTGGTGGTACCTTGGTAATTGTATTTTATAGTGTAGCATAAACTCTTTACTTGCATTGACAGGACATAAAGTCACACATGGAAATATGCTCCACTATTCATGCAGCTTTGTACATTCAGCTAACACAAGTTAAAAATAGAATTTAATATGGCAGAAATGTTCCCCAACTTCCCCAAAAGACAGAGACAGTTACAAGAATAAGAAAAAGCAGGTTGTCTTTCTCCTAGAATTAACAGAGAAAATTTAAAGTACCACAAATATGTAAGACACTGAAGTAAAAAATAAAAATCCTCTCACTAACACAGTATTTTTGAGAGTGGGTGGAAGGAACTAAGTTAGACTTCTTTGCAGGATTTTTTCCATTGATACACACTTTTATACAACACTGACTTCTGTGATAAACACATGGGCCTCTATGTTGCACAGAAGAAACTCAGACTTCTCTTTGTAAGTGCTTAAATTAATTTTGGATTTTTTTTTAAACTTAAGCAGTAAGAGGGACAATGCCTTGTGAAGGCTGACCTAGAACAGAGGCTAGATGGAGTTAAAGAATAAAGTAGGGATTTATTAAAAGGCTTCTATGGATCCACCCTGGGCAGCACAAGAGCCCAGCCAGGGCTACACCCAAGATGAACAAAAATGGTCACAAAATGTCTGAGCAGTCATGGGGGTCTCTCACTTTTGCAAGTTCTGCTCCATTTGCATACTGGAGTTAATTGTCCAATTACAGCTTTAGACCATGAGGTCCCATCCTTCTTGTTTTTCTCTCTTCAGCCTACGTTGTTTATGCTCTTGGGCTGAGATTTGGATCATTTGTCCTTGGTCCCCAGCTAGAGAAGGAATTGTTTTGTCTCCCTGCTCTGCGAAGAGAGCTCACTATCCCCTAATATGAAACTCAGAAGTACACACTAAAGCAGTACAGAATCTGAAAAATATAAAAGCTAAAACCTGAGGCATCTGTGACATGTCTGTGAAAGCGACCACTCAGTAATTTGCATTTAGCTCACTCATAAGAAAAGCAGCTGGATTTTTTTTTACATTCCTTGAAAATGCAATGATTATTTGATCTGAAGCATAAGAACATATAAAACTTTGAATCTCACTTCTGCAACTTCTTTATAAGAGCAAGACAACAAAAGATATCAACAATAAAACATGTTAACATTTGCCTCCTAAACAGAGAAATCGAATCAACCTCCGTAGGGTTCAGCAATATTGGCCGACTGAAAGAAAGAAGTGTTGCTTGACCCCAGGCAAGAATTAGGACTGGCAGGAGAGATGTAACACCTACTTTTGGCATTCATCCAGGGCCAGCACGTGGGGGTGGTCGTCCTCAGCCATGGTGATGACGGCCTCGCGGTTGAACGCCCCGCGGCGCCGCTGATCCACGCTGTGCCTGGTGATGGAGGACGTGGTGGAGCTGGTCCAGTACAGAGTGTCCCAAGCTCTGTGGTAAGCCAGGCCCTCCACTGACCCAACATCTGCAAGGTACGGTGACAGAGAGGGCAAATCAAACTCCAGCCAATGGGTTGGTTTGGTTTGTCCTCAGAGGTGATCCTGCAGACTCGCAGGGTTCAGTTACTTCAGCTTATTAAGATTTTTATAATTACTTCTATTTATTTCTATTGCAATCAAAATCTTAGAATTTTCATAAATTTAAAACAACATAGAGGGCAAGACCACTGTTAATAACACTTTACCATATTTATTAATTCTAACAAGCATTAAACTGGTATTACCACTACAGTGTCCCCAGATGACACTTTAGAAACAACAAACATCTATTCCAGACAATAATTATTTTGTCTCATCTTCATATATCATTTAAACCAGGTCTTGGCATTCAACAGTTACTTGTATTATTTAGCACCATCTCTCAATGTATTTTGTAGCACTGACATGTTATACTAATAGGGATCAAAGTACCCTGTTGTTAACAACTGTATTGACTTTTGCTAAACACCTGAAAATTACTGAAAAAATACCAGCTCTGAAGGTCTCAGCATCAATATATAATTTTAATAAGCCATGACACCACACTCATTCATTCAACACAAAAAACTGTGAGCTAGGAAAAAAAAGGATATTAATAAGCAGCTAAAACATATATTTAATGTCCTGAAAAGATAAATTGTATTTAATCCCAATATATAAAAGTGACAGACTGTGAGAAATAGAAATAATTATTTTCTACCACTATTTGCGAATTACTACAGAAATATGTATGCTGAAAACTTCACTTATTATTTTGCTAGAAACAAATATTTTTAGACCAGAAGGTTCATACAGCTTATTAATGAGCTACAGAAGGCAAAAATCTAGAAATATCATTAGGATTATATTATGTTGGCTATTACAATTTACATTCAGCTTGCTGAAAGATGTAATTTTTACTATGCAATTCATACATACATTCCCAACTTTTTGACTTTTGGTTGATGACTTTGAAAGAGAAAACACTGAATCAAATTTTGAGACACATAAATCAAAACTATGAGGCCAATAATGATGTATCAGTTTTTTGTACTTTTCTTTTTAAAGTATTTGGCCATCCTCTGATATCACATTTTGTGACATATCTGTGGAAAAGTAGCAATGACTCATATTCAAGAAGAATCAACAGAAAAAAATAAATGAGATGACACTCCTTAAAGGGAGACGAATATGTGTAAAAAATAGTTTGCCCACTTATGAAATAGAATTCATGAAACAAACCCCATGTACCTTCAGCTCATCTACAAGTAACTCAAAATATTGAAATACAGTGAAGGTTTTA
This sequence comes from Camarhynchus parvulus, assembly GCF_901933205.1. Taxonomy (NCBI): domain Eukaryota; kingdom Metazoa; phylum Chordata; class Aves; order Passeriformes; family Thraupidae; genus Camarhynchus; species Camarhynchus parvulus. The sequence goes on from NC_044577.1 coordinate 32,934,840, forward strand.
GAAATCACCAACTGAAATTCAAAGATAATCAGTTCTCTCAAATATAGTAACAGAGACTTCCATTAAATTTGTACACTGAATACAAATTCAAAACTACATACAATTCCTGAAACTAAAACAAATGTTCTTAGATATATGATTTAGCTACTAGGTTTCCCTATGTAGAATCACAACTTAGTTTCAATGGTCCTCATGGGTCCCTTCAAACTCAGATATTCTGTGATTCTATTAAAAAAATGACAGAGTTATCGACATTTTCTGACCAATTCTACACTGCATTTGTAAGGAACAAACCATCAAATAATTTATTACTGTTCACTTTTAAGATGACAGAAAAAATAAAAGAATATTTTCCTGGTGTAACCTCTTGAATTTCTATCCATTTTAGCTTTGTTTCCTGTCTGAATCTGTCAAGAAATTTCAGAGAAAACTGATTACAGAACATAGTCCAAAACTTTTCTGTAGCAGACAAAAAATAATGATGTTCTTCCTGCCACAGCAGGATGTGATCAACTCAACCATAGCTACAGGAATGAAAGTGCTCTTCAATGCCAGATTTGTTGTTTTATGAGCAATTCCTGTACTAAAGAGGGAAACTCAATTTTCCCAGGGGTATCAGAAAGCAAAGTTCCCCTTCTTACATCATATTGCAGTTCCATGCTTAGGCCTGTCAGTTGTGGTAGAAGAAGGTTTCATTTCAAGTTACTGTTTATAAAATGGTAATTTCTAAATTTTTAGACAACAGCCACATGGGAGGTTATGGCATGTATGGAGACAAGCAAACATTTAGCACACAGAGGGAAAATGTGTTAATAAATTATCTAAAATATGCAGTTTTGCAAAAAACAAAAACTTTGCCATACAAATTATTTCATACATAATTGAAGTAGAAAAACTCAGAGTAAAACAATAAGCTGTTCAGAAAAAAAATAATCAGAGGAATTCAATTGCTACAAGACAAAAAAAAAAATTAAAAAGAAAACTAACTGCTGCAAACACACACCAAATGCATTTTCCTAACTCCACCAAAAGCATTAATTCTGAAGGATTTACACCTGGCACACTCTTTTATTTGCTAATAAACTTTTAGTTTTATCATGTTCTGTACTTATGAAATTGACAACTCAACCAATATAGAAGTGACTCATTTAATAGCTTTAGAAAACTATAAATAAGGTGGTTTTAAAGTCAAGGGCAATGATTTAGAGAGTACTACAACTTTTAGATAAGTTCCTACAAAGGATAACACAAGTAACTTTGTTCTTGCTAGCATGTGGTGTGAGCTGGATATGGCAGCAGAGCACTTTTTTGCTAATTTATATGTTTCTAGATTAAATTTGTTTGGGTTTTGGGTTTTTGGGGTTTTTTATTTCTTTGTGGTTTTCTTGTTTGTTTGTTTAGTTGCTGATGACTCTCCAAATTCCTGTAAATCTTTTTATCAGTGATAAAACTGATAAAAAGGACAGATTTACCCTAGAAAAGGTTCTCTAGACTTTTGGCTGTTCCTGAAAACATTTCAGCAACTTTATATTTCTAAAGACAGGACATTGGAGAAGATTCCTTAGCAGTGTTATACCATTACTGATTTGCATAGATATAATTTATATTTACTTATTTCATACGCCTTTAAAGAAAATTCTAGAGCACTTTTTCCTTAAATTTAATTTATCATTACATACTCAGTTACTAGAAAATACATCAGAAATATGTACTCATCCTCTCTGGTGCTACAGTTGGGGGATTTAGTCCCAAGGTTGAAAATTAGCGATTTGTTTACTCTATGCTTCATATTTCTGCAGCATCATGTAATATTCTGAATTGGTAAAGCATAAAGAAACTGGAAATGAAAAGAATCCCATTTGTTTCGCTGACATATTGAATTAAAACACTGATGGCATTAGATGCCTACAGCACTGATTAAATTTATTCTAGCCATGAAGCAACAGTTTATGATTTTCACATGAATAGCATACTTAAATGAAAAGAACATTAATACAATATGATATTAATATACAAATACTCACATTATTCACCTGCCACTGACGTTCTGAATTAAATCAGTAATGGGGTGTATAACTGATTAAATATCTACACAAGAGAATGCAACAGCCTATGATTTACAAATGCAATGCCAGAGTGATCACATCATTACGTTGCCAAATGCTATCTATCACTTTTACTGAAGTTAACGAAGATAGATTGCATCCCACAGATGAGATGCAGCCTATAAATATTGCCAGGCTGATCTTCAGCTGACTTTCTCGGGGAACAGAAAAGCAACAAATCAATAACTGAAGAATTCAGAATACGCTCCCTTATTAATGCAACCAGAAAATAAAAATACTAAAGGGCAAAGTTTAAATTACCCAATAATAGTTGAGTTTGGTTATATATATATACACACATACACACACTAGTTCTCCATTTCCTAGATTTTTACCTCTTATCTTCTGTTTTGAAATGATCTAGAAACTCAAAACTTTTTCAGTTGCACCACTTCAATTACCTTGTTCCTTTAATTTCCTATTTCAACCAGCTCCTTTTCTTTAACAATGATACAAAGCAAGAACTACTGTCAACACCATCATTTTTTTAACACTGAAAAGCCATCAAAGTAATAAAATTGAGCATAAACAGCACTTTGCTATCAGAACATTGGCCATGGCTTTCACGATCAGTATTCATTCTCTGGCTCAGTTTTGCAATTTCCCTTTCAGGATTCAGCCTGTGGATGGTTCCAGCAGGCTGGTCACAGGAGGGGGCCGTGGTTTCTGTCACTCTGTTTGTGTAGGATTCTGGTGACAGGTAACAGGTGGCAACTGTTTGATCTGGGCTGAAAGCAAAGCCTCACGAGCAGCAAGGCACCTGGAGGAAAGTGTTTATTTTCACATCTCTCACTGACTGCACAACCACAACTTCACATAATTCCCACCCTCGCTTTGCTCCTCAAGTGCCAGAAAGCCTTTTGCTAAACAATGGTTCTAAGACAGAACTAAGTTTATAATAAACTGCAATAACCAATTATGACATTATTCTATTTAGCCTGAGAATATAATTTAGTTTCAGAGCAGATGTAAAGTCTGCTAAAATTATACAAAAAATGAGCAAATACCTGTACCAGTTTTCTCTGTCTTGAAAAAACAAACCCATGCTATAAGCTATCCCACATATAATATTTTTAAATGCAATGAGACAGCAGGAACAAAGGCCTTGGGATCTTCAAGGTAACAAGTAGTTTAAGTTAAAGACACTACAAACATCTCCATGCATGCAACCTTACTATTCAAACTTCCTGAGACAATATTGGAAAGAATGAACATTTGTTGAGAATGATATAAAGAAATATAAGACCATTCTAAAAGCAGAAAAATCCCTCACTCTTTTTGTTGTTTTTTTGTTCGGTTGGTTGGGTTTTTTTTGTGGAAAGTGTAATACTGAAATATCATATCTAGCAAAACATTTGGTGTCTGCCAAAACCATCAACAGCTTTTTGACAAAATCTATACCTACCTCCAATTATTTCTTTCCAGACAATGGATACAGTCCTTCCACAAATGCTCCCTGTTTATTTACCAAGGAAAATCACAAGAGAGATACAAACCTGCAGTACTCTGTGCTTCTTTATCTGAGATATAACTTAGTCCTTTAATAAATTCAGAGATTGTCTTAGGGTCAGCAGGAATAATGTAGCAAAGGACTACAAAAACTTAAGAAAATGCAGGGAACTCAACAATTTAGGAAGCCAACAGTATTTTTTATAACTGGAACCCTCCAAGGATGTTTCAACAAATCATTACTAGTTAGCAAGTGTTATGATATCATAACTTCAATGTAGTTAAACATATCCATATAAAATAAGTTTTACAAGCAGAAAGAGATCTGGAATGGAAAGCTAACACATAAACATGGAATTTTTTTACTAGATTATTAAAAATCTCAACAATTTTCAGGGAAGAAATGCTTTCCCAATTATAGGAGTTCACATTATCTTTTTATGCATTACATGTGCACTCTAAAAAAACCTAAAACTCTTCACCCTTACCACCTTCAGAGCAATATCATGACAATCCTAATACGCTTTCTAATAAATGTGTATAATCATACACTTTTATTGCTGCTGTTGAAAAAGAGCTATTTGAGGCATTAATGACAGAATAGCCTAGTAAAGCCTCATGATCTAATAATATTTGCTAGATCACATTACCCTTTAGAAAAAAAGCCAATTAAATTAAAGGGATGGTCTTCTGCAGCTTTTTCCTGACAATCCACGAAACACAGTTTTACATTTTATGCAACTAAATCACATCTACTGATGGAAAAAAAATAGCAAATGTGTACGTCAATATAAATTTAAGGGCAACGTTTAGAGTTGAATAAGTCACAAACATTGTTAATTCTTCATGAACAATCTCAATTGCAATAGGCAGGAGCACCTTTAAATGCAATAGGCAGGAACACCTTTCCTCAAGTATTGAGGTTGGGAATGCTCAGGACATACCAAACTAAAACATCAGTGTGAGTCAGCTCCCATCATGAATATATTTCAGAGTTTCACACCACGAACACCTAAACTAAGCATGAAAAGTGCAGGAATGCACAGTTCTAAGATAAAATTTAAAAATATTTAATACAAAATTAGTAAACTTCATCCACCTATAACACCAACTCATAGACTTTACCCACTGATCTTAGTCTAGTAGAAGATATCCCTGCCCTGGCAGTGTCTTGGAACAAGATGATCTTAAAGGTCCCTTCTAACCAAAACATCCTGTGATTGTCTGATTCTCTAATATGCAACGTAAAAAATTACGTTGACAAACCACACACTTTGGTTTCCTCTAACAATGTTGGCATTGTAATAATAAATATTATGTTTTACTATTTAAGTATCTTAGACTTAACAACAGACTCTCACTTTCACTCCTTTAAAAAGCGAAAAATCACTGGACCTCTATTCCAACACACACAGTTATCATGAATCCCATTCATTTATGAAATGAAAAATGGCAATATTCAAGTATTTATTTTTAACAGATTAAAAAGTTCTTTTCTGGAGAAGAAAGCTCCAAAACTAAAGGGATCTCATACAATGTACAAAATGTAATGCTCTGTAAGAGAAATGGGAACATAAATGCCTTTTTGACAGTTAAATTGGACCCATTTAGTTGGGAAGAACAGCAGCACACATTGGAACATCTTTAAAAGATTCAGACTGTTAAAAGCCTTAAAATAAATCACAGGATCTGACACTTTACGTTAGCAGTGAAATGATTTTTGCGTTTCTTGGGCATGAACGCCTCACGTTCAAAACAGGAACTTTTTTTCACAAAACATTTCCTTTTTGTGCTGTGAAAGACACTACACTGGCAAAATGTCTCAGTGCCATGGTTTACACAGGCAGGAAAAAAACCAGCTCACTGAGTGTATCTCATCTTAATACTTTTCCCTCTTTCTCATTTGATTTTTTTGTTTTTTCTTGTCTCCACCTTTTTCCTGTAATTTTTAATTTGCTCATTGGTATTCTGTCTACTGTTGTACCATGTATAAAGCTATTGGAACACTGCACTGCTTTTCTAGATACATTGAGACAGGCTTTGGTTAGTGAATATATTACTTCGAACTTCTCCCTATGATAAATAAATTAAAAAATAAATCAATAAAATGACTAATGAACCTGAAACTTTAACTAGGAACTTTTAGACTAGAAACTGAAACTTTAACTTCTAAAAAGCCTGCTTGGTATAAACATAAGCTTTGAAACAACTTAGATCAACCAAAATATCTTTTGTGGGAAATCATAGAAAAGAACAAGGTTCTTGTTTCTAAAAAGTGGGAATAAGAAAAACTAACCTGCTAAAGTTACTTAAGGAAAAAAAAAAGAAGGAGTAAGACGTTGATTGACTGAGAGTTTAGAGACATGAAAGAATCCCCTCAAAAAAACCCCTACATTACACCAATAATAAAAGTTTTAGGGCATGGCACTGTGCACATCTTGGACTGGTTTGTTGTTGTTGTCATTGTCTCTTCCTGCTGAAGACGGGATCCCACCAGGTACAGGAATCTTGGCGAGTTTGGAATCTGTTTTTAGTGAACCGGAACAAGCTAGATAAAGTTGTTTATACGCTGTAAATCTACTTTCCCTGAGCCAAAAACGTGTTAGCTAATGGGTTGTTTATGAGTTGCAAATCTGTTCAGTGAGGTGAAAATTTGTCAGATAATGGCTTGTTTATGAATTCTAAATCAATATTCAGTGAGTTGGAACTGTGTTAGATAATAGCTTGCGTATGGGTTGTAAATCTGTTTTCAGTGAACTGGAAACATGTTAGATAATGGGTTGTTTCTGGGTAGTAAATCTGTTCTCAGTGAGCTAAAAACATGTTAGATAATGGGTTGTTCGTGAGTTGTAAATCTGTTTTTAGTGAGCTGGAAACCTGTTTTACCAAGAGCTCTATGAGTCTTAAGTGTTTCTAGTGTGCAGAAAAGTTCACAGATCTATTAGATTTGAGTGACCCATCTCATTTCAGGGAGGGAGAGATCCATCTGAAAATAGATCCTTTAGGAGGAGATTTACATTCAGGGAATAAAAATCTGGGACAACAGTGTTTTGGATGTATCATACCCTATTTTCTCTATTAAAGTCAATTACTGAGTAAAGGTTTTCACGATTTGTAGACTTCAACTTAATGAAGCAGAAAAAGAGTGTGGAACTGATATAACCACACTAGGTATTTCCAATGTGGTTTTGAATCTCTTCCTAATACAGGAAAACTTCCTACAGATGCATTCTAATAATTTTTGAGGAAAAATAGCAACAATCAACATCAAATACATAATTTTTCAATACTTAAATGAAACATTATTACTAAAATCTCTCAGCAGGATTCCATTTAATAATTTCTAGATCACAGATTCTTAATGTGGAAATAAGAAAATTTTAGAATTTTTCATCTTCCAGTGGATGGAATTACTGGTGTCAACCAGTCTTACCACTGCTTTTCTCCTTATAGTAGGAGGTTGAACAAATACCTCCACTATATCAAGCAGCTTCATGAACTGCCTGCTGTTTACAGTGAGAGAAAAATCACATGCAGACTGTGGGATGGAAGGCTACAAAAATACCATCTGAAAAAGAATTACTCACCATAAACTAAAGGAGTTTAAAATACATGAAAGAGAGCAATAAATATATTCATGTATGTTATGTCCCTTCTCACTTAGAAAGAAGCATTTCTACAAAATGCCGTAGTTCACATGCACATCCCAAGCATGTACAGTGAAGGCTTTTACAAGGATACAAAATTTCATCTGACATTCAATTATTCAGAGTGCTGACTCTGCCAATGAAAAATGAAATCTGGCATATTAAGCTGCAAGTAGAAACACTTCCTTACAATTTCTTAAAACTGTAATTCCCAGCTATGCTTTATGGAATGTCTTTAGCTCTTGTAGAGCAACCTATTATGAACTAATGACGAATACTTTATTGTTCTTTTAAAAACCAATTTCTATCTGCATTAGTGCTTCACCAGTATTTATTTCTCCTTTTTGTCTGTTTTAAATGTTGAAAATTCCAGTGACTTTTCATATAATACTTTTATCTCTCATAAAACAAGAGTTAAAGAGTTAAACAAGATGTGCTTCTACATCATCGCTGCACGTTTTTGTCTCGTGCGCAGCTAAGCTCGACTCTGAATCCCTGGGTGCTTTTCTGGGAGTAATGCGAACATCCTGACAACATTGTTTAGTTTATCTTCAACATATCTCAATACAAATGTCATAAATTCCTCTAAGATATCCACACGTAGGAAATCAACGGGAAAAAAGCTCAACACCTTGGATCATATAAAATCACAGAATGGTTTGTCCACATCTTAAGGAACAAATGCTACATAGAACATAGGACATTTTGGAAAACAATTACTGAAATTGCAGCCTTCAAATAAACCAGAAAATATTGAAAAAGGAAAAGAGAGCAACCAAATTAAGTATCTGCATCTGATAAGTGTCTACCAATGAATGTGGTTTGTTGCATATTTTAGAAAAAACTAAGTAGAACAGAAATGAAAGATACCAGAAATTTTTACAATTAACACTTTAGTCATACAGTTATGGATGTTTAGCATTAAGGATGTATTCCTTATGCATTCACATTCAGATTTTCCTCAAATTCAGATTTTCCCATGGCAAACCTGGTACCTTCCTACATACAGCTCATATTACAGTTGTGTCAGACTTGACTGATAATTTATCGCCAGATATTGAGATTTTACTGAGACCTCAGATGTAAAATATGGTTTGTTTAATCCTGAAGACTTTGGTGAAGATGCTGGCATAAATTTCTTGATGATAGCACAAAGCGTGGAGTTTCAAAGGCTGGAAAGTCTAGGTTGGAATTTGCCTCTGATTATCAATGAGCACAAATCCCTTTCTTGGGCTTCACTTCAAGAAGGGTGAATCAACTGAACATGCTGACCAAGGTCTTAATATTTTATACTTGGAAATGGTTACACCAGAGACTTCACCCTCACTAACCAGAAAGATAGACAACCAAATAGCTCCATTTCCAAGCAATTCACAGTGAGGTTTTGTTTCAACAGTAAAGCTCCTAAAATCACAGTAAAATAAATTAAGCATTGCCACAATCACTTCTGTTTTCTAGTAATATGCATTATACATCATAAGCCCATTTTAAAACAAATTATTTTGAAGTGGTTAATGTTTAAATATATCTTACAGGGATAAGATAAAATGCAAGAATTAATTATGGTAAAATTTCATTGACTTTTTTACTCTGTAAAGCGAAGTGATCACCAACTTTTCACTCAAAGTTTATTTAACTAAAACAGATTTTGGGAAATATGGGTTTGTTGTTTTTTTTTTTTTGGTTTTTACTTACTTTCAATTAGCACTTTTCTGCCAGCCCAGTTGTCTTTAATAACTTGGATGTTTCCATAGTGGGCATCACTGAAGAAGATGCGATTGGTGCCCCTTCCCTTCAGGCTGTAGTCGAAGGCCAGCGCTATCACGTTTTTGAAGTACTCCGGGTTTTCGTAGGGCCTCACCGGAGAATTCAGGTTGGTCTCATCTGAAAGGTGGATGCTTTTTAATATTGTCCTTCCCGAGTAGAGCAGGTAGCCCTCGTGCCTGAGGCAGCTGATCCCATCCTCTGCCAGGTAGCCGTGAGCGCAGGCACAAGTTCTCCGCGCGTTGCCGCGGTAAAGGCAGAGCTGGTGGCATCCGCCGTTGTTCTTGGCACACACATTGGTACCTGGGAAAAAGCATAATAAATCCTGCCTTTTATAAACAGAAATAGACTTAGTTAACTTAAACAGAAATTATTTTTTTATGTGTTCTGGGAATTCTCCTCTTAAAAATTATTTGGGCGGTGTTCACAAGGAAAACAAAAGGCCAAAAGAGCAAAAATAATGCAACTTTAACCACACCGAAAGATAATATTAAAGAATACAATCAATGAGCTAATACAATTAATGTCCTTTTTAATTCATACCAGCACATATTTTATGAACAGAAAAAGATAAAATGGGTTATTCCTCCAAAACCAGCTGAAGACTTAGAAAATGTTTCTAATCCTTTGTGCTTTAAGTTTTTTTTTAAACACCTGTTACTGGCAGAAAGTCAAATTTAGCTACAATCAGAATCCAGTACTGCTTTAAGGTATTTTCTACCAAGTTAAATATGCATGTATTGACCGGTAAAACTGTGTGAATCCAGTTCCCTGTTTTTAATGAAGACATTTCCCAACATTTTGTTCTAATTTAATTCAAAACCTGACTTCAAAAACCTACTCCCTGGCAACTGCACACCATTAAGGAATCACTGTCAAATTAGTAACTACAATTGTTACAAGTTATATTTAAAATAACTGTAATCATCAATAATTGGGAGCTATTTGTCTTTTTTATTTTGGACTATCTATGAATTACTATTACAGCTAGTTGAGATAATTCAGTTTCTGTTTCTGACAGCCTTTTCCACCTAACAACTCAGCTTTTTTAGTATAGTAATTTTCCCATTTCTGAAAATTTTCCACATAATGAAGGTGAATAAAACATTTTAATAGAATGTTTTGAGGTACAAAACTGTAATTGTTCAGAAGATGTAGTGTCTGAAAGTACTGTTGATTGAATTATTTAACTGATATATTTCAAGCTGAAAATCCTTTTAAGAAAAAAATCATGGCAAATGAAAGGTAACTTGTTCTTCAAAGAAGAAATATTTAATTTTGTTCTCCTGGGAAAAATTCCACGAGCTAGTCCTCTGGAGTTATGTAAAACATGTGGAGATTCAGGTATGGACATTTCTACATTACATTTGCTTAAAAGATACTTTAAAAGTTCTATTAGGCTAGAAAAGTTAATATCTGTTTGGAAGGATGAGAGGTCGAGAAGAAAAAAAGAAAATATATTAAATAGATGCTCAAGCTTCTAAAATCTCTCGGAAAACTTCAATGCTTCCTTGGTTCACCAGCTGTAAACAACTTTAAAAATGGCCAGTTCTGAAGCCAGGGCAGTGAGGGCAAGTCCTTGCATACCGGTAAAATTTCTCTGAAGGCTGGGAATCTTTGCAAGTCCCACTGCAGGATGGATTCATCACAAAGGGTAAAAGAGGTGTTTGAAAAAAAAGCATCAATCACAGTCAGCACAGCTCATTGGGGTGTTGGGGGTTTTTTTGGTTTGATTTTTTTTTGGTGTTTGCTTATTTTTTTGGTTTTTTTGCTTGGGGGGTTGTTTGAATAACAAAAGTCAGGAGACTATTTAATTACATTGGGTTGTTTTTTTAAACACTTAACTACTTCTAGTTCAATACACTTAAAAAATTAATATATATATATATATATATATATAATAGCGTGAGATAGAAAAACATTCCAAAAACATTTTTCACCTGTTTTTTCCCTTTTGTCCTTCTGGCTCACTGACATCCCCTCCCAATGACATTAACCATTTGTACCCTAGTAAAATTTGAAAAATGTATTAAAAAATCATTCAGGTATGTTTTTCAAACTAGATCAGTAGATTTCTAGCCTCAGCAACCATTTCTCCTGTTCCTTATGTGATCAAGTCTATAAATCCACCAATAAAAAATACACAGAAAGAAGCATTGTTTTATCCCACTGTTCTGTTTTCCTAATTCTATAATATAAAGCCCTTCCAAGCCAGCAGACATTAACAATTTCTAGCCTAGTTAAAAGAAATGGATTTTGGTGTGGATTTATTCTTATCCACAAAATATGAAATTGCATGCAGAAATCCATAGTAAAATTATTATGCATATATGTTTACAAATTATTTTTTCTCATAAATATTTTTAAGTGTTTTATTAATTTGTAAATATGTTTCCTTTCAAAATGCAGATTTATTTAACATGTCACCTATAATGCAGTTATTTGGAGAGATTTAAGTAGAAGACACAGAATCTCTGGATATATAATGCTGCAATTAAAGCAAATTTTGAGTACTACTAACATTGTAATTACATTTGTATTTAAAACTTGATATATATAATGGTGTTAAGATTATTTTTTTCCCCTCTTTTGAGTAGATTTCTAGAAAATTTTGTCTGGATTACTCGGTAGCAGTTTTTTCTGAGGAAATCCTCATAATTTTTGGTAGACATCTAAAAATTTTTCTCAGTAAAACAAGTTTTTCAAGGTCATGTCAAAACCAGAATTTTAGAAGCAAAAAGATGGTTAAATAGCAAGAATATTCTTAGTCAGGTAGTGAAGAATAAAGTTTAACCATCAGTACCATAAATCACAGACAGTCTATAACAACTTTTGTCTCTTGAGTTTGCTAAACTAATTGAATCAAAAGGAAATCTGATTATTTACAAGGTCTCTTTCCACAGAAGGAGCAAAAAAAAGGAAAAAAAAGAAACTCAAACCAAGTAATGTTAGCAAATAACTATTGAGACACAGAGGATGGGAATTTTTAATAAGAAAAAAATCTGTTTTGCTTTCCAATAGAAATCTGAAACTCCTGAAATTACTGCTCGGTAAAGCACAGGTCAAGGTCTTTCAATCCTAAGACTGTCTTTTAAGAAAACAAAACAAAAACCATCAAACCTGGAATGATAGGAAGTGTTTTTGTTTTTGGTTTTATTTTTGAAACACTGAAGAATTTTAGTAGGATTTGTGCTATATGTTTTCTTTAGTACATTAATTTTAGTTTTAAAAAATATTTAAAGAGTAAAAAGTGGTGATAAAATCATTGAGTAATTTTTGGTATGCTTTAATATACAGAAAAAGTAGCAGGTGATATTAAAACAATCAATAGCATCCTTAAGAACAGCCAACCTTTCTCTCGTGCTCTATTAAAGACTTTCACTTCCTTCAGGTTTATCCCAAGGCCAGTCCTCATGGTCACAGCATCCGTGGCCTCATTCTTGTGGCCTCTTCTAATAGAGCCATTTGCATGTGCTCTGCCAAAAAAGTTGAAGATGTCTCATCAACAATCCTCAACTAATTCACACCAAACAAATGACTGAGGAGCAGTGGAGAGTTCACTTAACAGGAGGTGGAGAAGCCTGTTCTCATCTACGGCACTGAGGCACTTTTCATCTTTCAGAACTCCCTCTCCTTGGAAACTGCACGGGATTCCGCGATCCCGCCTGCGACCTTGCTAAGGAACGGCTAATCCTACAAAGGTGAGGCACCTGGCACCGAAACAACGTTTTGAGATTTAAAATACTTATGAAAAATAAATTACCTGTCAGACCAGTAGATGTAAGCTCCGAACACAGCAACTGAAAACATATCCACATTGCTCCCTGACAGCACAATCTCCCGACTCCCTCCACTCTCAAGGTCAATTCTTTCTATCTTGTCGGTACGAGCATCACACCAATACAATTTATTTTCCTAAAGATTAATTTCAAAGGAAACGTCAACAGGCTTGTCCAAGTATTTAATTAAGAGTTATTAAGATTACATCAAGGTGGAACACCAGCTGGCTTTAATGAAACATAACAAATACTGCATGTTTTAAGGTATGCTGGAAGACAGAGGAACCAACCTCATAATCGATGGAAATCCCGTTAGGCCATGCGATCCCCAGGCTCACAAGGACAACCTTCTCAGAGCCATCCAAGTGTGCTCTGCCTATGCAAGGGCTCTGTCCCCACTCTGTCCAAAATAAATACCTAGAATGTTGTAGAAATCACCAATTAAAATTGCAAACAAAATGCACTATTACCATTAAACTGATACCAAAAAAAAACATATGGCACTCATGTCTCTAAATAGTCTTAAGAAGTTAAATGTATCATAATACTTGTTTATAGGACACTTTGTTAAGATATTGTTTTCAAATTATATATACAAGGAAATTCTTAAAACTGTATTCCATGAGTCCATAAGCAATTCTATTCCTTAAAGAATTCAGCTTTGTGCTTGGAAAGAAAAGGCAAGTTAAAAAAATAAAAATAAATTCTGGAACAGAAGCTCTTACATCTAATTGCTAACAAATGCTGGCTATATAATAAAATATAATAAATACAATTCCTAATTTTAAAATATTTTAGATTTGAAGTATTGAGAAACACAGTGGGAAATGGTAGAGAAATGGGACCTTTTTGAGAAGAAAATATTTTTCAAATTCTGCCAAATGCTTCATGGGAATAATCTTACTTATCTAATCTCATGTTTCTGTATACTTACTGCCACAGCGGTATCATTAATTTGGGACAAGATGCTTTGTCAAAATTCTACCTTGATAAACTTCTCTGTCTGTTGCTTCGGGTATAGCAAAATGGAGCCAAAAATCTACAAAGAGCACTTCCTTTATGAACAGTAACCTTAAAGACTACAAAAGCTTCTGGGCATTACTCAACAGTTCTCTCCTGTGTCTGGTGACATCATTATACCATTCTGAGGTTAAGCAGCTGTATTTGACTAGATGACTACAGATATGTGAAATAATGAGGGATAATAATGTGATAAGGGTGAAAAAAATATGAATCCCATAATTTGCTCATCAAGTTCAGCTTCTGAAACAACCCACTTTGGCTCTCATCGCAGAGCTTTCTGGCTCCAGGAAAAATGAATTTGTTCTCATAGCTCTTGATATAACAAATACCCTTTATACTAATGAAAAAAACTCATGCAGACTAGGAAACAGAACAGCAATGTGAGTTAAATTAAGAATATTTTGAGGAATGCCAAAATAGGCAGTATTAATCATCTGAATTTTAAGTCACCACATAATTTTAATGCAATTTTAACCAGATCATTAACAGCACCACTAAACAACTGAAATTGCTTTCAGGCATCTGGTCAGAGGTCAGAGAATTATTTGAGACATTCTAAATAGGTATGAACTGAATGTTGACCACAGGAAAGCAGACATTCATTATACCCAAATATTCCTTAAACCAACCCATAATTATCAGGTTAAATAAATCTAAAATTCTCCAAATAAAATCATAAACAGCTGCCAAAAATTATTATATGAATAAATATACTTGATGAGGGACAAAGTCACCCTTTTGTAGGGCTACACGTTCCTCACTTTTTCCTCAGTGACAATAAATAATGTCACCAACCAGCTGAATGCTGCCTGCTTCCCATCTTGGCATAACTGGCAGATTCAACGAGCTCTAACAACTGTTATTTTCTTCTCTATTCTTACAGCCGTCAACTCCAGCTTCCAGACAAATGCAGAATGTGAAGTCAGGGCAAGGGGAGGGAAGAACACCTTTGAAAGTTTTACCTCAAAAAGGGGAAGAGATTTAACAATAATGCAAAGGGCAAAAAGGCCTTAATCTTGGCACAGAAAGGCAGCCCTGTACTTCCTTAGCAAAACACTGCTATGCTTCTCCTGGAGGAACTGAGTGGAGACATCTCAGTTATCACAATATTATAAAACAAATGAAGATTTCCTTCCTTTGTAGAAGATACACTGTTCTACCAGACACATAAAACAGTAGTCTGTGGTCCTCTAATTCTCCTTAAGTAGCCTAAACAACCCCCATGCCATGGGCAGGGACACCTTCCACTAGGCCAGGTTACTCAGAGCCCCATCCAGCCTGGCCTGGAACAACTCCAGGGATGGGGATTCCACAAGGAATTCTGGAGGTGGAAGGGGATGGTACATTCCCTATTTCTGTCAGTGCTGCAGGGTAATCCCTGCCCTCAAAAATCAGCAGGGTGAATACAGATGTCACTTTTGCCAGCTGTTACTCTCCAATTCACAACCTTCATCTCACATGACTTTCAGCCACCCTGGCCACTCCCTGGTTGTTGCACTGGGATGTCACATGATCCTGGAATTTATAACTACCAAGGATTACACTGCTCTGGGATTCCATCATGAAGACCTTCATCAGCTGACATGACTTCCTTGGATTTGCTGGGCACTTCAGACTGAAGCATGCTTCCAAGCAACGCCTAACCTTCCAGTGAAACGGTTTCCTTAGAAAACCGAAACCATTTTGCAGAAAACTTACAGAATGTTCTGACTAGAGAGAGCGAGGCAAAAGCTCTGTGTACGTTAGGAATAACATGTTACCCTTTCTCTGGGTGTACCGCGATAGAGCGAGGCTGGTCCAGCCCCTGGGAGATCACCACGTAGCGGAAGGAGCCGTTCAGCCGCGCCACCTCGATCAGGTTGAAGCCATGGTCTGTCCAGTATATGTTACCTGGAAAAAATACCCTGAAGTCACTGCTTGAAGGAAAAGCTACTTGAAAACTACTACTTAAATCTCAGGACTTTAGCTGGTCAGAGTGACCCCGAGAGACGTTAGAAAGTCTCTTTTCCCAGCCCAGCGGTTGAAGAAGGAGTCAGAACTCTTCATTTCTCTGTCTCAAGGTTGTTTATTGTTTCTTATCTATAAAATTTTTTCTCCTGACCTGCCCAGGTCTGTTCAGCAGGTCGGACAGAGGCACTTTGCCTGCCCCCGGGGCAGTGTTATGTCTTTATACTAAAAACTACGTGTACAATATTTACAATTACTTTCCAATACCTATCACCCATGTTAGACAGTGAGCTTCTACTCTAAACCAATCTGTTAAGTGCCAACATCACAGCAGAAGATAGAGGCCAAGAAGAAGAAGGGGAAAGGCTGGACACACCCAGATCCCTCCATCTTGCCCCCTGAACCCCCATTCTAAAAAACAAAAAAAATCTATTTTTCACCACATGACAAACTAATTATTATTCTACTTATACTTTTGTGACTTGCAGACCCTCATATAAGGTTGGTTTTGCTCCATGGGTCATAATCAAAACCACAGGCATCTTGGGTTCTGTGCCAGGGTCTCTGAGCCCCCTGGCAGGGGTCTTGGCCATCCTGGACAGCCAGAGGAATGTCCTGAATTCCGACACTTAAACAGATTACTTCTGCTTAAGTCAGAACGAGAAACTAATTGCTATATTTTCATTCACTTAGACGTTATATTTGTAATTTATAGTATTAGCCAGCCTATATATGTTTTATATATCATATATATATATAATTATACATATATTATATATATATAAGTAATTTTCAGACATTTACAATACTAGAAATTAGAGCTGAAAGGAATCAAAGTTATTTAACCTTGGGCTGAAGAGGCAAGCCTGTACTCTCAGAAATGATGACAAGTGTTGCAGTAAGGTAGAAAAATCATAATGGCTTCATAAAATTAAGCCTGCTGTCCTGGAATCAGTGGCTGGCCTTGTGAAAGCTAGCATTTTGCAAGTTCCCACGTGAAAGCAATCCTGTTGTGAGCAATTCATTAGTATAACAATCTATTCCTGGGTAAAAAACAGCTCGCACCTATATAAACTGGTTTTGCACCCTTAGATAGAAAAATGAAAACCACCTTTCACAAACAACTTCCATGCAGGTATGGAAGAGAGTTTGAGCGACCAATCAATACAGAGTAACAACTTGTTACTAAGCTAGAAAAGTAATTGGCAAAAAAACTACCAACCAATTGGAGTCCCATACGAGGTCTGTAAAACTGTCAAAAAAGGAGTTCTGTGAATAAAGACAAGGCCTTTTTCCACCATGAAGTGATTTATTCCCCATGCAGACCCATCCTGGAGCAGGCTCACACCTACCTGCTATCCAGTCCACTGCAATGCCTTCAACTCTCCCCAGACCATTTGTGACAATGTCTTCTTTCCAGGTTTGGTCTCGCTTAGCTCTGCTGATCTTGTTGAAACCCATGTCTGTCCAATAGATTGTATCATTTCCTATAAAACACATGCCAATGATTCTCAGATTAATTCACTTCCTTCAGTCCAAGTTGCTGCATTAGCAACTGTAAATATTGCTACTTATAGCTTGAACATGTGTTAAGTATCAAAATTATCAGCTTTAATTCCTCATACCTTTGCCTTTTCTTGAATTTTGTTTAAAATAATTCTGTTGGAATTCTAGGCTGTTTAGTACAGCAGATGTAGCACAATAGGGCTATGACAGGAAGCTACTACCTCTGTTAAAAATCACAATAAATATGCTGTATTTACCTTTTCCCTAATGGAATAAATGCTTCAAAAATCATGGCATTTTGCTTGTCACCATTCCAAAATATTCAGGAGTCTGAAAAGCTACAGTGTAAAACTGCTTATACAGACTTTTCCTTCAGTAATCAGACACATTGAATTTTAACAGTGTAAGGAAAAAAAATTAACTAGGGAAATAAAAAGTGACATTTGACAGTGATATGCTGAGAAAAGAATAAAAAAATATATTCCATCCACAAGTCAGTTTTTTTATTTTAAATGTCCTGACAAGCTTCCACTAACAGTCTTTTTGTTTGGTGTTTCAAGACATCTCAGCTGCCTTTCCAGCCTTTCTGCTGCAGTGATTGTCCCTAAAGTGGAAAAAAAGGGACAACTTGACCATTTAAACTCAACTGCCAGATGGAGAATTTGAGGCAGCTCAAGCACAGAAACAAACTCTCTTCTGTGGCACATAATAACCTCAAAAAAGAGGTGGGGCAAACGAAGTGAGAATGTCTCTTGAGCAGAATTGTGTCTATTTTCACTGGCAAGGTTCTGTAAATAAGCTGCAAACAACATTCTGCTTGTAAAGTAATGAGCTGATGACCTCCTGAGTTGCGAGATATTAAATAATATTTGTTCCTTCATTATTTTTCTCATACATTGTAAATCTGCTTTTAATTCTGTAATAGTGGGAGTGTATTTATAGAATATATATTTCTAGATACAGCATAGAAATGTTACCTATATAAATAAACACAAATATTTCATATCTACGTATTTACACATGTATCTATATATATATGTGTGTGTGTGAATATTTGTGTAGATTGATAGATATATTTATAAAATAAGATGGTTATTTGTGACCAAACAATATTGGTATGCTCAAGAATCTTACCCCACCTCCAATTAAACAAATGACAATTCTAACTTTGAGTAGTCAAAACAAATATGAGAATCGTGCATTTTGCTACTTATTTGCTAATTAGAATTTACTTAGAAGTATCAAAACACAGAGAGAAAAAAGATGCATACATCTTCTAGATTATTCATCTCTGCAAAAACATTGTCATTAGACTTTTAATTATGATGTGCTGTTCTACTAGCATATGTTAAGACATTTTATCCACTTTGCATACCTAAATTACTGAGATAACAGCAAAATCTGGGAATCCTTCATGATTAAGAGTGAAATGAAAGGACCACTCACTAAATGGAAAACAAAAACACAATATGAAATCTGAAAACTACCTCCACTTGCTTTCTGTGTTACATTTGATATATGTAGGTTTTAGAAATGAATTTATACAATTGAATGTAAGGCACCAAAATGAGAAAAACAGATGTTTTTGAAGATGAAATGCAGTTGAAAGCTGTAACATTTTTATAACACACTATCCCCTTGTGATTTCACTGCTGCACACCATTTACATTTGTCTTTGCAATGCATTTGTCACTGCCTATTCTAGTCATGTTCCCTGTGCTGTGACTTCATCAAGCCAAGTGGGAGAACCTCACTTAATTTCATCCAGCCTCAAATTTCATTTTTTTCCAAAAAGTCAAAGATCTCATTCTTCCAAAATATTAATTTGATATTTATTAGTTAAGTCCACATAAACCTCTCTAAATTAGGAGCTAACATATCATATGACTATTGTAAAAAAAAATCCCAAATTAAAAAACATGAGATGCAAACCAGCTAATAAAACCAATAAAAGTCAATACTATATTGTTATTTTAAATTGAAAATGTCAAATTTTAATCTTCTGTGTTAGACATAATGATTTTGTAAAGTTTTCATAATTTAAATTTAAAAAAATAAAATCCCTAGAAAACCCTAAAGCCTAGAGATTGCATTGTCTTAGAAGTCTCTGTCATGAATATGTGTGGTCGCCACTTCTCTCTCTCCTGACTTTCCAGGAATAGATTAAATCTCTGTAACAGTCTTTTCCATCTCAGGTATGTGTACAAAGGTTCTGGCTTTTAAGTGATTTTTATGTCTCTGGAGACTATAACTGAGCTATACCCATGATGTGAGAAAAGCTCTGAACATCAGCTGCCACTGATTTGAAAGTAAAATATCCAACTATTAATGCTGCAAAATATTGAGAGAACTTGAAATTTTGCTACCCAGAGATGCAAGAGCATCAGTGAAGAAGCAGGTCATGAAAAAGTGAAGATCTAATGAATCTAACTTCCAACCTGATCAAAAAAGTTTAGTGATATTTGTGTGATGAAGTAGTCCAACAGAGCCAACAGAAATAGGTCTGATTTCAATACCAAGGCAAATAGTAACATACAATTAAGAAAAAAAATTAGGATCTCTCAATGCTGAATTCTCAGGCAGAATCTATGTCAAAATAAAAAACAATAGAGCATGGCAAAATAATTGTATGCTGCAAGAGGGCAATGTCTGTATTTATATAACACATGTAACTTATAATTTTATTTCTAGACTATCAGTTTGGAAACTCAATGGGCAACAAAATGAGTCTGGAAGGAAGGCTGATGGGTTAAAAATACAGAGACACAGGATAATTTCCAGGTCACTACTTGGCCACAGATTATTTATTTTCCAAAAAGTAATCCAAACTTGCTAACATGTTTGAAGATATCCAAACACCATCACCATCCAGTCACTTACAGGATCTGAGCTTTAATTTTTTTCCCATCTTTTTTCACATGCATGCAAAATTGTAACCTCCTAACTTCACAGGAAGTTTGTGAGGCTGTGTAAATTAAAAACTATTTCTGTGTATACAGTGGAAAGGTGTGTAGTGTACTCCAGGGGGAAATGCTCCTTCAGGCTGTCAGAGCTCCTTCCAGAAGGAAGGGAGAGATCCAGAATTGGCTTGTGCCCTGCAGGAATGCAGCTGAGCTGGGCTGGACAGGGAGAAAACCATCCCACTCAGCTGTCAAAGCCACCTGCTAGGTACAACAGCACCCAGCACTAAGAAAATTCCATGGAAACAGTGTCATATAAAAAGAAAAAGAAAAAGAAGCCTTTTTACACTTTCTCTAAAACCACCAGTTTCCTACTCAAGTTCTCAGCGATGACTCTGCCAAAAGAGAGCAGCTGCTGCTGCTGCCAGAGCAATTGGCTGTACACAATATTTCCTATTTACTGTAAATATTAAAGGTAGAGCTCAACTCTGTAACATGATGCAGTTCCAATTCCTTTAAACACAGCTGTAATTTCTTAGAATGTTTGAGAACAAGGGGTTATTTCATTTATGAGAAGAATTTATGATTTTAACCATACATACAAAAGATTATATATTATATTTACCTGCATGGAAGTCTATGCCCACAGCAAATGAAGCCCCAGATATAGGCATTAAAGCATCCATTTTATCATTTGGATCAAGAGGAATTCCTCTAATTCCCTCATGGACAGAGTACATGAGAAATGATTCAATACCTAAGGGCAAAAAAGCATCCAATGAGAGCAATGGGGAAACTTTCCAAATAACCAAGATTAGAGGAGCTAATATACACTAAACATGATTTTCCACAAGTGCTCCACAGTTTTTCAGAGTGACAACTCCAGCTCTTTGAAAATATATCCATGAGTCATTACGGTGCATTTCTAACTAAATTACAAATGTGGTCCCATCAAGAGAAGGGAATCACTGTCTATGTCAATCATCCCTTATAATCAGGTAATTCATTCAATTCATTTAATTACAGCAGAAATTAAAATTAAAATTTAAGAAAAAATTTGGTTTGAATTATGAGAAATTTAAGAATATTTCCAGTGCACATCTGAGCTTTGTGAACATATTCAACAAGAGATAACTTTAAAGAACTTGTGGAAAACAGGAAAGTAAATTGTCTTTTGAGGTACAGGCTTCACCTCATTTCAGTTATACACATTTCCTTTGCAGAAAGAGAGAATTACAGTTTTAGCGATGCATTTTAAATGTCTACTTTTGTGTTAGATTAATCAAATTCCAAATGCACCTATTTCTTTTAAGTAGGAATGAATTCTACTGTGTAGACTTCTTCTACATAGTAATTCTTAGGAATTACTTAATCCTAATTAATAGTCATAAATAATATTAAATTTATAAAACTGTAAGACACCTTGACCATGAAATTGTTTTGCATTATTCAAGCAAAGAGTAAGACTTTGGCTGTGAGCTATGTTCTGACTTCTGCCAACTTAAAAAAGAAAAAGATTTAAGGAAAAAAATTGGCTTTATTTTATATTAAGAGCAATACAATAGGATGAGATACCCAACCATTCACATACTCTAATTTAAAGATAAGTTATAAGACCTTGAACAAATATTTATGAATGATGGTTCATATGGTCTGCTTTTTTGTCTACATAAAAAAAAAATTCGAAGTTACCACAGAACTATTTGTTTTTTGAATAATTTAATGAAAAGCTAAATTTAATTCTGCCCTAACCACTACAGACATTTCTCTGTTACTGTTCAATCAAGCATATTAAGTACAGTTATTTAACTAAAAATGACTAAAGCAAGTTTATTTACTCATTGCAACGTTCCCCTGGAAGTTAAGTTGGTTAAACAAATGCTGCAAGCCATTTTACCTTTGCAGGCCATGCGGTTCTTTTGGAGGTTGTAGCCTACTGTGCACACACAAGTTCTGGTGGTTTCTGATGTTGGCAA
This sequence comes from Camarhynchus parvulus, assembly GCF_901933205.1. NCBI lineage: Eukaryota > Metazoa > Chordata > Aves > Passeriformes > Thraupidae > Camarhynchus > Camarhynchus parvulus. The sequence continues at coordinate 32,956,936 of NC_044577.1, forward strand.
ACAGAGCTGGGAGCATCCCCCGTTGTTTAACTGGCAGGAATTGCTGCCTATGACATGATAGGAGAAGAGACAAGAGAAACCAAAACCTGAACAATGCCTGAACTGGCTAAAAAATAAGTGTTGTTGTCAATATATTATTATTATTTTCAATTTTTTGTAACCTGTTTGAAAAATTGAGATATGCATAAAATATGTCATCAATTCATATACCTTTCCATGCTTCACTCATGCATTCACTTCTGCAAATTCATGCAGAATTTCAACCCCACATTTCCCCTCAGAACATAAATAATTCTGTTTTCTGAAAAATCTGCCTATTTTAAAGTAAAATCATATGAAAAACCTGAACATTCTATGTTGAGTTAATGATGAAATCTCACTGATATTAGTGTATCTTAATCTAGACCATGAATAAATCATTGGTTATATCCTATTCATTCATCAAATATTATAGTAGCCATGTAATCTTCATGAACAAGCCATTTTTAGTATATTTAAGGCATACTCCAAAGTGATATCACAAATCCATGCTCCAAACTGCCTAATTACTATAATGTTTAAGTAATAGAAAATATATTATAATAAGATTTATAATAGACATTATACACAGTAAATTAAACACATCTCAGAAATTTGAAGCTTCCTGAAGAAAAATGTAAATTCACTAAGATGCTCAAGGAATTAATTGATTACAAGTTATTATTTTCCTCTCATTGGGAGGACCACATGAGAAAAGATACTGTGCACTCTAAAAATTGGTTAAACATCCTTCAAATGTGACTTACCTTGCTGTGTTGCCTTATCATACACTTTCATATGAACCACACCTGCAGTTTTGTTCCTCAGGACAGTTGGGTTTCTTCCATCTTTTTTATTACAGGTGCCAATCTGAGCCAAGTTCTGGTCTGCCCACCAAAGTTTTTTATCTGTAAAATTTAGTTTCAGAAATTAGGAGGATCACTATCAAACTGGATGTGGTTGAGACCTAAGGTGGGAAAAAGCTTTTGAGGTTAATTCTGAGATCATTTTTAAGGGAAATTGCCTAAAGAGGTTATAGAGAAAATCTGAAGGAATTGTGTTATTAAGATTCTGCAGACATGAAAGCAGTTTTCACCAGTTTTACTTTTCTGAGACAACTGCTGATTTAAGGCTACCTGCATAGAAAAATGCCTCATTTTCCATATATATGTGGAAATTCTAGTGTTACCCTAGGGAAGAAATTAATTTTCAAGCAAAGAAAATTGCTTGAAATATTAAACTATGTCTTTTATTAAAAAAAAAGTTGCAATCAGTTACTAAGAAATCCTGAAAAAAATTGAAAAGCAGGCACTGCCTCCCAAAGTTTCAGAAGTACAATTTTAACTGCTTTGATTTCAAGCTCAAACTTCACTGAACTAATGGCTGAAAACTGTAGCCAATCTTGTGATTGTCCCTGTCATAAATTCTCACTCCTTGAGTCCACACAGATGAATGATGAAATGGGCTCAGGACTCTTAATTTCAGATAGAAAAGATAATTACTGTAGAGCAAGCAAAACTTGAACCGAAAACCTTTAAACTTTAGGAACACTGCCTTCCCAACAAATATTGTGTATTAACTTCACTTTTAGTTAATTCCTTTTTCAGTTAAAAGAATTTTTCCTATCCTGCAGTTTTAATATTTAAATAACAAATTTATAGAGCCACACAGTTGAGTGATTTGTGACAGAAAGTGCAGATCTAAAAAATAATTTCCACTGTAGTAACTGTAAAAAGTTACAGAACAAAATGAATTATCTTGGAAAAATCGAAAACATACTCTCCACCAGTATGTAAGACCAGAATTTGTGGAATTAAAAATATTCTAAATATCAAGATTTGGAGACACAAATGGAACTCTCTATTTCAATTTGGATAAATTTAAATAAATCCTATAATTTTATGCATTGACTAATCAGTCTAAAATTGACTGATCCAAAACATCATCATACAATAACGATCAATTAACAGCAGCTTGCATCTAAAGACACTTTTATCAGAAAATCCTTAGAACAAGAAGTGCCTATGTTCTATTTTGATTATGTCAATTATAACAAAAAGACACATGAAAGCTAAAAATATAAAAGTGATGTGTGCTATAATCCATATATGAAATATGGGGATTTGGAGTTGGTTTTTTTCCTGTTAGGTAAGGACCCACAATCCTAAAGATTAGGTGAACTTTTTCAATGAAATGTTTGTATGTGAGGAAGAGTTTTTGTTCCTCACATCCTCTTTGTGACCACAAATCAGAAAAGGCCATTAAATAATTTTGGTTAATTTAATTAAGTTAACCAAATTAAATAATGACTAGTGTTTTGTGCATAGTAACATGAACTTACTGTTTTACGTATCCAAACCCATTTATAAAAAATGCATTGTTTTGTAAGACTGGGGTACAGGAAGAAAGCAAATTACATCTAGTTTTGGTGTTTTCATCCTTTAGTTCAAGTAATCAAACTGGTTTAGTAATTTCTTTAGTATTTTGTGCAAAACCTCAAGTTTGTCTATGGTTTCAACAACCTCCCAAACCTGTCCTTGGCTGACCTGCCTGTCTCCTTAGGAAAAGGAAAGAAACAAAAACTCCAAATAACCAACTTGTCATATTGTTTTACCAAGAGATGAACGCATGGCATGTACTTAATCAAGAAGTTTAATTACCAGTGATTATCTACACCACAAATATTTTCATTTCTCCCTTTTGGGAGTCAAGTACAGACCCGAACCCATTTTTACATGAGCAGCTGAATGTTCTGCCAGGTACCTCTTTTGTTTATTGAGGTACTCAACGAGACCACATCTGTTTCCATGCACAGTTAAGAGTGTCTATAAACAATTTCCATCAATGGTGTCAGACTCGTCAGATCCTGGAGTTGTTCTCCTCTGGTGACAAAAATAACACTTCATAAACTCATTACTAATCCTAAGGCACTCGACTGTGACTGCAGAGGTTCAGGGGTCTCCTATATCCCCTACACCAATATAAAGGACGAATCATAACAATTCACAAGTGAGGTACCACAATATTCTTCAAATTGATTATTTCACCTTCCACTTTCATTCTTGTTAATGTGAAACCGGGATAAACCTTTAAATAAATGTGTAACTTACAAAATCTCGCTGAACTATTGTTTATTCTTCTCTTACATGGAATGGTACACTATGATTTTTAGAAAGAGACGAGGATAGAGTAGGGGGATTTAAATGAGAAAGGTCATACAAATCCTGACCTAGTATAGTTTTAAAAAAGTTAAAAAATACAATAAAATTAAAAAAAAAACCCAAAAAACCAAACCCCACCAATCTAAAAAAACCAAACCAAAATGCCCAAACAAAACAACACACAAATTCTGAAGTACAGACGCCTTGAGGTCAAACCTCTTATGACTACCAGGAACTTGCCACTTATGCCCTAAAACCTAGGAAATAAAAGTTTCAATTCTTCTAGAAACTGCTAGGTGACCAAAAAACACCACTGCAGTCTCAAGTAAAAAAAAAAAAAAAACAAAAAACAAAAAACTAAACCAAAACAATTACACATCTATTTTGACCATAATTCTAACTTAAATTTGGACTATTTCTCTCTGCATTATTAATATTCTGTCAGTAGAAAACTCATCTATGATGTCTAGTATTCAGGATTAACTAATTATTTCTGTATTAACTTTAAAATATAGTAGATGATTTTACAAAAAACCCACTTTCAGTGTAAAGACAACTTGCTTTCACACACAAGGGAAGAAAAATGCTGTTTTGGACCTTTAATCATCAAACTAAAGTGATTTATTTGCTTGATTATGCTAACAAGAATGTTGCTCGATCACTAATTACAACCTTGTTGCTGAAACTGGGTTATAATATGTATTAAAATTGTTGTATTTATCCATTCTGCTGGGTAATTAGCATTAAGCACAGCAACATATTGGGAAACAGCAACTTCGGATGCCAAAAATTGCTACCCTGGCTTTGTGGACAGTCCTTCGGAGACTTCAAGTAGTACTCTGAATGCAAATTTTGATGGGCCATTAGTTTTCATTAATGGTGGTTTGAGTATTTATGGAAGACAACTATGTACTGCACTTAGGGCCGGGCAAATTGCCTAGATATATTTCATATATTAATGCTAACGTAATGAATGGTGTTACGGCAATTAGAAGATTGATGACTTGGAAAATTAAGGTGTGTGTGTTTGAAGTCCCCTGATCTGAGCAGCCCCTTTCACTTTGCAAACAGATCCAGCAAAGTCACAGCACCTGGGCTACTAAGGAAGCATTCCGGTGTTAGTTTTGAAACTTTATATAGGATGAAACAAAAATCAAATGACCAATATATCATCTAATGCACGATGAAAGTAAACGGGGACATGAATATATTTTGGTAATATTAACCCACATTTTCTGTCTAAAATGAAATACTATAATTGTTACTTTCTGTTTTGTTGGCTTGATAATACAACTTGATGGCTATATTTATATACCGTTTTTGTTCAAAAAATGTCCTTCTAATATATGCATACCCATTGAAAAGCTATTATGTATATTTGATTTTGTTGTATTGCTGATTGATTTTTTTTTAATATGAACTTCAACAGAAATAGCACTTACACATAAAATCATTCCCTCTGTGGAGTTACTCTATTTTACACTAAAAAAAGACCAAATGCACAACAAATTATATCCTCATTATACAATCTACATTGTATTCCTATTTTGTAGAGACATGAGCTGAATGTTGTGGTTTTGTGTCAATTGTATTTCTGCGAGGATCTGCTACAAAATCCAATCAAATGCCACCACCAAAACTGCTGACAGAAGCCTTCAGCATCCCTTTCTTCTCAGCTACAGACTTACAGTAACTAATCAATACTTTTCTAGTTTCTCATTCAGAGTCATTTGTCATTCAAGAAACAACACACCAGTTTGGAAACACGTCAGATATTGCTGCGAGCTCCTCTGCAACTCAGATTGTGTGCAATAATGACTCTGCTCCCCAGCCCAGAAATACAGCTCTCACATCAAAGGAAAATCGCTAACCAATCTCAATAACAGTCAATGAATCGTTTTCACTAAGTAACTTGGAAGGCAGGAAATGAGGCTTTATGTAGAATTCCAAATATATCTTTATCATTTGATCCCACTGAAAACACTGGCTATCAGGAAAATGGCTAAAATCAGATATTGAATGGTAGATTAAACTCAACCTTTAAGACAAATATAGAAAGTTTTTTATTATTGTTGAAAAGAATTTTGCTGTAGTGTATAAGACATTCAGAGATTCTTTCACATGGAACATGCTGAATATTAGAACAGGGGATCTATCTGAGATCAGCTTATAATTGTGCCAGCAGCAGGTATTGAAAATTATATAGGGCACAGGGTGCTGTGAATCAGATAAGCTTCTAAATTACTAAAAAAAAAAAATCAGCAGAGGTCTTTGAAGAAAATAAAATGTCAAGTCTACATAGTAAGAGAAGAAAATTGCTATGACCAAATGCAAGACAATAACCAGTGGGAGGTACCAGAAAAAACATTCATGTGGTTTTGAGTGATAGATTAATTAAAAATGGCTGATGTTCCATACACTGACATCTCACGGAGTGAATATGGATTTGAAGAAAAAGTGGTAGGAGTGGGAAAACATGTAGGACTTCATAGATTTACAGCAACTCTTTTGTAATACAGAATGGCAACTGCAAACTTTTTTTTGGCATGGTTAAAGGCATGGAAAAATAGCCATTTTGTACATATCAAATGGAATATTATTTTCATCCCATAAAAATGGGATGAAAATAATATTCCATTTGATATGTACATGTTCAAAAAGATTTAGCAAAAGCAGGCACCAAAAGACTAGGAATTTTGCCTAGCATATTGAAAAAGAAAGATGACTGACACTGCTGAGTAGAAAACCAATAAATGAAAGACCCAAAATACAGAAAGATGTGAATTATATATTGTTTCCATTCCCCTCAAGGATAAACCTGACAGTTACCTTGGCACCAACTTGTTTGCTAGCATTATTTTTGTCTTATCATTACCTTCTATAAGCTTCCACTAAAGAGTGCAATAGTAGGAAAATGTTAAACAGAGCCTGGAAAGGACTAAACAACAGCAAACATCTGAAACAGAAGTGGTAACTTCCAAATGGTTCCAACAGCTAAATTGCAATGCTAAAATAGAGCAATTGGAAGCAATAAAAACAATGTGGAGATTGAGGGGTCTTGCTAAAGGAGAATCCTCATTGCTGGTGAAGCTCTGAGCCACTCCATAAATTGTATTACAAAGCAAACCAAAGACTTTACTGACTTCACTGGCAGTGTCTATTGAGTTCAAATCACAGAACACAACCATGGAGGGCCTAACTGCTTCTGTTTTCCAATACTGAGACAGACAGAATCAAAGATCAAGAAACTTGAGCTGTCAGAACAGCACTGAGATCACCAAGGCAAACCAAAGAAGTCTTGATTGGGCCAGGCCGTGCCCAGTTATTGCCTTTTTTATAGCTCTGAAAAATCTTTGGGAACCTGCAGTGTAAGATACAGCAAAAGCCAGGGAGAACTGTCAGATCTGTGAGTTTTCTGTACAAAACTCTGTCCAGACATGGGATGGAAGGCATTAGCTCTTCACACAGGCTGTGGGATTCTCTTCAGGTGTCTCTGAGGTCATGCTTTCTCACAAGGAGACTGATGGCTAGGGAAGATGCTTCTCAAACAGCTAAAGAAATTTTCAAAATCAACAGCTGAGCTGCTTGAAGAGACATCAGCAGTGTAGTAAGTTTATCAGAAATTCAATTTTGCTGAAGATCCTTCCTCTTTCAGAGCACCTAGCCTTGGCAGGGAATGGGTGCACGGCAGCCAGGGCTACCTCAGACCACATTGCCCATCCCCTCAACCCACTGAGGTGCCCTCCACTGTGTCCTTGTTCCAGCTCCTCAGTCCAGTAAAGGTCCTGCTATCAATAAGTGAACAACTCTGTGACCTAGTGACACAACTGTACAAAGGGAGTTTCAAAATACCAAACTCCATCTCCTTTTTCTGCTCAGTGGAAACATAACCCAACAATATGACAAGATCATGTAGTAAAATATGCCAACAAATAAAATTAATTCTCCCAAACACTGCTTTTAGCTGGGAAGACACTAAATGCAAAAGACAGAATAATGCAAAAGATTATTATATATTAATTCTGAAGATTACAGAACTCTCCAGCACTGAGAAGAAATTAAATTCTACAAAACAGTTAAGGGTTTAGGCACAGGTATCATCTCTCTCTTGAGTCACTGATGAATTCAAATGGTACAAAAAAAGATAGCTCGGTATATTCACAGAGGAGAAATACTTCATTCATGCTTTATTGTGTTTACTGTGTTTCTAGACAAAAGCATTCAAGAAAATTTAGGAATAGGAGCAAAAATGATTCAATAAACATTGCAATTACTGTGATTCACCGGCTTAAACCTCTGATTAAACTTGTAGACAAGCAGATCAGCTGGGGTAGTAAATTTACATACACTATCCCATTAAATCTTTCATTGGAACAGATTAGTCATTCTTCTTTACTTATATATTATTAGTTATGACCATTTATCAATTAGATAAACTCTTATCTTGCTTCGTATGGCATCGGATTTTCTGTTCCGACCCAATTTACACGCACAAAAGCCTGCTTGTAAGAAGCTGATGTGCATCCACTCACTCTTTAGGAAAATAAATGGCATTTATATTACCACAGTGTGTTCCATAATATGGAAACTTACAGGAGAAACGAATGCAGGAACTCTTCATATTTTTCAACCAGCACATACAGTCCTGCTGATAAAACTGTATGTGCTTGTACTTTTCTCCAGCAGATTTTTATGGGGAATCCCACTGCAGTGCCAAGATGCAGTTTAGCACAACCATGACTCTAAAACCCCAAAGCAAAACAAACAGAAAGCCCCAAACTCTTTATAAGTTTTACTCACCATTTTTGAGGAGCGAGAATTGTCATCACCCATAAAAACCAAGCATCCCAAACTATGAGGTACATGTGATAAAACCTATACAGCAAATATTGTTCCATCTCCAGATGTGCAAAAATTCAACTACTTTAATGCACTCTTCTTTACACGGCAGCTGTAAACTCTTTATTCCCTGTCCCAGAGGGATCATCACTGCTGTACCTTCTGTGGATGGCAGGTGAAGACCTGGCACCACCACCAGCTCAGTGACAGCATGAACAAACAAAACACACTTTACACCTCCTGGTAACGACTTCCAACAGCTCCCCAGAGTAAGGGACATTTATCCAGTCTACTTCCAGTCACAATCCAATCAACGAAAAACAATTTGTCCAAATTAACAGTCATGATTCCTTCTGACACCAAACCTGCTCATGGTTATGAATGCACATATGAAAGCATAACATCTCCTGCAGATACTGACAGCATTTAGAGTTCAGTACTGGCCAAATGGGTGTATAATAAATCTAATTGAGTAATCACCACTTTAAATATAACATAATTTACACCATGTGCATAGAAGTAATTAAATCTGATTTAATTTTCACTAGCACGCCATCTACATGTGCGTAATTATTATTTAATTAATCAAATAAAATCTTTCATAGTAAGAAATATAAAAAATAAGAAAATATTAAAAATAGAAGAAAATATAACAGTAATAAGAAAATATAAAAATAGTAAGAAACAAAAATTATAAGAAATATAAAAATTAATAAGAAATATATAAATATTTCATAAAAAGACTGGCAGTTGATAACCCACTCATCTCAACAAAAGTCTGTTCATCAATTGAACTTTTTTTTGAATATCCAAGATAAATACAAGTGATTTTTAAGTGAACCAGAATAGAGGTCAGTAATTTATGGGAAATATGGAAGGCTGTAAAGTCATCTCTAAAAAAGCAGAAGCATAAATTTAAATTCTGAGTCAACCTGGAATTTCTTACTACATCTGTCCCAGCTACAACAAGGACCAAGAGCTGCATATGAGAAAAAGTCCATTTGAAGCAGTATTTTTATAATATTCACTGATCAGCAATAAGCTGATTTTCTTAGGAATTTTTCCTTATGCTACTGTTCTTTTGATTTTTCTGATAGATGTCTAAGGACATTCTAAACATTTATTATTTACAAAGTGTAACAAATGGAATATTTTTCTTTCAATCAATTCAGTACATGGAATATACGCAGACATCTGAAAATCCAAATCCTCAATCATCAACTCATAACCCAAAGAAATCTTCCCAAAGTGCCAGGCAACCCAACAAACTAAGAATATTCTGAACTAGGTAGGCAGAATTGAACACAGGAAACACATCATGGATAATTCTGTGTAGCAAACAGTGTAAAAGCTCCTTTCCCTTTCAAAATTCTTTATATGTGACTATGGTAAATATAAGACATCAATTTGCTACCTTCATTCCTATATATATGCAAGTCTACATTTAAAAATATTCTTGTAATAGAAATTGCAAACTGTTCAATTGAACATAAAGAAATTTTCATGGACATGCTCTGTATGTATTATTTACATAAAACCAACAATAACTTCCCTAAGCTTCTTATATTTCATTATTAATTAGCTTTGAATAATTAAAAAATATATTATCACTGGACTTACCCATAATGGTTAAAGCTGTGGCTTTTGTTAAGTCTTCTTTCATTGATTCAATTATTTCGAGATTACCACCATCCAAATTGCATCTACTTATGGTTCCATTTCCTGAACTGATCCAGTAAAGCTTGTTCTCCCCATAATCTATTGATAAACCTGTAATTAACACATACAACTTTAACTGTGGCTTTGACGGATGATAAAAATTTCTTGTTAAACTGTTTTCATTATCAAAGTGCATTTAATAAATATATATATATACATATATACATGTTAACATGATATGTTATCTAGCCACTCATGTACTTACACTGAAAAAAAAAAAAAAGAGAAGACTGAACTTGGTCATTTCCAATGAAAAAAACAAGCTTTTGGAAAGATTGGTGCCTTTTATTTCTTTCAGCAGTTACCAAAACCAGTGACTGACTGATGAAAGAGCATTATCTGGCAATGAGGAATTACTTGAATAAGCTGAAGTCCTAAGCAAGGGTATTAACAACTTGTAAATGCAAACCAGAAGCCATCATTTATATTTTAAAATTGTGAATACACGGAGAAGTGGTAAACAAGGTACTTTTCGTGATTCAGAACTATAAAAAGTCTGTTCTCTTCCTGCTTAGGATGATGAAATACGAAAATCTAATCCAAACTCCTGATAAATTTATAGTATTACTTTTCATTTTGATTCATAGTGAACTGACCTCATAATCAGTTCTTTGGAGCTTGAAGCAAGAGAACTGTCAACATAAAGATACTTGCAAAATAAGCTACTAAATGAATAAAGTATAGAGTTTTCTGAAAGTAAGGGCAAAGAACTAGGAGATAATGTATTTCAGACTTCTGTAATCCTTTAAAAATGTTCAAGAAGTGGTAGCAGGAGATTTTCCACAGTGAAATATTCTTGGCATGGTAACAATACCCGCCATAACAATTTGCTTCAGTGCTCCAGCTTTTCCCAGAACTCATGCTAAGTATCCAGCAGCAAGTTGCCAAAAAATAGTGTATTTCACTGCCTGGGTCAAGCTCTGGATATTGTACTGTAGTCTTTTCCATCCTGTGGAAAGCTGTTTTGGAAACGCTGACAGGAGAGAGCAGTGCCATGAGCTGCAGCCCTTACAGCTGCCATCGTGTCACTGCTTCTTCATGCACATTTGACACAGAAGGCCAAAAGGTGTCTGCTTTCTGAGCTTCTAAAATCACCTTTCCAATCCCTTTGCAGGGACTGATATTTCCTTCCACCTCTCTGCAAGAGTTTCACCCAGGAGGAAACATCACACGCTGGGGAGAGGATCTGGGGCAGTGCCTTCAGGAGGGACTCATCTCACATTGGCACAACCATCCTCCCTCCGAGCTCAGAGCACCAGGGATCCTGGACACAGGCACAGCACAGGGAATTCCCAGCACAGGGAACTTCCCTGGGAATATCAGCATGGTGGGAATACACCAGCAGGAAGGTTCCCCTGCTCTGAGATGGGGAGCTTTTGGGATCTGCCACAGTTCCTGCCCATGAGCAGCTGCCCACAGACTGCCCCTGGATGGGATCTGTTTGTGAGGCACTGCCAGTGCCAGCTGAGCAGCAATTACAGCCCTGTCCTGGCTGGTTTTATACTTCAGATATCCAACTGGTGCTTCTTCACACAGGCATTCCAACTACACAGCAGCAAGCGACATGGAAAACATTCCTGTCTCCTACACAAGTCTAGCACATTGTTCTCCCCCAAATACTTTCCACCTATTACCAACTTTGCAAAAATACATTATTTCTAATGTAGGCAGGGCATGTTTAAATAGATTTTTTCAGGAATTGTCCTACTTTACTAATGAAAACAAGTGGTTTATTAGCCATAAGCATCTAGATATTCATGATGAACTCAAATGTAACTGACTGGCTTAAACCTTAGGAGCTGCTGAACATGAGAATTGGACAGCATTGCTCTCAGGGAATTCAAAGGAGCAAATGATTTGTCCAACAAAGTATAAAACTAAGCATGAATTCTGAATTCCTAAGAATATAGATTGTTGGCATTCCAATGACCAGTTCTTTTATCAACAAATATACATATTAGCACTGGAGACTTTTAGAACTGCAGAATGGACCAGCAAACCATAACTAGTTGGTACTAGTTAAGAGAAAAAAAAAATTTATAATCTGTCATCCTCAGAGTATCAATTCCCAAAATTTCCAAACTAAAAATACTCTTGGTAATAATAGAAAACACTGGAATTGAAAATTTGTCTCCTTGTTTTGATGGAGCTCAAATAGGAAAAATAAATCCATCAGCTTAATTCAGGTCACAGATTGGAAAATACCGTCAGCTTTCAAATTCTGAAATTTTGCATCAAGAACATCCCATCAATTCCCAGGATATCCAACTCTAATAAAACAGATATTTGTCTTTTTCAGCAATCTACCTGAGAACTCCCCAAACACTCTAAATTAGCACTGCATGAACTAGAGCTTCACTTAAGGAAAAAGAGTTTTCTCAGAGCACAAATGAAATATTAAATTAAGGTTTTAAGACTTCTACTTTCTAAATCTTTAAAAGGATTTCATTGTTCTTAGCATAGGACTGTATTTTGCTAATGGAAAAAATATTTAAACCATTGAAACTGGCATTTTGCATATATTTTATTTCAGAGTTTGATACTGGAAACCCTAAGCATTGCAATTTAGGACCTTGAGACTTCTGATCACGAAATATTCAGAGCGAAGTGTTGCACACAGCTGTCCTTAATATTGTTCTAATGTTATTAAAAGTGTTTTTTCTTCACCTTAAAATTAGTGGGTTTGCCACTCATTTCTCTCCAGATAAAAAGGTAATTGTCTCTTCAAGTGGATAGACAGATAATCTTATCAACAGTAAAACAGTTACCAAGTAATTTCTACAAAATTCATTGAATGTAGAAATGCTCTAAAATGCATGTCATGTTGCTCTTATGTCAAATTTATTGAATTCTTTAAATCACTTTCCCTTCTGCTTGCTTAATGCATTCAGTTGTAAAAAAACAAATTATTTAAAATCACTTTATTGGTGGGCCATTAATAAGGCAGCAACAATTGACATAACCACTTTAACTGCCTAAAAATTAAATTATATACAAAGAGAGAGTTGAATAAAACCAAAAAATACACATGGAAAGAGCTTTTTCTTTTTTCTTTTTTAAGTGCCATAATTTGTCATCAACTATGTGAATCTCCAAATACTAAAACTGAGGCTAAGTCATGATTTGAAATTCATGCTTCAACTGTTGCATTTTACTCTGTGTTAAAAGTTAAGGGTCAGTCTATATTTTGATTATGTAGCTGAGATTCTGGTGAGGAATCCATATTTTCAGTCAAAGCATCCTCTCACAAATATCCATGACTTATTAAAACTCTGACCTCCACATTTTTGTAACCATGATACAAAAACTGAGAAATACAGATGGGCTCTCCTTCAGTCTACTGTAGTCCTAAAAGTCAATAATACTCCACTAAATCTACAGTGGATTTCAGTTAGAATGGGCCAAAACCAAATTGTGAAACACAACAGCCACACAAGTGTTGTTCATATATTTATTCCCGTTCTTATCACTGTAAATGAAAAACCTCAGTGTACATTTAAATAGGAATTCAAGATAATGTCCATAATAAATCACTCTCAGTTAAAAAAGAAAAAGGTATTTACCAACAGGATCTTTTTGATTCTGAAAGAGTATTTTGCTGTTGCTGCCATCCATGTTTGCCATGTTGATTGTGTTGCCATCTGTCCAGTAGAGCTTCCTGAAGAGGAGAATTTAAGTATTTACAATATTGCTTTGTGCTCACAGCGTTTCCAATGAAACATCAGTTTAGGAGACAAAGTGCACAACTAATAAATAATAAATAAAATAATAGTTACATGATTTTACCAGCAGCTTTCTAAGGGAAGTATTCAGTTAAGATATTTTCAACAAAATCTTTAAAATTCGTGCTTTTAAGTTGGAAAGAAAACAGAATGGCCAAAATTAAAATATAAATGAAGAGCCACCTTCTGATGAGCTTTCCTGCAGTTTATTTATCACAACCATGGACACCTTACCCTTTTACTGGGTGAACTGCAAGACACTGGGGTTTATCAATTCCATGGATGATTGAGGTTTTCAAAGAACCGTCCAAATGTGCAACGTTAATTTGGGTTTCATCAAATTCTGAGCTAATCCAGTATAAATTACGGGATATCCAATCCACTGCAAGACCTCTGATACTCTGAATATCTGCAAAAAGGGAAAGCAGTGTGTTTGATCTTCTTTCTGGATTGTTGTCAGTGTTAGGGGTTAAAAAAAAAGAAAGAATAATTTATTCTATAGTTTGTTAACAATACTGTGCAATATTCTATTCAGATGGATTTATTAACTAGTTGCCAAGAATTAATAATCTTTGTGTTTTTTCCTGGGCCTGATACACTAACAATAAGAACATGAAAATCACACTGAATATTCACAGCATGAAACCTATTATCCCCAAAAATTAATCAGAGATGCTGAACTTCTGCATTGTATTTTTCTACTTCAGAAAGTGCTTATTGCTCAGTGGCGTTCCAAAACAATGCTATGCTGAAATTCAAAAGCCTCCTTCCTTCTTCAGCTCCACAAAGGCTCAGTGCAGAGGATCTGGATTAAAACCACTGGTCTAGAGAACAGTTCTGTAGCTCTTAAGTACTTGTGTCACTGGAGAAGTTCAGTGGTTTTATTTTTGAAGGCTTTGAAGACTTCAAGTTTCTGCCCTGCTTTCCTTGATATGGTAAAACATCTGTCACCCAAAGCGAAGCAGGGAATGAATTCTTTACTTTGCTTTCTTGCTGTTCATAGCTTCTACTTTTCATATTAAGTTGTTTTTTATAAGATACACAAGACTTTTTTCACTTTTACCCTTCTGATTCTCTTCCTCATGAAGGAGCAGGTGTGGGGGGCTGAGGGTCACAGCACCATTATTACTAGAGGCAGCAAAACAGGAATATGATAAGACTGATTTGGTAACGTAATGGTCTTCCTTAGCAAGGTATTTAAATAAATGTCAATCTGTGTTAAAATCTGCCTGAAATACTGGGTGGAAAGTCACTGCTCCATCTCTAGGTACCAACACATGCCCGTGTCCTGAGTTAATAGTGGCTGGCATCTTTGTGGAGAAGGAAACAGGCCAAGGGTGATCCAATGATTCATTATAGTTCATCATTTATACACATCTCCTGTCAACTCCACATGGTAATTTGCCCTGACAGGATTATTGCCCTTGACAAACTGACATGGAAGTGGCAGAGGACTGCTTTGCACGTCCATGAGGCTGAGCAGTGATTGGGCATTAGGAAGTTTGCCAGCATCACAGAATGCAGCAAAGGACACCAAACACACAGTCCTTGACCCATTTTAAATTGCTCCCCTGCCCTTCTGGGTCTTTTTTCTTTTTGCTTGTAGGATAGAAAATAATAATTTTATACTCTTAAAAAGGTTAAAGTATGACTTGGCATCTTTGTGACACTGGCATAAGACTTCACCCAACGACAGCCCCAGCAGGACGTGCTTACAAAGCTTCTTATGTTCTTATAAGAAGTATAAAAATACAACTGTAAGCAAATGAGATAGTTTACACATATTAAATAGTCTTTACAATGTTTTGATGTGCCAGAACATTGTAATTTTCTCAAACTTAAGATTAAAAAGTTACATATGGAACTAAAAAAAAAAAAAAAAAAAAAAAAAAATCAAAACAAAACAAAAAAACCCAAAACAAACCACAAAAAACACTACCACAGAAGCTACCATAATAAAAGGAATATAAAAGAGTAGTATCTTTGTTTTCGTTTCATTAAGTTCCTTGACAAGATCAGTGGTTTTTCTATAATAAACAACTTTTTTATTCTACTACTTTTTGAAAAAAAAACAAGCAACAAGTCCCTCTGTTGGGCACCAGAATACCTGATATAAAGATCGCTAGGAGGCATTCTAAGCCTTGTTCTCATTACTGGGACTGAAAAACATATCTGTTTATTAATAAAGTTGTCTCTGAAAAAGCAGGGGAAAAGTAAAGTAAGTAGCTATGCAAAATAAATGAATTCACAGTCTAGAAAATGGGGAAATTACCATATTTGTCCAAACATTTCCCAAAATGTGCTAACACAGAAGTAATTTCTTCTAAAGTGACACAAGGGGCAGAGGTTGAACTAAACCTCCTTATTTTCTAAAGTCCCCAGAAAATCAACTGTAGGGTTTATTTGTTCTCCAAGTCAGAAAAGGTCTGATCTCACGCAACTGAGCTAATTCTTTTCTCTTCTTCCCCACCAAACATTCCTTAACTGTTGGGGAACCAGCGTTAGCAAAATTTGCTTTCACATAGTCAGTTTTTGCTATTTTCAAGCAGATAGGTTCATTACAAAGTAGAACAACAAATGCTTCCAGGAGAGGAAGTGACAGTGGTTGGAAACAAAAACCAAATGCTACCAAGGACAAAAAAGGGTTTTCACTTCATCACCAGTGAAGTGAAATAGGGTTGAAGCAATCAGATCTAGACTTTATATTCATTAAGTTTCTGTACTTATGTACATATTCTGTACAGACGAAAACCACATTACAGCAGTATCACCAAAATTACACCAGTATCACCAAAGGCTGCCTTGTTGTGGTTTCACCAGTGGTCCCAAAGCTGAGAGATCTACATGGACTGGAAAGAGAAAGTAACTCTGACAGAGCCAATTTCATTGCTGGGTCAACGCAGATAGCCAAAGGACACAGGAAATTCCTCAGTGCAAAGCTATGTCAGGATACTGTGTTTCTCCTGCTTTTTATCTTTATTCTTTCTATCTTCAAGACATTAGCTTCCTTTTTTTGCTACACATTTCAGTCTTGTACAAAATCAATGCAAAATTACATCCCAATTTGTTTACATACAATTGAATTATCAATCAATAAAGTGAACTAGTATCCTAAAGAAAATTCTGCTTGCTTATTGTTTAGATCAATTATCCAATACCAGGCAAGTTACACATATCAACAACCTGCACGTTCCTATTTTAGCCTGCTCATTTACCTAGAAGGAATTATTTTTACTTCAATGCTGTGCTGTTTACCTCTTGAAATGATGGTTTCTAAGCCAGTCCCGTTGATGAAGGCACGTTTGATGGTCTGTGTTTTCACATCAGTCCAGTATAAACGTTCCTCAACAGCATCAAAATCTATGACTGTCACATCATCAATGTCAGGAACAGTGAAGGCTGTGATGAAGTTGAAATATGGGTTCTCTATGTCCACCCCTCTTATTTCTGAACGCCTTGCATAAAGAAGAAACTTCTTTCTTTCTGTTAGAAAAAGGGAAAATGTCATTCCTCATCCTCTTCACAACATCTCTAACACAAATCAAAGTCATTCATTTGAGAGCACTTTACAAATGTGTAGATGGCATTTATATATGTGATTAAACATCTCCAGAAAACTTGCAGCCTAATGATACTTGAGAAATAATGTTACAGAGCATAAGAAACACAGAAAAAGTATAAGAATTCTGTATATTGGACATGGTTACCACGTCTCTAAATCAATATGGTCTTCTGAGTGGGAAAGAAAAAAATGTTGAAAATGTTGTTTTAAACATTTCATCCTCTTTAGTCCACTCAAACAAATCCTGTTTCACCTGCACATCATAAGAGATACTAACATTTTGTATCTCAGGGTATCACTCACTGAAAAAGGGAAGTTTTACAAACAGCAAATGTGTGTGTGCGTGAAAAGCAAACAGCTGGAACAAAAAGGGCAAATGAGTTGTTTTAATTTACACCTCCACTAGTGAAAAGGATGATAAATTAAAGGCAAAGCAGAGCTCTTTTTTAAATCTGAAAACTCTGAATGGTTGGAGCAAGCACCTGCAAATGAACAGTAAAAGCATTTTTTTTCCCCTGCAATATCCTTGACATGCCAAAATATTATTTTCTTTTCTATTTCTTGAATGTTATTAATCAACAGTAAAAAGGATAGTTTAGTACAAGGTTTTATAGATAATACATGCAATTATTTGACATTTCAAGGGTTTTTAGAGCTTAAAAGTGTGTATTGCAGTTTTTTATAAAACTTCCCTGCAAGGATGCACTCCTAATATTTACTCTTTGTTTTTTAATCCTTGAAAATGAAACTAAGACAACGCCAGAGCAGGTAGAGATTTAAGGTATTAAGCATCTTTTTTGTTATTCAGCTTACCTGACTCAGAATGTTGGGAGGACGCACGTTTCAGTACAAAGCTTTCTGTTTTGCAGAGATAAATTTTATGAACACATCACACACAGCAGCAGAACAAAGGAACAGCTGTGGCAGCAAATATCAAAGCACCACAGACCTCAACTATTAGAATAAGTCATCGATTCTCAAAAAGCAGCTTCTCCTTTAAAACACACCATTAAAAAGCACTGTGCAGATTTTATTTTTAACATTAATTTGTCCATTGATTCTAAAATCAATGCAATTGCCAGGCTGTGGGAGGAAAACTTACCATAACATGTTTTTTTGTCTGAAGACAGTTTCATCAGGTGTGGACAGGCACAGGCAGCACTTCTGTTGTGATTGATCAGACACATGTGAGAGCAGGGACCCCTGCCCTCGTTAGCAGCACACGGGTTGGGAGCTAAAACAGAATCATTGAAACACACAACATGTAAAAACACTTGTTAAAAATCAGGGTTTGCCAAACTGCTGGGAGAAGGTAAAAATTCTGTCTGAAGACAAACCCAGTCTAACTTATTAACTGAGCTTGTGCTCTAATAATTTCTTATAGGCTAATATTCAACTCATAGGCTAATATTCAACTCTAGTCCAAGAATAAATAAATAAATAAATAAATAGATATATAAAATATATTTGTCCCATAGAAACACCTTTAGATATATCTATATATCTATACATATTTAATTTTTGCTTTTTAATACAGCCAAAGTTTATAACTATAATTTTAGGAAGCCACTGGATATAATCTTTCCATGGCAATATTAATTTTTCTTCTTTTTCATAAGATTTAAATCTTACACTCCTAATCAAGACACGTGGGTTTAAAAAATGTCAATATGATGTGGACCTGCAAAACAGATTTAATTGTGTGAAAGCAATAGTCAAAGCTTACATTATGAGATGAACTATGGTAAATTCAATTTTCCTCTCAATTTCATTTCCTTACTAGAATATTAGTTGGAAATCTAACAGAAAGAGAATCTGAAAGGGGAAAAAACCCTAAAAACCAACAAAAACATAGCAAAGTATTTCTGCTTTCTCAAAGAAAACCTCTCCTAGGTGTAGGTTTTCACAAGTTGCTTCCTATAGCTCACTGATTGAATAAGATGTGCTAAAATTGCTTTAAAGAGCAGGAAGCAAGCTGACCAGAAAGGAGCCCCTTGGTCTTACAAAACCTGGAAATGGTTCTTATCATGTTCATTCCTTATTATAAACCCCAAAGCTCCAGAGCACTGCTGAAGAGACATTTCAAGCATAAACAGAAAATAATGTTGATTCTTCCTTTTGTAAAAACAAACAAACAAACAAAAAAAAACAAATAAAAAACTTTTAAAATTAATAATGATGAAAAAGGGAAGTGGGACTGACTGACTTGAAGACAAACTTTTAATTTACAAAACCAATTAGTGTAGAATATATTCCTCTTACA
Source organism: Camarhynchus parvulus (assembly GCF_901933205.1). Classification (NCBI taxonomy): domain Eukaryota; kingdom Metazoa; phylum Chordata; class Aves; order Passeriformes; family Thraupidae; genus Camarhynchus; species Camarhynchus parvulus. The sequence continues at coordinate 32,976,220 of NC_044577.1, forward strand.
TTGTGCTAGACTGCAGTACAAGTAATTAGATAACCACAGCAATCTAATGTATGAATTCCCTTAAAAAATAAATTTAGCTCAAACTCAAGCACTAAAATTTGAAGACAAAGTTTGCTTCATTGAACCATTTTTTTTTCCACCAGTGCATGCTTCCTTAAATTTATCCAGCAGTTCCAGAAACCTTAAACTTCATCCTTGTCTAACCTGTACTGGGGGAAGAAAGAAGCTTTCAAAATCTTGGAAAAACACGTTAATTATAATTGTAGCCATCATTCTATTAAAACAAAACAAACCAAAAAAACCCAAACCAAACAAACAGAAAAACCCCAAAACACCAAAAAACACAAACCAGGCTTTTATTATTTTCTATAAAATCATCCTATTTGACCCTTTTAAGCACTGGAGGCCACTCAGCCTTTCCCAGCCCCTAAAAATGAGGAATGTTTATTTAACATCACTTTTATCAATAGGAACACAGAGGAAATCTTGCACTAAGGTCACAACTTCATGTGGAAGACAAAAAAAAGTGAAGTTGAAGAAAAGACACTGAAGTTTACATGGCTCAAGGACCCTTTCCAATTATTAATACACTATTAAGAAAGAGAAGTCATCTATCCCTAAGAAGGGTACATCAGGAACAAAACACAACTTAGAGTTTTGAAAATATTGTGAAGGAGATCACAGAATCATTTATGTTGCAAGGGATATCAGGACACCAGCTAGATACTCAACCTCCTCCAATTGTTTTGGCATTTTTTCCACAGGTGTTGCAAGACTGTAAAAAATCTGTTTTTTTTGCAGAGAAGCATTTCCTTTCCTTTATTTGCCAATACAGAGCTGTAATTTCTGTGGAATTCCAACCTCTCTGTATGCACACAACCATCTGTGACAAGGATTTACTTTGAGCCTAAGAATAATTAATCCCTGTATTGTCTTTCCATGCAAGTAGTGCTTTATGGAATGGAATTTAAAAAGAAGAACAGACAGAAGAAAAAAAATTAAAGGCGTGTTGGTTAATGATTATTTTAAAGAGAGTGTTGTAGTTCAAGTGTGCTCCAAGCATCCACCAAGGAGTCAGTGCAATTTGTGTCCTGCTCACATCACCACTCCCTCCATATTGCACAGAACACAAAATTGGTGGGAAAAGAAATGTTATAAAGCAGATGTGTTTGTTTCCACTTGAGTGCACAACTCTAGGAGCAAAGTACCATGATCTAAACATTACTTCTAGCAACACATATTTATAGGTTCCTTTCATATTCACATTGCTTTCATTGAATAACAGCTAAGCCTGCTCTTTATTTCCTAATAAAAACTAATTCTCCTGAGGGCACACTGTTATTGCTCTAACTCTCAAAAATTTGGCTTTTTTATTTTCTTGCGCTCATTCTAACACTTCCATTTCTATTGTCAATAACCTCATAAGCATTTGTTACTCACCTTTTCCATGTCGTTTATGACTTCACAGACTGCCACCATACAAAAGCCTGTCTATAAATGGTATTTCCAGCAGCATCAGCCAACCTGTCCCCAGAGCAAAACTAGACTGCCACCATACAAAAGCCTGTCTATAAATGGTATTTCCAGCAGCATCAGCCAACCTGTCCCCAGAGCAAAACCTGTCCCATACTCTTGATCAGCCTGTCAGGCTTCCTTGATGTGCTGTATATGATCTGTATACAGCATTCCAGCTGTGGGAGGGGTATGGATTTATACAGCATCACAGTTCACTACCTGTGCTGCTTTATTCCTTTCCTAATCACTTCCACCAATCTATTTTCCTTTTGATCACAGCAAGCCACAGATCTGGCATTTTCCCTGACTGGACAGCCTTTTTCATTATTTGATTGATTTCCAGTGCTGACTGCTTGTCAATCTGTTTGTGTCACAGGTGTACACATGTCAGTGCTGTCACATCGCTTCTTGACTGCTCTCTAAAACTTCATTTAAACAAAATGCTTATTTTTCTTGACCAGTAACCCTTAAAAACAACCCACTCAAGACATTCCATCACCGGCTGACAAATGAAAACGTACTCTGGCAAGCTCTCAATATGCATTTCCTATGGCCAACTCATCCCCTGCATTAACTTCATACTGAGCTTGTCCCTTCGTGGCACCAGATTTTAGTGAGACAAAGTTTGATCTTACACTTTAACAGTGCACAAAATGCTTGAATTCTGCCTAAACCTTCAAATATCTGCACTACAGCCACATCAAAAGGTGCTTTCAAATTGCTAGCAATTGATTCCCACTCATATTTAAACCCAGTTACAGATCAAATCCTCTGCTCCTGTCAATACCTCCAATAGAATTGCTTTTCCTAAGGCCAAAGTACTCAGCCAAGGTAAATCTTTATACTGCCTGATTATATCTGGTTAGTTTAACACCAATCTTTGAAATTTGCAGGTTAGGACTGATCAGATGTGGAAGTTCTAAAGTAAATATTTATTTCAGCTAATCACTCTGTTTCAGTTTCTAATCATTCATTTCAAATATTGGTAGAAAAATTTATGTATTCACCATGAAACTAAACAAACAGAAACACACCACAATTCTTGATAAAGCTTAGAAAATCATAAAAATATTATATATATATATAAAAATAAGTAAATATATATTTATAAGATAAGTAAAATAATTATATCAAAATATATATTTATAAGTAAAATTACATATATATATGTATATGTGTGTATATATTTTCCATTACTTATGTATACCAAATTTTCTGCATCTTTTGAAGTAAAAAGAACATATACAAGTTTGAGATAAGATCTCAAAGTAATACAATCTTTAGCTAAATTTCTGTAAGAGTTTATTATTTTAAACAGCTGGCAATCTGGGCCTCAATATGATATTGCAACAAAACAGTGCTATGAAGTTAAATGTTCTTCATTTTATTAATTACAAAAGAGCCCAGTGGCATCAATATACTACATTTCTTATTGTACTGATTTGTAAATAAAAATTTAATCTGCAGAAAGAAAAATAATGCCATAGCCATGTTTGCTTTTTAATTTTAATTCAAATTAGTACCTTGGAGAAATGAAAGAAACAAAGGGGGAAATGTGAGAAATTCACAGTGTTGTGTTTTCAAGCTGGGATCCTTCCTATGCTCTATATTTACCCCTCTTACCACCATCCTCAGCAGTGCACTGCTACAACTTCTTGTGAATAAAATAGACTTTGTTCTTTGCAGCAGGTGGATTTTTAAAAGACAATGATAGTTGAAAAAAATACTAATTTTCCTAGAAACCCTGTGTTTGCCATCTTACCAGCACTCCTGACACACAGCTTTGATTCTGGGAAGACAAGTGGGGCTCAGGCTCACTCACATTCCTGAGAATATTCTGCATTAGGGGAAAATCTTCCCCAATCCCTGTGGTTTGCTGAGAGCTGAACTTATCATCCCTACAAATATCTCACTTTAACTTTGCTACCTTGAATTAGCATCTGTCCTAGATTGACTTAAATAAAATGGCTTTAGGCTAGGAGAGTTTATTTAGCTCTGCTCTACTTCATTTCAATCAAAATAACTTCCTTGATATATCTATTAAAAGCTAATAAACTCTCACCCATGTAGATAACCCAGATGGAGATGAAAATGCAAAATGTTCATCCTGCAGTGGTCTACTCACACTGACAATCTGCAGCGTAAATCTACTCCTAATTTTATTTTAAGATTCTAACCTGCACACTGTCTTGTTCATTTATTGCAAAATAGCTACAAATTCAAAGGAAAATTTAACAAGTAATCAGGCAGTATCATCATTTCTTCAGCTCAAATAAAAAGGTACTGCAGTTTTGAAGAAAAAAAAAACTTGCTCCTGCTGGAAGACAGTAATTCAGAGCAAACCCAGAATGCCAAACATAAATCAGAATCCAGTGCTTTCTACATCATAAAATAAAAGCTGCAATTACACAACTTGACCCTTGAACTTCTTGATTTTGGCAAAAAACAACTGAAGACTTTTCTACAGCTTTCATTTGCCTGGGGGCCAAGATATCTGTGAGTGTGGAATACTGCCTGATGTCTCCCTAGGCTACACGATCCCTCTGAAGATGCTGTCTGGCCCCAGTCCAAACAGAAAGGAGTTGTTCTTTTTCTGAGAGCAAGAAAAGGCAAATAGCAACTCTCCTGCTGCTTTAGAAACATCAAATATGGAACACTGTTCCTCAAAGCCCAAAGTTATGAGTGATTCAATGAAAAGAAAAATTGCCGAATTAAAGAAATTAAAAGAAAATTGCCAAAAGCCCCCAAACAAACAAAAGCACCCAAAAACCTGAAACAAAAGAAAAAAAGAAAAAACAGACGAAACTTATTTGAAAGGTGTGTGCAGAGAGGCATATTTACTCCACTCCTATTTTAACTGCCTGAGCACACATATTATCTTCAGCAGAAGAGCAGAAGTCAGGCAGCTTTTAAGAACCCTGCCCCAAAAAGTAAATTCTGAAGAGAAATAAATGCCTCATTTCAGAAAGTGATGAAGTCCAAGAGACTTGACATCCACTGAAAGCATGCAACATTCATCTTCAATATACATTCATTATTATTTTAAAATAAAAGCATCAGAAAAATGAATCCTGACAATTTATGCCACATATTGAGGGGCCGCAGTTGTCACCACTCTTGGAAACACTACCCAACAATGAGTGGTATTCATTGCTTTTCCTTTATTCCATGTGAGAACATTCCTCAAATCTTTTGCCTTCTAGTGTGCAGCAGAATTTTACTTGCTGGTACTCATTTACATTAGAGCTTTAACCATAACTAATGCAGAACTGGGCTCCAATACATTTACACAGCCATCCAAAATTGTCAGGATTTGAAGTTTTCAAATCAAGATTGCTCACAACCTACTAACATAAAAGTCTAAGTTCGTTACTGAGAACTACAAACCCTGGGTGAGTAGAAAAACAAAATATCATTTCTCAGTGTTAAAAAATTAGAAAAACAACAAGTATTCATGAGATGAATTCTAAAATAGTATTGTATTAAGATTAACTTCTTGCCAGGAAAGTTGAAATTTATCCAGAGAATTTGAAAGATTCTGTAACTAATTGGCGATCATCCTCCAATGGTATTTTTCACTTTCCAATATTTCTCTATAAAATATTCACTGCCTTTTGTTATATCTCACAACAAAAATTCATACTAGTTTTTTTTCAGCATTCCCATTTTCATGGTACACCCTAACAGATATATATTTATATTTGTAGCCAATAAAAACTTCTGCCACATGGATTGTGTGGTTTTGACCTCATCTAGGGCTGAATACAACAGTTCAAGACAAAATAATACACAGACATTTATATATAAAAAGAATACTTATTTCCCCCCTCAGAGGAGGAATAATTAATTATTCTGCTAATAATCCAGATATTTATATATAAAAAGAATACCTATTTCCCCCCTCAGCAATAAATTATTCTATAAATATTCACCTTGTGGCTGGCGGCTTGGGTGATAAATCTGGAGGTCAAATGGCTGAGCACTTGTTTTTTGTATTACACTGACATTTTGGCCAGTCCATTTATTGGCTTTGGCGAGGGTATTGGTCCTCCAATCTGTCCAATAAACTTCACTCCCATACAAAGAAACAGCAAAAGGGTGAGAAAGATATTCGTGACCCCGAATAATCTCTATCATGCTGGTTCCATCATACAATGCAGAATAAATGGCATCCGATCTACAAGACAACCCCAAATTTAAGATTATGTAAAAATAAAATAAAAATCACATGACCATTATGACATTGGGCAAAATGTGTAAAAAACTTACTTTGTAAGAGTGGTAAAACCAAAGATTTTTTGCAGTGCAATCATTAACTTTATAGATTATAAAGTTCACATTATTAATTTAACTAGACATATGAAATACTTGTTTTTATTCTGCTTTAATTTGCCTCAATGCTGTGAGAAATACAACAGAAAATTCGGTTTTCTTTCAGATGAACATTAAAAAATAATGAACTAACCTGGGCCTTGCATGGATAAGTGTCAAGGAGGATACATGGAAAAGCACAGAGAGCCAGGACTATGGGTGATCCCACAGCTGGCAGGGAAATTAAATCAATGTACATTTTGTACATGTGCCTGCCCAGAGCTCCTCTTGTCCATATTGTCCATAACTACATTCCACTTTCCATTCAATGAGGATTTCTCAGTGACAATAAGGATGCTGTGAGCACTTTACCTGGCATCTGTCCACACTATTCTTTTTTCAAAGTGATCCACAGTGAGGCCGTTGGGCCAGGCTCCAGTGTCCATGTCCTTGTAAATGATTTTCCTCTCTGCTCCACTCATAGAAGCAGATTCAATGCGAGGGAAATTTGCATCCCAGTCTGTCCAAAACAGAATTCTGGTGAGAGGAAAAGGGAAAGAAAGGGGGATAGAAGAAAATATTAAAGCATGAAGAAAAAATCTGAAATGGTTTATGAGACAACAGTTGAAAAAAGGTTTGAACCATTTACATACTTTAAATGAAGGGATTAAACATAGGATCAATTTGGGTCTCCAAATAAATTCTTTAGGGCAACATGGAGGTAATATTTCATTACTAGTTAGAGCCATCATAAAAATAAAGAACTTAAAAAAAAAACAAAGGAGTTTAATAGCATTCACTTTTCCATGTCCATTTACACAGCAGCAGCTTGCCTTGTCTTCCCCCTATAATTAGAAACCCAGCTCATTAAAAGAAATTATAATGAGAGCCTTTGAAAGCAATCCATGGATAAGAAGGATGGGGAGGGGAGAATGGGAAGAAAGGTGATTTGAGGTAGCAGGGATCAAGGAACAGGCTAAACAAGAGATTTTCAGCTGCTCTTAAGAGTGTTTTAATGAAGACCCCTGGATTTTGTTATGTCACTAATGAATTTTATACAGATTAGACTTGCTAAGAAAACTTCAAAGATGGGTTTTATTGTTGTCTCTCTCAGTTTTGTACCATCTCTAATGCTTTTCTAATAAGGAGAACTTTCATTGTTATAACCAAAGAAGTGGTCTTGTTAATTAACAGAAGCAGCGTCATCAAGAAGACAGAAATAAACTCTAACTGTTCTTAGATTACTGAATTTTCAACAACACACAGACTTGTTAAAGGAAAATTATATTTTTGATACGAAAACTTGTGGTTAGTTGTAAAGAGTTAATTGCAAAGAGCCAGACAGGAACAAAACTTCTGGCAAGTTTTTGCATTTCCACTAAAAGACCTTCAGCCTTAGCAGCCAGGGAGGTTCACAGGGGATGTTTTTATCTACAGATGTTTATTTTGCACACACCTGTATGGGTGCAGACTGAGAACACCTGCTCAGCCCCACTGCAGGCTGGAGTGCAGCTCTGCCTCCACTGGGACACAGGATTTGTGCACTCCTAATACAACCCTTCTCCTTGAATCACCACTGTATATTCATATTTATTTGTGAAAGGATGAGGAGCTATTCCTGGCTATGTTTAAAGATATTTTTCTTTCCTGACTTCTAACATAATGTAGCATCAATTGCTTCTGGCTCTTCAAAAGGCAGATTAAGCCTTCAGTTTCAAGAAGAGTGGTGATTTGACTTTTTTTTCCCTCCCAACCATTTAATTTCAGCAACTTCTCTGCCAATTTTTCTGCCAACAGGATGCCTCTTTTTAAAGATCTTTATAGATAAGCAATGCACTCTGTAAATAAGCTTTCTAACAGCTCAGCTGAGAGGGCAAAAGCCTTAATCATTAAGGCATGGACATCCTAATTCACAATTTAGATCCCAGAACTTGGGACCTTTATCAATCTTTATTTTTTTATTCACAGCTTTGCTTCTGAGAGAAATATTCAGTGAAGACACATGACAGACCACAGCAATTTCCTAAACAAAATTAAATATCATGACTTTGAAAACAGGTCAGGTGTGTTATTTTTGGCCATCTTTAATTTATGGTTGGTGTCTTGTCAATTTTGTTGTGTTTTTCTGAATGTTTTTGTTTGTTTGGGGTTTTTCCCCCCTCTCTGAAAGAGCAATAATTCTGGGAAGAGGATGGAACTATTGAATATATATAATATTCTGATTTATAGCATATCCCTAATGAATAGGTAGAAAAAAAATGACAGGAGCTGGCAAGTATTTTCTCCACTTTAGAGATTAAAACCAAACACAAAAGGTGGCATTCATCTCAGCCACAAGGCTTCCAGTAACATCTAAGCTATATTTTTATAGTCCCACCAAAAAAAAAAACCAACAAAAAAAACAACCAAAAAACCAAACAACAAAACCCAAGACAAACACAACAAAAAAATCTCACAAAATAAAAAAAAATTGGTCTTTAAGTGAGAAGAATCACCTAAATCTCTCCATTAACCACACATATGTTAGACCAAACATTCCAGTTATCATCCACATTGAAAAAAAGGAAAGGAAACAACAACATGACAAGATAAGCATTCGCTAACAAAAAGATCCCTGTATCTCCTGATTTACCATTTTTTAATCCTTTTCACTGGGAAAAAACACATTAATAATGGATTCTTTATCATTCAAAATAGACTTTTAAGAACTATCAAAGATAAGTTAAAAACTATAACGCACAGCAAAAAAGGAAATGAAACAAATATCACATTTAAGCATCTTTAAAATACCTTGCAGCAAGGAAAAATAATGTTTTTATAGTTTATAATTACCCATATCTGGGATCCAAAGCAATAGCCCTTGGGTGCTCCATAGCTCCAGCAATTAACGTTGTCCTCAAAGTGCCATCGAGTTTTGCCACTTCAATTTGGTCCAAATTGCTGTCTATCCAGTAAATGTTTCCTGCTATCCAATCCACAGTCAGACCTTCAGGAGTGGCCAGGCCATGCTGCACTACAACCTCAATGGCACTGACACCTTAAAGAAAAAGTTAAAAATAAGAAAGAAGAAAAAAAAAACAAAAAAAGAAAGAGGAAAAGAGATTCTTAAAGAACTGATGTAGAGTGTGGTAGAATGAACATGGACATACAAGCTCATCAGATGTTCTTGGAGTAATTTCTGGATTATTTGGGGTTTGCCTTTTAGATGAAAGTACTAGAACATACACTTCAACAAAGAACATTTTGTGGAAACTCTTTTGTATATATTATGAGATTATATTGAGTTATAGGCCATCAGTATGTCACCAGAACAAAGAAAAGGTCTTTCTGGATGCTATAAAATTTTAAAGCAGAATCTTTCACCTCGTGAGAGAAGCTAATTTATCAGACATCTGATAAATTCTTATACTTTTTTAATAAGGTGAAGATAAACTGCAAAAAAAAAAAGAAATAAATCAATATTGCACTCATCGGGCCAGGAAGAAACACCGGTTCTCTGCATTTGCCATTTTCTTCCCCCTAAAGCATACTGCAAAAGGAAACTTTGATAACAAAAGTCTTTTTCTGCCTGGAAATGATGTACAACCGTGATATAGCCCTTGTGAAAGGCAAAATGCCATCATAAATTCTGTTTCTGAGAATGGCAGCTCAGTTACGACTGACCAGGTCTCACACCCTGTAACTGCAGGTGTTCTAACTGTTAAGGAAATAAAGATTCAATCCATACCTCCAGTATCAGAGAGTTTCCCTCTGTAAATTTTATCCTCCACCACATCTGTCCAGTACAGTAAACTCTGACTGAAGTGAAAATCCAGGGCTATTGTGTTTCTTAAACCAGGAACTAAGAGGCTGTAGTCACGCTTGTGAAGATCAATTTTTCTGATCTCATGTCGAATAGAAAAAATTATGAAAGCCTCAAATGGATCTGGAAGATGAAGATTAAACATTTCAAAGGGATAATAAAAAAAGATATTGCTACAAATTGATAGAAATGACAAGTGGAAGGTGAAAAACAGAATACTTTATCAGGAGAAAGAGATGATTAAAACAATTCATCTTTTGATAAGGAGTCTTTCAATTACTTTTTCAGTCCAACAGACTTCTTAATTCTCCCTTCTAGCATTATCTTTGATTCCAACTAGAGATATTAGACATTAAATCTGGGAATATCAGACTCAACTGTTGAACTGTATTTTGTAGCTCTAGCATTATGAGCCCATAATTAGAGCTTTAAAAAGTCACATTATCAAATTTAAAATCCGCTTCTCAAAAGGTTCAGAAAAATGAAACCATTAAAACATACATTGTTTCAAAAGCCAATCAGCTGAAACAATTTACTAATACATAAAGTACCTGTTGAATATACAGTGTACCTTGTGTTTTCAATTGAAGTGCATAAAAAACCCCTCATGCCAAACTAACAAGCAAGAAAATGAACATTTGATGTCCTCACAAATCCAGCTACCAATGACTTTCTCCTTCCATTGTTAATGAATTAATGCTACATGATTTGTGCCAGTGAGTTTGACTTTCTCCTTCCATTGTTAATGAATTAATGCTGCATGATTTGTGCCAAAGTGATAGCAAACAGTTGATATCAAAGAGCATAAAAATATCTGTAAACATGATCAGCACTGGTCAACCATACTATGAAATTGATTTTTTAATTACAGTTCTAACATTCATTAGGAAAGGTTTTTCAAGCAAGTAGCTGTGTTAATAAAACAAACAAGGAAGACAAAAATTTGGATTCTATAAACTGTTGAATCAACTCAGTATATCCACTTTGATAAAGATATTTTTTCCAAGCCAGCCTTTTCTGTGGGGAAATAGTTGCTCCCTCCAAAACACTCTGAGTTCCCTCTCCTTGAGTGAAACAAAATAATACCGGGAGGCTTGCTTTCCATACAATTAAACTTCTTTATGTAGAAGATTATTGGCAGTTTATGGCAGCAGGCAATACTCCTGCTTCTCAAGGCTCCTGAGAGCTCTGCAAATATCCAGTTTATCCCTTCTCACTCACTTGAGCACTTCACTGCTCACTTCCTCCTGCAGCTCCTCTTCTCCTGATGCCCACTGCACACACACATTAAATTATCTGTGATGTTTTAGGCTAATCAAGCAGCTCAGCAGAGCTGTGTTTCTGCTCTTGGAGCACTCGTTCACAATCTGCCTTGAACTTTCCCAATGACCCTCCCATCTGTTAAAGCAATGAATGACTTTCTGTAAAAGCAAATTATTCAAAGCTCTGCAGTGGTTAAATAATTTAGTGCAGAACAGGATCACTGACATTAGGAACTGTTTCACAAGCACCAGCTATCTGAACCTGAGACACACTTTAATTGCACTTCCCAAATTCTGATAAATTGGCAGCTGTTATGCAGGAGGCTACTGATCTATGGGGTTTTTTGGCAATTCCAACTCATAAGAACACAAGTCACAATCCTCACTAGCAGCTTTTTTGTAATTCTCAGCAATTAACAACACAATGGGAGAAAAAGAAACCAAATAAATCTGTGCTATATTAGACTTTTTTTTTCATTCAAAGTAGAGGAAATACAGTTTAAGATAAATAACCTACAGCGCAAATTATGAGAAGGATTAAAGTTCAATGGGATCTTGACAGGATTTACAATTGAAATAAACACAACAAAACCCTAAGCTTGGCTGACAACTGCCTGCAACACTGCACCCTCCTCTGAGCACAGCTCTTGAAGAGGAGTGTGAATCAGTGTAGAAATACAAGTGGAAATGAGCAGCTGTTCCAAGAGGTCCAGAATTCATGGCCTGCAAGGGAAGAATGAACAATCTGGAACTGCTTAGTCTAAAAAAATGGAATAAGATGATGAGCGGAAGCACGTAAAATTCCCTTAAGACATAAAAGGCTTATGAATTGAGAACAGGAAAAATCCTGTTTTCTGTATAAATAACAAGTAGGGCAAGGATTAAAGGCTTAAACTGGACCACGAAGACTCAGAAAGACCAGAAAAACAAAAAGTCTTGAGGAGAGTGAGTCAACAAAACATTTCACCCCTGGGACACTTGGGAGTTTAGCACTGAAGGTGTCCTGAAGGTCTTGGAAAGCAGATAAACAGCAGCAGCATTAGCTGGGCTTTGATCTTCCTTCCAACCTGATCATTCAATGGCTCTATAAAATCAGCTACATTACAGGGAATTGGAATTTTCAAGCTCAGTCAAATAAATTAAAAAAAAAATATGCTTCCATTACCCAATAAACTCAAAATTTAATGTTATTTTCCTGATTAGTCTTCCAGAAATTGAGAGCAAATACATTTTATTCTGCAAATTGATTAAAAGAATTTCTGTGAAGTCTCAAATCGATACAATGGTCATTGATCCCATTCTTTAAAACTTTCAGGAAAATTAAGTGTTATCAATTTGTTGAGAAAAATAATACATTTCTGCACACTGTGATTTCATAAATGCCTCAATTTTTTTTACCACAAAGGTTAGGATATAAATTATATGATGCAAAAAAAGTATAAGCTACATGAAAAGCTGTAAAAAAATCTCTGCTAGAAGAAAACTGCCCACAAATGCCATCAAAAAAAGACTCTATAAAGAATAATGCCTCACATTTTTCAGTGGCTTAAATTTAAAACTCTGTCCTAGGAAAAATTAGATTAAACCTAGTTGTTTGATTGAAGCCCACTGTAACAACAACAGCACAGCAAGTAATCTACACTGTGCTTTTATGAAAATTACCTCAAGGAAAAACAATAACTTGATAAAGATTATGAAAAGAAACCTTAATTAAAAGCTTGACTAAGCTCAGAGAGGATTGGACTATTCCCCTCTATATTTTAGTATTAAAAGGTATCTGGGAATTATAACAAAATTGAGTTTCAAACCAGCTAAGACAGATCAAACAGACAGACACAATCCTCTATGAAAATAGATATATATATATGTATATATGTATATATAAATATAAAAATAGATAAAAAATAAACAAATAAATATGAAGTGATATAACAGTTTCCACTTCTTAGGAAAGGCTGACAATCAATTTTAAACTAAATGTTTCTGAGCTCATCTAACATTTATTATATCAAAGTCTGAAAGGTTGAATGTAACCATGAAATTTAAATATCTTTTAAGATCAGTTGTTTTCTTTTCTGAATGCTTATTATCATTTAAAGAAGGAAGTTCAATATATCAGCACAACCTATTTTGAAATGTGTTTTAAGAGAAACCAGGACCACAAGTATGAAAACATATAATTTGTATTGACTTTCCATCTGAATAATGGAGCTCTGTAACACACTCTTAGTTCAATCAATACAAATTTAAATCTAAAGGAAACATTTAAAGTTTGGGATGTCAGTAATGAGACAATGCCAGAACAGCAACAAGCAAAGGAGATGAAAACAAGAGGCATGGAAAATGCAGAAACTCTGGAGGACAAAAAAGACAACATTTAAAACCCTCAAGAAATGAAGGCAACAGAAGCAGAAATGAGATACAACAGAGGAGACTAAGAAAGGCTTGGAAAAGAAACTGGAAAGAGAAGAACTGTTCAATTCAAGCATTTTAGTTCTATATACTTATTATTCTGTAACTCATTATATTTCTCTGGCAATTCATTAGATTCCTCTGACAAGCACACTTTCTGATACTGAAATGCAATCAGGAAAAAAAGTTAGAATCACATAATTCTTGCATTTTCAGCATTCATATTCCCCTTCTAATGGGCTCACAAATAAATGTTTTTACCATATTCTGAAAACGTGTTGCATAATAACTTCACATGTTCTTCACTGTATACTTGTGAAATGTTTCTTATACAGAGGAAAATGCTATTTCAGATAAAGAAAAAAAAAGTAAAGGGCAATGTTCTCATTTTCTTCAGAGTAATTTATTTTTTCTTCTGGAAAACAGATTACAAGTTACTGTTCTAATAGAATACACACCTGGTTCAAGGCATCTTAAATCACCATGGCTATTCTAAGAATTACTTTATAACAACTGAAATTGTTGAAATAGTAGTTTGGCATTTGGGGGACAGCTTGTCTTCATAAGGTCACTTTGAACTTTATTTCTAATAGTATAATATAAAAGTTTTTTCTTCAGTCTAAGTTCGTGCAGGATCTCATGCTCAGAGACTCAGATGATGGGGACATTTTGAGTCTCACAGGTTCACAAAAGAAACCAAAATTGTTCTCACTTTCCTAAAATGCCCTTCACACAGTCAGCAACTGAAGTGTCACAGGATGTGTCCTCCAGAGAACTTCCCATGACTTTTGAATTAAATAAACTGAAAAGGGCCAAGATGATTTGTGCCTCTAATAGCACATGCCATATTTAATATGGAATAATTTTGTCACAGCTTTGATGGCATTACGGTAGCATCATTACAGTTTGTAAAGAAAAGGATCATTTTTCTTTATATCAGCTGACACCACAGGTCTCAGATCATATATTTAGTATTACATTTTTTGAAAAAAAATCTGGAGAAATCAATTTGTAACTTCAGATTCTCACCAACACCAGTAAACATTAAGCAGAAATATCTCATGGGCTTAAGAAATCCAAGAAACTGTAGTCTTACTTTTCTTATTTTATACCACAAGTGAGTATACTTCACTTTTTTCCCCATTTAGTTTCCAAATACTGGTCATTTCTACCTGATTTAAAGTTTGTTTCAAGCTTTCCTCATATGAGTTACTAACACTGTCTTAAATTCCTTTAATCCTCTCCTTTCCCTAACCCAATAAGAAAGAACTTTTTTTTCAGTTACTGGAAGTGTCCACAATACAGAAAATCAGATTAATCTAAAATCATTGGGAACCAGACCAAAGCACTGAACTTTGGCAGCAATCACTGCAGAGTAAGAATAAATAAAGCACATCCTAATCATATTTACTGAATTGTGAAATATCCAAATAAGCAAAAGAGAATGCGGAAGATATTTCTGTTCAGAGTTGCTAAAACTCTATGAAAGAATAGAGATAATATAGAATAAAATTATCAAAGAATCCTGAACCAAAGAAAACTGAGTTATGAAAATCTAGAAAGCAAACTCAATATTATTTTTAAGTCTCTAGCAGGGAGGTAAAGGTGTGATAACAGTTTATATTGCACATGCATGTTTCTCATTTACACACAACACTGCACCTGAAAAACACACTCCAAACATGGTTTCCAAATGATGCCTCAGTACTTATTAACAGTGAACAATGAGAGGAATACATTCCCCTCTCCTGTTTTGGCTCATGTTGGTTTTCACCTCAATTAGTGAGCTGAGCAGGTTCTTACTGCTGTCAAAAAACAAGCGCCAGAATGCCTTAGGGGAAAAAAAACCATCTTAAATATTGAATGCTAACAGGCAGCATATAATTGCACATTCAAAATTAACCTTCTGAACCCTCAAACAATACTGATCAATATCATGATTGATCCATTCCTTAAAAATACATGTTAAATGCCCCATATAGAATGTAAAACTGTGTATATACATATATGCCCATGCATATTAACTCTGCATGAAAAACTGTATAAAACTCCAAACAGGTTCAGAATTGCACAGTATTAACATTCTAAAAAACCTCTGGTTTTAGCATTCTTAGGTTAGCAACAGCCTAATATTTCGATACCCCTTTGTACATCAAGCATAAGGACAGTTTTAATGAGTTCTTAGATTGTAATCAAGACCACATTTGGGCAATCCCAGCCCGTATTTCATATTAAAAAAACCAAACAAACAAACAAAAAAACCCCCACCCAAACAAAAAAACAAAGTGAAAGAAGCTCTCAGTGAATTGCCATCACAGCTATTAACATCCTGAATATTGAGCATGCACCAAATTTCAACTTACCAGTACTCACACAACTCTCTCCATCCTTACTGAGCTTCCAGCCTTCATAACATGAGCACTTGACAGTATTTTTATGCTGTTCACAAACTTGGCTGCACTTGAGGTGCTTGGCGCAGAAATCCATAATCTCACAAGTTTTGTTGTCTGCAGTAAGATTGAATCCTGCAGGGCAGGAACACACAATTCTTCCTCCAGGAACCACAGAACACTGATGGCTACATCCACCATTGTTAAGTGAACATTCATCTGAAATAACATGGAAAAACAATAATTAAGGGTTGCAAAAGCTGCCAGTTAGGTTGTATACAGCAAAGTCAACTAAAACACCTACAAAGCCTTCAAGATGGGCAAATAAAAATTTATATTTCTAAAACAGATTTCTGTACTTGTTTTTAAAATTATCTGATGTGCAACCATTCATCTGATAGCTTTTCTGAACCCTTCATGGTTTTAGCTCCATGTCCAAGTGGTGATCCTCAGGACTCAGTGCTGGGATTGACACTGTTCATCACCTTTATCAGTGGGTTTGAGGGCACCCTCAGCAAGTTTCTGATCTGACAGAGTTGTGTGAGTGATGCGGCAGGGAAAAGATGGACCAGAAGGACCTTGCCAGGCTTGAAAGGTGGGGGCTGTGCCACCTGAATGCTGAAGTTCAACAAGGCCAAATACCAGGACCTGCACTGAGTCAGGGCAATCACAAGCACAAACACAGGCTGGGAAAACAATGGATTGAGAGCAGCCCTGAGTGGGAAGAAGTGGTGGTGTTAGTGGATAAGCAGAACAACATGACGTGGAAATGTGAGCTTGCAGCCCAGAAAGCCAAATGTGTCTTGGACTGCATCAAATAAAGCTGTACCTCAAAAGGAGGAGATTCTTCCCCTCTGTTCTTGTGAGAGCCCACCTGAAGGACTGAACTCAGCTCTGGGGCCCCAAGATGAGGAGGATGAGGGCATTCTGGAGCAAGTGCAGGGAAAGCCACGAAAATGCTCTGAGGGCTGGAGCAGTTCTGCTCTGTAAACAGGCTGAGAGCTGGAAGGGCTCAGCCTGGAGAAGAAAAGGCTCCAGGGAGACCTCAGAGTCTTCCAGGGCCTAAAGGGGCTCCAAGAGAGCTGGAGAGGGACTTGGGACAAGGGCCTGCAGTGACAGGAGAAGGAGGAGTGGCTTCAAATTGACAGAGGACAAGTTAGATTTGATATTGGGAAGAAATTTTTGAGAGTGCTGAGGCCCTGGCCTCAGAGAAGCTGTGGCTGCCCCTGGATCCCTGGAAGTGTCCAAGGCCAGGTTGGAAGGGGCTTGGAGTAACCTGGTCTAACAGAAGTATCCCTCCTAAGCAGGAGGCCAGAACAAACTGACATTTAAGGTGCCTTCCAAACCATTCTATGGTAGGAACTCAAGCTTCTGTAGTTGGAGAGAACTGCAGATGAGCTGAAGTCCTTTCCTACACATCAATGACCTTTAATTGTTTACCTCTAGGAATGTTTTAAGGGGCTTGAAAATGAAAGACTTGTCTCCTTTGCCTTATTTGAAGAAAGCTAAAACTTCAAGCATAAACTCAGTATGACTTTAACTAAACTAAAATCCTCACACAGGCTCCAGTGCTAAAATTTCAGTAGGAGAGCCTTTTCCTCAACAGGAACCATCACAACAGGCAGTGTCATGAGCAATCAGAAAAAGGTGTCTAAAAAGTACCACAAAGATCGCCTTCATCAGATCCATCAGGACAATCTCTTCTCCCATTGCAGAGCTTCTCAGGCTGTAGGCAGATGGAGGTATCATTAGCACAAGGGTATTTTGGTGGTCCACACAAATAGCCCTCGCAATTATCCTCATCAGACTGATCCTCACAATCAATATCGCCATCACATAGCCACGCTTTGCTAATGCATCTCCCTTGGGGAAAAGAGACAATAAACACAGGAAATCAGACTGGAGGCAAACTTTAGGAGGAAAAAAAAACCTTCAAAACAATGCACAGATTTCTCTTTTTTTATTATTACTATTCTTTTCTATTAATACTTTTTTCCTCTTTGACGAGCAGAAAGAAACCAACTTGCACTTATACTCTGGAGCATCATTCACAGCACTTTTGACAATCTAATTTTCCAAGCAACACCAGCCCTACTTATTCGTGTGCTGCACAAAAGTGTATACAGGTAGGACACAACCTCAAAATCTGTTAAATGCATGAGATGACGCTAAAATTTTCTAATTATTTTTAATTTTGGTTTTTCTTCATCTCTCTTATCTTCTTCTGCAACAGCCCTCCATGGAAGCAATGTTTCAATACATGACTTTTAATTAGCATGGGTTTGCAAAGCAAAATCTTTCTAGTAGTAGACACAACCCATTCCCCAGTGATGTCAGATAAATTATCAGCTTTTAGGCAAAGTAACTACAGCAGACAAAATTTCTTAAATTGCTCCAGTTTTGTCGAATCAGTGTTCAGACCATGTCTCAAAAGGGAGAAAAGGAATTTGTGATGACCATCAATGTTTAGAGAGGCAAGGAAGCCTCTTGATTAGAAAAAGGGTTTTAATCTTTAAAATCATGGAGGTATTAAATTAGACTCAACAAAAGGAGGGATTTAAATGAAAAAAGCCAAGACTGTGAATGCTGACACTTACAGGTGGATGTGTGTGCTCCTGTCCCAACATATTTTTCTACTTGCTACCTACAGCCAGGAGGGTTTAGCTGTAAATTTTGATAACACCGAGCCTGAACAGAAATGTCATGTACTTTATTTCCCAATTAATACCGAGAAAAAACAGACAGAACCACAGCTAATGAAGCTGATCTAGATTTTTTTTCCCCATGAATTAGTCATGCCGAGAAAAATTCAATTAGAATGGGAAGGAAGGCCCTGGGAATGTTGAGTTCCATTGACAGCAATTCTGGTGGATGCTCAGGCACTGACTGGGAAAGCCTGAGACTCCTAAGTTCAAACCTGCTCAGCATGAACTGACACAACTTTCTGCCCACCCTTCCCAGCTTATACAAAATCAGATTTCAGTTTTCTTAAAAGGACACATTTGTTGAAAACTGGTTTAATGCACTTGGTTTGATATTTCAGTCTTCTTTTGATGTAAAAATAGTTAATGTCCTCACAGAAAGTCAAGGGCATAAAAGACAGTGAAACAAGAACACTGAAAAAAACCCATAATTCTGAAGCACTCATGAGGAAAATGTGAGACTGTTCTCACTTTTGGCGAAGAAAAGCAAGTGAAACTTCAGGATCATACTATATTGAATGTGAGGTTTAAACAACAGAACATCATTTTGCCAGTGCAAAATTAGCTTGAAAACAAACAGGGAATGATGGCAATTAGAATTAAAATCTTCCACCATTTTCTTCAGTGGCCAAAGTCCCAAATATCCCATACTGAAAACACAAAACTGCACAGACACGAGGAAACAAAACTGCATGCATGATATGTATGCAGCTTATCATTGCATGCAATCACAAGTGTTTCAAAAAACTGTCCCTATTCTTTATTATCCTGAATGATCATTGATTTTATATATTACTGTAACACAGCAGTAGAATGCAAGCTAATGGAAAATACCAACATGAACCAAACCAACCATAACCCAAAGTAAATTGAAGTTGCTTCCAGTAGTGCTCCTAATCTGTTATTTTAATCTTTAATGCATTCAAATGTTTACAGAGAAAATCAGTTTCCCTGCTTTTCTTGTACCTTAGTGAAGATATGTTTTATAATGAAAGATTCATCTTTCACTGTGATAGATATGACATGTTCTTAAGTAGAATATACTTTTGAGGAATTAATCTTTGCCAAGATTCTGAAGAGATGGACTTAATGAAATATTATGACTGTCTTGAAATCATGACTTAAAATTCACTGAAGTATTTTTCCTTTATTGCCCCTTAGTGAAACTCACACTTCTGGTTTCCAGGAACCTCTTGAGTAAATTCCATCATAAATTAATTGCCTCAATAGCTGTATCTACCCTTTTCCAAAGCTCTTTTGTGTAACACAGTGAATCAGGAGGCCTGAGAGCAGCTATGTGGGAAAGACTGATCCAAATGCTTCTCCAATGCTTTTTATTTCCTGCAAATATTATCAACAGAATTAACTATTTATACACCAATTCAGTCTTCCTCAGGATACTGAACCCAGGAGGTTTTTTGACTGAATGAGTCTTCAACCATAGGAAAACTACTTTGGTGGAGCATTTATTGCACTGTTTCCTCTTACAGGTAATTCTTACTGCCTAAAGCTGTAATGTAACACCTTCCTAAACTAGAGCATGCACTCAATCTCCATCCCATCAACATTACAGAATATTCCAATCTGACACATTTAACACAATGTTGTGATGGTCAGTGATCTCACTTGTCCTGTAGAACACACAAGGGACTTAGACTGAATGACATTGTTTCAAAAATGTGGTCATTCCTCAATTTAAAGATTTTAGTACAAAGCAGATGTTTACAAATAACTCCTGGATGACACAGGAATTAAAAAAGAAGCCAAAAGAACAGGCCTAAAGAAGAAGAAGAGAGCTGATACCACAGAAAACAATGTGACCATGAGCTAAGGATAAAAATACCATCGATTTCTTCATCACATTTCTGGAAAACCTTTCCTTCCCAGCCTCCCTCAGCTCCAGGTTCTTTGGTCACAAATCTAATCTGGACTCTGACAATCCCCATCCAGACAGCACCAGGGCTGCTTTTGTTATAATCTTCCAGCATCACTGTGATCTGCACCCATTGATTTGATTTCCTCTATGTACGTTCCTTATTTTCCACTCCAAAACAACACTACTTCTTTCCTCAAAATGCTTTTTCCCCTCTAATATATTATTGCATGTAAGGGTAAACTAAAAAAAAAAAAAAAAAAAAAAAGGGAAAGTATAGAAAAATAGTCCACAGAGTAGCATCAAAAATGGTGGGATACCATCAACTGCTGCTTGAAAAAATAAAAAGAACAGTGAGTATGACAAATAAGCATTACAGCTCAGATGTACTGCTTACTAAACTGAAGTATTCATGGCTCTTTTGCATTTGTCTTCACAGAAGTACTTTATTATGATCATAAGAGTAATTAGATGACATTTTAAGTGAGATTGCACAGATTCTGCTCTTGGTGCAGCACTACTAACTGATAAGTAGGGAGATGGAATAAAAAGGATAAATTTATGTAGTACATAAAATTGAGCTGAAGTACATGCCTGTAATAATTTTTGGAGGAGAGAATCAGAATTTAAAACAGAAAGTTGGACCTTTGTACCATTTAAATTAATCTAGTCTAATTTAAAAGAAGCCTAATCTAATTTTAAACCAGAAAATAATTGGCTAGGAGCAGCTCAAGAGTAGTCAATCTCAATCAGGTAATGACTGCTTCTCACTGCTGTGCAACCTCTAGTGGATTTTTCATCACACATCACTACAAACAAACATGGGCTGGTTTTGAAAAAAAAAAATTAGAAAAGCAATTCTGAAATCTGGTAGCTCAAGTACCCTGCAGCATTTTGGCTGACTTTGGACACAGCAGCTCAAGGACTGCCCAGGCTGGATGGTTCCAGCAAGACGAACCAAAATAATAAAGGCGTAAAAACACAAAACAGAAATGGAAGATATGCAAGGGGAGAAGCAAAGAATTTGTTTATTCAACAAATAATGCTTTTAGGGACCCATAAGTCATTTAATATCCAAATGAGTCAGATGACTTGTTAGGAATAAAATGTTCAACTACCAAAGGCAAATGACAAAAGCCATCTCTGTAAGTTTTAGGATACACTCTGCCATAGATCCTTAACTGAGTACTGGAAAAGGAGCTGGGTACGATGGGCTCTTGAGATCACCTCCCCTGTAAGCAGAAAAATCCCTTTTGGCTGAATGCTGACAAATCCTGGTTTTGTAGCTCAGCACTCATCCCTGTGCCATTGCGACACACCAGCCAAAGCCACAAAAGCCACAGTAAGGAAAAACCCTGCAGCTACTAATTACAGGCATAAAATGGAAAGAAATAAGCAAAACATGGGCAGTGCCATGTCACTGTCACTGTTCTCACCAGCTGCCCCTTCCCTCCTGAAGTACTGGCTGTTTCAGCTGCCTGCACACACACGTTCCTACACAGACCCACCACGTTCTGTATCAGATGTCCCCACCCAGCAGTCTCTGAGGGGACAATTAGCCAGCGCCTCCTCGCCAGAACAGCTGCCATAAATGAGCAAGCCAGACAGCATTATTTCTTTAGAATCATGCACAGAGAAAATTACACTTCTTCTGAAACATTCCACTAACTATTTCTCATAAACCCATTATTTCTCCTTTGTCCAAACCACATGGAACAAATGGAAAAGTAGCTAAACAAAAATTCGCCTTTGCTGTTTTCTGCTACAGTGCATTACTACATGCCTCCTCCAAATTTTGCTCCTTCCAGGAGGAAGGAATATTGCAAAAGAGAGAATTATGTCTGTCATAACTGGTTGTTCCAGTGGTGTTTCCTAAAAACAAACAAGCACAATTGCATTTTCCTTCAAATCAAAGCCATATACACTTGAATTTAGCAAATTTTTAATGAAAATTTTTGGTTTTGCTGTATTTCTATGTGACAGCCAGAGAAGTCACCTTTCACCTTGTGCACTGAGACAGTGCCCTCCTTTAACCTGACTACAAACATAGGGAAGTACATTATGAGGGAATGCAGCTTGGACTGTGCACTTTGAAATGGGATTCTAGTTCTCTGTCGAAAAAACAACTCATTCAGACAATTACGCTGAATTTAAATCCTTGCTATTTCCTATATTTGGAAAATCTTAGCTTACCACCAGAAAGGGGTTTCCATTCTCTGTATCTAAAATAATTCAGGACAAGTAAGAAACCAATACCCAGCCTAAGAAGCAAGCTTTTCTGAAAGGAACAAAGCCTAATAACTAAAATCTACACTCCATTTTATATTCCACACTGCTTCTAACTTATCTCTGCTTCCTCTTAACTTGTAATATCTTGTCTCAATTAGCTTTCCAGATGCAGCTGATGAAAATAAACCTCATCTATTGAGATTTATTCACCTTTCTTGCCTCTAATAATTCTGTTTTGGCCACTTGGACTGGTGTTAGCTTTTCCCCATTTAGGCACTAGGAAATACATTTGCTCCTGGTGCTATTTCCACCACCCAGTTTCAGGAAACAGACCACCTGTTGGAAGTGAATAATCTATTTTTACCTATAGAAAAAGTTTCATGTAACATCTACTTATTCTACACATCTTTTGGGACACAAAAGGAAATGTATTTTTTTAGATGCAATTCAGCATTCCATATTTCTTTTTCAAGACATCATTATTTTTATAACTTTAAAATCCAAGGAACAGCAAGATACTTTTGGATAGAGATCACACAACTCCTCTGACACATTTATCATGCTTAGCTCCAACACAGGCTTTAGAATGGGTTTTCCCTTCCTTCAATATTTGTAGTTGCCCAATGGCAGCAATATTCCTACTTCTTACAGCCTTTAAATATTGCAGTGAAAATTGTTTTAGCCCTAATATCAGAGAAAACTTTGACAGAAATCACAAAAATATTAATACTGTCCTGACATATATTAATTTCTTCTTTAACTGGACTTTCCCTTTCAAAAAGTTCCATCTAAACATCATTGTTTATATAATTTCATATCCTCATGCAATGATTGCCACATTCTTATCCCACCTTTTAGTGTAGCATACTTAGAGAAAACAAATTGGTTTTAAACACAATCAAAGAATGTATTTTTCTTCCAATACTGCACTTCAAATTTCCGGTGCTATAGCTGTAATTCTTCAAAGTATTTAAGGTACTTTATAGCATTTTATTCAACTTATTTTTAGGGCTAAAAAGGGGAAAGTGAAGAAAATACCTGAACTTTGGAGTACTATTAAATGCTTTATTTAAGTATTTGGTGTGATGTACTATCACAGAGAGTGGTTTCAGCTTTAAGTAATCTCAAAACTCATCCGTTTCATATTGTAAATCAGAAGACAGGACAGGTAAATCAATATTATTTTCCTGGTAGGAGTACAATGAGTAACCTCACCTCATGAGTATTAAGCATGAGTTAAAGAGTAGGTATGTGATGAAACAACACAAAATCACCCAGACACACACAGAGAAAATGCATCTGCAAGCCCCTACCTGTACTCCTGCAGGAGAACTTTGTTTTCTCATCACACACCCTGAGAGTTCCATTGCAGCCTTTCTCATCGCTGCCGTCCTCACAGTCCTTCTCTCCATCGCAGCGCCACAGCTCAGGAACGCAGCTCCCGTCAGGACTGCACTGAAATTCCCTCCCACTGCACCTTCCAGGAGAGGGAGTTTCTTAGAAAAATAAGAATTACATTGAAGAATTTGCTCGTGTGAGTTGTTTTTTTTTCCATTCCAACTCTATACTGGCTTAGAATCCTCTTCCTAACCCAAGCCACAATCCGAGTTCCCAAGTATAACACTCAAAACGCCCTATTCCATCCTGTAACTCATCACTCCAACATAAGCTTCAGACAAACTCTTTCTTACCTCCTCACTTCCTTCACTCCCCCTCCAGCACATGCTCAATACTGATTTTTAGTCACTTTTTTCACATCTGTCAGACAGGAAGGAGTTTGGAGCTATAAGGACCAAGGCCAATGAAATATCCCTGGTGTTGCACTACCTTGCGCTTAATCCTCAAGCTGCTTTCCCTCATCCTTCCTCCTTCTCCTTTTTTACCCAACAAGGTCCATCTCCTATTGCACAGAACCTGAGAGGTCCCATCTGTGCCCTGACAAGGCCCCCACACCTGCTGGTCTGTGCTGTCACAGCACTGCAGGAGCAGCTGGAGCTGTTCCAAACCCCACAGCAAAGGGGCTTCACTCAGCGCAGCCCTGGAATCAGTGCTGACTGCTTCAGACAATGATTACTGGGAGGTCTTAATTATTCATCACACACATAATTCTCTAAGCATTTTCTAGCTTATGGCCATTTCAGTTTTATTCTTGCTTTTCTGTTCCCAAGCTATTACAACTGCATTTCTATTATTTAATAACGTACTAACGACAATAGCATGAACTTTAAAGTAATGGCATACTTATACTTCCCTGCTTGTACCAAGAAGCATTATTTGAATCAATTCTTATAGCACTGCTTATAAATATACATTTTATTTTATTTAAGATTGCTTTGTTGGTTTTTTCCCTTACATAATCAACATTCTTGTATTCTATTGTAAAAGGTTAGAGCAAGGCTTAAAGTTTAAAATGGAAATGAACAGGGGTAAAAGTGGGTTGATCAGTTCTAGACTGATCATTTTGATATAGATAAAAATTACTTCTGTGAATGTATAAAATTAATATGACATTCTGATAATTAATGTAGCTGTATGAGCCATCCAACTAGATTTAAAATATAAAGTTATGGAAAGGGACCAATAACATTGTGTACAATTACTTTGTTGTAGAAAAAACATTAAGAAGAAAATATGAAAGATATTCCCTCATTCTGATCTGATAATTCTTTATACTTTGCTATAAGCATCCTTCCTTTCTCTCCCCAGTCAAATAAATACAATGTATGGCATTTAAATAGGGCTGGAGTTTGTTAAAATGCTTTTATATAAAAAAAACCCACAAAGACTTGCATCACACAAAAATGAGAGTATTACTGTTGAAATTTAAAAAAACCAAAAAATATCAATAATAACTTAAAGAATGCTTCTGTCTCTTCACCTAGACAGCATGCATCTCTGCAATAAGACAAACTCCACATCTAGCATAATTACCTGAAGTAAAAGTGTAAAACTTATCTCTCTGTAATACCTGTTCTGTATTCAAATGCATTCCTCTTCATGATACACTTCTGTGTTATCACATTGCACTTATTTACCATTCCAGTCTTTACCAAGGTTAAAAGCATCTCCTCTTTTCCCATTGGCTGGGGGTCAGGTATTTATAACAAATTATTCTCTGTATTAAAAACTTGGGAAAAAAATAATTAAATCTAACCTTCCCTGCTGCAATTTGTTTTGGTTTCATCACTGAAATCTCCACAGTCATTGTCACCATCACAGGCCCAGTGCCCTGGGATACATCTGCCATTCTGACACCTGAACTGATCAGCAGAACACGAGTGAACGCAGCCCAGCTCGTCACTGCCGTCACCGCAGTCATCATCTGCAAACAGCATTTTAAAATATTGTAAAATATAAAATTTCTGAATGAAATAGGTAAGGAGGGAAAATCATTTTGGAAAAGGCAAAAGAAAAAACAAAATCCAGTAAATAAAGTAGTATGTTTTCTGCCCACAGGCATCAAATTATTGCTAATGCACATAATACTTTAAATATTATTTACCAACAGCACTCAACCCAGTCATAGTTGGACAGTCTAACCCCTTACTCAGTTATTCAATCAGAGACACCAGCAAGCATGAGAAGCCTGTAGATTTTCTTAATTTCTTTAACTGTGTGTGACAACACGGGCTTTCAAACACAGCTGGTTTACTTTATTCTCTGTGATAACCTAAGATAGTTAATCACAGACACAAACAGCTTCATATAAAGCAAAATGAAAACCTGACAAATTTCTTTTCAGTGCTATTAAGCTTTGTTTCCATGTGCTTACAAGAGTGCAGAGTGGAGAAAGCACATAAATAATTGTGGACTGCAGTTTCTCATTACTCTAATGTTGTAGTCATTACAACAGTCTTAAGGCAATTCCTGTAATTTGATCGTGGTCATCAAGGGAAGAAGGAGATAAATATGTTAGGTACACCCTAAAGGGTCTCCATGCACAGAAATTCATCAGCACACTGTGATAATTTTGGGAATTTGTCCATTTACAGCTAAAAATTCCTGTCAGACAAATAAAATTATAGAAACACCAAATGCTTTGGACCAACCCAATGTTATTAGGACTGGAGCAAAATCACTCCCATACCACAAGCTCTGAGAGGAGACTCATTTTAACATTCAAATATGTACTCTTCCAGCCAAAAGAACTAAATACATTGTAAAGTTTTGCTGGCCTTCAGTCTTCAAGGATGCTATTTATTTAACTGAACTTGTCCACAAAAAGCAAAAAATCAGATATACTGGTCACCAAAATCATGTTTTCTAAGAACAGAAAATACTTTCACAAGTAATAGCTTTGCTTTGCTTTCCTTTTTTTTTAGTAATGAATTCTCATACTTCATTCTACATAATATAGTATTTGTACCTATTACAATATCCAATGCCTCATTCCTTATCTGAACCTTCAGTGTTGCTGATTTCTAGGTCAGGTCAGTAATTCTAAAATGCTTCATTTATTCTCTGACCACTTACAAGCCAAGCTGACAAAATGAGTCTCAGAAAAAAGAACATCAAAGCAGTATTTATGTGATATCACTCATATTCATTTCAGATACAGAGGACCTGATACTTGCCTGAATCACAGAGCCATTTGCTGCTAATGCATCTTCCATTTCTGCAGATAAACTGAGTTAGTGGCTCACATGTTGGGAATTCTGTGAAAGTGTTCAAAAAGAAATAAAAACTATTTAACATAGTTTAATATTACTCTTCAGTGATATTCTGTCATCTTCTTGTATGCATAAATAACACAACTGTGCTGTAGCAAACATTTGCACCTTCCAGGTCTTTAATATGGAGAGAAGAAAAAGGTGAGACACCAAAAAGAAAAATAAAATGGCTTCAAACTGTAAATACTGTCCAAACCCTACTTTTCATCAACATGAAATTCATTCCTCTGTGATAAATGGTCTGGTCCTATATTCCCATCAGAGCAAGGCTGGTTTTCCCACTATGCCAATATTTAAGAGTAACCAAAGCTTGATGACTGATACAAACTCTATTTTCCATGTGCTTATTTACAGAAGGGTTCTCCAATTGCAACAGCACTGCCAGGAAGAGACAGGAAATGGAGCACTATAAAATGGGAAGGTTAAGTACCAAGCTAAAGAACAGCCAAGAAATGAAGTTACTCTACACTGGGATAATAAAATACAAAATTAAAAGTCAGCCTTCACAAGCAATTCCTCCCAGCATTCCAGTAAAGCAGAAGAAATCTGAGACAATATTATTCATAAAGAATTATTTGTATTGACCACACATATTTGTTTCTATAACTATCTAATATGCTTCTGAATACAGTAAATTAAATATTTTTCAGACTTTTCTTCTAAAGCCAATGACATAGGTAGATGTCATAGGTAGATGCATTTATTGCTAAACACTCTGGAAAATACTGAAGAGTTTTTTTCTAAATTTTTAAAACATGCCATGTAAATAAAAAACTCTCTTAGGATGAGCACTAAAATCACTTTGTTTTTACTGAACCTCACAAAGTTTTGGCTCAAAAAGAGTCACACTCTGATGAAGCACTAAACCAAACCAGCTGCATCTAATAACAGATTTAAAATAAAATAAATTTTTATTTAAAAATTACATAGAGAGCACTAAGAACTTAATTGAACAGAGGTGATAATCTTGCTTCGGGGTGAAAAGGGTAAGAAAAAAAGCTGCCATTGATGATAACACTTCATCAGTTACTTCTAGAAAGTTCTTGCTTTTTTTGTTTGGGTGGTTTTGGGTTTTGTTCGTTTGTTTTGGGTTTGTTATCTTTATACATGTAAAGACTACATTTTTTGCCCCATGCCTGCAAGGGCTCAATGCCGGTTTGGATGGAGCTCTGGCCTGGTGGGAGGTGTCCTGCCCATGGAGGGGGCTGGAACAAAATGGTCTTCAAGGTTCTTTCCAACCCAAAGCACCCTGTGCTTCTACACTGCAATATATCATTTCTGTGATTCTGCATCTGCAGACAGCTCATTGGCCCTCGTGCTCTCAGACTCACAGCAGTTACCAGTGCCCTGCAAAACAAGTGACTATTAAAATCCTTAATTGTTTGGAAGTAGCTGATTAGAGAGAGCACACCCCTCTCTGCAGTATCTCGGCAAGGCAGCAGTCAGCACAGCTGCTGACACTCTCATGATAGAACCAAGATTTTTGTCTTTTTCTCCTGAAAAATACAAGATCAAATATACTTCTGTTGAGGCTTGAAACAGGCTGATTTTATTGACATCTAGAATATGCTGAGGGGCCCATTGGAGAGGTATGTGGCAGAGATAAAGTATAACTTTTGAGGGTGACAGCATTTGATAACGGGTTGTAAATTAAAAAAGCCTTGACTGATCTGCATATTTGGTATTGTAGTTAAAAACTCACTAAATAGAAAATGCTGCATTTGCTTTGGGTTTATTTATCGGTCAAACAAAGTCTTTTTGCCATTCAGAAAGAGTATTATCATTTCATTGGACAAGAGATCACTATGTGTTTTATATGTTACAGAAGAATTTTCCTTTCCCCCCCCCAAAAAGAAAAATCCACTTACCACAGGATGTCATTTCATCAGTTCCATCTCCACAGTCATCCTCCCTGTCACACAGCCACGATGTTGGAATGCACCGTCCATTCCCGCAAGAAAACTGATTAACCTGGCAAGTTCTTGCTGTCAAGACAAAGCACTCCAAAAATACAAGGGAAATGGACTAGATCCATTAGGTCTCTTGGTGGGTGTCTGAATTTAGAAGCTGCAGGGCTGGAGGGCACCTCCTGGCCTGCTGCACCTCTCCACTGCTCTGACTAAACATCACTCACCTCCTTTGATTTCAGAGAAAACTGAGGTCATCTGCAGGGCTCTGTTCTACCTCTGCTATGTTGAATTATTAGTGGTTTCTTCCTCATAAAATAACATGAAATTCTAGATGTAACTGTGCAAAGCTAAGTGGTAAGAAAAGAATTAATATGCACTAATGGTTGAAGTAAACAAAAATCAGGGCATAAAAATGCCCACCAGTAGGAATATTAACAACTTGTATTCCACACCATGAACGATGACCTTGTGAATTTTGTATTTACACAGGAAAATGGGAATTAGCCTGTGTGTGATGTGCCTGGCCTCACTGTTCTTAGAATCCTTGCCTTTGTAAACACTTAACTGCAATCATCCATTAAAGGAATCAATGCATGTCTTTCTCCTGAAGAAATAAGGATCATTAAAAGAATTTGTGCTATGTAGCTACAGAAATTACTTTGAAAGTAATGAATTGTAAAATGAATTGTAAAATGTCACTAAAAAGCAAACATGGAAAACTGTCATTATGTATAATTTTGTTTATTTAAAATTTGAACTCATAAAAATGCCAGAGATAGCAACACAGATTTTGATTCCAAATTTAAACTTTTAGAATTAACCTGCATGTTACTCTACACTTTAAAAAATGGCTAATATGTCAAAGACTCCAGTGACTGAAATAATATTTCTTCATTTATTATTTTCAACTACCATTTTCCTTTTTCTTCAGAGAAGTTGCCCAAAACACAAAAGAGGAATCTAAGTTTAAAATATTTCAAAGTAGTTTTTAAACATTAACTATGTTTGCCACTGCAGGAATAAATGGAAAAACAAGAATACAAAATTTGATCCATTGCAAACTGACAAAGGGTTAAAAAAATGGTCTTCAAATTAGATTCTCACCCTACAAGCAAACAGCTGGATATCAAAGAATATCAAGGCAGAAAGGCAACAGGGAATATTTTAATACACAATGTGTGTTGTCTTGCACTGCACTTCAGTTCAAAACACTCATCAGCTTATTGATGGATGGCATGTTGCATATTTGAGATTTAATGCTTGTTTAGAGTACTCTGACAACAAGCACTAAACATCACTTCCACACAAGCAAAGGACAGATTTGGGAATTCCACGATTTACTACAGTGGAATCAGTAAACAATCTTCATCTTCCTATTTGCTTAAAAACCCACTCACCAGTTAATAACTCAGAAATGAAAAGAATTTCAAGGCACCGAGTGGAAACTGAATAACTAATTAAGCATAAACTAAATCACCGTTAAATAAAATTTACTGGTAATGTGGCACCCATCACAGCACATTAATAAAAAAAGTTCTAACTGCCAAAAAAGATTTGTACCTCTGAGTTTGTACCTGAGCATTGCTTTGACAGTCAACCCATATGGAGAGATTAAGAGCTGAATAACTTTGGAAAGCACAGCCAAGCACATGGATTAAGTAAAATATAATTTGCATTCCAGCCTCGGTGGCATCAAAATCTGAATTAATTTAAAATGTCAATAATCAGATTAAAAGTAGCAGCTTGGTTCAGTTCAGTTCAAACCAGTCCTGAACTATTCATGGAACTGAAGTTAGAGAACCTGTTTGCACAACCAAGTAAAATTTTTACCTGCACAAGTTTTATTTGATTCGTCTTCGTTATTACCACAATCATTAGCTCCATCACAAAGCCACCTCTTGGGAATGCAGCGATTATTCTGGCACTTAAACTGATCATCAGGACAGCTGTGATTGACTGTGGAGAAAAAAAGAGAGGTTTTTTTTTTTTCCCCTAACAAGATAACCTGAGAAAAACAGCTGTGAAATCTGTGAAAAGAACACATTAAATGCTATTCCCAGTGATGCAGTTAGCGTGGTTATCTTGTATGTATAACTACCATGACATAAAGATTGTTCAGCAAACCAGCCAATTACAAACATTGCAGTGCTTCAATCATAAATTAAATAATATCTAATAAAGATGCCAATATAGGGATCCTCTTCTATTAGGTGATAAAAGGTAGCAGCATTTTATGGAGTTGTTTCCTTAAAGAAACACGTTCTTAATCACATTTGGGCAGTGTGATGAGGTTTGCAAACTAAAGTGCATATAAACAAAGGAAAACACCGAAGGGAACAGCTGCAAGCTGCTAAGTGCAGATCCAAAATATGATACCACAGTGAGCAGGGATTTGGGCAGGTCATAAAATGCTTCTAAAATGAGGCACATTACTGTCAATGGCCACATATAGATCTGCTGTTTACTCACCATGAAATTGTAGGTGTCAAAAAGTGAAATATGCAACACGGTGTAAAACTAACAGAAAAAAAACCCTGGTATTCAGGAGTGAACAAGGTATCTCTCAAACACGTTTTTGCTGGCTACCAATTCTCAAGGAAAGGATGAAGCTGAATGCATGGGATTTAAGTAAATACTACTGGCCTGCTCTTGCAACTGTAGTAAGTGTTTATGTTCTGCTTCTTTCATGCTAATAACATCTGTTATTAGCAGATCTTGCTCATCTCCATCTAGACAAGAACAGTAAACTGCACGCCATTCCAAAGGCTGGGTTAAAAATAATCTCCAGCTATTTTTCACCTACTCAGCCATCCACAGGCTCTTTTTTAGAGTTTAACATACATCTGGAAACAAAGGGTATTTAAAATGAAAGGATGTCTTGCAGGCTTATCCTTGACATTTCAGTAGCTTTTATCTTTGACCTTTCTGCCTATTCTTGCAATTGAAGACGACGCAGAGCGAGGGTGATATCAATACCACACGAACCCTGCTCTGTGTGCAGGGTGCAGAAGCACAGGAAGCAGAGATTAATTAATAATCTCAGCAGATAGGTGTCCCAAATCTCCTACTTCCAAAGTTTGCAATGTGACTGGAGAACAAAACTGGGAGCATCCAAGTAATAAAATCACAAGTTGAAGAATTATTTTTTTTTTAAATTTGACTTTAATACTTGACATAGATACTGCTTTAAATGGTCGTTAAGCTTTTGCTCATATATATTTAGTAACGTGTATTCTACTCATAATTGCAAATATTTCAAACTCATAAAGAACTATTGGAGTTACTATGGCAACTGCTGAGAAGAGATCAATGTTATCACACTGGCCATGTAAACTATGGATCACGTTCAGATTATTATTTCATTTATATTTGTATAAATCCTCAGAGAATTGCAAGCTTTGATCAATGAACTGGTCTTCCTCACACTAATTTAAAAGACAATCAAGTCAAATGTGCCGAAAGATTTTCCTTCTCACTCTCTTTATTAGCTGAGCTCTTTAATTTAAGTGCAGAAAATGCTGGTTTCAAAACAAAATAAGAGTAAGATCTACAATTCAGAACTAGGAAAATATTTTTAAAAATATTACTGAAATCAGCAATGACTACCACATGGAGCTGCCAAAATCCATAAATGCTGTAAAAAAAAAAACAAAACAAAAAACCACACACACACACCAAAACCCAAAAAAACCCCACCAAAACAAAAAAACAAACCACCACAACAAGAAAAAAACACAATGAAACAAAACAAATCCAAAACTGGCCATTTAACAGCCATATGGCAAAAGGTCTGGGCATTACAGAGAATCCCAAGATCAGTTTGTATCAGCAGAATCAGGCCCATGTGAAGCAGGCAAAATTTACCCAAGGATGAATAAACAAATCACCCTTCACAAACACGTTCTCTCAGCCTAACCAGCTTCACAAAGGCCTCAGCAGAAATACACACATCCAGTTTTGGACATCCAACCCTTAGAATCACTTCAGAAAAGAGCAATGAAGTCTAAAAGAAACCTGCCATAATCCACTAGGGGAAAAAAAAACAAAACCAAAAAAATCCAACAAAAAACAACAACAAAAAACTAACATAAACCCAGAACAGTTTGGAGTTGTTTGGTTTCAAAGATATAAGAAAGAGAGACTATGAAAAGAGTTTTCAGACTCAATGATACTGCAGAGCAGAAGAGTGTTCATGTCTACAACCGATTGAGAGAAGTATTGTACTTTCATTTCAGTAAAAGAGATTTGGTTTAGAGAAATGATCTAAGGACAGAAATAGAAAGCTTTGTGACAAACAGAGTAAGGAAGAGGATTCTCAGTGCTGCAACACTAATTTTAAAGCAGGCTACTTAAGAACCTTCCAGAAATGACAGGGACTTAATTGGTACGTTTTCTATTATTTTTCATTTCAACAGTGGAACTCCTCTACAGCTAAAAGATATATCTCTTGTAAAACCATAACTTTAAAGACAATATACATTAATACTCCAAGTCATGTAGGGATCTGAGTTTTGGTTTTGTTGCTGGTTTGGTTTTCTTGGGGGAGTTTTGCGGAGGAGGTGATTTGTTTACTTTGTTGGTTTGAATACTTTTGGGGGTTTTGGTTTTGTTTGTTTTTTGGTTTTTTTCCTTTTTTCCTGAGGAGTTTTGGATTTTTTTTTTAAGAAATGCATTATACAATCTCAGATATTTTCATGGTTGGAAGGGACCTGCTGAAATCCCCTGGCATAATCCCCTACTTGAGCAGGGCCAGATAGAACAGATTTTTCAGGACCATTTCCATAGAAATTTCAAGTATCTCCACAGACAGAAACTCCACAACCAGTCTGGGCAATCTATTCCAGTGTCTGACAGTTAAAAATTGTTATCTTTCAGATGTTCAGATAAAATTAATGCTTTTCAGTTTGTGCCCATTACCTCTTGTCCTGCTAGTGACATTATCAAGAAGAGCCTGGCTCCGTTTTTCCATTCCCTCCCATAGGGTGTTATACTGTGACCCATGCAAGAAATAGTGGGAAACAAAGCAAAACCCACCAATATTTAAAGAATCAGGAATGACAGTGCCAACCCCAAAAGATGACTGCTCTGGCACTGTGCTCTGCAACGAGTGCACCAGCGAGATTTGAAAGGGCTGCCATTACTGCACGCAGGAAAAGAAGGAAATGAAAGATTTGCAGGAACAGCTGCAAGGTGATTGCTTTAGTTTGGCTGCATGGTTTGGTTTGCAATCCTTGAAGCTTGGGTTGTGGAGCAAAAGGGAAGTGCATACATACAGCAGATCTCCGAGTGCTCATCGCTGCCGTCCAGGCAGTCGTCGTCGCCGTCGCAGCGCCAGCGCTCCTGGATGCAACGCTTGTTGCTGCACTGGAACTGCTCTGCCTTGCACAGCTGGGGCAGCACTTCTCCCTCTTTAACTGTGGAAAACATCCAACAAGAACATCTCTTTATCAGCTTGGTACAGGCAGAATGCAATACTGCCCCTACATAAACACATATCACAGAACTCACAGAATCACCAGGTTGGAAGAGACCTTCAAGATCATCGAGTCCAGCCCAGCCCCAACACCTCAACTAAACCCTGGCATCCAGTGCCACATCCAGGCTTTGTTAAACACACCCAGGGATGGTGACTCCACCACCTCCCCAGGCAGCCATTCCAGAACTTTATCACTCTTTCCATAAAAAAATTTTTCCTAATATCCAACCTATACTTCCACCTTTCAGGGAGCTGTGCAGAGCGATGAGGTCACCCCTGAGTCTCCTTTTCTCCAGGCTAAACACCCCCAGCTCCCCCAGTGGTTCCTCACAGTACTTGTGTTCCCAGCCCCTCTCCAGCCTTGTTGCCCTCTCTGGATGTGCTCAAGCATCTCAACGTCCTTCCCAAACTGAGGGAAATATCAACTCTTGCTCTTGCGCTTCAGAACATTTTTAAGTAAAGTCAGCACATCTGAGGTAATTCCACCCGAAGCCTGTAGTGGCAGACATATCTGAGTGTGTGGTTGAAGGAATGAACTTTTAATAAACAGAAAAACTTGTAACAGAATGGCATTCAAACTGGTTTTTGAATCGGTGTTTCAATTACAGAGTAAAGTATTAGTTTAAATATTGCAATACCTCATCAAAAGTAAACAGGAAGTATTCTGACAGACATTGGCCAAATTCTGGTGCACATTTAGAGATAGGAAATGATTACTAAAAAGCTGATTCTTGTATCCAAGCAACAACTCAAACACCTGCATTACGCAGTGGTACAGACTCGGCAGAGAAGAAAGGATAAAATTCTGCTGGGCTAGAGTTAAGTAGCAAGCTAGAAGTTTATTAATAAATCCAGGCAGATGTTCTCCTCCATATCAGGTTCTGAATGCTTTATGTGTAAATGGCACACGAGTCCAGGACCCTCTGAGGAATACCAGAATCCTTGGGAAGAGCCAGGCAGCGATGTGTGATGAGAAAAATCCAGGAAACCTGCCCCATTCCAATCTCAAAATCTCTAACCTCTCTTCCAAACGCCTACATCCCGTCTTACCAGTGAGGAGTCCCCATTCCATTTACTTCTGCTAAAAAGAAAAAGAGCTTTTTTTTAAAGAAAAGTGATGGCTCTGCCTGGTCATTGCAGGCTCCATAATGCTCATCATGTTAGGAAGTAATCCTTATGCTTTACTCATCTCTACTAATCTTATTGCTGGAGGCTTATGTAAAATGTTACAATTAATTTCAAGAAATACATCAATGAGACTTAAAAAAACAGAGAAAATTTTTAGAAAGTTACAAACAACAAGTCTAAACATTTTAAAAAATAAATACCTGTAGTACCTGGCATGTTATTATTTTAATTGAAATCCCCACCTTTTATTAGAACAACTTTTATAATTGTTTCAATGAAGATATATAAAGAAAAGATGAAACACAGCAATATTTGCACAGTCTGTGTAAGAATCTATCATACATAAATAATCTGTTTGATGTGCTTTATGAACAGTTTCATCATGAACATTTCAATGTCAGATTTCTGTTTAAGATACCTAGTAGAACAATCTGAAAACTGTTCATATATATTAAATTTAATAATTATATGGACCCATTTCTGATATTTTTAAAATATCTCAGTGAACTATTTAAGTGTTTCATCATATCAGATATGCTGAAATATTTTCCAATGGATTTTATCCTTAAATAGTGTAATTAATATTCTGTTTTCTTTGGAAAATCTTTCATATTCTGTAAACTGTAAACCAGAATAATTATTCAAGTAATATTTCTTTGTCTTGTAGACCCTCTAGGAGGCCACACTTTCTGGTTTTATTTTCATGTCTGACTTGATCCCTTAACAGCAGCATCAACTCAGATATTCTGTAAGAATCTTACTCATGCAGGTTGTACTGTTTTCCTCCAAAAGCTGATTATCAGCACAGGCACAAACTCTGCCTCCAGGAATGGCCAAACAAAGAGTGCTGCAGCCTCCATTATTAACACGACAGGCATTATCACCTGGGAAAAGAAATAAAAAGCAACTTTAACAGCCATGCTAGGACTAAACAATGGAGTTTTTAGTTGCCTTTTTTTTTTCTTTAGGAACATAAACAAACGAAGAATTTTTAGCAATTACTTCCCTCTTGTGTTAGGAGCACATTGCTCTCACATATTTTGGTTACTGTAGGTTATAATATTTAAATATAATTAGTTGCAGGTTGCAATACATAATAACAATAACAACAACAACAACAACAATAATAATAATAATAATAAATAATAACACCACAAAACCTGCACCATCACTTCACAGCATTTCATCTGCCTGTTTTATGAAAGGAACAAATACTGCAAAATATTTGGCACAGCTACATGCACGCAGCGGCTTCAAGGAATCAAACAGCAGATAAAGGAATGTTCTGAAGTTAATTGGCATCTGTACACATTAAAACAATGTGACTACAAATATAGATTAGGAAAAAAAAAAGAGAGAAAACAAAAGAATAAAGAGATTTATGGAAGATAGAATACAGGCAAATATTCCATTACTCTTTTCTGAGCACATCTGCCATTGCTGTGCTTTGCTTTTCTGTGTTATTGTTCCTTCCCCAAGCTGCTCCCATGAAAACACTGACAGCTGTCAGGTGTTTTACCATCCACCCTCACCTCCTCATTCCTGAGGCAACCAGACTTCAGTCACTGAGAGCCCAGAAATGTCCCAGTTTCTGTTTGTGTCGCTTTGGTCATGACCTTTGCTTAGATCTGCACTGCTGGGGACACCCAGCTTCCCATGAGCAAAGCTCTGCTGATTTCAGGCGCTGGTGAGAAGTGATTGTGACCAAGCAAGATACAAAACTTCATGTCTGCTGAACCTTTAAATTAAAACTTCTTTTCCTTTTTTTTTTCAACTTCCTGTGCTAGTAAAAAGCAGTTCCTCCTTTTAAAGGTGTAGAAAACATTTATCAGCTTGCTGGGCTAAACCAGACTCCATACAATTCCATCTCCTCAATGCTCCTCACTTCACCTTTCACAGAAAACATAATATTAAGTTCTCATGGAGCTGTGAACATGGATATTAAAGTGTCCCATCAGAGCCAGTACTGCAGGTGCAGGGAAATCTCTTTAAATTATCAAATGAGCAACAATCAATGAACAAATAGTTTAAGATTTTGAAAATTTTTATATTTTAAGATGCACCTTAATATGTTGTGCAATATTGAGCAGTGTTTAATAACCTTTTTCTATACTTTTTCCGATCCACCATACACAACATTTCTTAGATGAAAATGTATCAATAGTCCATTAAGGACCCAGTGAAATAAATAAATAAAATTGTGCAAAATGATTAATAGAGAATGATGTGAAAGGCCATTGTGGTACTTGTACTTTCAGTGGACAGGGTGTGAGTGAGATGACAAGAACACAGCTCTATAACCAGGGAAAATGGGAATTCTCTGAGAAGTCTGAGGGGTTGATCACAATTTTAGAAAGAGTTTAGACTGGACACTCAATACACATTATTAGATCCTGACTTCAGGTCTGAGACTATGATCAAACAACTAAAAAAATCAACTGTTACAGCTATGGTCTGAAATATTATGAACAAAATATCAAAAAAACCTAAGAAATGTATTTGAGCCTAAATTTTGGAAAACCTCAGGTCAAAGAAAGCCTCAGAAAAAGTAGCCTTGAAAGTCTCTCCATCTTTACAGGGCCATCGTTGTACAAATCAAAGGATGTCAGTAACACAAAGATTTAAAAAGTTCTCAGAAGCTGCCAAAATAAACAAACCAAAATACAATCTTCAAAAGTGACTCCAAAATAACATGGCACAAGTCAAAACATTTGCAGTGATTTAATTAAAGCATGTACACGAGTTTGTCATCTCACTAAAAGAGAATAAACCTACAGAATAAAAGACTATTTCAGCCAAATATAGAAAACACATGATGATTCTGAAGCCCAATGAAAGCTGAAAATAAAGATATAAAAATTAAATCACTAGATCAAAGTCAAATGGTCCATCTCAAAGATGAAAAGTTCCCACTTAACCTCATAATTGGGATGACAAACTCCTGCACAGTGGGTTATGTGCTAGGTAAAGTGATAAAAGAGGGGATGATGACAAGGAAAAGAGAAGTAACAAGAGTTAAAGCAAAAAGATCCAAGATAAAAAGGTTTATAAAGTGCACTCTTCAACCTAAAGGTGCAATGAGACCTTCAGTCCCATCAGTCTTGCTGAAGAGACTCCTAGGCTTAAATGTCTCCCAAAACACAGTTCAAGTAGGTTAAACCTCTTTATTGAACAAGCTGTAGGACCTGTAAAGCCATCAAGTATTTGGGGAATTAAATTTCCTCGACTACAGTTCCTAACAGTTATTTTATATGGTTATTCTTAAAGTAGCCCCAACCTTTTAAAATACTTTCTAAGCTATTATCATATTTTTCATATTTTGACAGCTTTTAAAACAGTTGTTGCCCTGTTGATAGCATGTGAATAAATTAGGCCAATTCCGTTTTAATTAGCTAAAAAATTAGTCCAGAGCTAAACCAATTACAACAATGTAATTGCATTTCAGTCATCGTTCTCAGGAAAAAAAAAAATGGAAACCATGCACATGTGTTTAATCTTTTCATTTAAGAGACACACTGAAGTATTTATTGCATTTGTAGCTTCATATGAAGCTAACCTCAAGTACTGTTAAATTGGGTAAGCCCACTCTTAGGACCATCCTCCACACATGAGGAGCAGCAGCCTGGTGCTCCAGCTCTTCTTTGCAATCTGAGGAGTTAAAACATTAGCTGATTTCAAAAGAGGCCACTTCAACTGCTGTAAATACACTCAGTCCAGAGTTATTTACATGGGAGTAGCAATCCAGCCTTTCAAACCAGTGGAAATACCTGCAGGGTCATATTCTGAGTGTAAATCCAGCTCCTATGATTATTATACCTCACCCTCCCATATTTTATGATGCACAGAGATGCAGACTCAGCCTAAGAAAGTAAGGTGAAATCTAACCTCTGAAAGTAAGTGAAAAACAAACAAACAAACAAAAATTCCCCCTCAAGGGGATCATGCCTCATGAGAGAGAGACAATGAAAAACACCTCTCCTTAAGAAGATCCCAAAGCTTCACGTCCCTACCGAAAAGCACAAAGCAAAGCAGGATTGGAACAGTATCCTGGAAAAGCCCCCCCAAAAATGCCAGTCTGGATTGAGCCATGCCCAAATGAAATGACAGTTTCTGCTTGTGTGACAAGACCAACAGCATCAAAGCAGTCACCTCAAAAGATCACAGCCAAAAGTCTCTGAGGTATGTGCATGTTACAGCATGTTATATCTTTAATATACAACTCGTCTATAAAGTGTTTTTTCTGTGGTGTTCTATGTACAACAATCCAGCCTTGAGCCTGCTCTTTAACAAGGAAAACATGCGCACACACACACACACACACACACACAAAAGTTTCTTTAAAAGAAATTTTTATGCTCCTTTGGGAGCAATGGCAAGATCAACCTCACTGAGCACGACAAAAAGGGAAGTTCCTAAAGGCTGCAGTTAGCTTACAAAACTCCAATTCCAATTTCAAACAAAGAATATATTAACAAGCCAAATTCCCTCCCTTAAGACTTTAGCTCATTCAGCAAAACTGTCTAAGAGGCAATACTTTCTGGTGTCAGCTGATTTGGAAGCCAATAGCAACTGCATTAAATGTCCTTTTTTTTCTGAAAAATAAAGGAATTTTCTGAGTACCAAATAAAGCAGCAGTCATATTGAAAGCAAACACTGCATCTTCTATTAGCAGGCACAGCATTCTGAAATTTAGCCACCTTGAGGGTAGATTTGGGCCCAGATTTTTGTCTTAAAAGCACCAACCAAACAAAACCCACACTAAATACAAGAAAAACCCCAAACAAACTATACTTTTACATGTCTTTGAATGTCAGAGAGTCCCTGAAAAGCAGCTGTGACAAGAGGAACAGTGCTGCAGCAACCCTGACTTAGCACAGTGCTACACAGACCAGCTTGGCCTAGGGAAAGGAAATTTAGATGCTGCAGTACCAGAAAAGAGAAAATTTAGACAGTAAAAAAATAATATTTTAAACAGTATTTTATCTATATTAATTCCTGATGCTCATTTTTATGTTTGGTAACAGACCAAACAATCTGGTAATTAGAAATATGTTCTAACTAAAGTTGTTAATACTCAACAACTCATAAGAACACTGCATGGAGTAAATGGAATTCAAGGTTTCCTTCAGTAAAACACATTTTTATCTTTACCTGTAGAGAAGTAATTGTATTTTCTAAATTCCATCCATGCAAACTTATGGCTTTTATCTCATTTCTCTACTGATACAAGTAGCAACAAATATGGATTTTTCCACTACTCTCAAATAACTACTTTTATCCTGTGCAGCATACAGTGTTGATTGTAGACCAAGATGGGGGAGCAAATTAAAAAAAAATGGAGGCAGGATCTATGATCTTATTTAAGAAAAGGTAAATGTAATCACATATTTTATATCTATGAGCCAATGCAGATATGTTTCCCTCTGTAATTGATACTTGCACAGCATCTCTTGGTCACACAAGGAAAAAGGGCAATAAAGGCAGTGTGAATGCACAGAAGGAATTCAGACAGGAATAATGCTGTGATTCACTTTTTAGTATTTACGAGAGAATCAATTTCTACTTCAATGGACTGAAACTCTGGAGAGTAACTTTCTCATGCCACAACCCCTATTTGTTTTTCTATTTTTGTTCATCCAGTAACCTCAAAATGCTTGGAAACTCTAAGGGAAAACACCTTTAATAACAAAACTCTGGAGAAACTGTATAAGTACCTTGCTGTTTGCGTGGATCATAAATCTGGAGCCCAAACAAAGGTGGCCTCTCACTTCTCAACAGTGTCACATTCCTTGTTACCAGATCCAACTGGAAAATTGACCCATTCATGTAATCTGTCCAATATATATAATTTCCATGGTGTGATAGTCCAAAAGGATGATTCAAATCTTTTCCATTGTAGACTACCTGCAATTAATTCATGGTAGGTCAGCGTCAGCAAGGTTGAAAGAATCTTTAATTTTTCAGAGAAGGTAAAACAGGAAATAGGAAAACTGAGATCATTACTGTCCCAAACATAACAACCTAGTGCAATAAAATAAAATAAAGAGTGCAAAGCCCTTCTGTGCAGCAGAACTAATATTCAACCTGAAAAAAACTTCATATAGTTTCACTTTAAGTGGTCCCCATCAGAGAACACAGGAAATGGTGCAGTCTCTAACCCTGGAAGGATCTGAAAGACGTAGAAGTGGGGTTTAGGATCATGGTTAGTGGTGAATTTGGCAGTGCTGGGTTAAGGGTTGGACCTGAAGATATTAAGGCCTTTCCCAACACAAACAATTCTATGATCCTGTGATTTTATCCCACCAGATTCAGTTTTTTCATTGGTCTCCTTCTGTCTGGGATCCTTGCTTGAACCAAGAGCCTTTTTTCTACCTTGCCTCTAGAGAGAAGGAAGGAGCTCCTCACAAGCCCTATCTTGTCTATTTCTGGACACAAACCGAAGAGAACAGGGAGATAAAGACAACTAAAATACTCCTTTGAGGTGGTTGGCAAACATCACCTCCTTTTGCCCTTTACATTTTCTCTTTGGACTTGAAATCTTACAGTCAAAGCTCCTCATCTGTGAACTGCTTTTGATCCAAATTCATCAATCAGTCAATAATCTGACAGCTATTAGTGGAATTAAGGACCTCCCTATCCCCCAAAATCTTTACTGTATTAACAAATTATAGATGTGACTGATCCAGTTAAGTTTTGACCAAAATAACCTATAATTAAATACAAATGATTAAACATAAAACACATGTATTTTATAGTTATTTTCAGCTACATAAATTCAAGTAGTTAAGCTTTTTTTCTTACATCTCAGGATTATAGAAAACTCACTTTTCAAAAAAAAAGAACCATTCTGTGACACAATTCAAAACAAAACCTGTAGACATGTGTTTCTTATTATTCACCAGTCACTAATTTTATGAAGCAGATGGTAAAACTTCCCCAAATTATCAGACTCCAGTTTGAGCCTTAACCATTGTCAAAGTCTCTTATTCTGTGCTTGTTGCTTCTACAAACCCACACAGAATGACTGTGCAGACTTGTATCCAGCTAGTAAAGGCATTAGTAACAACTAAAGCAATCTATCTCTATCTCTAACTATTTGCTGAGGACTATCCCTCTGAATATTACCACAAATACTCAAAAAAGGAATGGAGATTCAGAAAAACCCATCCAGCAAAGTTCAAGGAAAAGCCTCTCTCTCTGGCAAAGCCAAATAGAATGAGTTTTTCTACCAAAAATCTCTTTGCAGCTTCATGGCTCAATCCAAATATAACTCCTCGCCACATGAGAAAAATAGGTAAAAAAAAATAAAATAAAAGTCAGGTTTGGTGACACTTAGGACAGAGGAACACCCTAAGCTGTGTTTCAGCCTCTCACTCGAGACTGCCACCATCGCTCCAGCAGAGGTGACGTGCGACACGCCACGGGTTCCACAGACTTTAAAATCCTTGGGAAGTATTTTAACACAA
Source organism: Camarhynchus parvulus (assembly GCF_901933205.1). NCBI lineage: Eukaryota > Metazoa > Chordata > Aves > Passeriformes > Thraupidae > Camarhynchus > Camarhynchus parvulus. Next base: position 33,019,366 of record NC_044577.1, read on the forward strand.
CACAATCAAATCCAGAGACAGAACATGCCTGTGGCAAACCAGCAGCATTTCTCTTTTACCTTTCTGTCAGTCCCATTCAAATAGATCCTTTCAATGTGATCATAATAGGCATCACACCAGTAGAGCACGTTGGCGCGGTAGTCCAGAGTTAAACCATTTGGCCAGAGCATCTTTGATGTGACAAAAACCTGCCGGTTGTAGCCATCCATCCAGGCCTTCTCAATCCTCCCCACGCTGGCATCTATTTCATCTTCCTCCCAGTCTGTCCAATACATCCATCTGGGGAATTACAGAAATGAGCATTCACATTCCATTTTAATCAGGTGAATTGTACTGCAGGCTTTTAGCAGCAGCTCCTCCAAGCCAGAGCAATTTTGACTTTTTCATGTTTCTTTCCATTGCTGTTTCTGCAACTCTATTTACTGTCCCTGACCACTGGATGCTGCTGAAGTGACACTTATGTTATTTTGCTCATATTGTGATAAATTACATGAATACCAGAGAACCAACAGACAAGAAAAGCAAAAGAATTAAGACCTTATTTATTCCCACCAGAATTACAGGGTTTCTTTATTTGTTGTGTTTTTAAACCACTACTTGTATTGACTTTGTCAAAAACCTCACATTTTTACAGTGAGCTGGTTCTGGCCAGGTCAATTTGCCTTTATGATGTAAATATCCTTTTTATTACACCTAATTCTATCAAAGAAGTTGCAGCACAATAATTATTTGCACTCTGGTTTTAGAGCTAAAGGATGACCTTGACGTTCTGTGAACTTCATGAAAGCAGCTAAATCACTTAGAAAACTGTAAGGTGTACTTTGTCCATCACAAAAAATGTTTAGAAACAGTTGCTGTGAAAATTAGTTGAAAAAAAGCCAGCAAGCAATTTGAGCATAGTTTTATGGCTCATAGTGAAGCAATACAGATTAAAAAAAGCAAACAAAGTCAGAAAGAAAGGCACCAATATTGCTTTGGAAAATTTTAAAAAAGTCTATTAACTCCTCTAAAAGTATTGGCTCAGAGGAATTCTATGAGCCATTCTCTACTGGAATCTACAGAATAAACCTTTCCTTATTGAATTATTCTGAATATCATGTTCTATTACAGAATTTGCCCTTGAAAACAGTGATTTCAACCATTTAAAATATGCAACTTGAACTTGTACAGAAACAGAGGGTAAAAAATATGCTAAGAAACCACTTTTCTTTTTTCTCTTTTTTTTTAAACATGTTTTTCCCTAAGGAAATGAGTTAATGGGAAGAAACAGAAACCTGCAAGCACTCTGTGAATCATCTCAGATTGTATCACATAAAGTCACATTATTTCATAAATGAAAACATTTGCCAGACAGCAGATGTTTACTTTTAGTCAAACCTAGGACTTAAATTAATAAGCATTAAAGAGAACAAAAACATCATGCCAATCTTAAATCCTATTTGTTCATCCTGCTTTAATTGCTATTAATATACCTCACCTTTTCTTTCACCAGATTTATGTTTCTGAAATACCTTCTGTGATCCTAACCCATTAACCATTTCATTGGCCTGTACTTGGAAGAATAAAGTCCTGGAATTTAAATACTGAAGTTTGAATGATACACTGAAATGAAAAATTATTTTCTTATCACACCTGTGTATATTATATCAAATCTACGGGTCCAAAAAAAGTATTTAAATGCACTTTTATGATTAAGCATAATTTGATATTTATGAGACACTGGAAAAAAAAATTGCATTATACAACTTTGCAGATTTGCACATGCAGCTTTTTTGTTTACTTCTCATTTCTCTCGAATCGCCCCCTAGGAGGTTGTTTTGGGTTCTGTTAATGTTTTTGTAAATATGTGCAAAGAACATCAGTCTATTTTTGATCCACAAGCCTTACAAACTCCATTGCATGTTTGACTCTAACAGCACTGGGTTTAATCACAGAATTATAAACCCTGCACATGCCCTGAGGCTCAGGTCAATATGGCACTTATTTTATTGGGAGACAAAATATGTTTTACAAATATTTACATGACTTCTCAACAGCAATTACTGAGCTTTTCCCCATTAACTTTTTGTCTGTCCTTATTCCATTTATCCTGTCATAAGGTAAAATCTGCTCACAGTGACAGGCATTTATGTCCGTGTGCTTTAATTGTATCTCAAAATGCAGTTAATGCTCCAACACTGGTTAAATCCAGACTAAAATTTTGGAAACACAATTAAAAAGCCATAATAAATGCTATCCCTCAGGAAGAGCATCCATAAGAAGTATAATCATGAAGGACACGCTATTTTATTAGAGAAGTGTTTTATATAATGGCCCTTTTCAGGCAATACATCTTCATACACTGCTTCCTGTGCCATGCATTTACTGAGCTGGAAAATTTAACAAAGTAATTGCAGGTGTGGTTATGGCTCGTGGTCTCATTTTATACCCTCACTGTCTGACCTTAATGAATTGTAGCCTTTCCACAGCCACTTCCACTCCTCAAAGGACAGGCTCAAAAGGGAAAACCTGAGAGGGTAAATATTTTCTATAATAGGAAAATAGCAATCAATCCAGCCACTACCTACCTACCTACATCTTTCTTCAGTGATTTGTTAAGTGACCTACCATTATATCACAGTAATATAATGAGTTTTTCTTTATTATGCAGCTTATCAAAATTAATTTAAGCTAATAACTAATGAAGAGTACCTGTCTCAGTTTTGTAAACTAATGTGTACAAGGATATGGTCATAATTGGCTCCAGAAATTGAGATTACAGAGAGAGAAACACAGGAGAGCATCTTAAAATTCACTTGATATTAAATATTCATACAGGACTTACACCTTCAATTTATTTGAGAAGAAGGTGAGTCACATTCAGATTAACAGGACAGACATGCAACAGTGACAGGCATACAAAGTCTTGTGAAGGCTTCAGGGCAAGCATGCTGGGCAGGAATTACAGATATGTTACAGACTCCTGAAGGATTACAGATCACTACATGACTCTACAAACCTCATCCTGAGCAAACTGAATCCTGTATTTATGCCTCAAAGACAACCATTACAGAAAAATCAGTTTGCTTCATACCCATTGACAGGATCGACAACAATTCCTCTGGGGTGGGACATGTCTCCCTCCAACAAGGTTTTCCTGCTCTGAGCAGCTTTTTCCAGTCTGGCAACAGCAATGGTTTTCCTGTGGCCATCATTGGTCCAATACAGATTATTTCCAATCCAGTCCACTGCAATGCCTTCCACATTATCAAGATCTGTTGAGAGTGAAAGAACAATAGTAAGAGATTCATAGTATTTATGTTCTATATGTACTTATGTTCACTATTTGTTATGTGATATCCATGTCTTGTTTTTAAAATTGCTTTTTTCCCTTATCTACTGAAGGCCCAAAGCAAATTACAGATATTTGGTACCAACCAAAGTACCAACTAAACCTTGTTCACCTAAGAAATTAAACTTAAATTTTGTAAATCAACCACAGGTGTAGAGATGACAATATGTCCTCTGAGACAAAATATGAGAAAGTTATTTGGGAGAAAAAACCAACCAAACAAACAACAAATCAAACCAAACCAAACCAAAACCAAACAAATAAACAAACAAACAAAAAAAAAACCCAAACAAAAAACAAGTGGCATAAGCTGAGGAGTCTTGCAAAATGTGTTTTGACATTTTTATCCATATTTCTGATATAACTGAACATCACTTTTGGGAAACTATTTTTCCTTGTGGTTTAAGAAGCTGGAGGGAAGCAAAGGTGTCAGAATGAGCTCTCTGGGACATGAAACAAGAGAAATGATGAAATTTCTAACCCAGCAACCACCTGGTCTGACAAGAATCACCCAAAGCACAGAACAACTGTGAGTCAGGTGATGTCTGAGAGCAGTGCAGCAGCTCAGCCAGCTTCCCCAGGCTGATGGACACTGCCAGTTTTATTTTTCATCTCTCAGTGCCTTTGCTACATTCTTTTGCAAAGAAAATGTCAGAGGAAATTGAAAGTTCCTGAAAGAGGAGAGTGGCTTTTGGTCTTGGAGTGGTCAAGGAGGTTGAGAAAGGTGCTAAGAATGGAAGGGAAAAGAAGAGAGAATTTAGCCAAGGATCTGGAGCCCAAGGCCCAGAGGAAAAAAAACCAAAAAACTAAAAAGCTGCTGAACAGAACAGGCAACACAGAGAAACCTGAGCTGTGCAAGAAATGTCCTATTGGGCTCTGAGGGGCCTCAGCAGATTTTTCTCAACTCAAGAAACCACTGACATGGGTAAAATCAAGCATGATGACAAGGAGCTATTTGTTCAAAACCCATTTTGTTTTTATCCTGTCTGACATAGGCAATTTGAGCTAAACACAATTTTTATACTAATAAGCTCAGATTTATATATTAATAAAATTATCTTTTTATGGAAAATATTTTGCTGATTTTTTTGCTTCTTTGGGAGTCAAACCAGTCCAAATATGTGCTCTATTTGTATCAGCAGCAAAACTGTCAGATTAAAATGCTGGATACCTCCTAAAATTTACAGGACTTTTGCTCCACATCTATTCAGCTTCCTATAATACTGTCTTTGAGCTACCTTGCTTTTTGCAGGAATTTTGGGGCAATTGTGGTTCTAAACTAAAAGCAATTTAAGTCAAAAAAACCCCTCATGGTAACTGGATACTAAATTAGCAGAAAGTTTGGGTTTTTTAAAGGAGAATTCTACAGCACAACCCCATACAGATAAATTGCAATGGTTTTGTGGAGTTATAATTAAAAATTCACTTTTATTTCACTAAAAGCCTTAAATACATTAATTACTCTTCAAATGGGTTTCACATCAAGTAGTAAACAGGAAGAAAACAATGATCATTCTGCCATTCTTGCGTTGATTTGACTACAAGAATTCAGTCCTGCTGCAGTAAAGCTCTTTCAGCATAAAAGGGATGAGGTAATAAAAAACCCTTGTGATCATTCTCCACTTGCTAATTGAAAAGTTAACATTTGGAAATTGTGGAATTTCCACCAGAATTTTCCTACCAATACTAATATGAGAGCTTCAAATGTGTTGAATGTAGATGGAAGGTTTTTAAAAGTAGTTTTAGAGGCAGCAGTTTGCCACACTGCTTTTCAGTATGAAACAGAGAACAGGCACAACATGTGATTTGGTACAGAATGGCCAAGCTCACCAATGCCATCTGTAATAAACACCGCCTTAAATGCTAGATTGGCATAAAACCTGGTGGGAAAATAATTCTTCTATACACCAACCATCTAAACAGCTTCCAAAGAGTTTTACATACCTACTGTGGCCTTGTTTAAGCAACAGTTTGACCATCTCGACTAATATTTACAAGTAACTATTATAAGAATTTTAGGGTCGCAGCAACCCCCCCAAAAATATTAGTGGTACAAAGACAAGTAAAAAAAAAACCCTGCGCTTGAGTACATGTTACATTCACTGAGCAGTATTTAGATCCATTTTAAAATGTCAGTGGTTTTTAAAAACACAGACATTAAAATTGTTTAGGTTCTTTTTTCCCCCCAATTTTTAATGTAAAGGACTGATTTTACATGCCAGTTTGAAAGGTTAATTATAATTCTTGTTGCTGGTGGAAGTACAGTACTGCTGCAGCTGTGCCACCAGCTCTAAGCCAGGCTGTGCTGGGGGCTGTCAAATTGTTATCAACACCACCCAGCAGCTTGCTTCCCAAAGTGAAGAAACAGAAATCACAGCTGAAACTGTATGGGAAATCAAACTCCAGCAGTGTGAGGCGCTCAGTGATCTCAATTCCCAGTCAACAGCTGTAGGATCAGGCTCTCATGTAGGCAAACTATAATTATCTGAGCTGCAATGCTGTCTGAACAAGTGTATATATTCTCAAAAAACCTGATAGCCACCAAAAAATGGCAACTTCTAATCTGAGAAGTGGCACCTACCACAGCTAGAAGCTCTTAGCAGCATGCTGTTCAAAGCAAATATTACACCCCCTCCTGACACACCTGATTTTCTGTAGTAGCCTTCCACCAAGGAATGATTTAATCTGTCCCTGCTGAGTTCGTGAGAGTTGACAAGAATAAAAGCTGAGGTGTTAGGGCTGGAGGCCATATTAATTTTTTAAATCATGAAAAATACATTAACAAATGTTCTTTAAAAATACTTTAAAGTTATGAAACTACACCAAGTTAGAACTAACAATGTAAGCTCCTGGGAAAGGGGAGAACTAACAGTGACATATTTTTGGTCTTTGCAAATAGAATCACTGAAAATAAACATAGATAATCCACAGCTCTTTCACTATTGCATTAATATTTTTGCTATCTTGTACTTATAAAGAGTAGACACTGCACTTAATCATTATTTACAGGAATATCACCAATTTTCAGGTTTGGCATACAAAGTTTATTCATGTTTGAGTAGGCCAATCCCAACCTGTTTGACCCTGACTGTCTGACTCCAATCTGTCTGACACCTCTCAGCTAGGATGCTCCTCGCTTCTCCTTTATAATGTTTTCTTTTACATATTTCCTGCTCCTTCCTCTACTCCACATTTGAACTATTTCCCTGTCAAATGAAATGCACAGTTAGTACAGGAAAGTCAGCAATGGAAGATGTGAGATGTACATTATCCATTCCCATGCTGGCAGTGAAATGAAGAATTACCAGACTGACAGCTGAGTATTTGTTATTTTCTGAGCCAAATGCCCTTTATTAACCATTCACCAGAGCAGGGTAAAGAGCCTGTCACTATTCCTTGCAACTGCTGCTGAAGGGATCTTTGTGCAGACTCTGAGGAGAGACCTTACACTAAAAGAGCATCATATCACTGCACAGAGGAGATGGCTCCTCAGAAGTGTGCATTAAAACATGCCTTATGAATGACAGGGAGTGAACATCCCTCTGCTGAAACAATGGTATTTTAGTTACTTTCACTGTCCTGAGCTTCCATTCACAAGTAAATATATGAAGCTCTCTGAAGGCTAAGATGAATATTTATGCTTCTTCTTAGATTGAGGACCAGAAAATAATTACTGTAGAATGAATTGCAGCTGAGGCAGTTGCTACCTCCTGCTGAAGCAATATTTCAGAGAAGGGCTCATAAAGGAAAACAAAATATCAATTGACAAACAGGAAGATTTTTTCACTACAACAACATTTGGTGTGATGAGATATGAGTCTAGACCAGGGAGATTCAGTGTAGTGGGAGATGTGGAAACTAAAGACTTGCTGGCATTTTCTCTTATTGCTATAATAAATGTTACAAGCATCTTAATTAAGGTTCTAATAAATGTTTAGGTCTAACTGTTGCTTCCACATTCACAATGGAAAATGCATCAGGAAAGACAATGCTTTTTTCCTAATGAGTTTTCAAGCACTACAGACAGTCTCATTCTGCCAAACTACTTGAATTAGCTCCAGAATCCACAGTGTGATGCAGGCTGGAGTGAAGAAGTCTCATAAAGTCTGCAAGGATTTGGGATGGTTCAACAAATATCCAGCTACTGGAAGGACACAGTGGAAAAATAGGAATTACTTACCAGTGCTGAGCTTAAATGGACACAGTAAGAATTCACAACAGAGTGATTTAACCAAACTTTACATTTCTGCCCTCAGGAAAAAAAAGAAAAGACAGGAGGCTGCAAAAAAGTATCTCCAATTCTGTTCAAGGTCAGATATGTGTCTGTTTTCCATGGGAGACCCAAAAAAACCCTTTAAATTATCTGAAAATGTCAGTTCAACTTCTCGGTAGTGAGCATCTCGGAATGTCACCAGCACTGAGCATCACCCACCGTCTTTGAGGATTGTTTCTCTCTCTGTGCCATCAATTTTCTGTCGTCCAATCAGGAAACTGGTGGTATCAGCAAAGTAAATGTAATTGGTTTCAGCATGGAAGTCCAGAGCACGAGGATTGACCAGGTTCTCGATGGGGATCATGTACTCATCTGACATTTTGGTATTCAGGTCCATTCCCCGGATTATTCCTGGCCGTCCCTTCCCATAAAAAAGAAACAATTCATTCTTTGGTCCTGCAAAAGAAAGATTACAAACATAAAAAACTGATGCTGCCTAATCTTCTTCACAGTGCATAATGTCCCTGTTTAATTAACTGGCATAATTAGTGGGAAGCGGGAGCCTTATTCAATACTGAAAATTAAACTTCCATATATTCTGAAGGTATCTAGATAAAAAAACTGAAACAAAATCAACCAACCAAACAAACAAAAAAAAAACCCCAAAAACCAAAAAACAAACCAAAAAACCCCCAAACAAACAAACAAAAAAAAAAAGAAAAAAAAAGAACCAAGACAATATAGCTAACTACATTACCTTATTCAAAATACAAGTTACTTCAGTGAGCTGCTTACATCTACTTCTTTTTTTGTGTAAAAGTTCACACTGAAAAAGCAGTTGTCAATCACAGAATAACTTTGCACCTGCTGTGAAGTGGACATATATAGCTCTGTAGACATTTATTTTACAATTCATTAGGCTCTATCAAGGTAATGTAGACCACGACTGAAGTAATCTTAAAATCTAACAACGCCATGAAGGCCAGCATGAACAAAATGCTTTTTTTCCACCTAAAGTTTCTCAGAATCAAACAACAAAAAAGATTAAATGTCTTTAAGATTGAAAAGAATAAAACAAACCAACATGCTCTGTTCTTTCCAGCTGAGGTAGAAAACATGGATATCAAAAGTTCATATTTCTAAGATTTTTACAATTTAAATAATTAAGCTGATTACAAACAACTTCAGCTTAGCAAAGTGATTTTCTTTCCTTAAAGATACTTATTCTTCGAGCCTTGATGCTATCAACATACCTCTTAAAATTCTCTCTGTATTTTTCCTGCTGGCTCTCAGGGGTTTTTGATGGAATTGTCAGTGAAAACTGCATCAGGTTTGAATGAGGTCAAAGAAATCCATCTACCAGCATCCATCAGAGTATCTAACTGCACGTCTTTTATCTGAACTAAATTAACACCCTTCGACTGAAAAACCAGGCAAAAACCATGCATTCCCCAAAACTCCTGTTGGCTGTAGGTGACCAACAGATTGTGCACATGTAACTTTAGGTATAACCACAGCTGCACAAATCACATTTGTTTTCACATAGTATTCTGAGAAAAACCTTGACTTGTTCACATCAATGTTCTCCTTTTGTGCTCTAAGTTGATTGTATGGGTGGAAATTGTAGCAGTACCTGTGTGCTGTGAAAAGCCTTGGCATACAAATAAATAAATAAAGAGTGAGGCTGATTAATGTAAAACTTGTGATAATTTTAGTATTCTTTGAGCATTCCAGGTTTAACCTGTCACTCCTGTGAACTGAGCCAAATCAAATAATGTTAAGGGAATGAAAGGAGCATGTGAACAAATCATCAGGTACACTTTAAAAGTGTGTAATATTATATAGTGGAAAACTTAGAGTTTAATGTTTTAGAATATAGTAACATATATACAAAGTAAGATAGAAGTTTTAGGATAGAAGTTAGGTTTTTCTTTACTTTTTTAATGAGTTTAAGTAATATTATAATTAATAAATTGTAATTAAATTATAATAACAGTTACCATTAATAATTGTAATTAAATAAAAATGGTATTATTTATATTATTATAGGTCTATATTATAGGTTATAAGTAATTATTTATTAGGTTAAAAGTAAAAATAATTTAAGTATTCTTTTTTACTTAGAAACTCTATCTTTAAAAAAACTTTATAAAAATAAAACTCTAGTTTGTAAAAGCATTGTAAAATTCACAGTTTGTGAGACCATAATATAATAAGAATAAATAAACATTTGAATTTAAACAAAAAATACTGTCTCACACATTTAATTTGAAACAAACTTTACCCCAAAGCAGCCCATTTGATTTGCTAGAGAACACCCAGAACCATCCCCTGGATTATTCCTGGCTGGCAGCCTGTGACCTCAAGGACGTACTTTTGCATGACCTGCCATCACTCCCCAGGATGAAGCCAGTCCTGCAGCGACAGGTCCTCGCTTTGTGGCTGCTGCTGAGCAGGCAGATGTGGGAGCATCCCCCCGGCATCCCAGATGGATCCAACTCACACGCGTGGCTTCTGACTATGGCGAGGGGAAAACAGCTCACATCATTGAAAGCAAGGCAATTACATCAGCATGGGGAGGGGTTAGACAGAGGGAAAACATAGGGAAAGGGGATTTGTGTCACAAGAAATCTTTCCCCAGAATATAACTTTCTCTGAAAAAATCCCTTCACGCAGGATTTTCCTCCTGAGAAGCCTCAGAGAAAAGGAAAACAATTCTTATCTCATTTGCTTCTCCCGTGTTGTGCTCATGTGGAACGTTTGGAGATTGTTTACCCACAGGTGATTGTTTCATTGGATTCTGGTGTCAGTTGTTTGCATTCTTTGGCCAATCAGTGCCAAAAGTCATTATTATCTTTTTAGCATTAAGTATCCTTTCTGTATTCTTTAGTATAGCATAGTTTAGTATTCTTTAATATAATATAGTAAAATGAAGAAAAAAAATTAGCCTTCTGAGAACATGGAGTCAGATTCATCATTCCTGCCTATGCTGGGGATCCCTGCAAATACAATATGTAACTGCTAAGGAAGGTGGTTTTAAAGATGGTATCCAAGCCAGGCCAACAAAGCCCAGGGCTATTGAGCCCTGCCCGTGCCTGTGTGCATTCACCCCTTTGTGAATGAGCTCCTGCACAGAATTTGCTGGGCAGTGCTTCCCTCGAGGAGCTGACACTTCTCCCCTTTTCCATTTGTTGCTTTGGTTCACGGGGTTGGTTGGGGTTTTCTGAGGACAGAGTGCATCCCATGCCCACGCAGTCTGATACTCCTATACTCCATTAGACAGCACCTTTCTGGGCAGGCACATATGCTGAAACTAAGGAACAAAACAAGCCTTGTAGAATTCTTCCACAGTTACAGAATCACAGAATGGTTTGGGTTGGAAGGGGCCTTAGAGCCCATCTTATCCCAAACCCGTGCCATTGCCAGGTAATGCACTTCCACCTTCCACTAAACCAGGATGTTCCAAGCCCTATCCAACCTGGCCTTGAACACTTCCTGGGATGGGGTGCAGATTTGTACAGTTGGGATATAAATCCAGCTGAAGAAGTCAAAGAATTCCTTATCCTTGATTTCATATTTCCAAATGCATGGTTCTAGATTAGCAGCCTAATTTTTTATTTTTTTTTAAACTATTTAAGGCAGTATGCTATGGAAACAAAATCTACCGGGTTATCTTACATTTTCTAAGCTGGCTTAAACCAGAAAAGAGTATTCTAGCTCAAAAAGTGTTCTGTTCTTCCTACTTTACCTCAAGCTTTTCAGGTCTGTTTCTTTTAAAATAAAGCAATCAAGTGGTTTAGGGTCGATAAGGTTAAAGGTAATACAGAAACTCCACCAAGCTGAGACAGCTGTTACAGAGAATCTTGACAAGCAACAAACATGTCCATTCAAAACAAAAGGAGTAGTGGAGTAATCACAGGATGTAATAAAAGATTACACTGTGCTCATGTCTCTCCTCTACTCAACCTCCCTGACTCCCTCAGGAGTACGAGAGGGATGATTATAGCAAAGAAAGAGTCTTTGCAGTCTCCTTCAGACATTGACATCTGCAAATCAATGTCCTCAGCTCCAGGGTGAAAATTAGTTCACCCACTCTACATCAATTTAGAGTTTGTTCCCACTTCACAGACTTCTTCAGAAGCAGCCATTCTGTTTAGAAAAATTGACATTGAGAATTGATGTGTTGGCTTTTCTGTCTAAGCAGTCATGGCAACGATTTATTGTTATCAGTCATGCCAAAAACATTCCCATGAAGCGTCATGGTAAACATTTTGGATCTTGCTATCTTTGCACAAAGTTCCCAGAGCTCCCACTGATGTTCTACGTACAGAAAGGATGTGAACAGATTACAGTCATACAGACCTCAGAAACCGCTGTTTTACCAAAAAATTCCGAGATGAAAAAGACTTTCTTTCATTCTAGATGAAAATGAAGATTTCTTTCACAGATGGCAAAGCTGATATTAACACAAAGCAAGGACACCCTGTCAGCATTTCCCTCTCTCACCAGGGCTGTGCTGGCAGCTCAGCTGCCCACACCTCTGTGCCTTTTTGGCAGCCCCAAAGACAGGAGCTCACCGGAGGTGTGGGTCTGTCTGAAAAGCAGGCCCAGAGATATGAGGAATCTCTGAGGTCTGAGACCCAAAGCATGTGGACAACACTGGACATCCAACAATCCTGAAGGTGTTAAATTCTCAGAGTGCTGAGTGCCACAATGTGCAGAGCAGGGCTCTTGGGCAGCTCTCCAAACTGAATTCTCTGGAAAGGGTTGAGCTGGAGCTTGGAGACACGGGAAAAGTGTCACAACCACACAAAACTCAAGGAACACAAAGTTGTGCCACAAGGACAAATTTTCATTCCATCTTCAGATACTTGTTTCTGGTAGGACCTTTTTGACTGCACAAGCACTCACTATCTGATTTTGTGCTTTCTAGAAAGAGGAAATTTGATCATACCTGCTGCTTGAGTTCTCTTCTGGAACACACGGATCTCTTTGGCATTGTCCAGCCTGGCAAGAGCCTGAACATCAGTACCATTGTACCTGTGGATTCGTAAAATGCTGAGGTTGTCTGAATTAACTGTATACAAATAGTTCTCAAACACTGCCAAACCACAAAGATGCCTCATCTGGAAAAGAAACAAATGGTATCATTATTTTAGCTCAATATTTAAGGCATATCTGTGAGTTGTAAATGTCAAAAACTGCTGTGGATTGTATGTGATAAACTGCACAAAAGGCTTTCTGAGTACTTGTAAATAATAAACACAAATTACACCAAAAGTATAGCTCACATTCTTGTAGACTGAAATTTATAATTAGAAAAGCTTTGTACAAGAAAGGTAGAAAATTAAATTATTTAGCAATCTGAAGTCTTTTACAAATTATTGTTTCTCTATTTTTTAAATTAAAATCTACATTCTTTAAGTGCAACAGCTACATTAGTATTAACTAATGATCATTAACTAATATAAATTAATCTTAAAGACTAACACTTAACTAATATAAATTAATTATTAATTAAATAGATCATTAACTAAGATAAATTAACTATTATTAACTAATAAATATAGCAAACTTAGAAATTTAAAACACAGCTCATAGGTGTAATTGATCCACTTTTAAATTTCAAAATTATTTTATAATCAAATCAGGGAAAATGGTGCAAGATATACCTGCTGAACATTTTCTTGAGAAAACTTTTTATGAGAAATAAACAAATTATGTCAGCTCTGCTGTGCTCCTTTTGTGTTGGTGTCTCTGAATATGGTGGTGGCCACTTGGCAGTGCTTGTTTATCAAAAAGTGAATTCTAAAATTGTGATAATCTCTGATGTGTCTGGTACATTGATTAAAAATTACCGAATAGCTGGTAGTGAGACAATCACAACTGAAACACTAAGTGTTCAATAATTTGGAGGCTGTGCTTGATTTATAGATTTAGAAAATGTAAAGTATCTCACTGGCAATTTTGAAAACTGAACAAATTAAAGAAAATGTTTTTGGCAGATGTTCAGATATTCGCAGGCTGAATGTCTTATTACTTTAACCATTAAACTGCTCACCACAAAGTATTTACTTATCTCATTCACCCCCAAATGCAGACACACGTCATCCAAACCCAACCCAAACAAAAAAACTCTGTTGTGCATCAACTGTTTCAGTAATTCTGGAAATTACAGCACAGTTGGTCAAGTCTTACCATTGTATTCTGTCTTCACCCAGAAAAAGGAATAATAATTGACATCATTGGAAGCATTTAAGACCCAATAGAAATTCAATGCAATTATAGTAAGATGGGAAAGAAAAGAGCCTTGAAAATAAAGCCACATCTGTACCAAACTGTGGAATTCTCCCCTGAATTACAATCCTTTCTTCTCTATTTCCATTTGCACTCAGTGTAAACCTTCATCATTTAACTCCCACGAGAGATTTTCTCTGTTAAAACTATGAAAGCTGTGTGGCTCATTTTGCAATGTTTTTTATCATGATCTAATAATTTGTATTTATTTTTTAATTTGTTGGGTTTTTTTACATCTCATGAAGCTTTCCAGTAACCCTCTGCATGAGTAAAAACATGACTGGTTTGTCCTTTGAAAGCCAGGAAGGCTGTCAACCACAGAATCCAGTTTTGTTTGAAAAACACATGTTTGATATGTTTGTACTTACACAATAAAGTTTAGTCTCTAAAAATTCTTGGGAACAGGTTTGTGGTCTGCTGTTTCCTTGGATTAATGAGGAGTGATTTGGAGAAACAGTCATTCTAGATCATGGCACATGCAGTACAAAACATACTGAAATTACCAATTCTTCATTAGAGTGGAAAGACAATCAGCGCCACTTGTGACAACAGGGAGAGGCCAAACTTCCTAATACCCTTCATCCATACCAAAAAACAGAGATCTCATTTTTTCAGGTAGTATTGAAAAGAATCCCTCTAAACTTGAAAGTACCCTCTTTTGTGTCTAAATTTCAGCAAGAAGAGGAAGAACAAGCATCTCTCCTATGACACAAGTACAGCTCCACTAGAAGCCTGTAAAGGTATTTTTAAATGGCTTCTGAAAAGGATTTTAGCTTTTAAAATATCTAATCCAAACTGATACTTAAAAAAAAAAACAAAACAAAAAAAAAAAAACCAAAACAAAAAACCCAAAGGTTTCAAGACCTCTTGTTCCAGAACTGGTTAAAGACTGGGGATAGATTGGCAAAAATAGGAAAGGGTTTCCCAAACCACCACTTAGACTGCCTTTTGTCACATTTTCTGCCTCTTTTTAGTTAACAGTCTAACCAGTTGCATTTTTCTAAACACTGATTGCTTGGAAGCAACAAATGACAGAAGAACTGGTAAAATGTGTATTCTGCTTGAACAGTTTTACATTCCCTGTTTAACCTCAGGCAGAAATATATGCAAACTTGGTGCCCACACCTGGCAGTCCAGGTAGTGACCAGAATAGTTTGGTCTTTGATGATTTTCCCTGGATTTACATAAGACTCACTAGTGCCAGAGAACTCCTCCACTCTCCAGGCTAATGGACTGAAATGCTCCTGCTCTAAGACTCACAGTCCCAGAGTTTGTATTTATGACTCTGAACATCAGGATCAGCCGGGAAAAGCATCATTGCCGCCAACAAAAATAAGATTTAAGGGCATCCACATTAGTCTGAATGGGTGAATAGCTTTTGCTATTCTATTTCACATTATTGTGCCTGTTAGTCTCTCCTTCCTGAGTGGGTAAGGACATCTTGTCATTAATGATTTATCTCCCTGCACCTTTCCACCCCAGATTTTCCCTCCTGAAGTCTTTAGCAATGGTGACTTACAGGGTGCATTGTTAATGAGGCACTGCATGGAAATACTCATAAATTGCAAAATTGCTAAATTGCAGATAAACCAAAGCATGTAGCTGGATCTTTTACATTCTAACACATCTGAATTAAAAAGGTAAAAATTTATGAAATTCCTGTAGCTGCTAGCATATGTGCATTTATGCATTGATATCATTACTTTTTACTGATTTGCAAATAAATACCTACTTGTCTGCCTTTAGTTATTGTTTGCCTCCTTCTCCCCTGATAGTCAACAACTTCCACGCTCTCCAGATATATGTCAAGCCAGTACACATATTTATTGATGAGGTCTAGTGCCAGAGCAGTTGGCTGTTCAATTTTTGAGTCTACTATCCACGTCCTGTTCATTCCATCCATGTCACATCTCTCCACCTTGGCAGCATTCCCGTAGTCTGTAAAGAAAAGCTTGCTGTTGAAAGAAAATAAGATGTTGTAAGTTTTAAAGGGTGTGAGCAGAGTGCAAAGCTCCTGCTGGCTCTGGAAAAAGGAAGTTTTCATTCTTTGTCATTTCAATTTCCTATTTGCCCCATAATTATTTTTAAAATTCACCATATCTTCTAACAAATTAACAATTACACAGAATTATCTTTCAAATGTAAAAAGACAAAAGTTCTAAATGTATTTCCTTACAAAACAGATGCACCATGTAAGACTCTAAAATTACCATCTTAAATTCATTTTTTAACCATTATTTGTAGAAAATGGTAGGATAGTTACAGATAGCAGTGACAAAAGCACAAAGCACTCAGGTTGTCTGGAGAACAGTTATTGCACATAAGCTATAACAAATACAGGGATCCCCACTGTCAGGTGTTTTAACATCTATTTCTGGAGGAGCTGCTTTGGTCTGGAGTACATTTGTCTCCAGCCTTGGAAAGGTGCTCAGGCTTCAAAATGCTTCCACAAATCCAGTGAGTCATTCCATCCAGGAATAATGGGAAACTATCAAAGACTTAAAACTGCTGCTAAAGCTCCCTAACCCAATGCTTGATTAGCATTCACGGGGTTTAGCAAATCAATTCTGATTAACCCGACAGTATTTTAACAGGATTACCTATTTGTGAGAACAAATTACACTTGCAGGCCGAAGACCACCTTGCCATGACTTTAACATGCTCTAAAGAATAATCTGATTCCAGGCTGAATGTTACTGAAACCACTTTGAGAACCAGGATTTCATTATCCAAATGAAGTGAATTATCTCCTAGTTATTACCACTAATGGGAATAACTTGGGATCAACAGCGTATAAAACTTCAGATATCTTTATGTGACAGAGCAGTAATTTATAGCCTTGTAACTTCTCATAAAAATCCACTTTTAGGCTATTTGCTGAACAGTAGAATGAAACCCATAGACTTTATTTTCAGTCTTCAAATAAATAAGAATACATTTTAGAGGTAAAGTGTTTCAAGTGCAAAAATACAAATAAAATAGAAAAAAAAAACCTACACAACAACTTTTTTAAAAAGCAAAGGCATTAGAATAATCTATAGTCTATGTGCAGGAGCTGTCAAATGCCAGAATCAATTGATCTCAGAATCATAAAATAGGGCTGGGGGAGACTTTGAAAGGTCATGTAGTCCATCACCAGGCCATAAAGCAGAATAAACTTTACCTATAACATTCCTGAGGGATAACTCCACTCCTGGACAGGGATTTCTATTTATCAAAATAATTCTGAATTCCTGTCCTTCCTTCATTGTCATTCTTTATTCCAGCTGTACTCTAAGAATATATTTAAAAACACAAACTTAACATCCAGGTCTGTATAAATCAAAATGTCCATAGTACAGAATATTTGCAAAGTAAAAATCATGCCTGAAAAGCAAAAGTAATTTGGACTGAAAACAGAAAAGAAGAAAAAAAAAAAGTGTATATAGCAGTATATACACTTACTTATGTATGTATTCAGATCATCAGAAATAACAAGGCCAACACCTATATATATTTAAAATAAGTTGTTAAAATGTTATATGTACTCCAGACTACAATCTGTACTTCTGGGGATTTGATTTATGTTATTTAATGGAACTTTGTACCTCAAGATTCAATAATTCAAATAAAGCTCATTTTGGAATCATAGAACCAACTGGGTTTGCTGGGATCAGACACTCATGTATAAATAAATATATAAACACACATTTATGTAAATACACATCCAGACACACAGCAGTTACAAACCCCTGAAGTTTGACTTCACACTGGCTCTTCCGCATAGTGTTTGGTTTAATTAATAAATTAATATTTCTAAAGATTAAAATAAAAGTTAAAAAGAAAAAAAATATATTAGCTTCGACAACAAGAGTACCTTTTCAGATCAGAAAAGAAATAAAATGTTTGTATGTCAATAGCAAATAGATACAGTAAGGAACATCTAAGAATTAAGAATATTTAAGAATTTAAGAAGTTGCTCCAGCTTTGTGGAATAGGGGGTCAAATCTTTTTTTTTTTTTCCCTCAATATCTGTCTTATGATTTGTGCAAGTTATCATGACTTCATGTGTAAATTACACTCTTTTTACTCTAAAAATCATTGTTCTTCTCCTTGAGACTGACAAAAATGAAACTTTATAATTAAAGGAAGAGGTAAAAGACAGAACAAGAAAGTAGTTCCCTAAGTGCTGCTGCGTGATCGAAGTGCTCTGAAAATTAAATCAAGAAAATTAAATGTTTTAGTGTGTAATGTTTAAATGCAGTTCTGTATTTAATGACCAGTGCAGATTTTTAGAGTGAGGTTTAAACCAGAAGTGCATTTCTAGCACAGGAAGTTGACCCACAATTACACTGTGGTGTCTTTGCCTTGGGAGCTCTAAAGGATGCACTGTACAATATTTATTTCAGCTCGAGGCAAATTTTTGTGCTCACAAATGGTGCTGGGTTTGCCTCTCCATTTGCAGCAGAGGGCAATGAAATCTTTCATCCATTCACAGAGCAATTTGGGGAGGAAAACTGAGTGTGCATGTCCCTGCAGAGCCCAGCTCAGGGCACTGGGGCTGACAGAGCTGAGTCCACTGCAGCCTTCATTTCCTGAGACTGTCAATGGGCTAATTGATGGCTAATTGAGGCTGCTGCAACAGCAAAAACATTGGCACTAATCTGAATTTTATTAAGGCAGGTTATCTTTTGAAAGGTATAGACTTCACCTCTGGAAATTCTGAATTCTGCCTCTAGTTAAACAACAACAAAAATCTTCTTCATCAAGTCCTGGTGCTTTGCAAGACTTGATGAAGTCAAGTATTAAACTCCAAAGTATTCAGTTGTTTTGACTCTTCCAGAATGGTTTCACTGTGGTCCCAGCAGTTAGGAATCTACATCTAACAACTAATGTTGATATCTTCCAGGCTGAATTACACAGACTGATTTCTGCAGCAGCTTATTTGGCTTAAACAGCTATTTTCACCTGTCCTCCTCTCCAGAGCTATTTCTAGATGGAAATCAGATTCTTTCCCTCTGCCTAGCAGCTGGAGATAAGCAAGGCAAGGCAGACTTCCTCCTCTCACAGGACAGGCCCTTTCTGCTGCCCTCCTGTGCAGTTATTCCCATTTTAGGTCAGTGATTGAACAGCCATGGCCAGCACTGGATTTGCTGTTCCAGAGCTGATTTCACTGGGGTCTGCACAGCACCCAGCACCAGCTGGAGACTCAGCCACCCCTGGATGACATTTTGCTATTTTCCCAGCTCTGTTACACTGCTGATATAAACTCATCCTTCCCTCTATTACGTGCACCCTCCTCAGTCTAACAATTTAGTCTTAAAAAGTGATGGCTGGAGCTTTTCCAGAGAGTTTGGTACCAGCTAGGAATAAATACACAGGGACTATTCTGTCCACATCTGAGCAATGACAACTCTCCAGCCTTTTCAAATAATCCTCCCTGACAAACCCCCTGACTAAAAAGAGCAATAAATGTTACCAAATAGAACTAATTCCAGAGGAAAAGAATGCTGCCATGAGACAAAAGCGACAGTGAACTTCCCAGTCCCTGCTCTCACATTCATCTTTCCTTCATTATCAAGCCTGAAAAATATGTAAGGAGGGCCTCAAAAGGGCTGTTGTTCTCTCCTTACAGAGACATCTGTAGGATAGTTACTGCCTAAGTTCAGCAGCCAAACCCCTTATCACCAGAACATTCTCTCTCATCACTTCCTTTTGTTTTCCAAGCTTTCAGTCACCTCCTTCATAATCCACCTATTTAATTAGCTGAGAAACAATTGTTTTCACTGTAAAGCTACATTTAGACACTTGCATAACTGAAAACTGCTAATTTCTAATGCACCTAAGATGCCAAACACTGTACAGAACAATCAGAGTTTGGGGGAGAAAAATACACAATTCTGGAGCTCTTTGACAAAAAACCAATGAAATATTATAGGAAGCAAATTAGTAAAGTAGATATACAAAAAGAGGATGCTTTCTTAGGCAAAGTTACTGCTATGGACAGGACCTAACTAGAATAAAGTAAAATAATTCCTAGCACACCTCAACAAGAGCTATGAGTGGAAAGGACAGGGTTTAATTTTTTGAAATTACACTGAGAGGGTCACGTTCAAGACAGAAGGAAACTAAAGATATTCAGCTGATCTTAGCAAAATGAAAAAGTCACAAAAAGTTAGAGGCTTTTTACCAATTTAGGAGCAAGATTATGATGTGGGAAAAAAAGTTTGAATTGGAATTAAGGGAAATGCTGTGCAATTTAATTGGCTTGAAACATAATGAGAACAGCATTGGCATTGAGTGGCACCATCCAGATTTACTGTAGGACAAATAAGATAACTAAAATTGTGGGGACTGTGATGAATGAGGAACCTGCTTCGGAGGAGGTGATCAAAAAAGGCAATTAAAAGGCCTGTGTGAAAACACCCCTGGGGTTCTCTGCAGCCTGTGCTATGAGAATCCACTGACTGCATTCTCAGAAGGGGACTGCCACACAGTCCTGTGTCTGATTTCTACTGCATTTCAAAAAATGAATGTGATTTGATTTAGTTTGCATCACATTTAATTAATAATAAGCTTTATAGCATGGTCCAGGAGCATTTTTAAACTCTGATGATGTTTAGGTTGGTTTCTGGGTTCAGCAGTTTTCTTTTTCATCCACATCTAAAGCAAAAGAAATTGGTCACCCTCAGATTTGGCCCATTTTTGGTAATAAATGGTCCATGGCCCTCAGTGTCCCAGACAGATTTTAGGAACTTGAAGAGCACTGTTTGCTAGAACACACACACACACATGGAAAGCAATTCTCAGGTTTGGGGCAAAGTGAAATTTTTCCCTAGAGGAGGAACTGAAATACCACTGGATTTGGGTATTTGGGTTTCTCCTTCCTCTGCTTCTTTCCAGCACAGGGCAGCATCCATCACCTGGAGGATAATTTCCCACACTATTTTGGGGGGTTAGAAACTCTTTGGCTCTCCATCAAAGTGCCTTTTTTTTTTTTTTTTTGCAACTGATATTGGAAGGAAATATGGAGTGGATGTTTTTGTGCTGCACGGGAGTGAAATTCTATTAAAGTTCCTCTGTGATTTCTGCAGCGTAAAGGAGGACATATGTTCCAAATGTTCCTGGCATTTTGGAAATCTAGCAGTGAGTGAAATAATAATGGTTTCTTCTCCTGGAGAGCTGCAGATTTAGTGCCAGGCAGGAAGCAGCACAGGGTCGAGCTGCAGATAAAAGTAAAACCCAGTCAGACAACTCATTCACAGCACGCAGAGCCCAGCTCCACTCACTGCTTGCTGCACAGCAACAGGCAAAAATCAGCAAAACTCAGCCCCCAGGGGGGCATTTGTCATGAAATACACTTCTCTTTGCAGGGAAATTGCCAATTCAAACAAAAGTTTTCTTATTTGAAGCACCAGGGGTGGAGGCCTGAGCAGCAAATGGGGAAAGTAGCTGAGAATTTGGGGATGGATTAAAATCAAAGCCAGTCTGGTTCACTGCTAAAGAAGATACAAGTTGTCACAATTTTTGTTTGTTTCTATTTAAACTGTTCATCATCCATTTATAAAAATATGCCTGTTAGAAAGCTAAATTGGTCTGCCATCAACAGGTCCCCCCATTTCCTTACAGACACAGAAATGTGAATTTTCAGATGTTATAAAGTGAACGCAATTTGCCAATCAAGTATGGTTGTTTATTATATTGTTATGACTGTACTCCACACTTGTTTTAGCAATCCTGCATGTTACTCTTCAAGTTTGATCCCTTCCACTACAGAGGGTATAAAAGCCTTTATTTGTCTTAGGGATGCCAATCAAATATACATATTTAAAGTTCATAATAATCCTTAAAAGAGTTTGCCCCTCCTTTTTCCACCCAAATATGCTTTTTCTGCAGGGTGAGAGTGCAGATGCCTGTCCTGTGCACTCATCTACCATCTCTGGGTCCTGCAGGGATGATGTAGGACAGAAAAATGTGCAGCTGAGTTTCTGTCTAATGATGTTTTGTCACAGTTGCAATTTTCTCACACAAGCTCTACTTCTTCCTATGCAGAGGAATATGTAAAATATGAAATATTTTATCTTGAATATTATAAATATGCATATTACATATTTTTAAATAATAATTAATTTTTTTAAATAATAATGTAATAAACCCTACCATGTTCTATTTCTTGCTCCATTTATGAGTAGTTGTGGCTGTACATGCTCAAAAAAGCACATCTGGACTACAACAGCAATAAATAAACACACTGAGAAATGGGAGTTCAGTTCCCAGGTTTTGCTTGTGGGTAAAATTGCAGAGAAAGTTTGTCTTGCACTCTCATCACAAGAATTTTCTGTTTTTTCTTTTTTCCCATATCAAGACTACAGCAATAGGATACACCCTTGGAAAAGTGCATCCCTTAGAATATATCAAATTTATACTTGCTTAAATCTGCTTTCTGTCTACATACAATTCAATATCTTTTCATTAAAATAATCTAATTATCTCGAGTAATTTTATGCAAAAAGTAATTTTCTGAATAAAAAGCATGTTCTCTGAATTTTCCAAATTTATTCCCAATATGAAATTTTAGTAAGTAAATCTAATATTACATTTTCAGCCACATTTTTTTCCATAAATACATGCAAAGTTTTAATAACTGTCAGTTTGAAATGAAAGATGCATTGCAGATTTATTCCTGGATTCATTAGGGGCCCTGAACATCAGTATTTATTTGTCAGATTACTGCCCTTTATCTGAAAATGTAAGGATTCAGACTTAAATCAGATGCAGAAATTTGGAATTAGGAGCCCTTTCAGACTAAATGTGCGTCCCCATGTGCAACTACAAGCTCATCAATTAGAAGAGAAATGAAGAAACATTGATTATTCCCATTTTATCACAAACCAGCTGTGCCAAATCAATGTGCTGATCCACTGAAAAAAAAATCATTTCATAAACAAAGTGCCATGTTACATGGCTTTATATCAACATTTAAACAGACTTTTAATGTGGCATCCAAATAATACCGTGAAGTCTCTATCATATTTTTAAAAAGTAGAGATAAACCTCCCCCCAAAGTAAAGAAAATATTTAGCAGATTTTATATAGTTATAAAATATGTGTTTACATTCAAACCATAGACTGATATTAGAGATACTGAAATCTGGAACATAATGATGAATAGTTCTTGGATTATCCTATTTATTTTTGAGGGTAAGATGGTTCGTTTCCACTCCTTTACCAGATGTACAAGATGCAGGGAAATAATTTTGCCACAGAAAATTAAAATTCTCTTTCTTCATTGGCAACTCAGGCTCTGATATATTTGTTATCCCTCAAACTCAACTCTAGATAGGTATCTTAATGTGCAATTTTTGATTATTCTGCTTTGAATGATTTCTGGAGCATCAAAATGGTGCCATGTGACCTTTTATACCCTTTACATGCACTCTTTTATGTACAGAGCAGAATACACATATTCAGACACTGATTTTCAAAGATTTCCTCACTATTGTACCAAAGCTCTTTCACAGAAGAAATAAATGCAGCACTTTTCCTGAAGGTATTTAATTTTCACAAGATATTATGTGCAGTCAGACTCTATTGCTTCTTCCACTTAATAAATAACCTTTTCCCTTAGCTGAAAAGCGACAATATTAAAAATTACTTTGAAAATAGGATTTTTTTTTGGGAGGGAGGGGCGAGGAAGGGGGAAAGTTTTCATTAATTGTTCAGTGATTGTAGGGCAATAAAGGCAGAAATAAAGAAGATCCCTGAAATTGTGTTTGACTTGCAGCCTGAGGAGCTGCAGGCTAAAGCAGTGTGGAGTTTGGAGGGTTTAACTTTTGTCCTAGAGCTAAGCTCAGGCTCAGAGCAAATCAGGACAGCCCCAGCAGCAAGTCCTTGTTTAAAAATGACTGTCTAGACACGGGAGGCCATCATTTCCTAAACACAGCCTCGCTTCTCCAGGGCCTTCTCCTTCCCACAGTTTGAGACGTGGCCTTTTCAACCCAGCCTGAGAAATGATGGTTGCATGGAGCATTTGGCACTATGAAATGTGGAAAATGGGCCCACTCACTTTGTCAGGGATTTAAAATCATGTTTTGCACCCCACCAGCATCAATCACAACACAGGATGCTTTGTCTTCAACTACGTGATTTCTGTCAACCAACTTTTTCCCACGTAGGGACAAGCAATGGAAAAGGAAACATTTTTGCAATATTAATTTCTTTAAAATGTATTATTAATGAGAAAAAATAAATTAAAACAGTTCTTCCACCCTGGTATTTGATGACCTATACCAGATTAAATGTCAGTAATAGCTGGCATTTGAGAACCTGTCTCATCCATCTTATGCAGAAAATGCTACAATAATCATCATTATGGAGGATTACATTAAATTAATCAAAAATCCACAGTATGCAAGCTTTAGGAATCTCAGGGCTCCTTCCCAGGTAGAAAGGCCAGGATTACATTGAGACTTTAGATCCCAAAGGCTTCAGACCCTGCAAACTGATGACTTTAAGTTATGATGAGTTAGCAGTCAACAGAAGGGAGGGGGATTTTTATTTTTTTTTCTTTCCAGCAAATTCAAGGAAAGATCTTTTGGGTCTTTTTGTTTGTTTGTTTGTTTGTATTTTTGTTTGTGTTTTTGTTGTTGTTTTGTTTGATTTTGTTTTTTTTTTGTTTGGTTGGGTGCTTTATGATTTTTTTTTTGTTGGTTTTAATTTTGTTGGGTTTTCTTGGTTTTGTTTGTTTGTTTGTTTTCTGCTTTTTTCTGCATCTGTGGGAAGGAACAGTGCTGGTACATCCCTCAGTGCCCCTGCTCTCAAAGCTCTTGGGTTAGATTTAAGTCATTAAATGTAATCAATGACATCAAAGCTGAAGATGATCTTGGATGAAGAAATAGGTGAGGCTATAAAAAAACTATTCTGACAAAAATAACATCTGAAATTTACATTTCAAAGAAATATATAAATTCTAATCGGTATAAAAAATTACTTCAAATTAAGTTTATGCACGATAATGACCTTACCTTATGCCAAAGAGGAGCAAAATCATTTAATATTTGATCTCCACAAGCAAACACTACTAACACAATAAATCCTTGAGCTGGTTTACATTGTGCCAGTGGTTATTTATCCCAGTGTAGAACAGAAAATAGACAGCAGAAAATAGCGTGTGCTTGGCAGCAATGGACAGAACTGATCTGTATCCTGGCTTTCCTTTGGGGTGATGCAGTAAACTCTGCAGAATTATTATAAACTGATTTATTCAGATTAAAATGATGATTCCAGTGGTGAAAGGCAATTAGATACACTCAGGGCTCACCAAGAAAAAAAATGTATCTAGCCAAAGTATAACTGCACAAAATGAAATAAAACCAAGATTCTCATCCAGCACTTTGATGCTCCTGTTTAGGAATCTCTGTTCTTTAATGTTTGTGGTTTTTTTTTTTGTAAAGTAATAAGTTTTTAAGTGAATATTAGAACTTAAACCTTGAATTTTTGATGTTTCAAATATTTTCCAATATTTGAAATATTTCAATATTCAAATATATTTCTGGATTTCAAATATTTTCTGCTGCAGAGGTTGGTTTGGATGCTGCTGGTCCAGTGATGGCACATCTCTGTGCAGGACTCAGAGCTACAAATCTTCCCACTACAAATTCCTACCTGGAGCATTATTTTATGTCAGCAACAAGGGAATTACCTGATTTCAGGTCTCATCCTGGCATTTGACAGTAAGTAAAAATAGGCAGTTTTGCTTCCTCATTAACTACTGAGTAAACGAGTAATATTCTCCCAAAATTGTACTTGCATACCAAATTTATAAAAACACCCAAACCCCAAACAATAGTCTTGTCTAAAACAAAGATCATAGGCAACAAATTATCAAGTTAGTAAAAAGAAAAAGCAAAGAAGGATTTTTACAGAACTGTAATATTTGAAATTAAGTTGGAAGTATTGTATTTGCATTATTTTATCTCTTCGGAGATCACAAACTCTTTAAATCTTCATGATATTTTTCTTAAGGCACTACAAAACAGAACTCAATTTCAGTTAAGTGTCAACAAAATTGGTTTTATTCCACCACAGAGAAGGCTCTTGTGCTTTTGCTTTTGTTAATCTATTCTTGATCTGTTAACCTTTAATTTACAGCAGCAAGGCCTAGTGGGAAGGCAGAATTATTTATGATACCACCAGTAATTAGTGCCTAATTACTAGAACTAATATGAAGCTGCTAGAAATCTGTGCATATATTCAGGATTTAAAGTCAAGGAGTGCTGATTTGTAACACAAATACATAAACAACAGAAATATTTCCATTTTGACTTCCAAAGGTTCCCCAACTGAGAGCCCATCAATGATCTGCCACATTACTTAATAAATTTCTAATTTGGCAGAGAAGTTATACAAATAATTGTTAAAAAAGGAGTTCCTGCTTTTGGCTCTAGTTAGGAAATATTTTCACAGACTTTTCCTGAAAGATTTACTGAGTGCCAAAACTACAAAGAAAAAAAGTTTCAGTATGTGGTGGTATGTAATGATATGGAGATACTGACTGGAGTGTAACAGTAAACTGCTGGAGGTTCTGTATTTTGATGTTCAAAGTGATAAATATGCATATATTTATTTATTTCAGCCATTGGTTTGAAATTTCCCTTTTCATTAGAGCGGATCATTGTAATAATCCCTATTTACTGAATTATCTGCTGCTGCTTTCCACATGAAGTTTGTGTCATTTGAAGAGCAGTGAAAACCTGTGCTGGCATGACAAAGTACTTTCTAGAAAAGCCATATGTGTAATACACTCACTGTGCTTGTTACAGAGCTGTGAACATAAGTAATGAATTAAATAAGAGGCTGCAAGAAGCAACGTGGGAATTGTGGGATTAAAGATGCTGTCAGCTGATCCAGAGGCACAGCATCCACTTCTACTCTAAACACATTTTTATATATTTTTTTAAAGCAGTTGGAAAAATGTGGTAGCAAAAAAATATGCTTTGTTTACAAAAATGATGAAGGGATTAGCTGAAATCAAACAAACGAAGATAGAAATAAAATAAATAAAATAAATAAAATAAATTCCCTGTCTCCTCCCAGAGAACCCACAAAGCCATGGGGAAAATTTACCAAGATACTCAACAAAAAAATAAATATTATTTCAGGGGATTATTGGGTTATCTATCTATCTATTCATATCAACCAGAAATTTTCTGCTATGAGAGTTTGACTCCTCCTTGTCCTCTGGGGATAAAAGCATGGAGCGATAGCATGTTCAGCATGGAATGAATTCCAGAAAGTCACAAATCATAAGTGATTAACAGAACAGAAAAACAAGGGCACTTTAGCCCTTCCCCTCCTGCCCTGTCCATGTTTCTGAGGAATAGGACACACAGGATCATCTCACCCCCACAACGAACCCATTCCTGGAGTTCCTCATTCAGGGAAGGAATTTCGTGAGCAGTTTTGAAGCCAGCAAACAAATCTGCCTCCTGATTACTCTTCTGCAACACCAGAAATGTAGAGATGTATTAGCAGCCCTGGCTCCAAGCAGAATGAGGAGAAAAAGCGGGGGGGGATTTGTACACCCCAGTGATGGCTGCATGCACCATCTCTGTAATAATGTTTCAAATACCAACCTACCCCACACAGAATTAGATAGAAAGATAATTTCTGAAAATTACTAAAATGGAAAAAAATGAAGAAAGAATTGCAGGAAAAATAAAATAAAAATACTTTCTGACCAAGTATAGGACTATATTAGTGTGCAAAGAAGTTAGGTTATGCCAGCATGAACTGATAGCTGGGCCATCCACACTACCTCACCTATTTTATCATCAATTCTAAGACAATTTCAGAACTCAAAGAAGTAAGTTATGGCTGATACCATTAATACTATATGAAAAAAAGAATTCTAACGTATTTATGATTCATGCCACTCAGTCTCACAGGCTTTTGGTCACGTCAGTGCTCACTAAATCACTTTTTCCTTGCTCAAAGTAGCACTGCTCCACAAGACTCCAGTCCACCAGGCACACAGTGATGAGTACAGCTGCATTTTAGAGCTGCTAAACTTATCAGTTTTATTAATTAACTAATTATCTCATTTTAGGAGAAGAAGAAACAATATAAACCCCGATACAAATGCTAAGTTCCTGATATCTCATGTACTGAGTGACAGCAGGAAAGGAGGTTGAGCTACACTAGGAAGGCAGCTGCACGTGCCGCCCAAGAGGAATTGATGGAGATGCTTTTATTAAAACAGCTGATACAGGCTGAGGAGAAGATTCTCTCTGCAGCAGACAGCCTGAAAGCAGATCATGGTGTGCCTACCTGTCAGGAAGGCTTAACTTCTTTATTTTAAGACAGAACTGATATACACTGACATGAGTGAGAGTGGATCAGCAAACAGCCTGGTGGGATTTGGAGGGGAGCAGGGCACTGCCTGTTTGCTTGATTACAGGATAAAAGCAATAATCCACAGGCATCACTAATGAAACATATTCTTTGCATTATTTTTCTCTGATGCTGGAAATATAATTAATACCTACTTTGCATATTACCTGCAATAGAAGTGACTTCAATCAGCCTGAGGTGAAGGGAGCACAGATTAACTTGGGGCTTTCTTCCCCTCCCTTTGCTCCACCATAATTGTCCTCCTCTGACACACCCCCAGTGAATCATCTCACAACCTCCAGCACTTTATAATCACTCACATTCCTCACCCCCTCTTTGAAGAAGCAGAAGATAGCTTGGGTTGGGACACACAGGCACCACCTGCTGCAGAGCACTCATTTCCTTTCTTACCTTATTAAAAGATCTGCTCCTGGTCTTTTCACATTTTTTTTTCCAAAACAGAGAAGACTGAAAAGCAGTAAGGATACTACTTTATATTCCTTAAGAGCTGCTCCTGTGTTCAGCAAGCAGTAATTGCTTGATTCAACCTGCTTCTTGATGGCACCTGGCAAGGGAGGTGCTTGCTTGTCAAAGCATAATGGGGAGACAGCAGCGGTGACAATCAGCACAGCAGATCAGATGGTGCCCAAATCCCTGTGAAACCTACACCAATCAAAAGGATAAACCCCTGGGATTCAGCTCTTTTAGGAAATCCTGATTGCTTCCCAAGTCATTGAGATCCAGTCTCATCCCTGTTAAGTCAGACAAGGTCTCACCACACAAGTGATGAACCCCAAGAACTCCGAACACAGAAGCACTACTCAATTATAATTCAAAACTCCATCCTTCCTGCTATTATTTGGTTCCTTTTTTTTTTCTTTTTTTTATTTTCTTCTTCTTAATTAAACCAGTAATTGAGGCTGTGCTATGAGCTGAACTCAATTAAATAAGTCAGGGTATGTTCAACACATGCTCCCAAAACTCTGCCACTCAAAGCCCAGGCTGGAACATCTAATCTGCAAGCATCAGACAGCTGTAAAGAGGAAATAAATTGCCATCTGAGCATTGTGCTATTGAACATGTCTAGGAAAAGGCAGCACTCTCCTCAGAGTCTAAAGAACAGCTGAAAATCTAAGGGCAATTCCAAAGGTGAGGAAAAATTCAATCAAAAAGAAGTATTTACTGGAGAGAGAGGGGTATTTCTTTGGTTTATTGGGTAATTACTCTGCATTAGAGGTTTTGCTTTAATATTTTACCAAGCACAATGATTTCAGCATCACATGAAGCTTTCTGGTGAAAGGGAAACAGAGGGTACCAGACACTCCTAGGGCTGGGATAAATCTGTTGCTGACTTGATGGGTTCTTCAAATCTCTACATCAGAGAACCTGGCCCAACATTTCCTTCTGAAACTTTTCTATTACTATTTAAAACAGAAGAGAGAACAAAACCAATAAAGCCAGGTATGAGTGAGACAAAAAATTTCTCATCTCTAATGAAAATTATTTATTTACATGTTGGAAAAGAGCTTCAAAAAGGTAATATTTGGTGGCTAAACACTTCTCTGGTGTTTTGGATGAGTGAAGATACTTGGATTTGGAAGTACCAGACATTACATGAGGATCTCCTGTGGCCTTGGTTTTCCCAACAAATTTCCTTTTTCATGGTAACTGAGAAAGTTCTCAGGTTCACCTCAAAATAGAAAAGAAAATCTTTCTGCAGGACAGAAAAAGTTCTCCCTATCACCTCAATTTCTGAAACATTGAGAGATAAAAATGATTCAACTTTCTTTGTAAACAAATAAAAAGCCCAATCAATTTTGATGGTAGAAATCCCAGATATCAGATGATTCCTTACAGAAAATGTTCTCTGCATACTTAGGAGTAGCCTAAACTGAAGGAAGCAGCTCAAAAGGGCAGTATCTGTAGTGTTTATTTTGTGTTTTCTTAATCTGTTAAGGATATCCAGCTGTCCTCATATCCAGAAACAGATAAGCTGCCTCAAACCAATGCTCAGAATGTTTCCAACTGCACGCTGCCATCACAGATTTGTGAAAACACCAGCTATTTATAGAAATAAATAATTGGACATGAAACTCTTCTATTGTCATAACAGATGACTGGACATCATGAGATGTTCATTAATCTTTGTTTCAGTTGGAACACATTCTGTCTGAAGCACAGAAATGGAAGCCATAAGAGCAGAATACACATGTACTTTATTAACAGCTGTTTTTCAAATGCATTCTCTAATGCCACATAACAAAGTCAGTGATCCAAGAGAGCTAAGAAATTCGCAGGGTAAAAGGACTGAAAAGGATGATATTATTAAGCCTCTTTTCAGGTTTTCCTAATAGAAATCCCATCACTAATCAGTCATTCGTAACAAATACTCATTAATTGTCATCCTTCTCAAAGCGCTCAGCAACAGGCCGGCATTTTAGAGGTGGGGAGGTTGAAATGTACAGCAGTGAGCTCACAAAACTGACAACTATGAAAACAGGAAGAAAAATCAGTGTTTTTTTAGCTCTTACACCTGTGCCTTCCCCATCTGTTTGTAGCTGGGTCTTTACTGAACACCGAGCAGGCGGCGTGCCCGGAGCTTAAACACATCACGGGAGGCAGAGACATATTGGCATCTCCTTGTTTGCCAGCTACAGCAAATATTTGCTTTCATTTCCCAAGCCCTGCATTGACATCGAATAATTTATAACTCTATTGAGTATAAATCTCAAAATAAGCTCATTTGGCTCATGCAGAATTAAGCTGATGTGCTGCAGAAGACGAGGGGGACTCTCTGTGCCTGTGACACACCCCAAGAATTTAGGAACACAAAGTGCTCAGTTCTGCCTTCTGCTGAACACATGTCTGGAAAACTTGATAAAAAATGAGTTTTGGTAAGGTTTTATGAAAGCCTCCTCTACGTTTCTGGTCAAGGTATTAGGTCTCTGCCACAGAGCCACAGTGGCAGCTGCTGTAATTAAGGCAAGATGCTTGATTTTATCAAAACATTGATGCAGTTTCTTTTGTTTCACCTTCCCCCAGACATATTTCTGTACAAAGGATTCTCTCCAAGGGACTTAGACTTTACAACTAGACAGCTTTGTGCTCATAAGTCCTTGTTTAAATTTTTGGTGAGATCCTGTTGGTTTTTGCATGCAGGAGGCAAAGTTCAGTTTTCAAGAACATGCACTTGCTATGAGAGAAAGACGCATGGGCTCTCTGTGGGTTCTCCCACAAAACCACTGCCCCTTCACTGGTTACAGTAAATATTCCAATCAAATATTGATATTCCAGGTTAAATACTAATAATAGGTATAGCACAGTTTCCCAAGAGCATTGAACACTTGTACAATAAAGCTAAAGACTGACATTGTCCCACTTGCACAAGGCTTCTTTTTTAAATATTTAAATTTCTTTATATTCTTTCTTCATATCTGTGACCAGAATAAAAGAAGACCCATTCTTCTATTCTTCTTTCTTTTTTTTTTTCCCTAAATTCCCACCTTTTCTTCAAGTCTCTTTATCCATCTATTTTTCACACTACTACTTAGCTCCTTAACTAGATATTTATCCTCACCTCCCTGTTTCAGAGCACTGCCCCTTGACTGGAAGCCACAAAGGCTGAGCAATCTCAGATGTCCCCATTTGGGAAATAAAAGGTTGAATTCATCCAGCTTGTTTTTGAGATCTTAGAGTTTGGCATTCAATAAAGAGTAATTGCATATTCTTGAAAAGAGCTCATGGTGCACGTAGATAAATACACTGTATTTTAAGCACACAACGAATTTTAAAATGCATATAATGACTTGAAATATTTCTTCATTGCTGTCACAAAACTGTTTAATTTTTTTTTTCTTTAATCTATCATGACTGTAGCTATAAATCCAGTGATGGAAAATAAGCATTTTCATTTGATTAAGCATTTTGAAGCAGCACCGAGTTTGGGGAACACTCGCTTGAAGCACAAAATGAGAAATAAAATGACACAATGAAAGGTAAATGTCACCAATCTTATGATTAAAAATACAATTAGGGAAGACTTAAAACTAATTCTGTGTAGGACTTTTTTTTCTTTTTTTTTTTTCCTTTAAACTCTACCACATGTGCAAATATGCAACACAGCTTCAGCTAGAGAGGCCAGCCCATGGGCAGCCAGTGACCTCTGACAGGTGCCCTGCAAAACACTCCTGGTGCCAACAGAGCTCTGCCATGACCTTTGCTTTATTTATAGTGAGGGAGAATGGTGTTAGAAACAGAAAATAGGAGTAAAAAATCACATCAACCACAACTGGAACAACCTTCTAAGCCATGTCTAAAGTCAGCAGCAACACAGGAAGGATTCTCCACTGGAAATACTCATGGGTTTTTTTTTTTTTTTTTTTGCAATTAAAGGAATGAAGTAATTACAGCTGGCTAAGTTTTCATGAGGCATTCTGCCAAGGAAAATAATATATAGCCACAGACAAGATATAATATATACAAGATATAATATATATCTGCAGGAAACCAGAATGGTTGGATTCACCTCCCAGATAAAACTTCAGCATCTTTCCTTTTCTATCCTGATTTTATATCAAATTCTTGTTAAAGTACCTTCCATGAACACCAAGTTCTTGAAAGAACCTGGAATTTGAACAGCTTGCCTAATAATCAGAGGGAAAGGGGGGAAGCAGAAAATCCAGGCCATGGACATCCCCCAAAACTTGAGGGTGAGCTCAGCATCCCCAGTGTGAGCCTGTTCAGTGCTCCAGTGGCTCGGACCTGATGGTACTGGGTTTAAATGATCATATTTGAATGATCTGTGCCAGAGGAAACAGTCTCAAACCGTGTCAAAGAAAATACAGGTTGGATATTAGGAAAAGGTTTTTTACAGAAAGGGCGACAAAGTTCTGGAATGACTGCCCAGGGAGGTGGTGGAGTCACAGCCTGGATGGTGCACTGGGTGACAGGGTTCACTTGAGGTGTTGGGGCGGGTTGGACTCAACGATCTTGAAGGTCTCTTCCAGCCTGGTCATTCTGTGAATCCTGTGAAAATTTACTTTCACAGAGAGGTTAAAAAAACATGGAAACACCAGGCTGAGCTCAGCACTGCACAGAAAATGCCATTAGGGCTGGACTGAGTGCCAGCACTACCCCAGCTAAAGGGGCTGCTGAGCACCTTGAGAACCAATTTACCTTCTCTTCCAGAATTCACAGGGGCTGGCACTTCCCTGTGTACACCTTCCCTGAAAACATCTGTTCCAGAATGGTGCTGGTTTCAGGTGTATAAAGGTGTGAAAAGGGCTGGAGCAGCTCTCATTTTACTCATTTTGGTTGCAAACAAGCAGTGACTGAGAAGAGCTAAGTACAATTTCTTTCCTCCCCAGTCCCTCCCAGCCCAAATTGAAACATCTTTCCCCAGAGGTTTGGCACTGACAGTGACAGTCATTACTCCTAATACTGAAAAACAGTATCATCCCCAAAACCTGTAAGATCTCTGCTTAGAAAAGAAAGATTCTGCAATCTTCATCTCAGGGTTTTCTTACCATTTGCAGAAATCCATACTACGCTGCAGTGGCAAAAGCTTCCTATCAACACCTGTGGATTTCAAACTGCAAATTAGGAGCTCTATTTCTCTGCAGTATCACAACAGCAAAATGAAGCACCAGCAGGACACCAGATGTGAAATGGTAGAGATTGTCTCGTCAAGGAAAAATTGGGTCCCATCCAAGAGTAAGGGAAAATCAAAGCTTCTACAATTTGTGTAATTCTGCTCTATGTGAAGTGGCCCATTCATGGCTCCTATTTTCTCTTTACCTAAACAAAAGCAGGTTGCTCAAATTAAAATGTTATTCAGCCATAGACAGTTAACAAATGGAGATTTGTGTCACAGCACTAGAGCAGTTATTTTCCCACCACAAAAATATATTCCTTTCATTTTCCTTTGGGTCTTCAGATAGGTGCACATTTAGGAACATATAATCTGTCTGTGTGACTGTATGTAGGAAGACATTGAGTAAAAATGTCATTTAAATAGGATCAGAGCTGCTTTCGAGCTGCTTGGAAGACTGAAAATGTTACCTAGAATTATTTAATACATGCACACTTTGTAACTGCACGTAATTACTTACCTGACAGTAAGACAGAGCCTACAACTTCATAAACATAGGAAAGCTGCTGTCATAGCTCTTCTATCTCCACTATTTCTCCTTCAGCAGATAGAAAATGGCTAAATTATCTTTCTCATCCATGGCAAACCTAATATGAGCTCTCAAACCCACCACATGCTGAGGAGAAAATACAGCTCAGGTGCCCCTGGTTATTATTAGCTGTCATATTTTTTATTCTAAGAGGTCTGTAAGACTTCATTATCTGATTTTACAGTGGTACTTTGCTGGTAACGAGTAAAACCAAGTAAAGAAGCACAAAGAAGTGGAATTGTGCACTCGGGGAGGTGCAGAGTGGCCATCCTGGAGAGGCTTCTCCACAGCAGACAGCCAGGGTTCAAACTGAGGCCAGCTCACCTTAACAGCTGTAAATCAAAACCAAACCTGTGCCCTGGGAACCATCCACACATTGCAGGAATTTACAGCAATGGGCAGGATCACAGCTTTTCTTCTTTTCTAATCCCTCTGCCTGTCTGTGACAACCTAATGATGTTCTTCATGCTGAAGCTTTCTTAGCTTTGTTCCTCCTTTCCTTTTTCTCTTCTCATTTTTTCCCCAAATAAGTTTGTCCACTCTTCCCGTACTTTCGTCCCCTCTCACCCAATTTGCTCCTTTTGCACTTTGAATTGTATCTGCTTGTCTGACCTCAGATTATTTTTACTGCCCTTTCTACAAGCTGGCATTTCATATTGTCTTTTCCACGTCTGTCCATACTCATTTTAAACACTAAATTGTACTTTCCCTTCTACAGCTTTCCAATGTGATTTGAAATTGAAGAGAGAAGCAATAGCCTCAAGACATTCAAACCCATCCATTTAAACCTGGTCACAGAGAAGGCTCTGTAACTGTGAAGTTCACATCTTTTTTATTGGTCTCTTTTCCCCTGGAACACCAATGCAGAGAAATATCATGGTAGAATAAAAACCTCATCATTAAGCCCCAGTGTGTGTGAATATGGAGGCAAGCCAAAACATAAATAGATATTTGGCTTTTGGCAAGATAGTGTTTGGCATTTAATACATCAAGCAGTAATCTGCATTGTATTTATTCGGCTGAGAATTTAAGGTGCATCTGAATGTGAGAGTGATAAATAGAAAGGAGTTACACAAACTGCAATCAAACTGTGTGCTATTCTAGGCCTCGGAATTACTAAAATGAAAATACAAACAGAACAGTATGGGGGGTGTTCCTATAAAGGATGCTTTAGCTAATACCTCTAAGGGTTTATTTGTAGGTGCAATTCTTTTTCTCTCAGTGGAAAACCGCACCTCTGAGGCAGCTCTCCCAAAATCTCATCTATGTGTGGTACAATAGTCTATGCATGAGACTACTTTTCCCATTCAGCTTTTAGAAACCCTCAAATGCAATCCAAAAGTTTCCAAGGCTGGCTGGTAACGAGCCAGTTGAACATCACAAAACCCACAGATCAGGCACTGACTCAGGCAAAATTGTTGTGATTGTAGCTCATATTTATTTTTGGAGTGTCATACTATCATTTATCTGTGGAACTGGATTGCAGCTTTGTGTCCTTCCCCATGGCTCCAGGTGAATTAATTGCCAGATATTCACTTGTTGTTTGTCCTGTGTTTATCTCATTACCTTCAGGGGACAGATGTTGAACAGCTGCTGAAGTGGACAATCTTTTGTATTGTAAGCAAATAGGTTTGCAATTCTGCCTGGGATTTCAATCCTTATCTGTCTGCAATATAACATTTGCCATTTAATATATTAGAGAATAATCCACATTGTATTTGTTTACAAATACAAGTTTGGGCTACTTGGAACAATAAAATCCAGGAACTTTTTTTTTTTCTGCAACTTTCTCAATGAGTTGCAGGGGCTGAAAGCAGAATTTTCTGGAGATCTTTTGGCAGCAGCTGTTCCTCTGGTTTGCTTTCTCTAGCTTATTATGCATTGCAGTCAATTCTACAACCACTTTTACTTGAATGAAGATGCCCAAACTTGTTTGTGTGCAACTTTTTAACCAGTGGAGGTTGGAACCACTGAGACAAAAGGAAAAGAAGTGTTGATACACAAATCAGCGCTGTATTTCTCTAGTGAGAGAGAAAGGAAACTGTCAGCTGACTGAAATCCCAGTTTGTCCTTGCTGGTGCTAAAGGCACCTGGAATTCTGGAACTCATCTTTACTTTGCAGGAGCCTAAAGGTCAAAACTGCTGCTGCAGGAGTGGAGCAGGCTGCTGGCTGCTCACTGAGGTGTGAGACATGGGTAATTCAGCCCTGTCCACAAGACACTTCCATGGTCTCCATGGCTGTGGAGATGACTGCCCTGATGTCAGTGACCTCAATGCAGCTGTGGGACGTTCAGCTGTGACTTCTTACACCCCCCTGCAACCCAGTTACCTGGTGGGTGTGTCAGGGCTAACTAATACATCTTAAACCAAACACTACAACATGCATCCACTCCTTATTTAAAGTGATATAACTGAAAATAGTTTACACAGAAATGAAGAAAAGCATATTTGAGAGCAGCACATTGTGAGAGATGATTGGAGCTTGCCTGTGAGTGCCTGCAGGAAGGACGTGATCACTTTGCTGTTGCTATTTTTAATTGTATTCCTGCTATCCTGGAATGCAAGCAGAACTCTACATTAAAATATCAACATTTCATCTGCAGCATCACCTGCTGCCTTCATCTGTTAAAGCTGATGCCTTCAAGGGGATATAGCTCATTGGTCTTTGAGCAATAAAACACCCCAAAACATTCAGCAATAATGATCTCACAGAAGGCCAAAGCACCATCTGGCAGAGCCCAGAAAGTGCCATGGGGCACAGGAGGCACTGAGGGCCCTGCCTGGGAAGAGCTGCACTGGCAGCAGGCACAGAGCACTCACTGCTCATAAGTCCTTGTTAAAATTTTTGGTGAGATCCTGTTGGTTTTTGCATGCAGGAGGCAAAGTTCAGTTTTCAAGGATGTGCACTTGCTATGAGAGAAAGATGTACAGGCTCTGTGGGCTCTCCCACAAAAGCACTGCCCCATCACTGGTTACAGTAAATATTCCAATCAAAAGATTAATATTGCAGTTTAATAATAGGTGTAGCACAGTTTCCCAAGAGCGTTGAACACTTGTACAATAAAGCTAAAGACTGACTTTGCACAAGGCTTCTTTTTTAAATATTGAAATTTCTTTATATTCTTTCTTTATATCTATAACCAGAATAAAAGAAGACCCATTCTTCTACTTTTTTTCTTTCGGTCCCCTTAATTCCCACCTTTTCTTCAAGTCTCTTTATCCATTTTTCACACTACTACTTAGCTCCTTAACTAGATATTTATCCTCACCTCCCTGTTTCAGAGCACTGCCCCTTGACTGGAAGCCATGAAGGCTGAGCAGTCTCAGATGTCCCCATTTGGGAAATAAAAGGTTTAATTCATGCCCTGTAACTGGTCCATGATGTTAATTACAATTACATGTTCACTGCAGAACTTCATGGCTTGTATGGACAGATGAATAGAGACTTGATTAACAACTTGAGGACTAAATGGAATTATTTCTGAGGCTGATGCTTCTGAAAACTACTTATTTGGTTTAGTAAAGTAATATTTCCTGTTATTAACTGGCAAGAGGGAAGCAGATCATACACAGCCATATCTCTAAGGAGCACATGAGATGAAAGACATGAATATCCTTATGCAGCCC
Source organism: Camarhynchus parvulus (assembly GCF_901933205.1). Lineage (NCBI taxonomy): Eukaryota > Metazoa > Chordata > Aves > Passeriformes > Thraupidae > Camarhynchus > Camarhynchus parvulus. Next base: position 33,057,383 of record NC_044577.1, read on the forward strand.
TGTGGTCTGTGTGTGGGTATTTACAGTAATAAATCTCTTGTCAGAAAACTTTTGCATTCCATCTCTCAGCATCTGTACTTCTGCTACAACAATCTTGCCCTGTATGTGTTTTTTTTGTTGTTGTTTTTTTGTTCCCTTTTTACAGAAGGGTCAAAACCAGCTTACACACACTCTTGTGCTGAGAGGCAACTGCTGCCAACTTCACCCTCCTCTAAGTCATGCAGCACTGAGGTGATGACAGACAGGAGTTCACACTCCCACACTCTGGCAGCTGTGTCCCTCTGTACCTCCCAGGGTCACTTTAAAAAATGGAAGTGGAAACTCAGTAGAAATCCTTTTCTGAAGTTCTGCGGGGCATCAGAAAACTATCTTTTAGAATAATGAACAATGTGTCACAGAATAAAGAACATATCTTGCTTTGAACAGCGCCAAAAAGTAAGGGATGGCAAGGAATGTCGGGAAGGGAATTGGACATCCCACTGTTCCAGCTGAAATAGGATACAGGTGAGTAGGATGTATAGGAAAAGCTGTCTGTATAGTGTGATTTCAACAGAACCATCCTGATGGCTTCCCCTGTGCAAAATCCCCTGTCACTGTCATATTTTCTGAAAAATCCCCATGCCAGGATTTCTTGTCCTGGGAAGCTGAGAAGCCTCAGAGAAAAATGAAAACAATAATTATCTGATTTGCTTCTCCTGTGTTTTGCTGCTTTGGAATGTGGTTTGGACATTGTTTACCAACTGGTCATTGTTTGATTGATTTCATGTGAATTGTTTTAACTGAATGACCAATCACAGCCAGCTGTGTCGAGGCTCTGGAGAGAGTCACGAGTTTTCATTATTATCTTGTTAAGCCTTCTGTAAATATCCTTTCTCTATTCTTTAGCATAGTTTTAGTATAATATCATATCATAATAAATTAGCCTTCGAAGAACATGGAGTCAGATTCGTCATTTCTTCCCAAAAATACTGCAATCCCCCTTTTTTAATCCCTCTTTATAATGATTAGTGACTCATCTATGCAGATGCAAGACAGGGAGGACCTGGATCTGCAAGAGCACTTCAGGAAAGGATCTAAAAGGTGAGGCAGTGACAGCTGGAAGGGCACAGAAAGAACAGGAGCAGAAAAACATGTAGCAAGAAGAGGAAAATCCAAATCATTAAATCACTTTTACCAAGGTAACACCTGACCAGAATCTAGACCCACATCACTTTTATCACAGCGCCAAAGAAAAACCTCTAGATAAATAGCAAGTATTACACTCAAGTGTTTACAACAGGAAACAAACTTTCCTACTTCCATCAGCTTCCCAGGAAAATGGAGACCAAACAGACACTCTACAGAGTGCAGTAACTAAAAAATTAGAAGTTTGGATGAAGAAGGTGTTAGTGGTGGGGAAAATATAAAAAATTTGGTTTTTATTTATTATATATATATATATATATATATATATATATATATATATATAAAGTTGCAAGAAGTGAGTTTTCTTAGTCCAGACTAAAAGTATCTGCTAGCTTTCCTGAAGTAGCTAAAAAGTCACTACAAGAAGAGGCAAGTAAACTGTTCTCCATGCCAGCTCACAGGATAATTAGAGACAATAATCTTGAATTGACAGAGGCAAAGATGTATAGTTCATGCAATCTCCTCTCTGAATATTATGGATTATGAAATTTAGACAAAACCTGCTTGTAGAATGTCACAGGCTCATTTATTCTGCCTTCAAAGAATGTGATAAAATAGGCAACCTCTCAACCTCTAGCTCTAATCTCTACTCCTTTTCCATACAAAGTGAACAAGGTAGAGCAGATGTGGATCTATGTAACTTATCTCCAGGCTGTGAGATAAGTAAGAACAGAACAAAAACAAAAATGCACATAAAAATGTTACAAGTGCAAATCCAAGTAAGCATTACAATTCCTGTGTTGCCTTAAATTCTCCCATGATATGAGCAATCAGAATTCTCTGATTACATCCACTGGTTATTATTTCAAAACAGCCTCCTCATGCTCTGAGGAGTGACTGCTGCTCCCTTACATAAGTGCTGCCTCACACCCTTGCACAGAGATGCATCCTGCTCAGAATGCAAAGCTGCTCATTTCCAAACAGGCACTTACCAGTGTTCACACCTCTGTCTCCCACTGCTTCCCAGACATTAATGAATTCTTCTTCACAAAATCCTCCCAAGCTTAAATGAAGTGAACCTCACACCGAATCTAAACCACAATTTCAAGCCTACCCAGTAATTATGACTGCTCAGCTTAAGCTGGATGCTGCAGAGCCTGATTCTGCCTGTGACACTGAGACTGTTATTTTCAAAAACCTCACCCCAAATCCCAGGCAGTTCAACACAGCCAAAACTTCTGCCTGAGGACACAGGTGGTTCATCAAATATTATTTATATATATTTATGTATAATTATATTAAACATACATGTGCAAAGTGTCTTGTAGAACATTCGGCTAAAATAATTCACCCGCAAAAGACAGGAATCCTCTCCTAAACTCTTAGAAATCATTCACAGGAACAACATGTATTATGTAAGCAGCCTCACTTCAGTCTCAGCTCTTCCCTGAATTGGGTAAGACCTGTGGGCATTCAAACCTTTCAAAATAAAGCTGCCAGCATACTGAAAGTTTAAGCACGTGTGCAAATTCCAATATTAAGATTTCACTTTTGAAGATGTTAGAATAGACATCAAGTTTTCTGAAGTGACAGCTGCATACACCAAAGTATTGTGATCTGCTCAAGTATTGCTGCATTCAGGAAACTCTACGTGACAAGTAACAGAACAGTAATTTAACAAAGATATTCATACATAAAAACAAACAAACAAATAAATCCTTGAACTTTCAGAAGATGCAATGTTTTCACATCAGTAAACCATGTCAGACTCTCAGGAATCCAAACAAGAGCTTGGCTTGGTGTAGTCAACCGAGTTCTGTTCCAATTTAAATATTTTGGTTAGAGGTCTGATTTTCTGTTGAAGGCAGTGTAATCCCTGTTGGGAATGCAGTTTGCTTTTTCTCCTCTCCTCCTGCTCAGCCCCAGGAGCTGTGCCAGCAGAAAGTACAGTGCATTTCTGTTCTGCTGGAGGAGAACGGGCAAGAGGTGGTGCTGGGCAATCCCTGGGTCTGGAGAAGCCTGTCAGAAAAACCCTGTGTTTGTAAAACTTACAAAGCTCTCAGAATGCAAGCAGTGGTTTCTCAGCATGCAAAAAAGGCAGTGAGGTTCAAATACCCTCCTATTATTAGGATATTTTCATTTAATATCTGTTGAATAAAGATCCCTGAGTATTTTGGTTTGGGGTTTGTCGATTTGCTGTCAAATCCTAATGAATAAAAATGATCTAAGCAAAACTGAAGCAGAGTCAATAAGATTATTTTTTAACTCGATGGCCTTTTCCTAGATTTCCCTGTGCTAAAGGTTTGCCTCCTCAGTGAGCTAATTACCCATTGATTCAAAGTAAACAAGTTTTTCAAGTGCCAGCCTGGACACTGCCCAAACTCCTAAATTCTGCTCCTTGGAAACACTAAGACTGAGGCCAACTGCAAATTTGGACCAAGTTTTTTTGTGTGCACAGGAAGGTGTTTGTGTGTGAAAATGAACCAACAAACCCAAGCTAACTGGTAATGAGCAAACCTCAAAAGGTTTAGAAGTTTCTAGCACAGAGCATATTCATTTCAGAACCAAGACAGAGCCAGTGCTCCCACATTTTGAGGATATTTGCTGGAGTTTTTAGGATGGTGAAGCAGAAATTGATTCTCCTTCCTCTGTAGGCTGACACAGTTGTGTTTCAATTGATAACTTTGAACAGTTTATTTAACAGCACCATGGCTGATCAAACACAGCAAAGTGTGAAAACCCAGGGCACTGGGAATATTTCTGTGTCTGCTCTGGGGTGCCCTGACCCCCAGGGGAGCTCTGACTTTGACCCTCATTCATGGAGAAAGTTTCCTAAACTCCAGAATTGACCAGAATCCACAAAAGTGTGCAAAAGATTATAGAGAGCAGTGTAGGTGTATCACTTGGTGAGAAATTGAGGTTTGGGATTTTTAGTATATGTTGTGGATGGCAGCAAGATGGAGGGCACAGGGTGTTGTCCTGGGTTTCTTCTTGATGCTTCTTCTTCCTTCTTCTCCATGGGTTTGGGTGGCATTTTGTAATTGGGCAGAAAAGTCTGCATTGCAGCTCTGTGGGATCAGTTATTGGGTTAAAAGGGAAAATAATCTAGATGTCAGCTCTTAATTGAATAGTTTAGTCTTAAAAGACCTTGTACCAAGAGATTGTTGACCATTTTGTGCCTTCTAATGAAAAGCTGCCCAACTCACAGGAGGGAGACTGTTTTACTGATAAGAAATAATAAACACCTGAGTCCCAACATGAATTACTGCCTCAAGTGTCTTCAATCCAGACCCAAAAAGCTGCTCCTCACCCACAGTGGCCACAAGCTTCTACCCAAGGCAGCAATTTGCCTTCTCAACCACCAGGTGAGAAAGCTGCTTTATGACCACAAAGCCAAACAATTAAATTTACAATTTAACCACTCAAATCAAGGCCATTCCTAAAAATCGAGGATGCAGCCTATGGGTAGGAATTTTTGCATGTGTTCCAGGATAAAGTTTTGGTATCAAAATCCCTTTAAAGCCCAAATTGCAGTTTCATTTGCAGCAAATCCTCTAAAAAAAAAAAAAAAAAAACAATCAGAACTTCCTAGAATTTAATTTTTGACCAATTTTCCTTACAATCTCTCAAAGTCTTCCAAGTGGAGAAACAAAACAAAGGGTTACTTTGGTAATGATTCAGCCATACTTTTAAATAGCAGCATGGAAACGTTAGTAAATAGAATTATTGATATTTATTCTTCTAGCACACCATTCCCTGGCATTACAAGCTTACAGACCTGCACACACATATATCCTGATGTGAAATTCAAGGCTGAACCTTGAATCCCTTCCAGACAGAGAGTCCCAAGTGTCTTAACGACAGAAGGACTTCTACATCAGTTAAATGCTAAGGTTGCCTCAAACTTGAATTTTTTTCCTCTATTTACCAGTATTTGCTAATTAAAATTATTTTTCCTATTCTTTATTTAATGATAATTAAAATCTACCTAGCAATTCTACCAGTCTTATATGGGAATAGTATGGATTTTCTCTTCTAGAATAGGTTACCACAGTTCCCGCAAGTTTTACACAGGCCATGAGGTTTTTATATTTTTTTATTTCCTATTAATACCTCCAGATTTCCTCCAGCTTTTCTCTATTTTCCACCAAAAGGGGTCATATTGCAGCTGAGCTCAGCAAGGCATGTTCACCCTACTGAGCATAGAAACAAGGCCACTGACATGCAAGAAACCTCAGGAAAAAAATAAAATTGGAAAATCAATATATATTAAAAAAAAACAGCCATCCATGTAATCAGCCCTGAGAAAACAGCAGCTCCATCAGGATGATATCATCACACTGCTGATGAATTAACTGAATAGACTGAATTCATCATTTTTGTTACTCTGGGTGGTTCTGGTTAATCCAGAGCAAGAGTAATGGACTCAATGATCCTTTTGGGTCCCTTCCAACTCAGAATATTCTATGATTTAGTGGTTTTATGCTTCAAACATGGCATCTACACAGGCAGTTATTTATCTTGTGGGAAGAAGGGAAAGAATGGCATGGCAAGAGTTGATTAGAAAATTCATGGTTTGCACAATTCTGCACTACTGCAATGCTAAGACTCAGTTAAAAACCACAAGAAATATGTGGGCTGCACTAGGAGAACAGATTTGGAAAACTTTATAACACAATAATACACTATCTGTGTTTGTTAAACATGAGCTTTTTGTTCCTGTTTTCATTTTCTTCATTTTAGAGGGAAAAAAAATCTCTATCAATAGCTATCTATGGATATTTTTAGATCTAGACTAATGCAAGTACATCTAAAAAAAAAATGGTCCTTAGCAGCTATATTTTCAATTCTGTTCTTGCTCTAATTCATATCAGAGCCTGTCTTCAACATAAGTGACCTTATAGAAGCTGGTTAGATAATAAGACAATCAGGTAATAAAATAAAAAAAAAGAAAGGAGACTTCAAATGGACATGAACATTATGTCCATGCATTATGGAGCCATTTATATTCTAATTCAGAAACATAGTGGCCTCAATTGCCTCCAGCTTAATTGCTTTCAACATGAAGAAAATCACTGATAGGGTGATTTAAATCATGTAGCTTTTGCCTGGACATCTCAGTTATTAAAAAAAAAAACCAAAAAAAAACCAAAAAAAAACAAAACAACAACAACAAACTTCAAAACTTCTATTCCAGGGAGAATAACATGTTAGCATGTCCATTTCTAGGTCTCGTTAACAAACAAACAAACAAAAAAAATTCTAATTCATAGGTCTATGGCAATTTCAGTAAAAGAAGAGCATTTTGAGCACAAGCTTAATTAGAAGCTTAATTAGTGAAGGGCTGAGGGTGAGTGGTGTGAGGAGAGGCAGCAGAGTAAGGACTCCAATCCTCAGGGACGTGTGAAGCTGGGTGGGAGATGTGTTGGATCAGCTGTGGGTGCCCCCAGGCAGTGCAGCTCAGAGTTTTTTTGTGCTGTTCATGTGCCCAGCCTGGTTTGCTGAGCCACTTCTGATGTGTAGGGCCCAAAAGCAGAGGGCAGAGCTGGTTTGGGTAAAGAAGATGCTGAGGTTTGGCAGCTCAGCTCCCCAGGAGAACCTGAGCCCCTGAGAGAGGCACCACACTGACTTTGTGCTCCTCTGCACCAAACTTGGGATAAGTGAAGAAAAGTTTTACTGACTTACAAGCTATATTTTTGGTTTTTTTAAATTTTTCTTTTTACAAAGCACAGCTATCTTGTAATTCCACAAATGTTTTTGTATTGTATTCCCATTGATTTCATACTTGCTGACACTACTCAAATGTTGTTCCTCTTAGTAGCAATATATGAAATCCATTACTGGGCACATGCTGCATAAGAAAAAAGGCTCACTTTAGTTCATGCTTCACCAGTATTACTCTAGTTAGCTTTTTATTCTCCAGGCAGTATTGTTATAACACCAAGTCTCAGAACATCAGTTCTGAACTATTCTAATAACATTGCCAGTGTTCACTTTGCCAGCTCTTTCACAAAGGATTATTATCAAAAAATACATCCTTTGTCACTGCTATCAGTGCCTTTTTTTCTCTGAATGCAGCTTGGATTGGGCACCAAATGCAGCCCACCTTCAGGATATGTAAGAAGAGTGGGTATTAATTATACTCATCCATCTTTATTTTCAGCAATGTTTGATTAATGAAAAGGTATGCACAATAGCAAACACTCATCATTACATGAGAACATGCATGTACCAAACCTGCTCAAGCCTATTGTATTTTTATTGTTTTGATTATAATTGTCACTTCAATCCAGACCAATAACCTGACATTGTGAATGAGTTCCTTTTCAATGCAGTTAGGTCACATGCTTGGTATTTTAACCCCTTTAGATTTGTCAGTGACTCTGAGTCCTTTTCCACTAAATTAGCTGACCTCTTCATACAAGCTCATATCTTTGCATGTTCACAAATCAAATTTTATTTATTTTTTAGTTTGCTGTTAAAAAGAACTATAACTTCTCCTATCTTCTGTTTGCACATGAATGCAGAATCGTTGTATCACCTTATTTTGGGAAGGAGACCAGTTCTTCACTAATTAAGTTTCTGCTCAAAATGCTCTCCATTTCTTGGAGAGCATTTACCCCAGATCTGTGAATTAGAATTTAGGGTTTTTTTGGGTTTTTATGTGAAGGAGACTCAGAAATGGACATGTTATTCTGCTCTTCCATTCATGCAGTGCTTTAATTCATATCAGAACCTGTCTTCAGCATGTGACACTATCTCTTGCTTCCTTTTCTTACCAAGAGCAGCAGCCACAAGGTTTCCCAGCGAGCAGACCTGTGCTGCTGCACTGGAATTGAAGTTTCAAGGGAGAAAAAATCCAGGAGGAAATGCAAAGGTGAAAAGAGTTTTCTGGCTCAGTTTAGTTACAACAATTGAAATTAAAAGATGGAATAGTATGAAACTGGAAGCAGTTGTGTAAAACCTGATATCAGACCAAAAAAATCTTTTTTCATAATTTTCTAGCAAGCATTTGAGCTAAAGGGATAAAAAAAAGCAGAAATAATTTTTAAAAGTGTGGTTTTGGGTTTTTTTTGGTCTGATTAAGTATCTTTTCTTCTCTCATCTTATTTTGGCTCCTCCATTACACCTTCTCCAACTGCTCACAGCCTGAAAGAGGTTGTGGAGGGGGAGGATGAGCAACAAAATATGAATTCTTAATGAAAACTTTCATATTATGATTAGTTATGATTAGTTACTACAGAGTTTTTAGTGGTTTTTGGTTTGAGGGGTTTTTTTTTTGGTTTGTTTTGTTGGGGTTGTTTTAATGATTTTTTTAAGATTCCTTTTCAGGCCATTTTTAAAAGTTTTTTGAAGTGAATGAGTCTTATATGCATCTTACAGCTCTTTGAAAATCTTTGTGACAAGAAAAGGAGCTAAGCTCTTTTAATAATGGCATGTTATTAAACCACTAATGATTTGGCTGTTTAAAAGTGAGCTTTAATGATTATAACTATCCTCTTTGATCAGCAGAAAATGGTGACTAATCTGATAGGGAAAAAAAACCCCGAAGTTTTAAGACTCAGAGTCTCTCCTAAGCCCAATGGCTGCTATAAAAGCTCAAAGGCAAGAGAGTAAAAGGAGAATAAAACAGGCAGCAGACAATAAGTGCTGATGTTTTATTTTTATGCTGAACTACTCTCCTGTCTAAATAACAATGAAGGAAATAGAGAAAAAAAAAAAAAGTATGGTTTGACCTCCCTTCCTTTTTGAATTTCTACTCTTCCTCCCTGCAAAAATTTTCAGCTCCTCACTGATACCTCCAGGCAAGTATGAGCTGGATGCAAACTCTGTTCATTTTGCCTAATACAAATTGCATTTATGGTTCGAATTTTTTTTTGTTTTTTTGAAATACATCGGTACAGAAAGAGAAGAAAAACAAAATGACTGTCAATAAATTTGTTTCAGAAAGGCCTCTCTCCACCCCTCACCAGCTGATTTGCTCTTTGCTGGCTGTTGTGGATTTATTAATGCAGGATTTCAGGGCTGGCCTTGGGATCTGTCCCATCAAACATTCCATCAGAGACCTCACCCATCTTCTGTCCAAAATCCCACCAAGTAGGACAGCTCTTACTGACTTACATGTCTGCTCATGGTGCCAAACAGGTTGAGTTGTCAGCCCAAAACTCTTTCTTTTTATAATTTCAATCTCTTTGACTCATTAAGGGCTGTTTTCCATCCTCTGGGATGGCTTTTCCAGACCCCAGGCACCATCTCCTGACCATGGCTCTCTAATAAGGAAAACTTTTCATTCAATGATGTGTAAAATTTTTCCCATTCCCTTCGATTTTGAGTGAAAAGTGCTCGGTGGACCTTGCATTGCATTTTGATCTGACCAAGAAAAGCAAATATCCCACAAGGATGGTCACACATAGCTTGAGAAGAAACATTTGCAACAGCATCTGAACACCCTGGTCACAACAGGGGGATGACCAACCCCCAGTTTCCTCCTCTTACCTCTACCAGATTTCAGAGGTAGAATAAGTTCAAAAGTAAATCTTAAAAAAAAAATTTAAAAGGCAGGATATTTCTTATGATTCTTCTTCCAGATCCCTCAAATATGGTATCTTAAAGCTGCTGTTCAACTCTGTTTTTATACAGAAAGCTGAATTTCAAAATATCTTCTTAGCCCTCTTGCTTCCTGCTGTCTTCTGAAATTTTAGACTGAGGCAAATTTCCCTATTGTGTTTTACACAATGACATTGTGTATTTTTAATTATCATTATTATTTTCATACTGTGGCTTTGATTTGAGCCACAGAAGAAATCTGTGCTTAGCATCTTCAGAATCCACAAGGAAGTTCACAGAATATTATTTTTATATTTTCTTCCTTGGAATAAATTTCTGAGATGATGAAGTAGACAACTTCAGCTGTTAATTCTTCACTTGTTTCTCTCATTCCCTTTTGTTAATCCCAGAGGTATCAACTGATTGCTATTACAGACTTAAAATGCAACAGAGTTGTGTTTTTTTTTTTGTTTGTTTTTTTTTTTTGCTGTTGTGCATTTGTTTGTTTTTTCCTGGCTCACTAACATTACCAAGAAATGGTACATAACACCATAACACATTAATAGCTGTTGTTCTTCAATCATCAGAACACAATCTCTTTCTGAATGCATTCACAAACGTTGTGTGGAAGAAGTAAGTGGAGCCTGTGGGGTTTTTTGTGTTTCTACACCACAGCAGAAAGAAAAGCCGATTAAAAGATTTATTCAAATATTTACATGACACACACTGTTGCAGTATTAAAATGTGAGCTTGCTCCTTTTACAAATCTCTTCAGAAGTCTTTTCTCCCCTTTGTTCCTAATGCAACTTTTAAATGGCAGTCACAAGTTTGAATGACTCCAGCAATGACTCAATTGTTCATCCCCTCTGGTTCTCCTCTTCCCTTTCCTCCCCTTCTCCCCCTCAATCCAGCTTCTCTTTTATTGACCTCCCATGTGCCCTGGCAGCCCAGAAACCCACCCAGGTCCTGGCTGATCACAAGCAGAGTGGAGAGGTCAAGGTGAGACCCCACCTGCAGCGCTGCCTCCAGCCCTGGCATCCTCAACACAGGAAGGACGTGGAGCTGCTGGAGCCACTCCTGGAGGCCACAAAGATGCTCCAGGGACTGGAGCCAGGCTGGGAGAGCTGGGGGTGCTCAGAGGGGAAATGGGAAGGCTCTGGGGAGACCTCAGAGCCCCTTCCAGATCCTAAAGGGGCTCCAGGAGAGCTGGAGAAAGACTGGGGACAAGGGATGGAGGGACAGGACACAGGGAATGGCTTCAAACTGAAGGAGGGCAGGGTCAGATGGGATATTGGGAAGAGATTTGTCCCTGTGAGAAGGTGAGGCCCTGGCACAGGGTGCCCAGAGCAGCTGTGGCTGCCCCTGGATCTCTGAAGTGTCTCAAGGCCAGGTTGGACAGGGCTTGGAGCAACCTGGGCGTCATGACAGGGACAGAAGATAGGCTGAGTTTTAAAGTCCTTTCCAACCAAAACTCTTCTGGAATTTTGTGGTGATGCTATGGAGGCTCATGTAGGAGGTATCTAAACCATTTCCTTCCTCCTATTACTGCTCCTCACATCCTTCCACACTCAGCCTTGCTCTGCACATCCTCTTTGCAATGTCACCCTGTGTAACCTCCAGTCACACATCTCCCTATGTTTGAACAGTTTTGTCAGTGGATGCTACATCAGTACCCTCGACATTTCAAACCTCACCTCCTTGAACTTCATCTTTTTCCATAAGCCTGGGAAATAAAGTGGAAAGTCGTGGCTGGCATCCCAAGAAACCATCACAGCCATTGGTACAAGCTACACATTTCTGGAACCAGGAGTAGTCACAAGGTTGCAGCCTCATCTGCTCTTCCTGTCCTTTCCCTATTTTCTGGAATTCCCAAAAAAATCAAAAAATGGGTGTGAAGAGACATGAAGACACCCTGGTATTTCTATGATTCCATGTCTGAGCAGTATGACCAGGACTGAAGTGTTGGGAGGGATCTGCAGCACATCCCCCTGCTCCAAGGCATTTTTGCTCTGTAAAATGGTGCAGTATTTTCTCCATGGCCATTGTGGTGCAGTGGAAGGCAACAATTTGCCTTCAACACTGGAGGCAATTAAGTAGACATATTTACAGAATGAATATGAAGATGTACACAGTTAGCATCCCACAATATTAATTCCTAATGTTCCTGAATGCATTCAAATATCACATGGCTTGAACAGCAGGCATTGCATGCTTCTTATTAAATACAAAGAGATGCAGAGCCATAAAAAAATAAAATGCTCTGTGTAGAGCCATTTAGCTGGTTGTGGCAGAGCTGGGAGAGAACCTAAATCTGATCTATCCTCTTGTGAGTTTTAAATGTGTTACCTTCCCCATCACCAATGTCTGATGATCAAAGTCTCATGAATATTCCAATGGAATAGTGGCTGGAATACTCTGAAAAACCATTCCTCATGAGTACAGCAGAACTGAACTGAGGATCTCAGCTAAACCCATTCTAACCCAGCTTGTATTTGTTTCATGTTGACAGTCAGCAGCACCATCATCAATTTTACACCAATTTCATGGACCAGCAAAAGTAATTGCTTCTGTTCCTTGACCACTGAAGAAAAGAAGTCCTGTATTAAAATTTATCAAAGCTATCAACTGCAGACATATGGAGCCAAACATCTTAGTTCAAAGGCATTTGATAGATAATATATTATTGTAAAACAATTTATTCTCCCTCTCTGTTACCAATTGCCACTTCATTTCCTACTCTCCTTGTCCCAGCTTTTCCTTCAGTCCATGTTTCACTGCCGTGTCTGGGCTCTGAAGTGCTCCAGGGATCAGTGGATGCACATTCTCTGCCCCTGGAAATGCTCTCCTTAACAGATCTGATACTTGCACTGTGCTACCCTTAACTGATAATTAGTTAATGAAAGAGATGAGTACCAGACCTGCAAAACCCCTAACTGGGGAAGTTACCAGCTCACTGGGAGCAGCAGAAATTTTTCTAGTGGTTGTGCATTAGATTTAGTCTGGAATAACCAAAACATCAAACACAGTTCAGAATGATAAAGTGCTGAAATCCTGCCAAAGTAACGTGCTTGGAAGAGAAACATAAACGTGGCTCTTCAAGAGCTGTGTGAATAGCAAAATTTTTTTTTCCCCTTCAATTTCAAATTCAGTTTTATGAGAATAAACTTTTATGAAAAGTTCTTTCATTCCCTGTGTGATATGAAAGAGGCTCAGTAGCTCAAGTTCCATTGTGAGCTCGCAGGAGAATATATCAAACCATCACCGCTAACCATCGTACAGAACTTGCAGGCACACAGATGTAAAATTTACCACACTCAGAAAAGCTGTTCCTGAGTGCAGCAAGGGGAACCATTTGGAATGAGAAAATTTTCCACCATGCCTTGGCTGTTTTATGGATAAAAGCAGAATTTCTGGTTCATGACATAACTGAACTCCTAACGCACGGATGTGAACATGCAAGAATAGCAGGGCTTGACCCTGTGCTACTACACGAAATTTATCACAGACATAAAGGCTTGGGATCACACTCTGAATTTTTTAGCATTGGAAATGGTCCCCTCTGAGAAAGCAGCAACTCATTCAGAGCTTAACTTGCAACACAGGTTTTACTATGGATGCTTTCGTCATTTTTAAAATAAAGTAAGCCCACAAAGTTATCAAGAAAGCAGTACCACCCTGAAACTCTAACACCAAAATAAGCTGCAACTACAATTAGCATGAAAGGGTTAAAAGAAAAAAAGAAGGACAAAAAAAAAAAAGACAAAAGAAAGGATCAGGAGATTTTTTTTTAATAGCCAGAATGTTTTTTTTTATTATCTGTTTACATTCTGTATCAAAACCCAGTCAAAAACTAACATAACAATTATATAAATTGGGGTTTAGCAGTTAAAATGTATGTTAGGTATCCAATGAACAAAACATACATCAGCTAATTAATAAAAATGCAAAAAAAAAAACCTGCAATGAAATAACTGCTGAACTACAAAACATGCACTCTGACAAAAATTTCCACACTGTGTTTTCACCACAAAATAAATGGAGATTGCTTAATGAGAATAAAAAACTGTAAAATATCATTGTGACCTTTCCTCCAGGCCAGCCCTTCCCTCTCCTCAGAGCAGCCACTCTTCACCTGGCTCTGACAGGTGGCTCTGAGCAGGAATGGTTTGTAGCCAGCAGATAACAATTGATATCTCTCATTTTCCTGTCCCTCCTCACAAAACCAAAGGCTTGGGCACAATTCCTACATCCCTGACAGTTAAGATTAGCTAGTGACAAGCTTTGGATTCATCCAGTAAATCCAGCAAAGAATATACAAGTAAAAGCATAGAAAAAAGGCTGCTGTCAGCAAATATGAAAGCTTCAAGTTCTTTCAGATCAGAATTTGCAGAAAATCAATTTCTACATGAATTTTTATTTTTCTCTTTAAACCACTCTGCAGTCAGATCAAGTCAAGCTTACCATCTGCTGCAGAGAGAAATACAGCTCTACTCGAGATCACATTATCAAACTTCTTTGTAAACTTTACATGCAAGCTGTTCCTGTCAGAATTGAAGTCATTGTGATAATGCTTCTTAATATTCGTTCAGGCTTTAAATAAAGACTGACAAAAGTCCACATATGGATGACAAGCTGTTCTACTGTAAATATTTCTGTATTTGTTGAGAAGGGGCTTATGGCAGTTTAGGACATATTCCATCAGGGATTTTGGTCTGAACTACTTACTGACTAATAAAACCAAGGTAAAATCCTTGCTCAAAACCATTACCAAAATTTAGTTATAAATTAATTTGATCCTATTTCTACTTCTATTTAGTAATGCTTTTACATCATTATAGCTTAAAAACTGTTCCCAGCTGGTGGATGTTATAAATTGGAGGATATTTAGTACTCTGTATTTTAAGCAAGGCTTAATTCCCAACTGGCACTGAATGTAGTTATCTGTGGGACAGAAAATGGTAATTTTACCATTAGAGCTGACCCTCTAAAGAACAGTAAAATTCTTCCACTCTTTTTTGTGTAAATAAGCTCGGTACACTCATTTCCAATATCCCTGTAAATGAGGGGATACAGCATAAAAATCCTTCAAAAATTCCTTTCCCGCATCCTTTAGTTAGAGGCACAACTTACAGAAAAGCAAACACAAAAGCAAATGTTGTGACAAGTAGGGACTAAATTGTTTTCTCAGTTTGGATTCCATTTTGAGAAGTCACAAGGCACATGCTGCAATAATTATTGCAATTAACAGTTAACCATTTGCTCCAAGTTCATTACACGTTATTGCTTTAGCGTAGCAACTACGCAATAACTCAATACAGCAAAGGAAAAACAGTTATTAAAGCACTTGTGTGAAATAAGTCTTAGTGCAAAGAAAGAACCTTACCCTGCTGTTGGATCAAGAGCGATGGCCTTGGGGTTGCTCAGGTCCAGCTCGATGAGGGTCACACACACTGAGCCATTCTGGCTGCACACAAAGATCCTGTCGCTGACGTGATCCACAAAGTAAAAATTCCCCGTGATCCAGTCCATAGCTATTTGCTGCACATCTGCCAAAAAAAAAAAAAGGGAAAAAAGAAAGAAAAAGGAGCTCAGGAGTACAGTTTCAATCCAAGTGACTGCTGGCTGCTCTGCCAGCAGATGCTCCACTCACTTAAAGAGCTCCAGCTACTTTACCTCTATCACAGGGCTTCTAATAAGGAATCTAATTCTCTGTACACAAATAGGGATTGGGGAGAATTTTTTCCTTTTTAACTACAGACATCTGATTGCAAGCACAGTGGTTTGAAAGACACACATTTGTTTTGAGCTCTGTTAAATATTTTTAAGTCTGTCATTGTGATTTTTTATGGTCTCCTCAGAAGCAGCTCCACTAAATGATGGTGCACCTGTGAAACAGCTGGAACACTGGTGGTACCAGGCTGCTGGGGAAGGCAGCTCTGATGGCACTCAGATTCTGGATTTGGTGTTCTAGGATGTCTGCCAGACCCTGGGGATGGTAAACTTTAAACTTCACATTTGTAAAGTTAAAAGGACTTTGTTGGTTATATTTAAAGGGGACTAAAAGCAGACCAGAAATACTTAACAGAAATAAATAAAATATGATATGCTTGTCTAAAAGCACCTTAACTATGCATTCATTTTCATTTAAAATACTTTTTTCTTGTAGTTCTGGGGTATCTGGATGCTGCCAGATTTCTGACAGTTGCCACAAGAAGTAGCATTGAAGTAAATTTTCTGTGATAATATAGAGACATTCACTAACAACCAAGTTTTCCTTCTCAGGACTCTGTGGCAGCTCCACAGCACCCTAACACAGCTGCTCTCTCCATTCCTTTCCTTGTAGGATCCTGGAACCACCCTCTGTAAATGCCTTATAAAATCTCAGTTTTTCCTATAAATCAGCTGACCTGCCCATACACCATCTTAGTGTTACAGTTAGCAAAAAAAACAGAGAATTGCAAAGAACATAACTTTATCAATTCTATTTAACTAAGATTTCTTTTCTTCCTCTTCTTATTGACAGTATTGTATTGATACCACTATGTAGGACAGAATTAGTTATTCTTTAATAACAAATACTGCAATTAATAGAAAAATATATCCTGTTAAATGTTTTCAATGATCAATATCAATGATTTTTGATTTTAAAAACTTAAATATGTTTATTATATTATGGTGCTTTCAAAATAGTGCTAACATAAACTGAGATTCTGTCATGATGAGAAGCCAGATGTGATAAAATATCATTACACAGAGAAACTGTTGTTTGGGTTTTTTGTTTACTTTTAGTTTTCTGTATGTTTATAATCCTTCAGATGGGGAATTTTTAGGTTTGCTTTCCACAATCCAAAAAAAAATGTTGCCTCCATCACATCCATGCTGCACTGCAGAGTAGTAAGTAAACTTGATTGGAGAAAAATTGAATTCATTGAGTTTCTGATGATAACTCAGGGCTTATGAGCCTTGTACTTAAAACAGACATGGAAGCTCATTTATTGTCCTTCAAAGTGCAGGTAACTTCAATAAGATTTACTCAGTGAAATACCAGGAACACCAACTGTATCCACCTCAGCCACCCCATTACACAGTTCACTGCTGTCTTCTGTCTCTCCCATTCCTGCCCTTCCACTACTCATTTCCCTTTTAATTCAAAGGGAATATTGGGCCTGATAGGTCCTATTACCAAGATCTGCTGAGCCAGAATAAAGAAATGCTCCATTTAGCCCAATATCCAAACTCCAGAGAAGGCCAATGTCAGATGCACTGTGAGATATGTGAAGACTGATATATTTCAGGCAATAGAAAGAAAACATTTTTTTTCTCCTCCCTTTTTCCAAGCAAAATATCAGACATGCTTTTAAAAATGCCACAAGAAAACTCTGTGCCTCTGGAAACCAGTCATAGTTAAAGCATTTCCAACGTGCCTGTTTACCATTTTCTGAAGGTGGAATAAAAAAATTTATGGTTTACTGATTCAGGGACCCTTTTGAAAATTGCAGATAAGCTCCTGTGTAACAGAAGCATTTCAGAAAATATCTTTTAAATGGGACAAAAGGTACAAAAGGGATCCAATTTCAAACATTTGTAGAAAGAAAACTAGTAATTAAATTCCTGCAATGAGAGCTCTAGAAGATTGCTGTACACTAGGAAGTTGATGAAAAGGAACAAGGTTAAGTAGCAGCCTGGTGGAGGAGTTTTTCTTATTGTGTGAAGAATGTACCTATTTTGAGATAAAAGTGATACATATGTGAAAGGCACATCACACACAGGTTATTGGATTTATTAACATGACAGTACTTAGAGTTATAAAATGTTTGCTCTGTTCTTTCCATAGGTTTTTGGTAACGTATCACAAGAAATTGCACCAAACAACTTGTTTTTTTTATGGAAACCAAGAATAATTTGTTCAAGGTCATATTAGAGATAACCATTTGCATTAGGTAGTTAAAACTGAGCTCAGCATTCCAGGAAAAGTGAGACATCCAGAAGCAACACCACACCATAAACTTTGTGTCAAACAGCACTGGTAGCTGTGAACACTTCTTTATCCAAGTTCCCTGCCCAGCAGGATTTGGGAAGGCCATGGAGCTCCCAGCAGCACAGGCTATTGGAGAGGTTTAGGCTCATTCCAACTGCATTCCTTGTAAAGCTGTTCTTTCCAGGGCATGCCATCTTTCATCAGTTTTATCACAGAGTTTCCAGAACAAGCAACACATTAATTCCAAATAATTTTCTTCAGAAGAACAGACTGCCAGAGAGATGTCCTGAATCAAGGATTTAAAGAAACTGAAAGAGTTAAAAGTTCGGCTAGAATTAGTTAGGGGGGGGATAGAAACAGTTAAGAGTATAGCAAGAAGAAATAATAAGGGATAGTTAATTCTTAGCAGATGGAATAGTTAAGGCTAAGATGTAAATAATGTATTTGTCTTTACTGTGTTTAAAGAAGCAGGATGGGATGTGCATCTAATTGTGAAAAAGAAGAGGACCTGGGCCCTGAAACTTGAGCTATAGCCAAGGGGTCCAAAGCCTGCCAACAATGCAAAAGTAAAGAAGTAAAGGTCACTTTGACCTCAGAAGATCAAACACCCATTTCAGAACCCACTGACCCATCTGAAGTGAGACTGCACAAGAGTGAAGGAACTCTGGACTCATTTAAATACATTTTAATACTAAACAGGGATAGGTGGAGTTAGGTGATGAATCTGTATTAGGTGTTTTGGGAATTATATGAATATGTAAGACTTTTTTACATAAATAGAGCCTGTGATTCTTCGCACGTGCCTTTGGAAATTGTTCTGTTTGTGCCCGGCACTGTAATTTACACACCACTTTTCAACTTAGTTGAAGAATTATCTCTCCATGCTTCAGTCCTGCTATGCAAAGAACACTTCCCTCCAAACCAGCCCATCACTGTCCTTAGCAATTCCTGTGGGCACAGAGCACATTTGGCATTTGTGTCTAGGAGGCACCAAGGATCTGCTCCGGGGTTTGTCTCTGCTCCTGCCCCCTGCGTTGGACACATCCACCTCCTCACCAGAGAAGTTTGTAAAGAATTGTACAGCCCCGCTCCCCCACTAAATTAAATTCTACATGAGAAGTCCCCTCAGCTGGCAGAGAATGGGTTGTGTGAATGCCATTTTATCTCCATGGTTTGGCAGCAGCCTTGCATGAGGCTGCTGTGAATGGCTCCCCAGCTATCACACGAGTTGTACCCACTGCAAACCACTGAGGAAAGGCTCTGGTTGAACTGGGGACTTTTAAAATATATATGAAACTTTTTGTACTCAGGAACTTCCTGAATTCATTTCATGCCTATTTCTGGATTCATATTTAAACCCCACTATGTGCAGATGTCTGGTCCACTCACATCTTTAAAGTAATAAATCTTTTTTTCTTTCATTTGCATGGTTTCAGAAGTCTCTAAAAAGAAACGTTTCCCCTTGAAAACACACATATTTATTCTGAGCAATCTTCTATATAGTTCTGAGGGTTTTTCCTATGTTAATAACAGTTTCCTTGGAGCATTTCTGCCAAATGTGATCATCTTTCCTTTATTACTTTCTAAAAACTAGGATTTCCTCTTAGGGACTTCATAAAGAATAGTTAAGACAGCGTATAGGTTAAATTCTGCTCTACTTAATGACATTATGTAGACTGTGGGCACAGCAAAAGTGTGTCTGGGAGTGAACTTTTCCTATGTCTTTTAAACACTCAGACATTATTAGACCTTTAGAGAAAATAATAATTTCATATAAGAGTGGCTAAATCTTCAAAGGGTTCTAGAAATATATGTCTTATGGCCAATCCGTAGTTTATGGAAATCAGAGAAAAACAGAATGGCTCTCTTCTTTTACTTTGATTTTCCAACATATATCTTGTATGAATTATTACATTTATTTCCATTTAAAATCAAGACTAGTACAAGACTTCAGATTTTCAGCAAAAGAAAGGCAAAAGCAATGACATATTCTTGTATTTCTGTTACTGCTGTAACCAAGGATTCTGCCTATGCACTATCTGTTAAAATCAGTATTATATTAACAGATTTCATTTTTTCCCAGATATAGAAACAAAAATAGCAAGATTTTTCCTGTTAAAAGCTTCAGTATAAGCATTCCTTGGTTTTAATGTAAGAACTGATCTGAGGAAACTACTCAGGGGAATTCTGGAATTGTTGGACTGTTTTTGAGAAACTCCTGAGTGAACTGGGGAATATTTTGGATTAAATGTAATTAAAATTTGAAATATTCCTTGAACTCTCCATAAGCTTCCTGTCAATGATAAAAGACATAGACTTAGGTTCTATTGCCTTTTATAGTCAATTTTTCTTTAGTCTGGACATTACTGCAATGAAAACTCCCTCATATATGCAGATATAAACCAGTATTGAGTTCATATTTAGATTTTCCCCATATTAATATATATTTTAAATATATATTTGAAAGTACTTAAACAATCTTTGTTTTTCACATGGAAAAGTTGGGTTGTTTTCTAGGTTTTTGTGTGTTTTTGTTTTTAATTTTTTTGTTGTTTTTCTTTTCTTTTGCAAAAATTTATCATAAAGGAAGAATTATTTTGATTATTTTAAATTACTAATTTTTCTTCTATAACTAATTTTTCTTTTATATATGTCCTTTATGAATGCAATGTCCAAATTGGCATGGCCAGACTTTGTTTAATTTATTATCTAATTAGAAAGAAAAAAAAAGAGATAAAATTATATATTTATCAGGGAAGAAACAAACTTTATTGCAAAGACAAGCAGAAAGTCACTTGGGAATACTTTTTGCCTCCACTGAGTAAAAAGCCAAGTTTGGAACAAGACAAGGAATACCAAGTCTTCTTTTTTTTTTTTCTCCAATAGCCAGTGATGGTGAGAGCAGGTAAGAAGTGTTAAAACACATAAAGGACAAGCTGTGAAACCCTGCAGCATCACTGCCTTTGCTGTGCCACTCTTTTGACAGTAATGCTCCTAATTAGCAGCCCAGACAGCCTTGTACTGACACTGTGCCTTGGGAAAGGGAAGCTGGAATGGATTTTCTCTGTGCCTCTTCTACTACCAAGAATTTGCCATAATTCTGTCTGCAATGCCACTTATGAATATGATTTTTATCAAAGATGTCACCATTCAATAAGTCAGACACACTGGTGTCTCAACTTTTAACAGCCATGTCCGGAGTGATTATTACATAAGTTGAGAAATGAAAAATCAAGTGAAAAATATCCATCCATCTTTTTCAAACTACTCATCCTCAAATATCTGATTCCTCTGAATTAAATCACCCTTTGAGGATACTCTTTGTGAGAAGCACAATGAAGAACCTAAAATATACTCAGTTTAAATAAGCACTTTAAAGCATCTAGACTTCAAGTTCCTCAAAAGAAGAGAAAGCTTTTCCTTTTCTTTGTGGAGTAAAAGCATTTCAATTTCAATCAATTTGGTTACTGACAAAAATATTGTTGGCCTTCTTTCAACCCTGGAGCATAATATACTGCATTAAAAACCTATAAATGTGAGCACGGAGACAATAGCACTTTCTCCAAGCTAAATAATTTTCAAAAATATAAGAATAATCTAAATATTATGAATACTTAATGAAAGCATCCTGATGGCTCAGAAAGACACAAAGTCTCTCAGAGACGTGGTTGATTCAGGTGCTCTGAGATGCAGGCATTCAGCTTCCCAGCAGGTACAGAAAAGAAAAATTCTGGGCATTTGGTGAGGAACTGGAACAGGTTGTGGCTGGAAGTGGTTGTGGCCCATCCCTGGAAGTGTCCAAGGCCAGGCTGGATGGGGCTTGGAACAACCTGGGATAGTGGGAGGGGTCCCTGCCCTTGATAGGGGACTGAGATCATCTTAGAGGTCACTTTGAACCCAAACCATTCTGTGATTCCACGATTCTACATTGGCTGAGGTGGAATATTGAGCAGTTACTGAGAGAGAAACGTGAAAATGTGGCTTTAATAAACTTCCTTCTTCCACTGGGGATCCAAAAAACCAATATTAACAACAATGATGACAACAACAATCATCCTCCTTTAACAAATTCCTTCACACAGCACTCAGTGGAAATGTGATGATGCCCCAGAGGAATTTTACAGCAGGGTAGCAAAATCTGGCCCTAAATTCTTAAGCATTTTTAAGCATATTTCTTCTTTTATTTTGTTATAGAATGATTCTATCAGGAAATGCATGGAGCTTCTGGAATGAGTAAGATGAATGGAATTTCTGTTCTTGGGCCCTGCATCACAGGGGCATCCAATGGGCTAAAGGAGCAAGGAGAAAGTGTGAAACAATTAAATAAGGGCCTTGTGAGTGGCCCTATCTTTTAATCCTGACTGTGAAGATTTTTTACAGAGGGTGAATTTTCTGACATCAATCTCATGTCAGAAATAAGTAAGAATGGCTGAAAACCATAACATTCCTAATTTCTGCATTGCTGAGTCTCAAACACATTGCCCAGTGATTGCAAACCTGTAATGGGGTCCCAGTGGCCCGTGTACATGCTGAACAATAAAGACAGATTTATAGAGGTACATAGCTATAACAGCCTTATTTTTTTTCTTTTTAGCTGCACATTCAACAGCTTCTTATAAATCTAGTGAGACTGTAAATCAAACCCAGTTATTTACTTCAGAGCAGTTAAGTCACCCACTGTTAAAATTAAAGCATAATTCAGCTGCAACAGGCATCCCATCAGGCACGTGGCCTCGGAGAGCTGCTGTGGGGACACGGCCTGGCTGCTCCAGGCTGTGACATTCCCTTCCTCCAACCACCTCCCACCTCCCTAGGACTGCCCCCTGCATGGGCTATGGACCCCATAAATCATCATCACACAACAATAAAGCCACTTAAAACGTTTTTTTTCCACAGACAGGCTAAGCAGCGGATGATTGCAATGCAAAGGGATGTCAATAAATAGATGGAGTTGCTTTCGCAATGCAAAGTATTCAATGGAAATGATTTCCAGAGGAAGTTTGAACAGTTTAACACCAGAGGAAAGCAACAGTGCTTCAAGAAATGCTTTTTGGGGAATAATTGAGGAGTGAATTATGCCTCACAACACTTAAAAAATGGGTTAGGCAACCCAGGAAAGGAAACTCACTCTGCACTTTTTTTTGTAGAAGGCAACATTTGTCAGAGAACTCTCATTCACAGGATCCAGATGTGCTGCAGGTTTTTGCAGGTACCATGCAGGCCACAATTTTTTAGGATAATTTCATCTGCTGCCCACTCTAGTTGCTGTTAGCAATAAATGGTCTATACAATATTTAATGCAGGACATGCCATGCCCCACTGGTGTAAACCATTCCTAAAGGACATTAGTACACTCAGTTTTAATCAGAAGCTAATACTGATAATAGAGTATTTAATTTTGTTATACAGACACATTCACATTGGGCACAACAGTCTTTGTCTTCATCTCAAACCACAAAAAACACCAACCAACCAAAACAAAACAAAACAAAAACAACCCAACCAAACAAAAAAAAAAAAAAAACCAACCAAAAATACCCAACTTTATTGCTAAAATAAATAGAACTTGCTTTTAATATAATTAAAATCTGCATACGGTGTCCATTTCAAATCCAGCTTGAGAACTACAACTTAGACAATCTAAACATATTCTAAGTATTAAAAAATATTAGACTATTACTAACTGCACAGTTAGTAAACATACACCTCATTTCTTCACACAGTATTTTGGAAATAAAATCCTATCATGTACTTTACTAGATAAAAAGCCTCTTTTTTAGGGTTGCTAAGGAAAGAAAAAAATTCTTGTTTTATTAAGGACATTCAGTTTTTTCTTCATCTTTTCCTTTCCCCCTAGCAGAGGGATCATCCCACCATCAGCAGGCTGGCACTCCTGCAAGACTCTGAAACCACTGCTCAGCACCTACAAAAGTCATCTGAGAAAAACAAACAAATAAAACCCTTCCTGCCTACCAATGCTGCCAACAGACAATAATAAATGTATCCCATGTAAACATTACCTCATCCTCCCTTTCTCCCTCTCTGTCCTTTTCTTTTTCTCACCCATTTATTACATATTTTCAGTATAAGAATAGTAACCTTTGAGGAGAAGACTGTTATTCATTATATGTGACCTCACCAACAAGACAGACAACTGCCCAGACTTAAAATATTGACATTGTTACTGCACTTAAAAATAATTTAAAAAATCATTGTGAACTTAATTCCAGTAATATAAGAAATAAAAATAAAACATGGCTTTAGATTTATACATAAATTATTTTTCTATCCATTTTTAACCAGACATTGGGCCACTGCTTTTTTTGTTGTTGCTTATTTATTTCTCTCATCACCCCAATAGTGCTGTTATTGGTTTACCTGAGCATTATCTTAAACCAGAATGGCACCATAGATCCCATTAAAAGTCTCATAAATCACTCACACAGCCCGTGTTTCCAGAAATATGACTCCAACTCAATGTGCTTGTATGTCAGAGCCTGACCTTTGCTTTCAGAAGGCTTCCAGCCCTTCCCAAAACTGCCCACCCCAGGAAGATGTGAGCCTGTAATCCCAACTCTTCACAACCCCTGAAGCTCCAGGCACCTTGTGCCAACCTCTCCCACCTTGTGCATCCCCCAGCATTTCAGGTTTTAAACCTCACAGTGTTTGTTATTCTCTGTTATTCACAGAATGACCAGGTTGGAAGAGACCTCCAAGATCATAGAGTCCAACCCAGCCCCAGCACCTCAACCAAACCCTGGCACCCAGTGCCACATCCAATCTTTTTTAAACACACCCAGGGATGGTGACTCCACCAGTTCCCTGGGCAGCCATTCCAGAACTTCATCACTTTTTCCATGAAAAACTTTTTATTTCCTTTGACATATTCTACATTTAGAGGGGAAAAGACAAAACACAGCATATTCCCTTTCTTCCTACATCACTGCTCCTTTCGTGTAAACAGTAGAAACAAATTGTCCCAACCCATGCAAAGTGCAGAGGAGAGACACAAATCTGCACTGCACCCTCCTCCAGGTCCCCTTGGATTCCTCCTAGCAATAATTTATCTACCCATGAAAGTTTTGCCTACCCTGATGTGAGCTCTGTTTTTAATAGTTGAGTGAAGCATGTTTCTAAAACTGTCAATTTGCACGCTACTAATGTTCTGTTTGGGAATAGAATTTGGGAACATTTGGGATCCCTCTGCGCTGAGGGCTCCCAAAGGCAGCACAGGCCATGGTGTGACACTGAGGGGAGCAGGGGCTCCACTGTTTAAAACAAATCTGAATTCTGCAACGAGTTGTACAGACTCGGTGACAAAACAATATCACCTCTGAAGAGCCTTAAAAGGAAAGTACATATTTTCAGTATATGCACAGGGAAAGGCACTAATATTTTATAACACATTATACTTATGTTCTTATATAGCAATAGAAGAAAACTCCCCAAAGTTAAAAAGTGTGATAATGCATTTAAGTTAAAGAGCAATAAATGACATTCAAGACAAGGCCAAAATTACCAAAAAGAGCAGGATGCCCTGAACTGTTAATTGTGGCACAGACTCCTCAGTCAGCTCATTATTTTTGCTTACACAGTGTGACAGAAATGTTATGGAATTACACATGCACAGAGAACCCAAACTTTGTCCCCAGCTCAGAACTGTCACAGTGAATGCCTCGCCCAGCACACAGAGTGGCAGCTGCTGGGTGACATGCTGATAACACTCAGGACATCAATTTTGTGCAAGCAAACTGACCCTTTGCAGATCCTGTCCTTATCATTTCATTGCTTACAGTGATTCCAACACTTTCTTTTTTTCCAGAACAAAGAAAATCAGATTTTGCCTTTGCCTTTAGCAAAAGTGATCTACTTCAGACAGAGCATTTGTTGCATGAAATTGGTCATTTTTTGAAACATGCTTCACTCAATTATTAAAAATGTGCAAGAAAAACCAGGATTTTATTATATTGAACTCAACTGACAAATAGTGAAAAGGATAAACTTTGATGTTACATTTTATTTATTGCATGATGCATTTCAAGTTCTACTCCAGAGCTGAAGCCACAAGAAAGTTCAAAATAAATTTGTTTCATTCCAAGTAATAACCCACAATTTTAGGTATTGAGAACAAAACCAATATTTCCACAATCTGGAGATATGAGTCGTTGAGCCAGCCATTGTTCTGCCAGTCAAAGGAGTTAAAAACTGAAGAAAGCAATCCTATATTAAATCCCTACAATCAGACAGTGGTTTTAATTTGTCATGTCCATCACAACCTAAATAATAATCACAACTTTGCAAAAGATGCAATTCATCTTTTTGTAAGGGCTCCTGATAAAGTGATAAGGAAAGAACAAATCCTTTATTTATTCTGACACACACAAACTTTTTGGTGTGTCTCTGCCACAGACTCCAGTCCAGCACAGAAACCCCCAGGCTGCTGTGAGTACAGAAAGCAGATTAGGCTGGAGCTTAAGGTGCTGTAGCAGCTGATTTTAATTTCATCACATGTGTAGCTGCTCTTTCAGATTTATTTCCATTAATGCAGTTATTCATTGCTATTCCTTTCTGAAAGACAGAAGGCCTTTCTGCTCTCTATTTATCCTTTTCCCTGCAGCAGAACAAAGCATCAGATCAAAACCTGAGTTTCAAAACAGCAATTTCCAGAGGCCACAACTTTGATCAGGAGTTGCATATTTGTGATTTTAGTCTATGAATCTTTTCATTGCATAAGACATACAAACAGATCTTTATATCTTTTTTCTTTTCCCTTTTCCTGCTGCTTCCCCAAGATTTGCAGCAGGTGGATTGTGTGGTTCAGCTGTGCCATCCCCCGTGGGTCACTTCCCTGCAGACTCAGATCTCTGTGTAGCACAGAGAATTCCTAGCCCTGCTCAGGATCATTGCTAACAAAATACTGTTCCCTCATGGCTTAAGCTACTGATAAATCCCTCTCTGGGATGGACTTTGGTCTGCAATTGCTCAAGTGCTTCTTTTTTTATATGTGAACATGGATCCAGTTATGATGTTGGATGTAAACAAACCGTATTTTGGAGATTATAGTTTTTATGTCCCCTTTGTTCCTATAAAGGCAAAAGTACTTTGAAAGCAGACACAGACTTTTTAAAGTTTCCTGCAATGTTGATCTGTGCCTCAGGAAAAACCTTTAGGAGGCAGAAGAACTCATTTAATGACACAATCCAAAGTGCATGATGAAAAAGATAAAAAGCCCAAAACCAAGAATTCTTGACTTCTTGACTTGACTTTAGTAGTGTGTTTTAGGTTTTTAATGAAGTCTGAATTAAATATTTGCATTCATAAATAAATATCTGTATGGAAAATTTGCTGTCAATTAGTCTAAATGAAGCAAACTTGGTTAGCAATGTATGTGAGTTGCATTTACAAAGATATTTTACCACTCAAGAAGACAACCACTGGCTAAATCATAAGAGATATGAAATTTATAGAGACAATAATAAAGTGCCGGTAGAAAGCAAAAAAAAAGTTATGCATATGCAATTAGCACATTGAAATATCCTGAAATATTAATCATTTCTTTTATTGCCGTTAAGAAACTTTCCAAGAGTGCATTTGAAGGCTCAAGTCCATAAACAACTTTACTGAAATGGGCAGCTTAAAAGTGTTTGTCTCTTATTTATCTCCTATATCTCTTCTCATTGGAAGAAAGGCAGAAGACAAGCTCCTGGGAATACTGAGGAAATGTGGGATAATTCCAAGAACAGTTCCAGTGGCTACCAAGTAAAGAACAAAATGAAGCCAACATGGTGCTTGTGGTTGTCAAGTTTTATGGAAAAATGTGAGTCTAATCCCATAAAACATGCAATAATTAACGACATATTTCAGGAAAAATAAATGACTTGTGAATATGGTTTTTGTACTTCACGACTGTTGTATATGAAGAAATAAGTGCTTTTGTGAAATACTCATTACAAAACTGTGATTTACATTAGCAGAAACCTAGTTATCTACACATTCCATCTCTATAGCCCCCACAATTGTTTTATTCCACCTTAAAAACCTTGTTAACAAAATCAAAATGCTACTGTTTTACAAGCAGCATAATAATTCAATTTGACAGAGACAAAGAGTCCCTCAGAATTCTGACTGATAAATTTACGTGGCGACTGCTACTTTGACAAAAAAGTCCTTTTTTCTTTACAAAACCCTTCTGCTGCTGTGGGAGTTTGCTTGCTTGCTCTTGTATTTCCTCCCTGGTGCAAGAGCTTTTCTGCCAGGGATGGGTTGGGTTGTAAGGAAGACATAAAAAGATCCACTCATGTCCCACTTTAGGACAACAACAAATCTGGAATTAAGAAGAAAGTCCAAAAATGGTGAGCTAAGAAATTGATAAAGCGGGGAAAAGGGAATATGACAATTCAGCAGTGATAATTTCTGTCTCTTGGCAGAGGGAACATCCAGGAGACTGATCCAGGCAGAGCCTAGGAGTTTAGAGAAGGGGAAAAATACAAGACAAAACAAAAGCGATCAAAAATTTGCACTGAGAAATGCCATTGAGATAAGGCTTTTTATTTCCTGTACTCAGTCTGAGATGAAACTGTCCAGGACACAATTACTGAAGAGTAAAAAAAGAAGAACAGATATATCAGGCCAGCTTTGCTAGGAACAGAAGACAGACACAGGATTTTTACCAATGTCAATGCAAGATCAATTGTGGAAGCTGGATGTGTAACAAAGCTTAAAAAATAGTAACATCACATCTCTGAACAACTAAAAAAATCCATTTGTGGCAATTAACAGTCAGTTAATAAGTAGCTCTGGTGTCAAAAAGGATTAAGTGCAGATCACCTCTAGCTTTGGAGGGAAATGACACCAAGTCAGGCTCTCTGCCATGGGAGCTGGTGCCTCAAAGTGACACAACACAATGTTGTGGTGACAATACTCAAACCAGTAGAGCAATTCCCAAGCCAGATGGAGAAATCTGTACCTAAAAGATGCAGCAGAACCAGACAGATCCTTCACAAATAATATTTGGAACCCCCTAAGAGAAGAAAGGCCCTCTTAGGGTTTCAGCTATACAGATTATATGTTAACTTCTGTAGTACAAACACCATTGAGAATTGAGGTATAAACCTGATTATATGAATATTATTCATTAGAAAGGATAATCAATTTGCAGTAAACACCACAAAGGATGATGCTCAAGTGATTGTGCTTGCTGGAGCAGAAAGTTTGAATGAAGAGATGACCTACCCATATCCTTCCACTAACCCTGATAACCATCAAAAAGGCTGTGCAGAACCAAAAATCAGCAAAGACAAGGAGCTAAAGAGAGGAGCACAGTGATCAAAGGAACTTTCTGTACAGGCCTAAGTCTCTAAAGGAGTCTTGGCATTACAGTGGACAGAAAAACTCTCTGAAAAAGGACAATTATCAGATAGCACCATTTCCTGCACTAAATGAAAGCCCATACTGTGCCTGGAAAGCACCTTGTCGAGGCTGTATCAAATCCTGGCTCAAAAGTTCTGTAAGTTCAGGGACACCAGAATGAGGAATAAAACAGTTGCAAAGAAAGTATTTCCCATATAATGGAATGTGAACATAAAAAAAAAAATGAGCTTAAAATATTGGAAAGCACAAGGAAATTAAAACAAAATGTAAACAGGGAAACACAAAAATCCCAACAGACACTGAGAATACATGAGGAAGACTCAGGAAAGATGTACAGGACAGAGATGGACCAAGGATGGCCCAAGGGGATCAATCCTGGTTTCCTGTGGAGCATCACCAAGTTCCAGAGCAACAGCCTGTGCTGGAACCTGTGTGAGACAGCATTCATGAGCCACCTGGGAGAGGACATCAATAACAAGGTGATGAGGCCCAATAGACATGGCATTTCCAGAACAGCAAAGAGGATGGTCTGTTTAGAAGAACTGCAGGACCTTAGGAGACTGACTGGCTGGACAGTGAAAGGAGATGGGAAATCATAGCTGAATAAACAGTGAATGAGAAAATTTTCCTAGTTTTGTATATTTACTCTTGGCTCTGTCTAGAGCACCTAAGAAGAAGATGTTGACAATATTAAAAAAAAATTAAAAACCTAAAGCCAAAAAGCAAGAAAGGCCACCTTTGGACAAAGTTAGAAAGTCCATAATCCCAAAACCAGCATTTGACCAGTCTTCTCAGAAATGCAAGGATGGCAATGCAAGATCAGCCAGAGTTGAGAAGTCCACACTCAGGAAAATTACTCTGTGAAACTCTCTTAGGACACTCTTCTCACCTCCAGTTTGGGCCCCATGACCAATTCAGGTGCTCTGAACACTACTAAGGAGCCATGTGAGGTTTAAATCACCTTTGACATGAAACGTTCTTCTTTCTGTGCATCCTCAAGGCACATGGGCTGTCTGTCACAGGAGGAAGAGCAAACCCACATCCTACAACTGTGTGACAGCTCTTAGAGCCTGTCTGGAGCCAAGTTTGGGGCAGACTATGTAGGAATAAACACTTTCCCCCAGATCTTCACAGTTTTGCTCCTGCAGAGTAAGCCAAACTTTGCTCTGCTTTGCCATGAATATTCATGGCAATTCACAGGAATTTCTGACAGGAACACCATCTCCTCCAGTGCTTGGGGTTTCCTTCAGTCACTGAGCCTCATCAATGCCAAGGGAAATTACTGCAGCTACTCTGAACACAGCAGTGGTTATGGATAATCATTGCTGAGAAGTGGTTTAGCTCGGGAGGTGGAGGAGCCATTAGGGGGACCAAAATCAGGGAAGGAAACCGTAATGTACCCAAACAGACACTCCTGGCTCGTGGTCAGATTCCCTGGGCTCACTCTCTGATGTTCTTCACTCACATCCAAAAAGTGAGAGATCCAAAAAGCCAGCCTGGATTGTGCCCAGAAGGTCAGGTACGAGGTTTGGGTCCCACAAGCTGAGAGGCAAATCCCTCTCCCTCCAGAGACTCCAGCCCCTCCAAACCCACCCCCTGCTCCCAACCTTGGCAGGTAAAAACTGAATTAGTACAGAAGAAACAAGATGTTTCTCTTAATCCAGAGCAGTCCTGTCCAAACACAGCTGCCAAGAGAAAAGCCTGAGCCCCTTCCCAGGTGAGGTGTGATCAGCTGTGGGCACAAAGCACAGGTGGCAAAGCTGAACACAGGCACTGCAGCACTGCTTGTGGTGTGCTGAGATAACTGAGTGCCAAGAAAAGCTGAATCAAACGTCAGCCAAGCAGAAAATATCATGCATCATCATTGAAGCATCATCCCAGAAGAGATTTTGGTATATTCTGCAGAAGAATAGCAGCTAAAACCCAGGTTGTGCTGCCTGGCGCTGGTTTGTAGAGCATGAAAGGTGCTTGCAATGATGAAGACACAAAATGCCTCCTAAAATGAGGAAGAAGGAGATTCTTGCATCCAGAGGATGCTGCTCTGGCCACCTCTCAGCTCCCACACACCAAAGCATTAATGTAAGACTGCACATCATGGCTTTGAAAGGGCAGAAAATTGGGAGATTTTCCACATTCATACCATTAGAAAGAATTTTTGTTAGTTTGGGCCTAGTGATATCAGTTTAAATAAATGATTGTTGCCGAAAGTCTCACTGTACTCACTGCAGTGGGCTGTGAGGTGTCAAGGAGCACCTCTGTTACTAGGGACAGAGGTTGTTCAAGCCTCCCTTACAGGAGAATCACCTCTGAAATTTGGCTCCAGTACTGTCTGCATAAATCTTTCCCAAGAAGAAAATATCCAGCTTCTCTTCCAAAAACTTCTTGGTCTTAAAAAGACAAAAGGTGAAACAGCGTGACAATGCCTGGCCTTGGCTGAGACCAAAATGCCTGTGCTGATACTGCTGTGCCTGCAGAAAGCTGTCTTTATGTGAGGGGATAAAACTACTAAACAAGCCCTGAGATAATAAATATTTTCAGAGTGAAATTAGCCTAATTACTAAGCATGAGGGGGCATCTCTGGAGCTGCACCCTGTTCTCCAGAGCAAAAAACAGCCAAGGGCAGGCTCAGCCTCTCCTCAGCCTTTCCCCTTCTGCAGACCAAGTTCCCCAGTGCTTCAAAGGATCTGATTCCATCCATCTGGGACTCATCCTCTCCAAAGTGAAGTCACATTGGACTCGTCTGAGGGTGAATGATAGGAAATTACAGTCCTCTAGTTTCTTTCCTTTGTGAATCCAAAGCTCATGTTCAGTACCTGGAGCTGGTGCTGTATGACCCATCATGAAAACGAAGTCATTTTCATAGTCCCTGCTTTCCTAGATGGAGACTTTCATCTTTAAAGATGATCTGTATTCTTTGTTCCTAACTACAAGACTTACTTGCCTTCACTGAAGAAAACACTTTGAATAAATCTACTTCAAGCAGTCCCAATCACTTTGTATAGCTGACTTTTCTAGCACTTTTTGTGTCAAATGCAGATTTTTTTTTCCACTAACAAAATGATTAGAAGATTGGAATAAAAAAGATAAATTCCACAAACACTGCTAAGAAAGCCTTTTATGATTTTTCTTTCCCCTAGTACTTTTAGGAATAACCAATTTCACACAAACACAAAAGAAAGCTTCCTATGAAGAACAGAATGTACAATTTTATGTGAATCATCACCCCATGGCCCTGACCATTTATTTGGCTTGAGCTGGCAGAGAATGCAATTACACTCGAAAACATTTTCCTTGACAGAGTAACAAAATTAATTTCCCTCATCAGGTGTTGTGCTGTATGATGAAGAGAAACAGCAGAAATAACCTGACAGGTAACAGAAGGTGGAGCGAAGAAAAAGGAGAATTTAAAATTAAAACTCAATTTTGCAGCAGCCACAAGATTATCTGACAAATATACCAGGCAGAGCAACATGAGATCCCTGCCATGTCCTGGCAGGAATAACTCCAGGGGTGTCTAGAAGCTCCTAATTAGGTGAACAAAAGCAAGTTTCATGCTGTTTCTTCCTCTGAGGAGACATGCCCAGACCATGGGGATTGATGCAGCTCCACTGAGCAACACAACAGAAGTGTCTGTGGATGTGTGTGCTTGGGAAAAACACTCCCACAGCTGCATCTGTGAGAGTGTGTCAGTCAGAGCTCCCAGCAAAGTTGTTTTATTGAAGTCCCTAAGCACTACTTCCCAAATCAAAATCAAAGAAAAAGTCAAAGCAAGTCTCTACAGTCAGTTCATGTCCAAGGGAATTATTATTCTTCATCTAAATAAGACTGAATGATTACCATGAAGTTTGAGAAGAATATTAGATACCACAAGCTGGTGTGTGCCGGCACTATGAAAAATGAGCAGCTCATTAATTCCAGCACTGTGTTCATTTCAAACCCATCCCAGGGCCTTGATTTTGCAAACAGATGCAGCGCTGCAGGTCTGGCCAGCACATGACCAGAAATTCCCTGGACATGCAGGGAACAGAGAGACAGGAACACAGGGTGGAAGGCTGAGGTCCACTCTGATGGTGCAGACATCACGACAGGACACACACACAGAGTTCAAAACAAAGCACATTTTGCCCAGGACTGTGGTTAAAGTAAGTTGTAACGTTAAGTTCTTGGTCTGCTGCCTGGGATGTGAGCTGCTGGCATCTTCCCATTGTCATAACCATGTAATGGGACTGATGTTGGAAAATAAAACAACTCAAGGCATGTTCCTTACAGTCCCATCCCGTTTGTGATTTGTACAGAGACCCCAGCCAGCAACAGTCTATAAAACCACACATCTTAAAAACCTTTGCATAGACACAAACACTGGGAGCTCAGGCTGAATATATGAGTTAAAAACCCTAAAATCACTTCAGTGTGAGCTGCAATATTTAATGCCTCAAGATTGTTTAATTCCAAGCCCAAAAACACTTCTGCAGGTCCCCTTCTGCCAGGACAGACACCACTGTTGTGCCAAATACTCACTGTGAAGGTTCTGGGCGATGCTCACTGTCCACTCCTCTGGAAAGGTGCCAGCTGGGGAGATCTTGGAGCACTTGAGCTGACTGGAGAGGTCTCGGGACTCCAGCCAGCACAGGGTGTCCTCTCTGTAGCTGTAGTCCAGGGTCACCACTGCAGATCCCTTCCCAGGGCTCCAGGAAAACACCCTGCTGCCATTCAGGTACAAAACCTCCATTGTCTCAGGGCTTGCAACCAGAAGAAGAGGAGGTCGATCAGCAGGCTCTGAAAACAAAGTGAGGAGAGTTTAAAGGATTAACAGGCTGTGTATTTCATTTTTATCTTTTTGGTTTTAATGTAGTTTTTAATGTTCTTACCTGCTTGTTTTAAGATATGTAATAAATTGGTTTTGTTTTTATTTTCATAACTATCATATATTCCCAATTATTAGTCTATTTTATCCTGCTGTTCAAATGGTTCACATCATTAAAGAAAATTAATTACCCCAGCCTCACAGACCCTGTTTAATTCCAAGTATCATTATTGCAACATTTTTCATGCCTAAGTCATAAAATGAAATACAACTTATGCAAATTATTTCTATCCAGATTACTGGAATTTCAAAAAGAATTAAGGCCAGAAAAACCTGCAGAACTCATGAGGACACATGAAATTGTAAGATGCTTTTCATATAAGAGTCTGTAAAATAGGACAAAACCTGAGGAGTGGATGCCACTGAAAGAAGTTATAACCAATCTGTCAATAAATCCAGTGCAGTGAAAACTTTAAGCAAAGAAACTCTGAAATTTAGGCACATGTGAAAAAAAAATTGTGTTACCACATCAGGAGCTCTCACCCCAATGTAATCTGCTTGTTTTCAAAGGAATGCATCAATGTTTGAACACTGCATTGACATGCAGCACTTCCAATCAACATTCCACATAATGGAGTTCTCAATTTTCCCTAAGCAGTTCCAGATGTCTAAATGGTGGAAAAAATGGCATAAATAAAAGGATTTGACAAATGGTACTTCATCAGCAGGTCTGAATAAAGAGAAAAGAATATTTCAGTGAGTACAGTGCTCAGTGGTCTCACACAAAGCCACAGCAATACGTGTTCTGTTCTTTGGTAATATCTGCTTTTATTTAAGCATCTTGTTCTAGTTATTTATTTTATAATGTAAAAAACCTTATTTCTATAAAACTTCAGTGCATATTCTTTCCATGGTGGATTTAATTTACTCCTTATTTATTTATTCTCATTCCATAAAGTATATTCTGTCTTGTTACACATCTTGTCCCTCTCCAGTGAATCCCACATGAACATTTGTAAATCCACACTTCTGCAGTGTTACTTTGGAACTTACAGCCTGTCCTCATCATCCCCACATTCCCTTCCACCCATCAGATCAGATCCAAGCATTATTTCCTCTTTGAATTTCAGAAGATATCCAAGAACTGCAGGGATTGAATTTCTTTGCAAAACAATCCCTTGAGGTGAAAGCCACGAGTGAAGCTCTTGAGTCTTGTTTGTTTTTCCCTTTCCAAAAGATAAAGTAGTGGAGGGGAGGGGGAAATTCTCACTAAGCAATTTTTTGTTTGAAATCTGCCAGGTAGGTCCCTTTGCAGTCAGTGCCTGTGAATCTCTCTTTCCCCTTGTTCTTAGCAACTTTTGCTACCCTTGAGGAAAGGCAGATTTAGGAACTTCTGTCCCTAGGACCCACTCACCCCAGACTGGTACAAAAGGAGAGTTTCCATGTGCATCCTGCTGAGTCTGGGGATTTATTTTCACATCCAATGGCTCTGTGCTCAGCTTCTCTCTCCCCACAAAATAACACCACTGCCTACTTCTGGATTCAATCACTCTTTCCCCAGCTCCCAGCAGTGTGGAAAGACCTTTATTATGATCTTTTTTCCTCTTATTCTGCGTGTTAAGCTGGATATTTCCAGAGTCTGCAATATCTAAAGCCTCAAAGAGAAGGCAGCTCACAGGAGCTGTTTGCGGTTTCAAAGCCGCCAGGTGGTTTAGGGCTGGGAGAGAGAACCAGACCTTTTCTTTGAACTGACCTCCTGAAAACTGTAACGAGGATTTAACACCTCACTAAACTCCAGAGAAAGGCTGTATTTTGGTATTAGGGTCTAAGACATAAAGGAATTCTTAAAAGGAATTCAGTTCAAGCCTCTTGAGCAGCAGTTGTAATCAAACCTGGCTGCAGACAAAGGTGCTGGAAGGACCTGTGGCATTGCCAAGAGGTTCTGCTCAGCAGGCACCATTACACATTAAAAATACAGAAACTGGATTACTGGCCTTGCAATTGCATTTTTAAAGCATAAACACATTAAATAATTCAATGGATTAAAGCAGTTAATCCTGGTTTTGCACAGTAGGGTAGATTACCTGCTTCCTTCGGTGTTGCTCAGATAAAGGCTGATTTCAAAATTTGAAAAATATAATGTACTGATAATAAACCAGTACAAAATATATATATTTCATAAAAACATATAAATTACCTTACTGTATAGCATAATGCAGATGAAAAACAGGAGATACTAAAAAAAAAAATCATGTCTTCACTCTCACAAAAACTGCTTGTCTGTTCCTGGAGAACAGATTCTACACAGCTTAAAAGTTTAGTGGACAGATTTAGGGTGAGTTCCAGCGAGCTGACAGCAGCTTTTCAAACAAGTGGACTTCATGGGTGTTATTTTCACAAGTTTTTCTTTTTTTCTTTTTTTTTTTTTTTTCATTTTATAGGAAAGATAAGATGTGAATAGCTCTTTAATCCAGGGAAGTTTTATGATTCATCCTTCTTGACTAAAATGAAAGCATCCTCCTTTGAATTATGTTTAAGATAGAGTAGTGAAAAGATGAAAGGCTTGCATTTCCCTCCTACCTGATCTTGTCTAAAATACAGATCAATAAGTGATGCCACAACAAATCAGAAATGAAGGTGTTTTGCACTGCCAACAGACTTCTCATCTGAAAAAAACCCTCTGAAATGCCAGCATTTTTTATTTTTTCCACCACAATGATATGAAATGCTTAAACTCCAGAATTCAGGGTTTACAAACATCTTCAACCCCCTTTTCCTGGGGTATACATTGTAAATCATAAGAGCTTTGCTGTCACCAATATATGTATCACATAAAAATCTGAAAAAATACTGAGAAGTCCAATTTTTTTTACATTATTTTTGATGTTTAACCATCATGTACCTCAAAAATGAGTTGTTTTATTTCTGAAGTTTTAAAACTTATTTTCATGAGATTTTACAAGAAAATTGTGTTGTCAAATCAGTTAAACAGGACTGATTTTTTTTTTCCTAAAAGCTAGATTTTTTTTTTTTCATTAGTCATTATCAGTTCATCCCACTTTATCTACATGACAAATGTTTCTTACCACACAGCATTTCTCTGTAGATTGGCCTTGGAGATATAAAACATACCAGGAACTTTCGTATAACAGATTAATTTCTTTTCCTCAGCTAGATATTCCCAATTCTGTAATTTTCTTTCCTTAAATACTCTTCTCATCACATGCAGACTTTGCAATTTAGGCATAAAAACCTGGTAAACAAGTAAGTTCTTAAATTCTGTTCAGCAAACCTCTGTTTTGTTTCATTTTCACCTCAGAAGAAACCATTAACTGCCTCTTTATTCATGAAAGAAAATATGCTTAAAAAGTCTGGGGAAAAAAAAACCCACAGTGAGCCCCCAGCTGTTTTGATACCCATTTTAACATCTTTCCCAAAGGGAATGTGCAGCTAAAAGCTTTCAGCTCCGGAGTTATTTAATTGTGCTGAGGAAGAAAATGCAGAATTTAATGAGGGAGAGACCTCAGCACCTTCCCAGCTGAGAGTTTGGCTGCCTGAAGGGCAGCAAGGAGCAGATTTTGGGGAGATCTCTGCTAATTGTGCAGAGAGGGTTGAGAGGGGACAGGCTCTGAGGCCACCCAGCAGCTGGTGGACCTGCGGGGTCACCACACTGTCCCCAGCCCTGGCAGGGCTCCTGCAGGTACCTAGTGTCACCTGCTCAGCACCTCACGGCTCCTCGTGGGGAAAACAGGAAAGGCGAGAAGATTTCTAGAAAGCTGCGAAAGCAGGTCTCAGAAAGAGTAAAGGACTTATAGCTAGTTGTGACTGTAAAGCCCGAAAGTAGAAAAGTTACAGTAGTACAGCAAGCAAGGACATGAAACAATAGTTTGAGTTTTAGCCTTGGCTAAGACAGACCTTAAGACTACAGAAAAACAGTCTACAGAAGACTACAGAAAAAATTTGGAAAAATGTGCTTAGCAAGATAGCAGAAGGTTTTAAGCTGAATAATGGAGTATTGTGCATTGTTAATGGAACGCATACAAGCATTGTGTGAAGCAGGTGCATGTGAACTTTCAGTGATTGGCTAGAGCAATGAGCTGTAAGATTTAGCGTCACAGACACATTTTCTGAAAAATCCTTTCGTTGGGATTTTTTTCTCCTGAGAAGCTGAGAGGCCTCAGGAACAAAATGTAAACAATGGTTATCTGCTGCTGTGGAATGCAACAGGTAGATCTGTGATTGGTCTCATGTGGTTGTTTCTAATTAGTGGCAAATCACAGCCCAGCTGGCTCGGACTCTCTGTCCAAGACACAAACCTTTGTTATCATTCTTTCTTTTTCTATTCTTAGCTAGCCTTCTGATGAAATCCTTTCTTCTATTCTTTTAGTATAGTTTTAATGTAATATATATCATAAAATAATAAACCAGCCTCCTGAAACCGGAGTCAATATTCTTGTTAATTCCCTCATCCTGGGACCCCTGCACACCACCACACTTTAGCAATATGTTATTGGCTAGAAAGTTTTAAAAATGCTCTGTAACAAAGAAATCTTTGGCTGCTGCTGGCAAGACTTGAGCTTTGCCATTTTCCAATTGTCTCAACCATGAAATGGGGCTGATGCCACAATAAAGCTAAAGGGATGTGTCCCAGCAGTCCCATCCTGTTGGTGCAAACCTCCAACGCTCTCCTCAGTGCTCAGAAAGCTCCCAGCTCACTCCCAGAGCCAGCTGGGGTGTTTGGTGCTCTGGGTTGTGTCGTGCCCAGGATCTCAGCGTGGATGGAAATTCATATTCAGAGCAGATCTGCTGTTATTAACGTCGAAAGCTGCACAGAAAGCCCAGCCTTCAGCTCTAGTGCTCCTTCTTATCTCTCACAGCTTTTACACACAGAGCTGAATGCTCCTCAGCTCATTTTCTTCATCTGTTTGACAACTACATTTGCCACATGTCGACCAAGCAGAGAGGCTGCTCTTTTTCCATCCTTATTTGCTTTAGGTTCTTTAAGGATAAAAATTGATAGGTTTTCTAAGGGCTGGGTTTCGTATTTCCTTAGACACCTGCTTTTTTTTTCCTCGGATTCTGTTCTTCTGATCCAAAGCTAGCTTGTTTTCAAAAAATCTAAAGTAATGGGGAACACTCATTTCTGTGCAGCACCATGACCCTGGTTTGTATTATCCTACAGGGATTTCTTTGATTAATGAGTAGTGATTCCTTTCTGAGAATACCAAAAATGTGAAAACTTCTGTCAAATAAACATGATAAAGTAGCAAAAACTGCAGAGAAGTCTCTTATTAATGTGATTTGTTTCATCTTGACACCAACAGCTAACTACAACTCTCAGTTGTTACTCAGTTTTCTGTGTGTAAAAAGGGAAAATAAAAGGGTCATCCTCAAGCCCAGTACTGGCACCATGAGGATTTCCTGATCTAGAATTACATGTTTGATTTTCATGAGGTAGAGAAAGAAGAATAATAAATTATTTTTACTTTGCATAGGCTGACTTATCTCACAAGACTTCGAGGTCTTTTTTAAAAAAAAATGTCCATGTATGGATCAAGAAAAAACAGTATAAGCAGGAAAACACTCTTTAACTCCTAGTGGTAATCAAGGATGGGCACATTTAGTAATGCTCTTTAGGTGAGGAAGCCTCAAAATCATCACTAGAGCTTTCTATTTTCTGATGGTGAAATAGTTACAAAAAGGAAGCCTTAAAATATATACACAATAAACATGACTTCATACTCAGCTGCACATGCTTCAGTACTGTGGATGTTGAAGAATTCCTTAAGGAACTTTTTTTGTGTTTTAATATAAAAGCATTGTTAATTCATTACGCTGAATAAGAAAACACTGTGTACTATATTGCCTCATTAAGCACAATTGACTAATTTCCTCAAATACCCAATCCACTATAAGTAATGAAAACATGCACTAAGCAACAGAAAGCCTCATGTGAATATGTATATCAGGAAATTCACCTCTTGGGATGATGCAAGGACAAAGCAATCTCATGTCTTTTTTCATCCTAAGGGTACAATTACCTCATGATCATTTCCCCTGTCTCCATTGTCTTCCCAGAGCAAACAGCCTTTTTTTGTTTGTGTGAGGAAAATCTTTGATTTATTTATGAACAGGGAAACTGGGAACTCTTCTAATCTTGGCTGAATTGAGTATTTTCCTTTAATTAATAATATCCAGATAATAGCTTTTGATATTTCCCTTGGAGTATTGTCTTAATAAGTGAATATATTTTTTCTAAGCTTGTTGTGCAGCTCTTTGTAGTGGAGTAAAGGAAAGTTCATCTCACCTGTGTTCATCTCTGTCTTTTCATATGAATCCTTCAGGACCAAACCACAAAATATTTTCAGGAAGGTAAAAACAAAGAAGTTAAAACTTACTATTTTTGGCCTTGCAGGACTTGTTATCAGGCTGAAGCACGTAACCCTCCACACAGCTGCAAGTGTAGGATCCATCTGTATTTACACACATCTGGCTACAGCTTCCATACGTGTCACATTCATTCACATCTAAAGGGACATTAACAAGATCTACTTTAGGGATTAGGAAAAAAAGAAAGAAATTCAATAAAATTGAGTATTCTAAGCGAGTTTTATAAGTCATGAATCATTTTGGTGGGAGGCCTGATGTTTTTCCTTTCCCAAAACATGAATTTATCAGGGATGTTGGCTGTTGAAATCACTCAAGTAGCCAGAAAGAAGGGCAGGAGTTTTCAAGTTCAATAGCTCTTAATTTTGAAAGATAAAACCTTCATTATTTCAAGTAGTCTCCAATGCCTGCATCATGTCAGGGAGACATTTGGGTCCTTGTTAGCAGTAGAGATCACTAGTTATCAGGGTTGATGAATGGAGCAACATTTCAGGAGAGCAAGTAATTGATTACCCTTCTCAACCTATTTATGCTGGCAATGTCTTACAGTTCCTTAAATGAGCTGTCACCACATCTCCATTAAACCACCATCCAACATCAAAAACTATATACTCCTCTAATAAATATAAAGAACATTTTTCTCAACTAGGGTGTATAAAAATAATACCATAAAATCAAGATATGCTATTTAACAGTGGTTGAGGGTTTAAGTAATAAATTGACATTCTAAAAAAGTCCACCGTTCAAATTATTTCCTGAGATATATTTTTAATCACAAAACATGACAACCGTAGAGAGAAAGAACTTACAATAAATTATATTTATGGAGAATATGGCTCAGTACTTTTAGTTGGAGAGAGAAGTGATTGGTAGTGAGAACATCCATAGGGCCATAGAACTCCAATATGATTGTTAATAG
Source organism: Camarhynchus parvulus (assembly GCF_901933205.1). Taxonomy (NCBI): domain Eukaryota; kingdom Metazoa; phylum Chordata; class Aves; order Passeriformes; family Thraupidae; genus Camarhynchus; species Camarhynchus parvulus. The sequence goes on from NC_044577.1 coordinate 33,098,513, forward strand.
AGAAAAAAAAAAAAACAAGCAAGAAACAAACACCTGGGTAGAGAATGAAGACGTCATATATTTCAAAAATGGAAGAGAACAGTCTACAATTAATTACTCCAAAATAATGTTCCCAGCTAAATTGTGTGACCTTGGGAGGGTTCATTTATAAAATTCTAATCTAGGTGTGACTTCATGGCCGTGAGGTGAAACACTTCAAGTTTTAGAGGCTCTCCTGGTGGGGAGGTGTGGAGAGAGAGCAGCTCACACAACTGAGCTGTAATTCCATAACTCCTCCAGTCTGGCTGAGCTGTGGGAAATAGTAAAGGAAAGATGATGCTTAAAGCAAACATTGTTTGAAGCAGGCATACCTGAACTTTTAGTGATTGGCTAGAACAACTGTCTGTAAGCTTTGGCAATATGCTATTGGCTAGAAAGTTTTTAAAACACTCTGTAACAAAGAAAAACCTTTGGCTGCTGGCCATGAGTACACGAGCTGCTACCATCTTCCCATTGTCTCAACCGAGCAATGAGGCTGATTACAATAAAGCTCAAAGAACATATCCCAACAGTCCTATCCTATTTGTGAAAAACCCCAACACACTGATCCTTCTGTGACTTCAGGGGAGCTGCTGCTGGGGCACAGGAGCATCAGAGAGCCAGGAGGGAGGTCCTGACTCTCGTTTTAGGGACACTCTTTCCCATTCCCTGCCCCAAAAGCCCATGCTTGCCCCTGACCAACGCCTTTGAAGAAGGATGAGGAAGCAACGTTGCTGTGCTGGTTGTCCACCAGCTCCCTGGCCCTGAGAGCCAGCAGGGATCCATGGAGACACCTGAGTGTTGATGTTACACGGAATTTCTTGTTTACCTGTGCAGCTTCTCCCGTCAGTGCTTGTTTCGTATCCATCCCCGCAGTAGCAGCGGGTGCCGTTCCTGGTGATGGCACATCTGTGCTGGCAATTCATCTGCTGGCACTTGGGGAGCAGCTCTGGGAATGGGAACAGGGCAAGATGTTACTAAATGTTTGTGTTATCCCTAAATCTCATACTTCAGAAACACTGAAATATATTTAAGTGCATGTCTCAGGAAGGAAGCACCACCAGCATTTACATTAGCTGGGGGTATATCACACACACCCTGTAAAGAGCTTGCTATGAAAACTGTATGTCAGCAAGTTAAACGTTGGAAATCAACATTTTATTTCTATCAAGAGTTGCTCACAACTTTATAATTGAGGTGTACTGTTGCTCTGCTTAAACACCCATTTTTTACATGTTGGTCATAACTATTATTGGGAAAAAAGAAACCAAAGCAAAAAAAATCCTGAAATAGTAACAGTTATAAAAAAAATATTTTTCAAAATTTTTCAACATCCATGTCTTTATTGTTCTTCATTCCAGTTGATCTTCTAACTTTTAAAAGCTTGTTTTGATTTAATGATGCACATAAAACCTTCACACCAGACAATGGGGATACATTCTGCCTCAATAATTTAACATTGAACATGTAATACTGGATAAACCCATGGAGATTATGTATGTCACTACTGCAGACATCCTTCATAGAATCTGCTTAAACACACACCATCAGCACAAGGCATGATGCAAACAAACTGGAGAAACCTTGTAGAAATACAGACTGCAATGTTATCCAGAATGAAACAGCACAAAACCAAACAAAAGCCACTCCAACCCTTCCCAGCCTCAAGCTGCATCCTGTGTTTCAATAATTTTGCTGATCAAAAAAAAAAAACACCCCTATTTTAATGAAAAACACTTTTTTTCCCTCCAGGAAAAAGAAAAAAGAAAAAAGATTGAGAAACCCAGCTTAAGGAGGTGCTCTGAGGGTATTTTTCAAAACTATGCAGATGAGTCAGAAAATAACCTGCAAATGGACAGAGAAATTTCTGCTACAGGGCTGGCTTTAAGTAACTGGGTATGACCTAAGGAAAAAGAAATCTGTATCCTAATATGTGAACAGTTTTAATCCATCTGATCATTATTCATTGAGTTCTACTTGGGAGTAGAACGAACATGAATATGAAGAAGAGTCTCTATCAGCATCTGAGCCCTGGAGCTTCCATTCTGGAGCAACTGCCGCTGTCAAAATTAAGCTGAAATTTTGGGAGAAAAGTGGATGTGGCTGGCACATAAAGTTACTACTTATTCTGATGCAACTATTCTAAAAAGAAAGTGGTTTCACACAATTTTCTCAGGGCATTTCTTTAGAACTCTTTGTCACACAATCTACAGACTGCCCAGAGGTCCATAAACCACACACTGTCTAAATCTTTTTGTCCATTTAAATGGACAATAAAATGTCCATTTTCCCAGGGGTTTCTGGTATATTTCTCTGCCTTTTGGACCCCTGTGCATAGGAAGATAATATATTTTGTGGCTGTAGCTGGCTTTGTTGTTTTTCTGTCCCTAGTCCAGTCCTTAAATCTGCTACACCTTTCCAAGAACAAGTCCCACATAGATGATAAACTGGAGAACTTCCCTAAAATTCCTTAAAATGGTTCTGCAGGCTGAGGTGCAGAGCTGTTGATTTAATATATCTATCTGAACAAAATCAACACATACATCTCATTTTCTGAGCAAACACGGATCAACCATCCTTTACCACCTATAATTTTCTTCCCCCAATATTTGGCTGATGCTGCACAGCCAGGAGCTCCTACTGGGTGAGAACTGTTTGACTCACAAACAGTGAGTCTTGGTTTGTTTGCACTCTTTCCTTAATGGATGCAGACAGGCAGCAGCTTGAACCAGAACAGAGCTGCACACAGCCAGGAAAGCTGGAGAACAGTGACAATAAATTGGCAAGTGAGGCCCATTTGGGGAAAATTAAAAACAAACAAACAAAAAAAACCCCAAAAAAAAACCAAACCAAAAAAACCTCAAGCAACAACAACAAAAGTCTATCTGCTCTTTTTTTTTTCCTCAAAAAATGATTGTATTTCATTAATTTTAAGTTATTGTAGCATCACATGAGTGGATTTTAACAGTAAAATGGTTGCATTTTCTTTACAAAACCATTAAAGAACCACAGTTTAGCTGCCATCTGTTTCTGACTTCAGACTGACATTTTCCCCTTCTCCCCTCAATTATACATCAGATCATTTCAAATACATTTTGGGTTTTTATTGTGACAGACACTTTTTGGCCTCAGAAATTTTTCCTCTGTTGCTGATCTGCTACCCTGCCAGGGGAACCCATAAGTGAAAAAGCAAAAAACACAATAACAATTGAGGGTAAAAATAGATAGAATATAACAAAATAGAATAGATTAGGAAAGAATATTTCATTTGAAAGGGACCTACAATGATCATTTAGTCCAACTGCCTGAGCCCTTCAGGACTGACCAAGAGTTAGGGCATGTTATTAATGCTTCTACCTGATGCCTTTAATAAATAAAACATTAAAGACTAAAATAGCAAATGTATTTCCTACTTTACTAGCTAGTTTGTAACAGCTGTAATAGTGATCCTGAAAACCTTTGGAAGAAAACAGAGTTTGACTGCCTCTGGCAATGTTTGAAATATTGAAGGACAAGCTATGGAAGACAGTGTATACATTTAAGGCTTGGTTAGATTTGTAACAGGCTTCTTGGGAAGTGAGGAGGCAAAGAAAAATCATGAAGCAGAACACTGATATTTTTAATGCTCCAGCTAGGACATTTAAAGAGATAAAAGCCAGGGACTGTCATTTCTTGTCTCTTCTAAGATTCTGCACCCTCTTTGATCTCCCTTTCTCAGCCAGAACTGGTTTACAAAGTACACAGGCAGTGAAGAATGAGCATCACTGAGCTTTCCACTTTCATCACAGCTACAGAAACCTCTGCATTTGTCAAAGTCTGGTATTTCTGCTGCGAGATTTAAAGGAAGGAGCTGCACTGAAGGAAACAACAGGAGAGGGCTTTAGAGCTCTCTGGCAGAGCCACAGTTCAAGACAAGGAGCTGCAGAGCAAGCCCTGAGATTTGCAGAAATACAGGGTAGCAGAAGCAGCTGTGAGCATCTTTAGGATGATCTACTTTCCCCAAACCCAGGGAGTAGTGACAATTCATCCAACTCTGATCTAGGTCATTTTGTTCAGTGTTTTCTTTCTTCCACAGGAGACATGAAGGGCAGCATTTTTTACTTCCCTACATCTCCACAAACTCTCTGAAGCTGTGAGCCAGGTCTGCCACAAAAGCCACCCATGCCAATCTTGTGCTTCCTGCCTTTCATGCTGCTCTAACTCCCAGGCATCTGGTCCCACAGGAGAGCAGTCAATCAGGCAAAGATGCTGCTGATCTCATCTCCCCTAAAGTGATACACCTTTGACAATGACTCAGAGGAGCTGTAAGCTTCCTGGACAAACTGCTCCCACAGGAATTCACCATAATAAAATCCTGCCTTCATTTATTCCTTCTGTGTTCAATGAAACACACTGCTTATCACAGTTCATTCAAGATGAATGATATAAGGAACTAACTTCTCCTGAATGGCTTTTTAATGAAAGGTTTAAGCAATTGATCTGACTATCCTTTTTGTCAGTTCCTCCTGAGCTGACACGAGGTTCAAAAAGGGTTCACACCAGGTTCTCATGCTCAGATGTTTTGGCTATTTCTATAAAGGGAAAAGAAGCTCAGCTTGCAGCTTCCTCATATTGAATTTATTTATTTGGTAGCTACTGGGGACTGTCAAAAACAAACAAACAAACAAACAAAACTCAACAACAAAAAAAATCCCACAGATTTACCAATGTACCTGTTTGTCACAGTTGAGACAGCCACAAAACACAAAACACCATCATACAACTATTCCAGAAGTCCTCAACCCATACAGAGTAACACCATAACTCATTGGGAGGCTTCAAGCATGTGCCCTTCTTGTTCTTTAGCCCAACCTTGTATATCCTCATGTTGATGCATTGCACCCGTATGCCCTCTGCTCCCTTTGGTGGTCGGTCAGTGCCCCTGGGCACTCCAGGGCTCATTGCTGTTAATGCTGCTCTCATGTTTTCACAGCTGTGCCCATTGGGGATGAAGCTGGGCCAGCCTCACTCCCAATTACCACAAACTGTGTGCCTACACCGGTCAGCTTTGTCTTTCCTGGCAGGGAAAACAACCAAGGCCAGGTTGGATAGGGCCTTGAGCAGCCTCATCAGGTGGAAGGTGTCCCAGGCCTTGGCAGGGTGGTGTGGGATGCAATGAGATGCTCTGTAAGGGCTCTTCCAACCCAAACCTTTCTGTGATTCTGTATGACCGTATGACTTGAGGCACACACACAGAAAAATGTATTTAGCTGCCATTATTCCTGAACCTCCTGCATGATAATAAAGCCTTTTGCCTGCAATGGGTTCCCACTCATGTAATATATAAATGCTGTCCTGCTCTTTTTGTAATGGCAATGTGTACTGGAGAGTACTGACAACATTTCAGTACTCTGTGAATTAAAATTTACTGACTATGTAATGTTGATAAGCATCAAAAATACAGAGCTGGTGCATATAAAAGAAACTGGCTGAAGTTTACACATTGAAAGTGCCAGACAATACACCAGGGGGATAAAAGCAGAGCTTCTGATGTCAGTTCAGGACTTCCCAATTTGAAACAACAAAGGATCCTTGTCACATAGTTCATCAGAGAGTGACCAGGAACTACCAGTGCAATGCTGCCTGGGAAAAAGGGAAATGCATCACTGAGAGCATTGGGAGAAATGTTTCCCATAGAGAAGTGTTGATGTCAAGGCCCAGGATGCTCCTGAGTGCTTCCCTTCCAGCAGGCAGCTGTGGCAGCTGTGCACACCCCGATGGGTACAAGGGGAATAAACTCAGCTTTAAGCAGAATCAACTCAGCTTTAAGCAGAATCACAGCCTGAGGGATTAGCAGGGGAATGGAGAGCTGCAATCTGATGGGGAGACTGTAAATTTTCATCTTGATTGGTGCCAGGGGGATGAAAATGAAGAGGAATTAGGACTGCTGTCTATGAATATATCAGAGGATCAACAGCAGGGAAAGAGACAATTTAAACTAAAGCGCTATTGGCAGAAGTACAAATGAGTATAAATTGCCCATTAATAAATTCTGGCTGAAAATGAGAAGGTTCTTAGCTATTACCATAATCAGGTTCTGGAACTCCTCTTTGAGCAGGAAGAGCAGGGACAGAAAATAAGTGCTTGCTTTTGACATGGATCATGATAGACCAAGGAAAACCAGCATATGGAAAGGGCCCTGAAATATCAGAAACCATTTATGTGGCCCAGGAGGTTCCTCCACTGTGTTCCTCAAGCAACATAATAGCTGATGCTAAAACACAAATTTTCATGATGGAACTAAGATCTATCTATTTTTTTTCCTTGTATCTGAAATATACCCAAAGGAAAACTTACAGGAGCTTGTTACTTGACTATTTTTCTAATTGAACTCTCTGCATTCTCTTTTTTTTCTCTTAAATATTAGTATTCTTTTAGGCATCTTTGTGTTTCATAAATTTACTTGATTTTATCTCTGTTTTATTCAGGTTTTGTGATTCAATATTCATACACTGATGTCTAGACTATTCTTATCACACATATGCCATAAGCCTTATTTTTCTTTTCTGGCTTAAGTTTTGAGTTTTTGAAGAACAACCCTTTCACAAATTAGACTTTGTTGTAATCTACTGTAAGTTTTTTGTTTGTTTGTTATTATTGATGCTAGAGAGACAATATAAAGCTCCATGGGTTGCTTCTTTGGCAGAAAAGGGTGGCTTGATTGATAGAATTAAACTGTAGCATATTTTTATCTTACATTTGTTGGTCATGTTATTAATTTTTAATATCTTACCATAAAAGAAAAAAAGACAGAACTGTAATGAACTTTTGCAGACACCTCAGCCCATAACTCTGTTATGATAGATGCAGCACAGAAAAAGAGACATGGAAATCAGAGATCATGACCTTACAGCCCTGTGGTGGGTGACCTCTGTCAAATTCAGCAGAAAAGCACAAGGAGTCAAATTTAAAAATGTTGGGGTTTATTAGCTCCTAGAGAAAAAACCCAAAAAACCAAAAAAACAAAAAACAAAAAAAAAAAACCCCAAAAAAACCAACCAAAAAACCCCAAAAAAACCCCAAAAAAACCAAACCAAACCAAAACAAAAAAAAAAAAAAAAAAATAAACTGGGATATGTTAAAGACTCAGCCATTTACAGCTCAAGTCTGCAGGCAGCCCCAGCTGCCCTGCCCCAGGATCCATCAGGCAGAGCAGGATTTCTGTACAATTCACAGACAGGGTAATCAGGCCCCAGAATGACAAGTTAAAACTCTGCACCCTGAGCTCTGACAGCAAGCCAAAGCAAACTCTGAGTCCTGGGTATAACCACAAGCCTTTCCCTTCACACTGCTGGGATGTCTAAGTTAGGACTGCTGATGGGTAATTCCATGTGCTCAAACTCCTGAGGGCAGAATCTCTTCCTAAGGCTGAAGAGTTACAATGATAATTTTAAGACAGAGGAGAAAAATGATGCTTGAGGATGGTGCTTTGTCCTGGGTACCAGGCTGCTCCTAAATTTTCCATAAAATTTTTACTGGATAAAATGTATTAACAGATTGCTGTGTTTCCACCCTTTTTCATTACTACAACCATCAGGCAAGTGAGCCTTTTCCCAGCAGTACTGATTCAACCTGAGAACACATGATGCAGCAACTGGTGCATCCTGTGGAGGAAAGGATGATGGGCTGTGATGTGTGAACACCCCTGAGGCTCAGGAAACACCTGGGCAGTCCTGGTTGCCCCCTCCTAAACAACTGCTGTGAGGACAATGCTGTCACATAAAGGCTGAGCACCTCATTTTGTCATGTTAGTTATAATTTATTTGTAAAAATGGCCTTAATACACTGTGTCAGAGCTCAGCCCCATCAGCAGGAGAACCTTGGCCTGCAGCAAAAAGTGATGCAGGAAGTTTTACTGGGAAAAGAGCAGCTCATGGTGGCACATGGATTGTGCTTCACAGTTTCACCTGATGTATCTCAGCCCTCTATTGTATCTTTCCCCACATCACTGTCTGTGTGTTGACAATCAGTCGCTGAACAACTTAATTTGTTACTTTAAATAGACATTACAGCGTGTTTGTCTGTTTTATGATTACAGGAAAATTACATATCTTGTTTAATCTGCCTGTCAGTCTGCACACAACCAGAAGTGTCTCACTGTGATTATTGTTCAGTGAAAATGGGCACGTCTTGCTGAGTGAGTTCAGGCTGCTTCTGAGTAACAAGATATTTCTTACAAAAGACAGATTTTTATTTTTTTTTCCCTGCAGTCATTTCCAACATATCAGAGAGAAGAAGGAATGTTGCAGGAAAAAAAAAAAGCAAAAAAAAGCAAAGCAAAACAAAACAATTAAATAATATGTTTCCATAACATTCAGCAGTTCTTTTCAGAGTATAACTATCTTAAAAATATCACTGAACAGTATCTCCCTACCCAGTTCATGGATAAATTTATTTTTCAAGGATGTACTATTGAAATTTCTGCCTGCCTAAATCTTGACCTACAATATTTGGCTCAGCTTCAAAACAATTTGTTTTATGTGGTGTTCTTCAACCATAGCATCACACAACACTTTAAAAGATGAGATCAGCAGGTAGGGGGCATGTAGAGAAATATTGGCTTCACCCATGGAAATGGCTCATTATCCTGACCTTTTGCTGTTTCAGTTATACCTTGGCTGCCATACACAAGCATAAGCTAGAGAAAAGTTCACCTGGGAAAAAACAAACTGGGTAAATGATTTCATGGCTGAAGAGAGTAATTTATCTGTTTTTTAACCTGGATATGAGATAGAAATTTAAAAGAATAGCTATGAGAAGAATACACATTTATTTAAGTTTATATAAACCCATATTCAATACCATTCAATATACCAATTTTTATGGTATTGAATACATGTTCATTGAGGTACAGATAATAATCTTTATGGGTGTCTGAAGAGATATGAAGCCTGACAATACTGCACATGTGAAAAGGCCAAAGATGAAAGCAGGGAGTGATAAAGTCTGAGAATGGCAGAATGGAAAAACTACAGAGAGGTCCAGAAGTCAGCAGGAGCAGATCACCTGGGCTTTTTAGTAGTCTGGGCTCAGTTGTACAAAATGCATTTCCAGAATTAGCTCACAATTTCTCAGCCTTGTAAGCAAATTGCAGTTCAGAGCCTGAGGAATGCTTGGACACCAGAGCAGCAATTTGCTGGCAGGAGCAGAGCAGGCTCTGCTGGGAAAAATGCTCAGGAAGGTTTTGTGGAAGTAAAGGATGTCAGAAAGCCTCTCAGAGGGAGCTCTGGAAATCTCAGTAATGTTGGAGAGACTGTCCCTGATTGTCTCTCCTGTCCCCTCACCTAAGCACACAATTCTACCCAGCTCATCTGGTCACTGGATGATAAGGACTTCTAAGTGGGAAAAGTGTGGCTTCCTGTGCTTTTATACATCTTTATTTATGGAAAGATACTTATTTTATACAGCTTTATTTATGGGAAGGCAGCTCACAGTACAGCATCATCAATGCTCTCTCTTAAAACAGTCTCTCACAGAGGACTGAACCACCTCACTCCCTCAGGAGCTCACCCAAAACCAAGGGTGTGTTTTCATACTTGGCTTTCTGGGCATGGCCCACTCCAATGGCCCACAAAAATCAGCTGAAAATCTCTATAATGTGCCTCAAGTGAATACAGCCCAGCGTGGCAATGCCCTGTTCCCTTCATGTGGCACACCAAGATGTCTCAGTCCTCTTCTGGAGCAACAATTTTTAGAGATAAATAACAAGTTTAGATTCTCTTTGTTGTGTTGCCTCATCTAGTGCTATAGATATAATGGTGCAACAGAGCTGGGAAGGGTGTGGAACTTTTAAAACATTACAGACAGGCCAAAAAAATATTAATTTTCTTTTATTGATACTTGAGGGGGAAGGGGGTGAAGAAAAAGGGAAAACAAAAAAAAGCTGGCAACTTTATTTTCTTTGCTCGGTTTGTAGTTATGTGGAAAACCATAATTAAATCATTCTGAAATCACAAAAGACACCTGTAATAGCTTTTCCCAATGCCCAATTTCATGCCTCTTCATGGAAGTAGTACCTCAGAAATTGCTTCTCTTCGTGAACACAACTACACTTGACAGATAAAATCCTCAAAAAATTGCCAAGCAGAAACCTCAGGCTCATGAGGCAGAGCCTTTCTGGAAACTCAGCCAAGGACTTGGAATCAATTACAAAAATAGCAGCAGGTTCCAGAGAACCAAACATGAGATTCAGTAAGTGAACATTGTTTATGTGCAAAGTAAACCCAGTGAAGGATAACCGAAAGGACTTTAAGTTAGAAGCAAAATTTAAAATTGGTAGCAAGGGAAAATTATACTGGAGAAATAAAATCCTTATTCAATTGTTGACTGCTTTTATCCCAAGGAGACAGATATATGTACTCCTGGACTCTGGCAGGAGCTACAATAAGTGACACACTCCCTCACAAGCAGATGGTCAGTCCCCTAAAGAGGTTGAACATTTAAATTTTCCCCTGCAGCAGGCAGGGTGGGATTCAAGTTGACTTTTGGAGCATGTGTGTCCCATTGGAAGTGAACGACTCATGACAAATTCTACTTTAGGTTGTATATTGCTGCTAGTGCCTGGAACCACTCACAATTGCCAGTTCTCAAGGCTGGCAGTGTTTTCCTGAGCATTTCTCACCCATGGGTGTCACCATCTCACACGTGCCTGTCAGGGCGCACAAGTGCAGGTGTCCAGAGAGCCACGGAATGGGAACCATCAAATCCCAATGCCTAGGAAGTCACTGTGACTCAAACCTGCTGTCCCAGTGTTTGGGAGAACACACACAATTCCATCTGTGGTGATTTGATGTCATCTCACCTGGCATCCAGCTGGGATTGCTCAGCAACAACTTCTCTGGAAACACCAAAGTTGGAGCTCCAGCTGCAAACACGAGCAGCAGCACCCCTGCACACCATGGCAACATGTGCTGTCATTTCCCCATGGCCCATCTCCCCTGGCTGCATTTCTTATATTTTAGCCAGCTAATGAGCCCTTAGCCCTTGGCAATGTGTGACTGATTCAGCGGCACTGAGCTTGAAGGTAACAGAAGGCCAAGAGTTGCTTTTCATCCATTTCTTCCTTCAGCTGCAAGTCAGAGCTTCCTTATTGCCCTTGAATTTTATTGCCAGAGCCACACATAATATATGCAGGGAACCTTATTTTACTGAATATTTTACATAGGATAACATAATTCTGTATTTTTTTCATTGTAAGTTCTCCAGCTGTTTCAGGATTATTTTTTTTTTCCAAAGCATTTCAGGTCTCTAGAGCCCAAAATAAAACCCTTCCCTTTCCCCATCCTATAAATCAAAGAACTGGTGAACAGAAAACTCCAGTGATGAATCATTTCAGCCACCTATAGCTTTTATGATCAAGTACAGTTATATTTTTATGTAGCTGCATGTACCTTTGCATGTAAAGGAACAGAAAAATGCAGTTTTTCACAGGAGATGTCATTTACACATTTTATTAGTGGCCATAATGTAAATAAATGTAATCCCTGTAACCTGCCCCTTGCTTCATTCTCCGGGCCACAAGCAGAAAAGGCTGAGAAAAAATTTAATAAAATGTGATGGTTCTCAGAGCTGCAAAGGATACACAGAAAATGAGACTCAGGTGATGTGCTTTGGAGGCTGAAAGGCACCACAAAGATCAGCCCTATTTCCAGCTCCTGAGAATAAATATGGAATTGCAAGGTATTTACACAAGGGCTCCATGTGTTACTTTATTTAGTTATTTATTTATTTACTGACTTTTAATAAGAGCCATTAAATACCTGAATATCAGAATGATCTGTAAAGCAAAAATCTGAATAGATGATTACTGTGGGAAAAAAAAAAAAACAAACAAACAAAAAAAACCCAAAAAAACCAACCAAAAACAGTTAAAGAGAGAATGAGTTAGAATGGTTTCAGGAGAATTAAATTCTTCATGAAGAAAAAAAAAAAAAAAAGAAAATTAAATTGAGAGAGCATTTCTAGTAACAGCAAAATTTAAATATGTACACTTCACCTTCACTTTTTCTAACAACCAAAATACAATAACTGTACTCAAAGTTAGGAAAACAGTATTGCTTTATTCTGCAAAGTCTATTAGCATTTATTTTTTAATTTATTTATTTATTGCCCTCTTTGGACATGCCTTTTTGATATCTCCCAAGCTTTTTATTTTGCTCCATGCTCCTCATTGTCCCTCCCTCCACCACACTACCAAACATTCTCCATTCTGAACACATTCAATTATTGTCCAAAAAGCAGCATTTTGTACTTCTCCCAAACTTCTTCATGCTCTCAGTCCAGCATACAGAATAAAGGACAGCAGAAACAAAAGGATTTTCTTTCAACTGCCTCTAAAAGACAGGGACACATCTAACTAAAAGAAAAATACACAATACTTGCATAGCTGTGAAAAACAATTCCACTGCCACATTTAAGAGAGGAGAGGTTTCAGAAGGCAAAATTGTTATTTTGCAGCATTTTTCCTTTCTTGTTTCTTTTTGATAAGGTTGTAGGAAAAGTCAGATTAAAAAACTCATCATTAAAAACTTCTCACTACTACCTGAATGCACGTGTACAATTAATTAAAACTATTTAACATGCATTAAATCTGATGTATTTTTTTGTTTCGTGCTTTAAGGAGTACTGTGGTGAACTCCAGCCCCACCTGCTGCTGGCCTCCCTGTGGCAGCTGTGGGACCCTGTGGGACCACATCCCCTCAGGCCAGGTTACCACCAAAGGGTTCCATCCTGCCATCATCTGAAGCTTTGCAAATGCCACAGTTTTCATGAATTTAATCTGATTTTTTTTTCTGTGTGTTTGTGTCAGTAGCATTTCAGAGCTATGAGGAGACAGCAATTCCCATTTCCTGCCACAGCTTTTTCACAGTCCTTCCACACATCTCTCCCCAGACTCAGAAGAAGAAGGACAAATCCAGTAGCCTTCAGTGGTTAAATGTCAGCTCACAAGCAGCTTTGGTGATTTTTTTGGTGTGGTGTTAGTAGTTGTTGCACATGCATTTATTTTAACATGAGACAGAAAGTTGGTTCTGTGGTTGGAAAGTAAAAGTTGCTGGTTTGCTACTCCAGTTTCGGTGCTAACTTGATTTTTCAGCCCTGTTGTGTTTCTCTTTCCTAAACTGATCCATTTTCAGAAGCATACAATGCGAATTACCTGGTAAGAGCCCCACATTTTAAGAGAATACAGGAGATCAGAAGAGGAATCTGCATCAGGCACAAATCCACAGAGAGCTGTTTTCTACTTTCTACAATTAACCTCACTGTGGCATAGCACAACTTGTATAGTTTTAATAGTACAACTTAAAGTAATGCTTAAAATATCAGGAGAAAATCCTCTACCTCTGTCCCACCAAGCCATCCCCTAAGGAGCTGTTCCAAAGTGATGCCATCATTAGCCCTCCTCTGTACCCCACAGGGTAACTCCACATCTGTGGTACCACACACAGCGTGGCTGTGCCCCGGGAAAGCAGCAGTTCCAACTTTCATGAGATGAATTTTGAATTTACATAAATCCAGCCATGCATATTTAACACACAGCTCCAGAGCTCCTTCCCAAGCCTCACTGTCTCATGCAAAGTCAGCCTGATGTAGCCTGCAACATCCAAGGAATCCTGTGGTATTTGCTGGGGCCCCAGGATGAAGGAGGAATCGATGAATCTGACTCCATGTTCTTAGAAGGGAAATTTATTATTTTATGTACTTTTATTATATTATATTAAAGAATGCTATACTAAAACTATACTAAAGAATAGAGAAGGAATACTTACAGAAGGTTACAAAGAATGACAACGAAAACTGTGACTGCTTCCAGAGTCCTGACACAGCTGGACTGTGATTGGTCATTAAGCCAAAACAATTCACATGTTAGATAAATAATCTCCAACTGCCACAGACATGTTTTATGAAAACTCCTTTTGCTAGGATCTTTTCTCCTGAGAAGCTGAGAAGTTTCATCTTCTTCATGCTTTGCTGCTTTGGAATGTGATTTGGAGAATTGTTTACCCAGCATGGGAAATTGTTTTTGCTTGATGACCAATGACAGCCACCTGTGTCGAGGCTGTGAGCAGTCACAAGATTTTATTATCATTCCATTCCTTTCTATTCCCTGCTAGCCTTCTGATGAAATTGTTTCTTCTATTCTTTTAGTATAGTTTTAGTATATAATTTTCTTTTAATATAATATCTATCATAAAATAATAAATCAGCCTTCTGAAATATCGAGTCAAGATTCTCATCTCTTCCCTTGTCCTGGGACCCCTGTGAACACCACAACATCCAACCACATTCCAAAGCAGCAAAACAGGAGAAGCAAATCAGATAATTATTGTTTTCATTTTTCTCTGAGGCTTCTCAGCTTCCCAGGAGAAGAAATCCTGGTGAAGAGATTTTTCAGAAAATATGGCAGTGACAGAACCCTAAGGCAGAACACAACCCAGAAAAGAGTCTGTATCCTCACAGTCACATCCAATTTTAAGTGATGCCCTTTAAGTGGCTGATGAATGGACATTATTATAAAGATGTCTACAAGACAGGTCTATTGGAGGAGCCTGAATAAAATAAAGACTTCAAATACCATTAAAGTTAATGAATTAGGTCAAGGCAGGTAATTTATCACCTGTCTGAACTGGAATCCAATCTGTGGCATCCTTTAAAAAAAGACACATTCAAATGGGGTGGTGTTCCCAGGGAAGTTCATAGTGAATAATCATAATTCAAATGAGAAAATGCCTGCATAGTTTTTTGCAAAGCCTGACAAGGGATTCTGTGAAAAAGCAGCATCGTAAGCAAAAGCAAATTTCCTCAAATTAATTTGACCTTGATGAAAGGGACATATTTTTATCAATCAGACTTAACAAATATTGACTTTAGGCATTAAGTGAAGATATACATAAACATTCAGGTTGTTGAAACAGTTGTCAAGTTCATTTTCCTTCTGAAATCACAGTTTGCTGCTGAAGATCAAACTGAACTTAACCTCTTGAAAAAACCTGCGGTGCCTCATAAAGCAAGAGTTACATGGATTGGTCTCCTCTGTCTATCAGCTGCTAAAAAAAGATGTGTCACACAGGCAGACTGAAACCTGGAGCCAGAATGCTGACTAGGATACAGCTATGACACTTGGAATAACCAGAACCACACTGGGCCCTGTGCCACGGCCCATCCTCGTTCAGCAGCACCAGCTGGAGGCTGTGAGGACACTTCTGCCTCTGAGTCCCCTTCACCATGCAGGTTTTACTTCCATAGGAGGGGCAGCAAAGCAGCTTGCTTCAAGGAGCATGATTTATGGGTCACCAAGCAGAGGACTTGCCTAAGAAAAGACTAGAACACAGGCACTGCTTAATTTTGCAAAAATCTGAAAGATGAAAAAAACATTTTAATGGTACTCTGTATTCTCTGCTCTTTGTGGAGGAGGGAGGGGAGAAGAGCAGCTCATGTACAATGGTGCTGTCTTCTTTCAAGTCACTCTAACAGAATCAGAATGAAGAATCAACCCTCACCCTGGGAAAAACAAGATTCCCAACACATCTCCCCAGTGCCCGGGCACTCACTGAGCAGCTACAAGGTCTGTCCTGCCAGGCAGGGCACGAGCTCCAGGCTGAGGCTGGGAGTCCCTGCAGGAAAAACTCCCTGCTCAAGAGCTCTTCCCTCCTCTGAGCCCAAAAGCTTCTCTGAACTGTCAGATTCCCTGGGAGAAGGCAAGAGCAGGAACCACAGCAGCAGCCAAGCATTTGCAAACATTCCGTAAGGTGAGCGTGAGACTGGACTTGGGTACAAAAAGGCTTTTTCTGCACCACAGTATTCAGGCATCTATTTTGTGTCATACCCAGCCTTCACCAAAGAAACACCTTGAGGCACTTCATGGCTACGTTGACATTTCAATTATGCTGCATTTAAATAGATTTTGTTGTGCTGAGTCTTGTGTCTTGCTAAAACACTTCCCCTTCTACATACAGAGATATAGAGTTATTTACTAAAGTAAATTCTGACAGAGACTGTACCAAGGAAGCAGCAAAGCAGAAAGTCACAGTATTTGCCTCCCCTTTTTAAAAATTCTCTCTGTCTCTCCATTTTTCATCTGCTCCATGACTGGAGGCTGTGCACAGAGAACACTGCAAAGACAGCAGCAGAGCTCCGTAAGGAATCTTCAGAACGGATTTCGCGTGAGGAATAGCAAAAGAAGGTTTCTTTTCTCCTAGAACTGGCTGTAAAATGAGCTGGAGATCAGCCTACCTGCTGGAGTGGCCAAAAAGGGTCCAGGCCAACATAAGAAATCTGTGAACAGCCTGGGAATGAAAGGCTGTAAGTAACTCAGGGAGCCACTCAGCCAACCATGTATGCCAATACTTTTCCCTCAAATATTCCTGAAGCTTACAGGAAGCAATAGAACCAAAGAACTGGCAGATAAAAATTGCCTCCATAATTTAGCAGCCTGTCTGTAATGACTGACTTCCCCACAAGCCCTGGAAATGTCAAAGCCTCTGCTAGCAGAGTTTGCAGAGCTCCCTTAAACGCTCGTGCACAGCGAGCCCTCCGGAACCTGCGACTTCCTGAGCCACGGAACAGCCTCATACTCTTTGAAGAAAGAAGAAAAACTAAGAGTCAGTTAAGTTTTATCACTGTCTCCTCTTCCACCTATTCCTGGCTCAGGAAAGTGACAGTTGGCTAATTCCAGACTAGCTAGGTATAAAGGTTTTTTTTTTCCCCAGCACAGGCTGTGCCTCTCTTCTGCTGCCTTAGCTGTTCTGCAAGTGACAAATGGTACAGAGCCTGAACATTTCCCTACATGTATATTTAAGATTTTTACTAACTGCTGTTTATCCAGAGAAAGTAATGGCTTTCAATCCTGATGAAAATTATAGCAGATTCAGGCCAAGTTTTTACTGAATCTGCTTTTATGAGAAAGAATAAAGCAAGTGTGCAGAGCTCTTCATCAAGTTATACTGCTCACTTTTTTCATGTGCCTAGAAATATTTGAGGCAGTGTGAAGGTGATCTCTGGAGGATATATCCAATACCCACTGTTACCCTTACAATCCCATGCTGAAACATCATTGCCAAAAATAGCCTCCTAAAGGTGACACTTCTATAAAAGATGTCACAAGTTGCAGCAAGAGGCTCAGGAGTATATAAGTCATCTTTACAGTTCTACTGCACATGTATTTCATACATTTTCCTTTTCCTATTTGATAGCCCTTCTCCAATTTTACAGCAAGTTTTTAGGTTTGGAGCTTCTTTTCAATACAGTTATGCATGGGATTTGCTTGAAAAACCTCATTATTATATGAATGTGAACATATCTACAGAATAGTGGGTTTGAGCCAAAAAAAGGAATTTGGAAGCCAGAGAGCAAGTGACCACTTTGTACATTTACAAGGCAAAGAAAGCAGCTATTGCAACAAAACAAAAAGAAAAAAAACCAAAACAAACAAAAACACAAAAAACCCCAAAACAAACAAACAAAACCCAAATAAAAACCCAAAATAAACAAAAAACCCAAATAAACAAAACCAAGACCAAAAAAAAATCCCCATAATTTAATAAAAGTACTAAAAATGAAACCATTCCCCACACAGCTTCCAAAGGAACAAGTAACGAACAGATGTTAGCACAGGTACTCGTACAAAGATTTTCATCTCTGTGTTCATTTTTTAAAAGCATCAACACCATCACATGATTTTTATTCTAATATTTCCCAAAACCTCACTTTTCTCTACAGTGACCACTTATTTCTGCATTGGCTTGTCCTTCTCAGCACAGCCGAGGCTCCAGACCTGATTCAAATTTTGAGGAACAATGTCTGCCCACCGGTAAAATCCAATGGAATATTTATATAGAAAATGCTCATTATTATTCAGGTGACATAAAGGCTGTTGTGGGACCTAGAAGTGATGCTAATTTTAGGTCATATTTCCAACTGCAGGGAGCAGCTTCTTTTATTTTATATTTTATTTCACTTTCACTTGCTCTACTTGTCACTGCAGTAGGTGATTCAGGTACAGGATGCAGATGAGCTGCAGGATATTAGCTGCTGGTGTAAGAAATATTTCTACAGTTTTACTACAATGCTTCAGACCCATTTCACATCCACAACCATTACGATAAAATATGAGGGGAAAAACAACCCTGAATGGTTAAATTAATAAAAAAGGAATTGTGTAAATGAGGTAGTATGAGCATATCCCACCTCCTGCCCTTTTTGCAGGGAGAGAAATACAATTTTTAATAGCTTTTAGTACAACTAAGGAAAACGAACATTTTTTCTTTTAAAGCTTGAAAGATTAGTCAAGAAATAGAAATTTTAGCTTTCCTTCAAACACAATTTGCTCCATTATTCAAAGAAAACAGTGATCCTACTAGAAGTGCCCCTCAATCAAAGTTGTTGTGGTTTGTTTTTTGGTTTTTTTTGAGATAGGAAACATTTATTAAAAGCAAACAAAGGGACAACATCAAATTATGTAAGTTTGTTATATCAAATGATATAACAACTACACTGATGTAAGTTTAGGGCAGTTAATAGAGACTAACTTTGGGGAAAAAACCCAAGTTCACAACCTAAGGATGTGAATCCTATAAGTAGAATTCATACATATCTTCTTGAGCCGGATAAATAAAATTAAAGATGATCAAGTGGTTTTTTTCTGACTGGGTTGGTTTGCAAAAAAGATGTGCAGATTGTTCTGAGGGGATGCAGGCACTGCAGTGACAAAGGGAAATATCTTTATATCTTATTACAAGTGCATATATCTGTATACTCTGCTGAAATACTCTGGTATTAAAACCATGTCTGTTCACTCTGAGGTCAGACTGCCACAGTTCATGTGCTTTACACACCTGGGGGTGGATGTGATTAGTTATCCCCTGCCCAAAAAGAACACAGGAGAACTCTACCACTTCCCCTCCATCAGGATCCTGGAAGGACACGTAAGGTTTGGACTCCCACAATATTTTACTGAAAAGGAACACATTCCTACAGTTCTCTCCTCTTGGCAGAGCAATTCTTGTCTTTAAAAAGCACAGCAAGACTTGTGACAGCTACACAGGCATGGAAATAGAGGGTAAAGAGTTACATGTTCTTTACTACTCCCTCTACTACTCCTAATACACCTACACTACATTGCTACTACCATCTGTGACTGCACTATTGTGATCCACCCAGTTGTAAGAAAGGAAAACTTGGCTGACCTCTAGGATTTACCCTAGAATATTCAAACAAATTGCTAATCATCATAGTAATTTTAGCTCCTAGGAGTAAGGAAAAAAATGAAAAGGAAAGTCAATTTCCTTGTAGGAATGAGGTAGAGTATCAAGCAGAGACGTGCCAAAATTCACGCTTCACCTTTTAAAAGCAAACCCAAGTCTTTATTCCAATATAAATGAGAACAAAACTGGGATTATACTTGGATGAAAGGACTGAGAACAAGACTCCCAATTAAAATCATACCAGCAAAATCCAGCAATGCATCAACCAGTAAGAAATCCAATTGTTCTGTAGCCCCCGGCTGCCTACCAGGCTCAGCTGTAAGAAAAATACAACTACATCCAAAACTATTTCCAAAAATTCGTATGGAGAACTTCTAAGGGACCCATATTACTTTTCCTAACTTTTTACAATCTATCATGTTCTCTGAAGTGCCTTTATTAGTGCATTCAGGGTTTTAATAAATTGAGACACTATCCAAGATCAGAGATCTACTTCCTTTCAAGCAGCACCTCCAAAAACCCTTCCAACATTCAGAAGTTCAAACCGAATGCTGACTATCACAGTGTGCTCTTCCTGACCTGAATATTTCAAATTCAGTTTTCTAATGAAAATCTCCCATCAAACACTTTTTTTTTTTTTATTGACAATAGTGCTCTCTTCGGAACAAAGAGAACGACACCTCGAGAATAAGAAATGTGTATCTGCAACCCCTCCATATTTTACCGGCGACAAAAGTTCTCTGACTTCGTGCTTCCTCCATACAAAAAAAACCTACAGGGAAAGCTGTGCCATTAAAATCATAGGAGAATCAAGAGTGCACTAAGAGCCCATTACTGCTGCTAATGAGGCTGATACCGCTGTGTGGAGTTGCTCTTTGGCGGCTGCTGCTCCACAATTGAGGCAGCCTGATGGACTCAGAGCATTGTCAAACACCCAGAAGGCAGCACAGGGAGGTCATGGGCTGTGCAGCGCCAGACACGTGGGGAAAGCCAGGAGAAGGAAGATTGTTTGGAAAATGGGGAGTATGCAAATGCCTTGTCTTTGTTGTAGCAAAGCGTCTGGCAGAGGAAAGCTCTGCTGTTAAACCCCAGGATGGCTCCTGTGCTCCGCCCAGGCCTCTGCAGCCTATTCCAGCCCCCCTCAGCCACTGCAGTGGAGCAGGAAGATGACTTAAAGGAGCTTTCAAAGTGCCACCACTTCCCATGAAGATCCTGAGATATGGCACACCCACATCCACATCCACCCAACCTGTGCAGCTCCCGGTTCAGCATAAAACCTGCCTGGTTTAAAACACCACAATCATAACTCCACCATTTCAGATGGCACCATTTGTTACAGGGTGGCTGTCTGCTGCCTGTTTTATCTTCTGCAGATGGAAAATCTATGGTTGCTCTTGAAAATGTTTCTGAGAAATTCAAGGAACTTGCTACTAACTTCCAGGGAAAGGCAGCTCCCATCAATTCCTGGTGGTGACACAAGGACAGCGGTGCTCGGTGAGGGGAAGCAGGGCTCTCACAAGCACCAGGTGACTGACTGTGCTCAAAACCAGCACACACCAAGTAAATTAACCAGCAGACACATAACCATGTGGGGAAGGCTACACTGAACTCAGCATTCCTGTTTTCACCGGAAGAAAATGACAGGAGAAGTGTGGCTGTGTCAGGCAGGTCAATGAACTGATAAAATGGATTATGGGATTGTACACACTACAAAAATACTGCTATTTATACCCAAAGCATGACTTAAAACTGGAAAAAAAGAATCCATAAATGTCTAAGTCCATATTAAAGATACTGATGTCTCCCATGATTCCAGAAATCACTTCACCTCTTGTTTTATTTTCCACAATTAATGGCCATATAGATGTTGATAAGCAAGTATTTATTAGCTAAAGTTACAATTTAATTCCATATTTAAATGAATTATCTTTAGAGTAAATTATTTAATTTCATTCTTTGGAGACAGAGACAGCAAATATAAAAAGTTGATGTTGATAAAAATCTGTGAAAAAGCAACTGAAAACTGGAAAAAACAACTAGTAGAACACCAAAAAGTCCATGTTAAGAGACCTAGTAGTGTGACAATTACAGCTGAAAAATAAAAAAGCTAATGTATTTCCACGATCTCCCATTTCTTGCAAGAATTACTGTATCCCTTGATACAATCTTTTTTTCTTCCTTTAATGAAATGCCATTCAAAAGCCCTTCAAGAAGAACAACTGGCAGCAGCTGCAATATTCTTTAGGTTTTTATAAAAAGATGAGATGACCTGATTGAAAAATGCTGGTCAGTAACAATAGCTTTGTCCCGTCTTTCTTTTTTTTTTTTTTCCCCCAAAGGAGAAAAGTGCTCCCCGACTGAGAAGAGTGGGCACAAAGTGTGTTCTCCTAATCACTCAGAGGTAACAGGTCCCAGCTGAGCTCTACCAGGCAACAAGCTTTCTATTTTCTTTCAAAGAAAGGGAGGTAGACCTCATTTAGAGAATTTAGAAGTTGGATGATCTTTTTATTCCCTCTTGTGAATAGAAATGGCTGCAAAATAGGCTGACTAATGCTGCAGTGGCTCTTCAGAGCCATATTGGGTTTATTGTGCAAAAAAAGAAGAACTTGGTACATCTTCTGCAGGAAACTAATGTGGACATCAAGGGCTCTCCTCAAATTGGTCAGTACTCTTAATTCTACAGTTAGTATTAATAAACATGAATTTTGATCTCATTAAAATTGTTTCTAATGAATCATCAAAGTTTTTTTCAGGACAGATGAGAGATATAGTTCTACCCCTGTTTCAAATACTCTAATATGTTAGGAAAAGAAAAAAAAAAAAGCCAATGGATAATTTGGGCTGGTTTCCCTTGACCCTGACAAGGAATGACACAGAACACAGAGCCTGGCGTTCATTTGGATTTCATAATTTAATGACTGGGCCTGTCAATCAGAGAGGAAATGTGTTAATTAAATCAACTCAAGTGCTGGGGGGGATTAGGACTCCTTTCTCTGTGTGGGACTGCAGTGGCCAAAGGTTATCGTGGAGAATATTAAAACCAAGAGATGCTGATAAAACAGCTTAGCATGTTTAGCAGCTGCTGCACAAACACAATAATCATTTCCACACTGAGCACAGAATCAATACAGAGAATTACTTCCAAATGCCTCCCAGTTTGTTCTCAATGTCACCAGGGAAGGTCTGTCTGAAACGCCAGAGTCACCATCCAGCCCCTCTCCCACCCACTGCCCTCACTGACACCATTTTCTACCTCTGGAAACTCTGTTTGACATCCTGCTCTTCTTCAGCTGCACTTCATCTGCCCTGGTCCCTCCTCTCCATCCCACAGTTTGAACACAAGGGAGATCAGCAGAATTATTTAGTTCTTAGGCTGCTCCATCACAAAAAGGGAGACATAAATTTTGTCCAGAAGACTTTCAAAATAACTTAGTCAACCATCTTCTCTCTCTCACACACCCCCACTCCTTAAAATTAATAAAGAAAATTTGTGGCCAGTTTCTACTCCTCTCTCTAGCTTTGCAATTCTTTTTTTTTTTTTTTTAAGTTTTCTTTCCAGTAAATAATTTGAATCTTTTCTTAACTTTTTCAACTTCAGTGCTTTGCACTTACTAACAGAACTTCTGTGTCTGCTTGTGATTTTGTCTGAGTCTTCTATTTTTGAGTCTCTTTGACTACCGTATCTTAGCTCTTAAAGAATTTATTTTATGTATTTTATGCACTTTTTCAAATGAATATGCTGCACTTAAATCTACAACTCAGTGTTCTGTGCATTCCCAAGCGAAGCACCAAGAGCCAACAAGTCAAGCAAATAAGAACAGTAATTACAGAATTAATCTACTTTTACTTTTGATTTGAAGTAAACTAAAGCAAAATTAATGTGGTAAAGAATTCCAAAGGAGTGTTGGATGAGAAAATTCTACTTAAATAAGTTCAAGAAATAAGAAAATGAGACATTAAACAGAATGAGTAATTGAGTGGAAAACCACCGGGCACCTACAAAAAGAAAAGAAATTGAGAGGGCTAAAGTACCTGGGCAGGGATAATGTGCTTTTATCTAACACTTTGGTAGCAGAACTATTATAATCTATATTTCATCCTTGAGGAAAAACTAAAACCAAACCCCTCACCCTTTCCATGCTATGCTGCAATATTTAATTGCCAACTCGAAACTGTTTGCAACAACTCATTCCTTAAGATCAGAGGGAAAAAAAAAAAAAAACAACAGAAAGATTAAGTAAGCCCCCTAGTCTATAATATCATGTGGCAGGATGTAACATTTCTCTTTTTTTCTTTTTCAAAAATAGTTATAAACCTATTGCAAAAATCTTTAAGAATACTGAATAACTCTAAGTCTCTTAATATAACCATATTTTTTAGCTTTTCATAGGTTTTTGCTCTAACTGCATCTGAATCATGCTGAAAAAAAATGCATGTGCAGTAAAGAAAATCAGGAAGATATTAATTCCCGAAATCCAATGTAAAAAACAAGAGAAGCTGCCAAAATAATGTAAGTTCTGATGCTTAAGTTTCAATATCCTTTTAAAAGATGGAGAATATGTTCACTTGCTTGAAAATCATTTATTGAACTCTAGATCACATTATAAGAGCTACAAAGTATAGTAATTATTGTTGAAAACACAATAGTGGTCCTGAAATAGGAATAGAGATAGGGAGAGAGAGACTGCTCAGTCTGGGAAGATCTCGTACACAATTTCAGTTCTAGTGTGAAAACTGTTTGGTGACTCCTCAGCCAATCCCATGCAAACTAACTGTTAAAGCAATGTTTATTGTTGGCATAAATCTGCTTTTCTACACCTCTGTAGGACTCAGTTTCTAAATCAGAGGTATAAAAAGTACAATTTCTCAGCCAGCAGCCTCCCTCTGTTAGGAAGTGTGCAGGCTCCTGAACTTTTACTGATTTTGAGAGCTCTGCATGGTACAGGCTCACAAGTCAAAGCAGACTGCCTGGACTTTCAAAACAGCTATAATTTCAATATTACTTTAGGAGACCAAGATTTAGATTTGAGTGTGATTTTTTTTTCCCCCTCACAGAATACCCTGTCCTTCATGGCTGGAATGGAAAAATGGCATCAACCATCCAGCTGGAATATTCTTATAATTCTAAAAAAGGGACTGGACAAGCCTATGGAAAGAGGTTGAGATAGAGGTGGGTTAGGACTGGAAAGAAAGGAGATTTCGAGGATAAAAAGGACAATTTTAATAGTCAGAAAAAAGATGCAGCAGGCAGAGGAGGCAGTTTATATATATCCATGCAACCAGAGCCCTATGGTGTGCTGATACCTGCCAGTGCCACATGATAACACAAGCACATCATCAGGAATCCTCCAGGAATCTCCATTCCTGGGATTTTGAAGTCTGGGACAGTGGCAGTGCTGTGTGACAGCTGTGATCCTCTGGGAGGGTCACAAAAGGCAGCCCTTGAGCAGGAGCAGCCTGGCAGGGCCAGGGGCTGGAGCTGAGCTCACCAGGGAAGCCACAGGAGCTGCATCAAGCAAATGCCACCATGGCCAGCTTTCCTGCAGAATGGCTGGGATCATTCCTCCCTGAGGATTGTTCTGATAAGAACTCTTAAACTCTCACAGCCCTCATTCCAAGCTGTTTTTCTTTTTAATTTTTTTTTTCTCCTGGTATTTCAGGAATACCAAATGGCCAAGGCTTTTCCTGCCTCTAACAATAAGTTTTTCTGCACGCCCCTTTGTTTCTTCATTTGGCTCATGGTGCAACTGGTTCTAGCTTAGATTTAAGCCATGTTTTTCTAACAACTTCTTGAGTTTTGATTTGTTTTACTGAAGAGTAAGATTTCCTGAAATATGAACATCCATATTTCACACATGACATGAAATCCTGGAACAAGTGAAAATACCTGTCCTACCCAAGAAGATGAGATGAGATGAGATTGGATGGGTGCTGACACCCAGCTTTTACCAGAAGAAGCTGCTGCCTCTACAAGTTCCTCTTGGTCACAAGATTCCAAACCAAGAAGCCTAAATCACTAAATACTATTATAATTTTATTAAAATTTTATATTTGATTTTGATAGCTTTGTTTTAAAGCTTTGTGTTAAATTAGTATCAAAGTTTAAAAACCACACAGAAATATTCTTTAAACCACCAATAAATACTTCCAAAGGTTGAACTCAATAGTCCTAGAGGTCTTTTCCAACTTTAATGATTTTATTATTCTGTATCACATCACATTAGAATTGGTTTTACTATATAAAATTTTGCTTATATCTGTCCTTGTGGTAAATATTTTCCCAGCTGGCTAAAATAAATTGTCACTAAAATAATTGTCATCTACTAAGACAAGAGTCCTTTGTTCTGAGATGGTATTTTAGGTTTAGTTTCAATAATTATGCTGGCTACAAGTTGAGATCCTTGTAATAAGAGCTCAGATACTGGGTGAATTATGCAGGAGCTTCACCAGCACAAAATATATTTTCCCATAAAAGAATATTATAACTTATTATCTACATTTCTCTAAATTTTAGTTTCTCTTTGGGCAAGGAACACTTTGAAAAAAATTAATTCTGTGGAGTAAATATTTTAAAATGTGTAATGTGTGCTACCCTGTGGCTACTCAACATAGATATAAGCTTATTATACAAATTATTATTTTTTCACCAGTAACTCAGGGCAGAAATCCCTTTTACTGTAATTTATCCATGTTCTTGTTGATGCATGAATAACTCAATTTCTCTTGTGCTGAAAATACAGTAGAGATGCCCTTCTATTAAAAAAAAAGCAGCAGGTATTTTTTCTTGACTGTATTGAATGTAGGTAGGGGGCAGGTTTAACATATGATCAGAATCCTCATTTAGACTTGGATTTTATAACAAACTCCCTTTTGAAGTTGCTACTCTCTGATGAGGCATATTGGATCTACCAAAACTTGAAGTATGAAGTGTTAATTAACAGAGGTGATGCTAATGAAATATAAATATTCTAGCAGCATAGCGATAAAGAAAATGACTTTCAGATAATTTTTGGATCATGCTTGCCAGTACCACATTAAATTGTGCTATACTTTAAAATTACCCTTTTACTTGCCTACATGTCTGATAGCAGCTTAATTAGTGGCTTACACCCAGTGAGAAAACATAATTTCTTATCCTTGTCTTACTTCTATTTTGTGAAATGGTACTTGCATTAAAAGTTCCTTTCTAGTTTGGGGTTTGCAGCCTGGAAACTGAAAAGTTTGGCCCAAGCTCCAAATGGTTGGGACTGAAGACGAATGAGGAAAACAGGAAGAAGCACAACCAGAAGAAAAACTATTAGGTAAGGACACAAAGTGCACATTTTTCCCTCTTCTTTCTTCCACTCACACAAAAACCTCTTCTGACATTAAAAGAAATCATTGCAACAAAGAAAAGGGTCCTTGTTGCTTCAGAGGTGTGAGTCTGTCTAAATTTGGGACAAATGAGCAAGTTGAAGGCATTTCAATTTCATTCCAAAAGGACTAAGGACACTCTTTAAAAAGGTCTTCTATTATAATTGGAAAAAAAAGAAATCCTTACTTTGCTAAAAAATATAAAAATTTATATATCACTTTGGTTTTTACTTGGTATATAATAAGCAGTGAGAAGTAAAGCCACTTCAGCAAGTTCACTTTTCCATCTGCTAGAATTTATGCCAGTATTTTACAATCTAAGGGAATTTTTAAATATACCATTAATGGCTATTTCATTTTCAAGTGGAAATGGTGGAAGGCTCATCAAACTTACACTCCTGGGAGCAATCCTGAACTAAAACTGGGATGACCAGAAGATACAACATAAATATTTCATCTCTAATTTCTCAGAAAAATTAATAAATAGCTCTATGAGTTGATCACAGTAATTGTTAAGAGTTCTTTATAAATTAGTTCAGCAGCGCTGTGCCCATAATAAGCCAGTAAAAGAAGTCTCTATCCTAAGATCAAAACTCAGAAATTAAGATTTATGCTTAATAGTAATTAGTGGGGAACTACAGGATCTCACCCTGCTTGTTCAAAAATGGTCACTGTCATTTTGAGTGAATAAATATTTACCTCTGTACTGGTTCCAGTAGATTACGGAATGAAAAACAACCAGAATATTTGATAATTTTCAGTTTTTAATTGAATTTTCATTTTGCATTTTGTCCAACTCTTTGGCAGATATACTAAATCAAAATTCCTTCTGGAGTTCTACTGAGTGTGCTTAATTGATAACACCAGCTAATTAAATTTACAACCTCTATGCATATTAATTCTTCATTTTTATTTTGGCACTCTGAAATTCCATCAAGCTCCTGTTAATAAAGGATGCAAACATGGGTATGTAGCTGTTTCTGTTGCTTAGTGTACGTGTGGAGTTTCAAAGCACAGAATTTAGAACCTACAATAAAATTTACACCTTTTGATCTCACTTGGAATATAAAAGACAGCCTCAAAAAGCCAGACTTTTCTGAACCTGTAGTGATCAAAGCTGTGGTTTACTTAGGAAAGATAATTATTCTAAAATCTTTTAGATCAAGATACATATTGTCATATATTAAAAGCCTTAGGGATATGTTTTAATGTACAATATCCACCTCACAGTTTCCTTCCCCTACACAATTTACAGAAAATATAATGCACAGTTTTCACTGGCAGTGCTGGGTGCTGCCTTGACTGACCCAACTAAACTCACTCAAAACATTTTGTGACTTTGATTTTAAATCTTTATATATAATGAGATCCAGAAAAACTTCCCAATCTGTGGATTTGTCCTTAGAATGCATTCACAGGTGGCTGAATTATTTTTTTCCTTATTGATCTGAGGCTTCTTGTGCAGAGAAGAATTCAATGAAGAGGGCCACATCTGTATTGCTATAATTGTCACAATCACTCTCATTTTGCAGCCACAGCTCTGATTGCACAAGTTTCTGTTAGATAAAAATAATTTTTTTCTCTTTTTTTCCTTTCAAAAGCTCATGCCTATTTGATATCAGCATCATCTCACACCATCTTGAAGGAAAGGAAAGTAATAAAGACCAGAAAGGACAAGGAACTCTTGGGATCAGAGCAGTACCAGGACTCTCTCCCACTGGTGCTGTGCATTTGGCCACCCACCACTACATTCCAAATCTGGGGTTATACTACTCACACAAGAAACAGATATTTGACAGCAGTTGAGGGGGAAAAAAAAGAGAGTTGCAGGGGTTGTAGGGTGAGTGGGAGATGCAATTTTTGTTGAAATATTTTCCTTTTTGATTTATCTTCTTATTTCAAAAGATATTTCCTGGACGTTAAAAAATACAGTATAAGTACTACAGTATCCCAAAGCAAAGAGATGTTTTCAAAACTGATTTAGACCATTTAATTCACTGAACTACTTTATCTGAAGTCAGAGAAAAGTGGCTTTGACAACCAATAATAAAACTCGGATCTTTCAGAATGTTGTGTTAATAAGACTTGAATTTGATGGATGAATTTTGCTGACCTCACTGTAAACCTTTTACATTATGGGGATGTCTTAAACAGCACTCAGCAAATGTGCTCGTTGGAGAGAGGAATGAATGTGGATATATTGGCTCCTATTGGCACTTCATTGCTTTGTTAGATTTCACTTTTATTTTTGAAATCCTGATGCACTTCAGGTCACTGATAATAACCAGCAGTCATTCCCAAAGGATTTCTTGCAGTGTAACCCCAGTGAACTCATGCTGCTGTCTATTATCCACTCCAGATGTGTGCCACTAAATAAGCTGAGATTTACAGCCTTTGGGAGTAGTTAGTAAGTGGAAAGTAAAAACAAATAAACTGTGTAGTTTTCTGCAAGATAAATTATATCTAATTGAAGGAAGACTCATTGTGGCCAAGACTCTCAAGAATACGGCAAAATATACAACTCTTTGTAAAAAAAGCTGCTTCCTTTCTTGGAAGGGATGAGGCCCACTCTGTGTCAGCTCCTGAATTAGGCAGCAGTAATAAGCTGTAGTTCAAATCCTTCTGAGAGCTGCCAAAATTCACTCCTTCACAAGGGAAACCAAGTTTAACATAGGCAAGGCAAAAGGACATGGAGGAGAAGGAGGAGCAGGAGGATGAGAATGATTTTCCTCTGTCTCAGCTCCTCTGGAATTTCCACAAATCCTCCCTGAGCTGAGGGATGGCACCAGTGCAGAGCCTGACCTCACTGACCCAGCTCCATCTGCCAGGTGGTGCAGTCCAAGCCTTAAACACAAAGCGGATGAAGGCTGTGGATCCTGCAGCTGTGAAGAAGTGCAGGACATTTAGTGTGGGTCTCTCCTGTGCCTGGCCTGGTTAGAATTATTGATTGCATTACTACGAGATAATAGACAATAAACAGCATGGCCATGGTGTGGCCATGGAGGAAAAAGTTGAGGTTATGGAGGTGAAAACATAAAATTTCTCAAAATGGATGAAAGAAGTTCATAAAATTACACAGGAAAAGGAGATCCAGATGCAACACTGTGGGAGATGCTTATATTCCCAAAACAAAGGGCACACACTCCTTGTCTCCCCACCAGCTCTTTTTCTAATACATTCCCCAAACAATGACTCCTGGCTCCTGGCAGAGATTGGATCCTTGGCCAGCTGGACCTTTGCAGAGAAGTTATTTTGGGGTCAGAATTAAAAGGAAAAGTTTCTCCCCTTGCCTTCTAATCCCCCTTACATTTACCTTTCTCGGTTACAGTACATAAAGCTATTGAATTAGCCAATAAAGGCCAAGTATTAAAGCTATTATTTCTGCTCTTCTGAAGTTACACTTGAGAATAGAAGGCTTGGATGAAGTTCTGCTTGATCCTTAGGGGGAGAAAAGGCTTATTTATAAAAAGGAACAGATGTAGCTAGATGAAAAGAAGCCAACCATAACACTTAAGAAAAAAAAAAAAAAGAAAAGGGAGAGTAATCCTTCACTCAGCAAAAAAGTGGATCCTTGCAATATGTGAAGCTATTAAAATGCTTCTTTTAATAGCATCTATTATGCTTCTGAAATTTTCAGCTTAAAAAAAAATATTTTGCTCATAAGTAAATTAAACTTTTTTGGGAAAAAAAAATCTTAAAATCACTGAATCACTTGAGCACAATTTTTAGAGAATCGTGAATGCAGAAGACTTCATCTAGTTTTATTGATAAATATGTCTTTTTTTCTTCTATTATAATTCTTATTCATTAAATGAGCTTCAAAAGTCTCAATTTATAATCAAAATTGTTTATTCTGCACCTGATAATTTGCACCAGTAGGCCATGGTAGTGCATGGAATTCCCTGCTGTGCCCTTTCAATATATGCCTGAGAAGAATTTAGCCTAAATTCAAACGGTGGGGAAGACAACAGAATGGCACATGGGTGACAAATGGTTGCCCCTCCTGCTCTCTGGGCACGTTTACAGCCCAGAACCACATTTCTTTTTGCACAGGGTTGTACAAGTACCATGGCATGGCAGCTCGTTCCCTAACAAGAGCCTTGTGGCTTATAAACCTTAACATATGAGGTTATTTTAATTCCTTCATCTAAAAGCAATTCTCCCAGGTGGCTTCTAAAGACTGAGATAACTTATATTTGTGTGACAGAGAAGCAGAGAGGAAGCACAATATTTTATTGATGATTTGAAAAAGTCATCAGCGAGCTGCAATTTGTACTCTAACGAACGTGAACTGCGTTGTTGCCATCCCTTAAAATAACTTATCAACCAGCCAAAATTATCCTAACTCTGGTCTCTTAAATTCTACCACACATCCATAGTAAGTGGAGCTCAATGGGCCTCATCTAACACTATTTTTGCTAACAATTTAGTGAGCAGTATGGAATTAATTCACAGCAGTATCACCACAGACTGTGCTGGAGGAAATTCATGGTGCTAAGGATTAAAACCCAATGACAATGATTACCATAGGTATGGGGTTAGTATTTGCAAACTGCTTTTTGTGTTTATCTCCTTACAGGAATAATTAGGCTTGTTCTTGGAAAGACTGAATAAAAGCCAAAAAAGGACATAAGCATAAATGCATAAATAGCTGTGGGTTGATATGTTGATATTAAGAGGAACAGAACAGCTATGCCACTTGATTTTTAATAAACAAGGCATGTTGTGTGGAAGAAATAGAAGATATTTGAATGGCAGGACCAAAGGGTTGAGAAAAAAAGCCTCTTCCATTGCTTATTCCAGGATGCTCAATAGCAGCAAATGTTACCTATGCTGTATTCAGTGAAAGTGAAAATCTATTTCCCTACATTCAACACCAATATGCCTTTCAGAAGCTGGGAGTTGATTTTTTGTGTGTGTGTGTTTTTTTTTTCATTTATTTTGTTTTTCTTTTTTTGTTTTGGGGGGGGGGGTTTGGTAATAAAGCAGAAGAACATTTAGGACACTTAAACTAGGACAGTAGTGCCACTGTAAGTCTCCAGTTTCCTCCTCAGTTTTGGTCCTGTGTAAGCACCAATGATAATCCTCCTCAAAAGTAAAGAAGCAACCAAAACCTTGGTTGAAGCCATTTGAGCCTTTTTGATCAGAAGGCTCCAAAGGTTGTTATTAACACAAGCTTTACATGCTTTTGTGCAACAATTATGCAGAATTTAATGTTTTTCTTCTGCATATTTACAATTTAGAATTGATCTGGGTGCTGGAGGTTATTTTCCTCTAATCACGCAACAATTATAGTATCAACAGCTACACCCAAGGGAATAATTCCTTCAGCAGAGAAGCCCAGGCCCATCCATTTTCTCTAAGAGCTGAATGGGGATGACTACTCAAAGTAATAGGTTTTTAAATGTTTTCTGAGATAAAGCAGCAGCACTCCAGCACTTTTTTTTTTCATTGTGATTCTGTTAGGAAACAGGTAGGCAGCAATACTTCAGTATGTAATTCCATTTACACACAGATCTGAATGCAGACTTGAGACTCCTTTGTGTAATTCAGCGCTCTGGAATTGTCACACTGGGTGTATCTCACTAAAGCCTTGTATTATAGATTGCAAATGCAGAACAGTTGTTAAGTTCCTATCCCTGGGGAAAGTGCAGGCGCTGCAGATTTGGAGCGCTCTGTCTGCAGTGAGAGGGAGCCAGCCAGAAGCTCTGCACATCAGCTTTTCTCCTGGCCAAGGAAAAAGTGACCTTGTTCCTGCCCTTCTTAGCAGCTCTGAAAGACATGCAGGAAACTGCATGAGAAGTGGGCAGCAGCCGAGGAGAGGAAGTGGGTATCTCACCCCTTGGGGCTGCAACACAAATAAGACTGTAAATAAATGTTTGTCTACCTTTCACTGCACTTTTTTTCCTCGTATTTTTTCATATTCACCTTCTCTCTCCAGCCTTTGCTCCCAGGCAGGCTGTTCCTGTCTATCACCCTGCCACGGGACCAGGTGGCACAGACACTAAAGAAAGCAGCAGCAGCAGCACTGATGAAGAATGCAGGAGCCGCAGGGATAATTATGTGTGGCACAACAACTGGCACCCAGCTCCTCTGTGCCCGTGTCCTGGGTTGACTATATGATGCTTTTATCCCCAATTGTCATGTTCTGTTTATGCTGAATAGTAAGTTTTGCACCTTTAAGACTTGTTCCAGAGAGTGAAGGGGGGAGAGAAGAAGCAGCACTTTGTTTTCAGACACTGCAATCACTCCTCCACATTCCTGCTCCTGGACTGTGATGTCTGCAGATAGACAGACAGCAGGACAGAGCTCTGTCACAGACATCTTTTATGAAAAATCCTTTCCTTAGGATTTCTCTTCCTGAGAAGTTGAGATGCCTCAGGAACAAAATGTAAACAATGGTTATCTGCTGCTGTGGAATGCAACAGGTGCATCTGTGATTGGTCTCATGTGGTTGTTGCTAATTAATGGCCAATCACAGTCAGCTGGCTTGGACTCTCTGTCCAAGACACAAACCTTTGTTATCATTCTTTCTTTTTCTATTCTTAGCTAGCCTTCTGATGAGAGCCTTTCTTCTATTCTTTTAGTATAGTTTCAATATAATATATATCATAAATAATAAATCAAGCCTTCTGAAACATGGAGTCAGATCCTCATCTCTTCCCTCATCCTTGGACCCCTGTGAACACTGGCAGAGAGTTCTCCTTTGCTTTTAGTTAGTTTAGCTAGCTGAAGCAAAGAAGTTCCCTGGACTGTGTTTTTTCTTTCCTTTTCTTTGGACCTGTTTAAACCTGCTCTGGACTGAACACCCAGCAGAGCACCGGCAGCTCCACCTGAGGCCCACAGGGCCGGGCCTGGGCCGCGGCATTTCCAGCACTGAGGGACTGATCAGAGACTGAGTGAGCTCAGCTGCAGCCCACAGAGGGGACTTTCTGAGTTTTGTCAGCTCTTTTAGAGAAGCAAGGGGTTTTATTGTTTAATGAACAGGTTTTTTCCACTTTTCTCCAAGGAAGTATTTTCTCCTGGACTGGTTGGGGGGGTGTCCTAGGGTGACATTATGATGCTTGTATCCCCATTCGTGTGTTCTGTTTATGCTGGATATTATGTTCTGTGCCTTCAAGACTGGCTCTGAAGAGTCAATGTTTTGTTTTGGTTTCTTATCAGGTGCTCCCCCACGGCTGGCGGGACATACAGACAGGACAGTACATAGTGCTGCTTTTGCTTTTTGCCTGGTTTTTCGCTTTGCTCTCCCTCTTGCTTCTGCTCATTAGTTAGTTTAGCTAAACAGTCCAAATTTCTTCCTGGACTGTTTCTCTTTTCCTTTTTTGGACCTACTCGAACCTGCTCTGGACTGGGACCTGTCAAACATGGACAGTTTGCACCCTGTGGCCTACTGCGGCCTACTCTGGGTAGCAGCCACCCCCAGCACCAGAGGGACCGATAACAGAGCGATCACCCCCAGGAGAGACTTTCTGAATTTGTCATCTTTTTCAGAGTGGTGAAAGTGGTGTCACCTGGTATTATTCATTTTGTGTGCTGGGGGGTGTTTTGCCTGTCAAATAAACAGGTTCTTTCCACTTCTCCCCGAGGAATTCTTCCCAAACTGGTTGGGGAGAAGGGCCGTGTGGGTTTGCTTTCTGGAGGGGCCTCCCTTTGGAGATTCTCTCCCAAATTTGCCCTAAACCAGGACAGGGTGAGAGGCCAATTGAATCTGCTTTCTTAGAGGAGCCCCTTTAGGGGTTGTCTCCAAAAATTTGCCCTGAACCAGGACAGCCCATCAGCAGGTGCAGCAAGAATCCAAGGATCCAAAGCCTGGGAATGCAGGGGCTGGCTTCAAAATAATCTGCCATTGGGAAGAAAGGCTGAGCAGACTTCAGCCTGCTTCTCTGCTCTGGTTGTGCTGCTCAGCTGGGCACTCCCATGGGACTGAGCTGATGCATGCTCACACACACTGAAGAGTCCAGAGGTGTTCTGTGAGGTTATGTTCTGTATCTTGCACTGATCCCTGCTGGGTGTAAAGCCAGGCTTGCCTGGATCCACGTGTCCAGGACAAGCTCCTGTCCCTGAGTCCTGCAGAGATGCTCCTGTCCTCTCTAATAACACAGCTCCCAGAGCAAATGCTGTGTGCCTCATGAGCTCCAAAATCACAAGGCATTTAGAAAAATATGCAAGGGAAATGCTGGGACTTGACATGACAATCTTTTCATGGCAAAGCCACTGGACATTCATTTTTGTTCATGTATAATTCAGAGTGGGAATTCAACCTGAAAGGAACACATTGTGTGTGCAGTTAGGCACTCACAGTAATGAAGAATTTAGGAATAATGTTAAAAATGAGAAGAGTATTGCTCTTCAGAACACAGCTACACTTTTCAAGTGTGTTTTTCCACTTGAACAGACAGTTTACAGCTCTTGAAGCTGTTGGACTATTTCAACTAAGTAAAAGGCTGACTTTTAAAGATATTATATTCTGACGAGATTTGTGCAAATCAAGAGCTTCACATGTGAGAAACTTATTTCCAGCCTCCATTACCAGGGAAGCCGTGAAAAACCTCTCTCCCTGACTTGTCCCAGTAAATTTGGCAATCACCTCACACACTCTGCTGTGCCAGTGAACCCCAGGGCAGAACTTTTGGGATACCCCACACAGGGCTGCCCATGGGGTGAAGGGTGGGGGACAAGGGAGGGTTTGGGAGGCACGGCAGGGAGGGGAGGGAGGGAGGGAGACTGTGGAGGGAAGGATGGCAGCAGAGTCAGGCCTGGAAGGAATGTCTGGGCTAGCTTAGGAAGGGAAAGGGACACTCGTGGCTTTACAGCAACCTGGCTTTTCTGGGGGATGGATGAAGATGCAAGATACTATTCCATTTTTAGATATATTTTATGATTATGAAAGAACTATTTTTTTCTCTTGATGAATAAAGATCTTTTCATTTTATGATTCACTATTTCCTTTGACTTTGCACTGTTTCCAGTAGCTGAATTCTTCTTTTCCCTCCTTCCAGAATGCTGCTGCATTCTTGCCTTTGAGAACAGAAGCATCTCTTCTTACTGATTCCTGCCTTTAATCCCTCCAAACCTCCTACAGTGCCTTGATTCACATCTTACATTCCTCTCTCTGGTTTCCAGAGTTCTAGCCCCACATTCTCCTTCAATTCCTATCTCAGATGTTTTTCCATCTTGTGCAAAGACCAGACACATAATTTCCCTGCCTCTTCCACTGTGTCTTATTCTCATTTCTGTCCTCTGCTCTGTAGCATGAAAGGCACGGTGCCCCTGTTCTCTTTGTGCAAAAGCAGTTTACAGGCACCTTCAGGACTTTCCCTGCCATCAAACTCCTTGAATGGCCTGCAGCTGATTTTCAGCTGATTTTACAAACGTCTTGAGGTGTTAAAGTGAATACAATTCCCCTCAGCCTGAATGGCTTAGAATCAGATATTTCTCCTCTCTACCAAAAGGCAAATGTGTATTTGATGTCTCTGACAGGTGCCTTTGTTCAGGGATCTATATGTCTGCTGCTAGACTGCTGTGGCATGATAAAAAACCTCAGAAGCAGTAAAAACATTACCTGTATTTCAGCTGACAGCACATATATCTCAGTATTAACCATGAGCACATAAAGAATATCAGCTTGTTTCATGAACAGGCTCTGCTGCAATTGTAGTAATAGAGCTGGTGCTATTAAGGAGTGACAGTTTGTTGTGTTTGCATTACAACTGTCAGGTTCCAGGCTTGTACAGACCTCACTCTGCTGCCTCTGCCACGATGAGCATGAGAAGCAGAGCAGAAAGATTAACTGCAAATCAAACTGGAGGAGCTACACAGGTGAGGCAAAGTTTGTAGGAGGATAATGGCTCTGTGCTTCTCAGGAAGAGACAAGCTGTGAAGGGGAAAGTGATGTTTCTCAGCCCCAGATGACATCAGGAATGTCAGAGATTTAACACACAAGTTATTAACTTGCACATACTCCAGCAGGATGTGATGGAGCTCAATTAATGCTTGAAAATGAAATGCTAAGAATTGACCTTGTGATCATAAAAATCAGTCACAATTATGGTAAAATCCTGTTTCTCAGCTGTTGGTAATTTCTCCCATAGATTCTCTTTTAGAAAAGAGCTATAATCATATCTTGCTTGTGATAGTCTATTATCCAGCTACCAGCTCTATTTTAACAAAATCTTCTTAGTAAATGGTTCTGGTTTCTCCTATTTGAAATTGTTAATTCTTATCCCTCTCTTATGTTGTATTGCACAAATCCAAACCCCAATTAAATGAAAAAAGTAATTGTGCTGAGAGATCATTATCAGCATTTTTCAAGGAAAAAAAATCCTTAGAAATGACTACAAAGTGCAAATATTGTTTACAATTAAAATGCAAATCCTAGGCCTTTAAGCTGAAACTCACAACATTAATTCTGTACAACAGAAGCTGGTCAAAACAATATTACATTTCGTTTATCACTTGACATAAACAGACAAGAAGGAATCTGGTAGTCAAGTCTTTCTCTCTCAGATGTATGAAGCTTTCTGCTGAGATCTGACACCCATCAGGACACCCCAGGAAAACTCATTGTACTGCTAGGAATGATTTATGGTGAGCTGTGAGCATTGTTGTTTTGTGTGGTGAGGTCTTGTTAGAATGCTGATGTATTTTAAAAAAGTATCATCACCTCTTAAACTCTGTGATAATGTATTAAACCTGTCTTGGTGGCCATCCAGCCTCAGCACTGCCAGCTGTAAGAACCAGGAGCTTTCCTCTCTGAGGAGCTTTTCAAAACACAGACCTTCCCTCAGAGCTGACAGTTTCTGATCAATCCTGAGCGTCCAAAACCACATCAAGGAAAGAATTTTATACTTCCATCACCAAACAGAATAATCCCTCTGCCATTTACACCAGTGTGCTTATTGTTAGTCCAATTCTTGTTTAAGCATTTCTTCTTTTATAACTGACAGTATACCAGGTCCTTAAGCAATGAAGAATAAACAGTTGAGCTGTTGTGACTCTGCAGTGGTTTCCAACTTGATAATTAATGTATTAATTCACTCACAGAGCCTTAAATGTGGGGTGTATTATTATGGCAGCTAAAACCACACAATGTAGCATTTTGGCCAATTTGTATTTCCATGATGGTTTAAACCACAAAATAAGAAGAAACAGAGTAACAAACTATAACAAAACATTTTAAATACTGATGGTGGTACTGATGGCGGTGCCCAACCAAGTTTCCCTTTCCCAATTACCCTCATCTCTGATATTTCATAAACAATTACAAACCAACATAAATCTCCCTCTGATGCATACAGGACAATTACAGATTTCAGCCTCACTGCATAGCAGATATCAGAATGCAGATCAGCAGAATCCTGCTGAACTGAAGCAAGAAAAGAGTTTTATTCCAAAGAGATGTTACATAGATGTTGAATGTAGGCCTGAATCTCTATCTAGCTGATGTACAGGCTTACATCCAGCCATGGAAAGTGTCTGGAAAAGCCTTAAGCCAAGAGAGAAATAGGAAAGCAGCCCAGGTTCTGCTCGCTTCCATTAGTATGGCAATCAAGGAATGAGATAAGAAGCTCTTTTGTTTTGTTTGAATTTAGCAATCAGACTGCTCCAGCCTATGTTTGAGTGTATATTTAGCAAAATTACAGACAAAGTTTTCATCAAGTAGCTGAGAGAGATCCTCCCATGCATCCAAAGAGGCACAGAGATTTCCACCCCAAGGAGTTCATGACAAGATCTGTGTGCACTGCAAGGAAAAGCTGCTGCAGGGACAGACACCATGATCACCTGTGCCTGCAGGGCCATGATCAAAGGAATGGCTAATTGATGGGTTAATTATAATTGGGTTGCTCAGATCTTACACATTTTTAGCTAAGTAAGCTTCTGCCTTGACAGATGGACAGTAGCCTGGTGTCTTTGGGAGCTCAAAGGGTTGAACTTCTAATGGGGGTTATAGGAGTGAGGAAATAATGCTCCCATCTGCAGCATTAAGCATCCCAGATCTGATACAGAGCAGGGTCAAGAACATTTTTTTACATGGATGAACTATTATTGGATGAACTATTGAGCAATATTTCAAAATAAAACATAATTTGATGAAAATTAGTTTGACTCCACTATTAAGGTAGCTGATGAAAATGCCTTAGTGCCAAAGTAAAGGAGGGAATAAAGATATCAAAATGGGATTGGTTGGAAGAAAAAAGAAAGAGGTTACAGGCAGTGGATCTTGCAGTCACAGGGTAATAACACTCATAGCTGAATATTTTTACTACTACTTTAAAAAGTGGTATTTTACCTACTGACTGTTAAAACTGCTCCGTCATTAGGAAAATAAAAAGCAGAGTAAGGTAGTTTTGCAGAAAAAAAAAGTGATTAAGAGAGATCTTCTATTGGATTCTTACTAGATTGTTAAAATGGAACAAAATGGAGTGATTTTTTTTTTCTTCACTGGTTGGTAGAATGAAGTTCTCTTGAACATTGAGGAAAAAGTGAGCCTTTCACTGGCTTTACCAGATGAGAAAGAGCTTCATGGTAACCATTTCCCTTTCTTGTTTAAGATCATCCAGGCAGCTTCAGTCTATCAGAGTTCCTTTGAAAGGCCTTGGCAGCACACCCACAAAATTCACCAAAGTCCCCTTTGCCCTTCCAGTTGCTTTCAGTGGAAGTTACAGCTCCTGTTGTGCAGGATTTGACCACTCTGACATGAAATTCTTGGGGAAGTTACCACACATTCCTCCTTAAGAGCACCTGAAGCCTCAATTTCCACCACTTTTCATACTACAGTAAACAGTGCAATAACAGGCAGTAGGAAAAGATGCTACGAAGCAGGAAGTTACACTGGGATTTCAATCCATGAGTATTCACATTTTAATTGACCATTTAAACAAATGCCCAGATATAACTGGATTTTCCTAGCCAAGGGTATAGTCAGCCAAATTACACAAAGCTGAAGGAACTGTTGGCATTTTTATGTTCAACAAACATGTAAGAAAAAGACCCTGTTCTATGAGAAGCTACAGAAGGGAACATGATCATTTGCTCTCTATTCTTACCTCCTGTAAAAACTATTTGTGTTAAAGAATAAAACTTAATGACAAGTGCTCCACACATCCAAATCCAATTATTTTATTCTCTGATGACTGTTTTTTTAAATGTACTTGTTAAAAGAAATGTGTGATCTTTCTCACATGCAGCAGGTCTGATTGCTGTGTTTCTACAAGGTGTAGCCAATACAGCATTCAAGGCCACAGCAAACTAAATAATCTTATTATTGTCAGTCAACTACAATCTCTTATTTACTTGGACTTGACACTAATTACAGCAGAGCTTTCATAGTAAGAAATGTCTCCTGATACATTTATCAAGGACAAAATAACAAATGCTGTAATAAGAGAGTAACTTTGGGTCAAATTATATTAATTTACATTGATCTAAACCAAGATTAATTCTTTGGATTCCTACCATAATATTTGGAACAAAAAAATGTTCTCCTCTTTTATATTTTGATGTTGTGCTTCCTGAATGAAGCTGTACATGTCAAAGCCTTTATGTGCCAGTTACATTTTTAAATACAATACTAACCATTTCCACCTCAAAATAACCTGACCAAAAACATTTCCATGAAACAATAAGGAAATCAAAGTCCTCATTGTTTGTTGTCAATGCTTCAAAATGCCTTTTGAGAATGGAATTTTCAAGAACAGCTTTTAGATGTGTAACTAAAATAACTTCTGCAATTGTACTCAGCACTTGGATTTTCAGCTGAGTGTGCTCACAACAATCTGGCCTGGCTCAGCCCCCTACCAGAGCTCTCCTCATCAGATGTGCACCAGGTGTGCTGAGATCCAGCATTTGGGGCAGATGCCTTCCAGGGTGAAGAATCTGATTCTTGACAGTGGCACAAGAGGTCTTTTAATCTCCTACATCTGGCAGCTCCCAAGGCAAACATCAAAACCTCTGAAGTGACGTTCGAACCCACCCTAGAAATGTGATGCCTGGGGGTGCAGACTAGAGAACTGAGCTAGCACGTGCTGTTTGCACTAAAATCTAAATAATCATGTTACAAACACAGAGATGTCAGCATTTTCAAAGTTTGCTGCAGACAGCCATAGTGGGGCTAAAGGAGATCTGCTGCTCTTGTTGGCTCTACTTTGGGTGCAGCTCAAGAGGCGTGCAGGAAATCCAGGACTCCTGTACAACTGACCAATATGATCAAGCAGAAGCCGTTTAGCGTTTACATTACACACATACCTATAGATTCTACAAACTTCTAAGTACACCAAATACACACTTCTTGATTGGTGCCTTTTCTGCCTGCATTTCTCAGAGTTAAAGGTTGGTTACAGTCCAGGTGTTTCACAGTCCTCTGTTATCTAGTTCTTGCGGTCTTGGTATTTGGTTTCTCAGCCTCTTCTTTTTTAATTTAGCACAATTTATGTTCCAATAGCCTTGATGAATTCCTGAGGCTTTGATAACAAACTTGGAAGAAGTCTGGGTGGTGCACATTATGTCCTAACCCTTGCAAATACATTGCAATGGGGCACTAGTCCCTGTTCCAAAACAAGGAATTTCTAAAGGGTGGCTGAGCCTGCCCCAGCTCTGAGGAGCCCTTCCAGCAGTGCAGAGGACAGCTGATGGCAGCAGATGGGCAGGTCAGTGGGGACGTCACCCCTGGCTACCAGCAGCCAGCCAGGACATGGAGAGCAGCCCTGTGTGGTCAGCAAAAGCACCAAACAGCAGAAAGGTCTTGGCTCTCTGTTCACCATGAGCCATTTATCACACCATTTATCACACCTGTTGGGTTTTGTGAATGTCTCTTTTCTAAGGTATTTTCAGGGCATGGCCACCCATCCCTCCTCACTGACAAAGCACAGCCCAAACACTGCACATTCCAGCAGTGCCTTTTTAGAAAATATGTATCTTAATCCCCATTTGAAATGAAGATGTGGTTATTGTACAGACTTGAAATTGGAAAGAATTGCTGAAGACTTCTGAGTTACTGTGACTGCAATGACCATTGAATTGAGCTGTAAAAGGTGAAGACAAGAAAAGCAATAAAAAGGTAAAGGAAATACACAAGTAACACTGTCCTATTGACTGTCACTTGTGAGGCATATAGCTCAAAATATGAAAGACATGAGTCCCCAAAAGTTTATGCTTTTAAATTAATTCGAACAGCACTATTTTGTTTCAATGAAAATCATACAAATGCAGTAGAAAAGCAAATTTATCTGAGGCACTTCAAACCCTAGTTATTGATTGGGTTGGGTGTTTTTCTTATAGCACAGCACACAGATATCTGGTACTGGCTCAAAGCACAGGGACCTAAGGAAAAGGATACCCCAAAATAAACTGAATTCTTATGCATTACTTTGGACTTGAGCTCCCATGTCAAGAAGCATTTGATTTTTCTGTAGAAGTGCACTTTTATGTTCCCTGTTACACAGAATATTTCATCTAGTTTTATTTGAGTTTTCTTTCTTGGTGATGCTTTGGAAAACTGGAAAGCCTCACATCAGTGGCACTTGGTCTATTTAGAGAGCAAACAGTAAGTGTCTAATCTGAATTTTATCAAAACAGAAAAAGAGAAGAAAACCTCCACCAATTCAGTTCCTCCTTCTGCTTCCACCTTCCTTCCCACTCTGCCCTTCCAGACCTTTCCCAGCACCACTGGAATTAGCCCATCTGCATACACACCTTGGACAGACATAATCAGAGGCTCTCCTCATTTGATTCTTATCAAATCAACAGGAAAAAATGTAAATCCTCACCAAATCTCATTAGGGACCAACCAATTAACTCACTTGAACTCCCAAGAAGGGATGGATAAATAATTAACAATTTACTAGATGATTTAAGATCTAATTTTTACTTGTAACAAGATTGCAGAGGTTTGTGTTTTTTTCAAATATTTTTATTATTGCCTTTGGAAACACCCTGTGAACTATTTCTGTAAATAATTCTTTGTGTGCAGTTTCTAGTTGGGTTTGATTTTCTCTAGGGGATTTGTCACTCAGCACTTACAGGCTGAGATCATTGTCCGAAATCACAGATCCCATATTATGTTTCTATCATGTTTTTTCATGGCTGCAGTAACTATAATTATTTCCTGATGTCAATATTAAATTAGTGCATCTGAAGCAATTCTTCACTGTTATTTTAAGAACTGAGTTTCTACAACCATTCTTGTAGCTAAAACTCAAGATGGCTTTGTGAACATCCCCATGTTCACCAGAACTACTGGAATTATGTGTGTGAGAGCGGTTTGCAATCTTTCTGCAATGTCATTGGAGAGCAAGATATGAAACAGATCCATCACTGCATTCACTGAGGGTTCCTTCTATTCTGGTACTCTTCCAGCCTCAGGGGCAAGAGAGTCAAACACCAGGCTCAGATGTGGAGACTGAACAAAAGAAAAAAAGAGGAAAATCTCAATAGGCAAGAAACCAGAGCTGGAATAGGTAGGGAAGAACAAGGAGCTGTGTTAAGAACAGAAAAAGATATGGAACTGACAAGGAATGAAAGCCAGCATCCCCTGATAACAATGTATGGAATATTTAATGGTTTAGTTCCAGACCTAAACAGCTCTCTCTATCAATAAAACATGCCCCTCTCTGCTGCAGACATTATTCTTCCTGGTTTTATATTTGTCACAAGTCTTTAGTCTGTCCAGAAACCACAGAAAACAAAAGGGAAATAAAGATATGGTTATTCAGGCATATATAGGTTACAAAAAATGAATATATATAAATTCAGAGAGCTCTCAACTTGTACAGCATGAACTATCAATGAATTTTACCCATACTTAACTCTATTTTTAATTATTAAATCACTAAAACTATTAAAAAAATAGGTGCCTGGAAACCATCCTTCTTTCCAAACTGTGCAATTACAAATTCCACAATACTGAACTCAATACTACTAAAAAAATTAGATTTATCTACTAACAGAACATGGTTTGAATATTTCTAGATAACTGAAATTGTGCAAAATTCTTCACTCATCAAAATAATTAGGAAGATATTCACATACACAGCTCCTGCTAAAGAAATGTGGAGGTGGACATTTTTTCATGGGGAAAAATACCAATAAATAA
The DNA here is from genome assembly GCF_901933205.1 of Camarhynchus parvulus. NCBI lineage: Eukaryota > Metazoa > Chordata > Aves > Passeriformes > Thraupidae > Camarhynchus > Camarhynchus parvulus. Next base: position 33,142,214 of record NC_044577.1, read on the forward strand.
AAAGATGCACTAACACATCAAAGAAAAAAACAGTGAAATCCTTCTGGAGAATAAACAATGTTAAGAAAGGAAACCTCAGCAAAATGTTTGTTTGTTTCTTCCAAGACAAGGATTTTTTTGCCCTTATAGCTAAAATTAGAAGGGGGAAAAAATCTGTTGTAAATATATAGCAAGAATGAAACTCATTCCAACACTCCAAAAAAAATCTTGCTTTGAATCTTTCTCTCTAATTTCTTTGAAGAATTCCTTGTCTGCAGCCTATTTCTAGGTTAACTATTTATATTTCTATTTCTGGGTTAAGTCCACTATTTCTAGTGGAGTTAAATGCCAATTAATCCAAAAGTGAACTGCTTTGGTTTTAACATTTCTGTGCTTGGCTCCTTGAGTGCATAATAGGTCTTAGAATTAGCTGTGAATTCATTGAAATGATGGTAAAAAGCTGGAATGCTCCTTTGTGGAACAAGGTAACTGAAAAAAAATTGATACTTCCTTAAAAGTCTGATAGCTGTCACTATTCAGCCTGATAGGGCATGGGTAGGACATTTGGGAACAGGAGATTCACTGAGCATTATTTTGGGATTGTTTTTCTATTATTGGGAAAGAAGTAGAAAGACTGGTGAAGCAGAGACCAAAAAAAAAAAACAAAAAAAAAGCTGCAAATAACCTGGGGCACAGCCAAGGAGGTTTTGGAAGCTCTACCCTTAAAAACAAAACAAACAAAAAAAAAACCCAAAACAAAGTTAAGCAGAAAAGCTGCTGGGCTGAATGCTGGAGAGCCAGAGACATCATCTGTGTTGCAATTCCTGGCTGAGGGAAAAGAGCTTTGGATGTTCTCTGTGACTAAATAGGATTGTGTAAAAACCTAACAATACAACCTAACAAAATAAAACCCCAACAAACCCAAAACACACAGACATACCAAAAAAAAAAAAAAAAAAGAGATCCTGCATCCAGTAAACAATTTCAAAGAAAAAGGTGGAATGTAAATGTTGCAGTGGAATTGAGTTTCCAAGGGAAGCAGCAAGGAACTGGTCCTCCTGATGATCCATGATGGACTAAACAGTGCAGGTACTTTCATAGCTCACAGATGTCTCAGAAAAAATGAAAAATATGATTTAAAACAAAGGCTGGACACATAAAAATGAATTAAAGCTGTGTCTGAAAGGTTTCTAGAAAACAGCAGAAGGATGTCTTGCTTTTGGAGATGAAACATCTGTTAAAGTAACAACCAGACTGTCTAGACAGATTATGAAGTCCATTTGTCTCACAATGGTAAGACAAATCAGGACAAAGTGACTAGTAATGCAATTACTACTGACAAAAATATTTTTCATTGTAAAAAGGTAGAGAAGTTAAAGGATACTCTTAATGGGAAAGAACTGCAGCAAGGACTTCAGCACCTGGGAGAGGGCTGGAAACCCTGCAGAGAGACTATTTGGTAATGTTTGGGATATTGACAGAAAAAAAAATTACAGCCCAACTGTAGTTCCAGCAACCAACCAAAAGTGCCAAGAACTTAAAACTTCTATCAGTTATGTTACTCATTTATCCCAGTTTAGAGCCTGGTCCTTTTACAAGGTTTCATTCCAGTCATTTGCCAGGGACAGGTAAGGCACAGTTGAAAGCTAAAGAAAGACATAAAGAAGAAACTCTATCCAGGCTGATGGGAAAGTTGCCTCCTCGGCATAACAGATTAAAATTACTTCTGGCATAAACCAGAAATGACCTGGTTGATAGCTCCTGTGAAATTTGTCATGGAACTTGCAGTGATAACCAGGAGAGGCAGAACCTACCAGGGCAGGGAAAGAGCTTTTCCCAATAGTCCCCAATACATCCTGATGTCTAAGATGTCCATAGGATAGAGGGTTCTCATCTGCTCCAGGACACTCCTGAACAAATATCATCAGTTTGTAAAACAAGAGAAACAAAAAGTAGTGGAAAAAACCAGAGGAAAGTGGCTGGGGGAGATGTATGTAGTCCCATATTGGCACAGTCACAAAATCTATCAGGGCTGTGTCCTCTTCCTGAAAATTGCCAGGAGCAAATGCTTAGGAAAATATACTACCAACAAGACATGCTCAGAGTCATCTTTCCTCTGGTTTATCTTCCCAGGAGCTGACAGCCAGAGGCCAGTGAACATCTCCAGCTGATGGCTGTGCCAGATGTACTAGCTACTGATCAATAGCGCTACCAGGAATGTGATTATTCCCTTTTTTTATTATTATTATTTTTCCTTTAGATTGTAGGGGTAATTTAGCCATATTCTGAGTAAAAACATATGAAAGGAATAGCCACAAAACCCCATGCACCATAACTATTAACAAATCCAGTTACACAGCAGATCCAGCACCAAATACAAAGCAAACACGAGCTGAAAGTCACTTTCCTGTTGTGAGAACAAGAGGCAGCACAACTTGGAGGCAGGCAGCACTCTGTAAGTGCTGTTTACCTCTGCACCTCTGTTTTCTTTGCTCACTGCAAAGTAATAATAATGTTAGTAATGCAATTATGTACAGGAATGGTAGATATTTGCTGAAATGTAATAGTTATCAGATCTGACATGCTGAGACAGCCCAGGGGAGTATTAGCTGCTAAAGTTCCTGTGGATCTGGAGGAGAAATGTTGTACCTACCTATCACTGCCTGCTGAACATTTTAGCTGGCAGGAAAGGGTACACAAGGAAATACTGGAGCAAACCTGGAGTAGAAGCCTTTGAGGTAGAAGAGAGTGCAAGAAGGTGGAATTTCTCTACAAATGAGCAAGTCTGCCTTTCCAGCCTGGGACAGCCTTTGTACTCTACAATAACCAAAACTTCACTGGTCCAGCTAAACACTGAAACTGAAAAATTTTTATGTGAGACTCTATTTGAGTGTATAGTAAAGACAGAAGAATTCTCTCAGGTTGATTGCTCATTTAACAAATGTGTGAGTGAGCCTTGGGTTTTAGAAGTTTTCATCCCAAACTAAAACCTCCCAAACTTCACTCAATACACACCCCAAGAAAGCAGCCAATGCATGATGATCTTAGTAATTTTATGTATCTGATACTTCTGACCTATAATTTCTGATGTACAAAGGTGTCTAATCTTCATTTGGCATCCAAATGATTAATTTCTATTTATGCCACTCAGTATCAATGCTGCCTGTATTTCTAACTTGCATAATTTCTTACCCTTGCTTTATTCCCTGATCAACAATTTAAATAACCTTTGTGGGTTATCCAGTAACTTGTTTATATCAGCATTCCCACAGTTCGATCCACTTAGGTCAGGCAGGAAAAACTTCTAATTAACCACCCTCCTCAAGCATCTAAATTGCTCTGCTTGAATTTCTGCAAAGTTAAAAACCTCAACAGGGTCAACAGCCTTTTAAAGATTCTTAAATCACAAACATCCTGGATGGAACAGCAAGTTCAATCATTTATTTCTCCCCCTATTAAAGGACAGTATTGGCAGCTGGAAGTGGATCTGAAGGAGAGGGAGAGATTCTTGCAGAGAGAGCCAAGGCCCTGTAATTTAAAGTCATGGCTTTTGAACCTGGCCACACTTAGCAGGCTAATGGTGGTGACAGTGCATGACCTGCCTCATCACTTTGTTTGTTATATTAGCCCATAGATTACTTTTCTATTGCATGCTAAAACCTTTGGAATGTCTGAAAGATGTGTGAATAATCTGGCAAAACGCTGAGCTACGCTGTGAGCTGAAGCTGTGAGAGAGAATTCCCCCTCAGTAAATGAAAACACAGATGCTGTGGAACTGTCTGTGGCCAGACACCAGCAGCACAGGGGTGACTCTACTCTTAAAAACAACAAAAAAGTTGTTAATTTATTGCTCTCTTGGTTCAGATAAAATATTCACTATATGCACTTAAACAAACTGTATTTTAAAGTTTGCAAAGTTTTGGCATTATGACAAAATCTGCCATGAAAATATATAAAGCTATTTTCAAAATCAGAACTCCCAGTGGAGCAAAGCACAACAAGAGTGCAATATCTTGAAACTCTACAGCTGAGACATATTCTCTAGATATTTTTAAGTGAATGATGAAGTCAGCTGAATCATTATAGCTGAGATCTGATTATCTTCTCCTAAATCTCATCAAATTTGAAGATCTGTTGTAGATTTACACTGGGAAGCAATGCTGCTGTATCACCTAGTCGGTGGCACAACAAGTAAATTAGTTATTTTAACTATTTTCATGAGTTATTCAGCAAGGTGATGAATTCCCAACCTTTTAATTTTTTTCCAAAAAGACCATATTTGATAATTTTAAGAAATACACAGCAATGGCTGAGTGCACTGAAATTCCCAGCACTGCTAGAAGTGTGAGCAGTACAAACCTGCCAAATCCAAACATGGTGAAAAGGTCAATTAGGAAAGGCCGGAATCTTAAAATAAAACAGGCAAAGGTGTTGTGCATTTGAAATGCAAATAAAAGGAGAAATGAAAAAAAAACCCAAAAAATAGCAGAGATGAAAATTTCTTACTGGTAAACACTGAATTTTTTTTTAAATTTTTTTTCTCTTGGAGGACACAGTGGACTCTGCTAGAATTGAAAGCCAGTGAGCACTTGCAATGCATGCATAATTCAGCAGGTAAAGTACTAACTGTTGAAAGCCTTAAAATCCAATGGGCATGTTCCACTGGAATAAAGGGAACAAAATTGTTAACCTCCTACACATCCACACACAGAGTTTAACTGTATTTCCCCTAGAACATGTTTTTAATACAGAAAAGCTCTCAAGAGAGTTCTGGTGACTAAATACTACTTTGTAAAGAAGATCACATTTCATTTATATTGTGCACTCCTGAAAAATTATGGGCTCATCGTACACAACATAAAGGTCAAGTCATTAGCCTGGAAAATTTCTGCATTCAGAGGTGGAGAGAGGAGCTGTCTGAGGCTCCTTATTCTCTGCTCAAAGGTCTGGCCTGGTATTTCATTAGATACCACAGAAATCTTCAGGCTGGCAATATGTTCCCTTCAGCTTCATCACACAGTGCTCTCTAGAATACAATATATTTGATTCTCATTTTGTTTGCCCTGAGATGTTTCAGATTGAGCACAGCTTCTGTTCCAGCACTGTGAGCATGCCTTTCTCTATTGCTTCTATTGACAGATTATCTACATACAATGATTTTAATGTCAAGGTGAATTATGTGCAAGGTTATCAATGGCTTGCACCCTTTTCTCCCTTAAAAAAATGTAAAATTTTGACCTGCCAACAAACTTTCCACTCTTATTTTCACTGAATTGCCTCAACAAGACACATAAAAAACCCAAAAAACAAAAACAAAACAAAACAAAACAAACAAAACAAAAAAAACTACCAAAAAAAAAAAAAAAACCTCTCCAAAACAAAACCAAAAATTCTGGACGAACTGGTTCTGCCAGTTCTTTAAAATATTATATCATTATCACTATCTGAGGAGATTTATGTGGTACAGCAGATGGATGGGGATATATATGAACCAGGAGATCTATGATGCATGTGTGCCATGTATTGTGACAAAAAAAATAATGGGACAATAAAATATTAACAGGTGTGGTCACTACAAAGCAGGGTTTTTTTATTAAATGTTTTAAGGAACACCACAGAGCAAAATAATTAATCTTCATTCTTTATTTGCCAAACTTAGAAGCCAGCCAAGGCATGTATGTTCTAGTAATTCAAATAACTTGTGCTGGTACCTGATATTCAATTTTTTTTGGTTCATCCTTCATAGGAAATGACACATATATATTTAAATAGAAAGGAAAAAAAAAACTAACTTACTAGAGTTCTCTTCAACTCTCCGTTCACTATAAACTGTGCTATCCTTGCCATTTTTACTAATTCTTAACAAAAATCCTAGTCTGTATTTCCTGCAGTATTTCATAGGGATAAATAAATAGCTTATAGGAAAAAAAAGCCTCTGATCTCTGTTCCTCCCTAGCTTGTTCTTTGCCAGAGTTTTTATTTTCATTTAGTTTCTTTAGCACTGATGACTCAGCTCCTGCACTTTCATTTCCAGTCAATACCTGAGCTGGGCTTGGTCCTCAGCCTGGCTGATTCTAGAACTGAAACTGGAACACTTCACCTGTAGCTATAAAGCATGAAGAAGCCAACACTCTTGGATCAAGGGGACATTTTTAGAGCAAACCTCTCAGAGCTTTGCAGATACAATGTCAAGGTCTCTGGTTTTGGCCTCTCTGTCTCAGTGTTTTAAATATCTGGGATTGTTTTGTTTCTAAAGGAGCATGGGCAAGAACAAAGCAGCCAACAAATCACTCAGGCTCACCAATTTGATGCTGCAGAATGCAGATATTTACATGATGACTTTGTACCCTTGCTGTAGTTCCATTACTATTTTATTTTCAGAATTAATTTATACCGAATCTTGATTACATCTCTGTGTATTCCCTTAATCTCACTGTGTAATTTGGAACATTGAAATTTCCTTTGAACTGGCTTCTCCCAACTGCTTAATGTCATTAGCAAACTTTATCATATTACTGCATTGTTCTCCTTGGAATTAAAATGCAGAAAAAAACCACATTGTCTGAAGGCACCCTTTTAGTCAGTGACTTGCTTTAGAAAACCCATCTGTCACAATATCTTTATCCACTGAAGTCCCTCCTGGTTCTACCCTTGATGCATTCACCAATTAGTGTTTTGCATTGCACTTTATCAAAGCTCTCCAAGACCATTTCTTTGTTGTTGTTTTTGTTTGGGGTTTTTTCTTCCCATTTACATAAATGTTACTGCCTGGAAAAGACACTTCATGATGACCAGCTCACAGACCTCTTTAATATGTGCTGATTTCTAAGTTGTTAACAAGAGTCCCATGTAATCCCCTCAGTAATTAATGCAGCTACACACTCAGCAGAGGTGGGCTCCTGCTTGAATGAGTAAGAAGGAAGAATGTGGAATTGCTGAATTACAGTCCCAGTGCTCCAGGTTGGGATAACAATATTATAATGAGAAAATCTGAAACAACCATCAAGTTCTGCACTAATTTTCTAAATAACACAATTATTGCAGGAAATAGGGGGGGAAAAAGAGTAAGACATGAATTGATGTACAAACTACTACTGAGTATTGTGTTGGATTCATATCTAGGAGCTTCCCTAATATCAGAATGCCGGGACAAGCAGTGGGAGCTGCAGGGGTGGGACTGGACATCCCACAGACTCTGAGTTGGTCCTAATCTACATCCCCTGAGCATGCTGAGATCACATATCTGTGTGTAAATAACTCCACCCTGGGAGCAGAGTGACCCTTGGAAGGCACACAGGGAGCTCCCTGCCCTTCTCACCCCTGCAGAGAGCTCTGTAGGTAACTGTGCACAGGACATTGCTTCTCCTCCCTGGCTTAAGTTCAGCTGACTGATTCCCCAGGTTTGCTTTTGTGTTTCAATGCAACTTACTGCACAACATAAAGCAGTGTATCACAATTTAAAATCACTGACCAGGCAGCCTAGCACTTTTAAAATTTGTCATTCTCTCATTAAAAAGAATGCTTGACGAAATTTAGAATTTGTCATTCTCTCATTAAAAAGAATGCTTGACGAACACGAAGAATTTTATTGTAATAGATTTTTAATTGTTTTTATTTTATTTTTAATAAGTTAGCAAACACTGTTTCATCTTCTGGAATGTTTTAACAGCCCAGATTTCAAATGCCAAGCTTGTACGTACAATGGAAATGCTTACACACATTTATTGTTGCCTCGTTAGCCGAGCCGATATGATAAAAGCAGCTTCATATATCCTGTGATTTTGACCTGATTGTTTGTGTCAGCCAGCCTTGTAAGAGCAAGGGGGAGCACAGCGTGCTCTCCTGGTCTCTAAATGGCAACATGAATTGTGGTCATTAGAGCATTCATGACCTGTGTACAAAACAAGGCATCAGTGCTAGCACAGGCTGAGGATCCTGCGGGACCAGATAATTGCTCCTCCTGCTATGGATCAAACTCTGTCCCTGCTGCAGCACAGCCCTGGGAGCTTCAAAGCTCAGGGATCTCTCCACTCTGAGCTTCAGGGCTGATACATGTTAGAGTCTATTTTATTCTATAAATGTAAGTCATTGCTAATCCAAGGAGAAAATAAGCATGACAACAACAACTGGAAAAAATATATAAAAACAAAAAACCAAAAACAAACAAACAAAAAAAAACCAAAAAAAACCAAAACAAAAAAAAGAAATAATTATAGCAGTTGAAAAAGGCCTAGATCTGATCACTCTTAAAAGGAAACACATCTCAAATTATGTATCTTTTTCCTAAACAATATGCCTTATTTATTCATGAATACACATCTGCATGTGAAACCTGTAAGCCAGTATATACATTTAAATGAAGCAACTGTTACTATATAACATTAATTTTATTTCTTTCACCAAATCCCTCGAGCAAACTGAAAACAAAGGAATTATAAAAGGTCTAGGTAAGCAAAAAATGTGTATTCTCAGGTATTGACTTATTTATTTTTGGCAGAACCACCTTTTCTCTAGCTATTTTCTAGTTCAGAATTAATAAGTGGTGGATCTGCCTCAGTTGCTGAGAGTTGCCCTGACGTCCAAGCAGAGACCATGTGAGTGGCACTTCCCCTTAGCAGCCTCTCACACTCCAAATATATTCATGTCAGAGATTTTTCTGTATTTGCTGGGTTATATCCCATAACCACCTGAGAATTCTTCTCCCATTCTTCACACCCAGTTTGTCCTTACACCCATTAAAACTCCCATTTACGAGATTCTTTGGAGAGGAATTTTAAAGGCTCCTTATCCAATGTGTTGAAGAAATACTTGTGATTGGTCTGAAACCTGTCACCAATCAGCTTTGACTGATGCCCTGTAAATTTTGTCATTTAAAAGACACACAGCAACAATCCCTCATGCTTTTACATCTCCCTGAAATATTCCAACATGGACAGAGTAATTCTAAAAACGCATGACTCCACCACCCTTGTTCAATAAAACTTGCTGCCCTACACTCATTTCTTCCCAGTTTTGCAGAGTGGGAGAGGCAATCTTTCATTCCCCAACTACTTTCCTAGATATCCACTTTGTGGGAGATGAAAACAGAGATCCCACTTGCCTGACTCGGAATTACATCTCACCAAGACAGGTCTTGGCTAGGATTTTCTACTTTACAAGTCAAATATATGTCTTACCCAAAAGATAAAAAGCTAATTTCTCTAGAACTTGGTAATAATCCTCCAGAGGTGCAAACCAAGGCTCCAGTTTGTCACTGAAGGATATCTCATATTAAAGTATTTTAGAATAAATCAGCACCAATGGAGATTGAGAGAGCTACCTGCTCAAAATACTTCCCAGAATGATGGTCTAGACAGCTGTGTTAAGAAGTTCAGAGAAAAGTTCACATTGAGTCAAGCAGAGTATGAAAGAGTGTCTCATGCTTCCTGATGAAATGATTTGAACACTTAAATTAAAGAAGGGGGTCGTCTCCCAAAATTCTGCGCAACTCAGGACAACACGTTCTGAAAATGTGATTAAAATTCACCATCACTTTCAAACTACCCAGTAAAACATGGAATTTTAACTGAAAACCACCAAAAGCATTCATTGACTCCTAGTCTGTTACCAATCTCTGCTTTCCAGGAAAAAATGTACTATTTTTTTAAATTGAGATCAACACAGCAGATGCATCCCTACAATGCTTTAGAGCTTTACAAACCTCAGTTTGTAAACCACAATGTTTTCACACAAAGCCCTTTGCAGGGCAGCAGCCAAGTGAAACAAACACTGCCACAATCTCTGAACAGCACAGCTCACTTGGTGCTCAGAAAAGGAATGGCTTGCCAAAGTTGAGTTTGGAATAATGTGTGACAAAGAAATGAGTGACCAGGATATGCAATCATTACCGAGGGATGAGTCAAGTGACATAAGATGTCACAGACGTATTTTATGAAAAATCCTTTCATTAGGATTTTTTCTCCTGAGAAGCCTCAAGAACAAAATGTAAACATTGATTATCTGCTGCTGTGGAATGCAACAGGTGCATCTGTGATTGGTCTAATGTGGTTGTTTTTAATTAATGGCCAATCACAGCCCAGCTGTCTCAGACTTTCTGGTCAGTCACAAGATTTTATTATCATTCCATTCCTTTCCTTTCAAGCCTTCTGATAAAATCCTTTCTTCTATTCTTTTAGTATAGTTTTAATATAATATATATATAATAAAATAATAAATCAGCCTTCTGAAACATGGAGTCAAGATTCTCATCTCTTTCCTCGTCCTGGGACCCCTGTGAACACTGCCACGTTAAGACAATGAAGAAATATCACCAGAAGAGATGGGATAAAATGGCTTTGGATAGACACAAATGTCCCCCATTGCTTGGTCTGGTTTTCCATTTTTCTCTTTTCCCCTGATTGGGTTAACAAGTGCCTCTTTATGGGGCAGAAGATACATGTAGAAGTTCAAAGCTGTTTGTGAGTTTTCTATTTCTGTTCATTTCCCTGTATCTATTCCATGTGGGTGCAAATGGATGCTGGGTGTCCCAGAGCTCAGGGGGTGTTCCATGTTTATCCAAAGGTACTCCCACCACCCCTGTAGTCAATGAAGAGCTTCCTTGTGTCATGCTTAGAAGATGCTTTAGAAAAAATATCTAAACTACATAAACTACTTCATTTTCTTCCTCCTTGTTCTGCAAGGAGGAGTATTCTTGCACTGATTTTGTAGCCATGAATAACAAAAAACATTCAATAACATTTTATTTTGCTTCTCTTCCAAAAACCTTTTCAAAGTGTTCATTTGAATGCAAATTTATTTTTTAAAGCAAAATTTTAAAAAATAGTTCTAACAGCTTGTTTTACTCCAAGTACTTTCCAGAGATCAATAATGAGATCCCCACAACTGATTCTTAGAAAGTCCCTATCCTGCAATGTTTCAAATGTCAATGCACAAAACATGGAAGGATTAAGAATATACATTATGTCTATCATATCACTGGGGGGAGGTTAAGATTTTTACTTTAAATAAGTGTACAAGTTTTACTATAACCAATATTAATAAAAATCACTTTGTATAAGAAAAGAAGGGAAAATGTCATGGTTCAGGTCCATCTCCATAAATGGGGTCCTCACCAGTGATTTAAGGTATTTGCCTTTAGATGATGCAAGTTCATAAGAATCTTTAAAAAAGGAGCCATTAATGGTGCCAGTGTCTGGTTACCCAGCTGTAATCACACCTGCCTTCCTACAGGTAGATGTACAACCATAAAACACCACATGGATATTATTCCAAAGTGGTGTTATTATTAAGACAAAAATAAGACTGCATGAGTCATCTTATCTCAGTTGTGGGAGTGGCAGAGTGAAGGAAAACAAACAGAAATAGCAAATATCTGAGGCTGTCCCTAAGCAGAGTTTGGGAACATGCAGGTGTTTGTGCAGAGCCTCCCAAGCAGGATGCTCCAAGTGACACTGCTGTCGTTATGGCAGAGGTCACCAGATGGCACTGTTAAACATTCCAAGATTCAACCGATAAAGATTTATTCTATTTTTATTTTTTTTTTTAATATGAGCAACGTTTTAGTCTTAAAGAAAATGCTATTGTGTCGCTTTAGGGACACTCGAGTTAAATCTCTGACAATTAATTAATAAGTTTTCTGTTCATCTTCTTGATTTGTCTATTTAGAGTCAATAACAGAGAAGGAGTGATCACCTGAGAGCTCTGGCTTAACTTCTGCAATGAGAGGCAGCTCCATGTGGGATGCTCCCGGGCTCTTTGTTTCCAAGACCAACACAAGTAGTGTAAAATATACTAATTACAAAAACTGCATAAAGCTCTAGATATGCAGAGCCTTTTTTTTTTTTGCTTCCCTCCCCATTTGGAAACAATCCACAAAGTTTTGATATCTGGTACCGTGTGTCAAGAAGGGGAAAACTACAATTTTCCATGGAAATAGGAGATAGGGAGACTTTTCCTATTCCTTAACAAAGATTTCCTTCTATTTTTGTTCATATGTACAAATCCAAAAAATTTTTCCGGAGTGTCCATGGAGCCTTTTGTAAAAAAAGAGGAGAACATACTTTGAGAGAAACTTCTTAGCAATGTGTTATATTAATTGATACTTTATTCAGAAGGGAAAACCATACTGATAATCCCTAAATATTACTCTGTCCTCTTGGGGAATTCACAATCTTCCCAACAATGAAGATCAGTGGAATTCCACCAACTTGTTAACCTGAAATCTTTATTTTCTAGCAAGGGAAGATATATTGATCAGCACTCTTGCACAGGATACATCGATCATACCTGTCTACTTAGATCTAACAGCAGTGGGGAGGAGTGGGAATGTGTACAAACTTGCACATGAAATGATAAACAGCACAGTCGTGTCTGACACAAATTTTATCACCTGGCTGGATGCTGAGGAGATTTATGGAGACAAGTTGTCTAACTGGCTGAAACGACACATAAAATCTCACTAGCTGGTCACTTAGGCAGGGAAAGCTCTGAGGAGTTTTGGCCCATGCTTTTATATTTAGTGAATTCTCTTGTCACTTAACACGTTTGTATAAATAATATCGCATTTTTAAAATTTCGACCTCGGGAGTATAAAACTGTCAGCCTGTATAAATTGCTGTAATAATATATGACAGCACAGTTTGGGCAAGTCAGCAAAACTGGGGTTAGAATTAACCCAATGATTAATTTCATTGGCACCAAATGAAGAGAAAGTCAGCAAATACACTACTTCTACGGTGCCATAATCATAAGGGAGGGGAAGGACCTATATCTACATGCTTTAGATGCTTTGAAATTTCAGTTTATTTCCCTGTGGAGCAGCAGACTTCATGAGAAACCACTAAAACTCTTTTGTTTTTTTTGTCTTTATCTGTAAAATCCAAACAAAAAAATTGTCTGATGCCCTTTCAGCTGTGGCTTGAAGCTGAGGTCTGCTGTCATCTCTGTCCACCAGTGATGGTACCACTGAGAAGGATCCATTCAGCTTTTGGGTGTTTTAGGGTACCACTATGGGGTTTTTTTGCTGAGAGGACAAACTGAGAGTCTCAAAGCCATTCTAACATAAGGCAGAAAGCTTTTTGAAATCTCAAAAAGCATCCTCAGAACATTAACATGACCTTGTGCACTGTGGTTGTCTCTAGACTATCCAGTTAGTAAATAAATAGCATTATCTTCATAACTTTTGTATTGTGGAACCTGCTGTCTTTTTTTTAGATGCAGACATGCTTTAGGGGGAGAAAAAAAAGTGTATTTCCTTCTTTATAAACTTAAATTTGCTTCAACAATTAATTCCACCTTCATTTGGAATTCTGTCAAGAGTCCAAATAAAAGTGGCAAATACAATCAACTGAATATTACAGAAACAAATACGAACCATGTAATGAATCTCCAATTATGATAATCTCACTGAAATCCATTGATTTACACCAATTTCCAAAATTTTTAATTTACATTTTAAAAAAAGAAAATAATGGAGATCATTACAGATTTCAGTTTTGTCCCATGGCATTTTCCTGTGCATATTTTTTTAAATCAATGCATGGCTAAACTAAAAAGCCTAAGGAAAGGAAAGAAGACAGAATGTTATTTTAATCTATTAATTCAAAGGAAATGTTTTATTATTTTTCTTCACATCCTAATTAAGTTAAATGACATTAAAATAACTAAAATGCAGAAATTTTTGACCAGGGAATACTTGGCAAAAGTGCAGCATCTGTTAAAGCTGAGAAAATGAACTAAATTTAATTTTTATACCTGTAATTGTCATTTAGGGGGGGAAAAATCACACAAAAAAACATACATTCAAAACAAAAAATAAAACCAACAAAACCTAAAAATCCCCTAATCCAAAACCTGAGAAGCTCAAAGAGAACATTTTTATGTAGGTCATTTATTTTTTGCTTACTGTCCTATGTAATATTTATTTATTACAGACCAACACAAATGAAGACCAAATGCAAATTAATATTATGGTGTCTCAGCCTTTCATCCACAAGCAAAGTTCATAAACCCAGTTTGATTTTGATATGAAATCTATGTTAAATACATATTTGCTGCCTTCCTTACATTAATTTACTGCTATTACTGGCTCTTGTCAGCTTCCATTGTCAGAAATTTATTTTCATGGACATTCTTGTGGGATTCTTGTAATACTAAGTGGTGCTGGGAAGTGCTGTGGAAAAAAACCTAAAACCTCCCTTTAAAATCAGGCCTGTGTATAGGATTTACTTCTGAGCATGCAAAATTCCTGGCTAAAGCCACTTCTAAAGTTCACTTCTGAACAGGACAAGAAACAGATCAAATGGATGGTCAGGGGACAGACTGGCATTTGCTGGTGATCTAAATAGGCAAATCTGCTTTGCAACCAACTGGAAAACATAAACCACAATGTTCTACAAAGTATTTTTCCTTGTGAGGAATGTATTATTCACCAAGGTTTGGCAGTATGGCCAAGAAACTCCAAATGAGAATGACTGGACAGTTGGCACCCAGTAGGCACTGCCTGGAAGTGTGAAAGCAAAACCTGGATTGTGTCCAGCTCAAGGCTAGAGGTCATGGACTGGAAAAACCTCCTCTTTTTACTAAACAAGTGCATAGGCACTCCAGTCATAGCAGAGTTCTCTGTTCAAGAACACGGGCATGTTCCAAGGAATGCTCTTGATAGTGCACTTCAATCCTGTGCCCTTGCTCCCAGGAGTTCCCCTTAGCATGAGCAGCAGATTGCAAGGTTTTCCATGTAGAAGGAAAACTGAAACAGGTTTGATTTCCCCTCTAGAGTTCCAGCTTTGTAGTAAAAACTGTCAGAACTTGTAAGCAAAATGACCCTGCAGCTTGGCCTTATAGAGAGCACATCTGATATGACGAGCAAGCATCGGGGTGGACACAAGGAAGAAGGACTATCATTAAAATGGATTCTAATTGTGAGCAGTGTGGAATACTGGAGCAGCACATTCTCCATTTGTTCTCCCCTTTGTGCTGCAGGGGTCACCCCCAAGGTCACCCCTCCTGCTCAGGACAGACGGTGGCTTCCTGCTGGCTCCACTGCTCCACAGCCAACAGCACAACTGTGTTGGTCACTCAGGGGCAGAGAGCGTGAAATATGGAATTGTCAAGTTCTTTTTATGGAAGCAAACAGTCAGGAAGATTGAAAAAAATCAACACAGAGATTCTCAGTTGTTTAACTGCTCTTCTTACGACACATAAGTGTCTCTGGGAGACTGAAATGCTTTTCTGGGTTGTCATGTCACCTTAAATTTTGGTGACTCAAGCATCCCAAATGACTTCCCTGAAGTACATAAAAAACCCAGCAGGAAGTGTTGAAGTAGCTACTGAATGTCTTTGGATATTCAGCACAATTTAGACTCCATGAAATATAGATTTTTCAGTACACCTTGTCCTCGGCAATAATGCGCTGATGTTTACAACAATACATTTGGTAATTTGTGAGCACTGCTGTAAAAAAATGAATAAAAAAGCCAGGAAATCTGAATGTGGAGTGGATGGTGGCTGTTTTCAATGCCTTGGCTGCTCTCTGCTACCTTTATTACGCAGCTCAACACAGGGCAAGATCAAGAGGTCTGTTTCCACCTTCAGGCTGGGTAGTTGGACTCTAGAAGGGTGCAATTTCTTTAGGCAAGCATGAGAATTGTTATCACAAGCTACAAATCCCTCTTTTGTGGATTATTATTATTATTATTATCCCCCAAATCAATACCAAGTAGTAGGTGGAGAATGCAGAAGGGACAAAAGCACAGACAGTGCAGTAATGAACAACAATTTTGTTTAAAAACTGTGTAAAAATGGCCTACTTTCATTTATTGTCTTCCTAATATGCACAGTTGGGCTTCTCTCATATTTATGCACTTTTGCTGATATAAACTTCTTTCCATTGAAACTGTACACACTTTTGTTGTACTGCTTCTAATGTGCAATTTATTTTGGCTGTAATAATCCTCAGCATTCGGCTAAGTCAGAAAACAAATAAAACCAACAAAATGAAAGTAATTTCTTTTCTATTTGATTTCCATGCATAAGATTTAAATGTGTTTTGGGCAAAGGCATGAGGATTGAAGAGACTCTTCAGAAACCATTGAAGGGAAGGTGCAGCAACCTGAGAGTCCTCTGTGCTGAGCTTTCCTCCCTCCTATGTGTGCCAAAGGCTGCCAGGAGGAGAAAGCAGCTCCTACACCACACAAATCTTATGGCTGGGCACAGGAGCAATGCATCAGCCTCCTAAACATCAAAAGTTATGAGCAGCACATTAAGATTTCACAACTGTTTCCTAAAGCCACTTCACACTACAGCTCCTTGGTGTGGGAGGTTATGCTTTTTTATTCCTCAGTTTTGCTTCAAAGTGCCAAGCAGTTGTATTAACACATAAGAAAAAATATTCAGGTCAGTGCTGAACAGTAATAATCTTCCATGCAAAAGGATCATAAAGTAATTGTGAGCTATCTGAGAGTCATCCTCAAACTGAAATGCATCCATGTCTGGGATGGAAGGAAGGGGATTTGTTACAGCACCAGCCCTGGTGCTAGTAGTAGCAGCTCAGGATAAAGTAAAATAGGGCAGTTAATAACAGTTCAGTCTGTGCAGTTCTCACAGAACAGGGCCTGTACAACCAAGATAATGAAAGCAGCACACTGGGACTTTGGAATAAAACACCACAGGAACCAAGAGCTTCCCTATCCTGAGCCATGGAGCTCTGGTTCTGTTTTGGACACACCCAGAGTCCTTGTGAGAGAGGCAGAGCATGCCAGGCCCAGCTCCTGGCTCCTCCAAGGCCTCTGGCATGACTATCCCTCTCCATTTCCCCTCTCCCTCCTGCTAAAGGCAGCTCACCTTTAGCATCTCACCTTTAGCCCAGTGCCACTCAGGAACAGGAACTTTTTGGTGCCCTTTCAGCAACCAAGGCCATCGATGTAAGGTACCAAACTGCTCTCTGTGCTGCACAGAACACCCTGCACACAGCTTTAGGAACCAAATTGTGTAAAATGACTGAATCAGACTCAAACTGCCACTGTATCAATAACTGAAGTGTTCCTAGACTACCTATTTTGGATCTGCTTTGGCACATCAACATTCCTACTTCTGCCATTACATGAATGAAACAAAGCAAAAACTTTTAAAGCCCTGGAAAGGAGATAAAAGAAGAGCTGCTAAAAGCAAACATTCCTCTTTCACGGTGCTGTTAATTTTCTCTTTAACAGATCACATTCCCAATGCCCCCTGAGCCAGGGGACGGTCTCAGTGGTGGTGTATTTTGCACAGCACTCAGTAGCACACATAAAACCCTACCTATGTAGGACACAGCTGCTTGAAATTTCCATGCAGCTGCCACATTTGTTTTTGTTTGGGAGGATCTCCCTGCGGTTGATGCACAGATGGAGAAGGCAGTTAGCTAACAATGATAATAATCAACCTCCATGACAGAGCTGGAGCTGGATCCACATCTGCAGTGAGCTTTTAAGGCACGGAGTCAATGCCCTGGCCATTAGTGAGAGCACAGTGTAGGAGAGGCACAACCCTCTGTTCCTGTTGGGGATGGAGGCTCTCTTTAAGCCACTAAGCCCAGGCAGAGCTGTCAGGCAGAACTATTTATTAACAGGTTATTATCCTGCTGCAGTGCAGGACACACACCAAAGAGAAGCCACTGTTTGAAACCACTATTAACCTTGGTGAACAGGTGAGTTCTCTAATCACAAAAACATGTTATCTTGGAGGCATCAGGGCAGGGAAGGACAGTCTCTCTCATCTCCTCATCTCTCCTGTGATTCCAATGGGAATGATACAAAATCCCTCCGAGGTGAAAGGTTTTCATATTTCTTTTTTTCTTTTTTACTACACAGTCCCATTAACCCAAGGAAATGTTTATCACATGAGTGTTGCATCCATTCTCTTATTAATTGTCATTATTGTAATGTTAGTTGTGGGTAAAAGGATTGAATAGTTTGCTCTGGGTTTAGATACACATGGTAATACATGAATGCTCAGAATATTTAATTTGCAGCTGAAGTGGAAGCCCTCTGAGGCAGACTTTACAGCATGTCTGGCGTCACAGAAGTGTAAAATATGAATAGTGGGTGAAAATTATATCAATGCACCAGAGTAACCATGAACTATTCAGAATATTGGAATTCAAACACTTTGAAGTGCATTAAATTCCTGTTTTCAAAATGTTTCATCAGCTTTTTACTATGTAGTAGGAACTAGGGCATAAAAAGTTCTCCCTCACCCTATGAATACCTATTCTATAGTATTAGCTTTGAAGTGCTCTAAAATAAAAGTAATCTTACATTTTCAATCTGTAGCACCAAATTAGGAGAAGAAAGGTGTAGCAGACATTTGGCAGTTAAAGAGAAGCCAATTCATTGTGCTGTGAATAACTTCTGAGCCAATATTACAAATATAAAAATATGCATATATACAACATGTCTGGCTTTTCAGTTTTAAAACAATCCAGACTTCAACAGTCCCCAGACTGCAGTTTGGGTGAATTTATGACGGAGGAGATGCTTAGCTCACTGTGCTCCTTGCCTACTCAGACACCCTCCAGGTGGGATTGTCTCATTGTTTGGTCCTTTGCCAGCAGTCATGGTGCAACCACAGCAGAAAATCAGCTGAACCTAACTGGGATTCATGCTCCATGCAGCTTCATTGGAAAACAAAAGTTTGGATTGTTTTTTATTCTGTCCAAATGGCATCAACCACCCTTACACTGCAATTGCACGAGCAGAGGACAAAGAAGGTCAGAGAATAATGAAATTATAACTCAACAACAAAATAACAAGCAACAAATGAAAGCATTGGCAAATCAAGCCCAACGACAGAACATTAGTCAAACAACAACAAAATGATTAATAGATTTAAGTATTCCTGGTGATGATTTAAAATACCTGAATCTGTACTTACGGACTTGATCATTCCCTGGCTGTGAGGAACAAAAGCCACATGGTAATAGGCACCTCCTTAAAGCCACTGGTGCAGACTTAACGTGCTCAGACTAAAGTCCTTTGCCTTTAAAGCCATGAGGAATGATTGCAACATTTTCTGGCATCTATCAATAAAAATGGGTTTGCAGTGATATTAAAAGATGAAAATCACTTTATTTTACTTACTGACATCTCCTTTTTGAAGTTAACTTTATGATTAAAACGAGAGCAGGCGCTTTTTGTCACCACTGAAAGATGGATGGATTAAAAGCACATATCACCACTGCAAAGAGGCTCCAGATCTTCATCAATATAAATCCACAAAGCATTTGACTGTGCCAGGGAAACATATTCTCAAATTTTCATTCCACTAAGAGATTATGGGGACTTAAAAGGCAAATAGCCATTGATTCTTATTACACAAACTGCTAAAGCAAGGAGAAAAAGCAAACATTTAAACCATTCTTTTAAATCTCTTCCTTAACTTCTGCTTCTTCTCCCTGAAGTGCTGAGCACTGTTAAAATTTTTGTGCAGTCTGTGCTATGTTTTGCCCCTTGCACTTTCTTTCATTTTGCAGATCAATCAAAACTCTTAGAAATTATTTTGTTTTTCACTGAGGCACAGGAGGCAGCATTTTCCCTTACTCTTGGCAGTGTATTTTGTCACTGAAGTGTTCTGAACAGCCAGGGTGTTTGTATTCCACCCTAAAGTCTCTTACAGGCTCATTGATCCCAGCTCATGGAACAACCACGGGTTTTCCCTTATGCACACACCTCAGTGTGTGATAATTGTCTCTGGGGTGATTAGCCATAATTATTATAAGGTAATCATTATTACCTCAGTGCCCAGGAGTTCAGACTACACAACCAGATCCCCTCAATCAAGTGAGGCATTCCTCTGTCACAGGAATCTTACAGTCCTTCAGCAGCCAGCTCTACAGGTAATTAAGGAGGGAAATCAGGACATTGCAGCCAACACCATGGACAGTACAAGAGAAAACTCCATCATATGCCAAGAACTCCAGTTCACATTAGATCTTTCCATGTTTCCAGAACATCCCTGAGTTTAAAGGTATCAAGTATCCACAATTTTTAACACAAACGTAATTTTTAAAAAAACATTTTTGGATATGACTCATTTTCAAGTGTGAATTAAGATGATGAATTCGAAAAGAACTTCAAAACAGTTAGAAAAGCTTTATCCTGTAGGTTTTGGATTGATCATCTTTTTTCCTTGAAAACATCCATATTTAGATGACCCTCTGAGGAGACTAGAGAATTTTTTGCATGATATTCTGAAAGTAAATTACACTGCAGCTGGTGACACACATCTTTTTTTAAAAAAGCATTGAGGTAAAAACAATTTTCATGCTGCTTTATGATGGCCTGGCTGTCTATTCCAGGCAACATTAGATGTGCTTTCACAGCTTCTGACTAGCCCTACTCATCCACCAGCTCCAGGTTATTTCCTGCCTGCTGGAAAATCTGTCCAGAGCATACAAGAACACCCAGGAAGAAAATATCTGAACTCTGTGATTTCAGGAAGCATAGCAAGCTCCTTCTCCCTTGGGCATTTTCCCACCTGGATCCACAGGTCTCCTTCATCTCAGCACCACCTTCACCTCCTCTGCATCCAGAAAGTTCTTGATCAACTGTTGTTTTACCAATTTAATCAATTATCTGTGCTTTGCACAGAAGAGTTTCTATCATAATATCAAATGCACAAGAAACCTCTCATCCAAATGCAGGGAATTTTCAAATTTTAAATTAAATTTTTGAAGAATCAAGTATTATTTGTTCTTAATTTCCAGTAATTATTTTAGATCTCGATCACAATCAATAAAATCTATGCTTTCAAAATTCTAAACTGTAATTCCTTAATATATTGTCTGACCTTTCCTAAAGTAAACTCCTCTATGTAGAGCATGGATTTAGTGGAGATTTCTGCAATTCTCTTCTTAAAATAAATCAGCATGGGAACACAACAAAACCTATACTTATAATTTAAATCAGGCAGAGTCTGTGGTGTTTTGCTAAAGACCTAATATCAAATTGTTTTTAAATTCATGTTTGATTTTTTAATTTACAAATATTCTAGCCTTCTGTACACAACAAAATTTTAAAAAAATCTAGATTAATTTGTATTAAAAACTCCAAAACTTGTTGGCTAATGGCTATTAAGAAAAAAGAATCAATTCTCGTTTTATATTTTTGCCACACACATTTTTTTCCTCAAAAAAATGTCCGTTCTAACATCCAGATGCAAGTCCAAGCAATGTTTAGCACTATAATCAAAATTTCCGAGCTACCTGCCAGCAGAACTCACAGTGCTGAACATCAGCATTGTCAGCTCCTTGGAAGCCTCAGACATATTTTACATAGTCCAAACAAATTATGGTCTCCATTTATAATCCTTGCATGCAGGGAGGGGAGCTCCTGAGCAGAAATTGAGGCGAGAATGTGCATTAGAGCTGAAGAAGGTCACTGCACAGCAGGTTCTGCGCCCAGAATCAGCACGGGATGGCTGAGCTGAGCCCGCCTCTCCTTGAGGAAAATGCCACTGCCAGGGATGAGACAAGAAATGGCAAAAATATTCCAACCAAAACCAAAGGAACACCCAGTTGTGGGTTTCTCTGGGTCTGGATTGAGTCAGTGCCTCCCAACAGTTCATGTTGGGACTCAGGTGTTTATTAGTTCTTATCAGTAAAATAGTCTCACTCCTGTGAGTTGGGCAGCTTTTCATTAGAAGGCACAAAATGGCCAACAATCTCTTGGTACAAGGGCTTTTAAGACTAAACTATCCAATTAAGAGCTGACATCTAGATTATTTTCCCTTTTAACCCAATAACTGATCCCACAGAGCTGCAATGCAGACTTTTCTGCCCAATTACAAAATGCCACCCAAACCCATGGAGAAGAAGGAAGAAGAAACATCAAGAAGAAGCCCAGGACAACACCCTGCGCCCTCCATCTTGCTGCCATCCACAACACACTAAAAATCCCAAAACCTCAATTTCTCACCAAGCGATACACCTCCACTACTCTCTATAATCTATTTCACACTTTTGTGGATTCCAGTCTATCTTGAACTCTAGGAAACTTCCTCCATGATTGAGGGTCAAAGTCAGAGCTCCCCTGCGGGTCAGGGCACCCCAGAGCAGACAGAGAAATATTCCCAGTGCCCTGGATACCCAGTAATTTCTATTTGAACTAATGTTTTCAGATTTTACACAGTCTCACTTGCTCATTCAGACCCCAACATCAAATGAAGCAGAATATAAACTCTGGCCAATGCAAGGATTTACTGAACCGCCACAGCTTTTCTGTGCTTCTACCTCCAGAAATGCCCTCAGCACAAGACAATAATGAATCTCTCCAAGAATTAGTTGCTAACAACAACTCTTTGAAGGCAGATAAACTATTCTGGAAGTCTAGAATCCCTAATCACATTCTTTGTTAATCCCTAAATGCACAGCTGTGCCTTCATTAGGGGAACAAGCCCTGTGTGAGCAGCACTTCCACAGCTGAAGGCAGCAGCAAAGGCCTGCAGATGCACCCTTAACCACAATTGTATTTCACTGACAGTACTTTTAGTTAGATTCTAACATAGCAGCCATTCCTACTGTTATTTCCAGTCCATCTATTGAAAAGAGCTTCCTGGGTGCCTTGGTGAACACCAGGAGCGGCGCTGTAAGGCCAACAGACTGATTTGCCACATGACAGTACTGGAGGGATGAATCCTTTCAAAGCTCTCTGTCCCTGTTCTCAGGGGATGTTTTCAGAGCTGAGGTTCAAATCCAGCCAATTCCTGACCTGCATGCCTTTACATCCTGCCCAGCTTCCCTCTCCAGCTGCCTGCTGGGAACTTGGTATGATTTGTGTAATCCTTAGGGATGTATCACATGGAGCACGTATATATCCTTTAGATACAGCAAGGGCTCTTTCTGACTTGGTGATGACTCTTAAAAAACTTGAGGCATTCTCCAAATGGTTCCTCTCAGCTCTAGACACCTTTGGCATCAGAAGGAAAAAAAAATTCCGAGACTGGCAGAAAAAAAATATTACAAGTAATGAATTGACTTTTTAAGATATATAAATCATGAGATTGCCAATTCCTGCATTTAACATTAAATTTATATCCCAAAAACTTGAGTGTTTTTGCACTGGAATGATTCATGTCCTTGCTGCAGTTTCCAAACAACATCAAGAAATTGGTGGACTTCAAAATTAAGAGTTTTCAAACCGCAGAAAGTCTGACTCTTTATGGGAATCATGTAAGGGCATTTTTATTGCCTTTCATCTGGTTCTCCTTGGGAAAACCAAACAGGGCACGTTTGTAGGACCCAGCAACCTTTTCAGTCAGAGAGGGACCCTCCATGATCTCCATTTTCCTCCAGCTGAACTGTAACCCACACCATGTCACTAAAAGCCATGCTGCTATTTAAAGCTGGTTTTTTTTCCCCCCTCCATTAAGCTCAAGAGAGAAATTACAGTTTGAAGAGGACGGCGCTTTATCCTTTAATAGCAGACATTGTGACCAACACCCCTTTTGGTTTAGGTTTTGTTTGGGATATTTTTTCTCTTCACTAAAAATCAAAACATCCAGCTCTCATGGGAAGGGCAGGATGCATTCCCAGGTCTTCCTGAAGGGCTCACTTCACTTTTTTTTTGAACACAGGACATTCAAGTTTTCCACAAAACAGAAGCATGAGCCCCAAACTGTGTCCACTTAAATTTATAAGTAATTAATTGATTATTTTTTAACCTAAATTCTAAGTGTCAGCTCATGGCAGAAAGCAGAACAGTTGTGCCTCACAGAAGTATTTTTAGTGTCCATGTACCTTAAATGTGAGTCCTCAGGATGTCGGAATAATTTTGTTTTAATGTAACTGTGCTCATTTTATGTAACATTTTGCAGAACAGAACTTATTCCCATTTTTTTTTATCCTCCTGATGCCACTGTGTGCCATTAGTCTGAGAATGTAAAACTATACTCATGTCTTTCCTGTAGAAACCTAAAAATTACCTGCTTATAAATGTTCTGTGTAGCTCTGCTTCCTTGTCTTTCAGCGGATTAAAAAAGCTCAGTTTGTTAAAAGACAACCAAATGTTCTTCTACTTCAGGATTGTGAACTCTCTTTTTCTTTTTTATTTGTAAGCTGGGCCCATCTCTGCTAAAATTCCAGGAGATGCACATCATTAAGAGAGGGAAAAAAGTCAATTAAACAAGTAGCAGGTCCTCCATCTGATGCATGGCTTTGAAAGAGGCTATGAAATATGCAAGACCATTAGAAAAAAGAAGAAAGTACCTTAGACAGCAACTAATTGTGCTGAATTGCCTGCTGGTAATTAAACAGGGCATTTGTTAAAAAAGACCATATTTAGTTCTTAATGAGTGAGGATTTTGACCTTCTGTATAGCTGGGTTAAAAAACGTGTTTGGGGATTGAACCACTATGAATGATTCTTTTCTTGCAAACCACAGACATTTTCTCCCTTACTGATCTTGCTCTGGGAATGTGACATCAGCTGTTGTGGAATCTCTCTCACATGAGTGTGAAAACCAAGCTGAAAAGCCAGAAAAGTGTCACTGTGCGTGGAATGAATGCTTTGTTGGAATCATCATCATGACTGCTGCTAATTTTTCCTCATTTTCAATCCTAGTTGCCAACACTTCCTTGTGGAAAGTGGGCACTGGTATTTTGTTCCAGTAATCGATCCCCTGTAAAAGATACTTTATCTTCCAAACTGCATTTCTGGTATTTTCCTGCATGTTAATGGATTTTAAGAAGGACTAGATTGACAGAAAATATTTTAGAAATATTCTAAATGTCGTCTCAAAAAGTTTGATTTCATAGGATTTGTTTCACCAGGATATCCCACCCTTAGAAAGAGACACTCAAGAGAAAAGCCAGTGCAAGTGCAGCAGCATTTTTCAACAGCTTAATGTCAGAAATTATTGTTGATTTGCAGAGAGTGGGTCATGGTCACATCTTGAGCTTTAAATACGGCTTATTCTTCCTCAGATGGAACAGTTACCTGGAGGTTTTTTTCTTTTTCTTTTATTTTTTTTTCACATGTAAATGCTTATAAGCACCTGAATAAAAAGGAATTAAATTTTGTTTTGTTTTGTTTGTTTGTTTGTTTGGATAGTCCCAGTCCAGAAGCCTAAACCCAAGGAAATGCTGCCATTCATTCTAGTAGGACTCAGGTCACATCAGAACATTTTTTTTTCTTCTTTCTTTCATGTGCACAGTTCATATCCTGTCACCCATGCACAACAACAATGCTTTCAACACACTCATTTTCACAAGAGATAAAGTATTTTTAGATTATGGAATCTCCTGGAAAACTCTTTATTTTCATATTGGAGTCAACGCACTTGGAACATGTTCCCATTCTTCGATGGACATAGTTCCAGAGAATACTGATTTAAAGTAGTTCTACCTGACAATCCCTCAAATAAAATATCATGAACCTTGCTATTGACTGGGCTCTGTGTTCCCCCAGTTTTCTGTTTTACTTGATTGCTTCCTGGTATTTTTTTCCCCTGTTGCCCACAATTTTTAACTTATTCAGTTTCATCTCACAGTATTTTAATCTGAACATTTGTCATATAACTAAAATCATGAGCATTACTGCAGTGAGTTAAAGATTAAGTTACACTTTCATTGAATTTTGTGGAGAAAAGATGACTGGAATCTGAGAGGGTATAATGAATTCTGAAAATCAGGTTTTGTACGCTCTGTGCATGTTCTTGCTTCTGAGTGGAAGAGCAAGAGTAATTTCTCAATGTGTCAAAGCAAACTTCACACCACTGAGTAGTATCAATCTCACTTAAAACTGCTGGTGACATCTTGACTTGTTTATCATAGTCTCAGAAATAATCGCAAATTTTAATTTTTAAACCATATTACACAGTTTGAGAATGACTTAGGCTTTTGGATTATACAGTTCCATGAGTTTAAAATTGAAAAACGCAAGTAGGGAATGGTAGCGAAGCAAAGCCCTTGTCTGGAAGAAAAAATATGGTTTCTCCTTCTTTCAGCTATGAATTGCAGTGTGTGAAAATGCAGAATCTGCTGTGCTCTGTGTACAGGTGGTCAGGCAGGTGGATGCATTCCAGGTAGGAATACTCCTACCCCAGCTCCCAGAATTTACCACTCTGCTTAACAACACACAGCTAATTGCCGAGATGGGAACAAGTCGAGACCAGAACTCACTCTGCAAATGCAAATGAACACTCCTGCAGCTTCAAGTATTTGTACAATAAATGTTTAACTGTTTATGGCTCCTGGAAAAGAGCCCCGAGGAGCAAAAGTATCCTCTTCACAGAACAGATGTAGTTTCCTTATTTGTTTATTCACCTTGGGAAGATCAGGAGCTGGGAAGTCAAATCCCCCCAGGCAAGGAGTGGAAGAACTTGAAACCAAGTCTTGTAATGTAGCTTGGCTGAGGGCTCCCAGGGCAGAAAACTGACAACTGCACTTCTGACAAATTATGTGATGCTAGCCCCAGAATTTGCTCTTTTCTTTCTTCTTCTCTGTCTCCAATTTGATACCATTCTGTAAATTTAGGCTGACATTATAAATTGCTCTAGGAGGACCAAAATCACGTTTTTCAGCACACATGCCTGTCACTGGTTTTTTTTCCCCCTCACTTCAAGCACCAGGTTGCCCAATTATTTTAACACTGTTGAATGAAGCAATGAATAGGCAAATAATGTCACTGGAAAAAGAGTACATGGAAATTTAATGACATGTTTTATTGATGGGCAGATGCCTCAGATGTGTTTTTCTGCAGCAGATATAATTTTACTATTAGCTAATGCAAGAAACAGTAATTAAATTCTCACACTAAATTCTCAATGTAATAGTTTATGTATATCCTGAAAAAGAAAATAGGAAAAAAATGCCCAAAAGGAAACTGAAAAGGAAGCATTATTCCTTCTAAATAAGATTTCAGGATGTCTAAGCTATCCCATCTCCTCAAATATAGGTGGTGATAGCTGAAGACAGACCCCGTGCTGTCGCTCTCCCTACACCTCAAGGTTACCAGTGCTTCACAAGCATTTGGTGTCAGGTCCCAGTCTCTGCTCGGTGAAAAGCTGTCCCTGAGGCCTGGATATTGAAAATACACTGAAGATTTACTCTGTGATGTGATCTAATGGCAGCCAGGCAGCAGCTACACAGCCACAATTGCTGCTCGCGGGCTGAGTTTAGGAGTGTCAGGGTTTTTTTGCCATGCAAATGTCTGGAACTCCTGATACAGAGATTATGCCCTGAATATTTATCTACATAAAAATCCTTTGAGATTTATTCATACAAAAAGCTTGCTGCATTTCTTACTCCTTGAGGAGTTTTATTAGATTATTTGTTTGCTAACAGGGACAAATTACCAGGTAACTCTGCACACTAATCGACAGAAAGGTAATAAAACATCTCTAGTAAAACTGAAAAGGAGATGCTCATAGGATGAGTTTAAATGTTTGTTTTCTCAAAAAAGGGCAGCCTCAAAAGAGTAACAGCAGGCAACAACAACAGCAGGCAACGATAAATAGTATTTAACCTAAATCCCTGGAAAGCAGAATAAAGATTTCTCAGATCATTCCTTGCCATCCCCTGGGTCACTGACTGTAGCTGCTTTCCTTGGGTTTCTGCAGCCCTGCCCATGAACCAGTTAACAACCACTAATTGGCCCCCTTAACCACCATCATCTCATCTCAAACATGATGTATTAACATCTCTGCCGCACTTTGTGCATTTTCTTGGGCAACAGGATCATAGGAAACCTGAAATATTTGAGTTATAATCTTTACTCCTCTTTTTCATAATGTGGAAATCCATGGGTTAACCATCCAACACTGCATTTGCTATTGCAAGCATGGTTTCTGTGCCCTGAAGAAAGCATGTCTATTTAAATGTGTGCGCTAAAAATACTGATCAAAATTTGTATTCAGGGAGGCCAGACCTGACCAACACTTGATTTCACCAGCAAGGAACAGTAGCCAATATTTTCTCTCAAGAAAGTGGATACTGCAACTGAAATAGAAACACTGGCTGGGAGCAGTATTTCCATTTCCATACAATGCTCCTCCAGAGGACAAGATCAGAACACTCTCTACAAACCATGAACCAATTAATGATCTGCTGTCACACATTATCAACACAAATGGCCGAACATTTAAATCCTACATTTAATTTGACACAGAGACAATGCTGATACCTTCACAACAACTTTCCTTTGTGAATTCTAGCCTAAAAACTCCTCAGCAGCAGCCCATCAAGGTGGGACGAAACCACATCACTCAAATGTCTTCCACTGCTCATTCCCCCACAAGCCTCCTCTAATTTGCTTTGCTGCAAAAGGATTTTGTGACGGAAAGTTATTAAATCACCAAGCCCATGCTTCTTTGTCTTGACAGTAGAAGAGACTAAACGACCTTGGCTAATTTGAATGAGCTAGATCATGCTGTATTGAAGCAAAAATATAGGTAAGACAGTAATATACAAGAAATTGGATGTTTGGATGCTGAAATGAGGAGATATCATAATACTAAACTATGCAAATTGAGCCTTCAGCCAGACAAATAGAACTCTTTACTAGCAGCTCTGTTCCAAAGCAAAAACACACGGGGTTTTTTTTTTTTTTTTTTTTAATTTATTTATTTTTTTATTTTAATACCCCTACTTTTTTATCTTTTCTGCCTCATAATCCAAATGGAAACCTTGCTGCACAATGCAGAGTGGTCACAGTGGGAATCATTCCAAATGTTACCTGATGGTTCCAGCAGCCCCACTGGTCCATCAGGAGCTCTGGGAGATTTCCTGGGGGTTCCAGGATTCAGTAACCTCATGTGAGGCTTTGTACATCACAGCCTTAAAGGATGAGTGATTTAAAGCTTGTCAGAATAAATCAAATGAGTTCACAGGGAAGTCTGATGCAGGTGAGCATTACTTCCAGAAAAACTCTCATGAGAAAATGGAGGGACATTTATAACTCCGGACTGTTTCAGGGTTTTTTTTGTTACCTTATTCCACAACTTCACCGGGTGGGGAGGAATAAAATTAGGACTAGGATCTAAATGTAGGTCCATATCTTTCAGTTTTATAACTTTGCATCATTCTTGAAAGGTCTGAATTTTCCTTAAAATTTTGAAATTTGTATTTTCCCCTCTGGCAAACACTACTTAAAATTCCCCACCGTTTCAACTGTAGAAAGACCAGAAGAAAACATGATTGAGTAATAGCAGCATTTATCTTCATCTTCTGATAACAATTCATTCAAAAAGCCTAAACAGAAAAACAATAGTCTGATTTTAGGCTGCTAAAACAGAACAGCTTTTGGCCAAAACTTCTCAATGTGTGTTCTGCAGTTTTTTAATACCAAATGATCCAGAGTTTGCCTTTGAATATTGTATTGATTAGAGACTTCTGAGATTATGGTTCAGATCACAGTTAATAAAGATCCAAATAATCTGAAGACTTGGAAGGAGTATGGTATTTTTTGCAGTATTCTTTTAACATTTTCTGGCTGGAGAGCTAAAATATTAGCACAGATATTCTAGGAGTTACGAAATAATAAGTTAGTTAATTAAAAAAAGGAGATCTCCATATTCTGTACAAGTTTTAGTTTCCTGTAGCTCTAACTCAGACCAAATCCCAATTTTGACACACCACTTTCAATTGTGTGCCATATACAGATACATAAAGCAGTGATTTATAAAACTGTACAGCTCACCTCCACAGCCCTATTAAAAAAAAAAAAAAAACAAAAACAAAAACAAAAACAAAAACAAAACAAAACAAAAAACAGCTTTACTAAGATTCAAGGGATTGTGACTGCAATTCTCTAGAAATTATCTTAATAATTATATCTAATGCTTTACGTACTCAAGGCCAGGTAATTCCAACTACCCCATGAACCCCATGACAGATATTTGCTTGAGCCATTCCTAAAACTTTCAGGAGGAAAAAAGAAAAAAAAAAGAAGAAGAGGTATTTTAGCCTTTAAAAGACTTCAACATCAGACTGGGACAAGCTGCAGGCACATGAGCCCAGCTCTAACTAACCAGAGTCAGCCCCAGCCCCACACTGGGATAAACCCTGTGAAGGAAAGACTTGGAACTAAAAAGTTCAGTTTGCAATAATTTGGCAGCTCCCTGGGGCAGGAGAGTTCTCAGCTCATTGCTCAGCTGAGCAGTAAAAGTGGCTGCAAGTGCAGCTGAAATAAAGGCCTGGCTCTCCAAAGAAGCCTGGAGAGGTGTGTCAAAGGAAGAAGCTTAATTGCCAAGAGCAGATCTGGAGCAGTCTTCAACTAGAACTACTCAAGCCTGGCTCTAGGTTTGGCACTGGTAAATTTTATCTGAGCTTTAGCAACTCTCCCAGGAGCTGATGGGTGTGAGCCCCCCACTCAGCAGGGCTGGATTGTGCTGGAATTGGTGGGATTTTCAGAAAGCTCAACAGCCCCAATAGAAGCTTTATAGGAGACGTTAATATATATTTTGATTTCTCCCTTATTCAGACTCTCTAAAGCATTCTTCAATTAGATAAAAAATGAAAAGGAGTCCAAAATGACCAAATACAGATGTCTTATCACTATTGTATGCTCTGAAGTACAAATCCAGTGAATTACATACCCCTTTCTCCTCTGAAGGACATTGGAATACATAATGTGAAACAACCATGCGTAATAAAACATTTTTTATTTCATATTGCCACAACCTCTCCTGAATTTATGCATTACATTCACCTGCAAAAATGCATATGTGCCTGAAATAAAAGATGATCATACAGGAATGTCATTGTATTTACTACTATTCCCTTGAAATTTCCCATATATTACCATTTCACACTGGAGCAATGACCATATTTCCCCTTGCCAGGGAAAGGTGCAGGCCTGAATACAACTCTAAAAGATTGTCAATAATGAATTAATGTGAAAATGTTAAATTTAGAGAAAGAAATCAGAATAATTCCACTTGCTGGATGCTTATACTCCATTAGTTCATAGAGAATTCACCCCTTTGGAGTTACCTGTGCCCTGAAATGGGCTTTGCCCTGGTGACACCCCCATATTTCAAACCACAACTGATTTTCCTGGTGCTTGGACTGTGACTTATTTACACAGCACTGTCAGTGTCCCCAGCAAGAGATGATGTTAACACAGCTCTGTGACCAGCTGGGCTCCTTGCAATTCAATATTGAAAATTGCTGTTGCCTTCCTCGATCACAAACTTCACGTGGCCACCGTTAATTACAGCACAATTGATAATGCCACTCTTGTGAGCAATATAAAGGAAAAGCTAATGGTTTGGCTGGATTTCTGAAGTAACTTTGCAACTTTTGGCCACAAAAATGAGTTCAAAATATGACTTGTGTGTTCAAGACTCAGAAAGTAATGAGGAATGACTCAAAGGTCACCCAAACAATTTTCTAATAAAAGATATATATATATATATATAGAGAGAGAGAGAGAGAGGGAGGGAGACAATAATTACATGTCTCCCTGTAATTACAACCATAAGGAACTCATACCACATATTTGATATATAAGAATGTAACACAATGACACTTTAACTGACATTGTTTGTAACAAACTACAGGACCATAATGTAAAATTATGGTTTGCTGCATTCTTTGGCTCTGTTGACAGAAATGTGTCCACTGATATTTTCAATTCTGCCCCCACTAAGCAAGTAAAAATATGGAACTGCCAGAAAAATCAATATTAATGAGTTGTTAACCATTTCCTAGATAGTGACATTTCATTACGTAGGTGTTCTGTGTGGTCTAGCAGAAATATTTATTCAGAATGTTTTACCAAATTCTATGGTGATTTATTAAAGCAGACATTAATTTTTCCACTGGGAAGCTTTCATATTCATGTATGATAATAAAGAAAGGAGTGGGAATCAACATGAACCTTACAAAGTGTATTTGAGCATAAATTAAAAGGATGTGAATATAGATTGGGTGTTTTATGTGCTATCACATTCCAAAATACAGGACACATGTACAATAAGAAATGTAAACATATTCCGTGGCCACTAACATAGGATTGTACTTTTAGTCAATTCTTTTTTTTTTCTGATTCCATTAATCTTGTGGTTTAAAGACTTAAAATACAATAAAAATATAAGAGAGTTATAATATAATCATTATTCAGCACTGGAGATTTTTAATCCTCAGTATTTAATCCAGAGTAATTTACAGAAAAAAATCATGAAATATTGAGGAACACAAATTTAAACAGAATTTAATGAATCAATACTGTTCTCTGAAAAACACTCACCTGCAACTTCAGAAAGTTTTAGTATAAGCCAAAAAAGTGCTCTGGCCAGTTTAACTTCTGGGGTTTTTTTTGGATGCAGGGCCCAGTGCTAAATCCGATATGCTGGCACAAATTTTGATTTTGTGTAATGCTCATTGAACGAGGACTATAAAACAGTTGAGCCTTCAAGAAAAGAAATGATTCCTATCACTGTGAATAAGAATTTTCATCTATTTTATGACAGCCTGTATCCTCACCTGGCTAGATAAAAATAACTATTTGTAGTTTTGTGAAGTCAGCAGTATTGCAGTGATTAATTCCAGATGGCTTTTTTTTTTTTTTCTAATTTTAATTTCTTTTTTCAATGTGGCTTATTTTTGGTGTGGGCTTAGATTTTACTCTGACAGCTCTGAAAATATGTCCACATGAAATTTTAAATTCTAATTTAACTTTCTGAACTCTACCATTACTTGTATCTTTCACTGTATATTGTCATTTTGCATTTCAGCAGAAGTCCCAGCACCTGTCTCTGGGCTTCTGGTTTGGAACATCAGATCTGTTGAACATCATCAACAACCTTTCATCTGGAAATCTGCTGATTAAAAATAACTGATTCAAGGTATCTGAGATTTGGCCCTAAAGCTATCCCCAATGCAGACCTCAAAAAGTCATCTCAGTTGAGCTGAGCTATTAAATAGTTGACCTTCCCCAATTTCTATTTAAGATTTCTCATTGTCAGAATTTGGTGACTACATTATTAAACAGTAGATTATTTGCATAAAACTCTCCTGAAACAAAATCCTCCTTGCAAAATAATGCTTATAGCAAATTTGATATATTTTATGTATTTATTGATATATATTGATAATGCTCATAGCAAATTTTATATACTTTTCAGTGGTTTTCTTCGACTTTTTTTTTTTTTTTAAGCAGAAGTTATAAGGAAAAGAAAATTCATTGTGGCAAACATTGTTGTGCTGCCCAACTTTTGCTCAGTAAAGTTTCCTCAGCCTTCTTTTGATAGAAGAGCTTCCATCATATAAGCTTAGTTAACTAATGCAGTAAAAGTCCCAAAATCTCTGTGTGTTTTTACTTGCATTTGGTTCACACAAAATATTTTTTTAAATTAATTTGAAACACGCTTTAAATTAAAATACACTTCTATCATTAAAATACGCTTCTATCGGTTTGCTTTTGGGTGTTTTACACATATTCACACACACATATATGCCTATATGTATTCCCAACGAGCAAATTCTGGTTCTCTTTGAACTCAAAAAAGAAAATGCAGTGGAAGATTTGAGGTTAAAGCAATTTTCACTCACCCCTGCAATGAACTCCTTCGTCGTAGCCATCGGAGCAGTCGTAGACCCCATTGCAGAGCTGGGACAAGTGGATGCATTTGTTGGTACCAATGCAGCTGATGAAGTTCGGGCTGCATTTGAAATCCAGCTCCTCAGGACCTAAAGAACAGATGGAAAATTTCTTACACATGTTTTTACGTGTGGCAAAGCAAGTTCTGCACCTTGTTTCCTTTTTAAAGCTAAGGGCGACACTCTGCGTATTAGTTAATTTTGAAGAATTTGTTCATTTGGTATAGTTTAGGGCCTTGTTACCACACATAAAGTTATCAAGAAACAATTAGTGCAATTACAAATCAATGGCTCAGAGGATTATTTCCTAAAATACAGGTGTTTTGCAGTTGCTAAAATAATCTTTGCAGACCCTAAAAAGCATTACAAGGTTTTCAATTGACCTGTGAATATCCTATCAAGAGTCATAACAGGAGTAATAGGGACCAGTATTTACTTCCACTGTTGTGCTATGCAGATAATTGTAGATATTTATGAAAATGCATATAAATTTCACATCTTTGTGGGCTGCATTAGATGAGAGAAACTGTTTGTCCATCCCAGGAGACTGCCTCAGAAACTGCAGAGTCCAGGATGGAAGGGGGAGGATAAGGATGCTGTGATTGCTCCCTTTGGGATACCACCCTAGCTGCAATCACTTCTCTCTGTCCCCTTTTCCCTGAAGTGTTTGGTTCAGGGAGTTTTGAGGGAGCTTAGGGACTCCTGAGAATCACTTTTGTTTATCTCTTAGAAATGGTTCTGACTGATAAAATCCCCCCATAATACTATAAAGACTTTGAGATTTTTAACACAGCAAAGAACATTTAGAGGTCTGAAGGGTTTGCCTGAGTTAGAGGTTGAACCATAATTTATACATTGTACATTATTAGCTACTCACAGACCAAACTTCTTTTAGGAAAACAACTTGAACCTCCTTGATTTCTCACACTGGAGCTTGGGTCTATGCAGTTTGCAATAGTCCTTTAGGGAAATCTATCCTTGGATGCACAGTGCTCAAGTGCAAGATGCTTTCACCTCCCTCAAGGCACTAACTCCAGGAGGAAGGACAGAAATCACTGGCAGTAGCCGAAAGCTCTCTAATTAATAAGCTGGAAAATCTCAGCTTTCTCAGGTCTTGTCTCTTGGAGGCAGCAGGACACACCATTTGAGGGGAATCTACAACTTCTATAACAAATTGAGATGCCTCTCAGCACAGACCATTAAATAAAAAATCTAACATACAAAATTTGTCCCAATTAGAAAACGCCCAACAGCACAGGGCAGTGCTCTCCTTCCCCAAGCAAAGCAGGAGCCCCTAGCAGGGCCCACCCTTGTGCAGGAAAAAGGGATGCAGTGCCCTGCTCCCTCCTCTGACCTTCCAGCTCCACACCTGGTACCCCTGAGGGACACCAATGGCATCCTGGAGGAATTCCTGATTAACAGGGACACAGCATGCTGGCTCTAGGCATGGGAAGGTAATGCTTGTGTGCATGAATGTATCCTGTCTCAAAGGATTTGTGTGCTCCCAGGATGAAACCCAAACTATCCTCGCCATTCTCCGGGTTAAATACACGCAACTCAAATGTAGAGGGATTAAAATGTTTCACAAAGTTCCATATTCCCTGCATTTTTCAGTAAAATATAAGAAGAACTTAACAACAAAAAACCAAAATTTATCCTAGATATCAGGATTTGCTGACTATGGTAATGAGAAAGAGAAAACCAGAGAGTTTGGGGTTTAGGCATTTTACTGCTCATTTTGTACCCGGGAGGCAGGACATCTCATGCCATGAAGCATCCCATGTACCTACAGTGCCTACAACCCCTGGCAGTGCCAGGACTCCTCCAGGACTGCTTTGACTCTGCAGACCTTCCAAGGAAGAGCATAAATAAAGCAGCCCAAAGCTCAGTGCCAGGTAGGTCATATAAAAACACAGGGTTTAATTTGATTCCCATCTCAGCTGCACCAGTACTTGCAGGAACCTGACATGTAAATAAACCAAACTAAGTTTCTGATTTGTGATAATTTGCTTATTCTTTGTGTTAGAGCATCTGTGATAGAATGTGAGGAGTGAAAAAGTATTTTCTTCTAAAACAGAGAACATTCTTTGAAAAAAAAAATAGATCTGTGAAGCATGTGAACCATGGTACCTACATGACTATAAACTTTAGATCACTAGAGGGTTTTCATACTTTAGCAAACAGAAAACTTGGGATCTGTGGCCAAAACTATAAAAACATATTTACATACATCCTAAATTTAATAGGTGAAAGAAGGAATCTCTTATTAACATTTAAACCCTTACTAGACTAGTCTGACACGTTTCTGTCTATCACATTTTTGATTTGATGCTACTTGCTTTTAAAATACAAGATTCCTTCAGGACACAAGCATTGTGCAATTCTAAACATATTCTCTAACTCAAAATACTAATAGAGGAGCTTTCTAATTAAGATTTCTTTGATTGGGAACATAGGATGGGACACTGAAAAACACTCCAGGAAGTATTACTAGAATTGTTTTGGTTTTGAGAGAAACTTTGTGCACCACTTGTGAAAGGAGAAGACTGGAAGTGATTCCCTTATTCATATGATAAATTCACTTGTTACAAGCATCATGTGTGGAGGGCAACTTGACTTAAAAATAAAGATGAGCTTCAGTCCCAAAAAGTCCTGTTTTATAGAAGCTTTGTGACTTATTTTGTCTGCAAAATAACTCTAAATGGTAATAAGTCTCAACAATCAACACCAGTAGAATAGGACAGCAGATCTCCCTACCCACAATTTCTATGACCTCTATTAAAAAAAAAAAAAACTAAAAAAAAATTAAAAAGCCAAATCAAGCTGCATGTTGTGATGCCTTTGAAGCAGCACTTGCTTCTCCCACTGAATCCTTCCCAGCTGCTGCACTTTGTGAAATGTCTAATGCAAATAAAGAAGAGTAGCTTTTTATCTTGTTTACTCCTCTTCACTCTCCCTTTAACAGACAGCCACTTCTGGCAGTGTTATCAAGTGAACTTGGGGAAAAGGAATTTAAAAGCGTTCTTCTTCAAAATAATCTCGGTGTATTTTACATCGGTGCAAGAATGCTAAGAATATAAAAGACTGATGGTGTCTTTTCTTCCCTTCAAAAGACATAATAATTCCTAGCCTTGCCAGTTGGTGGAAAAATAGTCAAAACTACTGGCTGCAATTATGGTAATACAGCATCTCGATGTTTCAAACATTCATCCTGGGATGCTGCTTGGAGGGCAAAGAGGATGCAAGCAGCTCAAGAGAGTCAGCTCAGGCAGCAGAATATCCAAGTGTTTCTGTCAGTAATTGTCTGGGAACAGATGGCTGAGGAATGGGGAAAGAGCTGAGCTGCAGAAGCTGAGCCAGGGCTATGGGGGGGCCCCCCAGGGCCATGGGGGAGCCCCCAGGGCTGCAGGCAGGGGGGAAGGGGGTTTGGGCACTGGGTGCTTCCCTAGGGACAGGGGGTGATGCTCAGGACTGGGGAGGGTACCAAGGCCAGGCACATTCTATGGCCAAGTGCACAGATTATTGCTGCTTTCCCTGAATATCCAGAAAACAACCTGTGCCCAGAGATAGACAGGCTGGGAATAGGAGAGAGATTCATTTCAGATCCAGATTGCTTTGGCTGTCAAATCACCCAGGAAAGCCATTTCTGATATGGTCACACCAGGTCACGCTCACTGGAAGGGAACGGGATGGTGCACCATTTCTATTGGGGACACAGAGTGTGGAATATGACATTTAAATCTGCAGAGTTGATTTCAAAACTTTATTCTTTAAAATACCTTGTTCTTTAAAAAAAAAAATCTTATTCTTTAAAATCACTCTTGGCAGCAGAAAACAACCTGTGACATGCAGCCAAAGTAACATAAAATATCTGATACAATTTTAATTGTGAGTAGTCTTCTCACAGGTGGGGTTTTCAATTTATTTTCTGCCCAGTTCATTATCAAAAGCCAGGGGTTTCAAAAGTGCTTATCCTTTAGAAAACTTATAATCACAACATCTTAAAGTAATGTCTCTGCCCCTGCCAAGACAAGACATATTGTACCTTAATGAAGATGTTGTTTTCATGGGAAAATTAGATGGTTTTGTATTGGCTTTTGCTTTTTTTTTTCTTTAACTTACATATTTGAACTCTCACAAGAGGTTGAACACTCTGTATTAATTTCTGTAGTTATGAGTTGATGTAAGTGTAAACTAAACACACAGGGTATCTAATGGTATCACAACTGCTTTATAAAGTCAATTTTTACACAGACTAGAGACACATTTCTAATACCATTTCAAGACATTGAAACACTGGGATAAATGCATGGAAATGACTTAAAATCCTTACTCTGTGCTATGATATATATATATGCAAAGAAAGCATTTCATATTTAATAAGGATTTATGCTGCATAAGTAACCCCTTATCCATAGTTACTTTTATCTATATGCTTCATTCAACCGTGCAGACTGATAATTAATATAAATTTGAAGTCACCTTCAATCAAATCAGGTATTCAGCTGCCCATGTAAGGAGAATAATAAACATTTACAGCAGGATGTGGATAACTGAAAAGAGCAAAGTAGAACAGCACAAGAAGTGTAAGCTGTGACCTCACAGACACAGCATTTTATCTCCAAAATAACACTTCAAAGAAATAATAAAAGCAGTGGCAACCAGGGGCTTTGTGAGTTGGCAAGTGAGCAAATGCAGCTCCAGCACACAGAAGTCATGACTTATGACCAAAGCTAAGAGAGGAGTTAAGACTGTAGAAACCAACACCAAACAAACAGAAATAAATGAGAAAATGAAGAACTTCAGAAATCAGGAGATGCCTTTGAGTCACATTTACAGCTATCTGTGCTGGCTCCACTTGTCACACACCTGGTGACAAGTGTCTGCTCTTTACCTGGGGGTGTCAACAGCTCCTTCTGCTCTGCACAGGCAGCAGAAAACCCGGCCAAACATTCCCAAATCCTACCAAAACATTCCCAAATCCTACCAAAACAGCTACCCCAGCCAAACGTTCCCAATCCCATCAGAACAGCTACCCCAGCCAAACATCCCAAATCCAATTAAAGTATCTACCTTAATCAAACATCCCAAATCCAACCAAAACACCTACCCCAGCCAAACATTCCCAATCCCATCAGAACAGCTACCCCAGACAAAGATTCCAAAATCCCATCAAAATAGCTACCTGAGCCAAATATTCCCAAATCTGACTAAAACAGCTAACCAGCCAAACATTCCCAAATCCAACCTTAACAGCTACCCAGCCAAACATTCCCAAATCCCATCAGAACAGCTACTCCAGTGAAACATTCCAAATCCAAAGAAAACAGCTAC
Source organism: Camarhynchus parvulus (assembly GCF_901933205.1). Taxonomy (NCBI): domain Eukaryota; kingdom Metazoa; phylum Chordata; class Aves; order Passeriformes; family Thraupidae; genus Camarhynchus; species Camarhynchus parvulus. Next base: position 33,181,100 of record NC_044577.1, read on the forward strand.
CCCAGCCAAACATCCCCAATCCCATCAAAACAGCTACCCTAGCCAAATATTCCTAAATCCTACTAAAACAGCTAACCCAACCAAACATTCCCAAATCCTACCAAAACAGCTAACACAGCCAAACATCCCAAATCCAACCAGAACAGCTACCCCAACCAAACATCCCAAATCCAACCAAAACAGCTACCCCAGCAAAACATTCCCAATCTTATCAGAACAGCTACCCAAGCCAAACATTCACAAATCCCACCAAAACAGCTAGCCCAGCCAAACATCCCAAATCCATCAAGGACTTGCATGGATCAGTTTAAGCCTCCTCTTGAATCCTGTGCTCAGTTTTGTGCTCCTCATACATGACACTTTGAGGGGTTGGAGCGTGTCCAGGGAAGGAAATGGAGCTGGGAAGGGGCTGGAGCCCCAGGAGAAGCTGAGGGAGCTGGAAAGGGGATCAGCCTGGAGAAAAGGAGGCTCAGGGGGGATCTTCTGGCTCTACACAACTTCTTGACAAAAGGGCACAGCCAGGTCAGGTCTGTCCGTTCTCCAAAGTGATAGGACATGGAGTATCAATAGGATACTCCATGTCAATAGGAACTGGAGTCAATTTGCACAAGGGGAGGTTTAGATTGGATATTGGGGAAAAAATTCTGCCTCAAAAGGGTGATCAGGCACTGGGACAGGTTGCCCAGGGCAGTGGTGGGGTCACCATCGCTGGAGATATTTAAAAGACAATGTGGCCCTTGGAAGCATGGCTTAGTGGTGAACACAGTGGTGCTGCACTCAATAATCTTAGCAGGCTTTTCAGACCTAAATGATTCTGTGATATATAGTTTGGTCAGTCAATAACACATAATAATAAAGAAAAAAAAATCCACATTAAAATTCCCTTCCAAAGGATGATTCTTAATTCTGTGCATTACAGCAAGAAAACAGCTCAAGAAGCTATCTGGCTGTAAAGCTTAACAAGGCTCACAGTGGCTCACCAAACTCTCATTCCTGGACTCCTGTGAGACCCTTAGCACCAGAACTGTGCACAAATGAACTCACCTGTGCAGCACACAGCAGATGGATATTGGCTTTATGAGCACCAGAATTTTAGGGTAAAGCTCTACACTCCCCTTCTCCTCTGTGTGGCTTTGTACACACCAGAGAAGCAAACAGCAAGACAGTCTAAATCTAACATTACACAACAACTTTGATTTTGGAAATACTTCATTTCAAACCACAATAAGGGCTCTGCCAGGTCTGTTTGAGATGGCTTTGCAGCAAACACTTCCCCTCTGGCTCTGTTTCCTGCTCACTGCTTTCTGTGTGTCAGACACTTGCTCATCCTCTCTGCACAGATGTAAATAATTAACAGAGCCACAGGACTCATCCTTCCTTCTGTAATGGAGCTGATGGCCACTGGAGACAGGGGGAAAGCCGTGCTGAAGGTTGCACAGAAGCTGATGGAGAGGAAAAAAGAGGTGGAGGAAATCTTTCTGAAACAGCTCAGGGCTGAATCATTATCCAAAAACCCCTCTGGGCGTCTCAGGCTGGGGTGGGGCTGGAGGCAGAGCAGAGCTCTTGGGGGGTCAGGCCAAGAGCAGCCACCAGAACCGGGACCTGAATTAAGTGTGGTTTCCACCTAACATTAATGTTGCCACTAAAGCTATAAAAGCCACGCAGGTATTCAGATTTTTAATAGTAAAATCAGCTCATGAACAGGAAAGTCCATCTATATTCCTAAAAGAAGTTGGATTTCTGCATCGCTAAATTATCTCAAACTAGAAAATTCACCTAGCAAAGGGAGAAAAGATCACCTCCTCAGCCAACCTCCACCTAATGCTACCATTCAAAAAGACTGGGGTATTTTTGTATTTTTTCACTGAACAGTTCTAAATGTAACAATTTCTGGATCAAATACAGTGACAAAGTGGGGTGTTTTTTAGGTTTGGGGTTGTTTTTTTTTTTTTGTCGTTTTTTTTTTTTTCTGTGGTTTTTTTTTTTGTTTGTTTTTTTTTTGGTTTTTTGGTTTTTTGTTGAAACAACATTCAGGGTGATCAGTGAAATCCATGGCCACAACTGGAACACCAAACTTTACCTCACCCACACTGTTCTGGTTACAGAAAAAAACAAACAAGTGATGGCAAAGAGAAGAGGAAAGGAACTGAGAGTAGTGTAGCCTGGGGAGTTCTAATATTCATTCTCTCAGTTTAAGGAGATCAATGTAATAAATAAATTAATATTTAAATAATAATAAATATAAATAATAAATATGAATATTACCAATAAGAAGTGAATATAGTGCTCAAGCACTGCAACACTGTACCAGAATGAAAACAAAGTTCAGGGGAGAGGGTAACACAAACACCTAACTTTATTTTACAGAGGAACTGACAAGCACCTAAAGTACAAAATATGTTTATGCTTGCATTTTTTTCTGATGCTAGTGAAAATTATCCATTCAAAGAACTGATGAGGTTGGAATGTCTACTGTTATTGTCAGCAGGGTTGCACCTCTCTGCAAAGTGACATTTTCATTCCTATGGAACAGGTTATAAAAATCCAGCCTTTACTAAAGTCAAGATAAATATCCTCATTTTTGCCATTTTGCTTAAATCAGAACCTTATTTCTACTGCTTCATATGCACATAAGACCTACTACCATGCTAATATGGTACCTCACCTTTCCCATTCCCATTCTATAATGTCCTCAAATTGTGAATATAGATATAAGGAACACGTGTTGCATAGTTTTTACATCTCTGATATGGCTTAAATATTCCTAAATTTCACATTTCACCTGAAAATCTACATGTAAAATTGCTATAAATAAAAAGATGTAGTCTTGCAATATTAGATAGTGTGGAAGATAAAGCATTATCTCACACAAGCTAACAAAAACCCCTCCTTGCAGTCAGGAAACACTAACCAAGATATTTATCTGTAGAGAAAAATGGTTGGTGTTTGGAAGCAAGAACAAAGAACCAACAAGAGAACACATGTAGCATGAATTTTTCTTAAAAATCAAATCTCTGCCTAGTTTTGCAAAGCTCAGAGCGGCAGTAGCTTATTTAATCTAAAAACAACAATAAAACAATTCTTGCCATTACAGTCTTCCATCACAATGGTCCAACATAATAGAGTTATGCATCAATGCATTTTGTATCTTGTTCAATGAGCACAGCTTCAGCTTGAGTGACAAAACTTCCCACAGAGATGAGAGAATTTGTGCTCTTTGCCACAGACCCTAAAAATTAAAATCCTAATCCTAAACTCTTGCATGTAGCATGTATCAGAATATAAAGGGAGGTCCTTGTATGCACCAACATCAGCAAAGCCATTGCTAATTTATATTCCCTGTTTTTTTTAAGGAATGGCTTTGCAAACATTTGTCGGTGATGAGGAGAAAGAAAAAAAAAGTATGTTCTCAGGAAGCAAAAATAATTAATATTCTTTGTACTTGCAGGGACAAAAAAGCTTTGCTAATGGATTTTTTGGTGATTTACTACAACACACCACAGCAATAATTTATGATCAATGAAGTAAAAAATGAATATTGTCTCATGTAGATGGTCACTCCTCATTAGTTATAAGGAACCTATTTTTAAATTGGAGATTTTGATTTAATTAGTGTCACACATCTCAGGGCTGCCTTGGGCCAGCTGCTGTCATGCCTTGGTGTCTGTGTGTGGCACAGCAGTGGCTGCTGCTGGGGCTCACTGAGGAAATGGCAGAGGTGAACTAAAGTGTTAATTACCCAAACAATTAAAGTACCCAACACCAGCAACAGTGTAACACATCAACACTCACATTATAGATGTTTACACAAAGTGTATAAATGTCACTTGTAAATGTTCCTTATAAAGCAGTGTAATTGTGCAATAGAACAGCTGGATGCAGCAGCCACCCAAAGCTCGGCAGCACCCCAAACAGACATTTTAAAGAGTCTGTTTGGCGCTGTAAAAGTGTGTGTGACACATTTACACACATCATCCCTCTCTGCACAGACCTTTCCATCGAGCTCCAGCTCAGCTCTTCATTAGACACAGAGATTGTATCAAAATAAAATCCCCTTAGAAGAGGATTTTTAGTGGATCACAGCAATACCAAGGCTTGCACCTTATGAACATTTATGCACTCCCACACAACCTCAGAAAAGTCTATGGACTGAAGAGAAATTTACCAAGCTCACTTTTCCATCAGCACAACTGGAATTCAAATACACAAACAGTTTTCAAGCCCTAAATAACACGAAACTTCACAGGGTTGGATGAAATTTGTAACATAAGACATTTTTAAAAACAAGACAGGGCTAAAACATGCATTGTTACTTTAACTCCTAACTTTAAATAGCAAAACACAAAGTTTTCATCTCATCTGCAATACTTTAAGATTCTACAGCAGATAATGTTAGTATCAACATGGGTGTTTTATTTATGATTTTGGGGTAAAAATTTCCCATTAAAATGCTGTGCTCTATAATCACATGAAAAATTAGCTTTGTGGGCCAACACTGTCTAAGTATTTGAGCTCTAAAAAAAAATAATCTGTATTACTGATTCATTTTAAAGATTATCTTATATGTTTAATTCAGCTTTAACACAGAAACTTAGAAATAGTTCTCATGCATTTTTAAACCAAGCTAGGCAGTTTGCAATCATAAACTTATTCATTTTTATTTTGTACACAGACATATAAATTGCATCCAATTAAAGTAAGTGTTTTACTTGGTTTTTTTTTTTCTTACCTAGTCATGCACTGAAAGGATGAGAACCAATTTCAATTGCTCTAAGTACAAAATATAACACTATAAAAGATTTAATCAGCTTTGTTGGAGTCTACAGTGTGTCAAAAAGACAGAAATGGCAGGGCTTTGTGTTGTGTAGACATTGAGGATCCTATTTGACTGAGTATTGGCCCATAACTATAAAATGACCCGGAATTTCTTTCATTTGGAACAAAAAATAACACATGTTGGTGTGTGTGTCACAGTAAAATTTCCATCTCTCACAACATCTATGTGTTTTCTCTTCCTTAGTGATGAAAAATAGGAGAACAACACCTCAGATGGGCAAAAAAAAAAATTAGAACAACTGGCAAAAGAATGCTGTATTGCTCACGGGAAATGTGAGATTAATAGTTCTTACAGACTTCTAAAAGGCTTTGTGGTGTTACAGGTACTGCAATTCAGAGAGAAAAATCGTTTCACGTGTTTACCAGCAAAAAAATTAAACAGCTTTCCCTGCTCATTTGAGTGCTCTTAGAATAATTCTGAAGAGGCATTATTGCAGGTGATTCAGCCCTGGCTGTATCCGTTTCCCTACACAAAACCCCAAGTGCCTCCTGCAGGCAGCAGACAAAGAGCTGAGTCGGAAACAGCCACGGGGCTTTTTAGCCCTTTCAAAGCAGATCTTCCCCCATTATTGGGCAAGTACTGATGAAATTCACGGGGAAACCTCCAGCTCATCCAGCTGCATTCCCTCTGAAAGAAGATTCTGCTGAACTCAAGGAGCAGGAGAATCTCCAGACATGATCCTCACCCATCTGCCCAGCAGCTCCTGGAGCTTTCTGCAGTGCAAATTGCAAAGAGCTGGAGTGCTCAGGGTGTGTCTGAGCTTTAAAATGTCTTTTTTCAATTCAATTCTGTATGTTTGAAACAGAAATTGGTGTCTCACCACTAACAGAATAGTCCAGAACATTAGAATTTCCAGGAACCCATGCCTGGCTTGTAGCAGAATCCTCACCAGGTGAAGAGGACTGAGACATTAAGACTGAAGAAGCAAGAACAATTTCATGGGAAATACAGAGAGAATACATTTGGGTTAAAAGTATTATTTGTAGCAGAATCCTCACCAGGTGAAGAGGACTGAGACATTAAGACTGAAGAAGCAAGAACAATTTCATGGGAAATACAGAGAGAATACATTTGGGTTAAAAGTATTATTTCCCGGCTGAGCTCTGCTCACCAGACATTTTCCCCCTCCTCATCAACAGCACAGCTTTTCAGAGCTGAGCATGTAGATATTCACTCTTTATTTATCTACTGTTGGTAGATATTCACTGTTTATTCACTCTTTATAGGGTATTTTAAGCTTTCCACCATGTCCTAGAAGAGCTGAACACTTCAGAGGACTCAAGAGCAAAGGAAGCCCAGAAGTGCAGGGACTTCAGAGACAGAGGGAAATGAATGAAAACAGCCAAAATGCTGGAAGACAACAACCAAAACCACATTCAGCTTTCCATCTTTTACCATATCCGGCTCCATTTTTTCTACAACCTATAATGCCAAAAAGCTATTCTATGATCTCAATCTTCTGTCTCTCCTCTCTTCAGAAAATAGAGCTGCTAAGCCATGAGATTCATCATTTCTGACTAAGGAAATCACTTCCATCATGGGGAGCTTCAGAGAGTGTTTACCAAGAAATCCAGCCTTTATTGGTATTCATCAAGGTCTAGCAGAGAGGTGTGTGCCACAGAACAATCTTTAAAAATTATACTCCAAGATGAGAAAACATCCTTTTGATTTATTAAAAAACACAAATTTAAAATGAATCCAAGACCTTATTAAAATCTTGTGTATAACTTAAATTACCATTAAAAACAAACAAAAAAGAAGAAACAAAAACCAACAAAACTTGTTATGAAATTATGAAATACAATCAAACCTCTTCCATATAAATCTATGAAATGGTAATTACAATGGTAATTATATTACTTAGCAAAATTATCAATTAAAATAGACATAGAACAAACACAACATTTTTGTTCTACCTACACTATTTTTAGAAAGTATTTTATGTACCTGAACTAGAAGTTTATGGTAATAAACTAATTGTGAGGTAAACGTAGTGTGTTGGAGATAGAAATGAAGATACGCTTCTATTTTTAAAAGAGATAAAAGACATTTTATGGAAAGCATTTCCTCTCTTTCACAATAGGACTAGTGGTGGAAAGATTTCCAGATAATTGCAAGAGAGTGCACTGAGCTGGACTGATGATTGCTGTTGAGATTATTTCCTCCAATATTGGGCTTTAACTGTCAAGACTCGAGATTTAAAACTATATTCAGGTGAATAGTTGTAATGTTTTCAAATATCAAACCCAAGAAAGTGTCAAAATGGTTTATAAAGAAGATATATATTATGCTGGTTTTTATATATAATATTCTAAACCTTAGAACATGCTGCTTTGTCAAAATGAAAGTGGAGTTTCTGTCTAAAACTTTTTTTACTGTCTTGTGCTAACACGTTGTGACTCAAGAGCTGAAGTTCAATATAAAAAAAAAAAATCCTGGGCCTATATTTAGCAAATATTCAAAAGTTCTTATAAAGATCTGCTAAAAAAATAGATTTAGACAGAAAAAACATATAATTGTCCTTGTAATTTCATGATGGTTAAAAAAAATAGATAATCCTTTCTATTTTTGTTGACTATATAAGTGTTAAATAGAGAGATAGTGACCTTCCCCTGATTTACCTGTAGCAAACACACCTGGGAGATGAAGGTTTGGAAATTTCTGGTATGAACTTGGTATTTTCAAGTCCAACTTTGTAATGAGTCCTCCTCTTCCAGGAAAGAGATGACATGAATGACATCAAACTGATTATTTTTTTATTTTATATATAAAAAAGCCCTACAAAAATTTAAGACATGGTTCCAAAATATTACCAGTGACTCAGTATTCAGTAATTCTTGCTGAGAATCAGCAGTGCCTAAAAAAATGGATAGGCTCAGTGCAGCTGGGAGTAAGTGCTGCAATTTAAGTATCTTTAGAGTAGGGACATTTATTGTTCACTTGAAATAGAAAGCAGAAATTTTCCAGGAAAGTGACAGTACAGAACAGATATTGGTGAGGCACTGGTGCTTTTTGAGTTTTTTTCAAGTCTACAGTGGTTGACTAAATAATGACAGAAATTCTATATTTGATACCTACAGAAGAGACATGGGTGAGTCTGAGTGCTGCCAAAACCATTTACACCCTCTACAGACAGGTTCTAGGAGAAGTAACTCATTTACTGGAATATAATTTCAAGAAATTCCTTTTGTGTTCACTGAACCTATCTGCTATGCTCTGGCATTTGGTGAAGCACAAAAGTCACTTTATTCCGATGAGAGCAGCTCAGAAAGAAAAGACTGTAATATTCATATTTCACCTGAATACATTCCTAAGCACTTTTAGGACACACATATTTAAAGGATTCAATTTAGAGCCTGCTACACTGACAATGTTATCCTATTCATCTCCACAGTTTGCCTTTGTGCTGTATACTTGTGGGCTAGAACCTAAAAAGTAAGAGAATTGTGTTCCTTTTCTTAGCACTGCTTGGTTTTCATCCATGCTCAGCTCCTATCAACCTTAGGCAGTTCCCACAAGAGCAGGATGTGGTTTTAGTCATCACCCATTCACATCTTTCTAACATTCAGCTTCTCACAGATAAATGTCTTTTATTTCTTCCCTAGGTAAAGAAGTCAGTGGTGTCCACAGATATTTAAAAAATAATAATAAAAAAATTGCAAATATATAGTTTTCTGTCTGTTTATTACCTCTTGCACCTTCAAAAAGTCCTTGGTGTAGATCCAGAGCTCATAAAGCACATGGAGTGAAACTAGATGAAATTTGGACAACTAAATTCAATGTTAAGACTGGAAAAGTCTCCACAACTCCATGAGTGAAATCCACTTTCAGTTCAAAGCACTGCTATGCAGAAGCACCTGGAAGAGTTGGAAAGGGAGGTGTTTACACAACACACAGGAGCATCATGGAGGAGATGAGAACTCAGCTGCCACAAACTAACCATAAAATAATTCATTTCCCTTTATCATTAATTCCAGCTGGGATCAACCTGGGCTTTGAGGGCTGTATTTACATCAATGCTGGCTCGTATTGCTCCAAGAGGAGACTGAATATTGTTTGTTTTTTGCTGGGCAAAGACCTGAATTGCAGAATTTGTACTGTCCTTTAGTGTTTGACTGAAGATGATGGAGAAGGTTCATTGCCACAGTTTCCTTTTCCAGACCTCTCCCATTGTTACACAAACACCCCACAGAAGTTTGCTCTGTGAAAATACCTCATTTTAAAAACAAAGCCTGTAAGGATCCAGCCTTGTGCCCAAATACCCATTTTTACCTTGCTAGTCTTGCTTAAAAAAAGGAAAAATGTCAGGGTCTCTCCATAGTGAAACCTGCATTTGTCCTGTGACTAAAAGCAGACACCAAAATCAATTGTGTTGGTTTTACTGTCCATTAGTGACGCTGGAGTCGCCCCTTCAGTCTGAGATTTCTCTGATGTCCTTCTAAGAACATCAGTAGCTGGGATAACATTTTATCCCCCTTTTGCTGGTTCAGAAATAGTGTTTCATTCTAGAGCCATTGAAATTTGTTTCAATTTTAAAAGAATGTATGAATTTTTTCTTTCTTCTTCCTGATCTTTGACCCAGATGTCTCAATTATAAAGAGTTTAAGTAAACAATGGAGTTGGATGGAAGCATTTTAAATGGATCTTTTATTCATGCCCTTTCTCACAGATGCTTTTTTCCCTTTTTTTCCCATGCTAGAGATGATTAAAAAGGAGAAGTCTACACCATGAAGAATGGTCTCTGTCTCTGGACCTCTTAACTACAACAAATATTTAAAAGGTGATGTTTCCCTTTCTCTCTGCTATTGTGCCTTGGATGCTTTTATGGAAAAAAAAAAGTCTTACATATATATTCAATATGCTGTTTGGAGGACCTTTCTCCCATTTTTGTTATCTCTGCCTCCTGGTGGTCTTTGTTTTTTGAGTTTTATTTTTAAAAATCGACTTTCAAGCATTTCTTTAGTCCTGACTCATGTTCTGCTATTCACATGCCTTTGCCTGGCAGTCACAGGCTTTACCCTGGTGCATTTATTTTATACATTAAAAGAAAAGTATTGAAGCTGAGATCCCAATTTCTAAGAATTGGCCCCATTTTTCCTAGCAGATATATTGCCTGCTTTTCAGATCTATTCCTTGGAATCTTATTCCTCAACTTTGCCTGTCTCAAGGTAATACTCTCTTGTCAGAGGAACAATAATGAGTGACCCTACCAAGCTATGAGCCAGTATCCAAATCCATTTCAAGGCTTTTATTCTGCAGTTAAACAGAAGTGCTTTTCCCACTTACTTTCATAAAACAACAGTTGTGAGGCTCCTTGCTCCAGGCAGTGGCTCATGTAAATATTAGTTTACAAAGTTTCTCCCCCTCACACTGCCTGCAGAGCAGCTACAGAATCCATCAGTCAGTACAGACATCAAGGGGAAAATAAAATGAAAAATGGTATTACTATGAACATATCTGCATAGACAAAGGAATACTGGAAGCATAACCCAGGATCAGAGGCAGAGAAAAATCACAAAATGTTTTGGGTTGAAAGAGACCTTAAAGATGATTTAGTTCCAACCCTCCTGCTGCAGGGAGGGATGCCATCAAAAGACAAGAAATTAGGCAACAGACACATGCAGTAAATGGGGGGAAAAATATAAAAACAAAGCCAATCCCCTCAAGATCTTCATCTGCTATAATATTTTTGTGCACTTTTTTTTTAAGACCTGCAGTGCTTGCTGAAAGCCTTTGATTGATGAGTAGGAAAAAAAGTTTCTTTCCTAATTTAAATGAGTTGGAAAAATAAGGTCTGACATATCTATATATTCAATGGATGTATTTGTATGTCCACAAATAGATAAATGGATCATTTATTGCCTTCCATGAAGGCACCTTTATGTGTTGGAAGATAAACAAGAGGGAGATTTGTAGAGCTCCATAAAAGTCCCAGAACCCTGTCAGTACTCACATTGTTTCCCTGTGTATTTACTGGTGTGCAGACACAACCAGCTATTACCTGAAAGATTTTCAGTCAGAGGTCTAAGTGTTCTTTAGCTCCCAGTTGAGCTTTTAGAGAAATTGCCATGGTTTCTGAGAAACAAGAAAAAAAGTCCTAGACTTAAGTGCCTCAAAGCAGAAACCCATTTTTAAGCTACTTAAAGTCTTGAGGCATTCAGTTCCCAAAAATCCATTGTTCTCAAGAAATTATTCAAAGTTTAAGTTTTACAAATTCAAATTTAGTTCATCAGATTATTAGAATTCTGTACATCCACTGCCAGGATTTGAACTGGTTTAAAAGGTGGATTTCAAGATGGGCACAGCTTTTGATTCATCACTGGGCTCCTTTTTTCGGGGGTTATGTTACTTGCTGACTAATTGCTGTGCTGAACATCCTCCTCCCTGTTCCACACTTTGACTTTTACACAGTTTTGGGCAGCGTGCACTGAGCTTTGCTTTCTGTGCCATGGGGATAATGGAATTCATGCTTGGCCTATTGTGCAGAGCTGCCAATTTCGCTCCTGCCCGGCTGTTTCATAGCATGACTTTTAATTCAGAGCAAATCTCTCCCTTTTCTGAACATGAACTGTGAATTATACAATTAGTGTCCTTTTATATCTGAAGAAAGAAATCTAAATGTTAACTAAATACAATTTTCCTCGTGATGTGTATTCACAATGGTGGCTCAGTCTTCTTAGTCCACCAACCACACACTATTAATAGCCCTTTATTATTTTCCTTCAGACCTATTTCATCTCACTTCTAAAACTCTATTTACTGCTAAGATTTCATTTTTTTCTGAACACTTCCCATCTTTGTTTTCACCAGCTTCAGTTAGTGCCTGTGCCACAGCAATTCCAGGGACACTGCATTTTACCATCATTCCCTCATCTTCCAGAAAAGCAGATTTCCCAACAGAGATCAGTAAAAGCAAAGGAGATTTTTGTAACAAAATGTAGGCACACTTTGGAATGCCCCCTTTTGTCATTTATAGAATTGTATGGCTTTTTTAACTTGTCCTTTTTTAGTGCGAATTTTCCTAGGTTTTCTGTTGCTAATATTTATTAGCTGGTTTTCTATAACTTTTTTTTTTTTATTTCCAAGTAGAAATGCAAAAGGAAGAAGAATTTTTTTGTTTTGTTTTGTTTTGTGAACACTGTCCACAAAGTGCTATAATCTAATTGAGCTGTCTCAGCTGGAGCTGAAGAAACACATGAACTTGAGTTATCCACATCTTTGATGAACAGTCACTGGATTATTCTGTGCTTTCTTCTTCCATCATTTGCTCAATAACATTTAATTAAAACTGATATTTCCCATGCTCAGTAACTACTTAAAAATTCAGCAGCTCCTCTTCACCCAAGTCCATATATTCCAACATCCCAGTGTAATTTTCTCTCTTGCACCAGTTCATATTTGTGAGACTATACCCAAAGTGCCTTCACTGCTCATTACTGCACCTCTAGGACAACCCTGGTGAGATCAGCAACTCAAATAATTCTGTTTTGCTTTGTTTTTAATGGGCAAGCTGAGGCTCCTTCAGCCTATAGCTTCAATTGTTCAGCATTTCAGATACCATCTGGTTGGTGCTGGACACATGCCACAGACAGATAAATACTCTTAGAAAGAGATGTGCTTGTTATTGCTTAATTCATCCTTTGGCTCTGCTTTATTTACACTGCTTACTCTTTCCTGGTTTCTAACCATATTTACTGTCACTTGCAGGAAATCATCCTCTTTTAATAAAGTTTTAAGTTTAATAAAGTTTGGGGGTTTTGTTTGTTTGGGGTTTTTGTTTGTTTGAGGTTGTTTGTTTTTTTTAGTACAGCATCAAATGAACTTAAGAAAACATAAAATCAATTTTCATAAGGTCTTAGAAACTTTTACCTCCCATCACTTATGATACAAGAGCAGGTGCTGTTATCAAGTAGGCAACTTTCAGACCAAGAACAAATGATGCTCCCAGAGTTATTCCAGCCTTGACAGACAACTCCAGCTCCCGGCCCCTCATGGACACGTGAGGACTCAGTGAAATGAAAAGCAGTTTTCAATGGGGAGAAATTGATTTTATGCCTGCATAAAAATTTGCCTGTCTTGGCAAAACTGCTTCTTGAAGAAGGGAGTATTGTTTTTTCTTCCAATTTTGGAAAATGGCTTAAGACAAAAATCAGTTTTTATGCTCTCTCTCAGTTGTTTGTTTGTTTTTCTTTGTTGTTTTAGTTGGGTTTTCTTTGGTTGGTTTTATGAGATTTTTTTGCTTTTTTGTTTTGTTTTGGTTTATTTTTTTGGGGTTTTTTTTGAATAGAAGGGTATTTCTTCCAATCACAGCCTGTTGGAAAGCCAGAGCACAGTCACACATGTGCACTCTCAGAGCAGTCAAATTCTCCTCAATTCCTGTTATGTCTTCTGAGAGTTTCCCAGCAGAAAGCTGTAGCTGGTTGAACCCCTCCTCCCTCCTTTGTGCAGTTCTGCAGGCACTGTGCCTACTGTTGTTTTTTTTGTTTTTTTTTTTCTGGGTTTTTTTAACAGGAAATTGGTAGGAGCAAACCCAGCAGTGTGGGAATGGAGATGCTGTGGAGTCAGGGCAATCTCAGCCATCCCTCAAGCATGGCAAAGTTTGATCCTGTTCATCCTGGAAGGCACCAGTGCCTCACGTGTGACAGAAATGGATTATCATTTCTGATTTGTGTAAGTGTCTCCAGCCCAGCCAAGCATGCCATCCTTTGTCGGAGACATCTTTTGTGAAAAATCTTCTTTTAAGATTTTTCCTGCTGAAGCTGAGAAGTTCAGCAACAAGATGTAAACAATAGGTTATCTGCTGCCGTAGAATGCGACAGGTCCACCTGGATTGGCCCAGCTTGGATGTTTATGGTTGATGGCCAATCTGGGGAGAGAACTCTCTCAGAGTCGGAAAGAGCTGCCTTGTTATCATTCTTTACTTTTCTATTCTAAGCTTAGCAAGCTTCTGTAAAGCTCTCCTGCTTTTTCTTTGTAGTATAGATGTAATATAGTATATATATATATCATAAAATAATAAATCAAGCCTTCTGAGCATAGAGTCAAAAGATCTCGTCTCTTCCTTCACCCAAAAACCCTTGTGACCACCATCAAACCCATTTTTTTTTTTTTTTTTTGGTGGCAAAGCTGTAATCACCAGTTTTTTCGTAATCACCAGTTCCATCCCTTAGATGAAAACTTTTTAAGCAAGGCTTCTTGTCTGAAGGTTCATCATCACAAGCTTCAAAAATTCAAGTAGGAAATATGAATTTCTTTATAGTTACTGATGCTGTGAAGGAATTGAATCCTTTACAAGCTGCTTTTCCAGCTCCTATCTCACTTTTTCACCTAGACGTCCCTGTACTCTCTCAAAAGTGCTTTTGGTTGGTTTTTTTTTTCACTTCACCTAAAGTGATTTACAGCTTATCTATGTTCAACAACTGGGAAGACTGCTTGAGTGGCTTGACATCAGTTTCCATCCAGCTAGAGATGTCCCTGTCACTGTGACCTGGGGACAGTGGGTGACATGCACAGAGATTCCAATGATTGTCACATCTCACTCAGGGAGCTGCTGAGCACACACAGGCTCAGGAGAGCAAGTCCCTCAGCTCTGACATTTATTCCTTAGGCCAGCAAAATAATCAGGTTTTTGACCTGTTTTGGGGCTTGGTTTAATGCCTAAATAACCCTGAATAAAAACAGTAAAGAGGGGAGAAAAACCACCACCACCACCACCACCAACAAAAACAGCAACAAACCAAAACAACCAACAAACAACAACAAAAAAAAACAAACCCAAAAAAGCCCAAAACAAACAAACAACAACAACAAAAAAACCAAAACACAACAACAACAACAACAACAAAAAACCTCAAAAAACCCCAGAAAATAAAATTAAAAAAAAAAAAAAATGAGAGAGAGCAGAAAAACTTATTTTTGTTTCAAGTACGTTTCCAAACTTGGAAGAAAAAAAAAATACTCCTTTCTCCACAAGGCAGTTTTGCCACGGCAGGCAAATTTTTATGCAGGCACAAAATCGGTTTCTCCCCATTGAAAACTGCTTTTTGCCCTTCCTCCATCTAAACCCCAAATCTTCACCAACAAACAAATGATTTAAACAATTTGTTTAACTACTTTAAAATACAGTTCGTGCCACTGAAATCTAAGAAAGTTCTCTGTAATACAAGCAAACTAAAAGGACAACACAAAAGCCAAATGAACTCTACAGATAAGGTGCATCTGATCAAACTTCTTAGTGAGTTAAAATTATTCCAGACTCTGACAGGACTACGAGATTTGATTTTTATTGAGTTCATTAACCCAATTTTATCAAAACCCATGTACATCTGACAGAAAATGAGCAAGGCAAATGTTAATCCTTGCAAAACACAAAGTGTCAGCGCAGAGCAAGATGTCACAGTGGTCCTGAGGACCTGGGATGAGTCCTGTCCCCACTGGTTAAACTGGTGGGAAGGTTGGAGAAAGGCAGGTCCAGCTGGGATATTTGGTTACTTGGGAGAGGAAGGGAGAGCACAGAGTGGATAAAGAAACACCCCCACCATTGATTTTTTCTCTTTCTGCATTAGTTAAGGCATGAAGAAAGCATGTGAAAACACCATTTTACACTGACAGGGACTTCAAAAAGAGAAAAGGCAAATGTCAGTGAAAATATAATGTATGTGGGATCTGATTAAGACAGAAAGAACAGGAAGGTTGAAGAACAGTATTTACATTTAGAACATAAAAAACCTTGAGAGCACTGGGTTTGCTAAGTGTTTCAGTGGATATAAGAGCAACAGACACTTTTGTGCTGCTGACCCTTTAATGAAAAGCTACCAACTTTTAGTGAGAGAAATCTTTTCTGTTACTAAATCACTCAGCAAAAGCCACTCCTCATGTGCTTGTAACTGATTTTTTTTTTCAATACTTTTGTTGAGACACACTTGATCTGGGTTCTTGGCAGAAAACAATCTTTAATCTGAGCAAGCATTGTAATCAAATGACAAAAGTCACAAGCTGGGAGAAAAACAATAATAAAAATACCATCAGATATCCAAAAAAGCCAGAGTGAAGCAGCAAGTAGAAGGCACAACAACAAAATTCCTCTGTGATGGCCTGATTAATTATTCTACTTATTCAGAACTATTTAAAAGAAGTTTAAAATGACAACTTCTCAGTTTGAAACAACATACACAACTGTTGGACAAATCATTCACATCCACGTGGAGCACACAGACTAGAGATGAACACCTGCAAATCCACAGCACATCTACCTTTAAATTAAATGTTGCTACTAAAGGTATATAAATTAAAGTACAATTAACTTTTTTTTTAATTCTTATGGAACAGAACCTTTCTACACTAACCTCACACAAAGACAAATGGTTTAATACATTTATGATACTCACAGTTGCCACTTGCTTCAAATAAAATATTTACTGTACTATGACACCCTGTAATTACCTCCAGAAATGAATATAATTATACAAACCATCCAGAAATACTAATGGGAAAATATGAAAGTTTGATTTTGATAGAATCTTCCAACAAAGTGTAGATGGAGATTACAACATGAGTTTTATTCCAGACCCTCAATTCCAGGAGGAGTTGTCAATATTGGTCGGTCCTTCTCATTTTTCTGAATTATATATTTAGCTTCATTTAACATAACCAATGAGGCTTTAATTTGGGAAACATCAGATGACGGTTCCCAAGGGTGTGTTGATGGAGAGTATGTAAATTATTAAATTCAAGTAATCAAATATAGAGAAAAAGCAAAAAAATGCCTGCTAGAACATGCATAATTAACTGCATACTAAGAGCACACACAATACAACTTTGGGTAATTTGTTTATTAGGCTCATAATTGAATTTTTTCTTCTCTTTAGGGCTATTAATATTCTCTAACCTTTCTGTAAAACACCTGATGTTCTTTAGTCCAGACTTTCAAGTGAGATGCTGAGAGGCTAATCCAGCTCACATCTATGTAATTGCATGGAGATTGCATGGCTGCATTAGTTAATATTTGTTCTTTATTTATTTATAGCAACATAAATCACGAGCAAGTTGACAGAAATCAAGGCAATTATAGGGCTATAAAATAGATGCAGGTAAAGATGACCTACACCATTAAAAGTGGGGCTCATTAAGGCTGCTTTTCAAGTAGGAAAAGTTGATGGATGGCAGGGGGACTATTTCCCAGGAGCAGAGTATCCCAGAAATATAGAACCATTTACCTGGCTGTAATGATCATATTTAGTCATTACTCAAAATCAGATTAATCATTAATGCAATGCACTTGCCAGCACACACCTCTTACTAGCCATTGGACTATTTATGCATCCCATGGTGGTGAACAATTGATTCCTCAGTTCCAATGACATTCCTGCCCTGATCTGATCTCTCCTCAATCAAACCACCTATGAATATCAGGTAACAGGGGTGTTCCTGCCTTTCCCTTTGCACAATTTTGTGAATAAAAACATGATATTCTTCTTGTGGCAAAGTGAAAAACAAAGGTAAAAGGAGAAAATAAAATAAACAAAAAAACCAATGGATTTTCTTGCAGCTTGGACCAGCAAAAACTTTTGCAATATTTGCTCTAATTGCTGATATAGCATGACATTTTTACTTAAACTAAAGATCAAGTCAAGGTTATTTGCAGTAATTAAAGCTGCAGTCTCCAAGCACCTACTGGGTGAAAGAATTCCTTCAAACTTCCTTGGGCTCTTGGCTGTTCATTCTGTAGCTCCACAAGTGGAATAAGGAGCCCAACATCCACCCTTGCCTGAAGCAAGATTCTGATCACTTTAATTCAGATAAACAAGAAGAGATGTAAAAATTAAAAAAATAAATAAATAAAACACAAAAAAACCTCTATCCTACTTGCACCCCCACTGCCACTCCTTCCTCCCAAATTTTGTAAAACCTTTCTATATGATAGTAGTTTTTATAAAATATTAGTAAATTATCTTATATATGATAGTAGTACTTACAAAATATTAGTAAATTAAGGAACTATGTAAATTTGTACCAATTCAACATAATTTCTATTTAAATGAATGCAGAAGGGAAGGATCCAAAATTGCCGGAATAGAAAGAACTAGTTTTGAAAAAGTGCTAAACATATTTATATGGTGAACTTCCAGGGTATTGGAAGATCTCTTGTATTTAACTAGGAACTGCACCATAAACCTTTTCTTCTTTTTATTTAGTAAAAATGTGACCTCGTTTGTTTAGTGAGACAATAGGCAAAAGTAGCAAGGTGATATTTCCTAATGATATTTTCAAGTGAATGCTGATTTTCAGTCTACACTCACTCACACAATTTTTAACCACTTTTAAATACAGTTCATGCCACTGAAATCTAAGAAAGTTCTCTGTAGAGTATCCACAAAGTAAGAGATAACTCAAATTTCTAACCCTGTACACGGTGACACAAGATTCATCAAAGTCCTACTTCTTGCTTATTTTTCTTAATTCAAGTTAGAGACACTAAGACAGGAAGCTTTTTCTGACATTGGTAGCTGTCAAAAAGCTTTCCTAAAAACAGAACCTGGGAGACAGTGCTGCATTTTAATTCCCATCTGATTTCAAAACAAGATATTTTTTCTGTCCTACAGGCAAATTATTTCAGAACACAATGGTGTGGAAGTGCCATTGTTTCAGCCTGATAAACGTTCTGCTCCCAGCTACTTTTTCCACTCCTCTGCTTTGGCTTTAGTGTTTAGTTCCTGTTGCTTTTGCTAATATTCCTTCACCCTCGAGTATTTGTCAGATTGTCCTAGTTTGATCCTCTGCTCTTAGTTTTGAGGCGGGTCTTTTTGGTTTTTTGGTTTTTTTTTTTGTTTTTTTTTTTTTTTTTTTTTTTTTTTTTTTTGTTTGTTTTTTTTTTTTTTTTTTTTTTTTTTTTGTTTTTTTCCCCCTCCTGCTATCTACTTTCTTCTTTAAGATATGACCAAGAAGGTTTTCACTCCATAGTCCTGTTGCCTCTTAGTTTTTCCCCCTTACTTTCCGCAACAGAATTTTAATCCAAGTTCTGCCAGTAGCTTGACCACTCAGTTTGTATGGAGGAACATATTTCAAGACTATTTCTGCCCAGTTACAAATTCCATATTAAATTTAGCTAGAATATACTAAAGGCTAAATAGAAAATTCTTCACAGGTAGGCCCTTGACTTATACAACAATCATTCACTCTATGATTCAGTGTGAATAAACTCAAAAAGGATTCAAAAACTTGTCTTGAAGAAACTCTAAAAATTGCATCTGACAGTATTCATCTCTCATTTTACAGCTTTTTTTTCTCTCAAACATCAATCTGAGAAGCATTTGGTTTCCACAAGTGTTTGCAGAAAGAAAAAAGTTTTGCATCTTTTCAGTGTTTTCTAAAAAAATTATTTATTCAACAACTTTAAGATGCTCTTTATCTTCCCTCCATTCGTGAAAGTGTGGGATTTCACAGGAATTAAAACTATTCACAGTTCATTACTCTGCCGACTAACAGCGTTAATTGGTCAAATAATTATTTGCTAAGAACGTTTCAGCCAATTATCTTGAAGTATGCTGCTGGGGGAGAGGGAGGGTTATTTGTCAAGAGGATGCAGCTGCCAAACACATTCTACATTATCATAAAATAATCTGTGTCTGGGTAGGCTGAGGAACACTTCTTTTATAATGCTTTTTTTGTTAAAAGGAATCTAAAAGAATCCCTATGCCAACTCTTCCTTTTATCCAAATTTCACAACAACTTTTAATTTTAGAAATAGAAGAAAAAGAAAAACGAAAAAGAAAAACGTCCAGAAAATCTTCTGTGGGAGGCAGTCCTGCTGGGGTAGAGGAGGTAAGAGAAAAGATCTGTTTAACCTTTGTGTCCAGCTGTAATTGCACCACAGCTCCACTGTCCACAGGAGAACTTAAATTCTCAGCAGCTGGTTACAACCAGAATTAAATTTCTTTAGAATAGGACCCATCTCTAGTGGCAACTTCATCTCTGCAGCTTTGTTTACTTCTCCCATTGATTTAGATCCAGAAGATAGGACTTATTTCAGTGATAAACTTGTGAACAATGCAGGAACAGTATTTATCCTCTTTTGTGCCACCTTTTCAAAAACTCATAAATCTTTTTATTACGAGCACACCTTCAAAATGTTACTGATTTCCTGAGATATGCCCCTCAGTTAATGTGTCACATTTCATGAGACAAGCAGAATATGAAAGTTCAGATTGAAAGAAAACATACTCCATATCTCAGCTTTGAAAATATTAAGATCTTGTAAAGGAATAACGGGGGGAAGCCAATCAGAAGAGTATATACCAATTTCAAAAGACAATTTGCCAATCATTTACTCTACTCTGAGCTGCTGTGGGGAAGTTCTCCTAAATAACAATAATTTGACTGGTAAATTGTAGAGCTGCAAAAGCTCATCTTTGGCATCCCCATTAAAAGGCTTTCAGCTACTCCTTAGCTCACTGAATGTAGTTTTATTTTGTTTACTTGTTTGGCTGTAATTGCATGCAATTTGTAGTTGTGCCTTCCCTCTAATTACACATGCCACTTTTCCTAGTGAAAAAATGATGCAGCAACGTGGCAGTCTAAAGATATATGTGGCGAAAATTGACAGATTTTCACTACTACACGTTTTTGATGTGTATAGGTGTCATGGAAAAGAATGAAGACCTAGCAGTGCACACAGATCAAAGCTGCTCAGTTTTGCAATGGAAATCTAAATATGCATTAAAATTCTTTTCATCTTAATGATCATAGTGTAATAAATACTTTGCTAAATGAAAACTCTTTCATTGTTTCTTTTTTTTTTCAGATAACTGTGTAGGCTCACAACACTATAATTAGCTGAAATAGAGATATTTTGCAAACTTCTATAAGGTGCCCAGTGACCACGAGGGTTATCTAGTGCAGCAATTCACATGTTGTACTTCATTAATTTCTAAAAACAGGGCTAAAATCCCCAAATCTTTCAGTCACCAAATGGTTGCTTTTGATAATCCTTCCAGAAATAAATGGAAGAACACTTTGTTTATACAGAAATGGGGACGAGTTATATAGCAAAATTGTACAGTAATAGAAACAGATGTTAATGCAGTTCACTGAAATGGAAACATAATCCAGATTTTAAGAATTCCAAACCTAAACAATCCTGAATTCGACCCTCAACTAAGATTACTGCAACTGTGGATGAGAAATGATGAGAAACTTGAGGAAATCCTCATTGTCCTTGCCCCACAGATGAAGAGAAGACAACGCCCTAAATACCAGCTCATTAGAAGCATTTGGATTCCATTAGGGTTAAAGAAAGAGAAGTGAAGGAATAACACATCTCAAGCAAGTGGCCACGGTGACAACATTTCAGTCACTTAGATAAATAGCTGCAATTTTAACAGCAGCACTCCTAACACTGCATTAAAAGGGATGAGCATGAAACCTGCTAACTACCAACAGTGTGTAGTGCAGCCTAAATGCTCTCCTCCTCCAGAACACTGGATATTTGGAAAACATGGATTCAAAAGCTGGTTCTGCTCACGAGTCACTGGCCACGTTCATGTGATGACAGCTAAATTACAGTTTATCTATCACATCACAGTCACTCCTCTGTGTGTGTGTGTGCATATCTGGGTGCAGGCAAAACACACTTCATTTCCCAAGGATAATGCACATGGATTGAGCTTTCACATTTTACTCTCAGAAATGATGGAATATTCATACTGTTTTTGCTGCTCCTTTGACAAGCAGTAACTTCCTGAACTATTGCAATTTGTGTACGTGACCATGTTCTGACCAACCCACCCAACAGACTGTCCTCATTTTACAGATAAAACAGCTGAAACAATGGTGACAGATAAACTTCTGGCTCTTCATCTCAAATCTGCCCCTGCTGTTTCCACACTGTCTCCAATTTACAGCCAGGCTTCAGCAGTCTTCCACACTTTGCCTTTTTTAAACAATTTTTTATGATCTTTTTAGCACTGCAATAATTGAAATATATGTGTGCGTAGATCGTTGTGGGGAGTAAAACTATTAAGAAATTTTACTAAAATAAAGCATGTCTGGTATTAGAGAAGCTTCACTGATGTGACTTTTATTGTTTTCCAATTTTATTCATATATTTTATCCCTCCCAACCCCAATTGTTATTCGGAGCAGACATTTGTAATGCTATGCACAACCTCTTACTGTCTCCATCAGTAGCTGGAAATGCTCAGAATGGGTAAATATAAAAATGCAGATGAACTTCTAGGCAGTGCCAGTCCATCAGTCTCTAACATTTCCATTGGCCAGTTATTTCTGTTGACTGAGAAGGTGGAGGGAAAGAATAAAAAAGCCAAGCCTTATTCAAATGCCTGAGAATATTTCCTTGAGAAACAATCTCAATTTATTTCTTCATTAGCATTTCAACTGACCTCATAGAACAAACCTATTTCTGATTCCTCTGTCATCCACTGAGAATGGGAACAATAGATGTGATGCACAATGAGAATTTCTGGGGCAGGCAGGAGAGGAGAGCAGGAGTTTCCTGCTGGGCTCCATCCACACTTCCCATCCTGTCCTTTCCGACACCTGTTTGTGAGCTGGCACAGTTACCACTGCAATACTCCTGCAATACTCCTGCTCTTACTCAGGCAGTAATTTACTGATGAGCTGAAATGAAGTCCCCCTCGTTTGGCGCCCTTTTCCCCTGGCTGTACCTCCCTGGCAGAGGGCACCAGCCTGGTGCTGTTACTGCCACCTGAGAGGGTTTGATCCCTCCCAGAGGTGGGGCTGTGATCAGGGACTCCACCCTTGTGCCCACTTATGGCTGCTATCTCTGCAAAGTTGTGTTTTGCACTAATGAAAAACATTTCCTCTAACTGAGTACCTACTCACCTATATTCTAAAACCTGACATTATAGGGAAAAAAAACCCAAAAAACCAAAAAAACCCCTTCATGCATGAAGGTACTGTTTAAATATATCCAGGTTTTTATCCCATATAGTCTAGTGAATCTATAAACCAAAGTAAGTTTTCTCCATCAGATCACGGGTATTTGGCATCCTAAGCTCAGCCACCTGTGGTGCCTTTCTCAGCCCATTCTTTTGCAATTGTGGATTTGCAGCTTTCAGAGTCTCTAACCAACATCACAGAATGGTTTGGGTTAGAAGGGACCTTAAAGATCATCCCATGGGCAGGGACACCTTCCACCAGCCCAGGTTGTCCCAGCCCTGTGCAACCTGGCCTTGGAGACTTCCAAGGTCAGCCCCAACCTTCTCGGAGTCTCTGTGGTCGAGATGACCCTGAGGTGTTAGAAAGTCTCTTTTTCCCAGCCCCGAGAATTAAGACGGAGTCAGGATTCACTGGCTGTGCTTTTCAAGGTTGTTTATTCTTTGTCATCTATAACATTCTTTTCCTGACCTGCTGAGCTCTGTCCAGCAAGTCAGTCCATGGCACCCTGACTGCCCCTGAGGCAGTGTTATCTTTTTATACTAAAAACTGCATGTACTTTATTTATAATAATTTTCCAATACCTATCACCTGTGTTAGACAGTGTGTTTCTACTCTAAACCAATCCAAAAGTGCCAACATCACCCAGAAGATGGAAGCCAAGAAGAAGAAAGAAGAAGGACAAGGCACATCCAAATCCCTCCATCTTGGCTTCTGAACCCCTTCTAAAAACTCAAAATTCTACTTTTCTATCTGGTAACAAACTGTCATTCTACTTAAACTCTTGTGGTTTGTACATCTTTACATAAGGTTGGTAATGGTTTCCATGGGTTAAAATCAAAGCCATAGGTGTCTCTGGATTCATGCCAAGGTCTCTGAGCCCCCTGGCAGGGGCTCGAGCCATCCAGGGCACCAAGAGGGATGTCCTGGGTTCTGACACAACCTCACTGAGGCACCTGTGCCAGGGCCCCTGCCACACTCGCAGTAAAGAATTTCTTCCTTATATATGCTCTGGAATATTTGAAATCCAGATAATGGAGACAAAGTTTGTGTATTGCTTCTGTTCCACACCAACAAACCCACTGTGGGGTGAACTGGATCTTCTCCAACATGTTCTACTGCTGCAGATGGCCACAATCTACTGAAGATCCCCATTAAAAAATCAGTTTGCAACAACAATATCACAAAACTTTGGTCCCTGATTTTCCTCCAGGTACATTTGCAGCTATGGTTGTGGGAGCACCAATGGAAAACAGGAGTCGCTAGTACTGTATGTATTTTTCATTTAAACTCAGTAATTCCTTAGAAGACTTATTATGTCAAAATAAAAGTGTTAGTATCATTTATATCCTTCTGAGAAATATATTACCTTATATATCAAGAAAACTAATTAGAGCCAAGAACATTGTTTTCTGGTCCTTTCTAAATTGTACACAACCTTTTTATTGGCACAGTGAATTGTCCCTGGTTGAAAGTGATGATTCCTTCAGAGCCAAACACTTAAATCTTTATTTAATAGTGGAGCAAGCCCTGAAGAAACAATATTCCCATGTGTCAAAGTAGCGTATTTTTGAAAATACAACCTTCAGCAGAAACAGATTTCAATTACACTTCTTTCATGCTTAAAATACAGTTACCTCATTGACTAATTTTCCATCTAGCATATAACTATGGAATGTATAACAATTTCAATATAAATGTAGCTGGCTATACGCAAAAAAAAAAAAATTACTTGAGAAATAAACCACTGCAAATCATTGCTTAATTGACTCACAAATGTCACTAGCTCCAACCATGTCACAGCAATGACAAGTTACTATGGAAACTAATGTATAAATTATGTTTTAGAATAATTAAAATGTGCATTACTTCAGCACTGCAGCATTTAATAGAGCTATGTAGAAACAAACCATCTTGCACAGAGGCATCCACCACCCCAGAACTGCCTCCTGAACCTCATGGAAACAAAAAAGGATGCATTTCCTGCTAATGAAATCCTTGAGACCTGAGCTAGCTACACTTGTACTCTTTGAGAGGAGCCATCATCTGTGTTTTGTATCTCCATCAGGCACCAAACTAAATGTGGAATTCACAAGCTGTGTACTCTATTTCTGCTTTTTCCCAGGGAGACAAGGGCAAAGCAGACTGCAAGGAAGAAAAGATGGAAAACAATTCTGAAGTGGATGTAGGTGTAAATGCATCCTCCTGATCTGTGTCTTCACAGACAGCAGCAAAGTAACTCATTGTTTTCCCTCACATGTTAACACTGTGATAAGCAAATGAGAAACAAGAAAAGAAAAAAAAGAAAGAAAAACATTCCAGCAAATTATTTTTCCCCAAAGATCAAGGTCCTTTGTTCTGCAGAGCATGTCAGTGCATCTGAAGAGGGGTCCATGAGAGGGGAGGGAGTTAATTGCCTTGTGAGTCCAATGCTCTGTTAATAGAAATTTCTTCTGAATAAATAATGTGGAAATAAGAATATTGAATAGCTCCACAAAACACACTGGCTCTACATAACACCATTCCAGACAGCTTTGTGTTGTGAGAGCTGCTGGGTTAGAACACATTTCAGTGACAGAGAATCATGATTTGGCACTCATTTGCTATTTCTCATTGCTGGGAATTTATCTGAGAAAGACAATGTATCAAAACATCTTTTTTTTTTTTTTTTTTTTTTTTTTTTTTTTTGGGGTCCTAAACTGAGTAAGCTTCCTAAAGAAAAAATCAAATTTTGCTGTTCAAAAGACAGTGCAAATGAGTTTGGAAAATTGGCTTCTAGACAGCAATGGGAAATGTTCCTTAAAGGAAAGTCTAGCAGGACTTTGTTCTTCCTTCTGTCTTGGGGTCTGCACAATGTCACATTTTAACTGTTAAATATTGAATTTTCTTAATTTTCTTTTCCCCCATATAAGTTGATTATGGAAAACTTCATTTAGAGATGGATTGAGAATTTCTAAGTGAGTTAAAATTCTGTTTCACTATATTCTAAATTTAATCATGAAGGCTAAATTTATATAGAACAATTCTCCAGAGGCAAGTCATTATCATAATGTGAGCTCAGTAAAAACCCAGATTAAAAAAAATAGCTAAGGGAACCTTTTTTTTTTCCCTCTTTATGTAAACAAATAACCACAATCCAAACATCCCCCAAAGTAAAATCAATGCAATGCACTACAAAAATTAAAGCATTTCTCCCAATGTCTTTTCTTTTCCAGGACTAATGAACAACCTACATGTGACAGATGATACCCACATCCCTTCGTAGTAGGGGCAGTATTACAGCAATTAGTGTGTTACTAGTATTTACATAAAACAGAAGTTGGTAGAGACAAAATGCGACTTCCAATCATAGGAAACAGGTGGAAATTGTATCTAAAAAAAAAAAAAAAAGAACTAACAAACACATGATAAGATAATGAATAAGATACAAAGAGGAAGCTAAAAAAAAGACATAGAATTAAAATAGAAATAAAGTGTCTCTCAAATTTAACATAAGCCTGTTAAGAAGATTAGAAGCTTCTGGAAAAGAATAACGAATATAAGTCATATCTATATGATAACCCTTTTTACTACTGTCCCTTACCTAAATATCTTAAAATAACTGTACCACCATGAGGTAAGAGAGGAGGTCATCCTGTGAATTCAAGAGTCTCTAAAAGATTAAAAGCATATGGCAGAATTTTTACTCCCCCCCTGTCATAGATGTAGGTGACTTCAAGGATCAGGGCTCAGAGCTGTGCTATTCAACATTTAAGTAAATCATGTGGCAAGTTGGAAGGTTTCTACACAACTTTGATGGAAAAGGCACAGACAACACAGACTGGTGATAAAATGGCAGATCCATCTAAGTGGCAGCACAGAAGTAAAAATAACCCTACCTAGAGCAATAATAAACCCTAGATAAGACATTGCCACTCATACAAGACATCTGGTGTCGTGTCAGACAGCTCCCTAAAAGTGTCAGCTTAATGCTCAGTCAGCTCTCAAAAAGGCAAATAGAATACTATTAAGAATATCTCAAAACCATCATCACACCACTGTGTAAATTCACAATGCACATCTGGAATTTTCTATGCAATCCCAGGCATCTCACCTCAAGAAAGCCTTAAGGCAGAACTATGGGGAAAAAAACAAACAAAAAAAACCACAAAAAACAAACAAACAAGCAAAAAATTAAAAAAAAATAAAAATTAGAATATATATATTTTAGAGAAGTTTCTAAATAGGAAAAAATATGCATGTAATGAAAAGAAAAAAAAAACTAAAAGTAGAGCAAAATTTTTCTGAGCCATAAAGAAACAGAAACAAAACCAGACAAAAAAAAAATACCAAATCATATGAGGACATTAAAAAAATATTTCATGTGTTTCAAAGAAACAAAAGAAGATAAATTTAAACAGAATCTTGTAAAACTACCATTTGAAATCATAGTTTTGCAACAGTATAGAGGATTTTATTTCAGTCAATGTGTTCAAAAACAGGTCAGGGCAAAGTCTGTCACTGCCAACAGTTAGGATGGTGCAGATACAAACTCTGGCTCAGGAGGGATTTTTCTTGGTCCTTAACTTCTCAGTTAAAATCTGTGAAGTATCCCAAGGTTGGATAACTCTCCCTGTGTCCTGGATGCTTTGTTTCCCTACTGGCCACTTTCCAAAAGATTTTATTGAATTGGTTGGGCCCGTGGATTCTCCATCTTAGAAGTTTTTATGCTTCAGAATCCTTAAGCTTATTTATTGTTAATGCACACCTGATCCAATTAAACTTTTATTTAGCTACTATTTTCTTGGATGTTTTATTTGGATATTTTATTTTACTATTATTGGATAGGAGTTATCTAGTTGAGATTCGAGATACCTCTTTATAACAGTTTGTTACAAAGTTATTTCAAAGTATTTTTTTCCCCTTCCTTATTTTCCATTTATTTTTTGTGGTTGCATTCTCACAGCTTTCCAAAAAAAAAAAGTTATTTAAACAGCCAGACAGCATTTGAACCAGTGTGAACCTCCTCACACAGAACTATTAGCTAACCCAGAGCTGAAAATTGGTTGGAAATTTGCTGTACTGCAGAAATTGAAAGACAACTCCATGGCAAAGGTCAAGGACTGGAATAAACAGGCAGAGATTCTGTCTGAGTCAGTGAACAGTAATATCTGAATTTTTTCTCTAAAACAACAACTTACCCAGCAAATTGCTAAATTGCTGCCATTCAAGGCACGCAGGACTCAGAAAATACACTGGGGCTGCAGTTTAAAATATCTGCTCCTGCTCTGCCTCTGCTGCCCAGGCTTGGCTGTCCTCCTCTCTGCCAGCACTGGCACTCGTGGCATCCCAGACTGCACAGAAAGCTGGAGTGTGCCAAAATTATCCCATGATGGAACAGCACAGGCTGCACAGATCAGCTCCCAACACCAGAGTTATCCCAACTGGTGATGGAAAAGCACAGAGCAGCTCCCAACACCAGAGTTATCCCAACTGGTGATGGAAAAGCACAGAGCAGCTCCCAACACCAGAGTTATCCCAACAGATGGAACAGCACAGGCTGCAGACAGATCAGCCCCCATCATGGCTCACTCTGTTCATGGGTAGATTTGAAGTGATGGAAATGAAGGAAACAACAGAAACTGCTGCTGGAGGAACCATATGCAAATAGTCTGATTCAATCTATTTTTATCATCAGCATCAACATTGTTATTCAGCATAAAACAAGAGCCAATACTTCCATAACATCTTATTTCCATTAAAAAGTCCTTACTAAAGAGGAAAAAGCAGGAGTTGTCCTCATTTTTTCAGAGGACTATTCACTTCCCTCTACAAAGACCTTTTTTCCCAGAGAGATTTAAAATGCTTTCAGTCCCATGGATAAATAAAGACCTGCCAGCAGTACAAGGAGATTCTAATGGATTACCATTAGCAACATGTCCAGCTACAGAAAAATAATTGAATTGGTCAGTGAGCAGGTCTGCTTCCTGTGTGGTGGCATTAGGAAGGCACAGGAGAACTGGGAGAATGTGCTGTTGTTAAAGAACCATGTCAGGTTCTGTACTCTCAGCATTATTAGCAGAGCAGATCTTGTAAAATCCCAGCTGATGGGCAGCTAAATGTGGTGGAGCACTGGTACTCCCATGCATGGCACCTCTGGAATGTTTCTGTGGGATGGGATGCAGACTTACAGTTTGAGTTGGAGCTCTAGAGCCCTAACCTGAAACTGGAGAAATGATTCTTCAATCACGACAAGCCATGGGACGCCAGAGTGAACAACGACCTCTTAAATCCATTGTTTAACAGTTATTTTTAGACAAAAACCACCAACACAGGCAGGCAATGAAACCCTTGTGAGGCTGTGCCAATACTTTACTGTAGCATTTTAGTATTTCAAAACCTATGGTTGGTCTAAATTGAGAAAAATTAAGTGTATTGAATAGTTACCCAGTGTTGGGAAGGATGAAAGTTTGACACGAAAGTCTCACACATATGTATGCTTAGCAGAAAGATTTTTAAATGTAGAATCTGAAGAAGGAATAGAAATGAAAGCAAGTTTTGATATAGAAGAAAAGAATTACTGAGCCAGTTTTACTGGATAACCAAGAAGGCAAAGGGTGTGTTAGTTAGAAGGGGTTTTTATGGCTTAGAGCAAAGGATAAACCCACCTCAAACAAGAAGATGTTTTTACCAAGCAGAAAGATAGCACAGGCAAACAATTCAGTAAATGTTGCAAGTAGAAAAAAGGTCTCAGAATTTTCCACTGCAAGAAAACTGAAAAACAACTTCTAGCTTAAACTGTAATGCACTGACTTTGAGTGATTGGAGAATAGTAACATGAATGTGGTGATTATAGTAGTTATGACAGGCTATAGATAATAATTAAGGTATAGATTGGTTCTGCTGTATTAAGATGCTCAGCAGAGGAAGGTCTATAATGCCATGTAACCAAAACCAAAGGGTCTCCAGGCCTGCCTGCAGCTGGAGCTGACAGCTGTAGGCACAGCTCTGTCACCCACAACCCTGGACTGCTGTAACCTCTTGGATGGAATAAACTGCATTTTGGAGAGCCACCTGGAGTCCTGCATCTCTCATTTAAGCTCTTACAACCCAGAATTGGCAGGTTGAAATATTATTTTCAAAGTTATACTCACAGTCCTTCCTTTCAACATTGATGTTCAGGATGGTATTTGGGAGAAACATAAAGCCCATCACAGCCCCTGCCCAAGGTTCTGCTTTCCATGCTCAGAACATTCAAACACAGTCATTTTAGATGATTTCAGCACAGTTCTTACGCAGTATTTTGGGAAGTCCTTCTTCCCCTTCCCCTCTTCACCCAAAACATCAAACTGACAGATCCCTGCAAAATATTTTGGCTGTACAAAGCCAACAAGTTCTACATGTAATATTTGCTGTTCACCAGCACCTTGTCATGTCAGAGAAACAGATGTTTCCCTGCTTCCCTTCTGACAAGTGTGTACAGTGTGCAGCAAACCTCCATCTCCCCTCTCTGGCACCAGGCACGCTGTCAGTCATGAGCACAAAGTATTTAATCAACTCCAAACAAACCTCCCAGACACGAGCCAGCCTGAGAAATAACAAGAGTGCCTCGAAAGGGGGATGCGCTTCTTTCAAAAATAATCATCTCTCATCCCATCATTTTTCAATAGCTTAGATTTGGGATTTCTCTGCCAGTTCATGAGGCTTCCAGATTTCCTTTCACATCTGCTCAGAGCTGGAAATCCTACATGTAATGAATTTTATTCAGCTTCTCCAGAGGGAATTTTATGTAATCATTTAATTAAGGCTTCCTTTTGTTCAGCTGGCCAGCCTGGGTCAGGGGCTGCAGGGATCCCAGGCCCAGGCAGGATGAGTTTGAATTACACTGATGGTGAATTACACCAGATTTTTATATCACTTTAAGGAAAAATGTCAAAAAAAATGAATTATTATTTTGCTTTCAACGAAATATTTGTTCAATACCAGCTAGAGAGGCAGTTCATTGAGCCTGTGCCTAATTTATGAGAAGGTCCTTTGTGTTACTGATGTTCAAAAGAATCTCCATTAAGAGAGGAGATTTGGAAAGTCAGAAATCTGCTTCCAATGGAAGATTTCAAGCACTCCTCACACTTCTAGCATAGCACAAATGAAAACTTGCTGTAGATTATAGTCAACAATTTTCCCCTCACTCCAAAATGAGATCATGAACCAAAGGACAAAGTTCTGAAAACACAAAATACACTGCACTATGTAAGGCATATGGGTATTTAGGAATATTGAACCAATATTAGCTTTAGGTTTACAAGATATTTTAGTCTGGGGTTTACTCATGTTCTTGTTTTATTATCCTGACTCCCCTGGAGTTAGAGTAATGCGCCCTAAACAATGAGGCAGTTAAAAATATCTATATAACAATAGCATGGCTGCCTTGAGGATGAGCTCTGCACACACCTGAGCACTGATTTACACTCTTATTATTTAACCAGTGAGGGAACTCTCCTCGTTTTTATGAGCTCACAAAGGTAGCAGCAGAGAAGAAAAGCAATTTTAGGTGTGCTGAAAATCTAGACTAAAAATTATTGTCTAGGATCCATTCAGAGACATATTTTACTAAATTTAACCTTTAAAATCAAAATGAATTTGTCACAGAAATTCTAAATCAACTCTATATTAAAATTAACACAAACTTTCCTAAAGCCAGTTTCTCTAGTCCTCCCTACATGATCATCTCCTTTTTCCCTTTCTCAAAAGAACCTCTCTTAATTCTACACCAAAACTGAGAATAAAACTCCATTTCATCTCCTCTTATACTTTCAATGTAGTTTTACCAGATACTTAGAAAAAAATAAACAGAAAATTATGATTTTTTTTTAACTGAAGCATTTAATCGCCTTTTTGATTTAACAAATGAATATGTGAAGACCATTTCCTCAAGAAAGATCAACTGCAATGGCTTCTTTTCATTTGCATTATGAAATGCTGACAAAATTTCAGCCTTCTCTGTCCTATTTCATTACCCTTTCTCAGATTTTAACAACATATGCTTTGTCAGCACTCTTCATTTATAGCATATTGCTCTGTTCCCTACGACTGCTTTATCTTACTAAAAATAAAATTGGGGATTTGTCTTGCTTAACTTGGCTATGGGGCTTGTTCTGTCTATCTCCCTTTCTTTCTCACCCTCCAAAAATCCACTTACTCTCATTCCTGTCTTGAGGCTTCTCAAATAATATCTATACCAGTAAGGTATATATTGCTCTTTCTTGACAGCTGATTCCTTAGTTTGATAAAGATTTCCCCAACCCTACACACAGCACTAGAGCAGCCAAAATTTACTCACCTCTCTGTTTATGCATGGGATTTTGTAACATGTCTTTAGCTAGAAATTCCCACTTCATTGCTATGAAGATAGAAATGTGACAAGTATATTTACCCATATGACTGTGAGTGGAAATTTTGACTGAAAGCAGTTTTGATTCCCTCACTGAGCAAAGCTCCAGGGTCCATAATTCTTGAAAGTTTTGGTGAACAGTGGCTCACAAACACAGCATTTCCACCAGACTGATGAAATCCTTCCAAGTGAAATGGAGTCAGATTGTTCACTGCAGTCAGATTGTTCAGTCAGCTCTATGCAATTAAGGCTAAAAAAGGTTTGAATTTTGTACTCTGAGGTGCCAAAATTGCTCACACCAGAACTGAAAATACACCATTTGGTTATTGCTAACCTCCAGCACTGTGTTGTGCTGCTGCTGTTCCTGAGGTAGCTCATGCTGCAGGTATTCTTTTCCAAGGCTCATGACTAATGTCAACATCTTTGTTTTATCAATCAACTTCTAATCTCATCAAAACCAATACCAAGGTAGCTTGCTAGCATCTATTTTCCCTCAGCCAACGCTAATAGGCATTAATTACATTACATTCCTTACATTTTATTAAGCAAGCCTTGCATTAAGCACTGCATTATTTTGCTCTGGATCAATACCAGGCTAACAGGCCAGCAATCACCAGGAGCAGCAGTGACTCTTTTTAAACATCAGCACAATGTTATCCTTCTGCTGCTATCTGTACCTTCCCAAGATGAATTATTTTAGTTATTACCAAGAACAATTCTAGAAAAATAAGAAAAAATGCCATTGCTGAAGTAACTTTAATTTGGTATTTTTGGTATAAAACTATAAAATACATTTTCAAGGAGCCTTGGGCATCTAAACATAAAAACTTTAAGATCTTACATCCAACATCCTGGAGTTTATGGGCAAAACAGGTTTGCTTAAGGGCAAAACTGTTCAAGTTTATGGTCAAGACCCATCAGGACAAGATGACATTCAGCCCTTTTACCTGTCAGGCTCATTGTGTTGATGAGCTCTGATTATTTCAGGAAAAAGACCAAAAAAAGGCACCCATTGCCTACTGCTGCCAGAACATTCCCCATGGGAGATCCTGCTCCATATCCTCCTCAGCTGAAGAGATTTTCATCCCTGATTCACCTCCCTGGAGGCTTCCCCAAAATTCTGCTCTCAGGTATTGGACAGCTCCATCAGTTTCTGCCAGCAAGATTTCTGTGGACTTTGTAGGCAGAAATTATTGATTAAAAACAGTATGTTGAAGGTATTGATTAAGAACATCCAGGGGGAAATTTGCTCTTGAAATTTCTTAAACTAGTTTTGCAAATCTGCCTTCATATATATATATGTATGTATATATGTGTATATATATATATACACATATATATATAATATATATATATTTACAAATACATTTTATATATATATAATCACACAGATATGTATATGTTTGAAATTAAAGACCACACTGAAATAAAAATTGACATCCCTATAGAACATGAAGAGTATTGGGAGTTCTGAAACAAATGAAATGCCATTTCATTTTCCTCCTGCTTCTGGATATTGGACCATAGAATTTGCTGTCTTAAAAAAAATGTTTTTACAGCAATGATCGAGCATAGTTTAGTCATCTCAATAAAAGAATAAAAATTGTGAAGCAAAAATGAAATAATGTGGATGTCCAGATGAAATTTTTGACACTGTCAAAGACAAAATGAGGAGCTTATATAAACTGACTGAAGTGAAGACAGCTGGGAGCTAATAAAAGATTTAGGTCTTGTAAAAGTTCATACTCTGGTCAAAAACACTGGATAGAAAATTGGTGTAATTATATTCATATTCCTTTTTTTCCCCTGGAAAATAAATGATCTTCTATAAAACTATACAGTATTTTGAATCCGTGCAAATTATTTAATTGGTTTTCCCTAAAATGTTTGAATCAGTGACATAATTACAATAGTTCTTTTATATTTTTTTCCAAATATGGACTATTTTGCTTAGAGCATTCAACTCTATAGTGCCCAGCAGATTTCCTTTTTCTCTTTACAAAGCTTTTGAAGCAGCAATACTAGAAAACCAAAGTACACAGTACCCAGAGGAGCAGTTTCTGTTCACTGCCTTTCTACTTCCCCACTGAAAGTAACCATGTTCTTAGGCTAATCTATGCCTAAATATTTTATTATTTCTTTTATTCATTGAAAAGAGCAGCAGAAGTGCATAATAACTCTAAAACACATCAAATAATGTTCTGCCCTGGCACAAAGAACACAGCATCTTTGAAACTTGTTTCCCAACTCTGCCTCAGAACATCTGAAAGAAGCATGAGGTGATGTGGAAGTCTCCCTGACATGTCTCCCAAAGCAAGAGAACTCCTCATTTTCTAAGAAATGCCCAGTGGTGTAACAGAAAGGAAAATTTTGTATTGTTTCCAAACCTTTTTATCCACACAATATAACAATGACAACGAGCTGTTTGCATTGAAGTGAATAAGTGGCACAGGAGTAATTCCAACACGTGTGAATCCTCTTCTGCATGACTGTGCTCAATGCAGTGGTAAAACCCTAAATGCTTTTCCATTTCATTCACCTCCTTAGCAAATACACATAAATAATGCACAGCAAAGGATCACAACAAAAGATTCTCCATGGAAACACTCTGTTTAATAGTTTAGGGGTTTTTTTCCTATGAATTCTTAATGCATAATGAAATAGCTGGTGTTATAGAGTAATTTAATAGCTGACTCTCACAACTGAAGGGTATATATGTGTATGTTGAGATGTATAATGATGTTATTGTCATGTGTCCTCCCATAGTCCTCTTTCCCCTCTCCTTTGTAACAGCCTCAGCAGTCAGGGCATTTGGAGAGGGCCAGCTTGTTACCAGGAGATACAGCATAAAAACATCCAATCAATGTGTAAGGAAGTGATTTCCACCAGTGGATGGCAGAGAAAGAGTTAACTGACAAAACCTGGGGAGGGGCTGAGGGTATAAAAGGCAGAGCATCCATTTTGTACATGAGCACATTGCTGGTAGTCACAGAGGCTCCCAGCACTGCAATTTTCCTTATTAAGTCTTTTGTTGTATTTTTTGTTAAGGCTTAATAAACCTTTTAAAATGTTAAAAGTGAGGCTCATTTCTCACAGCTGGTTTCTCACAGAGCACTTTGTTCCTCTAAAGAAAGTGGAAATCACCACCTGTATTGAACCATGGAATGGTTTGGGTTGGAAAGGACTCTAAAGATCATCTTACACCAATCCTGCAATTGCCCAGGACTCTCCACTAAATCTCTGATGTCAATCAGCTGCCTCATTTTGTCACATATATTCCCACCATATTCTGAACAATTCAAAATTTGGCTTTACAAAACCTTCCAATATTGAGAATATTCTTATTTTGAATATCCTGACCAGCCTAACTGGAACAGGCTGGGAGGAGGCAGAGATTTAAAGAACATCTCTGGAGGCTCTGCAGCTGGAGACCTGCAGAGGCTTTGTGCCTGATACAAACACATCAACAGTGACAATATTCCATCTGGGCTTTCTGTTTGCTCAGTCTTTCCATTAAAGCTTCTATTTCTTCAAAAATATTTCCATTTGCCTACTGTCAAATAAACTGCTGCTGAGCTACGGGAATTCCAGGTATTTGTAGCTACCCAAACCGATTCATTAGTTCTCAGAATAGTGTGGTAGACAGCTCTAAAAATCACATTTTCATCAGATGAAGGTTGCCTGAGCTTCAGGGGGTAGTTATATATCTGAAATAAAATGTATTCTAAGGCATAGTTCCAGAAACTACAACAGAGAATTAGTTGAAAATTGCTGAAAAGTACAAATTAAATGGCTCTTTTGGTAACACGATTCTAGAAATAACACTGCATTATAGGAAACGTCACAGCTTGACTTTGGGTGGTTTTGATAACTCAAGAAAAGAGTTTTTAGAAGATCACATTTCTTAAACATTGCTCCTCATATCAGAAACACAATTTTTAGTTATAGATATATGTTTAAAACCCACGTGAGCTTTGATACAGGTTCAGTATTTTGCAGAATTTAGAGCTGGCGGAGAGAGGGCAAAGAGGAGATATAGACTACCAAAAAAAACCCAAATCATGTTAAATAATGATGCTTCAGTGGCAGAAAACCGTAGAAAATTAATACGCCTTTTATCTGAATTAGTTTTGTAAAGAGGAAAAAGCTGTAATTTAAATTCCTTGCCTAATAATTATGTATGATTATAACCAGAAACAAGACTCAGATCAAGTTTTGTTTTGTTTGGTTTTTTTTTTCCCTTGACTCAGCCACCCCATCTCTCCAAGAGGCAAAGGTTGGAGAGTCCCCCTTGCAGGCTTGGTGGCATCTCCATGTGCAGTGGAGCACTGAACAATCCAAAAGAAAAGTACATGCAAATTTTTGCCAGCAATTAGCAGGGTTTATGAGCTCACTCAGAATGTTATTCTGTGAATTGATGGAAAAAAAACCTGTTATTTCTTTCACTAGCAGTTGACATTTGTGAACAACAAGGCACCAGACCATCAGGTGGCTAATTTAAGCATTAACAGTCCTTGGCAGGAAAGACAGCCAGACTGCATGCAGGCATTTATGACAGCATTTCTAAATGTAGGTTTTGGTCTGTAATCCTATAAATGAACATTCTTTTGTGCAATATTTTGACAAATCAAGGGAAAAAATGCCAGGAAAAATCCAGCAGATAGCATGAGTCACACCTTTCCTAAGCCATTTCAGGCATCTGCTGCTATGGGACCATATGGGTAAAACAGAAGATGCAGGTACCTTTTCCAGTCACAAGTATTCTAAAGATAAACATATGGGTAGAGAAATGCTAAAAAAAAGAAGAGACTGATTTAATTGTTTGTTAATAGGATGTACTATGCTTGCAACAGCTTTTCTTTTATCACTGTTACCGTTAATTGTGATTCACTGTTGCTCTTGACACTCTGACATCCAAGTGTCAAAACCAAAAGTAAAACAATTTTAAATTTTCAAGTTGTGGGTTTTCTTGGTTTTCAGGGTTTTGTTGTTGTGGTTTTTTGTCTCTTTTTTTTTTTTTTTTTAAATTGGGAGTGGGTGTGTTTTCTGTGTCAATGCTAACCTCAGCCTTCACCCACATTTTAAATTTTGATCATCTTTCTACAAGTTTATTGCACTGTTAGAAAATGGACCAGCTGAACAGAGTAGACTGGAATTGTATTTATTTTCCCCATATCAGAAGATTGCTGAATGATGAATGTGCAAATAGATTTGACACCAGGGGTTAATGGATCATTACCTGCATTTGCATGAGAAAGACTTAATCATGGTTTGTTCTTTTGTTTTAGGGTAAAAGATGATTCCAAGAGCTATCACCACCAAAAAAAACTCAAAAAAACCCACAAAACAAACAAACAAACAAACAAACAAACAAACAAAAATCTCCACAGACATTAAATGCTATAAATAACATTGGCTTATCTCATGTGTTTCTATAAATGGGTTCCAAAGTGCTGGCAGACCTATGAAGACACAAAGCCCTGGAGGCAGAGTAGCCCCTGCTGGCACTGCATATGCCCAGCTGCACCTCAGGGAGAGATGCCACAACCAAAATCTCACCTTTTAACACAGATCTGTGAGTCAAGGTGCAAACCATGTCAGGGTAATTTATCTTTCTCATACTGATCATAATGAGGACGTGACAGTGCATGAAGTGATAAATATTATCATTTTTGCACTTTGTTCATAGCATAATTATCAGATTAAGATTTGTAAAAGTACAGGTTACTTTTACTGTATTTTCCCATTTTGGGGCACCAGAAAAAATTTCAGGAGCAGACTAGCAGGTAATTTTCAAGCTGTTCTCAAGGTTTGAATGAACTTGAGCGACTTCCAAAACCACGAGAATTCACAAATTTGAGGAAAGTGCCATTTTCAAGCACCCAAAGAGCTCCAAAAACTAGAGAGCAAAGTCTCAAATAATAGGTCCATTCAAATGAAAGATGACACACACACACACATATATATATATATACACACATACATACCATAGAATGGTTTATTTTGGAAAGGACCTTAAAAATCATCTACTTCCAACCTCACTGACATAGACAGGGACACTTTTCACAACACCATGTTGCTCAGAGCATCATAGATATAGATATATAGATAGATAAAATTCAGCATATCAGAATTTCAGTTCCATTCAGCTGAGGTAAATTGATTGCAGAAGGTGAATTGGACAGCAACATTTAAAGAATTTATCACAATATTTTGAGGAATATCCATGTCTTAGAATAATTTACCACAGTGTTGTGGGTTTTATATGCATTTTTTGTTAAATAAATGTTGCTTTGTTCTGGATTTCAGCTCTTTCATTTGTATCCATGCTTTTGGCCCTGCTGCAGGACTCTGCTGATTTGGATCCAGCAGAAATGTTAGCACTGTCAAAGCTTTCACCTTCCTTCCCTCTTCTCTTCCTTCCATCCTGAATATTTTTTTAAATACAATATTTCCTTATCAGCAAACCATATGCAGAGCTAATCATGAAAGCTGTGTTATCACCTCCGCTCTTCCAATGACAGTTCTAACAGAAATCAGCTTTAAATCAATTACACCATCAATCAACCTCCCTGCACTCCAAATTCAACAGGACCTTGTGTTTGAAAATATCCACTCCAAAGGAGGGTCTGACAATATGCACAGCTGACTCTTCTTTCTCTCAGTGGCAATGTCTTTTTATCATAATGATAAGCAATGACACTTGAAATAAAAGTGCTGGAAATCTGAATATCACAGCCTGAACAATGTTAGTGTCTCAGGACATTTCAAATGAAAAAAGCTCAAATCAAAGCCTAATGCTGCCCGTTTTATCTTCTCTGCATCTTCCTGTCAGGTGAAATAAAAGCACAAATCCACAGAATACACAAGGATTATGAAATGCTCCTGCTTTCCCTGAACACCCCTCGCTGGCCTGCACTGAAGGTAATTGCTGTTGAGTCAGAAACTGCTGAAAAATAAGAGAAGAAGCTGCAAAAGGCAAGTGCAATTGCAGGCATAACACAGGGGTGACAGGGCCTGCCTCAGAATGGGCTCTACTGCAAGCCAGCATCCTCCCATTTGTCCTTCCAAATCTGGCTAGAAAAAAGGATTTCTTTTCTTTTACAAGTTGTTTTCCAGAACCAATCCACAAATAATGCTTCTCTTCATTGAAATTATGCATTTATTATCTGTCTCATAAGCTCATATTTCACTGTATTTTTGTATTTTTGTATATTTCTGTATTTTTTTTCATTAGTAAAATGTATATATCAACAAATAATTTTGACTTGCACACTGCTCAGTGTCCCACCATACCAGTGCTAGCACCAGTCTGGCTTCAATTACAATCCCAATACTGCTGAGAATATTATTTGGGCTGATTATACTTCACATGACCATAGAAATCATTCAGCCAACCTTCCCAAGCTGCTGTAATGGTATTCGGTTTTGAGATTTCCACGTGTGTAGCCCAACACAAAATTTTAAGCAGATTTGAAAACAAATTTAGTATTGAAACATATCCTAACGTGTATGGAGGGCTGCTTTAGATTGCTTTGCTTACAAGTGGACCCAGACATACATGAAACTAAATGCAAATGGGTTGGCTTTTTAAAAATCAAAATACATCAAGAAATATGATGTTTCTTCCTCTTTTTATTCATTCCAGAGGAAGTAATCAAGATGCATTTTGAAAACTAAAGGATATTATAGCAAAATTATTTTACTAGGTACAATTGGAAAATAATCTTATTTCCAATTGTCAGTGAGAAAGATGTGCTCTTACTAAAACATTAATTACAGATAATTTAATTATTACTTAGAATTAGTTTTTGGGGTTTTTGTTAAACTTTTGTTTCTATTTAAGGCAGTTCACAAACCTCACTCTTATAGTGGCTAGAAAATTTCTTTTTAGATATAAGCAAATAATAGTATGAAAACATTATTCAGTGAGAGTCTGACCAAATCCAATTCCCAACCTGAACTGAAGGCTTTGTAAACATTCTCCAACATTTCATTAGAACTATTTGCATATCTTTGATCTTCTTGTTTCTCTCTTGGCTGAGTTTTAAGTGTCAAAATAGAAAGAATAAAATAAAATACAGTCAAGTCCAAAGTTGGAAGGGTCTACAGTGACCATCAAGTTCAACTGCCCAACCACTTAAGGGATTTCTAAAAGTTAAACTCTATTTATTAGTAAGGAAATAGTCCAAATCCCTCTTAAACATGGACAGGGATGCAGCAAACTCAGGCAATATTTCGGTGATACTCCCAGAGAAGAAGGACCTTCCTTCTAATGGGAATATCCAATTAAATTAATTTTCTCCTGGGAATACAACAAAAAAGTGATCAGTTTTCTTGTTAAACCTTGTAAACAATTAGTGTGAAATAAGGAAACACACTTTGGGATAAGAAATTAAACTTTGTATCATGGAATAACTTTTATATATATATATATTCCTCTATACAGACCACAAACTCCAGCAGTCATTTTTTGTTCGTTTAATAATTTACAATATTTCTTTGAAATACTTTTTCCCTTATTTTACCTCTGTGTACATACTCTGCCTCTGTAGGCACAAGCTCTGCTCAAGTCAGAGGCAGAGGTGATCATCCTCTAACAAGCAAAAAGCCATGTATTTAACCAAAGAATAATCTGCACTGGAAGATCTTACAAAGGGCATTATCCCCTTGGGAAAGGCTCCATTTCCTGGTCATTATCCCAGCAATCTTTCCCGAGTATTATATTTAGCCATGTTTTTAGGGCAAATCAGCCAAGCCCAGATCTGTGTGCCTACACTTAAGGATGTGTCTGAGCATTTCTGTGCTCAGCACAGGCCCCTGACCCCATCCAGCAGAGCACTCAGACATCTCTGCACAAGCCTGAAAGCACACACACACTGAGAAACTGCCACGTGCACTGCCACCAGTTTTGCTTAAAAGCAAGTAAATTGCCTAGAAAATACTTAAATCATTGCCATGCATGTAAAATACTCTTATTCCTGTTCACTGTGATAAACCCCTCTCCCAGGAGTTAATAGTTTTGCTATATTCAGAGCTCTGCAGATAGGCAAAGTGCACAGAAGAAAGTAAAGTATGAGTTACTGTGTGCTGATAGCAAATGTTGCAATTTTCCTCAATTTCTACAGCCTGGTCCACAATGCAGTCCTCACTGGAACATGGTTAAACACTGAGCAGTTCAGTGTGTGTGTCACTCAGCCTCTTGGTCTGCAAAGCCTGAAGAGAAATAGATAGGCCACTTGTGGGGTTCACTCTCTGTGTGTGTGTGGTAGAGAGATAATTAGTCTGGAGACAAAAAACGATGTGCTGCCCTGCACCAAAGACACTGACACTGACGTGATGGTATCCTATTAATCCCAACCCTCCCAATAAGCACCAAACTTTAAGAGAAAATACACAGAGGAGAGGAAAACAGGCCCAAGAAGGCCAGGTTGGATGAGGCCGTGCCTTGGAAGGGGTGGAACTGCATGGTCTGTAAGGTCTCTTCCAACCCAAACCATTCCATGAGCTTAAAATCCAACTCACAGTTTTGAATGACGCCACACAAATATCAGAATGACAGTCTTGACCTTTTAGAATCTGCTGAAAAACAGATTTCCCTTCCCCTTCTTCTGGGAAGGCTGTAGGTTGAGGGGTTTTCACAGAATTTCCTAGGAAATGAATCCAAAATAGACTCTATACACTATAATAGATTATGCTTTGCCCAAAGCTCCTAAGTTTGAAAGGGTTAGTATAATTCAAAGTGCATTTACAAAATATTTTCTTCAATCCCCACACAGTTTTTAATACTATGGACTGTTTGTTTGGATTTTTTTTTAACTGAACTTGTTTCTTGGTAAATCAATAGATCTTAAAAATAAAAATGGCCTAAGAAATTTGCTTTGAAAAATTATATCAGTAAGTTACAAAACACAAAAAAAAAAAAAAAAACAACACAACAAAAAACTGAAAAAAACCCTGACTTCAAGCACAGAATTTCCTAAAGACTCTTCTGGGAAGACAAAACTGCACTTAGTATGTGAGGTTATTGTATAGAAAGCCCTGGGGAACTCTGTATTTGCAGATCAGACAACATTTGAATGCTGCTTTAGGAAGGCTGGTTTCTGAGAGGCAGTTGTCGCCCAGAGGCTCTCTGATATTAACAGCAAATCACTCCTGATGGTGTGTTTTGAATCAGAAGCAAGAACATGGTTATGGCATTTTGATCTTGTGTTAAATATTCATGTCATAGCCACGAGGGTGAATAGTAACTATTCTCCAATGAAATCACTCTTTGGATACAGGTGTCAATATGAAAGAGCCAAAGATGAATGTTTCCTTTTGGATGCCACGGGAGAGCATGGCCAGGAGAGAGGAGTTCTTAGAACTCCCAACCCAGAGTTCCAGGTTAAGCCTGGTTTGTGCTGCCCTGCTATGAACCAGAGCTAAGGTCTCAGTGTTTCTGAGTGTTAAAATGCTCCTTTTGTGTCCCATCTCTGTTGCAACAACTACAGTGATCTAACATCATCGACTTTTTGAACCTCTTGGGTTTTCTTTTGTAATATTGAATTAACATAGTGTTAGGTAGAAGGCAGGGATTTAAGAAGCTATGCCAAGTGATTCCTTCA
Source organism: Camarhynchus parvulus (assembly GCF_901933205.1). Lineage (NCBI taxonomy): Eukaryota > Metazoa > Chordata > Aves > Passeriformes > Thraupidae > Camarhynchus > Camarhynchus parvulus. The sequence goes on from NC_044577.1 coordinate 33,223,826, forward strand.
TAACATGGTTAAAGGTTTTTCTTCCTCCCCTTCATCTTGTTTTGAGTTATATTTAAACCAAATAAACCCAGCCTTTGCTAATCAACCGGTAGAACACAATGGCCTTCACCCTGTTTGTCTGATATGGCTTCTTGATGAGATAAAGGCTGCTAATAAGGAAATTATTATACTACATTTGTTCTAATTTTGGATATTAGTATCTTAGATATGAAATTATTAGAAAAGATAATGACCTGAATTATAATTAAACCCAATATTGAAGGTGTTGTGCAATAAATGAATGACTAATGATGACCCTGCTACCACTGGAGAGAAAGCAGACTGCAACCTAAAGCTCTTTATCTCCCTGTAATGGGAACATTTCCTTTCCCTTGATGCCCTGCTAGAGGTTTAGCCTTTCTGACATTGTGGTTTGAGTCAAAACCCCACACAAAGGCTAAAGAGAAGAGCTGATCTATTGAGCTTGTTCTGATATTCTCCTTCTACTGCTTATTCTCCCTGATAAGCATTTCGACCTCAACCGATGTCACTGCAGAACACCAACACACCTGGAGCTGAGGAGGGAGAGAAGGTGAATAAATACAGGCTGGATGTGGATTAAACTGAATCTGATCCTGAGGCTCCTGGCAGCTTGTCACCACAGGGCAGTGACAGAGATTGGGCAAACCACAGAGCAGGGCTGGGGATGCTCAGGGTGTGCAGGGACATCACCAGGAACGCTGATCTCCGAGCTGTCACCTTCTTCAGAACAGAACAACAACCAAAGCCTCAGAAATACCTGAGCAAGACCAAAAGGAATCTTTAAATACCTTCCAAGGTGATTTTAAAGAGAATTAAATACGAAGCTCTGCTCCTGGAACAGTTCATACCCCAAAGCTAACTTACTTCTATTTCATGCCAAATAAAAGCTTTATGAATCACATAATAAAATGTTATGGCTGCTGGCACAATTAATTAGAGATGGAGGACAGCACAACTTTTACCTCAAACACAAGTGTCATATTAAAAGAAAGAAAGCTGTTAAAATACTGTGACCATTTCAAACTGATTCAGTACAGAAATTACGAGATGCTAAGAAACTATTAATTTAAAGGAGATAAGGACAATGTATCACTGTAATGTTTGTAAAACACCTGGAGATCATATTGAGAGGAGGGTGGATCAACATTTCAGATGACAAACCTCTAATTTCTCTACCACTACTTATAGCTGCAAAAAAAAAAAAAAAAAGTGTATTAGCATCTGTACATGGGCCAATAAAGTCCATTAACACATTTGGGAAAATAATTTTTTACAGTTAATGCACTGATGTCCAACTTCCTACGTGATTCTGAATCTTCCTTCTAGATTTAGACATTTATACTCCTTCTAACACTTCAGGAACAAACTGAATTCAAGAATTATTCAAGATTGCTCAAAACTGATTATCCTACTGAAGGCTGACATGAGTGCTCATGGAATGGAAACCCACTGGGCATTTTATTTGTGGCTGGGTTCATGGGGCACCATCTTTATGCAATTTAGTGCATCAACTCCATACACTATATGCTGTGCCAGGAAACACCTTAAAAAATACAGCAAAGCAACAGTTTTCAATCAATGAGAAAAAATATGACATTTTTAGAGGATATTCCTATAGCAAGCATAGGTGACACCCCAAGTGTCTATTAACTACCCCTTTAGTTCCATTCACATTTACAAAGTTTCAGGTGTGACTGCTTAACCTGAACAGAAAACTTGCACTCCTTGCTCTGAGTTCTACATCTCCGAAGTGGTATGGATGCTTCATTCAGAAGGAATATAAATATAACATTGCTCAGGTACCAAAAAAAAAACCTAGCAGCGGTGAAAACATTCCTTTACCAAACATGCTCGTAACTGCTCCCAGAAGAAACATGGATTTGGAACTCAAGTTTTGGCACTCAAGGATTACCCTCCCCACATCCCACTCCTTGTACACAAAATGAGCAGTCACCCTTTGCAGTAAATCATTACGTGACTGCACAGTGACAGCTGAGATGTCACTTGTAACCTCTGATGCCTGATTATGTCACTTAACAGAAACACTGTTTTAGAAGTGTTTGTGCACACAGTGCAGTGCAGCAGAAATTGGGGATACACTTTTGACAGAAGCAGGCAATGATGACACAAGGACTCATTAATAATCTGCCTGCACATGTCAGCTCTAATTTTTAAAAATGTCTACTTGGAAGACCTAGAGATTATATATAAGTATTTTGATTATAGGTAATTACTAACCATGTCCTCAAGGTTTATTTCAGCATTTTTAAGAGAGGTGCTCTTTGCTAAAGAATCCAGGAAACTTTCTGCAGAAAAAGTTATTAGTAAATAAAACTTTTCTTACTCTTTGGTTTTGTTTTGTTTGGGGTTTTTGTTTTTTTTGTTTTTTTTTTTTTTTTTTTGTTTGTTTTTTTTTTTTTTTTTTTTTTTTTTCTGTTATGATGGTTTGTATGGTTTGTTAAGCAGGAGTTCTGCTCGACTGGTCGATGCAAATTGCGGCGCTGCTCAGATGCAGAGCGCCACGCTTCTGTCTGCACCAAACCTGATTAACAAGCAGCATCCACCAGGAGCTCTGCCTCTCACAAATGAAACTTAACTAGGTTGCCTTCTGTGATGTTTACCCACAGGGAATGAGGAAAAATTTGTATTCCTACTTAGAATTTCTTCCTCTTTGCATGTAAGAGGAAGCAAGTTTCCCCTAGGTATACATCCTTCTATGTTTATGAACAGATGTAGGAAGGAAGCAGAGTTTATAGTATACTACTTTTAAATTGACTCATTTGTGATTTCATTAAAATGCAGAACAAATTTGATATCCCCAGGCAATATTTCCACAGAATTCTTTAGGTTAAGATTTCCTATTTCTCTAAAAAGCAAAGGAGATTTTCTAAAGGCATGCTGATTTTATATATCATTAAAAGTGCTGTTCAAAGAGCAAAAGAGAAAAGAACAAATTTTATTCCTCAATATTCATCATTACTTCTTAAAACAGCATACAAATAATGAAACTTAGAAACTCAGTCAGAAAGTTAGAGAGCCTCCACTTGTGGTGCACCTATGAAGAGTAAATGTCTTTGCAGATGTTACACTTTTGAATTCTCTGTCTTTTCCTGTCTTTCTACTAATGTATTTATTCTGGATTAAATTAACATGATTTTTAAGCACTAAAAAATGAAAGACAGCTGTTGGTACGAAGTTACATAGAGCAGGAAACTACAATATTTTTGCCTTCATCTCAGGAGTCAGTAAAATATACATGAATATTTCCCAAATTCTATGATCAATAAAAAAAAGGTTCTATAGTTTAGCATTCTACATGCCATATAAAATTTATTCTTACAAACTACTTTGATGATGAAAAGTCAGCTTTGGTGAACAAAAAAAAAGTATTCATGTACTTCTGGTTAAATATTCATTAGGCCTAGAAATTATTTTATCTTTAATGGCATGTCTAAAAATGCCATTAGTGACCCTATATGCCATCCTCAGACAATTTTTGAGGTTTGAAGATTTGGCACACACCGCGTGCATCTGAAACGCAGAGATGAAAAATCATTTCAAAATTTTGTCATGGGAGATTTAGTCACAACCAATTATAGTGAGGTTCCACACAGGCAGTAAAAGACAACCCCAGCCCTGTGCTGCAGGTGATCAAGGGATATTATTCTTTGAAAAATATCCATTTCTGAAGTTGCAACCACAGTAATTAACTGAGGAAGTGTCAGGAGATACTTTTGACAGAGCAACCAAGTCTCGGAGTAGAGTTTGGAGTCCTTCAGCTGCCAGCTTGTGTTGGCCTCCTGGTATCACCTTTTCTGGCTCAACTCCTCCTGACTGGAGTATTCCTTACACTACAAAGCACTGAACTGTTGGATACATGGATTTTAGTGGAAATTGTGCTGTCTTTTAAATTTGACTGCCGTATTTGCAGCTGGACTTCTAGTTCAGTACCAGGAATCACTTGATAAATGTACAAATTGCTGCTTAGGCTGGAGACATTGTATACAGGCTATCTGAAATACTTGTCTGGTCAGTAAAGTCATAGGGCAAACAACACAAAACAGTGTTTATTCTACTCTGCTTATGGTGAAGATATAATAGAAATGTAGAGGGAAGTAATTAAAAGAAAAGCACTTTTACTTTTGTATAATGTTCCCACCTTACAGATCCATCATTACAGCTATTATTCTGCAAACAAAGAATGAAATCTAGTTTTGAAAGCTTAATTGAAGTTTTTTGGCTTTGTGACAGAACCAGTCTAGATCTATTTGCTTCAAATAATCTCACTGCTCCTTCAGAAGTTCCTGGACTTGAACAACAGCAGCAGCAGAAGTGATGTAACAGATTCTACCACTAAAACCCTCTCCAAAATTAGGAGATATTAACATGAATGCCACATTTCTTAGTCTCAGTGCTACTATAACAAAAAAGTAGAATTATCCCCATGAAGCATTTTTGTTAGCATACACTGCTTATTTCTAAACCAGCTATTTGAAAATCCTGACCCTTGGGCTGCTGCATACTACTCAGGGGGAGCAAGAGAAACAAAGACTGAGGGATGAGGAAGATCATGAAACTGGGTCAGGGTTCAGTCCTGAATTAATGTGATCTGCTGGGACCCTTGAACTTTTCTAAAAATTGGAATTCAGGAGGAAACATGCAGCACGACCCAAGTATCTGTGACTGGCCTGAATCAGACTGCAAAAGCCTTGGGGACAGCCAGACAAACACTTTTCTCTCCTGCATAATCCAGGCAATAAGTGATGTGAAAGAAGGCAGCATTTCCCAAGTGGCCACCAGAAGGTAAATGTTGCAAGCTAGGATTTTATTATTTCTGTCTGAACTGCTTATCTTCTGATAAAGCATTTCTCTCAGAAAGAGATGAACACTTCATTGCAAAGTTAGCTGCAGAGGCAAATGTGGGACCCACTGGGAACCCAAGGTTGGAAATGGAAGGCACTGTCACTAAGTAATAAGTCCTATTTACCACATTGGGGGATTTTCTTTCATTTTGCTTTTGTGCTAAACTGTAAGTGAGGGGAAAAGCCAGGCTCCAAAACCCTTAATTTACAAACAGCCATGTACTCTAGACAAGGTAGGGGAAAATAGATGTATTCCACTTGATTAGGTTAGAACTGCTCTAAGAACAATATAAATTGAGTAGAAAACAACTATGGGGTACAGAGTGATGCAGGGAATATCACTCCTCTCATGTCTGCTTCCAGTTTCAGCTCAAATCCAAATATTCCTTCCCATTAATAAGTATATATCTTTACTACTTATCTACTTAACTGAATAGATTTAGCTCTTCTGTAAATAGATGTTATACCAGGTATTTCAAGAGTTCAGAAGACTAAATTTGGCCAAACACACCCTCTGGAGCACATCTACATATTTCAGTTTCTGTCTGACCTTGCAAACATTGAAATTCTTGTGAAAAAACCACGCTTTTATGTCGTGTGCATTGCTCACTTCCAGCTCACAAAGGCCTAATTAAAAATTTGTTACTTTTGCAAGGTTTCAGCTCTGACTAGCAACACTAAAAGCATGTGAAGATTAAATCCTCCTGTCTAATAGGCAGATTAATGCATATCAGTTTTGGTGAAGAATCCCATTCTGGCAGGAGACCTTCCCTGGGATGACACCTGAGACTGAGCTTTACATAAAGCAAGCCTTTAGAGGTGGGCAGATATGAAGGAATCTGTCCTGTGCTGGTGAAAGAATGGGAAGCAAAAATCAAAGAGAAGGGAAAATAACACTGCACTATTTTCATGGGTGTATGGAACATGCCCTGTAGAAAAAAAGCAAAGGACCAGCAAAGAAAGTAGGTGCTAAAATGTAGGAAAATAGAATAAATGTGAATTTTTAGATGTTTATACCTTGGCAAAATGTGGATATGAAGAATACAGATACAGGTGTACATGATGGGCAGGAGTAAGAACAGAACATGTGTACTCTTAACAACATCTTTTAATGTTTGAATGAAGAAGCTCATAGGTCACTTAAGGAATGGGGGAATAAAGGAACTTGGGAAATGCTTCCTTGTTTCAAGCTTTACAACACATCCCATGAAAGGCTGCACCATTTGTGTGTAATAATCAGGCAAAGAATATATTTTCCCTTAATCTCTCTCTCTCTGAAACACTGGACATATTTCACAGACTGAAATATCCTGGTATTTAGCTTTGCTCATATAACTAAAGTTTCTGCAATACATGCAAAGCTCAGCAGAAGAGAAACAACCCCTGAGAGCAGGGTTTGGTCTGGGAAAGCAGCAAACAATCCCCACAGGAACCCCTGCTGCGAGTCCTGCCAGGAACAGAGACAAAGCAGAGCTTTTCCCATAACCCTCCAAAGATACTGCATTGGATTCTTGTCAACTACCAAATTCTGAAGCTGTCTGTGACTGAACTCAGCAGCCACCTGCCACACCTCACGTGGCAGAGAAGACATTGCTTCCAAGAGCACTCGCAGGAGCTGTGACTTCTGACATCTCTAACGCTTGCTTAGAAGAGTAACAGGAAAATTGGTCTGTCTGAAGAGTATTCAATTCAAAAAGCAATTTGCATAGCAAAACAACACACAACAACAAAAAAGCCCCTTTTAAAACAGAAAGGGCACTTGCAAACAAAGCATTCCACAGAATTTCTCTTTGAATTATAACTATACACACAAAACACACACTGTAGGCATAGTGGATGACAATTCTCAGTCGCTCTCATCCTTGACCCAATTTCAAAACATTAGATAAGATGTCACAAAACCACTTTGAGGGATGGTGAACATTTGCACCTCAGGACTTACATAATACTATTTTCTTCAATATTTCATCTGCCTGTCTTATGCCTGCGTAGTAGGAATGTTCTTTATTAGCCTTCACATAACATGACTGAGTGTCAAGAATACAAGCACTCTAAATGCTCGGGATATTTCTATCTTGAAAATGGTGAGGATAATTGAATACTACTTGCCTGGGGAGATTAGACTTGCAATATGCTTTATATGTCCTAGTTGATTGGGTAATATACTTAATGGAACATACCTGCGAAGATGAACTGCTTATCTGGCCATAGCATGTCTCCAGGAAAGATAAGACGATTGACTTTTTTTTTACCTCCTGAACCGATAGTTCTTGATCATCCACGTGCTTGTTCATGTGCATATACCAAATGTTTTATGGAGCCTTTTACACCCACTCATCAAGAGGGAAATGTGGAGTAGCAAGCAAGCAGCAGCTCTCTGACATCCCTGAGCAGGTCTCCATGGGTGGAGCAGCACATCAGACACCTGCACATGCCATGGTCTGTAAAAGGGCTGTGGCAGGAAAAGCTGCAGCCCAGTGAGATCAGTCAGCCTTGAAAGGGTCTGGCTTGAAATTTTAGCCCTTACACAACAATTGAGTATCCTGGTATGAAGTTAAATCAGATCCCTTCTTCACCCCACAGCCTCTACTGCTTGTCAGCAATTGCCAGAAAGACACCCATGGCCAACAGGAAAAGTGCAGGTAAAAACAACTGAGATGCCCAGCAATTTCTTGGAGAAGAAAGCTCTCCTTTACCAGTCCCATCTCAGATCAAAAGAGCACCAGGCAGAGATGAGATCCATTTTTCTGTGACAGGGTGCAGTCAGCCACCCCTGACTTTGAGTCATTACATCCCAGAGCTTTCCTGAAAAGAAGTGGAAATGGTACTTGGTAGGCCAGCCTTTGTTTTGAGAAGGAATTTTAGTCACAAGTAATCAGAGTGGGGGTCCAGCTTGGAATTCACACTTCCTTCTGGTGGATTTCTGGGGAAACTGATGGAGCTGCAGAGTAAAGGCTGTGCCCTGGTGGGCTCTGACAGCTCAGCGGGTGGGTGATCACCAAAAGCACAGTTTTCTCTCAGGAAATAAAGGCAGCACTTGTGAACCGGGGTAGGAAACCAGCTCAATAAACACCATTTCTACAGTCATTTGGCTGACTCATGGCCAAAAGAAGAAAACAGTTATATGAGCAAAAAGGTCTACAAAACTTCAAAAATTCTGAAGGGGCTTTGGTGCATTCTAAATGCACAAAGCCCCTTCAGAATTTTTGAAGTGCCACATGTAAATCCCAAACCACCTATGCCTTTAAGGGTTAGAATTCCAACCTCTCACTTTCAGCACTCCACAGAAAGATCTACTTTGGGAAGGCAAAAAGGCTCCAGAGAAAGGACAGAGAAAGAAAATGGCTTTTGCTAAATTCCTTTTCACTTTCATTACTAAAGCAAGGGAATGGACACCTTTTACTGCCAACAACTCTGCTAGCCAGTAGCTCACAACAAAATTACTTAATAGATTTAATGAGTGAATCATTTCCTATATTAAGTTACCAATAACTATAAATACAGTTATGACAGCTGAAGTTCCATAGTCTGGGAGAAGCAGGTCACCCTAGGGCCACGTTTTTTTACAGCAGCTGGCTCCTGATTTAAAAGTCAGTTTTAAGAGCTCAACTTTAAAAACTCACTGAGTCACCATTACCAAGGCAGGAACAACAAGTTCTTGCTTCATTACATCAATTAAAATTGCTGATGCTACTCACAACTGAAAAGCAAATAAAGAAACAAATCCACACCAAAAAGAAGTGGTGTAAGCTTACCTGCAGCTCTTTATTTAGTCAGAGTAGGTGTTACTGAAGGCTGAACACCTACTGTAGTAAAATCTTGGTGTAAATCACCATAACCCCTCAATAAATTCAAGTATTCCCTTTGAGTTTAGTGAAAACAGTAAATTGGATTGAATTTATACTACATTAAAAGTTTACTAGACTAAGAAATTCATAGAATCATAGAAAGGTTTGGGTTAGAAGGGATTTACAGATAATCTCACTTCAAACCCCTGCTATGGGCACCTTCCACTACACCTCGTTACTCAAAGTCCCCTAAACGATCTTCCTGATACCTAAAAATCTCTCGCTTTTAAATATTTCAAAATATTTTCTTCTTATTTGTTGCAAGCTATCAAATGTTGTGAACAAAATAGCTGGGAAAAGCCCAGCACAAGATCTAAAATGTCTTTCTACTTTTAATCCAAGTCAGTCTTTTAGAACAGAGTAGAGTTTATGAAAAAAAAACACCTTTTTTCCTCTTTTCCTTTTCTTACTCCCTGCTGTTGTTTTCCTTATCTTTGTGGCAGTTTTCCACATCAATTTCTATCAAAAGAATTGTTAAGTTTTACTGTCTACATCTCAAAATGCCTTTCAATAAAATGAACCCGCAGGTGCAGTGCTTTGAAGGGAGTAACTTTTGCAGCTGGGACAAAATGATACCATTTTATTGACAATAAAGAACAAAACCAAAAAGAATGAGGAAGAGAAATAAAAACACACCTAAAGCCATACCTTAAATCAAATAATTGTGGCACTATAGATGGGACAGTAAAAGAGAGCAAAAGCAGTACTTAAGGGAAGGAGACATCCACCTTCTCTGATATCTCTCATTTGGGCTGATATTTGAGGAGTTATTCCAGATATTTTGAAAATGGAGAATTTGACTGGACATTTCTCTTGGAAGATTGCTCTTCAAAACATGAAATGTATTTCTATTTATGTTCTTTAGTGTCTAGTAGCAGTGTGACAAATGGAACAACTGATTCACTAATTCACAAAAACACATTACTCAGAGTCCAACAGAAGGCAATAAGTAGTTCAACATTAATTGCATTTGTGAAAATGAAAATGCTTCAAACCCAGTCAAATTGATACACAGCCCTGATACTCCTAAACACTTAATGCCAGCATTAAATGATGACCACCACACCATCCATTGTCAAACCTATAATTCAAATTTTGGATTTCAGTATGGCCTCTCCTCCAGCCAAATATAAAGCCTATCTGAAACATAAATTTTAAATTAACAAGAAATAATAAAATAATTATAAAGTGGTTAAGAGTAGCTTTTATCTATGTGTTTGCTTGGAATGGTCAACTGCAGAAGCAACACAAGTCAATGCCTACCAATAAAACAGTTTGAATATAAAGTGCAATGAATGCTTTCAGTCTTGATGTGTATATTTCCCCAACACTAAACTGCATAACAGCTTTATACTTGCATTCCTCTGTTTTCCACAATAAATTTATAAAAACATCTAAAGAACAGAAGTTCAAGGTCCAGCTGCTCTCACAATCAACTTTATCTTTCAAAACAGTTGAAACAAATTAGATTAAATTGATTATCTTGAATTTTATTGTGACTGGGGACCATGCTGTTTCCAAGCATTTGGATTAATTGCACCCCTCTGAGGCCTCCTAGGCCCTGCTGTGGTACAAGGAACCCATAAATACTAAGTTTATTTTTATAAGGTGAAATATGCCAAGCTGGAGGGAAAAAAAAAATTACAACTGGAAGGATGAAAGCAAAAGAAAAGAATAAATAACCAAATAGTTTCTGTTCCTTTGACTGTGAAGCATGTTAGCTGTCTGGCCTCATACATTCAGCAATCACAGAGAGAAACTTGTTCTGTTCTTTAAAAGAAGGATTAGCCAGAACTTGTAGTTGCAAGTCTTATTTAAGCCTAGATTCTGTTTTCCTGGTTAAAAACAGCAAGATCACATGGATTCATATGTCTTGACAGAGCTTTCAAGTAAATGAACCTAATTTGGATGAGCTTACTTGATTAATAAAATCCTCAAGCTTTAGAATGTTTCATTTTGATGGACAGGAGAGAAAACACACAAAGCTGTGTGAGAGAAGAAATGTTACTGAGCTGGCAAGAAGCTTTGCATCACCAGAGTTTTGATAACCATGCTCAGGATGTCACCTTGTGTTTGCCTGTATGTGGAATATCTTGCCCCTCCCTAATTCAATGGCATGCAATAGAAGTAAAACACTTTCCAAAGAGTTGCCATCCGTTAATTTTTCAGTGGTCTACCTTGATTTAAACAGTAAAATCTAAAGATTTTTTAAAACCTGAGCTCAAAAAGAAAATTTATTAAGAATTCCAGGTGACAGAACAGAAGATCACATTTTGAAATCCCGTACCAGGATATGGTACATGATAGCTCCTATATACTGATAGTGAATAAAAACATATCTTAATGGCAATATTTTTAAATTGGTTTTGAAGTACTACTGTGACTCCCTAAGTGAAACTCAAAAATTGAAAACTGAGTGAAGTTATATGCTAACATGTTGCATATTTCAAATCTTCCATCCGTTTAGCATGCACATTCATACATCACTGACGTTCATTTATAATTCATGAACCATTTCTCCACATTATCAGATTCAAAAACATGTTTCTGCTTTTGTTTTTCAAATGCTACAATGAGACACATGGAAGAATTTGAGAAACTGCAAAGGGGAAATCACTGAACCAAATTTGTTACGATAACCAAATCCTACCTGCAAAATGTGTCTGACTGAGCAGATTATTTGTTCTGTTACTGCTCCCTTGGCAAGATAAACCACACAGAAACAGGCCAGGACTCCAGAAACTTTTACCACTTGTCAGCTTCATGCAGGGATCAAAGCTTCACAGCCACACACAGATTTGAGAGAAATGAGAAGGGGCTACCTGAACTTACAGCAGCTTCTACAGCAGTGCCCGCAGGAGCACAGAATGATTTTGGTGCTTACACCTTCCCATTTGAATGATGGAAATGGTTCAGTCTGCAGTGCTGAGGTGCTCTGGGAACACCTTCCCCCTCGGATTCACAGTCTAGCAGCAGTGCTAGAATCACCACAGGGTTTAAATTTGCAGTCCTTTCTCACTTACAGCCTGACTGAAACCTGTTTTGGCACATGACAAACTCAAAGCACATCTGCTTTCACTAAGTCACTTCCAAGGGACTCACTCATATGGCATCAACCACCACCTGCAGTATCAGAGGTGGGAAGGGGCAGGTCACAACAAAGCATCTTCACATCATCCTTGGGAAAGGTTAAAGCCAGAAAATCTGATGTTTTCCCTTTTCAAGGAAACCTAGTGATTTTAGCTGTAGGAGTTACTAAGGTTGCTCTTTGTCTTGGTTGTTAGTAAAGCACAAGAATGACAATAAACAGAGTAAGAATATTTACAGAAGTGTGCTCATTAGAATAAAGTCACCGTTCCTCGCAAATTTTCACCCTTCTGTGTAATAATTATAGCTCAAACCCCAAGGTCTACCTGAATAAACACATTACAACAAACGCAACAATTTAAGGATCAGCACCAAATCTCTCCCAGTGAGCACCTCCAAGCTGAGTATGGACCACAATGAGACAATCCACAGTTACAGAAAGGAGGAAATGTAAAACAAAATCAAATTGTGCACTAGAAGTATAGAGAAAGATGTTTTCTTGTGAAGTATCTGTGTGGCCTCTTATTACTCTAAGAGACACCTGCAGACAAACCTTGTCAATAGAGCCACACACTGCTGTTATTTCTGTTTTGAATTTTACACAGCAAATTACTCATGTAAGATGCAAACTGTTTCCTCAGTAATGTGATTTTAACCTGTCTTTTGAGGCTTTTTTCCTTGATTAATGGTAAATTACTGTGACTATTCAGTGTCTTTCAGTAGTCTACTTCTACATATTAACAACAAGATAATGATGGGTAATTCATTTTAACAAAATTAAAAGCTTTCACATGTGCTACTTTCAGCCCAAAGATGATTTGCATTTATTCCAATAAGACTGCAGCACGTGGACAGGTGCCAGTACTTTTCTTATTGCCACTTTACTCCTGGAGTTTTGCATGGATTCTATTTCTTAATTCTGAAGTCCTTCTCTTCAACATCCACACCAGAACAACTTTTGAGTCATTAAGCTTTTGAAATGAAGCCCAACATCACCAAAATCAACGCAAGCAATTTCTGTTCCAGCGAGGCAGGCTGCACCTGGCACTCAGCAAATACCCTGGGAAGGCCTGGCAGGGGGTGCAGTGGCTTTTTAATTGCTCCAGCCTGTCCTGCTGCCTCACACCTGAGCTGGCAGCAGCAAAAGTGACTATTCAGCCTCCTGTAAGACCTTCTGTAGTAGGATGTACTCTGTCAGAAATCCCCACTCCGTGTTTCCGCCTCTCTTGAGCTCTTGTTCAGTCACTGCTCTGTGTGAGGACCAAGCCTCGCCATTAATTTGTGCACAGCACTTCCCCATTGATCCCAGGAGGATCAATAAAGCAGGGGCTGCCTGCTGAGCCAGCAGAGCACGGGGAGCATCCGCCCCCCTGGGAGGGAGCAGAGATTTCAGGGACCACAGAGCCACCCCTGCTTCCCACATTGGCTTCCAAGAGTTTCCACCACCCTCAGCTTCTCTCTCTGGAAGAAACACACCACAGAAATCAGACATATAAATCATGTGCTGAATAAAAGCTGCTTTGAGGGCAGCCTTGGCAGAAAATAATCCTTCAAGGCCCCCAGCTATTTTTTATTTTTACTGTGTCATTAGACTCACATATTCCTGTCCTGGATCGCCTAAACAGAAATGCACACACACCTGCATATCCCATAATTGGTGTCTCCTACTTGTTTGGGTTTACTGTAGAGCACAAGTGCTCATCTGTTGACCCACTGTGGCTCAAGAGCAGACCTGGATTTTTCCAGTCTAACCAAAGCACTGGCTATGGCACAGCTACAGGATGTCTGTCCTGAAATTTTCCAGTTCAGCCAGAAAAGATATTCATTAGGAAAGTAAACACATTCAGACACACAGCAGTTCTATTCTGCCCAGTTCTGCCAAATTAGAATGCAGAAAATACAAAAAAAAAAAAAAAAATTCAAACGTACTTCTGTGGTGCAATGTCAAATTGCACTACAAAATTTTCAGGAAAAAAACCCCAGAAAATAAAAATCAAGAATCAGAAAGAGCTGAAGAGTATGAATTAAAATAGATTCAAACTTAAGCAAAGGAAAAACTTTATGTATGTTAAATATTCTCTGCCACAAAATATAATTGAGACAGGCTGCTCAGTAACATTGGCATCTATATGACGTTTTGGCATCTATATTAATCCCTAAAAGATTTCAAAGTTGTCATCACTAAGAGTTGCAAATTTGACAAAACAATATAAAAAACATCTACAATCAGAAATAACTTTACTCATTTGTACATTATGGTAGAAGCAAAATAGCTGACATTTCATTACAATGTTCCCGAACTATCAATTAGAAAAGTACTAATTCTGTCAATAAACAGTTGTCAAGAGACGACACTTTCTTACAAGTTTCTGATTCATGTTGATGCCTGAGGTTTTAGCTTTTACATTTTTCAGACTCTGTACTGCTTTAGTGTCTACTTTTGAGCTTCATATTATGGGATGGTGAGCTCTCTTCACAGAGGAGGGAGACAAAACAATTCCTTCTCTAGCTGGGGACCAAGGACAAATGATCCAAATCTCAGCCCCAACAGCACAAAAACATGGACTAAAAAGAGAAAAACAAGCAGGATGGGACTGCATGGGCTGAAGCTGCAACTGGACAACGAACTCCAATATGCAAATGGAGCAGAACTTATAAAAGTGAGAGACCCTGTGACCGGTCAGACATTTTGTGACCATTTTGGTTCATCTAGGGTGTAGCCCTGGCTGGGCTCTTGTGCATCCAAGGAGGCCTTCTAATAAATCCCTTCTTTATTCTAATAAATCCCTTCTTTATTCTTTAGCTCTGTCTAGACTCTGTTCTAGGTCAGCCTTCACAGGGCATCAATATGGGCTGAATTCTGTGCCATTTACTGGCTTTTCCACACATTTCCTGTTTCATTTGTATCTTAGCTGCCTCCAGATGCAGCAATTATTTTGAATTCTCATAGAATTATTAAGGTTGGAAAAAACATTTAAGATCATTGGGTGCTACCAGTAACCCTGCACTGGCAAGGCCACCTCTGAACCATGTCCCCAGGTACCACACCTACATGGCTTTTAAATCCCTCCAGGGACAGGGAGTCTGCACCTGTGTCGGGGCTTGACAACCGGTTCGGTGAAGAAATTTTCTCTAATATCTAATCTAAACCTCCCCTGGTACAACCTAAGGCTGTTTCTTCTTTTCCTGTTGCTTGTTACCAAGGAGAAGAGACAGAGCCCACTCGGCTGCACCCTCCAGGAAATTTTTGGGAGTGAGAAGGTTCCTCCTGAGCCTCCTTTTCTCCTGGCTGAACCCCTTCAGCTGCTCCTCGTTCTCCAGACCCTCCTCAAGCTCTGTTCCCTTCTCTGGACACACTCCAGCTCTTCAATAGTTTTCTTGCCATGAGGGACCAAAGGGATTGAAGGTGTGGCCTCAGCAGTGCCCAGCACAGGTGGAACTCACTGTCCCGTTCCTGATAAACCCAAAATTCCCAACACAATCCACGCTCCAGCCCCACAGCATGACCAGTTAATCCTGTACATTCATGCCATGACCACCTCTGGTTATGAATCTTTCCGGTGCAAAACCAAGCCTGACCTTCCCAATCAATCCTAACCGATGCTGTTGATTCATTTGCAAAGGGAAGACACAAGGGAAGCCTAAGCCTTGCTAAATAGACCATTTATGAGAGAATATCCTGAGGAAATAAAAGGTGAAAACCCATTGTTTGGGAGCATTAAAACACAAAGTGACAAAATCCATTGTAAGGATATCACCTGGAACATCATTGCCCTGGAGGGGAGATTAACTCCTCTGTCTTCTCTCCAGCTTATTTGCTCTGTATTGAGCTCTTCCTCATCTGCTATTCAAAGCAACTTGGAGGCAAATCACTTATCACTAATTGCTATCTGTTCACCGTGCTACAAAAATGTACACATCAGTTTTTAGGGCACTTCTCCTGTATTTCATTTGTAATTTAAATTAACTCTCAAGTCAATATGAAACATCCCTCTTTAGCTCAGTGAAACGCTCTTAATTATTTTTGTAGTTATAGGAGCTATAAAAATCAATGTCATTATAAAGACAAATACATTTTATGCAAGTCACACAAAATACTGTTACAGGCAAGTCCCCTTTTCAACATCTATTTTGTTTTCTTTGTAAGAAAAAAAGCTCTTCTATTTAAAGCACAGTTCTGACCATTCATAAATCACTAGGTAGCTAGAAAGTTTTCTAAGTGAATTAACCAGACCTTGCAAAACTCCAGTTTTAGGCAGTGGAAAAAATGATTTTTCAAGTGAAGGCCATGCTTTTATGCTAAAGCAGAATTTAACTCACAAGTTTGACTAATACCCAAGATGTTTATGAATCAAGAGAAAACTCATCCTCACAAAGCACTTCTGAGTCAAACTCATTGAGTAACTGTCAAAAAAAAGCTCCACTGATACTTCTGAATATTTATGCCATGTTACACACGTGGGCTGCAGAAAAATCACTATTAGTTGAGTTAATCTACTATGGTTTTATGAACCAAAGGAAAGGAGAGATACATGCTATGCCATATTCTGAAAAACCAGTTGTTTCCACCTTTACACTACTGCACCAACAGTCCCCAGGAGCCAGAATGCAATTAGATCATTCATAATATCTGAAGAAACAAAATCAAGTGAGAAAGAACAACAGAGAGAGATTGTGTGAAGGCCACAGATGGAAAAATAAATTTAAAAGTAAGTAAAGGAAGAGAGGAAAACCATACCACCATGGACTAAAAAAATAATAAAATTTAAAACCTTTAATTTTAAAAATAGAAAAATAACAGAGTGAAGAGTCTGAGCTATGGGGGAGGGAAAGAGAGTAGGGAAGAGCTTTGGGAGAAGGGAACTGTTGTTGCAATGATTAATCTGGATCTGTCCTAGCCTCTCACACTGACCCATGCCTTCATTGAAGAGGATTTATCCATGAGGCTGAAAAGCTTCAGAGGAACAATTTTATATATTTATTTCTTGGCAAGAAGTGACTTAGAATTCAAAAGTTCCTAACTTCCCAACAAACTGGAGAGTGAAATAAGGAGCTGACATTTATTGGGATTTGCCTTCCCATTTTTGTCACCTGGTTGTGACATTATCTCCCTTGTTCTGTTACAATTTAAATGTAAATCTATTTGGTGTGTTTTATGGTAGTAACTCTGCAATTTAGTATTGTAATACAGAGAGTCCATTTAAAGCTCTAAGTGCTCCCAAAAGGTATCTGTCATAGTGCCACGTTTTATTATTCTCAAACATCATTGAGAGCAGGGAGAGGGCCAATTCTCACACATTATGCTGCTTTACAACCAGTTTTTTCCCCTGGTTCTGCAGGAAACTGCAGATCCGTGCACTTTTGGATATGCTCTTGATCATATTGATGATCATAAGAAAAGAAGAAGAAAAAAAAAAAGAGGCAATTTTACTTTTACGGTCATTAATACTGAAATGTAAAGGATTTGTTTCAAACTACCTCCTTTTAAGATACCCAAGTTATTTAAAAGGATCTCTTTGAGCACCCCTTTTGTCTCACACAGGTGTCCCTGACAAAACACCCAACTTCAGCATTCTACATAAAGCTGGTGCACAGGGACAGTGCAGCCTGCCTTGAAAGGGTCAGGAACTCCCCATCAGCCAGGAGCTTTCATCACATGCAGCCTTTTATTAGTGATTCTAAAACCTCCCTCAGCCAGCAGGGTCAGCAGGTAATGCTCACAGTATCCACTTCCATGACAGGATGTACAGGGTGATTTTAGCATCTCCTTTGACTCAGGTCCAAGGCTGCTTTGGGTAAGGATGACTCCCCTGCTCCACACAGCATCAGTGTGGGAGCTGGCTAATCAAAAATAACTGTAGTAATTACATGATCAGCAACACTGTTGTGACAGAATTTGTAAGATGCAGTTTCTGATTTAACATCAAGTATCACATAAGTATTAATGTGCAAATAGCAGAGCATTTATGCCACTTGGTACAAACACAGTCTTGGGAATAAAAGACTCAGGGAGGAAATTTACACTTAACAGAATGCAGAGTTTGAAATTTCTCCCTATGACTGAAAATTCTACTGTTATTTCCTTCAGTCCACATTAGGCAATTGTGGGAAAAAATGTTTCTGTAGTCGATGCACAAAGCAAGTTCTCAAGAAAAGCTTTTGAGAAGATACTTCACAAATCGGTAGATAGTAGGAAATGCTGGGATGTTTATGCATCTCCTTGAAAAATACATAAATTTAGAACAGGAGAACAGCTCAGGAGGATATGCTCTTACGAGTTCCTTATACAGTATTTTAGTCCTATATACAAGTTATAAACCTGTAAAGCCAAGTTTATTTTCTAATATAAAATACCCATGGTCACATGATGCTCTAAATTGTGTGGGATGACCAAAACCTGCAGCACCACTATTGGAAATCAGATCAGTTTTCATGTTCTTTACCATCCAGAGGATGGTAGATCAGCTGGTTTTTTTCTCCCGTGTAAACATTGTCAATGAGATTATTATTAAAATTATTTGGTATTCTGAATTCTATCCCTCCAACCCAGAGCTTTGTGGTTTCAATAAATACCCACTAAAACATAAACAGGTTTGCAGCCCCAAAGTCCATGTTTCATAGGCTGGGCCGAGTTTCCACCTCACTTTTGTTTAAGTTGGATTTAGGTGTTTCAGTGCTCATGCAACTCAAAGCAATATCTTCTCATTTGGATGTGTCTGACGTCATTGAATTCCATTTTTTTCCAAAACCTCAGAGGTAAGATACAAATGTCAATACAAATTAAACTCTGGCCAGTGTAAATCTCTTTGGTCTTTCATTTCTTTATAAAAGAAAACAATGTGCAAGAAAAGAAAGAAACAAAGAGAGAAGCAGGCTTCAATCTCCCATGACTTCAGTTTGAAAATAACCATTTAAATAAAAATAAGTATTATCCTGAGTATAAGCAGCCACATTACCTTCCACTAACTGCTAAATGTGAAAATTACCATTCATGGTCTGAAATTTCCCTAGCCTATGAAAATTCTACCTGTGTCTTATAAAAAACCAGTCCAGCTTCTCATTTAATGTCTTTAAATTCAGTGAGTCTGTAGAAGAGATTTGTAAAATGGAAATTTTATAATAAACATAGATTCAGGATCTCTAATTTTACTGACAATTACTTTTAAAAAGGACACAGATTTTCTGTGCACCTAAGAGAGAAACCAATGGCATTTCCTGAAGTGCCTGTGTAGCACTTCAGCCTTCTCACTGTTTACTGAAATCAGAACTATAAGATATAAACAAAAATACTATCCCCATCTTTTTACCACATCACTCCCTGTTTCCAATTCATAAATATGTGGGATGCATTTAATGCACATTGGGACAGGGAGGTTTTGATATCACTTCCAATTTTTGTTCAGCTTCCAAAAAACCTTAGCAGAACAACCAGACCATGACAGAGGGAAATCTGGGACCAGCATTATTCTCTTCTTCCATCCTCCCTCTCAGATCTGCTGTGCTGCCTCCCACCACCCTCTTGAGCCCATAACACAAACCAGACACATCCAGAATCCTGTATTTATTTCTCAAGCTTTTTAACAGCTCCTTGCAGTAACTCTTCCCTTTTTTCCCAAGGATTTAATCACACTCCAGCAGCCATTCAGCAAGTGTCAGCTGCTGTGCTCCAAGTGAAGGATATATTATAGGGTTTTTATCTTTATAAAGTTTTACAAAAGCTACATGCAAGTTTGCTGTCTGCCTTTTCCATCAGTGCTGATAAATAAACAGGGACAAAGCCACAGCTTTCTGCTCTAGAGTTTGCAGCTGGAACTCCCTAATGAATGAAAATTAAATGTCTGTGCTGGCAAAGGACGAGACCTTCACTTCTGATTCCTCTCAGCTTCAACTTTGAGCTGAAAGCTCTTCAAACTGAGCCCAGCAGAGCACTGCCTGCTCCAAGGCTCAGAAATCCCCACTGCTGAAAGCTCCTAATCCTCCTGCTTCCCCTCTCCCCCCAGCTACCTCTCCACATGGTGCTATTTTCATAAATAGCTGAATTTAACAGCAACAACTGCTGCACATCCAGAACCTCACTCAGTCCAATGCCAGGGCTGTTCTTAGTTCCAGATGAAATCGTATTTTCGGTTTTTATTTCTTGGCATTGGGGAGAAGAAGAAAGACAGGAAAGGGATGAAAATATACTCTTAGCAGATTTTTCAAAAATACGTGAATAACATTCATTGCTCAGAAAACAGGAAATAAATTACATTCTACAGCAAACTGTTAGTAGGAGCTTGAAACAAATTCTGCTAATTGTACTTTTCAGAAAAAGCCCTGCGGTTAAGATAACTAATCAGCTGGGAATATTGTAATCTGGCAAAGAAAGCTGTCAATTGGGGGAGGAATTTTTAGCATTGCTTATGAGCCAGAATTAGGACAGCTACAAATGCTTCATAGTATTTGGAAATATTTGAGGAAAGTTTAAGTAGGTTAAAAAAAAAAAAAGGAAGTAAAGGAAAGAAAGAAACTTAAAGCTATGACCAGCAAAACAAGATGTTGGGGAAAATAGTATATATTTTTAGCACTGCACACATATATGTAAGCACTGCAAACACACACTGTACGTATATTTAATGCTAAAATCCAGGTTTCTATATTCCACTATTCTCATTTTCACCGGAGAAAACGATATCATTTCCTTGTGCCCCAGTGTAAAATAAAGTAAAAGAGGGAGGAAAATAATAGTTTCTAAAACTTTGAAGTACACTTAGAGATTTCAGTGTCTAGAAATTCTTAGAAAACAAAAGAAAAAGTGACTGATTGACAGGTAAAAAAACAGCTCAAGAAATTGATGAGACATTACACTCAAATCTTTTCCAAAAATCCCTACTGCTGTTTTCTTGTCTCCGGTCCCAGCTCCTGTCCCATGGTCCATTTGAAGAAGGATCATTCAAATTGGTCCAAGGGATCTTTATGTGGTGTTATAAAGCAATAAAAACCTGAAATTATGTTTATCCTGATAATGAAAGCAAAAACAAACAAACACCAACCAAAGCTCACATCCCTGTTAAGGAAACTTCCTGTCTGACTGTGCACATCACTGAAGGGATGAAACCATCCTCACACAGAAATTACACAGCAGAGAGCTAACTGATGAACTTCTGAGAGCAAAATGAAAATGATTGAAAAGTCTTATCAAAGCTTCTGTCACTTCTGTTTTCAAGAGAAAGTATGAGCACCAAAATAACCCTTGTGAGTTCTAATTTATCATTTTTATATCTTGCATAATTATGTATTATTAGCATCTGCCATCATAGATTGATTAAAAAAACAGTCTCCTTGGACTACACTTGGTCCTTACTCTGAACAAAACACAATTACAGCCCAAAGAATTCAAATGGATGGAAGCTGTATGGAAATGTGGTGTCTCCTGCTTGACTAGTTAATATAATTTTGGAGTAAAACTCCACAGCAAACAGATAAAATACAGAGCTTTCTTCAGGTAGCTCTCATATGTACAAGGCATGTATTTTCTATCTATATCAAACTACAGACATTCCCTATTCTTACAAAATATGAGTATTCAATCTTGAAACAGTAAAATTAGTGAAGATGATGCTATATGACAGTGTCACTTCGCTTTACTTCCTATGAAGAAGAAGAAAAAAAAAAGGGAACTTTAGATATCCATGCATATTTAAGGAGTTCCTCAGACTTTTAGTTCTTCACTAGGGTAGATGAAGTATTTGTACTCAAGGCTAATAAGCTCATCAGGGGAATAACCACTAATGATTAAAAGTCAGAAAACAAAATTTGCAACATTGAATGACACTCAGGCTGAAGTGATCCGGCACATTTAGGAAAGATCACATCCCAATTAATTAGAATATTTAAGGCGTTTATGGAAATGTGTAGTACTGTTTCTCAAAAGTTAAAAAATAGATTTCATATGATTACCAACTGGAGTATTTGCCTGGGTATATGTTATATGATATCTTTATTAAAAAAAAGAATTATTATAGGATCTATACTAAGACTGAAATATTACTGCAGGAAATTTAGAGCTTCTAAATTAAAAGTAATAAAATAATGGCTAACAGATGAGACAGAAAGAAAACTAATGGATTGCATTAAGTAAATGATGTGTGTTGGTACGAACATAAAGCAAAGGAGGAAATTTACTTCAATTGACTTTACTCCAATCTAAAAGCAGTAATGCAGATCTATAAGTAAAAAAAATAAAAATTAAATACTCGGACTGCAGCTAGGACAGCACCAAGCAGCACCGATGTAACAGGGAAATGCTGATTAGAGAAGGAGTATCAAGGTCATTCTCTAATTGAAGACTAATTGATCCCAGTCCACTGGAATCAATGAAGCCTTTCCCAATGGCTTCTGTGGCAGCCAAATGGCCAAGGAATCCCCCAGAGCCTCTGCCCAGGGCACACAGGGAGCCCAGGGAGGCAGAGAGGGGTCCAGGGCTACAAACCCAGCCCCACCCCACTCCTCCATCATGGATCACACCAGGTGGCCTTTATGCTTGGTAGTTTGACTTACTAAAGATCACAGAACTGGAAACTTCCAGAAAAATCAAAAAATGATATAGCATTCATGCTGGAGATTTAAATAAAGAATCTACAGAATATCCAGTGAAAATATCTGTCTGACTGCTATGAACAAAAAGACAAGGAGGTGACACAGCAAAGAGGTGTGACGCACACAATGATTCACAAGTTACCCCTAATGAGAGTTGAGCCACTACAAGCAGTGTCATCTAAATGCTATGGTTTTGTTCTGGATCTCCCAGATACATTGTCACAGTCATCAAAGACTTAGGTTAGGACTGCTTTTAAAAAAAATTAGTCATTTCTAGACCTACTACCAGAACACCTTTTCCCCTGTGTAATTACTTTTTAATCCATCTCCTGCTTCTCCAGCAATTCACTGCTTTGACTGTGACTCAAATGGTATTCGAGTGACTCGAGTTGATTTGACTGTGACTCAAGCTCAGCTTTTTCTGAACACACTGAACTGAAATCCCATTGTGGGGATGAGTTTGTTGCTTTTGTTGCCTCTCTCAGTGAGTCCCCTTTAATCTCTTACTCCACTCCTAGTGACAATTTGTGATGCAGCTGGAGGTGCATTGAGCCATCACCACGGGACTGTCACTCACTGCACTTCCCCAGAACACCTCCAGCAAACTGAAGGGAAATTCACTGAGCACAGAATTTAGGAACTGCCCACTGACAATAAAGTTGACACTGCACCGGACAAGAAATGTATTTGACATTGCACCCAGTGACACTGGAAGCACTTTGGTCATCAAAGGAGGGTCAATGTCCATTAATGCTCCATCCATCAGTGGGGATTATCTTTACTGTATCATTGTGTTTTATCTCTTTCTGATTTTTTGTCACAGCAAAAAAGTTTCAATATAGGGTGTTTCAGATCCAAACTCAGAACAGGTAAAAATGCAATGTCAAAAGAAAAACCAAACAAAGAAATCCCAGCACTGCACAACAGTCAGCCCAAGCTGAACCATTCCCACCTATACACTCTGCAGCCTCGTATTTCTGTATTTGATTATTTTTTTCTGTCTCTGTTGAACAATTACAATTATTTCTAATCCCATTGTCCAGTTAGTACCTTAATGGTGATACAGAGATCATTGAATCACCTCCAAAATGTATTCAGGTTTTACTACTAACTCAACATGAAAACAAGAATGTATATTCTGAGTCTTTTTGACAGAAATATCTCTGTTCCATCAGAATTAGCAGGTTTGGAGCTTAGTATGTAACAAGATGCAAACTCCCACTCCATGTTCCAGGTCAGCTCTAGAGAGCAGAGCCCTTGGCATCTCAGGATTGCATGGAAAAAGTCCTCATGTTCTGAGGGAACAGAATTGGCTGAAAAACTAGTAAGAAAATTATGAAGGAGTTGGAAAACAACAAGAACAAAATAACCAAACTCGGGGACGATAAAATACAAAGATTTTAGGTAAATTCTTAAAATTAACGTACTCTTAAGTAATTTCAAAATATCTGTTCTAGGCTGCTAAAAAACAATCAAAAGAGGAGATATTACAAACCATGGATGTAGTGTTTATACAAAGGCTACTGTTCCCCCTCCAAGACAGAAATCATTTCTGGAGGGACATGCAAATGTATGAGCTCTGAGTCCAAAACCAGAGCCAGATGTTGCAGACTTGTCATTAGAATCACATGAAGAGGCACTGTTTGCAAAACAGTTTCATCCCACAATCTCTTGACTGACGCTTGAACAGCAGCCCAGTTTGCCAACTGGCACCAGGTTAGGGAGGCTTCTGAGCAAATTGTCATTTGTGTCATCTGCTGGTTCTTAGGGATGCAGCACACTCCATTTCCACTTCCCCACCCCCAGAGCACAGGGACAAATAAAAGCTTGCTGTGGAAACAACAGAATCACTTTAAATTTCATCCCTTTTCACCCTTTGCACTGTCTCCCCAGCAAAGCCCAAGTTCTGAATGCTTTACAGCATGAGGGAGGCTGCTCCTGCCGTGCCCTGTACCAAGTCTTTGTGCATGAAAGCAGCCTCAGCCTTCCTGCTGCTCCTCCCCAGCTTCCCCTGGTTTACTTTGCCTTTTAGGACCTCAACTTTTAAAGCAGCATTAAAGCTCTCCCAGGCCTCTGTGGACAGCAGCTAAGAACCACCAGGGAGTGGAACCTGATATGTTTTATCTCCACCCTGTTCTCCTTCAGAGGGTGAGCTTTTATGATTGTGTACACAAGATGGACTCTGGAAACTCCTTTCTGCAGGAGCTCATAACTTATTTCACACAACAGAGTCTGTGTTCAAGTCCCAGAGGTGAAGGGAAATTATTGTGTGCCCCTTCTAGTTTAGTGGGGGCTTTAAAACTACTTGTGCTTTGTTCTCCACAACCTTCAAGCAGGAGTAATAGATAAATACAGTCAGTTTGTTTTGGAAAAGCATCATCTTGAATAAAAATTAGACTTTACTGATTTGGAACAAATTATAATCCTAAAGTTTGGTCCTGTAGTCCCAGCCAGGATTTTCTTATTTTTGAATCATTGTCTTTTCTTTTTTTTCTTTTTTTATCACTAAATGATAGCTGTAAGTGATATCAGGATGGCAAAGCCACCAAGAGTATTGTTATTCCACAGATAAAATATTCAAACTATGACTTTAAAAATGAAAGACATTAGTTGCACTGGAATAATAAGTTTTCTCTGAATCTAATATAATTCCCACTGAAACAGATTTCCTGAACTGAAAAATATGTAGTTGAACACTATTCCACTTGAAAAATTTTTGAAAGCAATTCTCTAAAAGGAATTCCTCCATAAACCACATTCCTGCTTCATTAACCCTCATATAGTTACAAAAAATTATAATGTAATTATTACCCTTAACAAAGATTAGAGCATGTCTGCAGAGACCCTACGGTATTAAGAAGTGTGGTACAGCTCTGAATACTTTTTCATTTAGGAAGTTCAATTCCTTTTCAAAGATTTACTATCTGTGACACAGACACATTACAGGAAACAAATACACGAAAAGAATGCATGAAAGGAAAAGCCAGAGGATTAAAATATTATACTTTGCAGTTTACAAAGTGAACTTTTCTTGTTTCTACATTACATTGAGAAAAGCTGGTTTTACAGAAGGACTGATCCTTCTTTTCCCCTGAACACTCCACAAACAAACTGGGTCACCCAGAGCCATTGAAGGGGCACAGTTTGGGCTTTCAGCCCCAGAGGGTGAAGGCACACACCACAGGGCACTGGTGCTGTCAGTAACTCCCCCAGCAGAGATGCTCTCTGCTCTGCAGCAGCACAGCAGCTCACCTGCCCAAACACAGGCTTGGCTGGCCAAGATACTCTGCAGAAACCAAATTTCAAACCTTCCTTCAGCCCATTCCCATCCCTTACCTGGGCAGGGCAGGATGAAGGGGAAAGCAGGATCAAGAGATTCCTGAGTTAAAGCTAAAAGATTCTAAGTCTGTCATAACTTAAAGGGGAGCAGTAGAAAGTGAACTGAAATGTTGAAGGAGGTGAAAAGCCATTTATGATTAATAAGCTTTTTATTTTTCATCTTTCCATAACTTTAATTAAAACACAAAAAAGCAGATATGAAATGCAGCCCTGTACTTTGTGGCACTAAGATGAAAGCATGCTGCTGCTTTTCATTCCCATCCCATGCCCCTACACCACACCTCTGCAATAAGTTTGTCTTTCAAAGACTGTCCTGGATCACATCAGAAGGTCTGAGTGTGCAGCTCCTGCTCCTTCCACTCCACAGGCTGCCCTGTGCAGCACCTCTGAGCGAGGCACTCTCCTCCTGCTCGCTGGCACGGCTCCATGCCACAGATAATATTCACTGGGTCGGCACCAAAAGAGCATTTTGAGTCAAAACTCACATTTGAGACCCAGCCAGCCAGCACAGTCAGCTAATGATGACTGCCTCACTTGGTGTCCTGCTCCAGTGAGTGCCAAATACTTACTCTACAGCTGCCACCAGTGTTTCCTACATCACCCAATCCGTCACGCACCTCCACGGAGCTGAGCACGATCCCTGCGAAAGCAGCTGGGGGAAGCTGCCAGCTTGAGTGGCAGCTGAGCTGCCTGCTGAAGGTCTGAAGCCTGGACTTACACTTCTGAAGTGACAGGCATCTGTCTTAACTCTTGGATGCAGTCTTTAATTGTTGTGGAGCCTGGCAGCTCGGGGAGACAGGAAAATGGCAGTGTCAATGTCCCGCTCCATGCGAGGGACAGGCTGGGAAGCACAGCGTGCCCAGCACGGAGCACTCAGGGAATTTCCCTGCCAGCTGGAGCTGCTAACCTGTACACAGCAGAGAAATGGAGTCCTGGGACAGCAGAGGGAGGATCATCTCTGCTGCAAGATCTCCACTTGTAATTCCAGAGGATCATTGTCACAGACACATTTTATGAAAAATCCTTTCCTTAGGAATTTTTCTCCTGAGAAGCTGAGAGGCCTCAGGAACAAAATGTACACAATGATTATCTGCTGCTGTGGAATGCAACAGGTGCATCTGTGATTGGTCTCATGTGGTTGTTTCTAATTAATGGCCAATCACAGCTCAGCTGGCTTGGACTCTCTGTCCAAGACACAAACCTTTGTTATTCATTCATGCCTTTTCTATTCTTAGCTAGCTTTCTGATGAGAGCCTTTCTTCTATTCTTTTAGTATAGTTTTAATATAATATATATAATAAAATAATAAATCAAGCCTTCTGAAACATGGAGTCAGATCCTCATCTCTTCCCTCATCCTCGGACCCCTGTGAACACCGTCACAGATCATCTCTGCTGGAAGATCGCCACTTGTGATTCCAGAGGATCATCTCTGCTGGAAGATCTCCATTCGTAATTCTGGAGGATCATCTCTGCTGGAAGCAGGGGAATGGCTCCAGTTGTAGCTCCAGAGGGTGACAAAGCAAACCAGGATGGTGTGGAGGTGATGCTCTCCCCACTGCTCCCCCCTTGTGTAACCAGAGTGATGAAAAACTTACTAACACAGCCTAAGAGATGTGCAATGTAAAGTTCCAGAAAGTTACAGAAAGGAAATCTGTAAAACCACTCAGGTCCTGTGACCCATTAGGGCCTAGGGCTGCAAGCTGAACTTTGCTTTTCCCAATCCAGTCTGTTCCTTCTGCAGCCAGGACACTGGACTGGGAGACAAAGCCACTTTTGCAATAACTTTCTTTTCAATTACATTACCCCGTGCAGTTTTCAATACAAAAAGGAGGAGGACCTTGCTGATAGATGACAATTCCTTTTGTGAACCTGGGGTTTTGGCATTGTACTTTGAACAGCAACACCTGGGAGATCTGCTTTAAAAAGTGCAGGAAAAGCACAGTACCTCGAGGGAGCTTAGCCTGCAAATTACTGATGTGCTAATAAGATTCTTTATGTACAAACAGGAATAAAGAAATGAAGAATATAGGCAATATCAGTAGGATACATACAGATAAAATTAAATAACGCTGTGGGAGTAATCCTCTGTAAAAGACATACTTTGGGGCATTTTATTTCTCTCTGCTTAGTTAAATAAATGAATTGCCTAATAGAAAGTCAGAATTATAGTCTTTTATTATTTTTTTAATTTAACTAATGCTTCATTTTTTTAATTGCTTAAAGAGTCTAATTTTTCCAAAAGTACCTATGCAATCAAATATGCCGGAGCTACAAAAATTCATCCTCATATATTATTTTAGAAAGTCCTAAAATTTGAAAGTTAAAATATGAAAAAAAAAAAAAGGGTAGGAAATGCTGCCTTTAATTCTACCGAAACATGCTACATGCTTAGAATTATTGAATATACTTAAAACTGAAAAAAAAAATAAAATCCAAAGGCACATTTGTGCCCTTTTTTAATCTGGTTTCTCAGTCCTGTTTTGTTTATTTTAGTTAATTAATCCTGCTCATAATTCATTTTGGCCTTCTATTATGAATATCTACTTCTCTAAGAGCACATGAACTCAGGGTACTGAACATATAAATCCATTTTTAGTTTTTGTGGTACAGAGCAGAAACCTGTTTCCAATCTTAAGCAGCAAAAACTCTAAAAGACTTAGTTTGACTTCTGAGGAGTATATTTCTCATGTAGAAATAATGACGAGAAAAAGTTCTATACTGATAACTAAGAGGGGTTTCAGACTAAGAAAAAAAAAAGAAAAAGTATTTGGAAGAAAAGAACAAAGTAAAAATCACAGTCTGTGATTAACACCAAATTAAATTCAAGGGGACAGGTCCACCCAAAACTCTGAAAACTTGAGATGTTTCTTCTTGCTGTATCCAAAATGGTCTCTCTTTCCACTTTTAAGTAACATCAATAATTGTGCTGCATTAAACATTTAAAACGTAAAAAAAAAAAAAAGACTGATTATGTTGTGGGTTTTTAATCAGCATAAGTGATTTAGATCATCCATTGGCATCAGAGAGAAAAATAATAATAATAATTTACAGGGCCCTTCTTGTGATATTTTTTTTTTTTTTCATTTCTTTCCGGAGTCACACAAAGATTAAACCAGGAGTGATTGGGAACTTGATGACACATTTTTAACTACAGGGGAGTTTTAATTTCTGAACTGATGTTTCAGTCACTGGCTGTTACATAAAATCCAACGTGCCAACTGGAAGAGCGGAAAGAAGTCTCTCTTTCAAAAAAGGTTTTCTTCTTTTTCCATATAATTTCAATTTTTTCCTCTTTGGAACAGTGTAACAATGAGAGAGTATCTCTTATTTAATTGGAAGCTTAAAAAGAATGGATACATTTTATATGTTACATAAATCAGAGCAAGAGATTAGAGTTCCTCTCTACAAGATTTTTTTCCAATTTCCAAGGGGTTGAAAAGATGAAGTTTTCTAATATATAAAGTTCTTAGAAACTCTCTGACTTTGACAAAAGATTTTTTTTTTTAATTCTGGGATATTCTAGAAGACAAATAACTTTTAATATTGTAAGAAATTCAGTATAATTCAGCACACTAACCCACGGGCATATGGTCTTTCATAGTATGCTACACTTTGCTGGTCTCAATGTACTTGGGACTCATGTCTGAGCATCTTCCTCCGATTTTTTGGGGAAAAAAATATTTTCCCCCCTTTTTAAAATAAATCCACAAAACTAAAAATATTACTAATTATATTTAAGTACCTGGTAATATTTTCCTAATTATTTTCCACCTTCAGCCATTTGTAGCCTCACACCATTGTTAGTAATGAGTCAGAATAACTGCATAAAAAGTGTATTAAAGTGATTTCCTTTAGATACCAAGAGTTTCCATCCATGTGGAGAGTTATTTGGTTTTCCTGTGTGGAGCATTTCCTGAAAAATACATTTTTTGGTTCTTCAACCAAATACTGCAAATCCTGCTTGTGCTTTTTCTGCCTAATAATGGGCAATTATCTTGGTGGAATGAAGGCATCTTGGGCAGGAAACAGACTTAAAAGGCTTGCAAATATCACTTCTCGAATTCACTATGAATTCATAGTCTTGACTTAATGCTGGACTGAAGATTTTTTCTTTCAACTTTCTCCCACAGCCAAGGTCCTTTTTTTCTCTTTTCTAGTCTCAGGAGCACCCTCCCATTCCAGCATCCTGTTCCTTTTACACCTCCTTTTTTATTTTTTTGGGGGGAAAAAAAAAAGGGGGGGAAAAGCATCTATGCAGTAGTGGGATTTCTACAGCTACTAAGAACATGAAAGCAAAGAAACAGCAAGCAGGCAAGGAGCCAGAAGTGAATGGGTTTAGGCTTTGCTAAAATGCTGCTCAGGGTCAGCTGTGGGTGGGAGGAAGAGGAGTTTCCAGGCATTCAGTGGGGACAGGGAGCTGCCCATTCCCTGTGGGATGCTCCAGGCTCAGGGGCTCCCCTACAGCAAACCTTGGTAGGAGCCCTGCAGACAGCTCAGACAAGAGACACAATTGCTCATTTGCCTCCCTTGTCTGAGCTCAATATCCCTCTCCAGGAATGCTGAGAGCTTTCCCTGTTCCAGGGCAGTGCCAGCCTCTCTAACACAGCCTTGTTCTTGCACTGGAACTTTCCTCACTCACTCTGCCTTTCCTTGGGATGGACAGGGACTTTATCCATTATTCATGAGAATGAAACAAGGACTCCCCAAGGCCTCTCCAAAAAGGACAGGAGATTAAGGGAACAGGAGAGGAAAGCTGGAGGTGCTAAAAGTGCCTCTCAGAAAAAACAGCAGGATCTGTGCTGGTCTGCACAGTTGTTCAGAGGGATGAAATTCCTGATGCGTTTTACATTCTATTGCACAGCTTTGGGATGCAATTTTCTGTTTAATTAAGAGACCCAAAAGCACTGCATCACTGGTTTCAACAGAATTTAGGTCAAAACCATTCTTGACCAAAATACCCAGCACACCAACAAACAATACTCTGCCCTCCTGTGCTACAACGTAGTGTAAACAATGAGTAGCTACAATTAACAGCAGAACATCTACACATGACTTAAAATTAATGTTTGGTTAACGTGGCACTGGAGCTGTAGATGATGTATTATAAAGACTATTGTTACAAAAAATTCTGTAGCAATCAATTTAAAATAACCTTGTAAAGCTTAATTGCTATCTTACAGGAGTAATGAATTGAACAAATGTCAGATCCCAGTAAAAGTGCCTTTTATCATAAATCAGTATTCCACATACAATAATTATCCCATTAATGCTGAATGAAATGCTTATTGAGTTTGTTTAGCATGCACTGTAAGTGGATAAAGTGACCAGGAATACCCAATAATTTCCTGACAGACATATTCAAAAAAATGTTACTCTGAAAGGGAAATTATAATTTATAAAAAAGTACTACACAGAAGCTAATTTAAATAGAAGCAAAAGTGTAGTGCCCTAAATTCTCTTTAACATTTGCTGACTTTAATAAATAAAAACCACACCAACAAACTCCAGCATCTTCCTAAAGCAAGAAGGCTCAATGTTTCATGCTGGTTTAGTTCTGTCTTATGAGATAAAAAATGGAGCAGTTGCCAATTTATCTAACTTAAAAAGTCCCAGACTTGCCAAGTATGCTGTGATAAATAGTTTTAACTACCTTCTGCTCATATTTTATTATAGGACATGACAAAGGGATTTGTAGATTAAGTCTTCAACTTTACTTGTGATACTTTGCAGAAGACAGATAAGAAGGGCACTTTAGAGGTTTAGCATGAAAAATATAGTTTAAAAGA
The DNA here is from genome assembly GCF_901933205.1 of Camarhynchus parvulus. NCBI lineage: Eukaryota > Metazoa > Chordata > Aves > Passeriformes > Thraupidae > Camarhynchus > Camarhynchus parvulus. The sequence continues at coordinate 33,255,349 of NC_044577.1, forward strand.
TAAACAAACAGCAAAACAGTATTTTACATTGAAAATATCTCCAGGTTTAGAAAAGCCTTTAAAGAAAGCTCAGTGTTGTTGCAAGGACTGAGCAATGCCCTAAATAACCATGATCTTCTTGCTTTCTGAAATCCACCTGTATAGATCCTGTCTACCTGAGGCAGCCACGTGTCTGTCTCAGCCTGGGACTCTGAGGGAAGCAATCCTCTGCTATGACGTGTGAGAGGAAATGTAGGCAAACCCACAAACGTGCCAATAATCCAATTCAGTGAGCTCTGCACAGCTGGAACACTCCTAACACCCAAACACAGCCTGCCACTGCCACAGCGAAGGGAACATCAAAGCTGCCATCTCCCCTTCCCTTTGCCTTCCCAAGCTCAATCCCATCACACAATTTTCTCAAAGTGAGAACTCCTTTTCACATTTTTCTCTCTGAAAATCACTGTGGCATGAGTCTTGCCTCTCACTGAACCAGGTTGCCTGCAGGCCACCACAAACCTCTTCCGACAACTTCACGCTGCTGTGACCAGTGAAAGAAACCCATGCATCTCTATTTGCAGCCTTGGAAATTAAAGACTTTCTAGAAAGCCCAGAAAAGCTCCTGGTTCATTAGCAATTTGTGTGCCCCAGTGATAACCATTATCATTAAATCATTAGCATAAATCATTACCATTACATGGTCCTTGCCCTCATCCTCTAGAGCACCTGAACTGATCCTGCTTCACAACAGAAAGTTTTTTGAACCCTTTTAATATATTTTGCACAACCTATCAGGTAGAGCACTTCATGTTAGGAGACACTTTTTGCCTGATGTAGAGCAAACAGTGTCCAAGTTATTAGGCAGCTTAATTTACCTTTTACCTGCTACAAGCTGCAACTCTTCTCCCACCACCTCAAGCAGTAGCTCTTACCTGCCAGTTTTAACAACCCCATGTCCCAAAATGATGGTCTGGAATTATGATTGTAAAACAAGAAGAATGAACAATAGTTTAATTATCATATTATTCTGTCATCCTCATGACAGAAGCCTGGCAGTTGTTACAAAACCATAATCTAACAAACTACTGTTCCTGAATCAACCCAGATTTGAAAAAACAGTGGAAAAAATCTCAACATGTTTATGGAAACGTGTAAGGAAATGTAGATGGTATAGAAACTTGCCAAATATGAAGTCACCACAGGCTCTACCTCTGCCTACTATTTCTGGCACTCAACATGCTTTGCTCCCCTTATATGTGCTTAGATCATTTTGCAACCTGTTTTATTTTACAAGGTAAATATCACTGTGATCTTATACATTATGAAATAAAAATAATTACTGGAAAAACATTGGGCAAATGTTTTACTGATACAGTTTATTACATTTCTAGGAAAAAAAACCCAGAAAACTGCTTTAGAGAGTATTCCTGCAACAGTAGAGGAGAAAGGTCTATTTGTACAGGACCCTGTGCAGGGGATGGAAATAACCCCTTTGTCTCACCAGGACACATCTCCATTGCTGCTTTTGCCTGTCTTGCTTCATGGACTTCACTGCTCTGTCAAAAATTACACTGCCAACTCAGGCTATGGGTTCTTGAAACCCCCAAATATTGAATTTGTTCAAACAATTAAACGATTGTGACCTACTTGCAAAATAACTCATCACCAAGAAATAGGGTCACTCTGAAAGATGTAAGTCTGCTGACTCAAGCTCAGAAACTCTTTGAAACTCAGTGGTAGCTCAGCTCCTGTGACTCCCTCGTGCAGCAAGGTCACTGTTTTCACACCTTGCTTTCTTCTAGAAGAAGCAAGAAGAATTTTCTGTTAGAATTTTGCCAACACACCTGACAAAGCACCTGCTTCTCTCCCCATCCTCACACACGTCATCTGAGGCACCACAAAAACCTTTTCCAGAATAAGCTACCACTACAAGAGACAATTTTTGTATGTAGGACTGGCTCCTGTGTGCCCACGTGTGTGTATGTGTAAATCTTCACCTGAATTACCTTTAAGAGAAACTAAAATGCTTTCCCTTTTAGCCACATCTCCCATGTGATATCTGTGACATCTACTGGCTAAACTCCACAGAGGTTCCATAGCCATGCTTTTTATTTCATATGAGATTCTTTTCATATAGGATCTTCTCCAAAAGGTATTTATCAAATGCTGACAAGATGATAAACTGATTATACCACTGCTCACCACAAAATCTGATGATTTTCCTTCTTCCACCTCACTGCTAAACAAAAAACAAAACAAAAAGGGGAAAACATCAACCTTTTTTCCTTCCAGAGACAACCTGGAAATAATAAAATATCAAACATTTTCCCTTTATAAACTTATTTTCCAGACAGAACAATATGCTTTTTGTGCTACTTTACATTTTGAAATCAAACAAGTTATTTCTGTTTCTTGTTTTCTACTCATGTTTCCACACACTTCACTTTTGAGATAAAAATCCTCAATAAATGTGGGACTAACACATTTCTTATCCTCCCACAATTCGTGGAACTTCTCAGAGCATCCTTAACTTGTGAGAATCTGTAAAAAAATCTCTGGGAAGAGTGTGAAAGCACTGGTTATGTTATGCCAAAGCTAATATTGCAATATACTGGCCACATTTAAATGGCCCCACCTCACCAACCTTCCTTCAGGTCCTTCCTGGCTGAGTGATTAAAGAAGAACATTTGTAACTTTTTGAGGTTTTTAATGGCATGGCTGAAATTGAGCCCATCACAGGCTATGCTGCCACTCAAAATGTGGGGTGAAAATTCTGTTGGAACAACAAAAGTTTTTACAGGTGACTCACATTAGAAATACCAACTGTAAAACTCAAGAACCACAGAATTGTATAATCAATTAGGTTGGAAAAGGGCTCTGAAATCACTGTGTGTAACCTCCGACCATGGCACTGGGTGCCACATCCAGGCTTTCCTTAAACACCTCCATGGACACCACAGCCTCCCTGGGCAGCCCATTCCAATGTCTAAACACCCCTTCTGTGATGAAATTCTTCCTAATGTCCAAGCTAAACCTTCCCCATAAATATGAAAAAATTGTGATCATTATCCTGTGCTACAGGTTATACAGAAAGAAAGGAAAAACATAGACGAGCTTCAAGGTGATGCAAGACTAAAATTCATGAGCACTGCTCATGAATGAATCAGCCCTAAAAATAATTTAAAATTATAAATACCCCCCCAAAAAAGCGTCAAATTTAAGGGCCAGAATTCACATAGATAGACAATGTTGATAAAAATATTGGGGGTAACACAATATTGAATCAATGCACCCCAGGAATATTATGAGGCTCTGCCCTTCACCTCCAAACAATCTCCCTTTGAGAAGGGTCCAGTTCTCTTCCAGAACTGGAGGTTTTACCACGTTTCCACCACTCAAAGCACAGCCCTGGGCTAAGTGGTTGCCCTGACTTGCAGAGGCACTCTGGCCACCACAATAAGAAAGCAGAATTTGTCAAAAAAGCAACATATGAACCAGAATTGCATCACTTTGCAAGAGTTTGGATGGCAAAGCTCACAAAACCACCTCCTGAGAGAGCAAATCCTTCACAGAAGTAACTGGAGATATTGCAGCACAAAATGAATTGACTATTAGCCTTCAGCAAATGGGGTATTTATTATTTTTAAGTTGTGCATTAGTGCTCAAGCAACAATGATATTTATACTGCACATCAAACCACAAGAGTAGGAAAGTGGTGAGCTAAAACTGAGGACTCAGATTAGTGATCCTGTATGCCCTGAGGGAGCAGCAGACCTAAACAGATGCACACATAAAAGTAAATAGGATGCAATGATACTGGGGAAATGATGCCAGCTGAGTCAGCAATATGAAAACCCTACTGCACAGAAATGTCCTGTGGACATCAGACTCCAATCTGAAAAGACAGCTTGGGAACTGGAGAGATGTTATCAAAGGAGGGAGCAATGCTGAAACAAGAGCTAAGGACACCTCCAGGAACAGCAGTGACTAGTTCTTTCGCAGTGCAATGTCTAGAAAGCAGCACATAAAGCTCCTTGCAGAGCACAGAGTGAGCTGGCACACAGAGAATGCTATACCATCATGGTATATTTCTGTCTTCGGAAGTTCTCCTCAGAGAGCAAGCCGAAACATCAACATATCACCATTAAAAATTCCTGTTATCCTCCTACAGCTTTTAGGTTGTGGATATTAACAAAGATGAAATGCTTATCTGTTCAAATAGAGAGGCAATTTTGACCTTAGTGCATTAGTGTAAAAACAAAATGTGCTGTTTTGATATTTACAAGATGCCAGAATTAGCTGCAGTTCATAAGCAGCCTCATGGCATCCGTGCTGAAACAGCCTTCCAAAAGTCTCTCTGGAGGAGGAGAGAAGAGAAAAGGCAAGAAAAAGCAGTTACCAGTAGAGGATTTACAAACCAGCCTTTAAAAAGACTAAACTGAGCACTTGAGCTCTGTAGACCAAGGATGCATGAAGCCCAAACTAAGAGCATGCTTTGCATTTATGTCAAACCTTTCCCAAGCCCAGCTAAAAGCCCGTGATTGCAGAGCTGCTGGGGAGGATGAATCCTGCTTTCCAGGGACTCCTGGAGCTGCCACGAGGATTAGGGAGGAAAAGCTGGTTTGCACAGGCCGCGTTCATCCTGATTTGTCTGTACACCCTCCCATTTCTCTGGCAAAACACGAGGCAGAGGGTGTTTACCTGGAGATGTTCTGGCCAGCATTGCTGTCAGTGAGCCACCCCAGCACACAGACATGCAGAAAAGACTGGTTTGAACTAATCTGAGTCCTCAACTACAATGAGCAGCAGCACCACAGCGAGCACTGCAGTGCCACCAGTGCCTGGCTGTGCTGTGGGGAGCTGGAGGAGGCTCTGACACCCAGCAGGGAAACCATTCACACCAGTGCCAAGCTTTTTATTAAACATCTCCCAGCAATACACCTGGCACAGCTCGGAGACATTTCTAGTTTTTATTTCATTCACTCTTTATTTCAGCAGCAAAGATCCTGCATGCCTTTAGAGGAATATTAATGAGCAGAAGACCCAACCCTGAACCCTGTGAAAGCTATTACTGTTTGCTCACAGTAACTGGGCTGATGCCAGCTCAGTTGATTATATCTCCTTTGTTTGTTTCCCTGAAAACACGATGCTACAGTGAACCAGGGGATGTTAATGTATTTCCATGCCATGCTGCATTTGTTTTTATAGCCAGGACTCCTTACTTAATATAGCTGCTACCTTCTTGGAGGCTGAGACATCTTAATGAGCTCAGCACAACCGTGCACGGAGGCCACCCCAAAGATCACTGCCTCGTGAGCACTTTGCTGGGGAGGGCATGGATCACTCTCCAAATGCTACTGCTGGCTGCAGACTAACTAATGCAGCTCTAACAAGCTAAAAACATCCTGCTAAAACCAATCTGTCATTACAAATAAGGAACAATAAAGTGGGCACACGGGCAGTGCATGTGCAGAGGCCGTTGCACAGTGATGGGAATTACCTTTGGTGCTTGGCACAGAGGGTTTTGCATGCATTCTTTTGTTCTGGTAATTTCAGCTGATAAAAGAGATCCTACAGTCAACCTGATGCATTATAAGGCAAAATCCCTTCAGCATCCCAGGTTCATTAAATGGTACCGCTAATAGGGCTGTGCCTGAGAGGAGTCCTGCCCAGCGCTGGGCACAGCCTGTGATCTCAGCCTCTCCAAGATCACACAGTGCCATGCCAGGGGGATGCCAGGTGAGCCCTGCTCTGCTGACCTGCAGGGCTACAGGTGGGCCACGCACGTATCTTTGATCAGGACAGCAAGATGCTCTCCCTGAGGGATGGGCTCAGTCCCAGCCCAGCACTGCAGCAGAGCAGCACAAGATTTGTTGTCAGGTTTAACTGAACCCTGCACTCTGCAGCTGCAGGACTGGGGCTCCTTACACAGGTAGAATTGTTATAGGAACATGCACATTAATGACAAGGTTCTTCCACACTGTTCCGAGGAGAGAAAGCAATCTTTAAATTCAAACATAACTAAAAGTGCATCCAATGAAGCCCTGCTCTACACAGCCACAAAACATAAACAGAGATAAGAACCAAAAGAGAGATCCCAACAGACACCATATTAAATCCACCTTAAATCCAACACCTCCTTCTGCCCTCAGTAACTTTTCACATTGATTTTCCAAGTGTTAGGAGTCTTTCAGTACAAAGCTCCTTTCAGTGAGGGTCATACATGAAAGGAGTCAAAATCTGCTGATGTTCAACACCAGCTTGGACAGGCCTTGGAGCAACTTGGACTAGGGGAAGGCATCCCTGCCAATGGCAGGAGGCTGGAATTACATTACTTTTAAGGTCCCTTCCAACACAAACCATTCTTTGTCCCTATAAAACATGGATTTCTTCTAAAAAAGAGAAGTTTGAGGTAATTATGGGTGCTGCATCACTGTCTTTTCCTCACAGTACATTCCTCAGGTACAATTTTACGTGTCTCTTAGCTTTCTTTTCCACAATGGAAAAGAAACATTTCCCTTGACTGTGCATGAAGTTTGTCAGCTCTTTACTGTCATACAAAAATCAAGCTGAAAAAAGTAAAATCTCCCTAAAGAATCTCACAGTAATTTTTATACACTCAAAATTATAAGCTTGCTGGCAGCTAAAATGTAGCCACAAATGCAGCTGAGTAACAGAAAAAAACAGAATAAACACACCATGATTTATGGCTTTATGATTTAGCCCAGAAAAGCCACTGGGCTGTCTGGATGACTGCAATTTTCTCTTCCTTTCTCGACTTGGATTGCTCCAAATTAGAGCAAACTATTTTAAGCCCTTTGAAACTAATTCTTAAAATATATAAATAAATAAAACAACTGTAGGATGCAGACAGGACATGATAAAGCTGTTTGCCTGTAAGAAAAGGAGCTGAAAAGTGCTCAGTGATGGGGCAGTGACTCAGGAGCGCCAGGCTCTGTGAGCTGTCCCTGCCTGGCAGCAGCACTGCATAATCCAGGCTCAGGAGTGAAGGCTGCTCCATCCTCACTGACCTGTGCAGGCTGTGAGAAGCCTTGAAAACTGATCAGATCCTGTAGCTCCTCCATCTCCAGCTCTCCCCTGCTGAGCCATTTGTCCTGCACAGCCCCAGGAGGGTTTTCCAAGGGGCAGCAGCAGCAGCAGGTCCCTGTGCTCCCCCCTCCTGCCTGTGGCTGCATTATGGATGCTGGAGGTGTAACCACGGTGTGCTCTCATCTTTCTGGGTGCTGCTCCTGACAGCAGCGAGCCAAAAAACAGAGCCCAGGCCTAAAAGGTCAAGGAATATAATATGCATCATTTCAACCTATCATCAACTCAAAAAAAAAAGCACCAACCACCAAGCCTCTTTTTCTTTAAGCTTGGATTAGTCAAAGTTGACCTTCTTCTGGTTTATTAAGGAACATTTATCTATTTTATGTTTCCAGTTCTTGTAGGAAAATACAAAATGTTTAAAAACAAAAATTAAAATCCATATACATGCCTGAACCAATTAGCACCACACTTCACAGAAACATTAAATTCGCCAAGTCCTTCTTTCAGCATCCCTTTCTGTGGCAGACTACAGAACAGCACTGTGAAATGGCTTCTTTTAATATTCTTGCTCATCTGCACCACCACTGTGAGCTGTGCTGGTAAACAAGGAAAGGAACAGCCCAAAGGCAGCCTGTGCCCAAGCCCAGCATCAGGACTGTGCCCTCTCCTTCACAGCAGGATGGAAATCAAAAATGTCCCCATCTTCCCCACAGCTCTGCATCCTACCTTGCATATACATGAATTCACTCTCCCTTGAGCTAACTCCCATTTTTCTGCTTTGGTGACTTGACCCCAACAACCCAATCTGAAAACTGGAGGAGAAATTCCCTTCTGTCTAAAAAAATCTAAAAAAGTATTGTTGCAGACATCTTTTCATGAAAAATCCTTTCCTTAGGATTTTGCCTCCTGAGAAGCTGAGACACCTCAGGAACAAAATGTACACAATGATTATCTGCTGCTGTGGAATGCAACAGGTGCATCTGTGATTGGTCTCATGTGGTTGTTTGTAATTAATGGCCAATCACAGCCCAGATGGCTTGGACACAGAGCCCAAGTCACAATCCTTTGTTATCATTCCTTTCTATTCTTAGCTTAGCTAGCCTTCTGATGAAATCCTTTCTTCTATTCTTTTAGTATAGTTTTAATGTAATATATATCATAAAATAATAAATCAAGCCTTTTGAAACATGGAGTCAGATCCTTCATCTCTTCCCTGATCACAGAGCCCCTGTGAACACCGTCACAAAGTATCAGTAGGATTTTTCCAATTTGGGGATATTCAGCAGTATGGAGAAGGTACTACATAATACTTCTGTCAACAACAGCAGATGTGTTTCCAGTAGAAACAATTGGCTGGATATTTATTTATTGACATTTTGGATGACCGAACATTGTTATCTTTTGTTCTTAATAATCATTTATACAATTTTTCTATCTGAGTGAAGATCAAGGACCTTCCCTGACCCTTTTTAGAGGTAATAGCAGTGTTTATTGATAGGTTGGAATCCTGAATATTATTATGGAATATGGATATGTGGAATATGAAACTTCAGCTGAATTAATGTGGCCCAACTACAACTAAACAGTAGCAAAAGCTTCTGGTTTGGGTCAGTATACAACACTTGCAGAAAGGAAATAAGCACATAGCTAAATCTATACCAAATTATCAATTTATAGCAACTTAAACCCTCAATGCATCAACTATTCCTGCAGAATATATTCCTAAACTCCTGCTCCAGACTCTATAAAATGCTCCCAGTGAATGCAGGATTTTTCTCTGTCACACAGCCTTGGGCCAGTTCAGGACAGGTAATTCACAACAGCCTGTTCCTCTGGCCTGGGCACAGCAAGCATGGCTGAAAGGCCACAGAAAATAACTTCAAGGACCAGCATTTAATGCACATGGACAGAGAAGGAAGCATTCATCACTTAAATTGTTCCAAAACCCATCCTGCTCCTTAGGCTGGAGACAGTGGCTTGCTCATCTAGAGCAAATTCAAAGATCAGGGTTCTTAACATGGTAGATTAGGCTCTCCTTGCACGCATTTTGCTTGCTGTGTAATTTGATCATTAACAATCTTTGTGCCATTTCCAGATAAGAATGTCTTTAATGTCTTTTAAAGGCAGCATTTTTTCTCCTGAAATAAAAACCTTTTCAGGTAATTTTTTTTAAAGCACAAAAATGTTCTTGCTGATAGTATTAGTAATATATTAATTATTTAAGTGAAATAAATGCATCTGTTAATGTGTTTAATTAAGCATACAAAGCTCTTTATTTGATGTTATTTGTATTTAAAATTTCCTGTTTTCCCTGAAGTATTTATTATCCGAGGCATGATTTTTCTAATCTTAGACATACTCTGGGACTGAAGTGCTATTTTATATCAGCATTTCTCAGCTGCTTTTATCATGAATAAATATATTACAAACCATGTTAATGAGCTGTTTAGTATTCATATATTAGACTTTTCCTCATTTCATATGGAAATAGCACTATAAAAATTCTAAGAATACTAGTTTTATGTGCACGATAATGATGAGATTCAAAGCAAATAAGGAGGAGAAAATCTGTGGTGGCACTGAATATGAAATGGATTAGTACATCACCAATGTGCTTTACACTGGTATAAAATTATTAAGCAAGTAATTAAGTAGGATCAATGGTACTGTTTGTTTTGGGGGTAATGTTTTAGCTATTTTAGATGTGTCATCTTTAAGAATTTAATTTCACACCTTAATGATCTTTTTGTAATTTCCTCCTCCTGCCTCGAAGTCACACAGTCAGGGCAGGCATGACATCCACTGCAGATCAAGGAGTGACTCGGGTGCAAGGCCAGGCCAAAGCCACCGTGAAGGAAGGCGAGAAGAAGGCAAATTAATAATTTTGTAAATTCAAAGGTAGTTCATTTCAACTGACCTCATGCATCAGGCACATTCAAATCCCTGGGATTGTTAGCAGGAAAGAGGTTTTATGGTTACCTGCAGAATCTACAGCTCTGACCTGGCTGACCTCAGAGACATCTCCAGTGCAGCCAAAAAGAAATGAGACTTGGTGTTAGAGGAGCCTAATGAGTCAAACCACAGCCTCCAGTACACTTACAACTGCAAGCAGAAATTTAAAATTTAAAAAAAACAAACAAAAAAGAACAACAAAAAAACCTCCAGCTTTGGGTAAAGAGCAAAGAGAGAGAGAAGATTATTCTCTGTCTTGGACAGAGAACTTACTACTGGTTACTGAATAAAAACCCAACTGTGAAAATAAGGCTGCTACTTAACTGAATTGTCTCATTTCAAACTTGGAATTACAAATCAATGGAACAAAGCCTTTGCTGTTATGGAAAACACAGCGTCTGAACACGTTCCCTTATTAAATTTAGATGCTGGACAAAGCAGATGCTGACACTGTGGCCCCAGCTCGTGTCCCCCTGCATGTGACTTCCCAGCAGAGCAGTTGGGACTGAAGAGGGTTAGGAAGGTGGAGACAAATCCATTGAAAGGCAAAATGACAATAGCTGCTATTTTTTTCTATGAAAATACAGTCAGATTTCAGTAGAGAATAATGTGTTTTTTACTTTGTTATTGAACCAACAGGTGTTATACTATAGAACTGCTCTCTTCATAGTGGAGCAGGCATCCATTATTTATGCTATTCATTATTTGTACCTGGGTTTTGGTACCTGAGTTCATTGGCTTCAAGTTACACAGCACACTTGTAAATGAAGCTACATCTTCCAAAAAGGAAAACCACCTTAGACAGCTTTTGTCTAAATAGTTTTTAAAAATTGTCTCAAAGATCAATAGCCAGGTGTAGAAGCAGAGAAAAAAAAAAAAAGAATGAGTTAGAAAATGCCATCCCAACATTCTCCACACTGAGCACAAGGGTAGCAAGAGACACTTCTTGCAGCCCTGGCCTATTTATGAATGCTCAACAAGTGAAGGAAGAAGAAAAACTTCAGAGGTAATTTTATTATACTATGAAAAAATAGGTTTCTCCCCCCACTCCTAGATTTTGTTACAACAGTTAAATAATGAAAAATAAGTTTGCCACAGCCTTACTCTGAAGTAACTCATGTTATTGCATATCTACAATTAACAGCTCTACCTGTGCCTTTAATGAGGTTATAAATGGCAGATGGTAAAAATTAATTTAGCATTCTCTGTGAGGAAGTATAAACACAAACTTGGGTCCAGTCCCATAAAAGGCTGCTCGCATGAGTAAAACTAACTTGAAATTACCTCATAGTGGGCATATTCCAAGTTTACACACAGTTTAAGACCCATTTCTGAGGGCACAGCTCACAGTCCTCCAAAGTGGTTGCACATGCTTTGAATAATGTGACATGAAGTTGTTTAGCAATACAGATTTGAAAATGTTTCCTCTGGCACAGTTAAATTTCCTCCGGAACTACCTGGGCATGTATTGGAATATGATCCCAATATTACCGGGTGGAATGTGCCTGGGCTCGTCTGGCCCTTGCTGCTTGACCAGAGGCGGCAGCTGTGGTGTTTTCACCTCAGACACACCCCTGGCTAGCTGTGTGTTGCAGCTGGCACTTGGGACAAGTCCAGGTAAGCAGGAACTCAGGTTTTACCTCTGATGGAAAGGCTTTAGGCGAGGTGAAGAGGAAAAGGAGACGGATTCTGCCGGAGGGTTAATCCAGAGTTTTGTTCCAGGGTCACAGATCTCTGAATCTTGGTAACAGCTCCAACAGAATCCTGACTGCATGGTCTCAGTGTCCTTTTAAGCTTGGGGGGAGGGGGAGGAAAGGGGCAGGTATGGCACCAACCAGGTGGGAGGGGGGGAGTCTCAAGGGACAAGTGACACTTGGCTAGGCCAATGACCTCAGGGCTGAGAAGCATCCCTTGAACTTTTGCCAATCACAGGACGCCCTTGCTGGAATGTTAAGCTTGATAGACAGCACTTAGCAGGAGGCAAGGGGGAGGGGAAAGGAGAGGTTGGCACACCTGAGGGACTGGGATAGGTGAAACAGGATATTGCTTCACACCACAACAGGCATGAGTAAGAGCTGCTAAAACATGGGCTCTTCTGGATTAGACCTGCACATTTGTAAGTTAACATAAGGAATTAAATACTTATAAAACCTCTACTTGTTTGAAATTATTTTTTATCTTTTCCTTTTCTGCTTCATTAAGTTCCACCCTCTGCCATAGTTATGCACTACTCTTTGTGAGCAGAGGTTTTGGTCTTGCACTGTTTCTTCATCTATGGCAAAGTGCCCTCTTTGCTGACTAAAATTACTGTGCATGTCATCAATACAAACATATACAAACTCTTACTTTAAATCACAGCCCCATTTTCAAAAAAAAAGTAATTTTACCTTTCTTCCAGAAATTCATCTGCTTGCTAATGAGAGTTGTGTTCATCGGTAATTTTGAAGGAGAAGAAAAATGATTATTACCCTGGCAATTTCAAGTGACAAATAAGAAATCCATCCCGCCCTCTATTTAAGTCCATGACATTTCTCCCAGTGTAGGATCTACAGGCCAGATGCATCATTATAATTATAAACATCTGTAATGAGCCTCAGTGCAATTGGGTGAAGTAGCATCACCGCAGATAAAAACCTTTCAACAAGCCATTTCATACCCAAGATTGCTGTAATTTCTAAATCCCTGTGTTATCAAAAATTACCTTTTGATGTCAGCAGAGCCAAGAAGGGGTTTGATGAAGCTATATTCTTATGTTTTCTCCTAAATATGTTTCTACATTTTGTCAATGTCTATTGATTAGACATTGCTGCGATACAGCAATTTCTCCACTTCCCTTACACCAGAGCTGTTCCTGGCAGAGAAAGCCTAAATGACAGCCTAAAAATCAACACTCTCACAATCAGCTCTGGGATATGGCTGAATTATCCTGCAAAAGGTGCATTCCTCATTTCCCAAAATATTCTCTCTTCCTCATGTTGACTCTAGAACAACAGCATCACAGGACAGCAAGGCACAAAGGACTGGTAATGGGATGAAAAACTGAGACAAAATGAATGAGTAGGTTTGGGTATCAGCAAAATTGATGAGACCTATGAGAGGGGAAAGGGAACCTGTTCATGAGAGAGGAAAAATAAAGGAACATGGAAAATGAAAAATAGTTTTCATAGCAGTTTTAATAGTTTGTCAGCAGAACTAAGAAAAAAAGCAAGGAAAGTGTGAAAGTAATGAATAAAGCAACAGCAAGGATTAGGGAGAAACAAAATACTGTGTGAAAATGCAGTGCTACAGGGATCAGCTGATGTACAGAAGGCCTTGAGAGATTTGCAAGGACATAAATATAAAAGAGGAGAAAAGAAAATTAAAAAAAATAAAACCGTTGTTAAATAGAACACAAATTAAATGGATTGTAAGTAAATGTGCATGGAAATGGGGAACAAAATATCATAAAGGGTTTGTGAAAAAAGCCCAAACACCCAGCTCACATCTCTGCTCCCTCACTTGCCTGGTGACCAGTTCCTGGCCCCTTTGGGGACATTTTTCTGCCCCAGTGTAACTCAGAGGTGCAGTTCTTTGATCCACAGGGCTCCTGTTGAGCTCAGACACATCTCTCCTGTGAAAGCAGAGAGCACAGCCCCTGTACCTGACAGACAGCCCACACTCAAACCATGCCTCACGCCCAAACAAGTGTCTCACTTGTGGCCAAATGCTGTCAAGGAGGTCAATTCTTAGAAAGAAAAACGAAAGCCATTAGGCTCAGCTTAACAGCCAGCACAATCTCAGGAAAGACAAACTGTGCCACATCTTTCTATCTCTTCTCTCCCCATGGGCAATTCTTTTTTTAGTTTTTTTTGTGGGGGTATAATTAATAGCTTAGGTATGAAAATAAAATTGTTTTGGGTTAAAAAACTTAAAAACAAAGTTTTCCTCAAAGTATAATTTACTTTTATAGGTTTTTCAAAAGATTGATCTTTTAATTTTCTCATCTTTTGAGTATATATCACATTAGGTCTGCCTCTATGTAGGAACTGCAATTTTAGCAAGCAATTAATCCATAAATGAGCTGTTTCAGAGTTTTAGGTATTGGGTATCACCCTTCAAAGGCTCTGTGCTGGCCTTGGATTACATCTCCATGTTTCCACAGACCTCAAAAGAAGCTCATTTTGCTGGCAGTCATTTAATTGAATTCCCCATAAATCACTTTGGAAAATCATGCTCAGGATAATCAGGCACAGGCAAAAAAAAGGAGGTAGTATTTCTAATAACTGTGTCACTGAGAGATACAATGACCTTTACATCCTTCAACACTGAACTTCTTGTTGCTTACCTTATTCCAAAGGAAAATACACAGCCACAGAAATTACACTTATTTGATCCTGGACCTCTTGCCAGGGCTTGCTGAGTTTCTGTGCAATAACAGGCCCATGATTCCTCCACATGTGGTTCTCATCTTTGACATAGAGTAGAAACATTGTGGTTTTGACATCATCAACCCCCGAAATTCATAATTAAAGATTTTGAATATTTTTCACCATGTGCAAAGGCAAAATGAAATCTAATTTTATGCATTACACTGCATTTTGTGTACTCAGATGGTGGCAAACTCGAGCACTTTGTTGAATAGAAGTGAAAATCTTGTATAAGGTTATTCTCTTACTATGCACTGAAGCATTTAAAAAACAAAGGAACTCTTCTTTCTTAAACTTTAGGTGCACCACACAAATCTTTTGCTATATATTTGCAAGGCAAAAATAATTCCTGGCACACCAGAAATGAGCTCACTTTACCAAAAATAATTCACTACAGTAAGAGTTAATGTAACAGTTTATATTTGAAGGTATAAATAACTGTTTAAATATCTGCATATGTATCATGCCAACTTCAGAATGATAATAAAATTCAGTCTTCAACTATTTTCTAAGGTAATTATATTTGGCTGAACAGGTTTGGGTGTTTGGACTATGTAAAGGACAATGCTAAAGAACTTTCAGACTGGAAACCAAAGTGAAATGAATACACAGAACAGAAAATAAAATAGAAAAACAAAGCGCAAAATGTAACTGAGCATTTTAGTCTTTAAAATGCTTTAAAGAAAATTAGCCGAAGCAAGTAATTCTATTCCCTGCCAAATTCCAATGTATACCCGAGTGTAGCAGGACATTTGCAAAATAATTACTTAAGAAAAATTGCTTTTTATTCAGAAAGCTGAAATTGTAGGCCCTTGCTTAATGAAGCTGCTGGGGGCCAAGCTGCTGTTGCCAGCCCTTTAGAGCTCAGGCAGCAGTGCCTGACTCACCAGGAATGAGAATCTCTACATTTCTGATTCAAGTTGCACAGACTCACACCTTGCTCTTTCCAAGATCCTTCTGTTCAGTCTGGTGCAAATTTTAGTTCCCATGGTGTTACCTGACACTGTCTAATCCCACCAAGTATTTAAAGTCACTCCCCCTGAAAAAAAAAAAGTGAATAAACTAATTTATGTAGAGAAGGCAAATGTTGTATCCCAGTGATGGGACAATGTGCTCATGCCTCAGAAGCAGCATTAGAGCCCACTGGGAAATTATAAAAAGGAATTGCCTCTAAATGTTCTCTGGAGCCTCAACAGCTCTGCCTATATGCTGGCTGTGGCAGGAAGTAAATGTAAAAACATCAAAGTTATCCCCTGGCCCCAGGGAAGTGCTCCCAGCAGCCAAAGATGGGGAGCCCAGAGGCAAAAGGAGCAGAATCAGTGGAGAGAAAGGCAGGAACATCCTCCAAGAATGATCCCACTCAGGATGACAACTGGGCATCATCAAGAGCAGCCCCAAACACCCCAGTGGAACAGGCTGAGTTCCTCCACACTGATGGCAGAGCAGGGTTTGTCTCACTGGGGTGCTTTGGGTAACCTTCCCAAAGGGCTTAGCGCCATGGACACCCATCCTTTCCAGACTGTTTGCTCTAATACCCCATTAACTATCAGAGCATCAGCAACCCCATCACCCCAGCAAAACCACATTTCCTGGAAGGGCTGAGCTCTCTGGTTTTCCAAATGATGGAGTAAGGAGAAAATGAGGTCAAAAGCTGAAGCCCAGGTCACAGCCATGAGATGTTTTCCAGGGGCCAACAGCAAACTCCCTGGATGGGATGAAGCCAGCAGCCCTGACAGGCTATGTGCCAGTAAATAGGATGGCAAAGGCTCAGCCACAATAAAAATGCCTTTATAAATCTTTTCTTTACCAGTGTTCACCAGCCACAGAAGCTTTGCCAGGGTAAACTGCAAGAAGAGCTTCAGTGGGAAGTGTGCTCTGTTTCAGGTCTGTAAAAATAGTATCAGGAAAGTTAATATTCCTTCAAAATATTAATCTTGTTCTGTCAGAAACATTTCTCACCAGCTAACATAAAAGCTGGCAATATTGTATTGCTGCATTAAGCATTTAACTTAATTTTATGTAAACTAGCAGCAGTTGGATAAAATTTGTTGACATTTGTCATTTTGCTGTGGTTCATTTCCTACAACAGCTTCAGAAGTTCTGCACTACTGATAGGAACAATCCTGATGCACAGAAAAAAAGGGAATACCCATTCATCATCTCAAATCAGATTAAATTAATATCTGGCCAGTAACATGTTCAAATATCTTGCTGAAAAATAGGTGTGAAGAAGTATTTTATATAGAAGATTGCTTGTTCAACAGTAACTACACACACCAAAATTCTGAAGAGTGAAAACACAAGACCACATTTTCCCCTCATGTCCAGCATTTTCTTCATTTACCTTTAGCAGCTTTATGGCAGTGCACCTTCAATGTATGCACATTATTTATTGAGCTGGGATTTTCCAAAGCTACTAAAGAGTGGTTTGGGATCCCAGCTTCTATTGAATTTCAATGAACCTACTCATAAAAGAATTAGGAGCTTTAGGAAATTTTATCTTTATTGTTTCATACCACAAGAGCAACATTGCATCCAATTATCTTTTCCTTTGCTGGTAAAAGAACTACAACAGAGGTACCCAATTAACAATTTTTAAGCTTCTGAAACTAGTCTGCCATAATTAGCATCCAGAGAATGAAAGGCACACTTTTAGCAACCAAAGTGAGACTCAAGCTTTTAAACAAGGCACTTCTGATTGCTGCATCTCTTTTGCTCCTCCAACTTCAGTTGAATCATGATTATAGACACTGACATTCCCTAAAATCCCACAGGAAGATAATTATCAGAAGTACTTTCAACATTCAACAATAAGGGTACATCTACTCAAACTACCAGAGACAGGGACCATTCAAATTTGATGATTTATTAACGGCAACCAGAGTTGCTTCAATGCAGGGCCAGTCAGCCACAAATAAATTGTGTGGGTGGAAGGTATGCAAACAGTATTTGGATAACATTTAGGAAAGCTCAAATACCAGAGCAACAGTGTCAGGATCACAAACAAAGGGCAGTTGAGGACAATAGGAGAGACAAGAGTTGCAGTCTGGCTGTGAGGAGTGAAATGCTTTCAGGATTTTGTTGCTGCTAAAATAAATGAGCATCAAGCACTTTTGGACTTGGCAGTTCCTTTTAGAGCGCTGCTCTGTTAATGGGAGATCTGATATTGTAGAGGTTTATTCCCTCTGGGTTATTTATGGCATTCAAGCAGTATTTGGGGTCATAGGGGGAAGCTGTGCTGCTGCAGAGCTCTGCTGCCTGTTCTGCCACACATGGATACAAAAGGAGCTCAGGGGAACCTCGTTCCAGACCTCAAGTGTCTCCTCACAGGGCAGCTGTCAGGTACTGTTACAGCATCTTTCTCTTATGGCTGAGAGACAGCAAGCAGCCTTTGCTGGAGCTGCTGCACTCGGCATTGCAATACCCAACCACAATCAGTGTGCACAGTTTCAAAAAGAAGCTGTAGGAAATAACCAACTTCTCTCCCTGCTCCTTTGTTTCACCTCGCCCTGGCAGAATGCATTCTGACAGAGAGGGGTTGTTGAGCTCAGATTTGAAAACAACACGCAAGCCAGATGAGTTCTGAAGCTGCAAACACACAGAAAAAGCCTTAAGTACTAAATGGAAGGAGTAATTTGCCAATGCACCTTTCAGATCTCAGCTCTGTTAGCAGGAGGCTGAGGAGAAAAGCAGGTAATAGCACATCACATCAAATATTTGTCTGGTTTCAGAAACCACAGTATTCCTTGGACATGGCTTACTTAGGATGAATATGTTATTGAGAGGTACAATTGTGGAATACAAAACACACATAAAAAATGTTTTAAACTGGATCTTTAAGATACAAAAAAATTAGTGAATTTCTCTACTTACAGTTGCTGAGATAGGCAAATACTTACAGCTTAAGACCAACACTAGTGGCAAGAATGGTAAAATAAGACAAAAAAATCCAATCAAAACACCAAAAAATAAAACAAACAACCAAAAAAGCCTCAAAAAACACCACTAAAGCCATCCCCAAGAAAATGAGTATTGCATTGATGTTTATAAGTGGTTACTGCCTACAGCACACAGTAGTGCAGTCAGTTAATGATACAAATATACAAATTGTGGTCAATGTTATGTTTTTAAACTCTATGCTTTTCAACAATGGCTTTGAGTTTTGTAATTGTCCCACTAAAATCACATTTCAGGTGAGTCTGCCGCCAGCCATTTTATTTTTCCTCTTAACAGAGCCCTGCCTCTGAACATTTGCATCAACCTCCTATCTGTAAAGCCAAACTGTCTGGCCAGATTCTGGGCTGTCTGATAAAGTTTTATTGATTTTCAGTGAGCTTGCTGATTTAGCCTACTGAAGAACCCAGCATCATCTGATTAGGTTGAGTAAATTGATTTTTGAATCCCGACTATTTGCAAAAAACCCATGAACAACCAAGAGACCACCCAAGAAGGCATAAAAATGACTTGGTCAAGAGTTTTATTAATACATTTTATATTTTTCAAAAATCAATTTTCTCATGAACAACTCTGGAACAGAAAAGCAACATAATTTGTTCACTAAATTATTCATTATAAGTTACTGAGGTACCTTGGTACTGTAAAAAACAGCATCTTCAGAGAGCAGAAAGAACTACAGCTGCTAAGAAATGGACTAGAGCACAAGTGTAGGTGCTGTAGGAGTTCACTTGTGATTTTAGCAAGCTGTTTGTGAGACCATTTAGAGGAAGGTGGGAAGTAGAAGGGGAACAGACTGGTGCTGGAAGCTTTCTGCTGCCTGAGAAGAACACACAGGATTTTGAGAGCCAGGACTCCCCCAGCACACCCCTGACAGCTCAAGGAAGTTGTGCCTGCACAGAGCCCTGCTCAAGCTTTTGCCAGCAGACACTGAATTTAACAATAAATAAGGTGCACACATTTCCCCCTTCTCTGTCCCATCCCAGATCTCCTTATAAACACAGGTTTGTGTTTGTAAAACCACTATGTTTGTGTTTATAAACACTAATGACCTACTAGATTGTAGGATTTCAGGTGGGTTCCTGAGGCAATTAGTAGATACAGGCATATCATGTGTGTTTGTACAGCCAAATAACTTTCAGGTTCCATTGCAAAACTTGGTTCAAACATCACCAGGAGATTGCTCACAAAGATATTTAGTTCCTGGATGTTTTCTGTAAATAGATGCTTGAGTGATGAGACTAATAAGACTTCTCATATTCTCACCATGGGAAAAGCTGCAACTTGAGAATTTCTCTCCTTTTCTAGACTTGGAAATCCCCACAGGAGAGAAGTTAAGAACTTCCACTTGCAGGAAAAGCTTTGATCAATGCTTGCACATTATTAGAACCCAGAAAACCCTATTACTAGGCACAAATCCACAGAAAATCAATCAAAATCCATTTGTTTACGGCTATGGGAACAACTAGCAATATCTGTCAGGCTACACCAAATAATTCATCATATGCAAGTCAAAAAAGAGCTAACAAATCCATCTAAAACAAACAAACACATGGCATTGTGCACAAAAACTGAATGTGCTGTATCCCTGGAATTAGCACCAAGGATCAAACATATCATAAGAATGTTTTTAATGTAATTTTTAAGTTTCTACAGACTCTGTGGTGCCAAGTATCAGCAGGAAAAATCAGGAGTGTTATATTATTTTTAATTAGAAACAATTTACCTAATGAAGCCAGAGTAGTCACACGTTTCAACAATTTGACAGAAGATTGTGCTGACTAAAACATACAGAACCATCCAGTGCAATACAAAATTGTGAGCAATTATGTAACAGAGTTTCACCCAATGCCCCAGCGCTGTCCCTTGGTGCTCACTCAGTCCTGGGCTGAGTTACACTGCGAGGGTGAGGGAGGGCAGCAGACCTGAGGCAATTATTGTCTCACACACTCAGCCGTGGCCCAGGTACCTCATTACCCAGCAGCTCCTCAGCAAAGGGCCATGGAAGGTGCAAAAGAATAAAGATTCAAGCACCTTCCTTCTCTATAACCAGAAAGGCCAGGGTGCTGACTCCTGCCTTTGGCTTAGGACAGCCTAAGGAAAGCATCTGACATAAACTGTTCACATTTGCAAAGGGAAAGGAGTTTCCAAGAGAACCATGCTGGTTGATGTTAGGAAAAGTGTAGACTCTCTTTCCCACTCCCTCCCCTTTTCTTCCAGCCATCAATAAACTCCAAATGCCATGTTTTTATTATGCCACAATTTTAAATGGAATTGCTGAATGCAGGTCTTACAAACCATGCGAAGTTCTCAAGAAGAAAATACCTGGGCATCCAGCAAACTCTTGGATTTGGAACTACATGGTGAATATCAGAAGGCAAGTTAAAAACTCTGTGTGTGACTCTTTGTGTGCTCCTACCTCAATATTCATTATTAGAAAAACTTCTACCTGCACATATCAACACTGTGCTTGAAAACACACATCAGAGAAGGGGGCAATCAGTCAGCAGTGCAGTAACAAAATCCCAGCTGTACCCAGCACTTCCCACTGCAGGATGTTGTGGCTGAGAACCCCACAGTGTGTGGAGGGTGGTTAATCAGAGCACCCTCGCCACAGCCCCCGAGGCAATTTTGTGATCAGTAGCAGAGAACAAGCTCTGGAGCAGGAAGGCTGCAATCAGCACTGCAGTGCTTGCCCAGACACAAATGGCTCCCAGACATCTTCAGCTTCTGTCCCTCATTTTAGACTCCTAAATACTGTCTGATGTTTGATATTTTTTTTTCTTTGAGCAGCAAACCCCATTTCCAGCCTTCCTGATTGTCAGTATTGCTTTGATACAAAATACATGGTTCTTCTCTTACATTAAGTGATTATCCTGGGGATAAAATCAGGAAATTCCCTCATTTTCCTCAGAACACAGGAAACAAGGGAACATTAAGATTTAATAACACCTCATCAGTAGTCTACAAGGCTGATAAGAAAAAAGTCTGTAAGGTTGTTACTCGGGTGTTCAAAAGCTCTTAGCCACATTAAAAACAAAAAAAAAAAAAACCCAAAAAGGTCTTCACTATAATTAAATATGCTTTATTAAAGCTTTCCATCATCTTCCTTTCTTTGTTTATTTCCCCCCTCACAGCTCTCACATCGTCTTTCATTTTTCCCTTTGATGTTTGTATGCTTTTCATATTTGTATTGAAAATATTTTGCACTCTTCCACCCCAGCTCCCCCTAAATGTACTGAGAGGAGCACATTTTCCTGTGCCTGACTCTGCCTGTCCCTCTGAGCCCATGGGCAGCTGGGGGAGAGCAGAGGGCACACATGCTCCAGTGCCAGTGCTCGTGACAGAATGGCACAAGAACAAAACACCTTCCATCCCATCCATTGCTTGTGTCTCTCACCCACACTAAGAATGTAACCTGCTCCCCTCAACCTGCTGTTCCTCAACAAGAACATCCATGCAGGATTGATCAAACAAAATGGAATCTGCCCTTCCAGTTGTATAGTCAGTGTGACTGAAAAGGTTTCAGTTTAAAGGGAGATGAAAGCAAAGAGCAGCTCCTCTCAGCTTTACTTACAGGTGTCTAAGGACTCATCAGAATCATCGGGACAGTCGGGCTCCCCGTCACACAGCCAGTGCCAGGACACACAAGTGACACCATCGTGGCACAGGAACTCCCCTACGTCACACGAGGGGTGCTCTTCTGGAAATGAGAATGGGTTAGAGTGAAATGGTTAAAGGTGAAGGGAAAAAATAAAATGGCACAATGAAAATCAAAAGTGGAGATAAAACGATTCAAAAAGCAAAAATCAAAGCGAATGATAGGAATGACATGAAGCAATAATTTAGTGGTATCTGATACCCTCACTTAGGGAGCTCTAAGATCCAGCTGAGGGTTCAGTGGGAGCTGCCCATCACCCTTCCAACCTGACAGGAACAACATCACCATGAACTACTTGTATGGAATAAAATTTTAAGAAAATCTGCTTTTCTCTATATATTTCAGCATGAAGTAAATTTGCTTACTAGATAGAAACCAACAAGATTTAATGGCATGTTACCAGCAAGGGAGGTTCCCAACTTGCCTCTCCTGCCACAGAAATTATTTTTAAATTGTTTCAAGTAATCAAATTTTCCAAGATGTATTTTTGCAAGCAAAGTTCTACTTAAAAAAACCCAAAAAAGTTCTACTTAAAAAAAAATCTATTTTCAACTATTTCCTTAGACACCTTTTAATGACCATATCCTTCCTCCATTTTATATAAAAATTATTTTATAGTTCACATGACAAATTAGCAAACAAAAAATTTAAAGTCAACACTGGGGCACCTTGAAAACAATGGCTTTTAAAAGAGGGCAATTCTGGAAGTTTGGCACACCCACTCTATCTGCTGCATTCAACCACCACAGCCTGATGTCCTTGAGATCTAGAGTTAATTAACTCAAGACTATTCCATCATTATTCAATGTAAAACTATTCTAATATTAATTAAAGCTCACAAAACCTCTGTGCAATATATTATATTCATTTTATCAATATATAAATTACAGTAGTGTCTTCCACAAGGTTACATTGCAGATTGCTGGGAAAAGGTTTCCTCATTATTCTTACACTGGCACAAGAGAGAAATAACTTCACTGGAGTCAATACTGCCACAAAGACATAAAACCAAGAATAAAGGAGGAGACAAAACCCAATCCACTCATAGATCTCTCCATTGGCTCAGTTCCTCCAAAAACCACGGGATGTATTACCACTAAAGGAAAAAAACAACAAAAATCCTTTATTAGAGTAATAATTTAATAATTTCCTGTGTGCAGGTCTCATTTCCAAGGTCAGATTCTCAACTACTGATGCCATTCAATTTCACAACAAGCCAAATTTGCAACTACTATGTAGATATATTTCATATTTCTTAAAATAACTGTATCACAACTTCTTTTAAGCCTGCAAGAACGAAAGGATTTTTGTTATATCTTAATTCCTTCCCCTCAACAGCAAAAATGAGCAACTGGATAATTAAGAGTGGAAGTTTACATGGAGTGGTTTTGCTTAAAGCTTTCAGGGAGATGATTAAAGGCCCTGCTTTGATAGCACATCTTGAAAAACCATCCTGGAAGTCAGAAAGAGGGAGGGAGTTTGGCAAGTTTTAGCATTTCAAAGATGTAGAGTAGTGTGAGAAACACACAGAAGAACTCTAAAATATTTGGTTTTAGAGTATGCTTGAAACCCATGATACATTTCTGCTTTTACAAGAGGATGAACTGTAATTTTCTGTGTAATGCACATCTGCTTCTAACAGACCTGGAAATATTAAAACTAGCATTGCCAAACATGTCCACTTATTTATTCAGCTCTGGAATGATTATTCCTCAGAGCAAAAAATAGTTGAAAATTCTTTCATTATTAAGAGTAACAAAATTATTTATTTATTTAGAGAGGCTTCTGAACTGACAGCTAAGTGGAAAATATTACCGAATAAATATAGAAACGTAAAGTTGTGAAAACACTTCTACAGTCAAGGTCACACAAGCAAATCTCCCCAAATAACTCCATGTACAGCACCTACAGAATAGAAATCTTGTCTGCAACAAAACCTGGCAGGGTGATTATCCCTTCCTCAGTGCAACTGCTTCTTTCAAACCTGCAGATGGTCACACATGTCTACACAAAAAAAATCTTGCATTTGCTTCTCTTTTGGGCAAAGTTTATTAAAATAGCCTAAGTAACCGGAGATAAAGAAGTTGTAAAAAGCAATTTCACATTGACCTCAGAGTTGAATGTTTGTACTTGAAAAAGGCTTATTTGCTACCTTTTTTAAAAAATGAAAAAATTAAGCTATTTCCATACTATTAACTTATTTCTTTCCATTTTATGCAACAATACAGAAATTATGGAGATCTAAGCTTTTTATATTATCTACCTTGAGAAAAACTTAGCAGAGTGAAAAAATCACTAACTTATAAAACACTTTGAAAAATAGATTTTGTTTAGCAGTTTAATATTACCTCAGGGTTTTATTGGCTCTGAAAGTGCTTTCTCAAATGTTTTTGTTTTGCATAACCACAGAATTATTTTTATTTTCAGCTGTTTTCTTTACAGAATGAATTTGACCAGTTAATTACAAACATGCACTAATTAGTGGGCTTTAAAAAAAATAAAACAAAAAATCACAACAACCCTCTTGCTGAAAAATAGTCATCTATGATGGCCCAGAAGTAAAACAGCTCTTTTCAGTGACATCTTTCTCTTTCTGTAATGTGTGAGCTGTGCAGGAAAGCTCCCAGCGGATGGGAAAATTCACGTTTTTAACATCCCAGTTGTCTGAGATGCAGAGCAGATGGTGAGAAATCATCCCTCTATGGGTAAATGAAAGCCTTGCCTCCCTAAGGATACTACTCCTATGCTCCCATCCTATGCTGCAAACACCTGGCAGTGCCTCTTAGAAGGAAAGTTTAAAAAAAGAAATAGAAAACCTGGTGCCTTTGTTTAAAGTCAATGTTCTCACAGCCAAAACCACGGTGATTTATTTTTTTTTAAGACAATTTTTTTTTAAAGAAGACGAAGCTCAAAATCTTCATTAGGAAAGCAACTATAATTACATTGTATGAAATTACATTGAACTTGGAAAATCAAAATTCCATTATGATGCTAAAAGAAAGAAAAAAAAAAAAAAAAGGAAGCAAATCAATCAACCAACCAGCACACAAGGCAGTGGGTGATGTCTGCCAGGACCAGGAATGCTCCTGGATTAAAAAGGCATTTGCCTCTGTAAACTTGCATTCAGCTCCTAAATAAGTAGGGATGAAGATTGCTGCCTGTGGTCACTGTTTAGGGTCATAGGGATCTGGATCTTTCCTATTTGAGGGAATGCAATGAAGAAAAGCATGTCAACAGATCTAAATGGGAAATAACATTTATATAATTGAGGGCTCTCCAGCTCCGTCACGAGACTGGAAACAATTTGCCGTGAATGTAATTAAGAACTGCCTTGGTCAAGGAACCAGGTGCCCAGAGAAGCTGCAGAATTCCAGAATTGTGCTTCCCATTTCCAGCAGTCCTTGCTTGGGCACTCTGTGGATCTGCCAGGCTCCTGCTGTGGCCCTGGTGACCCCCCCAGCCACTTCCATGGGAGCTGCTTGGTGCTCTGTCTTCCGAGCGCTTCCAGCTCCATCTGCCAAGAGCACCTGAGAGAGCCCAAAAAAACAAACCTCCCATATGGCAACACTCTTCAAAGAGCAAAACTCAGCCTAATAAAGTCTTGATCTGCTAAAGCAGGGAGCCTGCTCATTAGGCTTTCACTAAATATTCAGAAAAACCACATGTGCACGCTAACCCAAAAAGCACATTCCTAGAGAAGCTTTTGAAGGATATGATACAAGCACGATGGGAATGAATGCTCAAGGATTAGAGATCATCAGAACATCATATTTAAAAGCTTTTATAGTAATACCTTAAGATCCGTGAGAAGGAAGAATGCCTCACTAATTGATTTCATTTAATTTTGCACTTAAAAAAATATTTTCACTGTGTTTCAAGTGAAACAAACAAACAAAAAAAGCTGAAATTTTCAATTCTCTCTCCATTTTCAATGAAGAGGGCAAGAAAAGATGCACATAGAGTAGGGGGATGTGTGTGAGCATGCTTTCTTTTTCCACTTGAGAATGGTTAGATCAAGGAATGAACCATGAAATCCATGAATAAAAATGACAAACTGATAGACCTCCGCTGGTTTGTCCCTTTAGCTGCATACCCAGAAAAAAAATCATAGGAGAGAAAAGGAATTTCCTGCCAAAGTAGCCCCTTTTTGAGCAGGAATAGAACAGAAAGGCCAAAAGGAGTGGTCAGAAAGCTGCAATCCAGCTGTACACTTCCATTGGGATCCACTGGCATCACCTGTCTGTATGACCAGGAATTCTGGCAATGATAACAAATCCATCCTGCCATGTTTCGGGGATGTTACGCAACCAAAAACTTCCACTTTTAAGTTCTTAATTAGTTTTGCTTTGATTTTAATTAAGTTATCTTCATTGCAAGAGTTTAAGAACTCAGAACTATTTTTTCCCCCCTCTCAAAAGCATGTTTTCCATTTGGGATTTTCTTTGATCTCTCACTGAAACATGGGAGGGTTTCCATATTAATTTCAGCAAAATTTACTCCAAAGCTGAAAAATGTATTCTGGTAGTAATTTATGACAGAATTCATCACACACTAAAACCTAAATTACTGTAACTGAAAGGGAGATGTGAGGAAAAAGCATGCACAGCATTTCCTACTTATGAATTTCAGACTTTTTATATAACACTTTTGAAATCTTTCATACCTTTGGAGTTAAATCTACATTTTTAGAGCCCAGCACAGAGTAAAACATTTATGTTTTGGCCACACTAAACTACAGACAAAATCCTTGAGATTCGTCTTGCAAAACAGCAAACAGAGTTTTACATTCGGGGTATAAAAATATTATTATGATACCATTTATTTCTGTCTTACTTGGTTCAGTGTAATGCTGTGTTCAAAGTTATGACATTTTATTTACAGAACCCAAAAATCTCTCACAAGATCTACCAAGCCCTGATTTGTGCTTCCACAATGCAAAGGGGCTTAGAGAGCTGCTGGTGTGTTCACATGTAGCATTCTAAACAGGAATACAGATGTTCTATGTGTATTTATTCAGCTCTAGGCATTATAGTTATCACTTATTCAGCATTTACTAATCAGCTAATTGCTTTATCCATAAGCAAGGCTCACGCACAGGTACCTGTCAGTAAAAGCACCATATGCTCAGTTTAAGCCACATGTGTTTAAATTCCATGTGTAAACTTTCCTCAGTCTTCACATCTGCCATCCAGCAAGGTCACAGGCATCTTGTTTGGCATCTGTGGAGTGACACTGAACATCCTAGATCTCACTCCATAATATTCATGCTCAAATTCCTTATTTACACCACACAGCTGCAAGACTTCCTCATATTTTTTGGACTTGCTCTGTGTTACTATAATTCATGGATCAGATTAAGCAAATATTGAGAGAGGTCAGTACTAATAGGAAGATGAGAAACAACTATTGAATTATGAAAATCCTGGAGCATTTTTGGAAGTGGGCAGGTGATAAGTGTAGGGACTGTCTTGTTTCTTGGGTTTTTTGGCTCTTTCTTTGCCAAAAACATTTTTCCATTAAGAGGGGAGACACCAAGTTCCCTCCTGGATTTGAGCAAGAGAAGGTTATTCAAACTCAGCTTGGCACAATCTATGGACAGAGAAATTGAAGAAATACTAAGATAATGAGAAACACCCAAATATTCCTGAGCCAATTTTTATCTAATCAACAAAGGGTCACAGAAAAATACCTATCTCAGCAAACTACAAAATGACATGATAGTTAAGCTCCTTAATGGCTCAAAAATACCACAGAATAGCCAGGTGCCTCCTCTAACACAATAGAGACCCTAATAGAAACACATTACCTGCAATCCTGCCATTTGCCAATCCCTGCTCCCAGTAGCCCTACAAAGAAAGGAGGCTGAAGGCCAAACAAGCGCCCTCTGAACCTTTTCTTCACAATTATCCTTCACCTCCTTGAAAGCTGGAGGAAACATGCAAAGACATTCCCCAGGGTGAAGTGGTCCTTCTTTCCAAACAGCCTGACGTGGATTCAATGTAAATGTCAGGGTGGAGGGTCAAAGTGACCATCACTTATCCCTCTGTGTGTGAGGAGTCACAAGCCCTGTAGCAGAGTCAACAAGGTGCCCTTTCAGCTGCTGACAGCCAGTGCCAGGGTGAACATGAGCAAAAATGTTCTCGCTTGTGGAAAGCCTTCAAAGGCTCCCACTGAAACAACCCTTCTTTCTTCCCCATGTCAGAGAAAAAAATGACTTTGAAAAAAGCATTTATATGGAATATGAAAACCTCTGAGCCTTTCCACTACCTTAGCCTGTATTATCATAGTGTGCTCATAAAATTGTAATTTCATTTCCTATTTGACAGGAAAAAATGTTTGCAAAATAACTTGAAAAAGTTAATAAATATACAGGAATAAAAAATAGGTTTTTATAAGGGATGGCAAGTATCTTAGAAAGACCCTTCACAGGAGCTCTTATATAAGAACCCTTCCTATACACTTGGATGTCACAGACACATTTTATGAAAAATCCTTTCCTTAGGACTTTTTCTCCTGAGAAGCTGAAAGGCCTCAGAAACAAAATGCAAACAATGATTATCTGCTGCTGTGGTATGCAACAGGTGCATCTCTGATCGGTCTCATGTGGTTGTTTCTAATTAATGGCCAATCACAGTCCAGCTGTCCAGACTGTCTCGGTCAGTCACAAGCCTTTGTTATCATTCCTTTTCTATTCTTAGCTATCCTTCTGATGAAATCCTTTCTTTTATTCTTTTAGTATAGTTTTAATATAATATATATCATAAAATAATAAACCAGCCTTCTGAAACATGGGGTCAACATTCTCGTCTCTTCCCTCATCCAAAGACCCCTGTGAACACCACCACATTTGGATAAGCAACACAAACTTTCACATGAAAAAGGAATTCTAGGAGCCATGACTTGAACAACACATTTCTTGTACACAGACGTGTTCCCTGCTTCATCAGGAGGCTCAATGGAGAAAACACTGAGGTTTTCAGCTGCTCCCAGGATCAAACCTCCAGAAGGTCTGACAGGCAAACTCCTGAAGAGCACAAGGAATGAGCAGACGGATGGGGACTGAGGACAAGTCACCCGGCGCGATTTCAAACCCAGCGCGCCACAGTGTGTCACTCGCTGTGCCTCCAAGCAGGACTTCAAATGAATCTTTTTCATCTCCTAGTTCTTGGAATTTAGATATTTCCAACTTACACTTCTTCCTTCACTGAGCTGTAAAGCTTCCAAATTCAATTATAACATTTCCACAACAAAATTGCTTCTTTTTCTTAAAGTGGGATGGAAATCCCAACTTGAGACAGATTATTTAAATAAATGCCACACAAAATATTTTCTCTTTTGAAGGCTGAAACATTCGTTACATAGCTTATTACAATACCTTTGATAAGCCCTCTGCTGAGCAGATGTTCTATCATCGTGAATTTTCACATATAAACGTTTTTAGCAAATACTAAAAGATAATTAATTTAGATAAATTTCATCTATCAAAGGGTAATCAATGATGTCATTGTTTTAATTTGGTAGTTTTCTTACCATGTAAAACATAACAAAGCCATTTCACTTGAATATACTTCAAACTGTAATAGAATGACATCTGTCTACACAAGGAAGGAAAAGCACATAAACTGTTGAGATATTTTAAGATACTGGGAACATTATGGGAATATTGAAAAGAAAAAAATAGGCTCTACTTACCCTCACTTTGAATAAAAGTAAAGTTATCAGTTTTCTTTTAAAGCACAGATAATTTTATGAGGGAAAGATATAGATAGGTAAGATCTAGGTGTCTCAGATGACTGCATAATTGGGAAAACAAAGTTATACTGAGAAAACAGAGAAAATAAGTTACCATAAAGGATTAAAAAATTAAAAGCAGTAAGGAAGGAATTATAAAGCATCTGGATTGAATTGAACCATCTTCTTTACTTTCTCTTTTATTTCCCTGGAGGAAGATGTTGAGGCTGTGTTAGCATTGCTGCTTGATTTGCTTGCTTGTTTTAGGACTCAAGCAAAAATTTTATTCCTTTTGCCATACCCAAAAATTCATCTTGGATAGGATACCAAAAAAGTTAATCCTTAAATCAGATAATCTTCTACCAGCTGAATGGTTTGTTCTCATGAAGCTCCCCAGTCCAGCTCCCTCACAGGTTGTCCATGCAGCTCTTGGATGCAGCAGTGGAATTCCTGCCCTGCCTGGCTCCTCTTCCAGCAGATCCTGTATCTGCTCCAGCAGGCTCTGATCCCATTTACCCAGATTCTGCTCTAGAGCAGCAGCACGGGACCATCCATCCTCCCTGCCCACTGCTGTGTCACTCCAGTGCCACCACTGAGTGCTGCCTGCTCTGCTCAGCACCATCAGTGTCCCCAGACAGGGTGGGGCTGATGGACGGCAGCGCTGAATTATCCTGCAGTAGTTAACACAAAGGGCTGGGGGGGACACAGGGAGGAGATTCCAACTTGCACACAGTTTAACAGCACAAATAAAACACAGAATTTTCCAGAAGATGCCAAGGCTGGAGAAGTGAGAACCAAACTCTTGGAGAAAACCTTCTCAGAAGGCAATGCATTCATTTTTGCAGCTCAAAAGGAAGGAAGCCGTGTCCTACCCTGCCAGGAGAGCCAAGCCTGCTGTCACTAAGCATTGCTCAGAATGCTCCCACTTGAAAT
Source organism: Camarhynchus parvulus (assembly GCF_901933205.1). Taxonomy (NCBI): domain Eukaryota; kingdom Metazoa; phylum Chordata; class Aves; order Passeriformes; family Thraupidae; genus Camarhynchus; species Camarhynchus parvulus. The sequence goes on from NC_044577.1 coordinate 33,286,015, forward strand.
GACACAAAATAATGATGAACAGGTTTCAATAGCAGATGGAAGCCTATTACATAATTCGGTTTTAATGACCAGAGAAATCTTAAATATGACGGGTTTGTTTTCTGCAAGAAGAGACTTATATTAAATGGAACAGCCAAATCTGCTTCCGTAAGCAACTGCATATGTTTAATACACATTTGTTTTATATTAGGATAATTAATCTACAGGGAAATGGTGTTAAATAATAAGATAACTTTAAACTATACTTAGTTATTAAAAGCGTGAAAGAACTAGGGGAAAACCAGGCTAAAATTCCTTTCTAAATAGTGTCTATATAAAGAGCTAGAAGGAAAATCTCATTACCAGGGTAAACTATTTTATTCAGGTTGGATGTCACCAAATATTAAAAATATAATAGTCATATTAGAAACTTGTAACTAAAATAATCTGTTTCCCATATAAACCTTTAAAAAATTACTCTCATCCTACACATTTATGCTGGGCCCTACTGAAATTGTATCCATTATTTTAAATAACTACAATCAACAGTTCTAAGTTAAATTGTAAGAATTAAGTAAAAGGCACACCAAAGGGTCACTTAATATAGATTTAATTGCAATTTAACAGTTGAGAAAGTAGTTACAATTGTGATCTTCTGCAGTTCAGGTCTGACTTTCTTGATAGCATGATCCAAGACCGATAATTTAAGGTGTAATTTGGAAATGCATACACTGAATAATAATTTTCACACCACTAGAGAGCAATGTATTGTGATATTAGGTGCTGCTATCAGTAGGTCTTCAATGTGATTTTCAGAACAGGCAAAAATATTATTCACAGGCAGCAAGACACAACATTTAGCAAAAGGTTTCTGCTAAAATATTTTAAATGGTATTTTGCAGGGCAGCTTGCATTTCACCCAAAAAGTCCACGCTACAAAGAAGGATCAAAGTAAAAAGTAAAAGACAGATGTGACATCAGCCTGGTGTCACTCAGCTACCTACAAACAAGTGGTGAAACCCTCTCTGCTTGGATTTATTGCCCCACTGTGAGTGACCACAGGCAGGATTAATGAGCCCATCCACCCACTGGCTCCTCAGAAACAAGGAGGAAATGGCCCAAGCCTCACACTAAGGAGAGGAGTTGGATTGATAAAAGGATGAGAAGATGATTACAGACTTCAAGTCTGGACTGATAACAAAACCCTTTTTTTTTTTTTTTAAGGGAGCCGAGAGTCACCTTTCTCTGTCAAGAGCTTTGCTGCAGGAACAAGCTCTTGTCCTAAGTTGCATTCTACAGTCACCACTGGTTCATCATGCAAGGAAAACCAAGTACTACTGCTCAAAATTATTAAATGTTACTAAAAAAAAAACCATAAACCACTTATCTACAGATGTTAAAAAAAAAAATTTAAAACAATTATATGTAAATTAAACATTGAATTATTCAAAGGCAAACAAAATCCAAGGAACCATCAGTTTGGATAATTATTCCTTTGATTTATTAAGATAATGTCTATTATAATTCTGTAAAAAAACAGTTATCAAAACAGATACAAGGGAAACAGACAACTATGGATATGTTATCAAGCAACTTGGTCAAAATAATTTTAAAAGTTTCTAGCCAAGACATTTGGACACTTGACAAAAATTGAAAGACCCCCACATATCCTTATGGAGGAAACATTTAATTCAAAGGCAGCATTCCTGTGGGAAGGCTTTCCTCAGCTACTGCTTTTTCAAATCCCTGCCATCCCTGAGGCTATTTGTGTCACACAGGATGATCAAGAGAAACAGGCAATTAGAAAATTAAAGACAGTATCAGGAACAGAATCGATAGGATGGGATGCAGGATTACACACAGAGTAAATGTTTTAGTTGCACAAAAACCAAGGAAGAAATAATTTAATTTTTGATGTAACTGCTTTCTTCAATCAATCCTGGAGTCTGGGGACTGAAGGGTGGCCAAGAAAACTTTTACTTTTAAGAAATTCCACCACGGTCATGGAAATGAGGCTCATAACCCTGATGTGCTGAACAAGGAGTTGGTGGACACCTGAACAAATATGACAGACCCAGGTTTCATAGGGGAAGTTCTCACCACAGAACAGGCTGGAGGAAATCCATCATAAATACAGACTCAGGGTCCTCTCTGTCCCCTCTCTATCCAAAAATCTCTAAGTTATTTTTGAGACTTTCCATATGTGAGGAAACGATAATTACAATTTAAATGATGGCTGAGGAGGCAGGAAAGGAAATAAAGAACTTCATATTCAGAAAAAATCGGTCATCTTTAAATAGAAACTAAAAGGCATGGGACAGGTGGTAAATTCAGGATCAAACCTGCAGATGGAATAATTTTAGCAGGTCAAAAGATGATGGATGTTTAACCTTTGTTAGCAATAGCAGATTTGACTTCATCAGCAGGGGTGCTGAGGATTTTATTACCGGCTTTGTGAGCTGCAGAGATTGTGAAGAGAAAATTAAGCCCTGGTTTTACCACACAAAAAAGTGAACAAAGACTCTCTTTGCATTGAGCTGCTTTGCCTCTAAATGCTGATTCCAGCTCCCCCTTAACTGATTTCATGCATATCGAGGGCGAGCCATTAGTTTATACTGTAAAATACCTAAAATCTTGTCAACTGTCACTTCCATGGTTGTCCCCAGCTACATCCAGGTGCTGCAAAAACTCAAACTATGTCTGCTGGGATTATTAAACAAACACTACAGAGTGTTCTGTAGACTAAACCCTAATTAGGTACAATGTCGGTATTGTAAAAGCACAGTAATTATGGCCCTGCTTGTTCTACTAATTTCCTCAGCACTAAGAATGTAAATTCTCACAGCTAACATGAAAGTGGTAGTTTTCAGTTCAGAAATCTCCTCTCTTCTGATGGGGAAAAAATGCTTCTGTAAAAATAACAAAGCCAGCAGACTCCACTGAATATATATATATGTATGCATATATATAAATTTAAAAACTCCATGGGACTTTGGATCAGGCCACAAGTAAGGAGCTTTTACATCCCTGTGCAAAATGGACCACTTAATAGAGTTAAGTGACACTCATCTTTATACCATCTCCTCCCCTGAGAACAGAGTAACAGCAGCCGCCTACACAGAAAAAACAATATTAGAAAGCATGTATTTTTAGCAACTTTAATTATATTCTAGCATATTTAATTATATTCGAGCAGCAGGAAAGAAAGAGATGCAGAAGCGTACAAGCAGGCAATTTTCCCCAGAAGACAGACACAGCTTCAGAGCTCTGCAGCACAATGATTTCACTTGTGAGTGGGCTCAAGTCAGGGAATTACTGAGGGGACTGCTCTGTTAGTGCTGCACTGGTTTATCCTTAACAATTCCTGCAGAATGTATGTGCACACCCTCCAGAAAGAGATAGTTTGGCTTGATCTATGACCACAGCAATAACAATACTTCTTAAGTGTTTTTTTTTTAGCGGCATCCATTTCCAAGTTTCCCCCAGCTGGTGGTTTGTTAAGAACAGTTCTCTGTACTTTAAGGCATAGAGGTAAAAAACCAGTTTTACCTCTCAAATCCACTGCTGTTAAGAAGCTGTGGACCTGAATGCCAGCCTAGATTGTGCAATATTGTTAATATTTTTAATAAGCATCCAAAGCAAATGATATTCCAGCAATGTAATGGTCAAAAGTCCCAAGGGAGAACCAGAGAAATGGGGTTCTGAACTAACCCAGTTGATGAACTCAAGTAAATTCTTTCAATACACTAAAGGAGCAGCTTTTCTGGGCAGTAGGCTGAGGGAAAATACAGGACAAAACATTCAAATCACTACTGCTGCTGATTATATGTAATCAGACTTTCATCATACCTATTGCTTTTGCTGTGTGCAGGGCATGATGGATCATTTAGATTGCATTTAAGATGCAAGTGAAGAAAAGAGCTTCATCCCATTCATAAAGAACACATTTTCCTGCTGCAAAGTCCGTGCCTCTCCCTGAACAGCTCAAATAACTGCAGGATTTGAAAGAAGCTGAGCTTAGGAAATATTTACATCACAAAGGTAAATGTTTAGATTGGTGGTTTAGTGCAATATTAGTTTGGGGAAATAAAGCCTCATTTCTTGACTGTGAAGGGAGGCAGTTGTGGAGGTGCTGAAGGGCACCTGCATTGCTCAGAGCTGCTGCCTCTGTGTCCAGCCCAACCTGAGGCAGCTCCACGTTTTTAGGATATCAGAGATTTAAAACCTGCAATAGAAAATTACTTTCATAGCAAGCAACAGAGCATCCCATGCATGTTACATTTTCAGGGTGGATGTTATCAGTGTAGACAAAATTACACCCACACCAGAGACTTTCTATTGTAGAAATAAATAACCAGTGAAAGAAACCCTTGCTCAAAATGCCATTGCTTTAAAGAACTGCATTTAAATGCATGAGTTTTACAACCACTATTAAAATAAGTGTTAATAAAAACCACACACTTAGAGCATATGAATATACATTCTTGTGGGGGTGTCTATTACAGCTTCAAGGACCAGCACCAGAAGTAAATACTCCCCAGGTGGCTCAGCCCACTTTCAGCTGAGACAGGGGAAGGATCTGTGAAGATTCCTTCCCACTCTTATTTAAGCAAAACGGAAAGAATTTAAAGCCTGGCAATCAATAACCCAGGCAGAGGCCACCTGCACGATGGGTATAAACATTTTACAGTGCCATTAACACATCCCTGTGCACTTCAAAACTGAACCTTGATGTATTCTTTAATAATCCAGGAGGATTATAATGCTGACGGCAAGTTCTTAGCAAATGAAGTTGTGCTCACTCAGGAATACTTTTTGTCTAAAACTCTGCCAGGAACACGTGCTCTGCTATATCCAATATGATCCCCTTTGCACATTACTACTGGGGCCAGATGAAGTACCAGCTCTTATACACCAACAAAAAAATTAAAAATATCAAATTATTACTCATTTTATGCTGACAAAAATCATACACAACATCAACTGCTGAATTTATTATTGGAAGACATGTAATAAATATTTTAAATACTTTATTTCTCCAAAATAATTGCAATAGCTGACATTGTGGTGTGACAGTCAAAAAATATTAACTTTCATTTCACTTCCTGTATTTACAGAACAAATACAAGCCTGAATTAGGGCTCAGGGAACGGAATATTTAGTTTGTACAATCTAAATATATCTCCCAGGGAAAAACAATTAATTATCTTTGTTACTGCCACTACTGCTGAGAACAGCTGCAATTTCTGGCTTGCCAAGTTCACGTCATTGAGGGTTATTCCTATTAATATCAATTAAGATCTAAACTGTTTGAGTCTCTACTATAATGATGCTCAAGTAGACTTAAAGTGCTATCTCACAGAAAGCACACCTGTGGCAGAACACTGACACCTGTTTTCTACCTAAAAATAAAAATTAAAAAATAAAAAATGTATCAAGAATTATAGCTATGACCCACTGAAATGTGTTTGAGCGCTGAAATGTATGTGAGGCACATCACTTCATTGATGACCCATGTATTTACTTTCACTTTAAAAGTGTGGTAAAAATTTAGTTCCTGGATTGAATCAGACACTATTGCACCTTCACTTGGGGACTGCCCCTAAAGCTATGACACCCTGGCCATGTGTTCATGTGTTTAAGAAGAGATTGGATGTGGCACTGGGTGCCAGGGTTTAGTTGAGGTGTTGGGGCTGGGTTGGACTCAATGATCTTGGAGGTCTCGTCCAACCCAGCGATTCTGTGAAATCGAGTGGCTTCACTGCTGAGTGCCCCTGGAAACCACCACAGCTGGAGGAAACTCCTCCCTGGCCACCCCAGCCCTGCCCTGGGTCCATCTATTTGTAAAATATTTAAATCTATTCCTCATTAAGCCATTGAGGGCTGATGAGTATAAAACAATTCTCTCATTGCAACAAATTCCTTTAAACTCTAAGAAAACAAGTTCACATAACAGAACACTGGCATTGATTGAACCAAGTCTAACTAAACTGAGCTCCAGGAATTAATAAACAAATCATTTTTCATCGTCTGTCTTTAACTGACTGATATAAATACAGGTTTGTTTTTGTTTTTCTTTTTTCCCGTCTTAGATCCATTTTCTGCAGTGGTTTTAAAAGAGGAGAAAAAATGACCAAAACAAACAAACCAAAAAAAACAACAAAACCCCAAGAAAACTACAGCAATGGCTTTGAAGACATTTCTAAAGATTGCATTGTGAAACTAAATTTATGGTAGCTTGGCAGGGAATTTTAGGTGAGATTTAGCAACAAACCAAGGCTGTTTGAAAGCTGCTTTGTGTATCTGCACAAATAAAATATTTTTTCCTGTCATTTACTTCTCATGAATGAACACGATCATAAATATTGAGACAGTTTAAGCAAAAATAAGTCTTCCAATCCTGGCAGATACAAATAGCAGGGAAAAAAAATCCAAGAGATTTTAAGGGCAATTTGACAAGAAAAATAAACCATATGCTTCATTTTTAAGAAAACCACATGTTATCACTGAGGACAAAACCAGGTAGAAGGCATGAATATTGAAGATGACCTAAGGTGATGAATGCAGATGGATACACAGGGGAAAACTTTTTAAACTCACACCACCTGTTTAAAGATATTTCAATGATCCCTTGAGGTATTCATTAAAATGGCTGGATATTTGAAAGCATTTTAGAAACATGCTTTTTGAGGAAACAGAAAGATGACATTGTAGTATTGTAAACAGGCATCAAAATTGTGAAACTTTTGATCAATGAAAATCAGAATAAAAACAGGATAAGATGCTCTAGTCAAGCAGCATTTTCTTAAATGCTCTGCTAAATGGAGTGAGGAATATTTTTATCATAGTTACTAGATCTTGACAGAAAAGATGGTAAATCAAATCTTTGTATTCATGAATTTCCCAAGATCTCCAGCTGGGAACATTGAGGTGTTTTAAGCAGCCCCTGAAAGGGCAGGGTGAGGTCTCCTGAGGACACTCCAGGAGAGCTCTGTCTCAGAGCCCCAGCAGGACTCAAGGCTCAGCTGAGATCTCTGCACCCCATTCCCATCACACCCAGGGACTGAGGCACCAACAGGCAAACTACCCACACTGTGCTCCACAAAACAAAGGATCTTTCAGCTGCCTTGGCTCACCTTTTCCATCTCCTGCTGTGCTGATTGAGATCCACATCAGAGAAGTGTTTTACCCCAGCCCACATCTGGGGCAGCACTCTCCCTTGCTTTTGTTCCATCAGAAACATCCCACTGGGAATGATTTTAGCTAAAAAGGGACATGACACAATGCAGTATGAAGAGTGAGGAGATAGAGCTGGGATCCATAATTTCCCTCTTTATGTGGTGTCATGGTTTGACACTGGCACAATGCCAGTGCTCCATGAAAATATACTTCCCTGGTGTTTGCTGTGAGATGTGACCAGGAAATAAGCAAAGCAGGCCTCTACCTTAGGAAAAAAAGTTTATTAACTAAACTACAAAAGGAAAACAAACCACACACACACACACACACACACACACCTGGAAAATGAAAACTCCACAAAAAGCATTTCCTCCTCCCCCCCACCACATTCCCAATACATCTTCCAAATTTCAACTCTCCATCCACCACCCTTTAAATACTCAATTCCAGTCCATCAAGAGGAGAGGAGTCCTTCTTGGGGCCATGGTGACCTCTTCCTTGCATGCCCAGCACTCTCACCACTGGACAAGGAACAGAGCTGCTTCAAGGGTTATCCTTTTAAGGCTGCTTTGACCAGTTCCGAAAAAAAGCACAGTTTCCTCATCACTCTCAGGACCTCTTGTCCCCCCCATACTTGTCTACCCCCTGGGGCCGGGGGGTCTCCAAAACTGAACCCTCTCAGTTCTGAGCCATCGCCTCCCCCCTGCATGCAGCCTCTGTGTCGTGAGGAAGCACGGTTCTGTCCATGGCTGTACCAAAAAGAGTCCAGCAACCAGCTACTCCATCATCTCTTTCCGGCCTCTTCTTTACTCTCCCAGCCTCACTCACTGCTCCAACTGTCATTCTCTTGCCCATTTTCTCTTTATCATCCACTCCATCTCCCCTCCGGGAAAGGTCCAAATGCTCTGTGAGGTCTTCATTGTCCAGGAAGGGGTTAACAAACTCCTGCACGCGGCCAGGCTCCTTCCCTGCTGCACTCCCCCCTTCCCCCTCCTTCTTCACAGGCCGATATCACTTCAAGGCCACAGGCCCGTACCAGCTTTCTCTCTCTCGTCTTCTAGCTGGGGGCTGCCCAAATCTTCTCGGGGCCTCTCTCCCTCTGTCTCTCCTGGGGGGGCTGCCCAACGCCTCCTGGTGCCCCCACCACCCTTCCATCTTGAGGGGTCAGGCCTACCTCTGCCAGGCTGCAGGTTTTCCCCTCCCCCGCCCAGCTCGAAGCCGGGCAGGGGAGGCCTTGCCTCTTTGCTGGCCGGAAATCAAAGAGAGAGCCCAAGGGAGTGCTCTGCTTCTAACCCCTGTGTTCTCAGAGGCGCATCCACTCTCAGTGGCCAAGCCTGGTGTCAATTTAAAATCTGAACACCTATTGGCCTCTGGCCACTCCATTCCCAGAAAACCTGCTTCCTGTAAACCCACGACATGTGGACATGTGAGCAGTTTCACCTCCCACAGAGATTAATCTGCCAGGCCAAACAAACTCTACCTTCTGCAGCAGAAAGATTTGTGGATTTGTGAGCACTAAGGGGAAACAATACGAGCACTCACCATTTACAAAAATGAATGAGTTACAAATTCATGTTTCCAGAGCTCTTCTAAACTCCACTGATTTTACCTATGAAAACAAGGTCTTTAAGGTTTTCAATGGGCACTTGCACAAAAACCACTTTTCACAGTTCCACTCCCTGACTGTGCCTGGCCTCAACAAGGACATTGTTTGGTCCTCATGCTTTTCTGTGCTGGCCCAACCATCAGTGGACACCATCTCCCTTCTCTTTTCTGCCAAGTGACACTATTTGTTACTCAGGTGTGGTCCAGAGGAGACCACAAAGGTGACTGGCAACTGGAGCACCTCTGCTAGACAGAAGGGCTCGAGAGAGTTGGAGTTGTTCAGGCTGGAAAAAAAGCTGAAGTGAGGGATTTCTGACAAGGGCCTGGAGTAGCAGAGCAAGGGGGAATGGCTTCAGAGTGACAGAGGGCAGGGTTAGATTAGATATTAGGAAGAAATTCTTCCTAGTATCTAATTGATATTTAGGTGAGGCCCTGGCACAGGTTGCCCAGAGATGCTGTGTATGCCCTATTCCTCAAAACTTTCAAGGTCAGGTTGGAAAGGGGTCTGAGCAACCTGATGCAGTTGAAGATGTCTCCGTCCTGTCCATGGCAGTGGGGTTGGACTAGATGTCCTTTAAAGCTCTCTTCCCCAGCCTATTATGTTATTTCAGTACTTAAGAATGCCCCAGACAAATTGATGGGAAGAAAGAGCTCTCCCTTATCTGAAAAGGGAAAAGGACCGCAGTAGCAGAGGTGCTATTAAGGAAGCAAAAACTAGATAAAATTATGTTAAGATAGACAAGGAGGAGATGAAAATAGAGAAAACTAAAAATATTTTAAAATTACAGTATTAAAGCAAAACAAAAAACAGATCAAGGAGTTATTACATTGTGTAAAATGGTTTTCATACACTTAGAAACTGACCTCTACACATCCAAATCCATGGAGGGACCAGGTGAGTCAAAGAGAACTTTTTATCAGTGGTACACTGAGTTTGCACCAATAGACAGAGAAAATACCCTTTGAAAGTGAAGCCTTATTCATCACTCAAACCCAAATGCAGGATTGTTCCTGTTTAACTCAATGCTGCTTCTAATAAAGCAGGGGAGACTCACTTTATTGGCTTACAAGTTCATTTTTATTCTGATCCAATTCACTGATAGACAATGTTGTGCTTCCTCAACTTGTCAAAGGAACACAGGACCAAGACATTCTCAAGGCTCATGTTTCACTACATAACAGGACTATCACTCAAAAGCAAACTTTATATTTTAAAAATATCCCAATAGCATCCTGTGGCTGGGTAAAATCCTTTCCAAGTTTTTCTAGTCATGGTCTGGTTGAACAACACCAACATAAAAGAGACCACTCTTCATGAAAAATTCTGATTTTTCCCTCCAACCCTGAAGGCAACTGCCTTAAGTACTGCAAAAATTAAAATTCAATAACACCAAATTTAACATAGATAGTTACTTTACATAACTTAAAAGTGACAAATAGCAGAAATCTGCAGAACTACAAAAACTAGAATAATTTTGTGAGTTACCTAGAAATAATGACCTCTTTAAAAAGTTCCCTTTTCTTTTTCTTTACCAAACCCAAGGTAATATTTCCCATCTTCTCCATTTTCTGTTATTTTTTCTAATAGCTCCTGAGAAATCCTGTTATCATTTTTCATCATTCCTGGCCAGACTGTTCCTGCTCTAGGCATGGAAATACATCATTAATCCAGGCAAGCTGTCTTCCCTGAGTTTTCTGGTGTACTTCCCAGAGAAGGAATTCTATTCCTACTCCACCTCTATTTCTGCTTGCAGTTATGCTACACTGGTATCACTCAACTGCATTTGTATAAACAAAACTCATCTATACACCAACATGAAACAAATTCTTCCTTGAGTATTATCACATCCACATAAATAATTTAGAATTCCAGCCAGCTGAACTATAATCTGGGGAATAAAGATCATCAAGAGAAGAAATCGAGTTAAAGTTATTTCTTTAGCAAAATGAAACAGAGGTTGATGGGAAGATCATCAGCTCTGAAGAAGGAAGAAAAGACTCAAGAAAAATGAATGTTTATACAGGTGTCCTTGTCCTTAATATCTAGACTGGCCATGATTTAATGTAGAGAAAGTTATAAAACCTAAATTTTGAGAATTTTTCCCTAAAGACCAATAAAGGCATAAAATAATAACAATAAAATACAGTGGATCTTAAAGAAAAGGATGTTTAGGATATAAAGCTGTTGTGTACAATACATTCTCAACATTCCTTACCCACAGACAGTACGACCAAAACTTTCCTAATGACCATGTTCATACTTTATTTTCATGTGTTTACTTTGACCCATGATCAAAAGCATTTTTTCACTGCCATGCCAAGACCAGGAGCTGGCACCTGCCAACTTGCATTTAAAGATAAAAAGGAAGCCAAAGCTGCCCAAAAGGAAGTGTAACGGTACCCCTTGAAAAATCGCTGTCCTCTGCTTAATTGCAATGACCCCAAGGTAATGAGCATTTCCTGGAACATACAAAGTATTCTTTTCTGATGAGGACAGAATATATTTGTTTCCCAAATTAGGTAGAACCCTACAGATGTTGGCATTAAGTGTACTGATGGGAATCATGATCATCTGTCAGGAAAATGTATAAATCCTTGGGGCTCAATAGCAAGTTGACAGCATTGCTATGAAATATTAACTAGGCACAAGGCAGACATTGACATTTAACTCTGTTTCCACTGGATTTTTCTTCCAACTCATCATTGCTGTCTCCAGTTTCCTCAGGCTCTGTATTTTAGGGAAATGGCCATATGTTTAGATTTGTATTTGATTACATAAATGCAAAACTGCAGCAGCTTGAGCCCTGCAAAGGAGCTGCAAAGCTGCAGACACATTCTGCAATGTGGTGAAAGCCACGTTAACAGCTTCCAAATCTCAGCAGTGAAATGGATATTTACACTGCCAGTTATAGCAGAAGCCAGAGACCAGGCAGCCCTTAACATAAACCAGGCTACATTTACAAAAGTACCAGAGGAAATGGCAAATTTGAATCTGTGTTTTTGGGTTCTGTGGAAAAGAGGGGTTGGCCTTTCTGGAGATCCATCATCATTTACAAAAGAGCACTATGGTAAGACAGAAACTTTATGAATGTTTTATGAAATTGTAGGTGCTAGAAAACAGCTTCTTGCTCAAAAGAGAAAAACTGGAGTTAGACTCTTTCTCTTCAAGAATTCCTTCATGAGCCTAAGGACTCTTTCCTTCAGGAAGAAGTTTCACTGGAAGGGGTATGGCTTTCCAGAAATTTTTTTTCCAGAACAATAATCACTTTATAAAGGTCTGGGTTTTGGGTTTTTTTTCTGATTAATCGACTTAATTGAAAAATTTTCCAACCAGAACTTCTGAAACAGACAAAAGAGACTCAAGGGACGGCAGCACAGGATGGGTAGGTGGGATTTAACCGCAACTCCTTTTATCTGTCCTGATGTCTCATTCCACCCTGTGTGGGTGGTGAGGCCCTGGCACAGGGTGCCCAGAGGAGCTGTGGCTGCCCCTGGATCCCTGGAAGTGTCCAAGGATGGAGCTTGGAGGAACCTGGGATAGTGGAAGGTGTCCCTGCCCCTGGGAGGGGGTGGAACTGGATGATCTTTCAGGTGCCTTCCGACACTGCCATCCCTTCATAGCTGGGGATCCTTGAGCATCTCCAAGCCATGCTGGACATCAGGTCATGCACATTGGGCTCCCCCATGTAGGGGTTCACTCCATGCAGTACTTGGAACACTTGAAAACTTTTGCTTTAATTGCTTTATTCTTTCTATATTTTTACTTTCTATATTTAATAGACTTCAAGATTACAACTGAAACCAAAGTATTCAACTTGGTATGGTTGAAAAATACCTTTATACATTATGGCAGGAAGTGCCTGGTTGTATTCCAATGCTACAGAAAGCCAAACTCCAAAATCTGACATAGGACAAAAGTTCTGTCTCATTCATTCTTCTAATCAGAATATTAAAGTAAGTAAAACTCATCCAGTTGAGCTAATTATCATTTCAACAGAAGCAGAGCTAAATTTTAAAAAGGGAAGTCTATTAAAAAAAATACAATCAACAAAATCTTGTACTCTCTAGAAAAACATAATTGTTCTAACTTGATATAGATGTACATTATTTCTTGGATGCAAAAAGCAAAGCTTGATTACAGCAGCAGAGAAAGCTACCGTGATTATCCTAATTAAAAATTTGCCAAGTTATTTATAGTATAATACAAGGAAATGACATTCATTATCCTATAAACTATTCAACAAACCATTAAACACTGTAATAAAATCAATTGGCAAAAAGAGGTGCAATTATATATATACTCAGGTAAACTCCTTAGCAAACTAGAACCAAACCGTCCTTTAGACTCAGCACTCCTTCTGCAAGCAGTGCAAAGAGATTTGGAAATACAAAAGGAGCTCTTGATTAGTATGTGAACAGTTGTTTAACTTCTCATTCGGTAGCCAACTGCAACTACACAACAGGTTTGCAGAGCACAGAGTTCAGAAGAAGAAAAAGAAATTTCATAAAGCAGGTACAGCTCAAGAGCCATAAACACAAGTTGAAAACTATTTTGCCACCTTTTAAAATATGTTGATTTACTCTTAATTAACTGATGAAGCAGCATTCTGAACTCTTTCTTTCACTACACACACAATTAACTCATAAGCAATCAGGGAAATTAGAGGAAAATTACAAACAGGGTTGTCATAAAGGGTTGATCATCCCCACCTGCAATAAACACCTGCTGGAATTTAACTTGCATCAAGAAACCACTGGTTTGTAAAACACCACTTTATTAATTTTAATTTTTTGAAATATATTTTAAGCACAGCATTGTCCACAGCCTGGACTGTTTAAACTATAGAAAATCATTGCCCTGTAGCCCAACCTTTCTGATTTGTGGTAATAATAAGAATGCAATGAACATTTCCCAAAGGTAGAAGTGAACATGCCATGATTTGCCAACACCTCTCCAGAGCCAATCCTATTTAGTCCAATTTAGAAAGGCATTACACTACATTTCTATCAGCTCTGCTGCCCCTATCAATTTCTCAAGCTAGAAAATAGAAGTTCATCACCCTTATCTCTATCAGCATGTCCTACATCAGCCCCAACACCCAGCAGCACTCACAGAGAGCTGCTACCTGGCAGACTCTGCCTTTGTGTCAGCTGAGCTGCAGAGGAATCCCTCATCCATTCATTTGGCATAACGTGCAATAAAACAATTTTTTTTTAAGCTCAGAGGTTGGTTAAACACCTGCAATAACACAACAAAGCTCTGTGGCTTTGCCAACATACATATAGATATTCTTTTTTCTTCTTTTTCTGAGAAGCAATTAATACCTTTGAGGGAGTGTGTTAGTGGAAGGGGAACTCTGTGCTTTGATCTCATTAGTGAGAATGAATCATGACTGGAATTCACCAGGGTGAATAACACCAGGAGACTAAGCTCACATCCATCTCTCCTGATGAGGAAAAACATGAAACTAACTAGAACTTCCTTACAATAGTGTAGATTATTCTGCAGAGTCATCCCTCCACCTCTTAAAAGGACTAATAAAATAGGAGCTTTGCTATATTTTTTTTAAAGCAGCTTATCTTTTCTTCCTTTGATCTAAGAGATGTTTGACAATTCCCATGTATAAGAAATGTTTGTACCACTTCTCACACATTCTTAATCCTCTGAATAGGAATACCCCCAACCCTGATGCACACATTTACTAAAGACTTTGAAATGAGCATTGCCTGCAGTGTAACTTCCATTTACAAAAGCCATTAGCTACACAAATAAATCCAATACCCTGCACTGAAGGTATCATTTACCCACAAAGGCCAGCTCTGCCCACACTATGCACTGTACAGACCACTGGCATTTGAAAGCAGCAAGAGTCTCACCACAGCGCTAAGCAGAAAGATCACTGGAAATGTGGAGTTGGAGCTCATGGAAACAGCTGTTTTCTCCCTGGTAATGCAGAAACTAAGTTTCACATCACTCCCTCTCTCATGAGAAATGCGAGCAATGAAAAATCCAGTTTGTCCCTCTGCAGTAGAACTCTGGTTGAGAACAGGAACATCTGCTAGAGCTGAGAAACCTCTGCCAGCTGACAACCTGCACTGAGAAACACTCTAAGGACCAAACACCAAATAGCAAATTTTGATGTTTCCTTTCTCTATCATTAATATTTCTTCCCTTACAATAAGGCTTTTGTTTGGGTTTTTTTTTTTGTTTTGTTTTTTAATACTCAACATCAGAGTCAACATGAGGAATTTTGGAGGGGAAAAAGTGCCGAAATCTAAGAGCAGCACATCTTCCCACTTATTTGTGATGCCCTTCATGTTTATACCATAAGCAGTGATACATATTCATGCTAGCAAAACAATAATTAGAGGGGGGAACCATTCAGCATAAGAAATTGAGGCATCAGATATACACATAGGGATACAAGTAAATCCAGGAGAGAGCATCAAAGCCCTGACACCCCCTCAGTAACATACCTGAAGTCATGTCCCTCCTTCCTCCATGCCCTGGCAAATGACTCAGGCAGAGATTCAGTTAAAAATGTTTTCCTAACACAAAAGTTAAGGATTTCCCAGGAGGAATTACTGACCAAATTCCTATATTTATGTACACACACACTTTTATGCTGCAGCTGGGGCTGGTGACACAGAACAGTTCACTTGGAGGGGACCTACAGCCCTCATCTAGTGCATGTGCAGCACAACAGAGCCATGACCAGCTGGCCTTAAATCCCCACAGTGCACAGGACTCAGGGGAGCAGGATTTGGCCCTGCAGAGCCACCAGTGAGGTTTGTATTTCTTGCTGTGCATCTTCCTGTGTGTATCTCAGCTTCATGCCCTCTCCTGCACTGACAGCACTATTAATCTCCTGGAGAAATACAAGGCAATTAAAATACTACCTTCTTCCTTAAGCCTTCTGGGACTCCTGAACAGTGCCATTTCACAGAGGAGAGGAGAAAAGTTCAACCCTGCTTGCTTCTCCTCTCAGCAGCTTCAAACTCCCATGTTTAATATCCACAGTGAATATAAGCGAGTTTAACAGCCCTACTGGACTACACTTTACAGGGCAGATACAAAGCAATGTGGGAAAATAGCAAGGACACAAATGAAACTCAAACAAGCAATTAAATCTGTTTATGGTCCCTCCTTTCTGAATTTACACAGCCTGGGACTTGCAGAGGCACCCAACCAGTGCCCTGGCTGGAGGGGAGCCAGGGTTTGCAGCACCCAGGGGTGCCATCAGCACAAAGCTGAGAGAAGAGGATGAATTTGGGGCATAGAGCAATGAGAAGCCATGCTGCCTTAACTTTTAACAGCTTTTTTGATAATACAGGAATATTTAAGGAGTCATAAGCAAGGAAACAAGCCCCTCATCTATGGAACCTAAACCCATCTTTTGTTTAAGTAAAATGCTGGAGTAGCAGCATTTTCATGCTAAGAAATGTTGATTACGCTTATTTATTATGACTGAAAGAAAAGATGAAGGGGAGGGTGAAGAGGAGGAATGTGGTACATGATGAATTTATTATGAGAACACACTGGAGTGAAAAATCTCACTTCCCTCCAAATTCAATATTCACAGTCCTGTAGACCCCTGCTATTTTTGGCCCACACAAACTTCATGTCTGGTTTCTGGACAACTGATGACCTGTTTGCAATTGCAGCTAATTGTAATAAGCCACCAAAGGGATCATATAATATTTTCTGAAACTAGACTCTGGAAAGGACTTTCATGAACTCTAAAAGTAGAATTAAGCACACACACACAGAGTGCTGCAAGCATACACTCTTCCTTTTTTCAAACCCAAGTCTGCCACTTCTTTTTACTTACTTTGTGCTGGACAAGTGCAAAGCCAGGCAAGAATGTGTTTTTCTCCCTTGAAGTAGCCCCTCTGGAAGGGTTATGCCTTTTCATATGCATTCTCTGTTAGCTGAATTGTATTCCCTTTTTCTTTTTGGCTTTTTAGCTATTTCAGTTTTTATTTAAATAGAAGATAAAGACTAACAGCTTTTTTTCCTCAAAAGAAGGCAGTTCTTGTCAGACATCCTTATGAAGTGACCACTTTTTTCTGAAATCTTGGTTTGGTAATGGGAACAGCTAGAGGCTGATGTTCTTCAAAAATGTACACCTCAAATTACCTGCTGCTGTCTCTAAGCCTTCTAAAGAGATAAAGAAAATGAAGACAGGGAAATATTTGATCTTTCATGCTATCTCCTGGTAGAAATTCCTTCCTATCTTTTAAACACATTTAAGGCAAGTCCTGGAAGTAAAAGCATATAAGCAGTTGAAAGTAATTGTATGATACTGCAGAAGATCTGGCTTTGAAGAAAATTGGAGTTCTTCAACGTATAAATAGTACATGTGCTGCATTTTGCCTGGTTTTAGTGTTCTGTAAAACCTGCATGCATGTACTGAAGCTTAGTCAAAGTCACAGAAAAAGTTTATTTTCTTGTAAGGTTGATACAAAGAGGGTTAAAGGCTGAACCAGTCAATGGCATTTTGACACTGACTTCAAAAGGGTTGGGATCTTCCCCTTAGCAAAATTACATTCAGAAGAGCCACAGAGTTGTTACTTTTCTATAACTTTCATTGGATTAGCATAAAATAAGCAGAGCTCTTTGCTTAAAATGACGTTAACCTTTGCAAGCTTTCAGTGCAAGACCAGCAGTGTCCTGTTTCCAAAGAAAAGAAAAATCTATCTGGCTACTCAGACTCTTTGTTACAAGCTTTATGTAACCAAGGATGTGAGCAGGGCACACACACTCACATTCAGCCAAGTGCAGCAGGTTCTGAGTCCCACTGCCAGCCCTGCTCCTGCTGGACCTGCTCTATCAGGGATGGCACAGGAAAACTCCAGCAGACTGAAACCCCCAGCAAATGGAGCAGGTCTCTATCCAGGGACACCTAAAAAAGCCCAGCACTCATGCTCCAAAGCAGACATCCTGGAGGAAGACTGGCCTAGGATCAAAGTTGATGGAATGCTTCTCCTGCCAGGTACTGCTATTGAATCCATTGCTCTGTACCTTCATCCTCACCACAGATTCAGACCAGATCCCTCTCCTGGAGGCTGATATCAATACCCACTAGACAAATAACAAGAATTATCTCACTGTTTCCCTTTCAAACCACCTTTTTGCTAGGAGCCTAATGGATAAGAGCAGGTACATCAAAGCATTTCACCGACTGCTCAAATTCCTCAGCTAGAGCAGATAGTTCACCCAAAATTTCCATCTCCCAGGAGACCAACCAAAGGCAGGCTTTTGCCTATGGACTCTCCCCCTCTGAAACCTTATCCCCAATCAGCTGTGAACACCTCTTTCTGCAGAGGAGAGAGCTTTCCCAAGGATCCCATCAGACAGGTCAGGATGGGCTCCAATCTCTGTTTCTAGCCAGTTTTGCACTGAACAATTACTGAGCAACAATAAAAACAACTCAACAGTCACCTTGAAAAATGTAACTTCTTTTCCAATTACACCTCTTCATCATTTCTTCAGGAGGATGCTCAAACCTCCCTGAAAAAAGTTAATGGAAAAGTTTAATAAACCTGTGAAATCTATCTTGAGAAATCATCCAGAATTAATTGCCAACAAAAATCATCTTCTGTTCAAGATGGAGGGGAACAAACCACCTGGGCATGGCATTATGGACTGCTTGCAATAAAAGATACTTGATTAATCCTTTCAGAAATTAAAATGAGTGAAACACTAGCACTAGCTGATGGTAAATAGTTGAAGTAAAACCCAACAAATATAGCACATAAGGCTTGGGGTTTTTTGGTGGGATTTTGATTGTTCTGTTTTCCAATCTTTCAATCATATAATGTCCTTCTGAAGAAGGTTTAGGTTTTCTAAGCTTAGGTTTTGTTTAGAAGGACATGATTTATGATATTAGTTGGTCATGAGACACCATCAAGCCCATGATTCTGTGGAGTTACTCTGTGTCCTACCCTGCCTTTTTCATACCTATCTTCTAGAAAAGTAAAATAAATAAATAAATAGTTTTAGCAGTTTAGCCATGTGACAACTGTTGGTAAAAAATGCAGGTAGAGTGTTCTACAATAACTACAGTACAGAATGATGTTATCAGCTTGTTTGGAATTGCCACTGGATAGAGGCCAGATATCAAGATTTTAATTAACAGCTAATTAGAGACACAGCCTTATCTTAGAGGTTCCCAGTAATCTCTAGATCTCTCAGTGGTGGTTATCACACCCTTTACAATTGTTTAGAGCAAATTGGAGGGATCCTTTGTCACATGTGATGTTCCACCTTGGTTTTTGTGAGCACACCAGTGGCGTTAATGCCAACAGGTAAGTAAAGTCAGAAATGGCCCAGGAAGGAAAAAAAAAATCAATTAACTTAAAATCTATTGAAAAGGCTGTTACTTTCTTTATTTAAAAAAATAATATCTGTACTTCCATTTTCTGAAAAGGGGGGTTTGATAAGCTTCCATTTTTCAGATAAATAAAGATACTACTATATTTGAGGGATGTCTCTTTGCAACAGTGCACAAAACAGGAACTTCTTACAGATTTCAGATATTTCTGTGAAGGAATGCTCCCATCACTATTTATATAAAAATTTAAACAGAAGCAATCCGTCAAGCTTCTTTAAAAGGAAGGAAGTACTTGATACAAAACTCACCCTCTCCCTCGGGCAGACACATTTTCCATTAGCCCTGGCCTACAAAACTCAGCACTGAATAGCACAGGTAGGAAAAGAGAAGAACAGTTTAGATTGTTTGGGGACTTGAGGGAACACTACAACATCCTGAGACGTAACCCTGGCATTTTAAATTGCACAGCAGCTCTGGGGCTGCCACTCAGCCTCCAGCTCCAGATAGTGCTTCTCAATTCAGATTAAGAAGGGATCCACTGTGTGATGCTGATTACACGGACACGTTTTGCTGACATCGTCAGGAACATTCATTTTAATACAATGGAGGAAGTGGCTGAGGCAAGTTTAATTTTGACCTTGAAATAAGATATTATGCAACAGAGAGAATGCTGAGCCTATGATATACACAGAAGTATGGGAAAACTTAAGCAGGTAAATCAAAATGTTCAGCTATGGAAGTCAACATGATTTACCTGATCTAACCAAATTTGGGGTCAGGCCCCATCTATGATCCATATTGAGTAAATCATGCTATTTCAGCAGCCTCTTTCCCTGTTCTCCAAAATACAGGGAAACATGAATGAGATTTTTGCTGAGCTTCGCACAGAACCAAGGAATATCCCAAACTGGAAAAGCTGTAGTTATTCTCTAGGTGTGTGAATACAGCACACTGTGCCAGAAGAGAAGAAACACTCTATCTGTGCTTTCCAAAGTGGCTGCATCAAGCTTCAGGAAACACAACTGATAAAACCCAGACACACAAATCACTTTCAAATAACCAGTCAAACCCATTTCTCCATCCATTTATATCCAAGAACCTCAATGATTCGCCCCTGCTTTCACCAGGGACAGGGGCTGGCTTGGCAAAAGCTCATGGCAGAATAACACATGCAGGGATTTTTCAATCCAAGTTGCTCTAAGAGTTATATACCTTGGATATGGTTTATTCCAACTGATAGAAAGACAGCACTGCTTATCACAAGGAGCTTTAGAAAGCTGGGGAATGCTTACACCCCCTCAGAATCTGGTAACTCTTTTAAAAATAACAAGGGGTTTCTGCAGAATGATGTCTGGGTAACCTGTAGCCAAAAAAACCAGCAGCTGCAGGGTGGTTGTTGGATCTCAGTTCTAGAGCAAGTACTTAAATACTTCATAAATCTCCCATTAGTGTCTGGGTCTCTCAGGGAGGATCCAGTGATGGAGTTTATAAAGTTATAATTGCTGCCATCAGACCATGCTTAGAAGGAAATGATAGATATGTGCAGGCTCACCTGCCAAGGGGGGCTATTAAAGAACAAAACAAACTGGACTGGAAATTATATTAATATATGGTGTTAAAATAAAACTGATTCTAATTTCACTCAGCTTTCCAGTAATATTACCTAATGCACTGCCTTTCTTGTGTTGTTTTTCTTACCTCCCAAAAAAACCCTTTTAAGTAACATGTCAAAGTCACACATCACCAGGATGGGGTTTTGTGGGTCTGCCCATTTGAAAAGCAGCAGGTTGCCAGAACCCTGGTTAACTCTTGTTTTTGACATCACTTTTTTATAACTCCCTATTGATATTTCCAACAAATTACTTTTACACCACAGCCTGTGTATTCATAGAGCCCAGGGATGGACAACTCAAATTAGCAGTTGGAAACACTGTTCTTCCTCTTCTCATATTTTTTCAGGGCTTTTTTTGCACATGTTAATTCTGTGCCATCTGCACTCATTCTGTGCATACACCCTGTCCAGTTTCCTTGAAATTTCTTTTCACTGATTAAAGATGGATGCTAAGCATTTATCTGAATACTTTAAAAATTTCATGTGTATCAAAAAGTTAAAATTTACAGACACAAATATTATAGCAGACTATGTTACTGCCCTAGTCAAACAGGAATATTATTTTAAAAACAGTTTTATTTAAATATATTACAAAATAGTCCAGAGCAAGTCAGACAAAATTACAAATCTGAGTGTCAATATGATCTTCTGATTCAATAGAAAACAAATACACCACAAACTATTGCTTTCCAGGGATCTTATTAATACAGTTTTGCTGTCTGAAAAGGACACTTGCCAGTGGCTTACTCAGAAGACAAATTCTTTTTTCCAATACTGGTTTTTTTTTCCTTTTCTCCTGTCTTTTGTCATTGTTTTGATGAACAACAATTAGGCTCATAAAGTTTTTTCATATATTTTGCATTTTTTCTAGAATAATAGCAAATATCATACACAAAGTTGAATATACTGATTAGATCTATGTCTTGACATCATAATTTTGTATTCTATTTGCATATTAATGGTGCTGATGGGAAGAACAAATTGAAAGCAGTTATTAGAACATGTTAAGGAGAATTTTCTTGCATAAGCCATTTTTATATCATGTCGCCATTATAATAAAAAAAAATTGTGATGAATGTTCCCCCTGAAGCTGACAAGTTACAAGGGCTTGTACTAAGGGAATAATAACTCCAAGATTCATAAAAACGGTAATTACTTTATCAACCTTCTAGTCACATTGCAGACACACACACTGAATCACTCCAAAATAACACTGACAGAAAAAATTAGACTTTATGTTGATAGTACACTTCTTACCTGAGGTTTCCTTCTAAAAAAATACAGGTCCAATATATTGCTAATTACCCTGAAACCAAGAAAATCAGGTTTATGTCAGGTATCTTTAATACTCAGGTAAGGCTGGACAGGACAGGGAGAAGGAGGAGTAGATATCAGGAGGAAGGAAGTATTCAGGTTCAAGGATGACACTGCCAAGGTGTAATTTACCATATATTTCCTCTAGGAACAGCAAGGCTTAGCTTGACAGCTCCTTGTAAGACACCATCATTTTGGACAGTGTCCCAGGAAGGGCAGCAGAGATAAAAGTACACCATAAACCCAAGCAGCTTCAAGTTGTGTTTAATTAATTAATGAATTAATTAAAGAGATTATGTGCTCATGCCACGACCAAGGAACATCCACATCCCTCTTGGCTTAGTCCATTAACACACCACCTGTGAATGAGATCCAAAAATGGGCCCAAAAAATCCTAACCCTACACCTTATTTCTCCTATGAAACTGCCCAAAATATCTACAGCTGTGCTGGTTCAGCAGTGAGGAATAGCTCCATGGATCCAAGCAGATAGTCCTGTGTCCAGAGGCACAACTTCCCCAGCACAGCTGGATCCCCCAGAGCAGACAGCCAAGAGAAGCACTGCTCTCTGCAACAGAGACAAAATCCTAACTGATCTCAGAGTTCATTCCTGAGTGAGATGGGGATGCCTGTGCTCCATCCCAAGCTGCTTTTTTCTGTAAGAGTGGCAGGGTCTTGCTGACCCTTTGCCTCCCAATTTAATCCTCAGCCCTGGAGCAGCACAGCCTCTCTAACTCCATTTCCAGCTCTTATCTGTCCTCGGGCAATGATAAGGACAGGGAGCACTTCCCTGGGGCTCTGGACACCAAAGCATGGGAGGGCTCTGGGCTGTGCAGCACTCAGGTCATTCCCAAAGAGCCAACAGTTAATCCTTTGGGCCCTTCCCAAAGACCCAACAGTTAATCCTTTGCAGTGTTCAACGTCTGCATCAGTATCCCTGTGAGATAAATGATATTACTATCGGGGTTTGGAGGTAGAAGCATTTAATGTACTTCTCAGAGATGAGTGGATAAGCAGCATTTGTTCTGTGTTCCAGTAAAAGGGTGCAACTGCGCAAATAAATGCTCATTACTTCTTAGTTAACTCATTAATCACTATGTGCTCTTGCAGCAACCTGAAGGGATGATAACATCATTAGGCTGGAAATTAAAGGGATAGTCTTCCCTCCATTTTTTTATTTATTTAGGGTTTTGTTTTTTGGTTTTTTTTTTCAAAATTTTAACACACATTTTGTCTCATCCATCAGAGTTTAGAGGCTGGAAGATTCAAGGTGGTTCCTCCTTTAAAAGGTGTCAATCAGTTCTCCATCAGGGAATCACTGGGTCACCAAGAACAGATTCTGTTTTAGGAGGAGGGAATGAGATTAAATGTATTTCAGTGCCTCATGTCCATGAAAATGCATGGGATTAGAAATGCGTAAAATTAAAAATGTAAACACTATTATGATTTTTTAAAGAATGCTTTCAGGCTGAGGCAGAAAACCATCTTCGAAATAATGCTGCAGTTTTTCTCTTAGATACACGCTGCTTGTTCTCTCTGTAAGAGCCTGAACTGCTCATTTTTAAACTCTTAATCACATTATTTTAATTTCTAATGAGTTCTTATGTGTGGCTGGACATTTGAGCCCTTTAAGAAGAGTGCCTTGCAGATGGAAATCTCTTTACAGAGGGACTGCATCCTCCCTGTGAGCTCCCAGGCTCAGCATAGCCCAAAAGCAGGCAATAGCTCAGCCTTTGTTCCAGCTGGGTCCTTGACCTCCTTGTTTACAGTGCTAATGGGGACAGCAGTTAGTCAGAGTCAAGACGGCATTTCTGAGATGTGAATAATCCCACAAGAAAACAGGCTGGAACAGTCGGCACATTCACAGCTCGGCCTAACCCAGCCACTGGCTCCTTGTGATGCTCAGCCACCACCACTGATCCCAGCAGGAACAGAGACAGTGACCTATAGGAAATATAATCTCTGTCCCATTACCAACTCCCCGAGACATTTTTCTGCTTCTAAAGCCCAAGATTGTCAATGCCATCCTTCTCAAAAGACCCTCTTTCATGTCCCTTTTATCATCCTGACCTTGTTCTAGTGGGAATTTCCATTCTGCCTTTTGAGACATGCAAACGATGCAAAATTTCACTCCTCTCTTGCTGCACAAAGCTCCAAAGAGCTTTTAAATCCCCAGTTTGGGACGTGGCCTGTCTCCCCCAGCCTGCGTGGCCAGCACAGAGTGTGTGCTCCTGTTCAGGCTGCACAGGCTGCCTGTTCCCACCACGGAGTCACAGCTGGCCTGTCCCTGGAGCACCAGCTGTGCTGCCAAGAACATGCAGTGTAAGAAGATTTGATGTATTAAATAGTTATTACATACAAACTCCATTTACAGAACTTGTTTTTGCAGAAGAGTGAATTATCCTGTTTGACAATACCATCTTTACAAGTGATGAAATGTGGCATTCAAGACATCAAATATCCGTCTCGATGTTTTGCTTGGCAATCAAAGTCCCAGATACAATCCTTGTGAATTTATTACATCTCTTCAGCAATTCCCTGTAATGCTACTTGAGTGAGCATAAAACACTCTGTGTTGAACCACTGCGGCCTGGATTTCCTTAATTATATTGGAATAAGATGAAGATTTCCCCAAAGCACAGCTTTGACTCAAATGCACTCAGCTCTGCCCAGCTAATGGGGTCACACCCTGTGCAGACACCAGGTTCACAGGTATCAAGGCTCAAGAGCTGTGGCCTCAAGCCCACTGCACTCAGCAGAGTTGTAATTATAACACTTAAAGCTATTCCAAAGACTGAACCCACACATTAAGTAAAACCAGTAAGTATAAAACACTATATGGAGAGTATTGTTTGCACAGCCTCATGGTTTTAAGCTTCCCAATTCAAAACCTTCAGCTTTTATCACTTTGCTTCTGAGTTTTTTATTAAAAAGCTGTGTTTGTATCTTGGGGCCAGTAACACACAGGAAAAAAGAGAAGAGTGTCTTAGAAGATGATCAAGGCTGTGTTAATCTACATTTTTCATAACATGTTCCTTACTATTCTTTAATATGGCTTTGAGAAATGAAGCCTCTAAGGAAAACTTAAGAGACCCTTCCAGGATCTAAAGGGGCTCCAAGAGAGCTGGAGAGGGCTTTGGACACGGGCCTGGAGGGACAGGACATGGGGGAATGGCTTCAAACTGACAGGGAGCAGGGATGGCTGCTCCATCCCTGGAAGTGTCCAAGGCCAGGCTGGATGAGGCTTGGAACAACCTGGGACAGTGGAAGGTGTTCCTGCCCATGGCAGGGTGGAATGAGATGAGCTTCAAGGTCCCTTCCAACACAAAGTATCCCATGGTTCTGGGATCCTAGGTAAGTGGAGGAATTTAACCACCAGTGTTGGGGTGATACTGGAAGAATAATTTTAGAATAGAGTCTCAACTATTGCATAAAAAACGGGATTATTGTTTATACTTTGCTTTTTGAACTTCGATCAACAAGAAACAATCTTATCCAGAAACCTCAGAAACCGCTTTTCTGTGTGTTGGTGGAATCACAGCCCCTTCTACCTCAATTCACATCCTTAATAGGTTCTGTCATCTGTTCTTCTGAGTCTCACTCCAATGTGCAGAAAAGCCTTATTTTAATTTATCTGTGTAGGAGATGCCAGAGTGCAACTTGTACAGTACATACAACAATCGATTCCCTACAACAGTGCTAAGATTACACAAATAAGAGCTATCATTTCCTGAATTTCACAGATGAAGAGAGGAACATCATTCTGTCTACTGCACCTTTTAACTTGTGAGCTGTATAGAAAAATCATAAATCATTTCCATAGGAAAAGAAGAGCCATTGCTTCACCCTCAATTTTCCTGTAACTTCAATGCATTCAATTTTCAAATTAGTTTGATATAAAGAAAGGGACATCAATGAAATGCTATTATCCATCTGACTTTCTAAGTAGAGTTGCAGTCATGAAAGATTACTGGAAAAGATGTGGTTAAAGCACTGCAGTACATGTAGAAAATGTAGCAAGTAAGGTCAAACTTGCAAGCAAATTCACAGATAAGAAAGAATTGCTTTGATGATTTTTAAAACATCATAGTCATACTATATTGGGTCATCCACACTAGCTTGAATCTTTTTAAAAGTCATAATAAATTGAAAAATCCAATTTCTTGGATGAAATATTTTTATTTTTAAGTCAAATTCAAGCTTGATTGAAATGTACTTGCAGGATTTGCAAAGTAAGCCAAGTCTGTAAAGCAATCAAGAAATTTTGATGTAGGTAGCTGGAATAGTGTCATCCGTGATCTCCAAGTTCCCAACACAAAGTTTCTCAGCAATGAATGAGGGAGGGGAGCTCCAGGGTTCAGAGTGCCTGGTAGATATATTCTGTTCTGGTGGAACTAATGCATTTAGTTGCTAAAACTAAACAGGAAAGTTTTAAAGGTGTATTTGAAAATGCATTAACAAATCCCCAAGAAGCTGTTTCTGATCAGAGGAAGTTGAAATGAAATAATATTAAAAAATTTCAAGTAATATTTTGTGTTTCACCTACTTCTCCTACCAATTAATATTATGTTTGCTGCTATGGAAACTCTCATTTAAGCAGAGAACTATGTAATTTGGATGGGTCTGATCAAACAGAATTCTTGCACCTATTTTTCTGAGCCAGGTTTAGGACTGGATCTGCATCCATGATCCCACAACCTGTTCTATGACACAGAGATAATATGTCACAGACATCTTTTATGAAAAATCCTTTCCTTAGGATTTTTCTCCTGAGAAACTGAAAAGCCTCAGGAACAAAATGTAAACAATGGTTATCTGCTGCTGTGGAATGCAACAGGTGCATCTGTGATTGGTCTCATGTGGTTGTTTCTGATTAATGGCCAATCACAGCTGGCTTGGACTCTCTGTCTGAGACACAAACCTTTGTTATTCATTCTTTCTTTTGCTATTCTTAGCTAGCCTTCTGATAAAATCCTTTCTTCTATTATTTTAGCATAGTTTTAATATAATATAGATAATAAAATAATAAATCAAGCCTTCTGAAACATGGAGTCAGATCTTCGTCTCTTCCCTCATCCTCAGACCCTTGTGAACACAGTCACAATAATACACACAAAATATTTTCTGCAGAATACACCTTGGGAGGACTGTCAGTACAGTGCACTGTGCATAGAATTTCATACCACTATTTGTTTTAAATCCAGCTATCTGTAAACCAAATGGGCAAGCCCACATTTTACCCTCTAGTGTCTACTGGCTGCTCCTTGAGGATTTCTGGATGGCAGCATATAACCAGCATAATCAGACTTTTTTTTCTAGAGAAATAAAAGTATTTTGTTCTCTGCTACCTTCTGCTTGAAATGTGATTATCAGGCCAGGGACTCATTGTTATTTTATTGTCTGACAGCTTCAGAATAGAATTGAGATATTACATATCTGTTGGCCTGAAAGCCTTGGTGAGATTTTGTCTTGGAGAGCGTGTGAAGCTGCATTTCCCATGGATCTCTGGCCACAAAGGGCCCTGACCTGTCTCTGCAGCAGCCTCTGTGCCCTGTGCCTTGAAAGGAGGCCGTGGCACAGCATCCTGCAGCCCAGCCTGCAGGGTGCTCCAGGCCAGGCCTGCAGGAAAAAAACACCTGGCAGATTTAGGATCTCCCCACAGAACGGGGGCAGGATGTAAAACAGAGAGCTGGGCTAGGAAGGGCTGTAGACAGCAGGCTATTTCTGGGTGATGTGAACTGGAAAGAACTTTTGTTTCTCTAACAGTTGGTGGAGTCACAGCTCGCTGGCAGAGAAACCCCCGAGCTGGAGAGGAGATTCTGGACAGAGGCAAAGCCCGTGCAGAATTACTGTTTTCCACAATGTTGTACAGGGAGGGGTAAAGGGAATCATCCTCCAAGGAGACCCCAGCTCACTCACTCTTGCAGGTTTTCCATGTGCTGTAACTCTTAAATAATATTGCTCTGTTTCCTGTATAATTTTAGGAAGGTGTTTAAAAAGTTGCTGGTTTCACTCACACATTCTCCACTCCAGGAGGCAAAACCACCCAACTTCAAATGCAATTCACAAATGCCAGTGTTGTTTCCCTTGGATGGGCTACCAAAGCATAAAGCAGTATTAAAAAAATCTTTCATGTCATCAAAGAAATCCTCATACCATTAGGCATTTGCTGGGATAAAAATATCTATATATTGCTGGAGGGGATTTTTTCTGCTCTTTCTGTAAAAAAAATTACTGCCAGAAGTTCAGAGAAATGAAAACTTAGCGGAGCTCATGGCAGGTATGACATACAGGATCAACACAGGCTCTTCATTGCTTTTTACTCTTAAAACCATTTTAAATTGTCTTGGGTCTAAACTGATTTTCCTCAAACCATTTCTCCAGGTCTGCCATAGCTTTGAAAATGAGACAGTTGGCAAAGAGTGGGGAAATGCCTGCTGTGTCCAAGGCTTTCTGCAGGGCTGGGAGCCAACTCCACTGCTAGAAACCCACCTGGAAAAGGCTTCCTGAGGGATGTGTTTGGCTTAGGGCAGAATCACTCCTGCACTGTGGGCATGGGGAAAAAAAGGTTATTACACCTCCTTACATCTCCCTGTGCGTAATTACTCCTAAGAGGGAGAGCCCTTTGGGAAGAGGCTGGGATGTTTTTCACATCCTCATCACTCCCCAGGGTACCCAGGGCAGGGAACTCGCATGCCAAGGCCATCAATATGTGGGCTTAGCTTTAAATTGCCTGTCACTGCCACAGGTAATGGTACAATTACTGGCATCCCTTGACATTTAACTCTGTTTCATACTGATGCACATTGCTGTGGAGAGATTTACTCAAGTTCTCTTTAAGGCAGAACATAACACTTTTCCCTTTAAATATCCTGATCCTAGATGCAACTCATGCCAACATTATTACATTTTTTAAATTTTTTTTTAAATCTACATTCAGTTTCTTTTTTCTGCTATACAACCACTCCCAACCTCTGTCCTCTTTTGCTCTTGGACATTTGCACCAGGAACAATCAAGGTCTGTACTGGTTTTGCTGAGAAGCTTCAAAGGCAGATTTTCTTACAAAAAAAGGCTCATTTGATTTGATGGCAGGGCATTGAAATTAAATGATCTATAAGATCACTCCCAACCCAAACCATTCTATAATAGCTAAAGAGCTGCAGAATCAAGAAGTATGAGATTCATTAACATGGAAAAAGTTGATAATGTGACTTTGTTGCTGTTAAACAGCAAAACAAAGTTAGTATTGAACAGCCTATTAAAAACATCAAAGTGAATAACTAAATGTGAGATTTCAGGGAGTATTTATACTGCTATTAGATATTGCACATAAGAAAGAAAAGGCCATTGACAGAGGTGACTGATGTATGTAACCCTGAAAAAAATCTTAGCAACAAGTAGGAAAGATAAAGAATACTTAAAAAAGAAATCAGATAATGGATCAATCTTTTAAATTTTGGCTTAAGGTGCAGAAACTTTACTCTCATATACATAAATAGGAGAGTGAAACTTTTTTTTTTTAAATGCGAACTTTTAAAGATATGACCTCAATACTTGTATTATACTGGCAGCAAATAATTAAAATACCATCTAAACATATTCCCATTCAGTATTATGGGAAAGGCTTAAGGAGAATTTCAGATTTAGATGTTCTGTTTGTTTTTATTTCCAAGTAAGACCATGGAATACATGGGAAATAGGTCCTTGTTGGAGCCACAAGGCACCTGAACAAATCCTCCCAGGTTAGGGATGGCTTCTGACAAAAGTAACTTACATTTTTGTGTCTTTTTATTATTGTAATCTTCCACCACGATCCCACCTAGCACTGAGATACCTTGTGAAGGACTAGAAAGCTCCTACACTAAACAAGAGGCAACACTTCTAGATATTGTTCATAAAGATGTGGTGAATTGAAAGCTCTAGTACCACCTATAGCGAAATACTCTATCCTATGATGACATGATCTCTGTCTAGATAAAGAATAAGTGAGCTGTGACTCACCAGGGCACGAAAAGACACTTCAGCTGTTGATTCCTCAAGCAAACTGTGTAAAAATGGTGGGGAGACATTTCAAGGAGAGGGACTCAATCTGAGAAAAGTGCTCTGCTATTTTGTGGAACCAAACGTGTCTGACTTTGGGATGCAGGGCAGGTACGTTTGTCCTGGCAGCCTTTTAATTGAATCTCTTTTCTGGCAGAGAGGCCATTCTTGTGTGAGGCAATAATGTAGATTTATGGAAAATAATAAGGTGATCAGCTGCCCTGCAGAGTTATTATTTTGTTTCATTAAAAAAAAAGAAGGCACTACACCTAAACTGATGGGTTGATGAATGCAGTGACATGCAGTGCCTGTTTCATAGTTCAGTGCAGCTAATGGAAAAACTCCCATTGCCTTCACTTAGGAATCAACCAGCAAGTACATAAACAAGGCAAAACAGAAACTGAGAGAGAAAAAACCCTAAAGTTAGGTAAGTGCCAGAGCAGGGACCATTTTATAAATACAAGAATTTCTTTTGAATCCATTCTTGTCCCTTTTTGTTCCCTGGGTTTCATATTTTGGCAGATTTATTTAAGGCAAGATTAATCACCAAAGCAGTGAAATTTAAAATTAATATCCCAGAATATGAAAAGAATATGATTAGAACATTAATTTTAAATTTATAATCATGTTTATGCATAAATAATTATTAATTTTTTCACTCATCTACCTCTTCACAATTATCTCATTTTAATAGTAACTCTGTCAGATCAATGGAAGTATTTTCTTTGACTTTGCTGGGCACAGGAAAATGCCTTAACAGATTCTTAACCAGAAATAAAACACCCAACATGATCCAGTGCATCCAAGTAAAGCTGCTTAGGTTTCAAATTTCAGTTTACAAAACCACTCAACACAACCAAAAATCAAAAACAAAAAACAACAACAACAACAACAACAACAACAACAAACCCACACCAAAAAAATCCCTGAGAAAACTCTTCAGTGCTGTGAATGCTAACAAGAAATTGCGTAGGGTAGAAATTCCTTACATGTACATATCCCCTTTTCTGTTAAAATTACAGCTAGACACAGCACTTTGTGCCCTTCCTCCTTTTGGTTATCAGACCAGAGACATTTTCAGGAAACCAAACATTTTCAGGTTTTCAATTAATATTTCCAAATCTTCTTTTCAGGGATGTGAAAATTATGCTGAAACAGCTGGAAGTACCAGAAGAATCCAGCTGGCTTCACAAGAAATGGAGCTGTGGTTTTCACCACATCCAGTATCAGCTAAAAAACATCCTTTGTTTAACCACAAGGAAAATATTGTGGTCACAGGCAGGTCAAGTTGAGAGGGATGCACTTTTCCACCAGGATACAGAAGACAAGATGCATCTCAGTGTGTCACTGTCACCACCCAGAAAACCCCCTCAGCTGAGCCCTTCTCCACCCAGAGCAAACATTTCCATCGCTCCTTTCCAAATGCAGTAGTGTTTGAAATGGTGATACCACATCCTTTTAACCAAGGAGTCCAAATTCTGCGCTGTCCTTTGAGCCTTTTCATGGGTAAGGAAGTTTCTAACTGAGGAAAGAGCAACCTTAGTGGTTCTCCATCTGTTACTTCAGCTTGCTTGCAAAGGTTTTTCTCCTTTTCCCCTTAGAACACAGACACAGCACATTTACTGCAAGTTCCAACACTGGAAATGGTTAATATTTCTATACTTAATTGGGGCAGATAAGACAAAGTAAAGAGAGTAAAGTAAGTGAGGCAGAAGGTTAGTGGGAGGAGGAATGGTGCTCCTGATCCCATGGGCAGAGCTGCACCAATTTATCTCCTGACATTTTGTCCCTTGTCCCACCCAACAGGCCTGGGAACACCAGGCCAGGGCCCAACTGCAGCTCTGTAACACAGAGACCAGAGCCATCATTTTCTGTTCACCCTTTCCCACCAATCCATAGCTTCTTCATGGAAAAATCCACTTAGGAACGTCTAAATTTTTTTCCCTGCTCCTTTTTAAGGGATTGTGCAGCTGAAACTTCCCTGATGAAGAAAGTCAGGGATGAGCAGCGCTCCATGAAATATTTTCCCCCTCTCCTTTGCCTGTGTAAAAGGCAGCAATTATTTGGGATTGACATATGGCACATTAACTTATTCCTGTAACTTTCACACAATCAAGCACCAGCAAAACTTGGAGGTTGACATTTGAATGCTTTGGTGCAGCAAGTCCTACAATAAAGCTTCTGATATTCCTTGTGGCAGTGCTACTTGTGAGAGAGGAATAATTTCTCTCCCTTTTCACCTGGCTTTTGAGTCCAACCCTGCCATTGATCAGCTCACCAAACTCCAAGTGACTCCAACATGAGTTCATATACAGCTTCCTGGAAAAATGAGATTTATTAACACTCTGCTGGAGCTCCCAGGCTGCTGCTGCTGCCACCTTATTGATCAGATCCTGTGAAATGGCATGTCTACCCATGGAGATTATGGGTAGAATCAACTAAGGGCCATCAGGCTGACTGATATTTTTAATAAATTTCATGTTGCTTGTTATTTTCCTGGTGCTGCGTGTGGGGAAACAAAGGTGCTAACAACGTAGGAGGGCAATAGCCCCTAAAAAGGGAATATCAAATGAAGTTACAAATTTAAGGAAAAGATTTTATCTGTATCTTTATGAATTCCTACAACAGATATTGCTGGGTTTGGGGTTTTTTGGTGTTTGTTTTTTTTTTTTTTGTTTGTGTGTTTGTTTGGTTTTTTGTTTTGTTTTGGTTTGTTTTTTTGGTTTTTTTCTCCTCTCCAAGTTTTAATCTTTCCAGCTAATCTAACCCTATTTTTCTTTTCTTATAAAAAATCCTAGCTGACCCATACCCAGGGTCTACCTAAGTCTTCTGGGATCAAAAACCATATTTGCTTTCCCAATCAATACTCCCAGGCTCAAGACTTTGGGTGGACTTTAATCAACTGCACATTGCCCTTTGCTTGATCTGAACAATCAGCTCAGAAAATTTCTCATTATGGCTTTTGTAAGAAGAAATAATAGCCTGTCTTCTCACAAGCAAACACAATTTGAATGAGCAAAAATTAATGGCTGCTTCTCTTATTTTTTTCCTCCTACTGAAGTGATAGGTTATATATGAGGTGTAATTACAATAATGTCAAAGTCACTGCAGAAAGAGTTACTCTGCAAGGAAAAATACCCACCAGGAGAAATAAAATAATCTTTGGCATGCAGATGAACTGTTTACTTGGTAGCTCTTGTGTTATCAAAATGAAACTAAGCTGAACTGCTGAAACAATAAAAGTAAATTGGTACTGGGGCTTTGCAAACCTCAGTTAAAGAAATATTATGCAGTAAACAACATTGTGGATTTTAGTTAGGACAAAACAACTGAAAAAGGAGTTACCAACCTGTTGTGTTATCTCACAGTAACCTTCAAACACTTATTTCAGGAGACTTTTTCATTTTAAAGAGATTTAGCTTAAAAAAAAAAAAAAAAATCAAAAACTACAAAACACCCACTCCCACTTTATTTTTATAAGCATCAAAAGTCATCTCATTATATATTTTCCCTCCTAAAAAAGTTTCTACAAAACTTTAAATTAGACAAATATGGGTATTGATGGTGGTTTTCTGGTCCCAGCTTTTCAATTACTTTTAAGAAAGCAAAGCATTTTGAAAATAATGTGATCAATTTGTTGCACTTACTCTAACAAAACAAAATCACCATCTAATTATCCAGTCAAACAAAACCGAATGCTAACTGGGGGGTAACTAATTTTAAATGGCAGGTACCAGAATGGAAATCATGCCTCATTTTGCATTTTTTTCCTGGTAGGTATAATGCAGTGCAATACAGTATTTTTTTTATTCTTTTGGGTTTTTTTTTAGTGCTGGGCACTCTGTAACAGAGATGAATTCCCTGCTGGGCTCCCAGATCCCGGGATGCCTTTGGCAGTGGTAAAGCAGATTTCTACAGAAACTGAAGCACAATCCACACTTTGACTCCTCACCAGTCTGTCCCAGCCCTGAAACTGGGTTCCTACAGCAAACCATGAGTTTTTCATCCCAGAGCACAGCATGGAGCACATATTAGTATGAATTAAAGGGGAATAAAATGTCCTGTTTCTTCTCCTAAAACAAACTTCACCCCTGTCTCCAGCAGCCTGTAGAACATCACCTTCACAAACAAATATATTTATGTATGCAGATTGTTTAAGCGTCAATTATTATCAATTAAGCTGTCTTCAAAACGCTAAAATTGCAGCCTTCTTATAAACATTGTTCCATTAATCAGCAGTGAAACAGCCCATTCTCATTGGAGACAAAATTATTGGTCTTAAAATGAAAAGTTGAGCTTGTAAAGAAATAGCAATGACATTTGTAGGTGCTGACATTTCTGCACAACGTGGTGAGCTATTAATTTGCTAATTACACGTGTAACACTATTTCAGTGCATACTTTAAGCAACAGTCTAAATTGAACCTGAAGATTAAAAATCTCACCCTAAAGGCTTGGATTTCTCCCTTTGTTTTACAGGAAGTGAATTAACAGGCTGCTTTTTTGTGACTCTCCCAGCAGGGAGAGTGAGAAGCTCAAGGGTCAGACTGCAATGCCCTGGGGGAACAGTCACCACTGCCCTGTGGTCTCCTCAGTACCTGCAGAATTTGTACATTTGATTAACCTTCCTGCTCTTGAGAGTTCCAGCAGTGTCCAGAAGCACAGCTGGGCTTTGCCACCTCCCTCTCCTTTTCCCCTGCTGTTGGCACAGCTGCATTCACACCTGGAGTGTGGCAATGGCTCAGGGGCTCCCAGACCTCATCCCTGGCAGGAGCTGGGGAAGGGATCACACCTGGAGGTGTCAATACCTTCTGCTGCTGCTTCTTTAGGTCATGATTCCCTTAATCAGCTCTTAATTCCACTTTATTAAAGAGGCAATGCCTTACAAAATGTCATTACCCCCGACCTTTGCTGCCAGGTAATTTTCTCCCACACAACATCCTGATAGGGAGTGTTCATGTAGAAAAAAAAATTTCTTTTTTTCCCCAAGAAAATGACAGAATGACCTGCACACAGCAGGCCAAAGAATCAGTCAGATCTCCAGTGCCATCTCCAGCTGTTCTTCAGCCAAAACTCAGAGACCATCTGTGCCAACCTGAGCAAAGTCTTAGCTGATAACAATCCTCTTGGCTCTCCTTTCACTCTTATTTGCTTCCCTTACCCTCCCAGTCTCCTTGCTAGCTTTTTGCTCCTGCTTAGAGAAAGATAATTTCCTTAAACAGGGCTCTTGACCCTATTTTAGAGATCTCACCAGAGACTTTGGCCATTCACAAGACCTCAGCAGTTTTATTCTGTGTTACTCAAAGGACAACTGTTGGAGGTCAAAATGAAAATTCTCCACCACCCTCACACACATATGGCCTTCACTTCCATATGACCAACAGCTTCCAGGTTCACAGAAGGAAGACTGACAGTTCTGTGATGTGGAACACACAGAAATCCAACCTAATTAATTTAAAAGAAAATCTATCTTTTAATGCTTCTGTTGGTTGATTTTTCTACCAGCAGAACACAAAGCTCAGATCTTAGTCAAATTCTCAAGTGACATTGGGCCTGTTCCTTTCTCTCTTTGTCCCCACCTTCTCCATATCCAAACAAAGATAAAATGTGTAAAAAATAACTGGAAAAGCATCAAGAGAAATCAGGGAACTTCAAGATACCTGGCAGTATGGTACACAGCACTCTCTGGAAATCAGCTCTTCCTAAGTTCCTGTTTTACCTCTGTCCTAATTTCCCTGATGACAATAAGCATTAGAAGAAGAAAACACATGCTTAGAGGATTTAGAGCCCTTCAATTATATATATATATATTTTTTTTTGTCTCTCCTTTGAGGAATGCTGTTTCCTGTGTAAATTATTTTCTCCCCCAGCAGCCACCTCCCACAGCCCAGCACTCAGCCAGCCACAGGCTCCTCCAAGCTCCTGAGAACGGGCACTTGGTGTCCCTGTGAGGACACACAGGCTGAAATCACTCACTCATCTACAAATGGGGGGTTTAAAGGCCTTATTTGACCAATCTCCTCAGGTACATTCCTTAATAGAAAGCTGATCCAAGTGTATATAAATGTGCATGTATGTTTATGTATGAGTGTATTCCCTGCTTACAGAATGTCCACATGCAGAACTTTCACAAGTTTTCATACTCATCCCCAGCCTCATCACCTGTATTTTTTCTCTGTAGTTACATGTTTGGGTTCCATTAGAGAAAGGGATGAGTCTGACCAAAACCTCCTCTATCCAACTTACATTCAGCTATTCTAGGACACCTCCACTGCTGTAAATTCTACTTGAAGAGAATTCTTTCATAATGTACCAGAAAACTGGGATGTAACCAAGCAGTGCCAAGCTGGCTGTTTTGGGTTTTTTCCCCAGATTCTTTGGTGTAGCCAAGCACAAGCTCAACCAAAACCTTCCTGCGGAGAGTCCCAGAATGCTGAGATTAACAGACTCTGCAGAGCAGGATGCACAAACCTTGTTTATGAAGACAAAGAAGAAAGTAGGTGGGTTTCATATCAAATGCATCTAAACAGCATGGTAGGGAGGGAAAAAAAAGGTGTTTACAAACTCTAACCTATGAAAAATTCCTGTGACCTCACATGTGAAGAGGAACGTTGGGTGATTATGGGTAAGGAGAAGCAGAAAAGACAAGAGTGTGATTTTGGGAGAGGGCAGTACAAATTTTTAGGAAAACACTGGAAGCTCACAAAACTGCACTTAAAAGTTGACTTTTCTCCTTGGTCTCTCAGTAGATGTTGCTGTGACATCTCATTGCTGCTAAGTGAACAAAGAAGCCCTGAATATATGGTTAAATCACACATCACAGCAAACCTTAATTAATTGATATTTGCATAGCTTATGGAGAGCTTAAGAGTTGTACAGCTGGGACATGGAAAGTGTTCACTCAAATGTGACATCTCTGGTATTCCCAGTTCTCCCTGCAGCTCCCTGGTATGTCAAGATCTGTGATTTTGGTGAGACACGATTCCTGGTGTCTTCATTCCTGTGGCTGGGGGGTTACGGTGGGGATGGTGGTGCCTTTGTTTTCCATGTCACTGCTAGAGGCACTCATGCTCTCTGTGCACAATGAGAGGATGTAGGTGATCTTTTACTTTTGAAAGTCTCAGAGCATGTGTATTTTTATTCAATTTTTCTGAAAGGTCAATATACTACAGATCACTTATCAGTGATCCTTCCTTGCCTAGGCATCATTTGTACACTGCAGCATCCGTTTTCCTGGTTCAACAGTCAGCTCCTAATAAAAGAGGATGACATGTATAAGAGGTAAAGAAAAATAGCTGTAATAATAGCACTCCAATCCTACTTACTTGTCTCTTAACCTCTTTCTTTCAAAGGCTCCCACGCTGCAGTGCTCAGAAGAAAGTTGCCATTGAATTATCCACCGGAAATCCATTGGCATCTATTGCTGCTCTGGTGCAGCAGCATTCAGGGCAACAATAACTGATAACACTTCTCACATCCCTGCCCCTCCTCCGCCTCAAACTATGGCTCTAGAAATAAAAAACCCCGTGCAGACAACGAATATTTTTTAAATTAAGCTCACAGCTGCAGACAGAAATCAGCTCCATCTGACAGCTCAGCCCCCCAGGACCCCGGTGCTCACTCACTGCCCCCCTGGTCCTCACAGCATTGTTCTGGGGAAGCACTTCCACAACAATTCTCACTGATCATGAAAGGCAAATAAACCAAATCCCAGAAGCAAAAGCAGAGAGCATCAATACAGTTTTCTCCAGCAGCCTACTGCTATTTATACAGGTGACTGTGAACATTCACACATCAAAAACAGTGGTATTTTGGCATCTCTTCCAGGAGCAATCATCTCCCTAATGGATAGCACAGTAAATACACTGTCCCTGATGAGGAGAAGATGCTTGAATCATTACAGCAGCAGTCTGTAATGAAAAGGATGCAGATGCAGTTCCCTGTCAGATTTCCTGATAGGAGATTTTTTTAGAAATCTCTTAGGTACCTTTGGATTTCAGTACAAGGATCTAGGTGGCTTTTAATGCCACAATTAAAATTTCTGTGCTTTTCCTAACTTCACAGAGGAATTATCAAGATTGATACATTAAAGAACAAGGGATTCATCAGGGAGCCGGCACCACACAGCTTTGGTATCTAAAGTGGATGGAAATTCAAACTGGCTGAACAAACCATCCAGCCTAAAACTGTACTGGTTCCACCAATGATTGGTCCAAGGGGACAGAGGAACAGCCATGATCTGCTCCCTTTTTAGGGCACAGTAGCCACATAACTGCTGAGTTACACCTCTGTTCCCCAAATGCCCTCTGAGAGGGGCCCAGAAAATTTCCCAGCAGATGATGATGTGGTCTGTCTGCATGGCAAAATCCCAGAGTGGTTTGGGGTGGAAGGGACCTTCAACACCATCCAGTTCCATCCCCTGCCATGAGCAGGGACACCTTCCACTGTCCCAGGTTACTCCAAGCCTGTCCAGCCTAACCTTGGACACTTCCAGGGATGGGGATCTTGCTGTTTTTTACTATAAAAGGGGCGCAAATACATTCATCCAATGTTTTTCATGGATCGGCAAGACAATTTCACACACTTTTTTTTTTTAAAGCACCTCTTGTGCTGATCTTGCAGGCCAGGCATTCACACTGCAATCTGTGCTATCTCATTTCTGAGATGAAGCAGTTAAATAGTCTTGGCCTGGATCTCCTTAATCACACTAATACCACTTTTACAGTGATCTGGGCAGAAAGGTTTAGTATGAAGGACAATCACCCTCCTTTATTAACAGCCAGTGCTGAGCCGGTGCATTTAACAGGAAAGTCATTGTGGGCTTCAGAAAGAATGAGATCAGAGTTAGACTCCTGTTGACATGGAAATACTCTGAAAAGTCTCTTAAGAAGTGTCCCAAGCACTGAAGTTCTCTGTATTCCTTATGCCCTAATGAAGTTGCTGCCACAAGTCTGAATTTGGAGCTTTTCTTCCTGTTGAATGTTAGTGTAAAGAATAAATAAGATCGATTAGAGTCATTTTGGCACTAAAAAAAGCCAGTGTACTCCATGTCCTTGCCAGGGCTCCCCTGTGTATCTGACAGGAATAGCTGCAAGGACTGGAGAAGCAGTAACTTTTGGAAAGGACTATATCTCCGACAGAAGCACCACATTAAGTAGACCATTTCCAATGAATCCCAAATGCTCATGTTCATTAGCTTTTTGTGAAAGCAGAATACCATGTAAAATGTGCATTGCACAGCATGACTTGTAGTGGTGCCCTAACCGGAGAAAGAAGTCAAATGACATCCCTAGATTAAACATTGAAAGGCAAAAGAAATTATCCCCAGATTAAACATTTAAAGGGAAAAAAAATATCCCCAGATTAAACATTTAAAGGGAAAAAAATATCTGAGCAGAAGAAACATTTCTCTGTAGTACTGTAGTCAAACAGAACTGGGAAGAATACAATTTCTTTACACCAGAGCATGAAGTACGTGTATCTTAAAATCAGCTAATATCTACTTACTAGACCTTTAAACCAGAAAAAAATGTATTTTGCTATTTAGATAAGCAGCACAATATGAGTTTGGGGACTCTGTTCAGCATGGAATGAGATATTAAACATCAATTGAGTCAGTTATATTAATAAATCAAAATCCCAACATTTATATATTATCACTTTTGTGGTTTTTTTTTTCTTAAACCTGAGAGGCAATGCCTTAGATAAACAATTTTCTCCATGAGTAAGGGACTATTGGAGC
This sequence comes from Camarhynchus parvulus, assembly GCF_901933205.1. Taxonomy (NCBI): domain Eukaryota; kingdom Metazoa; phylum Chordata; class Aves; order Passeriformes; family Thraupidae; genus Camarhynchus; species Camarhynchus parvulus. The sequence goes on from NC_044577.1 coordinate 33,325,822, forward strand.
TCTAAGGCTTTGCTCAGACATGGGATCTGCTGCCAGCTCCCAGTTCCTAAGATGGATGTGGCAGGATGAGGCCTCCCCTATCCCCCTCCATTCATTCTCTGGTTTGCAGCTAAAGAAACTCTCACCATGTGGCCCTGAAGGACCTGCAGCTTGTACACCTGCTGAGAAACTTTGTTCTGTGGCAAGTGTCAGGTATTTCTGCTTTTTACACAGACCAATCAATGTGTCAGACATCAAGGATTTCACAAACACCACTGTGAACGAGTAAAGAGATTGAGTTCACTAAGATGGGATATGACAAATGTCACCATTGACTGGAACAATTACTGGTTTTCCTCATATCTTTATAAAAGGTGACATCTAGCTCATAGCTAGAAGAAATATTGTTTGCTGTGTAGGTGATCCAGATCAAAGTAGAGAGTGAATTTAAACTGGAATATTCCCTTGTTTTTACTACTGTATGAATTTTGCACGTGATGTGCATCAGGATGTTCTTGCCTACTGTGTGTTTATTGCCAGTTCTTTTGGTTCATTTATATGAAAGTAAAAAATGAACAAAAGTATTATCTAACTCACTGGGGAGTCATGAACCGTCACTGCTATTGATAACAACAGGAAATGAGATCTGTGCCTGTTCCCCTTGCTCAGCATCAACATGGGAAAATCATAAAACAGCTCAAAAACCTGTGTTTGGCTGTGTTTGCAAGGCAAGGCGAGGGAGCAGCTTCAGCACTGTGACATCTGTGTGGCTCCAGTCACTCCAGCTGATTCATAATGGAGCAGTCAATCACAGCCCTGAGGCAACTCCTGCTCCTTCCTCATTCTCAGCTCACCAAAGGGCTTTGTCTAAAGAAGTCCAGCAATACATTTTTGCATGTCCTGACTCCAATAAAACACCTCAGTGTCTGCTGAGCTGGTGTCCAGATCAGAGTATCACTACACAGTAAAGAAGATGTAAGTCATCTACTTAATCAAATCCAGGCAGCCAGGATGCTGCACCGGATGGACCATGGCCAAGGACAAATGCTTCAGACAGAAGCAGACTCTGCAAAAGCAGATTAAGATCTGATTATGATAAGAAGTTATGCTTTAAGTGCGGCAAATTTACCTACAAAAATATTTTTGAATTAGTTCTTTTGAAGGGGTTATAAATCTTTCCCAGCAGAAGTCCAGCAGTGGGATTCTCTGTGGAGGGGAGACAGTGTTGGCTACCAGCACCGACCATTGGCTTCTCCCATTTGGACATCTCAAGGTGCAGGACAGACCCTGCTCTCCCAGCAGCCACCAGCGCCATAGATCTGGAGCACATCCTGCACATTCCTGCTAGGATTCTCCAGGAATCTGTTGAAAACATCCTCTCAGCCCCTGGACAGCACTGCAAACCCATCATGAATTTCAGAAGGCACACACCAGGGACAGAGCAAGGAAAAACACAGGGAAAGGAGAGTGAGAAAGAGAGGTGTGATTTTGAGAACAGAAGGAAGCCAGCACAGATGAAGAGAGAAAATCCCTTTTGAGTCATCAGGTGACACAACTGCCAACAAGAATAGCAAAAATCAGTGGCTGCTGCCAAGGACTAAACACTCCACACACACAAGATATTGGCCAAAGTCCTCCAAACAGTCTTTAAAAGCAGCCATTCCAGGGCCTTGATGCCCTCTGGTTCTCCAGAAGTAACTCTGTTAGCTTGCCCTGGACTACTGAAAATACCTGACAACAAGCAATACAAGCTCAACACAAAATCTAATGAGGGGTCCCTTTAGGTTATCCATGCTCTTGCAACAAATTCTCTTGCCTCTAAAAAGATCACAGAAAAGCATCTTCCCTTGGTTCTGAGGGTCTGATCACCCAAGCAAGATTTATGTCAGGCCATGGAGTCAGAGTGACGGAATGATCCACTTCTGGACGGAAATGTTATTGGCCAATCTGTGGCAACCCAGGGCAAAACTCTAAAGATAAAGAGGTGCAAAAACCCTCCCTAAAATGTTAGTCCTTTCCCTCATTATTTCCTTGACTCCCTTTCTTTATGATCCTCCATCAAGCTGAAAGCCTGCAATGGGAACAGGATGCTTTGCTTGCAGGCAGAGCTACAACTGTTCCTATCAAGTTTAGGTCTTGATCAGACAAAAAAAATAAAATATGCTTTATCCCAAATTCTGCCAGAGCACTACAGCCTTCAGCTTCCATTTAAGAAGGTTCCTTGTGGATCTCTCCAACTGTTCCAATGCCCATAGCCTGGATGTCTCCACAAGGATGATACAGGAATGGCACGAGTGTGGGTGTGTGAGGATGCTGCCATTCTGCTCCAGAGGCAGAATGACATTCTGCTCTGCACGGCAGAAAGGGAAGCACTTTTCTTCAAGTAACATTAAAAAAAACCCAAGCCTGGAAAGCTGTGCTGCCAGACAGCTCTAGGAACACAGCTTTTACCCTTGTGTAAGTACAGCTGAAGAAAGGAATCAAGAAACACGGATGAAATGGAACAAGCACTGGATGTTCTCAGCTGCTGCCTGGTTCTCGAGCATGGCCACTCCAGCAGGCACACAGGTACTGGGCTGGGCTGGTTCTAGTTAGCAGGGTCCTCACAGCAAAACTACCAGTGTCAGCTTGAACTAACTGCTGGAAACGTGTGAGGTGGACTAAATGCAGCAATTTCACCCTCTCCAAAACCTTCCAGCACCTGCAAAGTTCTTTGTATTCACAAAGAGTGAGAGGAAAGGTGCAGAGGCAGCATGTGCTGGTGCTGCCATGATGCCAGAGTTGCAGAACATCCTCTGCCACATCCCTGGGAGCCTTGGCCTCACAGAAGGTTTGGGGCATCACTGCTGTGCCCTCTGACAGCTCCAGCAGCACGAGGCTCTTGGAGGATGATGCGCTGGTACTCAGCAGCTTGTTTGGCTGTTCAGCAGGGAAGAGAAGCACTGGTGTTGCTTCTATCTGTACTTCAGCCTTTTGAAATCAAACATTGCCTTTTTTTCCCCTTCAAATCTAAGTCCCCTCAGAGAACCCTCAGTTTTCCATTTCCCATCAAAACCACCAAGGCACCCAGCGACTCATGCATAAAAATTGGTCACGAACTCATGCAGCGTTAATGTAGTTACATTTGATGAATGAGGCAAGAGATTTCCAATTTGTAAAGTTATTATTCCATAAGCACAGTTTGCAGGTAGCAACCGTAAAATTCAGAAATAAACTGTAAAATTCAGAAATATTTATTCAGATAAGATCTGATATTGATCTTCGTTGCATTTCCATCTGGCAAGGATTTTTAGGGACCCTAGCAGCTATCTCCTCCCAGTGATACCACCAAGGCTCCACCTATAATGAAAAAAATCCCCACCCTTTTACCAAAAGCACATGTGAATGCGGATTCCATAATAATCCTTGAAAAATGAATAAAGTCTATGCAGTGTTAATAAGGCAATTATCACACAAGTGGCACAGTTTTTTTCTGTGATTTCCTAATTAACATGATTATCAACTGCTTGTTATTAAAGCAGTTTCCTATGCTTTGACTTACAGCATACTGTAAACAAATTTAAGATGCCATTTCTTGCTCCATCGTTTACATCACACTGTTCACTCACACTTGCATTTGTTTTTCCTATCTGTTAGTGCATTTCACAGAAAACCCTACATTGTGATGGGGAAGAAAAGTGATATTAGAAACAAAGCCACAAAAAGCAGACTGGTGGATTATTTCCAAATAAATCATGTACCATGGGATTTTTTTGTCATAGATTTGTGAAACTACATATCAATAATCTGGAAAAACTACCTCCTTGTGCATCAGTATTTATTTGCCTTTTCTCCAACAGATGCCACTGACAGTTTACTAAATGGTGCACTGCTTAACAGATTTAGTGGAGGAAAAAGAACACTTATTTTCATACAAATTAAATCCTGCACAAACCTAACTGGAGCATTCAGGGGAAAAAGGCTTCGGCCCAGTAAAGTGGGGGAGCAGAGTGGGAGAGCAGAATTTCCACCCTTTCTGATGTTAGCATCAAGCAATTTCCAACACGGCACATTCTTCTGGTTTGCTGTTTCCTGTAAATGCCATCCCATGGCTAAATTTTTCCAGAACCAGCAATTTAAATATCCAGCTCTTTGAAATGACATCTCTGTGGTGGTGCAGCTGTCAGAGAGCGCTGAAACCCTCAGGTCCCATAAACATCCACTAATGAGATGAAACAAGATCTAAAGTGCTCAAATGTTGATAAGTACAGAATGTAGCTCACGATGTACTCTTCACAAATTAGTGAGGGGTTGCTATGACTCCTTAATGAAATGTTATTATGTTTTAAAACTGAAACCAGACATCTGGGGAAGGGGGGAGGAAATGGGAGCGAGTGTTTGAACACCGTTGTCTAGGCTTCCTTTCATCAGCCAGCTGAATTTGCTTACTTGTCCTGAATGAGTGGATCCATTTCTTCAGCTGGTGCAGTGCCTTGCAATAAAGCCGAGCAGTGTGTGCCGAGTTCCGCTCCCTGGGAAGTAGAAATCACTGCTCTGGGAGAGGAGTCTTCTGTAGGAAAGGCTACAGGATCTGCTCTTTCCCGGCTGTAAAAAGTCTCCTGTCTCCCTGCAGCATCCAAGGGATTTGACAAATGCAAACATGCCAATGCATGCAGCATGTTCTCAAAATGACCCGTCAGATCTTCAAAAAATTAAGCACTAAAGTGGTGAGAATTGCTTGTTTCAAGCCAGACTCAGATGGAAAAATATTTAAAGTTCTTTATATGAGACTATGACAATTTCTTTCCTTACTAACCTTGACATACATGCACAGAAGGACAAAGAGAGGAATATGTGTATCTATATACACCTATCTGAACATAAAACGCATATATACAAAATTTAAGTGACAGACAAGAACCGATCTGGTTCCAGCTACAGATTTCTGACCTCACAGTAAACATTGACTTTTTCAACAGTGCCCAGCACTCACAGAGCTATTTCCCTCCTGAGTCACAGAGCAATCACTGTATTAGCAGCCACAATAAGAACTAAATGCTCCATCCCTGGCACTGGAAGTGATTCCAAAATCACACATGGAGAACCACAGGTTAAACTAGAGCCAGTAGACACCCAGGAACACGCTTCCTCCAGCGAATCCTAAAAACATCTCTTTAAATGCATCCTTTAAAACTTTCTTTTGAGCGGATGAAGTGAGGGAGGACCATGCTGACAGAGATTAAACGAGCTGGCATTCACTCTGCAGCACTCCAGGACGCTGAGGCTGCTGCTGGCACTGCATATCAAAACTGCTCGTGGGCGGCCAGTGCAGCCCCCAGGGTGGCTCTGCCAACTGATGCCATCTTTCCTAACAAACAAGCACACAAATGTATATCCATTTTAAATCAGATCCAGCTTAAATCTGATCAATTGAACCAATTTAACTATCTTGTCTACCTTACACGTGGCAGCACCTCCAGGCTGAGGGCCCCTCACCCCATGACGGGGCTGTGGCTTGAGATCCTGCATCACTATTGCCTCCCCAGGGTCCCTGTTTTCCAAATTAAGGGTACGTTTAATATAGGCAATTCTGGTAATAGCTCTTGTGGGGAAAATTTTTAAAAAGGAGTCTAAAGCCATGCAGTTCAGATGCCTGACAGCTACTCTTGGCCTTGGCAGACCTACAAATGGCACTGGGGCCCGCGCCGCAGCCAACGGCGCCAGCCCAGCCTGCAGGGATGAGTTCACACACCTCCTTATCCATCACTCTGGCTGCTGGATCAATTGAACCCATACATCAGAGCAGAGACCCAGCCCGCTTCTTAGTATAATCAGAGAGATATTTCTTACATTAATTACTGAACACAGAATCATAGAATCATTTAGGCTGGAAAAGCCATCTAAGATCGAGTCCAACCATTCCTGCAGCACTGCCAAGCCCAGCACTGAACCGTGTCCCCAAGTGCCTAATCTGCACATCTTCAATAGACCTCCAGGGATGGTGACTCTGCCACTTCCTTGGGAAGTGAAGGGAAGTGCCTGAAAACCTTTCAGAGAAGAAATTTTCCCTAATATCCAACCTGAATCTCCCTCAGCACAACTTGAGGCCACTTTCTCCTGTCCTAGTGCTTGTTACCTGGGAGAAGAGACTGAGCTCACCTCACTACAGTCTCCTTTTTGGGAGCTATAGAGACTGATAAAGTCCCCCTGGGCCTCCTCTTCTCCTGGCTGAGCCCCTCACCTGCTCCTGGAACTCCAGACCCCTCCCCAGCTCTGTTCCCTTCTCTGGATACACTCCAGCCCTACAATGTTTTTCTTTGGCTGAACCCTAAGAACTTGAGTATACTTTGTGATTTGAATATAAATGTGAAATTGTAAAACATCACTCAATCTACTCATCAGGACCCAGCTCTCAGTGCCTGAGCAGGAGCCCTCACCCCCAGCATCAACATTTGCAGGAGGAATAGCACATCAGCATCACAGAGGCAGTTCATCTGGTGAGGCTTGAACACAGACCTTCCTGAGGGAAAAACTCTGTGTGAACACAAACACTTCAGTATGTAGACGGAGGAATAAAATCTTGCCACTTAAAATTCATGGTAAAAATAATAGATTGGATTAAAAGCAGCTTTACTCCTTGTTAATTATATTATTTCCTTCCCCTAATTGCTATGTTCACATCATAAAGTGCCATGCAGGAATTTTAAATATTTTAAAAGAAGAATAAAGAAAAATGAAGGAAAATTTATGTATGCACACATATATATGTATTTATACATAGCCTAATTACTTTCAAGCCATTCAAATACTGATTTCAACAATCTAGTACTGGAAATCCCAGGCTGGTACTACAGTTCTGTAATCAATACTCCCAGAGTAAGTGCTTTACATTTCCACAGGAAAAAAAAAATAAAAATAAAAGACTCAAAGTGATTTAAAGGGAGTGATTCAGATGATACATTACATGATTTCTGTTTATTACTACCTACTCTTCCCGATTTTTAATACCAACATAGAGGTTTCAGGACAAGATTTCCAAACAATTTGGTCTTCTTCCATTTGGCAAACACTGTGTCTAATGGAGCTTGAAATTAAACCAGCTTTTTTTGGTAATTCCCTCTTTGCAAAATCCCAGCAGTGATGAGGGACTCTCCTGTTCACGGGCTGCAGCAGAGGATGCTCAAACGAAAAGAGCATCTCTCACACAAGCAGCTGAGCTACTCTGTGAGGCTCCAGTCCATGAACGAGGTCAGTAGGAGCTAACACCTTAAAAATGGATAAAATGTAATAGTACACTGTATTTTGATTTTTGCTGCGAGTACAGAAGAGTGTGATTTATGCCTTTGACCGCCCTTGCTGGGACAAATGCAAGTGATAAACGGCCACTATAAATGACAAAGCAGTGGATGTTGTTACCACCTCACTGGGAAACTGACAATATCCCCTTGGAAATCCCTGTCTCACTAGATTAGGAGTGCATGCAACTTAATTAAAGAGACTTCTTCAGCTCTTATTGAACATTTCAGTGACTCAAATAAATGCACTCACAGGTCTGTTTAAGTTTGTCTTTTTCTTCTTAAGGGTACTTGATCTTTTCCTGCATTTCAGAATCCATTTGGACAACCTAATCTGCTTTAAGAGATGAGTGGTTATGAAAGCCATGTTTTGAAATGTCTAGGAAACACTTGACAGCCACAACCTGGACTTTTCCTTGTCTATTTGGGAAATTAAATATGTATTTAAGTTGGAAGTTTCTCATGCTGAGCCTTTAACACATTAGTCTTCATCCAGACTTTTAGTTTCCACCTTCAAAGTATCAGTCACATCTCCATATCCATACCCACTGCAGCTACTCAGGATATTTCAATTTGATTTATAGTCTGGCACTAGGAAAAGCATTTTGCTAATTTTTCCATTTGTTTTATCTGGGCCATCTGTTAATTCTTCATGAGCACTTCATTCCACTGCTTCCTACACTGCAAAAGTCTCCCCCTTTTTCCAGTGCATCCGGAGTGTCAGCATTGAAAAGGGGCTGGGTGTTGCCAGAGCCTCTCCTCATGGAACACAATCAGTGTCCTGAACTGATCAGCTGTGCTCTCTCAAACCATACAAATCTGCTGCAGTGCAGTGACAGATTGACACTGCCCAAGATTTATGCTCTCTTTTCTAAACAATTCCTGGGAGATCGCGACCTTGTTGTGGATTTTCTTTGAGGAAAAACTCAGAATTATTAACTTCAGATGATATGTAAATATATGGATCAATGCTCCTCTCAGCAGGTGACTGCCAGAGTATTCAATGACTGCTTTTTTTTGGTACAAAAGACACCTTCAACTCTCTCCTTCCCTGAAAATCTCCTCCTAAACGTCTCTGATGGCAGATCGTTAAATGCTGAGCTGTGGCATTTCCCTGAAGATATAATTATAAAGCCGTGGGAGGAAAAGAGACAACTCTTTAGACCATACTCTTCATTCTTTTATAGCTGTGTAGTTCAGTGGCTAATGTGTATATTGAATTTAATTTAATCACTTCTGTTATTCTACCAGTTAGATAGCAGCCATTTCATCCAGACATATTATTAAATTATTTATATGGGACTTGCTATTAGCTCAACCTCATTAAGACGGAGTTAAAAGTTTATAAGCTCCAAAATAGCATGGCTGGCTGAGGTCATGGCGAGAAAGCTGCAGTACAAGAACCTTACATTTCCATGTTGGAATTCATAAGCCTGTCTGTGAGCCAGATGCCTAAAATCCATTGCCACTGGAGATCCAGCATGGAGACACAGGAATTTGCAGGGTAACACGATGGGCCAGCCACTCCCCAGGGCTCTATGGCTTCATCAATCAGGTCTCCCCTGGCATGGCAGATGAGACACACTGGCTGCATGTAGATGCTGATATTTAGGTTAGTCTTGTATTGAATCCCATACAGACAGCTTGGAGGCGGAGCACCACTGAAGAAGTTTTGAAAAGTTTGTTAGCTTTGTTGTTTTGTTGGTTTTGTTTTTTTTTTTTTCCTGGAAAAAAGCTACATGTTTCACAGAATTTGTTTTTTCTCAGTATTTGCTTGAATAGTGTTTGACTCCTTGGAGGATAGTTTGGGTATTACTGTGCTCATTTTTGTTAAGGGCACCACAGCCTGGTTTTAGATGCTCAAAAAAAAAAAAGCCCCAGGGATGCTAATCCATCCTACTCCCCAGTACCACACAAATAATGTAATGCCAGATTCCCAATTTCACCTGTTCAGCCCTCCCACTTTCCCTACACAATCCTTGCTATTGCCTTCTTCCAATCCCCCATTCCCACAGACCGCCCAGTACCTCAAACTCACAGAGCACCTCCCAGGTATCCCCTGCAAGGTACATACACCTGGGGGGATTCAGGAGGTACAGCCTGTCCTCAGCCCTTCTGGCTGAGCTAAATGAAAGCCTCTTTCCTGTGCATTTGTGAATCCAAAGATGCCTCTCATATAACATGTGAGGCCACTCTTGGCCTTCTGCCCCTTGCTCTCCAGAGGTGGGACAGCAGCAGGATTAAGGGAGAAGCAGGGTGTGAATAGAATGGGCTGGAAGCTGGTGCAACCACATTTCTTCAGCACTGACATCACTAGATACAACTACTTGAAGTTAAGATTTCTTCCAAAATTACCTCTTTTTACTATGCTTAACTAGAATTGGCTAGGTTCAATCGACAGTGATTTCACAGCCCTCTCTTCGTTTCCATTATAGGAGCCATTCAATAATTACCTGTCCCACAACCACATTCTTCCCATCACATGCTCTAACTAGACAAACTCCATGTACAAATATCGCTAGGAGAGTGAACTTTGAATGTGAAGTTTCCACCCACAGATCACGGGACTTGTGCAGCAATATTATGGTGCCAACCTATTTCCCTTCCCAAATGTTGTACTGCTGAAGTCAGTAAGGTTTCAGCAAGTTATCAAAACATGAACATAAATTAAATCACTGTGTTCTGGATTTCAAAGACTGAGACATTTCCTACACATTTAGCTGACTGGGCATGTGGGGAGTTTCCACGAGCCTTAGGTACTACAAGCACTATTTTTACAAGAGCAAGCTGCAACTATCTTCTTTCAAAAATCTGGCCATTTCCTGCAGCTTGCAGGGGAAAAGCCCAGAAGTTCTTGTTGTTAAATTATGCCAAAATATGTCATGCAATATACGTAGTCATAAGCGATTATAAGAACAAGGGACATGTGAAAGAGAAAGATAGGGGAAAGAATAAGGCCTTATCTACCACAAGTTGTTGTTTGACTTAGCATGATTTTAAATTAATCTTGCTAAACTAGTGGAAAGACTTTGTAAACCCCATAAATAATTTTTACCGTGGTTTAAATCCATTTTTCAAAAAACAGATTAAAGTTGTGGACAGAGGAACTTGTTACCACGAGTAACAGATTTGTGCACCACAGGCAATCTGTGGTAAAGTGGAATATGTCCCATGAACTGAAATAACATTGTCTGTGGAGATGCTTGTTTTAATTTATCAGAATCACCTAAGCCTGTAGGAAATGGAGACCTCCTGTAAAAAACACCAAGACTGTGAGAGGCAAAGCAACAAATGTGTGAGAAAAGAGCATGGATTGTGTTTCGAATTATACACTGCATGCATAGAGGTCTGGAGATAAACACTCGTGTAACACAAATTTATAGCACTGCTGAGGGCTTTCCATCACATCATAACACCAAAGAACAAAGCTGGAGTGCTTTCTTGCCAAAATGGGATTTTCTAGCACTTTGCTGATTACTTGTTTTTATAGCACAATCGGTTTATTTGACTTGTTTCAGTCTTCTGCATTGCAGCTTCTGAGCCTGACCTGCAGGAACAACAGCATTTGAGAACTTGGTTAAATATTGCCAAGCACATCAAAGATCACTGCAGTCAGCTGAAAAATGACTATTGACCTCCATGATCTCTGGTATATGTGCTCACCATGCTCTGGTGTCTGACATGGAAAACATATATAAAACATTCTGGAAACTTGGGAAAAAGAGGCAGGAAAATTAAGCTGCTCTCCATCCTAAAGACAACGTTGTCACATTAAAGATAATCATATTTACCATTAGAAATGTACAAAAGCAATCAAAGTGAGGTTCTTACTTAAGGATCAAAAGGCTTCAGTAATTCTGGGTCACCAAGACTGTGTTAAAGTCACACTACTACTGGTCTTAAGAACTGAGCAATTCAGTTCAGAAGAACTAAACAACCTGCACAAGTGTCTTCAACAGCTGGCTGCTTGCCACTTATCTCCTCTGCTATTTATACTCTTAATTTAGAAATAATATGGACTTACAAATTCTTTTAGCACAGGTAGCCGGTTTCTTCCTGCTTTCCAATTGCACTACAAGTTGGAAGAATTAGAAACTATTTCCATGACAGTGCAGGGCATTGCCAGCATGTGCCACTGCAAGGTTTTCTAAAGAACCTCTCCCCCACCTTTTGCCACAAAATTGCATTAAAAAAAAAATTACTAGGAATCCCATCAGATCAGGTTCTGTCATACAAAAAAGTTTGCAGACTTTTTTTTCTAGTCTGATGCTCATTTTCCAGGGAGTTCAACTGGACTTCTTTGAAAAAAGCACTGAATATAGTTTTTTTTTTTAAAAAAAAGCAAGGGAAATGCTATGGTCTGGCTCCCAGCCACAAAAGTAGGGACATTGAAAATTAAAAATGACATTCGTGACTTTTATTCACACTACCAGTTTCTTTCTTGATCTTACACAGCAGCCTCGTTTTTCACTGACCTTTGTGGTGCTGTAAGAAGAAAGAAATGGTTTGACACAATAAATCATGATGTCACTTTTGCTGTAATTGTATAATACCTGACTAGTTGTTTTTTTTTTCTTTAATCAAGGTGAAATATAAAGCTACCCTCTCTTTAGTGGGCTCAAATCAACTCTAAATCCCAGTAACAATTAATTTTCTTGTCCTGATCAAATCCCCAGTTGATCTGGGCTTGTTCATGGCCAAATTTAGTTTAGTATGATAATACTAATAAAACTGTGTGTTGAGTACATTAAAAAACAAGGTAAAACTTTGCATTGCTCAAGCCAAGCCTGTCAGGTTTACTTGCAGTTATTTTTAAGGAAACCCATTATGCAAGGTTTTAGCCCTTGGGGCTAAATGAGCCACAATTTTGAAGCTTATTACTTTACTTCTGACTCACAACTCTATGGTAATTCCCAGGAGAATTCCACCCTTCTGGGGTTAAATGAAGTTGGAAAGGTTTGGAATGGGACTAAATGTTCCGTGTCCTTTAACATCTTTGTAAGTGTTTTATTCTATGAATATTTCATGGTGAAGAAAAGCCTTGTTTGTGCATGGCAGATAAGAAAGGTTTCAAGGATCTGCCATCTAGCCAAGAAAATAAGAAAATCCATCAGAAATCCTTACCAGAGAGAAAACAGGAAAATGCAGCTCCAGGAACAAGAGTCAGACACTTGAAAATGTTTCATCCTCCCAAATTTACATCCTTACCCAGCAGAAAAATGTGCTGCTGCTGCTGCTGCTGCTGCTGCACATTACTGATGCCTGAGATCAATAGTAAGTGGGTAATTAAAAACCTAGTTATGTTTAAGGGACTTCTGTTGCTTGTTTGATAAGCTCAAAATTGTGCCTCTGTGTTTAAATCTCATATTTTTAGTTAATTATAAAAAAATGAGCAGTAAGAGGTAACCTCCTTTTGGTTGAAGGGAATTCCTATAGATACTGGGATCCAGGCCTTGGAAAAAAGGGCAAGAAGACAATCCTAAAAAACCCAAACAACCAGAAACAAGTAAACAAGAGGAGCAGGGCTAACAACTGACTTGCACCACAGACACAATGATGCTTTCAAAAAGTCACCCCAAATAGTCAGATTATAAACCATTTTGCACAGATTATTCTTGCCTTTGCTTTCTCAAATTTATTGAAGTGGGTTGGTTTATTCTCCAACCTGTGAACAGAGCAATGATCACATGAAATCCAAACTGGTTGGTTTGGGTAGGTAATCAACAGTGAAAAGATAGAGCTGCCAGACTGCTTTAGTCCTGGGTTAGGAATTATATTTTGATGCAAAATTCATTCACACAGGACTGAAATCAGCTGTGTGCATGGGAAAGGCTGCTCAGTACTAAGCAGTGATTCCAGGTCTCATTAACTTGATCCTGGTGTGATACTTAAATACTACTCCAGTATTCCCACATCCCCTTCCTAATAATCACAAAATAAAGATATTTATACTTATTAGAAGGGAGATGTGAAGATTTATGGCACATTCTTTGGAAACTATTTATATATTTGCAAAACCAACAACCCTTGTCATTTTTTTTAAATTAATAATGTGTGTCATGGCCTTGATATTTATAGGTACAGGTTTTTTGCAAGAAAATGTTAATTACATTCACCAGCCATGAGCAGAATATATAAGAAGCAATTTATAAATTAAACACAGTAATTTGGGGTTTCAGGAAATCAGAAGTAAACTGAAATTATATTTAGATTCAAGGAACAGAAATAGGTAGTGATTCACTACAGCACAGTAAAACATAATCAACAGATGGCAGAACAGTATTGGTCTTGGGGGTTTTTGTGTTTGTTTTTTTTTCTTAGTACACATTAATCTACATTAGGTTTATAAGACAACAGTGTCAGTACTTAATAAGGGTTTTGTTTTCAAAACAAATTTGTGGTTTTGAAACGTGGCAATTAGAACACCTAAGAAATACAAAAGGGGTGAACCCTTGCAACTGGTGATTGGAAAAATAAAGTTTTAACTTAGATCTGGAGGTAAGTCCTAGAAACCAGAGAGATTCAGAGGAGGGTAAGTTGCAATATGAGATTAACTTTTAAATTAAAACCACTGACACGTGCACAGAGAAGAAAAACAGAGGACAAGCCCAATTACTGTTAGCTTGTGCTTGTCCCCAAACTGAAGTAAACCTGAGGTCATTAACCCAAAAAGCTGTTCCACAGCATTATGAATTAAGTGAAAACCAACTGTGGCACCTGAGAAACCATCAACAGAGCTAAATCCCTCATCTAAGTATTCACTGGGAAAAACAAACACAAAACCAAACCAAATCAACAAAACAAACAAAAACCCCAACCACCAACAATGACAAAAAGGAAATAAACTCACCTACACACCTGCTTTGAACAAACTCAGCACCAGAGAAGGACCTGCAGGTAAACTGACCTTCACAGTAGGAGCAAAGCAGGTTAATGAAGAAAAACACTTTTTGTCTCCATCTATTGGTCAGAAGCCCATTTAGCTGCTGGTTGGGTATGCATTTTGCAGTACTATTCCAGAAAGGACATCTGTGTAGCAAATACCCCAATATCCCCATCTTTTCTATCTTATGATGAGCCTTTTTGATGCCCAGGAACACATTCTCCATCTGCCTGATCAAAGCCTTTTTGTACAGAATGCAGGTGTCCAAGTTCATTATTTGCTTGTAAGGCTGCAATAATGCAGCAGCCTCTGACAAACCACCTTTCTCCCAGAAAAATAAAGTATGTGCCTTCACAAAAGGAAAATATTACAGAAAGGACCAGAAACTGAAGAGGTAATTTGAGTTTTTAACTAAGCACAGGGGTTAGAATAGCACATTGACATGATTTCTGGTGACCTTGAAACCAGAATGGTGTAAGGATTATTTCTTTTTTTTTTTTAGATAATAAATATAAATGTAAAGGTTTGAACTGAAAAGAATAAATGTTACAATGTTTTAGGAATTCTTCAGTCAGGGAAGTGCATTAGCACTTCAGGAGAGAAGGTGCAAAGGGAATAAGTAGCTATTTAAATGTGAGCAGCATCCCTTGATTTTTTTTTTCCTTATTTTTTACCATTAGCTTCCACAAGAACACAACCTGTATATAAGTTAATATTGGCATACTGTCCCTGCTCAGAAAGCATTCCTGCTGCATTACAGAAGGCAGCTGGGCGGCACAGTAAATGTGTCATTTGCTATTTAACATCTCTGTGACCTGGATTTAAATTCAGAGTCACACAAAATGAGACTTCAGTTCCCTCAGAGGACTATTAAGGCACACACAGAAAGACTTGTGAGGCATCCAAAGCCAGAGGGAACGCGTTCCCTGCACTCGCCCCTGCGGACACACACCCTCAGAGCCCATGGGGGAAGAAGGAACTGGATAATTTTTATTAAAAGGATGCCTTCAGTTTGGAACAGGAGCACCCAACTACTGTGAATAAATCTTCTGTTTATTTAAAAGTTTACCCACAAGGCTTCAACCTCCCCATGAGAAAAGGCATTTGATATGTCGCTTTATCCCAGAGCTTTGCAGGTCCGATTGTTTTCCTGTCCACAAAGAACAAAAAGGAGAGCTGTGAAAATTCAAAAACGTTATATTCACTCCCTTAAGGCATCATTACCCACCATCTACTGCATAATACTCCCAGCCTTGCTGCTGCATCTGTGAACAGAACGAGCTCTATGTCTTACCTTTACAAGGCAGGGCAAGTGCTTATGATGAGGCTTGTCTTTAAACTAAGTTCAAAACTCACCTTCTTTATTAGTTTTACATTTGCTACCTTAAAATAATTAAAACTTCAGCTTTGGCATGAGTCAGTATTTTAGGCTCAGTTGTTATCTTTTTGAGAACTGGCCCAGCAAGACCTGGAGACCAACGCACAAGTGAGGCGGCATCTGTGTGCATCACACATCCCAGGTGACATCCCAGACTCCTGTCCTCTGCAACCAGCTACATGCAGCAGCCCTCCCAGCTGAAATAGATTCTCTTTCTTTTCATTTTTAATATTATTTTTTTTTTTTTTTTTTTTTGAATGGACTTAAACAGATTAATTCTTTGGTCCCCTGAATACTATGGTAGTATTGGCACAGAGAAGAAGGTATAAAGGTGTCATCTACATACATCTACTTAGATTAACTCTGACCCCCTGGACATGAACCCCAGAAACTCAGCTGCAAGAAGAGATACTTGTAAAGTTTCAAGGTAAATATTTTCCATAGAGTTTGATTTTTGCCATCACTTCATTGAAACAAAAAAAATTGTTTCAGAGAGCTGAAGGTTAACCAAAGCATCTCAAAGTGTCAATCTAAATCAAGTCACTCAATATTAATGCACACCTGTCTGAACCTCAACATGGTCTTTTCACTTTCCTTAAAAAACAAAATATTGTGAAACCTTTCTGAATAAAAAGATGAGGATGAACTGAGTTGTAAGTAATGCTGAAAGGTTCCTAAGAAGGAGCAACCAGAAACAGCTATATCTTTCTGCACACTTTAAATGCTCCTTTTCTATGCAGAAGACAGATTCAAAGGAGAAATTTAAGGAGGATACCTGTCTGATGTGTGACAAGCCAAAATTAACTCTTCAAAACCCCCCTGGCCCTCTGATGATTGTGTCTTGCAAAGCATCAATGGCCCTGCCAGTTATCACCCCTCCTCACTGCTACCTTGCCCAGCTGCAGGAATAGGACATTGCCCATTTTTAGCATGAATCTCCCACCCCAGAGCATCTTATTATTATTTTTATTATTATATTAAGGAACTTGCACAGCTCAGGCAGGTCCCAGAGCAATGTGAGGTCTGAGAGCACCAGACCAGGCTGTGACCCAGCTGCCCTTGTTCCCCTCTTCACGTATGAAGGTGCCACCTCCATCATCTGTCTCACTCCCACTCTCCAAAACTATTTTCTTATTTTATTGTACTAACCATTTCAGAAGGACACCTGTCTTCAACCTTTGCCCATGCCAGGCACTTTCTGCTGGCAGCAGCAGGAGATCCCACACCCACAGACTTCAAGTGGACCCAGTAAAGGCTTCTGCATTTCTCCACAATTTGAGTCATACACACACAGAGTTAAACCCATATATTTTTCTATTTCCATTCTCAGTTTTATCTGTATTTTGTCACTGTCACCAAGAGTTACATGTGCTAAAACACCTATGAGCCCCAGGTTTCATCAAGGATCTCTTTTTGGCAGAATTTCCTTTATTTATCTTATTTCCCTGCAGAAAACTCTAATTGGGATGTTATCTGCTAGCTTTATTCAATTCCAACAGGACTCTTCAGGGCTAGGGATAACTATAAATCGAATGCTTCAGAATAAATCAAAGCATAAAATTATATTGTCTCTGGCAAGAGAAAGATTTGATTATCTGCATTTCCGTACGAAGAAATTACAGAAGGGCTTGCTTTGGAGTTTAAAGGCCTGACTTGTTCCCAATTGAAATGTAGCAAGCAAACAGGTTTGTCCCTCCAATCTTATCCTGACAGGCATCAGTTTGAGCTGATTTGTCCCCTCCCAGGTGACAGGGAGGGAATGCAGAGCACTTGGCATTGCAGATGGAGCTATTCCGCTCTGCAAAGACCAATGGGGATTTTATGTGTAGCAGGAATTGAATTGTGCATCTCTCCCAAATGATGGGAAAATCACTCCCCATGAAGGTGAGGCTGTGGAAGGAATCAAAGAACAGCACAAAGCACGCTACAAATAAAGGTCAGTTTCTTGCTGTATTTTCTACAGTGAAAGACTAAACCTGGGGACATGTTGGAAATAGGTAATTCATTATCTGATTAGTATTTGTGGTCTATACAATCTCGTATCCCAAAACTGTCATCAAAGGTAAAAATGGGCAATATAAGGATTAGCTATAAAAGTCAGTAGTTAATGATTCACCATAATGCATGACTTAGCTGTAAGCTAGGAAAAAAACTCATAAAAATAGCTCAAGAAACTAATTTCTTATGCTTTTTCAGGCATACAGATGATTTAAACTCAGGCATTTCCATATTCTTCAGATCCCTGAGCAATGGCATTTGATGAGAAACCAATCTGTTTAGACATTCTCTTTTAGGGTGAATAACGACACTTTATGGCATCCCAGAAAAGATTGTGTAGCTCCATAATTGGTAATTTTGTACAGCTTGCATGAGGTCCCTTGTCATTTCACAAATTTCCCAAAGCAACTGCTGTGTCTGGGGTGCTATAACTGATTACACGGAATTGCTGGGAGAGAGAAACAAGCACACAATCAATTACATTGATAGAAAATTGGTGGGGCTGAAGAGTGATTTATAGCAACCACAGCTGAACTCCTAATGGCAGAACAGGTGCCATGCTCACATTGTGGGCTGTGTTAGATTACAGAGCACCTAAGGAGAGATTCTGGGTCACCCTGGGTTAATTCCAGCAGGACAGCCCAGTTTCCAGTGAGAGAAAAGCCAGAGCTCAGCATTTCAATGCCTGCATTTCGCTCCATGAAGCTGAACCCTGAGTTCTGTCCTTGACTCTCTACAGGTGATGCCAACCTGATACGAGATTGGCTACTGGTGTCTTCACTCTCCTGTTCACTTTGCCCAGGATTAGAGCCCTCAGTCATCAGAAAAACTCCTGGGAACACAAGATCTGCTTTCAAATTCTTTAACATTTCTCTCTGTGAGCAAAGTTGAGTTTTAGCCATCGAGTGCTGCTTGTGTCAGATTTATCTCTAAGTGAGCAGAGTGCTTGTGATTTCATGGGCTCAGCTGATGAGGCTCAAATGAACTCAAATGGTTTTCCATGTGCTACAGTGAGAGAGGTTCTGTCCTGCCCCTGCTTCACCACAGCAGTCAGAGCCTGTAAGGATTCTACTTCCCATCTATAGCAAAGGGAAGACTGGACTGATGACATAACAACAAACTCTCAGTCCTCTTCATGTCTTTCAGTCCTACTTCTGCATCCAGTATTTTCCTGGAGTTTGTCCTGGTTACTGAAATTTCACCACCTACTACCATTAGTGATACAAGAATGATAGATTTCCTATACAAATAAAAACGTTCAGCTGGATTCATGTCTGACCCTCTGGGCAGAAACATTACTACGTGCCAGAGCACGGCTCCAGCCTCCTTCCCTTGCCATTGCTGGGAGCCTCATCTGCTAACTGAAGCAGCCATCAGAGAATTAATGAGCAGAACTAATGAAGAAAAATCTTAATGAAGAAAATCTGTACACTTTTTTTAATATAGAAAGCGGCTATGTAATTTTATATATATATTTATACACACATACTTCATATTTATGTATATGTGTACTTTATACTGGTGTCTTTTAGACTAATGTCAGCAGTAGATGTGCCAGCTCTTGAACTCAGACCCCGGTGTTTCTGTAAACACTGCAAAAAACAATCTGAAAGTACTTGTAGTATCAAATTCCTACACTGAAACCTTTTATGTCACTTTAGAGCCTCCCATAAAGACATTAAGCACAGTTATGAAAAACAACAGTCTTCCACGAACTACACTACAATGACTCTTTTCCAACACCAGCCATCAGAAAATCTCTTTAAGATGTTCGATGTGGTAAAATATGTAAATGACATACAGTTGCTAGGAGATAAAAAACTACATGAACTTATGAAAACATTGCAATCTGCTGCCTTTGAATCTGCAAGGTCAGCTGTATTTTTCATGAAGATAACTTATTTATATTTTGTCCTTGCTAAAGATGAGCTTCTATGCAGGTTACCTCTTTACTTAATACCAGCTGACCTACTGTACCTATAAATTGGTGTTTATTACAAGGCTGGTTAACTTCCTCACAGAGTTTATAGCCCTTTAATTACATTCACCAGACTAATTAATAAATACACCATACACTGCTCTTGAAACAAGCAAAGGGGTTTATAGTCAACATTCTGTATCCATTTATTTATTTAAGCATTTCATTAAATGTTAGATATGTCTCTCCTTAATGAAAAACACTGGAAGGGAAGAATGAAAGTGTGGTTTATGGTCCAATTACCAAATCTAGTAGCTTACTCTGTCACTCAATGAATGATAATGTCTGGCTCATAAATCAGGAAGAAAACTACTTAGGCATAGACCTCGTAATCAATGCTACAAGTATTGGCTGCTCTCCACATAATCCAGCCCTAAATGTGCAGCATGATTTTATTCCAGTAACACATTAACAGAATGTACAACCATTTTGACTTTTGAAAATGGGCTAACGGTGTCGCGGCAAAAAGCATTGGTCCATTTTTTAAAATAAATGTGTCCCAATGATGAATGTGCTCAGCAACTTTAGTGATGAAGCATGAACATGAACTAACTGTGGCCTCACAGTGGAGGCTCTTCCACCACCGTGTTTCATATGGGATCTCCACCAACCAAAGTGTGCTGGCTGGGATTCAGTTTTCACACAATTTTCACTTGACTGTTTGTGTGCATGCATATTCTTGGGATTTTGGTATCTGCACAGGAAGACATTGCTTTTCTGGGCAACATCACTTGCTCTATTCCAACAAACAAGTGCCAAAGCATTGTAGGTTGTGGGGTGTTGTCATTGTATTGCAAAAGTCCCATACTTTCTCAGTGATTTCTCATGGGCATCACCTCACAGCACTGACTTCTTCTTCACCACCAACAAACTCCAACTCTCTTCACACCCAGCTAACCCACTCTTTTGTAGCACTCATCTTCTTACTGGACAGAGCTGTGGCCCATTAAGGGCAGGCCTGTTCGTAATCTTTGGTACTTTGTACAGCTGCAACTCCTCAGGTGTGAGACTACCTTCTGCACTATCTTTATTTTCTTACATTCTATCCTTTCACAGCTGGGGCAGTGGCCAGAGGCTTTGTCATATCATTGTGCCACAAAGCTTGGAATGAAACCAGCAGCATTCCCGCTTCCATCCCCACTACTGACTCCGAGGCATTGTCCTGGTCCAAGGACTTGCCACTCCACTGTGGAAAGATGGCAACATTCCACTGTTTGTACTTGTTATAAACCTCTCCTGATGTAAAGCTGCTGTCTTTTGAATGCTCAGAGGGTATTAAACAGGGTAAGTGCTAAAAGCATCTCTCAAGAAACATAAAAAAATCTTACTAAAAGACTTCACAAATGCATCGACAGAAAGCAAAGGGCAAGATCCATGGCTTCCGTCACTTCTTGGTTGACAACTCGTTTTTGCTGATGCAGACACTGCAGGAAAGCCAAGGAACTGGAGACCCCAGCAAAATGACATGTGGCACTGATGTGTCAAACATAAAAGCCTGGTGAATCCAACAATTTTATGTTGTTTTTGTTGGGTTGGGGTTTTTTTCTTTTTTTTTTTTTCCCTAAAGTGAGCTCACTTATTTGTTAAGCAGCTTTGCCTGAGCTTTCACAGCTAGAGCTGTGGAGCAACAGTAACAGAATTATGAAAGATCCCCCTGGGATATTTGAAAGGGTGAGAAGGTTCCAGAGTAGTTGAAGAATAAATCCTAATTCCCATCCAAAAGAGAGAGAATGGGATAATCATGAAAATATTAGCAGAATAAGCATGTTGAGTAACAGCCAGAGGATCTTTTACCAAAATCATCCTAAGCAGGATTGAGGAAACAAATTAATAACATGCGGATTAGTACAGTTTTAGGATGAAACGGCGTTTATGTATCAAATCTTTCTGATCACACAAAATGGAGAAATAGAGCAATTCTGTGTGATGTTTTCTTGTAGAAGTTTTTTCACTTAAAGAAATGATCAAGATGTGCAATAATGGAAAAACTCTGAAACAAGAGAAAACAGGTTTGACTTTGCTCCACTGTACTGTCTACACATGTACTGAAGCAGATAATTTAGATTGTTTTAGAAATATAATGGAAACATATATTTTTTTTTCTGTTCTCTTCCTGGAAGAAGTAACACCTTTCCTAAGGGAAATAGTTCATGTACTGCCATGATGATCTTGGCACTACCAGAACAGAACAATCAATGCACGTTATTTTGAGAATTAATGGGAAATAGGACAGAGGAAAGAGACAGATATGAAATATATCTGAAAAAAACACTGACAAAGAAAATAGATATTTTGTTAAAAAAACAACAAAAACAACAGATTATTTTTGAGATAATGTGAAATGGAATCAGAGAAAATTCTGAAAAGAAAAAGCCTCTAGCACTGATGAAGGACTAAGCCTTCCTTCTGCAGCAGAGGAGCTGTAATGCAGACAGGAAAACTCACCCACAGTTCACTGAAGTAGCAGAACTGCATCTTATCATCAGTGGCCAAACACATATAGGATGAAATAAAGGTTTTCTGCAGTGTTTTAACAACCCCAACACTGTTGGAGTGTTAAGGAATGACCTCATGCATGCGTCTGACCTTCCCAATCTCAGGTCCTACGCCAAGCTCTGGTTCACAGGGCACCATCATGGATTACACTGGAACAGCCCAACCAGTGCACTATTTCATGAGATGAGCCTCCATTTGCCTTCTCCAGCTGTCTTTGCCACTCTCAATTCTCTTAACCCCGCTAAAGTATCATATTGCTGGCTTTTAGAGCGCTCTCCAGTTGGCAGATTTGATGGGCATGGCTACAGAACGAAGGTGTGTCATTACCCCTCTTCTTCAGACCATTTAATTATGGAGATTTGTAAATATTATAATCCAAGGGTAAGTGGTTTATTCAGGCACTGGTCTTAAGCACCTGCAGTTTTCAGTCTTGTTACTGGATGCCTGTGAGGGGAATATGCTGGGGCTGAGCATGTTTGGAGTTAGTCTGCTTATTTTAATGGGATAGCCAAGGAAAAACGGAACTAGGCAGAATGGTAAAACCAGAACAACAACAACAAAAAATCTGCCAAACCCATTTTAATGCTTCCCATCATGAGCAATCAAAATCAGTGGTCTTGCACAGGAAACCTCTGTGTCAAAGGCTTTCAGCAAGTTCTAGTTGGAAGCATCTTCTCCAGTGTACCACCACAGGAATCCAATTCACAAATGTCGTAGTGTTCAACACTCTTAACAGAGCACTAAGGGCTGCAAATTAAACCCATAAACAAGAAAGGACTCCTTAGACTTTCTGACCTTGTCTACCTCAGTGATTGCTAAACTGGCTGTAAAATTCAAGACCTCGCCTGATTTCACAAAACCATCCTTGCTTCAGTCTGCAAAAGTCTGCAAAATATAAACGTATCATTTTTGTTTGCCCCCATTTTTTCCATTTAATAATTTAACTTCTGAGATTGAAATTGTCAGTATGTTTAGAAGTACAAAGCCTTGCAAAGTTTTATGTAATTACTGTACTTTTGTAATCAGGTCATTCACACCAATGAAGGTTTTTTCCTTACTGCACATACCTTCCACAGCACGTCTGTTTTTCTTTTTCATATTTTTAAACAAAAGACAGATTTAATACTTTACCTAAACAGACTAATTAGTTGGTTAGATGTTTGTAGGCTGACTGCTGAAGGAATAAGTAGATTGCATTTCATTAATCAAAATCAGCTTTAAAACCCTATTACTCATAAAACATTTACATTTTACAAATCAGCTGACACATTCCCAGACTATCCATTAGAGATTTGCTTGTGCTTATCTAGGATTCTACTCCTTCCCAAGGTTTCTGTGTATCTAATGAGAACAATGTGTTCCAATGACCTCCACAATGTAAAAAATGCTGCCCTTGTTTAGACACAAATTATTTCCCTCTACTTTACTTGGTGAACATGAAAGTGGTTAGGGCACTATTACACCATGCATAATTTAATGTTATATTTATTATTCTCCTGCTTATATGGACTTGGGGTTGAAAACTTCAATATTTATGTACTGAACTCTAAAATAACACTGGGGGAAAAAACAAAAACAAAACTAAAAACAAAACCAAAAAAACCATAGCACAGGCATATGAAGAGAATGTCTTTGAGCAGTAGTTATGGACTAACATATATGGAACTTTGCAAACATGGGGAAAAAAGTTGTCATGGACTTAAACAGAAGGTTTTTTTATTAATCAAACTGAAACACTGAATATTTCTAAATAGCAAAGGTGGAAAAGGCACAACTTAAAATGGCAGAATAGTTCAAATGCAGTTAACAAATTGTCAGCTGGATTTCCTCTTTGCTTACTAACAGCAGTGCAATGCTCTGCCTCAGACTTCCCAGGAGCCATTTCCGAATTGTTCGATCTCTCTAAATCTCTGAAATGAGAATAATAACAATTCCTATCTCCTGCTGTAAAACCCTGCCATGGTCTCTTGTCAGGTGTTTGTGCAAAGACTTCCACAGTGGATCTGAGCTCAGCTGAAGTCTCTGGGCACTGCTGAATTTTAAATAAAATTATTACTAGTGGCTATTACCAGTGATCACCATCTCGCAAAACTTAACCGTCGGCTGCCATATGAATGGTCGGTCTGAACACAGCAATTGTAATTTTCCCTATTCCAGAAGTGATTTCCATCTATAATTTATGTGGCTATAAAATTTAAATGGCTCAGCCTCTCCTCCTCTGAGGTTGTGATTCACCTGATCGAACAGACACAGTGTGCCCCACACTGAAGGGATGCTGTCTCATTCACATCATGGACTTCTTTCCTTCTTGCCTTTTTTCCTTCCTTCCAGGGTGCAGTTCTACAAGGATTTGATCCCACTCCTGAGGAGCTCTGCTGCTGCTTTCAAAGAGTGAAGGAGGAAGCAGTGTGGGCTCCATCCACAACAGCAGAGGCCAGAATAAGCAGTTGAATGATATATCCAACTGCTACCTGATATATGCAGTTTCTCCCTCAAAGCCAAGCAAACCCTGAATTCATTACAATATCATAAGCTTTAAATAAATTAACACCCAGCTTGTGTCAGGACTCTGTGCGTGCTGAGCAATTTGCATTCCATGCTTCCATGGATGTTTTTTTCTCCTTTGGAACTCTCCTGTTGGCAGAAATCAAATCAGGCCACGACGGATTGCACCTAATTCTAATTCTTTACGTCTTTTCCTTGAACTCTATTTAAAACTAATATGAAAATTGCAAACTGAAGTTTTAACAAAAGTTTATATTAGGGCAGAAATTAAATTAAGCAAGTGTGACAGAACACCTGTCAGACTGGACTCAACTTGGCCATCCTGATGGCCTGGGTTAATGATCAGTGCCCCTCCCCAGGCAGGCTGGGTCATGCTCTGAGAATCACAAGGAGTTTGTGACTCTCCAGCAGCATGGAAACCACAAAAATTCAGCTCAGGGATGAATGCTGAAGCATCAGTGCCACTGCAGAGGCTGGGACCATTCCTGCAGCCCACCTTGGTGCAGCCTCAGTGCGAGATGTACATCTCCCTCTTTCAACCAGCAGTACTTCCTCACAAAGCAGCCCTTAAATACTCCAGGTGTGATTTAGAACTGAACATATCTTGCTGCAGAATTTTTGTATTTATTATACTCAGATTTTCCCCAATTCAAATGTTTTTTACTTGCTGCACTAACTTGGTGCAGTCTTGTAGAGAAGAAGGAAAAAAAAACATGAAGGTTCTTTACCTGCAAGTATTTCTATGTATCTCACATGCTTCATACATGCACAAGCATCTTGATGCTGTCTGCCCTCTGTTTCTTACACAGAGAACTTGACAGCTCCTATTAACTTTCTGAACAATGTCATTAAAGAAAATTGCTTCCTAATTATGAAGAAATAAAAATAACAAGGGAATAAAATAATGTTTAATCTTTTTGTTAATTTAGGACCTAGCCTGCATTTTTGTAATAAAATCTCAAAATATATAAAATCATTCTTTCTAAATTTTAAAACCAAATACAACTCTCCTTGCAGACAACCAAATGACCAAACTACAAAATTATGCAGGGCATTCTCAGTGTTCCTCTGACAACACATCTGGGACACCATGCCCAGAGTTTCACTGATGAAAGAACCACAAAGAGATTGATCTCCAAAAAGAAAGAGATGTTCACAGTTATTAATAATTTTAGGGATAAAAACTGTACACACCTTCCTTGCATGTTAAAATAATAAAGGTATTTAGTGTGTGGACTTGTTTCACAGCCAGCCCTCATTTCTTATTGCATCACAATCCCTGTGTGCTGTGTACTTGTCCTGCCCACCTTCCAACTCTAAGTGGTAAATTCAGAAAGGAAGGTGCTTCTTTATGTCCTGCCCCCCTCCTTCAGCAGCTACAGAACCACAGAATAACCAGAGCTGGAAAGAAGCCACAAGGATTATGGAGTCCAACTCCTGAATAGCCACAGAACAACCTCAAACTTTTGGTAAAGTGCTGCCACTATCAACAAAGTTCTGCCATGGCACTAAAATGCCTCCTTGATCATTAAGTCTTGAGGTTTCAGAGAAACATTTTCTGATTTATCTTAGTTTGAATTTAATTGAATTCAGTTATTTATAAACTCGGTTACCTTCTACCCTACTCGCCCTACTGTACCACGGTGTGTTGATTAAAGATCCATCTATTGCATAGCAAGGTCATCTCAGCCATGAAAGCAGTTTATGCATGGGATGCAAGCTCAGGGCATATTGATCCATAGGATGAAAAGAGATCATAGGGCAAAATGCCCTGACTATTTTTAGTTGGGTTAATTTTTTTTCCCTCGCTATCAGATAAAAGGAGATGACTGCTTTAATGCATTGTGCTGGCTCCCTTGCTTTTCAAAGGAAAAGCCATATATGCCTGTGTGTGCTGCAGCTTCTCTGTCACTTCTGTTCTACTTCAGTTTGCATTACTGACACTAAGAGAGGCTCTGAGTGCTGGCCATCAGGTCTGATTGCTGGCCCACGCTCAGGAGCTCAGTCCAGCTCTGTGGTGAAACAACACCAGGCATTTCTAGCCCCAGACACATTCAGTCCTGGATGGTCAGGGATGGCTTGGCTCATGATGTTTAAATTGTATCTAAAAACCGTTTGCAGAAGCTACTCAACCATAGGCTGAATCCATCTAATAGAAAAAAAATATATATTTAGAAAAAAAAGCTTCAGTTGCCCCATTTACCTTCTGTTTGCAAATAAAAAACCACTTCAATTTATTTGCTGAACAAATTTCCATAAAATATTAAAGGAACCACTGGCATCAATTTTTCTCCTATTGCATAAAATATTTTGCAACTTTATACAACTCCAGTTAGAAAGCTTTTATTGCATCTATTTCCATAAGATAAAATCAGAATCTGCTCTCTTTTACAAATCTGATTGCTTTTGCCTTCTGGTCTGCTTTATCTCTTTAATGTTTATTCTTTCAGTCAGCACTTTACAGTGCTGATTGCTTCAGCTTTTTTCCCCCATTAGACAAAACTTTTTTCCCAAGTCACAAGCTCTGAGCTGGGCTTGGCTCTAGTACCAGCTCCCACCTGCATC
The DNA here is from genome assembly GCF_901933205.1 of Camarhynchus parvulus. Lineage (NCBI taxonomy): Eukaryota > Metazoa > Chordata > Aves > Passeriformes > Thraupidae > Camarhynchus > Camarhynchus parvulus. The sequence goes on from NC_044577.1 coordinate 33,352,878, forward strand.
TACAGGGCTGTGCTGCCTCCTGCTCACAAGGAATCTATTTCTGAAATACCTCACCATATGTGGCATTTATTACCACTTTTCTCTCTCATGTTTGGACATCCCTTAGTTTTGATGGGCAACAGAGAGAGCAATTCCAGCCATGTTCAGAGCAGGAGTGCAAGGGCTCTGCAGGTCCCATGTGCCGGGACAAAAGATGCTGGGTTTGGGACAGAGGGATGTAAGAAAAGGATTGTCAGACAGAGTGACTGAATGCTTTGGATGAGGAATACCATCCATGCCATCCTCTCCTGTTTCTCTGACTCTGGTTACCTGCCTGCTTGGAGTTCAGGCTTTGCTCCCTCAAGGCCTCTCCTGATTCTTATGAAGCTGCCAGCTGACATGGACCAAAAAGTAGCCTGAAAAAGCAATCCTTGGAAGCAGCTCTGCCATGAATCAGCCAGGAGGAGGAGACACAGAGAAACTTCCAGGTGGAGGAATGCTGAGAGATTGTCATGTCAGCCCTGAGGCTGACTTGTTTCCAGGCTTTTGGGCACGTAATGCTGAAGAAGTTTGTTGCAGATATTGTTTTATGCTCTGCAGAAAACCCAGCAGAGGTTTAGATTTCCTTTAAGCACCTTGGTTTAGAGAAGCAGTAAATACTGCTTGAACCTGCACAAAGAATGAAGTAAAAGAGAAATGTCATATCAACAATGCTGAATAGCTCAGTATTTCAGTCTGGGAATGGGTGATATGGAGCTGAAGATGACACTGCCTTCCTACTAGAGGATCCTTACAAATGGTTTCAAATGTAAAAGGAAAACCCTACAACTTCCCCACAACATCTAGGCCCCTATCTAGAGGCCTGAGCACAGGAAATCACTGAAATCATGTTCAGCACAATTTCACACATGAAATACATGGACATTTTCTGGTCTGAAAGATGTGAAGCAGAATTCCTCTTCCTATTTGTCCTGAAATTTAGCTATTGCAGCTATTTAGGGAAAGTCTTTCAAGGATGAAAGGTTAATTATCTTTTCTGCTATTAGCCCCAATGATATTATAAAAGTTCTTGAGATGTTAAGAATTAAACCATCTGTGCTTTTCAGGCTCATTGCAACCTCCTGCTCTCTCTGCTTGGAGGGGAGGATTTGGGAACTGCTTTGTAAAAGTTGTAGGAAAAAGGATGGAGATGGATGAAGTGACTGGTGCCCACTCAGCAGACACAGAGGGGACTGGTGGTACTAAGCGGAAATCAGAGAGGTTCCCAAGTTGTGATAAGTGCTCAAAGAAGGAGCCAAGACAAAAGTAAGGACTAAGAAACCTTCTGTTATGCTGCAAGTCTCTGAAACAATAAGGCAAGAGGCACTACAGAGGAGCTTGCTTTGGTTTGTGAGTATAAAAATACCTGACATTAAGCAGCTGAGCATCCACAAAGGGAAAGTCAAAGAGCATTTCAAATGCTCTGCTAAGTTATGTACAGCAGAGCCTTCTGCATTCATTACAGACCACCTTTTGCCATGCATCTGCTTTACTTATTAGTATAATGAATCCCTAATTTATTAAAAACCCCCCACAGAACAATCCAAGTACATGGCTCCCTTTGCACTTGCAGTGTGAAAATCACGTTGTTCTTGTATATTCAGTATCAAAGCTCTCTGTGTTCTCTGAGAATGTATCTCAGAAATCATCCCTTGCATCACACAGCCAGTGATCCTGATGCAAAACACCGTCTCTGAAGGATGTTTTCATTTGTTTCCATTTTCCCCTTTGAGTGTGTCAGAGCTGCTGCTTCAGATGGAACACACCGAGTCGTGTTTGACTTTCTGTGAGCTCCACTTTGAAGCTCCCACTCATGCACCAGTCTTGGAGAGGGGAAAATAATCACTTTGATAAGATTATGCATAAGCAAATTGAAACAAATACAGGAACATGGTGAATTGTACCCTGACAGCCCACGACCCTTTGCCAGAATCAAATGCACCTATATCCTGATGTTCAGAAAAGCTCCATTACCATTATTCTCAGTATTTCTGCCTTCCAGCCCAATTTTGATCCAGAAGAGATGGAATGGTTGCATAAGTCTCACAGCACAGTGGTTTAGTGTGCAGCTGGATTAGGCTGCAGCACATTTGGGAGGCAGCTGAATTCCATGCCAGAGGCAGAGAGGGATCCAGGACTTGTGAAGGAATTTGGGGTGAGCTGTGGAAATGCTCTGAGCTACACTTTGCTGATCCCTTTTGGTGGGGAAGGCCCTCCTGTTATGGTGAATCTGGGTGAGGCTGCTCCCTGAGCAGAGGGCTGTCACCACTGGATGTGTTTATACGCACACAATTTAGAAAAACACCCAGGGATCAGCTTCTGAGCAATTCAGCCAAATTCCCCCAGTAAAAATCTGCAAAAATAGGAGCCTCTGATCTTTCTGATAATTGCAAAATGAAAAATAGATATGTTTTCTGATGCAGATTGTGCCAGAACTTGCAATCTGTTCATAAGCAGCATAAAGTCATAGGATGGAAAGTTCTTCTGTTATTGTCTCTGCATTGCCCTCTTTCTGTCATAACATTTCCAAACCACTATGAATTTACTAAACTCTAAATTCTTGCTCTTCTATTACCAGCCATAAAGAGCTCAGCTTCATTATGCAACTGTAATTTCGTTTAATTTTTTGAGACTTCAACATGATTTTCTTCATGCAGAATAAGAAAAGTTATTGAAAATGACAACATTTTAGTTAGGTTGAATGAGCTTATCTCAATCACTCTGCTAGGATAATAATTTTTGTTGCCTAATGTGAAAACCTACCTAGTTTCTGTTTAAATGCAAAAAGGAAGGAACATTTAGTCTGGGTTTCATGTACAGATTTTAGGCAAAACAACAAAACATTCTAGCCAAGCTCAGATCTTTTCAAAGTTAATTTGTGTATGAGCTTCTGCATGGAATAGTATAAGCAGAAATAACTTTATGTACGTTTTCTATCAACTTCTAAGAAAACCTGCAAGTGTCTTTGGAAAGAAAACAGATCTCCACTGCTTTTAGAAAAGAACTATTGTAATCAGCTTCTGTTATTTATGGGGACACTTACATTTCACAGAAGCCTGGGGCCAGCCCAGCTTGTTTTAGGGTGATGATCTGGGTGCACAGGGCACAGTGACAAGGACAAGAGTGTCTCAATCCATCTTTTGGCCAGTTCTTAGGAGCCACAATTCACACTTGGTCTGCAGGATGCTTTTAAAGTCTTTTATGAATGCTCCATGCCACAGGTAATGACAGTTGCTCTGACACAGCATAGGGTGTGGACTGGCCACAAAAATGATAGTGGTCTGTGTTTTGATAGAAACCTTGCCTTGAATCTTGAGCCTGTGGCTATATCAGGATTTGTTCATAAAAATAAAGATGAGGTGATTAACATAGACACCTCTCAGTGCCAGTGGAGTGATGTTTGTGGGAGAGAGCCTGCCATGACCAGTGCTGCACAAACAGCCTGAGCGCCTCTATATCTTCCCAAAATCCTGGCAGTGTTACTAAACACTCTCCTTCCCCAGAACAACCGGGCAGCTGAGGATGTTTGTCAAAGAGGGATCAGTTTCAGCTAAACAAGTCACCTCTTAAACTGGAAAACTTTCCCTGAGCTCTGCTGGGGACACCAAAGTTAATCCTTCAACTGCTTACAGTGGTGGCCACCTCACTTCCCACTGCTGGTACCTAAAACACAGAGAGACATTTTGGTAACTATCCCACCCAGTTCCAGGCAGCTGACACCTAAGGGAGAAGCAAGGCTTTAATGTGATTTAGTGTAATGATGAATTCCTCTTTTATTATCCATCACTAAAAAACAGTACAGGAAAATAGAATTTTGTTTCTTAAAACCACACTGCTCCCCAAGTCTTTTTATTAGGAGCTACGATTGCTCATTCATTATCATCCCCACAGCACTGAGCTACAAGTAGATACCAGCTTTTTGGAACATACATATGTGCAACGTCCTAACAATTCCCAGTGAATAAAGGGAAATGCTGAAAACATGTTTCATAAACAGGATATTCCCCAAACTCTTAGTGGTTGTTGGTTTAGTTTTAACTTCCATTAGCAGATCTTAAAAACTCCTGTGTCTTCATATGCAAAAACCCTGCAAACAAAATGCTAAAACATTTTGAGCTGGGAAAAAGTCAGGAAGACGAAAGAGTCACATTCTGAAGTGCCAGCCTTTTCCTTTCTCCATGTTCACTTTGCTCATAGGAGAACATGAGTTTCAGGGTAAAAGGAAAGAGAAAAAAAGGCTAAAAGTAGGCCGAGATGTACAAAGCAAGACAAACCACTTCAGCCTAATGAAGCCAATTGAAAACTTGGAAACTGTCTTACAAAAAGGAGTCAAATGAAGCCAAACTGTTGCTCTCAGACTCCCCGTGCTTGGCATGCCTTTCCCTGCCTCATCTCCCAGTGGTTTTTAATCTATCAGACCACATAAGCACTGCTTCCCTGTCTTTAATAGATCTTTATTTTTTTTCTCATGAAAAAGACAGACAATATATTGTGAGTAAGTAAAGTCTAGAATTTTAACTCTATTCGTCTGCTCTGGTTTTTAAACTAATGTATTTTGTGTGAGTATCATCTATGACTACACTGGCAAATTGAGACAAATGACTCTCAGAGCCAACAGCAAGAAGGGCTGGAATATTGGATCTTCTTTTTCTGTATCTTGCAGCTCTTCAGAGCTCACCTGAAAAAGCGTAAGACCTAATTTAGGTGTATGCAACACATGAGGTTATGTGCATGGCTGCTCTCCTGCAGACCTCCCAAACATCACTGGGTGGACACAAACACTTCCATGTCCTCTGCAGTTATTTTGACTGCCTTATTAAAAAACTCCTACATTGCAGGAATGCAACTTTGGCCTCTCCAGTCCATTATGCTTTGAGTGTAGCACAGTTGCCAGCGGTCAGCATTTGCAAGCAATTAATATAAGCACTGTGAGGTTCGAGATCCCATTACTCTTCCTTCATTAGCCTTAAAACCTTTCCTGTGACAAGTCTGTGGTTGGCAAAATTTGACTTTTAAGAGCTTCGATAGCCTGCAGTTTTACCTTCTAGCATGTTGACATCTCCAAGGTGCATACTGAAAAGACAATCAATAATAAGGATGCATCAGTAACAAGGAGTATCCTGGGATGCTGAATAAGTAACTGAGTGAGTGTGGAGGGGCTCCCAGGCTGCATGGCAAGACCTGACACATGTAATTAGGACAGTTTGTGCTGGTAGGACATACAAACCTGACATCTCAGAGAGATGGATGGCTCTGAAGAGAGTAGATGAAAACTTTAAAAGTAAAAACTTAAATAAAGATGGCTCTACTATTATTTCTCCTATATATTTTATACCTATTTATGTGTATATATATTCCTATATAGAGAACACAGTTTCACTTACATGAGTCCATCATTATTGACATTAAAAAATGTCTTGGGAAGGAAAGCAGAGAAGCACAGAGAACAAACACATGTCCATTATTCATTCTCATCCCAAGTAATGGCTAGAACAGATAAAAGTAGCAAAAGATGCCAACATTTCATGCCACATTCACCCCAAGCTTGTAATTCTGGGAGTCTTACGCTTGCTATGTTCTTGTTAACCTCCTAGAACCAGTGTGTCATGATTAATTATTAATGAAAATTTGTTGAAATATGTCCTTTGGGTAGTACAAACACTCCAAAAACTCTGTTCCAATCAACACATTTCTACTTTGAAGTACATGGCATTTTACATTAAGAATTTATGGTACAATTTATAGGTCACCTTGCAAATGGAAATATTATATTTCATTATTTTATTGTTATTAAATAACGAAGGCATAAATTTCAACAGATAACACAAGTGGCACTGTTGCAATGGTCAGTCATTATTTCTGTGTCAATAGGCATCAGGTCTCATGTCTCAGAGAAAGGCACTGCAGACCCACAAGGAAACAAATGAATAACAGCTAGTTTAGAAATCTACATTTATTTCCCAGTTGTTTACTTAAAGGAAGCTCTTTCCCAAAAGGAAAACATAAGATTTGCAAAGCAGAAGGATTCAAAGTCTTCTTTATTTTTTTGAACCACCATGAAAAAGGCACCAAGGCTGCAAAGGCTGGCTCTGTGCACAGGGATGCAGAACAGAGTATCCGGCAGAAAGAGTGAGGAGGAGTGAGTGAAATGCTGATTACTTGACTGACAACAGGGGTGATGCTGATGTGTGACCTTGAAATTATGTCCAGAAAGCTCAAATTGCTGAGGGAGCAGAGCCTCTCAATGTTACAGTGAGTCTCTGTGCTGCTCCAGAACAGAGTTATTGACACATAAGAGCATTTTTACATGCAAAATTACTCTTTCCTGTTCTTCCTCTAAGACTTGATGAAAATCTCTGCTGCTTGAAACTAACCTGCATCTATCCTGCTGCTTTCTGACTCCACAGCTGATTCTGTCCCATGATTTTCTCTGCAATAATCCTTTGCCCATAAACACGGCCTTATTTACTTTCTTTAAATCATCCCAGCGATGGCATAGCAGTGTCTATCATTAACAAGTGACAAAGTTCATCCTAATTCCTCACTACCTTTCCAAAAGATGATGCTGAGGTGCTTTGCAAATTTTGCAAACAAGCACCATTAGGCTGCTGGGATGTGGCACCCATCGTGAGCGACTTGGCAGCCTCTGAATTGGCACAGCAACACTGCACAACACTGACAGGAACAACAACAACAACAAGTGCTTGAGCTCATTCCTGATGGCTCTATGCAGGCAGAACAACAGGAGGAGTTATTTTTGGATTACCTCTGCAAATATGTTTGTATTATTATGCTCTCCTTTGAGGCACAGACAGATTATGATCAAAGACAGTGTCGGCCGATTTCTGCCTTTATCCAGGTTTCCATTTCATCACTTATAATAGAGATGTCCATTTGTCCACAGCTGAACAGGGTTTTGTTGAATCACACTAAGGCTGATCAAACCTAGTCTGTAGAGGAGTATTACAGATAATAGATCACTGCCTCCTTGCCCATGCCTGAAGAACTTGATGTTTGAGATAAGAAATTCTCCTCATCTCGTCTTAATAATACTTAGCACTTTACAAGCTCTGCTTCAAAGTGTTATACAGACATGAATTGTCACAAAGCCCCAGTGAGACAGCAAGGAATTATCTTCATGTAAAAGATTTAAGAAAAAAATATAACCCAGACCCAGCCAGCTTTAGTGACATCTCATGATGGACAGAAACTCCGGGTCAGAGCTGGAATTAGATTGCAGTGGTTCTTTGCTTTATCTTTAATCTCTAAATATAATTTTACCCCATCTGCCTCCTCTGGATATTAAGTATTTATAGAAGTATTGTCTCCTCCTCCCTCTACCCAGATTCTTCATTTTCAACATTACTAGCATAATAATTACACAAAAATTGAACTATTAGCACCAATTTCTATACAAATCTATAAACTCTGAAGCATAGCCTCAGTGTCACATTGTCTAGAAGAGGAAAAGGGCATGATTTAATTGAATATGACTTTCCTTCTTTATCTAATTAATTTTGTAACAACCTCACTGCACTGGCAATAATTCTTCTCTCTAACAGGTGGATAAAGTGCCCAATCCTCTGATCCCACCGATTTCACTCTCCTCTTGCAGCAGTAACTCTGTAGGATTGAGGCTGCCCAGCCAAAGCAGACAGGCCTTCCTTGGGGACTGGAAGTGATCAGAGGAGATCCAGGCTCCCATTCCCACAGCTGGCCCAACTGGCAGCATCTTGCATCTGGTGCCCTGCCTTGGCCACCAAATTTATTGGCAGTAGGGAAGAGAGCAACAGGATGATACAATTCCCCAGCCATCTGGCTGTGGTGCTGATTTTTGTAACCTTGTATATGCTAAATAGCATAATAAACTTTGAAATAAGATTTTGAGAAGGCTCAAGGGAGCCTTTATGATGACAGGATGAGTCTGTTCTAAACAAACATGACCAGCCATGTCTCACATATCTCCATGTACCTGCACCCTGTTATTTTAGCTGTAGGTTTACTAGCTAAGTAACACCTTGTGTAAACTTTCATTGTTGTTGCAGTTGTGTAACCCTGCTCTGTGCACTCAGAGCTGTGGCTGTAAAATAAACACATCAGTCTGGGAGCTGTAACCACATCATATACAGAGAGCAGCCTTCTCAGGGAGTCAGGAAACTTGAAAGTAATTTCTGCTTTCCCCACTGATCTGACCCTATTACTTCAGCAGATGAGAAAGCAAGTGAAATGAATTCTCCTGCACGGTGAGACTTGTGTTTTGGGCCATGGAAAGGGGGGAGGCTGTGCCCTGAATTCCTTCAACTTCATCAGTGGCAGAGCCTGCCCTCCACAGGCTCTGCAGCACCCCTGGGGGTGTCGCAGAGCCATGGTGCTCATAGCCACACATTGCCCAGATGCCAGGTGGGTGCTCTCAGCACCACCAGCTCAGGTGTTGAGATCGTGGTAGGCAAGAGGCAGAGAGAGTTGAGAGAGGGAACAGCACACCAGCCCAAAGGGAGAGGGTTCTGGGTTTGTTTTTACCTCTGTCACCGACTTTGGCCTTGAATCTTCAATCTACTCCTTTCCCCATCTCATACACTGGTGAGCAGTCTGGGCTGGAAACTCACTTCTAACATTTGCCCACAACATTTTAGTCAGTGCTTCTTAGCCCTTCTTCAATGATGACAAACAACTGACTCTTCAGAGCACTGAACAGGAGAGAGGAGCACATGGAAGAAGTGCTCCCAGTGCCTCCCAGTGACTGTCTCAGTCCTGTTCCTGTACCACAGGACACAGACCCATCTGAGAAACCAGCCAAACCAGGCAAGTCTATTTCTGGGTGATTTCTTCAAGAGCAGCTCAAGGAAAAAAAAAAAAAAGAGTCTTACATTCTTTTCACTACTGATTCAGTATCTATTTTAAACTAAATAAACCCAAAGTCAGGGCCCAATCTCATTTAAAGTCACCCTCTATTTGTGAAGTGCATTGGTAGTCTTGCTCATTTCGTCCTGTACAGAACTGGTGGTCTCTACTTTCCTAATGAAAACATTCTGTTCTTTCCACCACACCACCCAAAATTATTTCTCAACTGAAATCATATTTGTAAATTGTCTGAGTTAAGTTTGTAAACTGAACCTACTCAGAGAGGAGGAAAAAACACATCTGCAAGCCCAGGATTGTTCCGTCTGAGTTTTTCCTTTTTTTGGTTTGATTTTTTTGGTTTTCATTATCAAATTCAAAGCTACTGTTCCATGCTGTAGCACTTCACAATTAATTGCAATTAATTAACCTTTGAGAAAACCTGTAAGTTTTTAGGCTCCTTTTTTTCCTGGTCTGTTTTTCTTATAAGGGTGTTTTGGGGAGATGTTAGGCTAAGGAAGGATTATGAAATCACGGATATGAAGGTTGAATACTAATTCATTGCATGTTTCATCTGAATTTCCCAGTTCTTTCTGAAAGCATTTTAACTCTCAGAAAGCACAATCATAAGGAAAAATAAAAGTAGTAATTTCTTTTTTTTGCTTGCTTTATCTTTCCATAACTAACACACCTTATGGGTTCACAGTATTTCTGTACCTGCTCTTTTCCAGTGAAAGAGCCTAATCAACAAATACAGACTTGGTGGAAACTTGGCCAGGAGCAGAGATTTGAGGGAATTGGTGCTATTTACAGATAGCAGAGTCCATGGGGAGAAATCCTGCTCAACACAGAGCCCGTGGGCCTCTCTGAAAGTGGGACATGATGACCTTTCCTCACATTTGTCCTGCCGTGTGCCGGGCTGCCCTTCAGCAGCACTGCCTGCAGATCCTCAGAACCTGCACTTTCCCAAAAATCTGCTGTCCTGATGAGCTCCCCCAGAGTGAGAACACAGCAAGTGCAAGGCAGCAGAGTCTCTCACAGTACACAGGAGAAGTGTGATCCATCCCACAATGGGTGTTCTCCTACAAACCCTAATCATGACTGGCATTAGCTGGCATCATTACTTACTGCTGCTGTCTGTGATACTCCTCCAGGGGAAAAAAATGTTTTCTGTTCTTTACTCTAAAGGCTCAAACCTGCATGTGTGGTCCTTGCCAGTGCCCACATAAGTAAAAAGGTGCATGGGATTTTCTAGGGTACTGCAGGGAAGTGTACAGCATTCCAGAACTCCAATATTCCCAAGCTGCCTCTGCACTGGCCCATCAGCAGCCTAAGCTCAGGAAAGCAATTCCATTGGAACAGAGGACATTGGAAGACTATAAGTTTTCTACATAAGATTGCAAGTGGGGACACTTCTCATTTGCCTTTCCAAAAGAGATCTTGGCTTGTGCTGGAACAACGAGAACTTAAGAGCTCCCAGGCCATGTTTTTTATGTAAATCAGACTTTGTGTTTTATGTGAAGACACATTTTGTAATGTAATTTATTAGTAGGGTTTTTTTTTTTCCTTAAAGTTGAGATTCAATTTCATAGAAGACTGGCTTTTCCCAAAGCCTTTCTATGTATCTCAACTTCCACTACTGTTTTACCTCCCTAATATGAACAGAAGGAGATGAAGGCTCATTAACAAGCATAAAGAAATTACAAGAGACAATGCTCTCAGTTTTAAATTCACCAGCTATTCCACTTAACCTTTTCAGCTATGGTAGCCTGCAAAAGATGCTTCAAAACCCAGGGGAAAACAGTTGCCATGCACTCACAGGTGCATGAAGGGAAAGGAATCTTTACCCATGATTGCTGGCATGAGGATTATCCATCACCACACTGTGCCTGTCCATGGCATCTCTTTGGGGCTTGCCAAAGGTGTTGAAGGACAAGGACCCAAGGAATCTTTTGAACCATGTGGAAAACATGGTCTACATCTAAGCTGTGCTCCCTGGCTTGGAGAGCACCAGAAATAAATTACAATAATAACCTAACTAAGAGAGAAGTTGCTAAAAGCCCACAGAGCTGTAGCACTGGAGACAGGAAGAATCATAGAATACTTTGGGTTGGAAGTGACCCTAAAGATCATCTAGTTCCACTCCATGTCCCATTGCAGGGACTCCTTCCACTATCCCAGATTGTTCCAAACCCCATCCAGCCTGACCATGAACACTTCCAGGGATGGGGCAACCACAGCTTCTCTGGGTCACCTGTGCCAGGGCCTTTCCACCCTCACAGGGAAGAATTTTTTCCAGCTAAGGGCACATAAACAGCATTTCTCTCTGTAAGTGAAGGGCACTGGTATCAACAGAGACAGACAAAAGGTGGCTTTAATTTTCATAACATCTGGCCTGACCTTGTCAATATATTTCCACTGCAGCAACAATTAAAAGCTCTGGTTTGGGATTAGGACTGGAGCAGGCTAAAAGTGCTGTACAAACAGCCATTCCAGGCAGATGATCCCCACAACAACCATTTCACACCCACAGCATAAGGTGAGGCACAGACAACAGATGGGTATAACAAAAGGTTAAAAGCTGCACACCATGACAGTGAAATGATGATGATCACTGCAACCATCAGCATCTAAAATGTGCGAATGCAATTCGTTATTCAAGATGCTGCAAATACCTCGCCTGAGGCAAGTGAGAGGAAAGAACAGAAGTGTGAGTCTCTAATTGTGGCCACAGGTCTACAGAGCAGCCAAAGTAAAAGCTGAGAATTGCTTTAAGAAAAACTGAGAAAGACTTAAGGGCAATGATTTATAACTAAAGACATAGGAGGGGGCAAAAGGAAGACAATGACTTCCCAAGACATGGGGAGTAAGAAAACGCCTTAAAGATGAATAGTTGGCATTTCATGATCCTATTTCCCTCTGCTGGCAATGTTTCTGGAACATTGGAACACCAGCCCCTGCTATCTGATGTCTTTTATCCAGGAGTTTTTCAGTGGAAAATACACCATTCTTTCAATATTCAGGAGAAAGTTACCACTAATAATAGAAAGAAAGCCTAACTGCTGTAGTATATTGGTTGTCATTCTTTGAGACTCACACAGCACCTGACCAAAAATCCATCTAACAGTGGTGTATTTTAGTCCAGAGGAGACTACAGTGCCATATAATCAGTGTAACCATGCTTAGAACTCAGTCTGTCAATATGGGCTTTCAAAAAAGTATTTCCAGGGGCTGCTTTCAGCCTGAAGGCTTTGGCACTTAAAGCACAGATGCTTTCTGTAGAATTTTTCCAATTGCAGTTCCACAAAGCAGCCTTCAGATGTATAAAGCACACAATCATCCACGTGCATCTCTGGGGAGGTGATTCCACGGACTGCAGTTATGAACTGGAGGGGAGAAAATCCATATTTTACTGGCATTTAAATAAATGACATCATCTTTACCCATAATAGTCATTCTCTTGTCCTGCACACATCAAAATGTCAGGGATACAGGAGAAAAGATGAACCACCCATCAAGAGAATCATGTTGATTTCCATCTCCAACATATCTCACCTTCAGATATATGTTTACAGGGAATTCTGTAACTGTCTTTGCTCAATCAACACCTGCTGCCCTGCATGTCCCAAAACACCTTCTAATCTGCATTTATGGCAAATGAGATGGCAAAAAATTCACACTTCTTAAATTTCTGGTTTGGGGATTTTTGAGGCATGTAGTGCATGATTAACTTTATCAAAACAGAAATACACTGCTATAGAATGCACCTTCACTTGTATCTCCTATTCAGCTAATGAATTTTGGAATAGGGAGGAATTTCCTAATCAAGAGTGGTTCCAATTTCCTCATAACACATCCTACAAACAAATTACAGTCAAGTGGCTGCTTTCAGATCATTTAGAGATAAGATCTAATGCCTGCTGAAAATTGGTGAGCATCCTTCCACTGACTCTGGGCACAGAAGAGAGGACAGGGGATGGCAGCGAAGTGGCCATTTGCTATAATGGTGGCATCCAAGCCAGGTAGAGGGAACCCTGGCTTCATGTTGAAAATGCCTCTGCTCCCAGCAGCTGACAGGTCAGGACAATCTCTTGTGGCCTCTCACTGGTACAGAACTGTATTGATATTAATTAGCACGTATTGGCTCAGTCTGAAGTGCTAAGGAGTAGTTTACTTCTGGCAAAGCAGCAGTCAGCTTTTTAAAACACAGATATAATTTAAAGCACCTTTTCTATCTCTAAGGGCATGAACACAAAGGAGAGCTTCACTCAGTGCCCATCTCTAACAGAGAAAAATAAGAAGAATCTCAGTAATTCTGTACCTGTACTCAGTCACCCACTATAATCTGCACCCTTGTGTGCTCCCTGGCTTGGAGATATCATTGCACAATGTAGAGCACCAGAAATAAACTACAAGAATAATCTAAGAGAGAAGTTGCTAAAAGCCCACAGAGCTGTAGCACTGGAAACAAAATCATAGAATACTTTGGGTTGGAAGCAACCTTAAAGATCATCTAGTTCCACTCCATGTCCCATTGCAGGGAGTCCTTCCACTATCCCAGGTTACAAGGTCACAAGGGTGACCTTGTGGTTGTCCACAGCCACCTTCCAGTGCTCCCAGGTGTCCCTTAGCCCAGCACACAGGGGCAGGCTGTCCATGACACCATGAGAACAGCCTGCCCCAGAGGAGCATCCAACACCTTCTGTTCATCCCAGAGCTCACTCCTTCGAACCCTCCTCTGAGCCAGAATGGAGCCCTGAGAAGGCACAGCCAGGGGTTAAAGCACAGAGCTGGAAGTCTGAATACACTTTTATATAAAGACCTGCCTCATGTTTTGGGGCAGTATCATGAATCTGGCACCCCTGCAATGTGCTCCTGCAGGAACTGATAAAATGCCCCACATTCTCTCCGAGAGCCACTTGCCACAATAAGCTCGACTTTAGCACAAAGAGCAGCAGGGTCCAGGTGAAGAGACCATGAGTTATCATCTCAGCTCTCCCACTGACTGCCTGTACTATTTCTCTGCTCTTCCTAATTCTTAATAACCAAGGTCCCTCGCCCCTGCCAGGGCCCAGATAACTGTAATTTACCAAATGTGCAGCTGCGGTGTCGGAGGGGCTGGGCAGGTCATGGCAGGCAGACCTGCAGCCGAGTCCTCGCTGCTGCCAGGCACACTCTCCTCTTATCCATTTGCTCTTTCAGGAGCTGACAGAAAATGATAAGATCACTGAAGGGCCATCGAGCTGGCTGGCAGGTCACCTAATCACCACCAAATGAGGGCACGGAAGGAGATTCATCAGTGCCTTTTTTTGCACTGTACTTGACATCTGAGATTTTAATACTCATTCGCAAATATTTATGCAGTCTGGAACAAGATAAATGATGTTTTCTTGCACTGGGTCAAAATCCCAGAGGGCAAAAGCAGGACTACAGCGAATGCTGTCTAATCAACCAATTAGTGAAAAATTGTATTTAAATGAATTTGATGAACCAGGTGAGATGTCAAAAGGAGCATAAGATGCAAAATGAGCAACAAGGAGGTGAAACTGTAAGTTTATGGATCTTATCACAGGCTGAAGAACTTGTCCTGTGCAACAGCTGATGAAATTAAGGAGGACAGCACAGGAGCTGTTTTTCTGTTTATAGCAACTCTAAGCCGGCTTAGGATGGCTTTAGACCGGTCATGATTCAACCTAAAAATTGCATCCCTACAATGAAGATGCATCTTTTTGGAACAGGGAGCAGTAAAGCTAATTAGAGAAATTGGGGTTCTCACAAGCTTTTGCCTGTTTGAATGCAAAAGCTTGAGTCTAACCCAAGCAATTAGGCAGTAACAGGCACTGCCATCAAACAGATATTCAGGACTCCAAAAAGAAGTAAGTTTTTTTAAAATTAACTTGCAAGTACTTTCTCTTATTTGCAAAATTTGGTAACAGATAATTCCTGAAGGCAAGTTTTAAGCAGAGTCTAGACTGCCACAGAAAGCATTAGCAAAATGCAACATGAACCATTCCACATACCTTGGTTTGTGAAAGTACAGCCAAGTCCTGGTAGGATGATTAAGGAAGAGGAAATTAAAAAGAGCTTGGTCTGTTTAGCCTAGCAAAATGAAGTCTGAGAGGGGATGCAATTATTCTTTATAGGTACATTTGGAAGTAAACAGCAGGGAGGGAGAAGAATTATTTAAGTTTGAAGGCTGATACTCGTACAAGACCGAGGGGCTATAAATTGTTCATGAATAAATTTAGACTGGAATTTAGGAGATTTCTGACAATTTGCAGACTTCCCAAAGAAGGTAATATAGGCAAACTGATTTGAAAGGAAGCTTGATACATTTCTGGAAAGAAAAAAAAAAGATAGAGCACAGAGGATCTTGGAGGCAGAAATTAAAGTTTTCAGTAGAGGATTCAGGAGTTTGATCTTTGCGATTGTTCAGATTTGTCTAAAACAGACTTGAAAGCCTTGTGTGACCCTTTGTATGGAAGTCCCTGAGAGTCTGATTTTCTTGACCACACTAGACAGCTGCTATGAGTATCAAATGCTCAAGATCAAGAAATAGTTTTCAAGGTGAAATGCTGTTTCTGGCATGAAAGTGGCAGGTTAGTTTTGGAAGTCATGTTTCCTGGGATTTAGTAAGCCAACTTTCTATCTTTGCAAAGATGTATTTTCCTCTACTGTGTAAGAAATTTTCCTGCTTTTAGTGATAAATAAAAGCCGACTGGACAATTCTGTATTGGCAATTTGTGGAACAAATATAGGTTTGTTTTTTTGCTTTTCGTTTTTTTTTAATGGTTACATGCACATTTTCCACACATATTAATTAACACATGGAGTTGAAAAATAGCAGCCAATGCTACATTTGCCAACAACAAATTTTAGGATCGAAGAGCTCATTTACTCTGATCCTGTCCTTTATTCCTCTCTAATTTTTGGATACAAATTATATGTGAAAAATAATTTTTATTCTACAAAAATGTTTGCATGTAGATGTTTGCTCTAAGTACTTCTAAGCAACTCCATGTTTTAAATTTACTGACAAGTCCTTTAACTACCTCCTGTAAAGGCTTTTGTGTGCCAGACACCACTAAGGTTTTTCCAAAGACTCTCCACAACACATTTTTTTGTTACAAAATACAAAAATTTAATCAAAAAGGATGCGTTTGCAAATCTGCTTTTTTTTTTTTTTGCCAGCTCAGTACAGGTTTTGATCTTAAGATTTACACATGTGTTCAAACATATATTTTTTCCTAATATTCCCTCATCCCTTAGAAACCCAGCATGTGTCACCACAACATCTTTAAATATTCCTGCATACCCCTGCACTAAACCTGTTTTCTCTTCCAGTGTGTTTCAAAACGCACCATTGCCACTGCAAGGATTTTAGTGCAATCCATCAATCTCACTACATTATGAACATCAGTAACGACAGAAAAACCTTCATAGAATTTTTCTTGCTTATTTGGAGAGGGGAATTGATGAATACCATGATATGTTTGAGCACAGTGTTCAGGAATTGATTAGGGCAGCCAGACAGAGGAGGCTGACTCAGGTACGTGATGCCCCCCACAAACCTCTGGAAGGGCTCGAGGGCTCTTCCTCAGCTGGTGGAAATTCTGGCACCATGGCTGGAAATTCATGGGTTACTCTAATTTATATGGTATGAGATTCCTCTGTAATTAAACCTGAATGGACAAAACCAACAAAAATAAGAGAAACTTAGGGAGAGTGACACTGACTTTGTGCCGTTCTCTCCTCTGGCAGGAATGTGGGTCACACCGGGCTGAAGAAACCTCCTACACGAGCCTGTGCTGGGTATGACACCCATCCGTCTTCCCAGGTTTGCACAGCCATCCTCTGGAAACCTTGTTCTTGCTTCCTCTCCTCTTTCATTGCTCCAGCTTATTTAAGGAGCACGGAGGCACATAATGATGGAGATAACTCTCCTGTACCCTGCACAGCACGTTCGGCAGACGTCAATGTCAGCCCGCGTGTGCTCAAGGACTGTGGCTCAGAGACTGAAGAATGAGTCTTGTGGCAGGATCTAAATATAAAATTATAAAAACCTAAAAAGTGTTAGCACGTCAATAGCAGAATCTGACTTTTGCACCTATGAATATATGGTAAGATTATACTGAGTTTAAAATGTAGGCATGCCTGCAAAGTTTATTTACAGATGACCAGTAAATACACAGACTTCTATTATTTTTAGCACTGTAGCTCAGAAATTCAGAATAGAGTAGAAGGAGGGGAAAAAAAAGGGTTGTGATTCTAACTTTTGTTTCAAATTACAGATAAATGGATGTCAGTCTCTCATGTGGGACACAAAAGAAAATAAATCCAACATAATTTACTACTCCACTGTAGAAAGAAAAGGAAACTAAATGCAGCAATAACAACATTAAAACTGCAACATTTTCCTAGACCTCATCATTACAGAAAGCACATCCCTTTCAAGTATCAGCCCTCCAGCACTGCAGGTCCTTCTATCACGTTGTTATTACTAACCTCTGATCCTCCTGGATTCAGCAGCATGATAAAGAGAGCTAATTAAGTAACAACAGATCCATAGATTTTTCCCTGCTATCATGTTAAGATGTGACATCATACCATGACTTTCTAAATAAGCACAGGGAAGAAAGAGCCTCATCTCCCTGGCTCTTTGCACTTAGTGGAGAGCAGAGACCCCAAATTCCCTAGGAAGGATGATAGGTAGATGGAAAATGCAAGTGTTATTTTATCTGCCTGAATAGGAACAGGCACACCAGGTTTTTTCACACAATTTTATTGCATCTTATTAGTTTCATTAATATTAAATACCTAATAAGCTGAAAGGTAGTGGTTGAGACTCATTTACTTTAAAATAACCACTTAAATAGTTTTTCTTATTCTACATAATTATAAATTATTCTCACAGAGCTCTATTTGAAGTTTTTGTATGATTATTAAGCTTACAGAGAGCCCTGTGCATAGAATCACAGAATCACAGACTGGTGTGAGTTGGGAAGGACCTTAAAGATCCTTTTGTTCCAGATCCTCTGTCATGAGCAGTGACACCTTCCACTAGACCAGCTGGTTCCAAGCCCCATCCAGCCTGGCCTTGGACACTTCCAGGGATCCAGGGGCAGCCACAGCTTCTCTGGGCACCCTGTGCCAGGGCCTCACCACCCTCACAGGCAATAACTTTTTCCCAGCATCTGACCTAAACCTAGTATCTGTAATTTTAAATCCATTCCCTCTTGTCCTCTCACTCCTTGACCTGGTCCTAAGTCCCTCTCCAGCTTTTCTGGAGCCCCTTTAAACACTGAAGGGGCTGAGGTCTCCCTGGAGCCTTCTCCAGGTGAACATCCCCAGCTCTCCCAGCCTGGCTCCAGGGCAGAGGGACTCCAGCCCTTGGAGCATCTCCGTGGCCTCCTCTGGATTCACTCCAGCAGCTCTACATCCTTATACTGGCAGCCCCAAAGCTGGACACGGCACTGCAGGTGGGGTCTCAGGAGAGCAGAACAATTATCATCCAAACAGAACTACTCAGCAGCAGGCAATCCATGCTCAGAATTCATATTTTCTCACTGGACACTAGCTCTCAGGAGACAGTCTCCTGAAAAAACTACCAGTTATCCAAATCCCAGCAATCCATCATTTATTCCAATACTACAAACTGCCTCCCATTACTAAGATGTTGCTGTGACAAACCACTAGAAAGTGCATGCTTTTCAGTTGCCTATTAATATCATATCACAGACAAAAAGGCATTAATCTAGAAATGGTTTCAAATGGGTAGGACTATAGGATCTGAACTAATGATTCATAAAATCATTTGCAGCTATTAGTCTACAAGGATAAGCGAAGCTACTGCTTTTATTTCAGTGCTTGGTGTGGTACCATCAATTTAAAATCTATCTCATCTGCTGTGATGGATTTATGTATGCAGTGGAACCCAGAGCAGCCTTGTCAGGATTTTAAAGTCTAGATTGCTATATACAATTACAGGTGTCACAACATGAAATAACAATTGGAGGCACTGAAAGGAAAACTCCAAAAATTCCCATGCACGCCAGGCGGGAAGGCAGTTGTTTAATATTCCTGTATCACGCTGTGATTATTTCACTTGATGGAAGTGATGTATTTTTACATAGCTTGATCTAAGGTTACATCTCTCATGAAAATGATTTGCAGTCTTGAAATCCCCAGGGATAAGGAAAAGTAAGAGGGATATTTTTAATGGGCAGATGTCATTTTTGTGGACGTTTCACCAGCTGTCAATACAAAATGTGTCAGCTGAACTCTATCTTGGAAAAACAGTAGAAAATACCTTAGCTGGCAGATATTTTCATTCTTAACCTTTTTCTTGAGTAGCAGAAAGGCAGAAATATGCAGTGCTAGGCATAACTAGCAGCAACTGCATTATGGAGGTGAAATCAGTCACCGAGCTGAAAGGAATGAGCAAGTTTAAGGACAAAACTCTTGGAGGACATATCATGGTCCCTCTGGGGGGAGGTTGGGTCTCTGAGACCTCACAGCACTTTGCTCCTTCTCCCCTGTGCAGCAGTGACAGCAGCACTTCATTCCTATCTGTATAATAAATTAGATTAAATGGTTGGGGTGTTGGGAGACTTGTGAGCCCCAAGGGATTGCCAACTTGATGAAGACCTCATTTTTAAGTCACTAAAAGACATACAATAATGGGAAGAGTAATGAAGAAATCATAATTGTCTGGAGAGCACATGGGGCTGACTGACAGGTTCAATCCATTTTCTGTAGGACAGATGTGTCAAACACAACACAACAATACAATTTGCAGTTATTTAGGGCAAGGGCAACCTGTCCAGGAGAGCATTGAAGGGGCAGAGGGTGACACAAATCATTTCAGCCTTTTCAAAACTATGCCCATCCAACACTTGTCTTACAGGAAGAGCACTCGACCCCCCTCTTACATGTGCAAAGGGCCCTCACCAGGGTTTGGGTTTCTGGGGATTGTTTATTCTCTGCCACTTCCTTGCACTGAATATGCTGAAAAAATAATCTCCAGTGAAGACAGAGAGAGTATGTCTGGCATTATGAAAACGGCAAATGTGCTTTATGAGGACTTTAATTCAGCAATGTTTAAACTTAATTAAATTATTTGTATTGTGCAATTAATTATGCTAAACTGCCTAAGCCTTGAATGACTGTACTTTGCCTTTTAATCTAAATAAAACACATGCACAGAAAACCAGCAGCAGCAGAGAAGTCCACAGCTGCTGCCAAGACCTGCAGAATTTGAGACTCACGTGACCTTTGAGGAGCACTGCTGAAAAAACAAACCAGCCAGAGGAAAAAACTCAAACTGCTAAGAAAGGAGAAAGTGAATATGACATTTTGTCAGGATATAAAACACCTTGTTATGCAGTCACCAGGACAAGTTAAATGGGCCTTACCAAATCCTTCAAGCTGCCCAGAAAGTTCTTTCCAGTGTCAGTTAAAGAAGTAGTAAAGAAAACAAAAGCTCATTTTGAGGTTCATCATGTTTGCCCCTTTCAACATGCCCAGGGATAGAAACCAAAAAGGCCAGAGCCACTGAGCTGCCTGCTTTGGCCAGCTGGTTTGCTGGGAAGGAGCCACCAGTGATCCAGAGGTCATCTGGATTGTAACAAAGGACACAGTGCTTACTTTGGAGAAAAGGAAAGATTTGGGAAGTCTCCTCTTTTTTGAGTAGGTGGAATGAATCAGTCTGTGCAGGTCTGTATCCAATTTGAAATTACAGAAGAGCTTTATACAGACACAACCTCATTAGCCTTTTACAAGAGTAACTGTCATGACTGTAATGCTGAGGCTGGTTAATGCTTCTGATATTTAATCACAGAGTACAAACCATAATTGTTCTATTTCTAATACGCCTCTAACCTCTGGCCTCCAATGATAAACTATATGATTGGTTTTCAAAATACATAAATGTGCATAGATTTTAAAAGTCATTTACTTAAAAATCGATATTTGAAAATATTAAGAACTTAAATTAAGCATTTTTGTCAAGACAAAAATATTCCAAGATTTTGAGCTGTGTATGAGGACATTCTTTCAATATTTTTAAGACTACTGGCAAAGAAATAGAAGTACCATTTGCATATTGAACTGGCCATTTCCATACAGGCAGTTAGGGGATGATATTAAAATGCTCCCTGGTAGCTCTAAAAGAGACACCAATGTTAAGATCCAGCAAAGTCTTTCATTTTCTTGGGCACATTTGGATCTTGCAACCAGTATTGAATCAATGTTTGTGTAAAAAGCCTCTCAACATCTCATTCACTTGATAGGTCCTTTGGGGCATAATATTGTTCCTTCTGCTATAATGGACCATTGCCTTCAAATACTGTAACATCTGTGGTACATGATTACCAACTTCCTGGGCCAAAATAATCCCTGGTGTAAATTCCTCGAATTTGATCAAATCATGCCAGGGTGAGTCTGACTCTTTGCCTCACCACATTTTTTCTCAAAATTTCAGAGTGTAAATGGTGTAATCCTTCACCTATTTTTTTTTTTTTTTTAGTCCTAAATCAATAAGCCAAGAAAATTTTAGAGGCCGGGAAAGGATAATACAAGTAAAATCCATTACTATTATTATTATTAGTAGTAGTAGTAGTAGTAGTAGTAGTAGTAGTATTTAATTCTTTGTTTTCTACATAGGAACAGTCATAATTAATTTTCTCTATCTCAGAAAATAAAACAGGAAAAAAGCAAGACATTTCAGACCAATTGGAGCCTGATATTTTGGACTAATTGGAGCTTGATATTTCTTTAACTCTTTTGGAAAGAAGCCTAATACCCCAACTGTGCTTTTTAGTGTGGATTCTTTGGGAGGCAAAATGAAAAGCAGAAATCCAGATGGGAAAGAAGAGGAGATGCTTCATGCATCCTTAGGGAGTCTTACACATCTCTTTAAAGAATACTTTGGGAAGAAGGCTATATTTGGAAGCAGACAATGATTTAGGTTGTAAGGACCTCAGGAGGTCCAACCCCCTGCCCCTCCCAGGGTTGATCTTCTAACAAGATCAGGTTCTAGGGCTTTGTCCCTGTGTTCAATTCTACCCTAGGGTTAGAGAGCACAAACCTGCAGGGGGAATCCTAAACAGGGCTGTAATTGTCATTAACTGCAGTGGCTGGCTTATCAAGAGGACTATTTTCCCCAGCTGGAAAAGCAGCAAAAACCACTTTTGGGATTTATGGCAAAGCTTTGCCATGGCTGCAGTGGGAACAGACCACGGTGAAGGGCAGGAGAAAAGAAATACTGCCCAGGGCCGAGCACAGCCTTGAGCAGCTCACAACTGGAGAAAATATGAGAGGCTGAGGAAGGCAGCATTTATCCAGAGGAGGAAGGAAAAATGAGAGAAATAAAGCACAGTGGAGTGGAGAAATTTGTCAGAAATGGCAAAGAAGGATCACAGAGGAAGAAGAAAAACCTGGTTGTAATGGTGGAAAACAGATTCTCTGCCACACAGTATCTGCTGACTGCAAGTGTCTCATCAGTCCTGATTTCTACCAATTTACAGCATCAAAGAAGAAAAGAGAAAGGGAAAAACCCAGAACATAATTCATATGATTAATCTAAACAGATGTAGGTGTAGAGCAGAATATACCAGTGATAACACAGGCCATCATAAACCTACCCCAGTCAAAGAGATCCAACTGGACCTTTTGAAGATCTCATTTGTATAATCCAGCAGATACCAAAGGGAGAATCAAAACCTTTGGATGTGAGGAGGGTGAAGGTGAGCGAATGGCAGGGAGGGAAGTGGAGGGAGATGAGCCAGGACTTTGCAGAGCAGGTATCGAGCTGCTGCCACCGGAGCTCTGAGACTCTGCAAGGAGATTTCTGTCTGGAGATAAATTGTCTCCATTGCCACAGGCACTGAGAAACTGCCCCTTCTCCTGCTACCAAATGAATATGAATGGAGTTACAAATGAGCAGCACTGATGAAAAAAATCAGACTGATAATCGATAAGACTCTTCTGTAGTGGGCACACAAGGAAGGCTTATAAAATTCACCCATACTGCAGTTTATTGCTCCATAAATTGGCAAAATGATTTTTTTTTTTCCAAATAAATACATACTAAACATTGTAAACGATCCAATATTTGAGAAATACATTTTTCCGGCAAGTATATCCCACCTTATCTCCAGCAGGTACAGTTTGTAGTCCCCATTACTGATGTAAGATTCAGGGGTCTCTTTAGGCTACTGTGATATTTTAACTGTCATTAACATAAATGATGGTTTCTCACCATCACTGACAAGACAGCAGCTCCTTGTTGTCTCATAAGAGTGCCTATATTATTCTATAAATTATTTAATGCTGTCAGATACTCTCATAGAGGACTAACAATTATTGCGCTCTTGTAATGATGGATAAAAGTAAGCTATGATTGATTAGGAATTACAGAGTTATTGATTAAATCAGGCTACTGAAATCCCATGACTCATTTTCTTTTCCTGGTATGCAGAAAATAATTTATCAGTCGCCCAATCTTGTCTTTTTAATACCTGTAGCGTAATTTAACTTCCATTGTTAGCAGGAATCTTCAAGAGCAGTTTATGACCTTGGCTAGCTATGGCTAGAAATAAAACCACTTAATAAATTCTTAGAATTTACATTTTTTTTTCTAAAAATAGGCTATATGCTATATAATATGCAGATAATATATGCCGAAAAAGATTAACTAACTTAGGGACAAGAAAAGGGGGGAAATGAGAAGAGACTTTCTTTAAAAAAAATAAAATGGGAAAAATTAGCTTCTTGAAGATATGGGACATAGAACAGAGGTTCATAACTTCCTCAAGGCTTTTTTTTAAACTGATGCTTCCATTAATAAGTTATATGGAAAGGCACAAGGACACAGAGGAAATGAGACAGAACTGCTCTGCTGAAAATTCCAAACTCTTCCAAACAGCAACAACACTTCCACTTGCACCAGTGGATGCAGTTGATTTTTCATTACTATGAAATGATCATATGCCTTTCAATAACATTTTTTAAACATTATTTCCTTGGATGCAAGTAAGAGTTAACAAAGTAATTTTAATAAAAACATTATGCATTTGCTTAAAATGCAAAACTTCTTCATGACAAGCTGTTCGTCATACTTTTGGCAAGGTTATCCATGATTGCCTTTTTATTTTTTGGCTATTACAGAGGCTAATGGCATACTAAAAAATCTCCTTTCATGTACAAATTAATTGTGTCCTTTTGCAATTCATATCAGCCTGCCTTACTTTTCATTCAGAGGCTTTTAAAAGGTTTATATGGAACCAATGGATGTTCTCCTTTGTTGTGCACACCACTTCAATTACCCACTTTCCACAAGCTGAAAGCAAAAAGACTGTAAATGCTGGATACAGACCATTGTCAACATGCGGTAATTTGGCAGAAAAATTTAAAAAAAAGTTCTCTTCAAAATGAAATTAATAAAAAAAAAAGTAAATTTAAACTCTCAGCTTTGGAGATTGCCGGCAAATTATTTTTATATTTAGCAACTACAAAGAAGCATGTGCTCCCTAATGATGGAACAGGATGTTAGCTATTTGCAAAGGTCTGAGTTTCACTCCTCCTGTTCCTGAGAAAAATACATTATCCACTCTTCCCTCGCCATTAAATGAAGTTCAGCCTTCTCCTTTCTGTCAGTTCTTTGCACAAGTGAGAAGTTGTGGTGGTTTCTTTTGGTTTTTTTTTTCTTTTTCTTTCTTTTCCTTGTTGAAACACTGTTGGGCTGTTCTCCACACAGAGCCAGGGATCCAAGGGACAAACTGAGCCCCCATCACCCCATTTAGGCTTGGGAAACAGAGGTATTTGGTACGAACTTACAATTTCTGCAAGAGCTGATGGCATCTCAGCAAGCAGATAACAAACAGGGGGGGTGCAGGAAATAGGACAAGGAACGACTGCCACCACAAGAAAATTTGAAATCTGAAATTTTAATGCTGCACTTTAAGTTGTCCTGTCTACAACACCTACAGGAACACAGACTTGGTGTCTTTGCAGGTTCACCTCTATCACTGTAATCAGAGTGAAATCACCCTTTATTTTATGCTGGTCACTGAGATACTGCATCTTGTAAACACTGCTAGAAAAGCTAACACGCGAAAAGTTTATGCTTAAAAGGTGTTTCTTCTCCTTGGATTCAAACCACAAATTCCTCAGGCAGGTACTGACTATGCTGTAAGCAAGTAAAAAGAAAAGAAAATAGAGTAAAATAGAGTAAAAAGAAAACTAAAGTTTTTTGTTGTTGTTTTTCTTTTGTTTCCTTTATTCCTAAACAATACCTTTTATGCTCTATAGGACATTCCTACTTTTTCAGCAATTGGCTAATTTTTTTTCCTATATTTCATATTACTATAACCAAGCAGATAGCTGCAGGCAGAGATGGAGAAAGTTTCCTTCCATGCAGCCACCGCAGCTGCAAATGCATCAACAGATTTGGTGAACTCAATTCATTTGGGTAGAAGGAGGCATTGCATAGCAACCCTGGCAATTATGTGTCAGGGTATGAGATCCTGAGTAATAGATATGTGTCATCCAAGGACTGTTACATTAATATCAGCTAGCACTGGCTTGTCTCATTCCCTGCGCTCTGGAAAACAAAACTTTTTTAAAATTAATCAAAATGTATATATATGCATATTACCTCAGCTTCTTGTTTTTATCTCCACCAAAAAAAAAGTAAGTTTTTGTACAAGAATGCCGACATTTTTAAGGAAGGAAGAAATAATTTTCTTTTTCCTGCCCTCTTAGCATTTCATGCTTTGTGTCATTTGATAATATACATGACTAGGTTTAATACTCAATCGTTTCCCAAATCCAATTTGACTACCTAACAGGGTTTAATTTACATGATGATACAATTTCTCACACCAGAAAGCATAGTAACCCTTCTTCTTGGGAGGTTAATGGTGATCTAGCTTAAAGCCCAAAAGATAATTACAAGGAATGTGCTTCAGGTGACAAAGTATTTTTGACAACCCCAGACCGTTGATAGCTTTTTAATTATACTTCTTCCCACCATAGGAAACAGTATGCTTTTTCCTAAATAGTTTGCAGGCATTTGGAGTTTATTTATTTATTTTTCAGCAAATTGCTATGCACTGTAATCAATATTTTAACTGACTGCTACCCCAGGCTCTGCTCTCTTTCCTTCTTCTATTTGGAGCAGAAATTAAACTTGGGGTTATTTTTTTTCCACAGAAAATGAAATACAAAAGAGCATCAAAAGAAGAATACAAACATTTATTGACTTGCTTCTTATCTTCTGCACCCATTTGATATTTTGTGACATTTAGAAATTGAAACTTTGCAGGATTTTTAGGTGCGAGCTTTGCTAACAGAGAAGGTCAGGCTCTTAAGCAAGAAGGAAGTGTATGATTATTAAATATGACCAACTAAAAAGGAAAAAAAAGGAAAATCCTGTAGCTGTTTTTGCATTTCCTGAATATTTTTTCTGCCCCGAGTTACTCTGTGGGTAATAAAGGGCTGGTTTGGTTGAGAGCAGAAAGTAATTGTTGTAAATAACTGTGATACACGGCAGGAGCAATAATGTGCAGGGGCACTTGTTTTCCATTTACTTTATATGCAAGTGTTGATTGTTTTTTATGCCATTGAAATTAGTTTCCCACTAGTATTTATGTGTCTTACAACAAATTGTTTGTCACTTTCCCTGATTAAATGTGCTCTTAATAACACCCAACTTCAAAAGTCTTTTCAGTTTGGAGCCCACAGTTCAATCATGATGTCTTCCCCTCCCAGCACCTCTCACTTGTCCTTAAATAAACACCTCTATAACTTAAAGAGAATGGCAGAAAAGTAAAAAATGAGACCTGGGTCTAAGTGCTCCAAAAAAAAAAACCCAAAAAACACAGGTCTTGGAATAGAACCAAAAAAGCAGAAAAACTGTAATTGCTGTAAAAATTAATTAAAATTGTAGCAGTACCTGTGCCTCCAAACCTTCCCTGCATTTTATTAGTCTCCCTGAAGGTTCTTATTAACATGCATAGAGAAAACGAAGTTCTCTGTTGGGGCAGATAGGAAATTATGTAGCTCCAGCACACAGTAAATACTTGGACAGCCAAGGATTTTCTTGCTTTTGTTTTAAGCTTTCGTTAGTTCCACCTCTTGTTCAGCTCAGACTCGGAGTCAGATCCATTCCCAAGCCTCAGCTGGATGGAGCTCTGAGCAATCAGGTTGAGGGGAAGGTGTCCCTGCCCACGGCAGGGGCTTGGAAGGAGGTGACCTTCCAACCCAAACCATTCCAGGATTGCACAACTCTATGAAATACATAATTTTAAGGTAATGCCAGAAATTCTGGAAGCTGAAATAGTACAGCTCAATCTATTTTTGTCCTACTAATTGTCAGTCCATGTAATTAATCCCTGGGGTAACTGACACCAGCGGGGAGGCCCTTTAGGCTGGGGCTTGGGGCTTTCCAGGGAAATTCTGCAAGCTCCTGTGCCCTCATTCCTGTGCTGCAGCAGCTTTACAGTGCCCACTCTTGTTAGCAGCAATTACAGTGGTGCAGCTCTGCTAGCAAAGCCTCTAAACATCACTTTAACTTAGCTCAATTCTTCTGTTCTGCCTTTCTTTCCCCTTAAATGTAGCTCGTTTTGCCTCACTGAGTGAAGTAAGTGCTCCTGAAATAAAGAAGTTTACATATTGAAAAAGCTCAACCTCCCCCAAAAACCCATTATCCATCTAGGCCAGCTCTCCCTATGGTGGGATTGCACAGGATCAGCTTAAAGCAGCCACAGCCTGTATCTGGTTCTGCAGACAAAAAAAAAAAGGGAGAAAAACTTCAAAATTTATGAAGAGTAATATTTGTTGATAAACAAATCTTTTAAGCTACTCTACCCTTACAAAAGCTAGACTGGAATGAACTCCCTTAACTAATTCCAAGGCATATTTTTGCTATGGATTTACCATATATTTATATTCTTGTCATAAATGACCTTTTATTTTTTCGTGATGTTTGCTCTTATTAAAGCCTAGTAACAGTGGAGGGCAGATCATAAAAGCACGTCATAGAGAATATTCAGAATTTCTATTTCTGAAAAAAGGAAGTTTTGCATACAGTATTGGTCACACTTCAAAAGATGTCTTAAGGCCTAGGGTGTGGTTGCAAGGGAGTGCATTATCATTTATGCTACATTTTAATCTAAAAATCATCAAAAACCCCTTTTGTAAACTACATTGAATGAGTGCAATGAGAGCCCCACTACTTTCTCCCTGTGAAACCCAGCTCTGTGCAGTGCTAGTGGAAATCAGAGTGGTCTTATTCTGTCTGATTTATTTGAAGTTTCAAGGGCACACAGAAATAGCAAGTGGCAGATCTGCACTCTTTTCCCCTGGATGGACATATGTAGGTTAATTGATAGATAGAGCAATTGGCACTGAGACACATTATGTAAGTTTAAAAAGTACTGAGTGAGAGGTTTTTTTAGGGCCACAACAAAAAGTTCAGTCCAGAGGGCTGACACTGGAGTTCACATTTCCCCCCTGACTGTAGATCAGAGCAGCACCTCTGAAGTAAGTAACACTTAAATTAGTCTCCACTAAATTGCTGTAAGTAGAGCAAATGAGATCCAGTTTAGGCCAGGCCACTGAATCACTTTTTAAAAAAAATTCTCATGTAGTCCTGGGCTTCTCCAGCAAGCTCTTTATCACTACTGAATCTCAGACTAAATGTAATATGAGAATTGCAAGAGTTAGGTGTTTGGACTTGTTTTTGTTTTTCCCTAATCAGTCTAATCTACAAGCACAAAGTCAGAATTATAAGTATTTCCTAAAATCATTCCAGTTCTTCCTTTCCTTTACCCCTCCTCTAGGTATCATTTTCTCTTCATATATCACATTGTCAAACATTTTCCTGTGGTCATCACAAGAATAACACTTGATTTACTTCCCTTCAAGAGTTGATTTTCTACACAGGTCAACATTTTCACATTTATTTTTTCTGTCACATTATCATCATGTTCTCAAATAACTAAATGACCGTACACTCAATGTATCATCTTGCAGCAACAAAACTCCCTTCTAAACCAGACTTCAGATATGATGGCTTGGAATGTCACTTCTCCCGACACCAGGCAGCTGTGAAATCTGCACAGGATGTTTCTGCTCTCTCCAGACAGCTGTACAGTTACAGAGCTCCATAAATCAAAGCAATACACAGTGAATTGTAAGACTAATAAAAATTTCTAACCACTACAGGGATTTTAATATCAGGTATTTGTGTAGCTGCTTTGTCTTATTTACACAGAAAATAAAATTTGCATTATCTGAGCTATGCATTATATAAAAAATTCTGACAATTCATCCATTTACCCAAGGTCCTGCTGCAAGCCCTACACTGAGCTCCAGTACAGCTCTCTCCTTTGAGACCAACTGCTTCTCTGATCCTTACTGACTTAGAGCTTTGCCTTCCAAAGGTGCAGACAGGCAACAAGCTACAGAATAAAGTCCTTCTAGATATTCCTCCTTTAATTTGTGTAGGTTAGGCACAGGAGCTGTACCTGTTAATACAAGCACTGCAAGACAGAGCTGCAGTCTTACTAGAAGTTGTTTTATCTGTGACTAAATCACGAATGGCATCAGCAACACAGGTTCTGTGCAGGAGAGCTGCAGGAACAGAGTCCCTCACACCCAACATGACTCATACAAGGCAGCTGGGCAAACTCCAGTGATGTCTGATTCCTATTTTCATCCCTATCTCAAACGTAGGGCTCACACCTGTTGAGCTACAATCCTTATGTCTGCACAAATCCACATTTCAATCAAATTACGTCTTTTCTGTTTTTTTCTTTTTTTTCTTCTCTCTGCCATATACGTAATGATGGGTGACAGCTGAGAAGAGAATAGGCTGACATGTTCATCACTGTGAAGGATGGCCTGCTGTCACCTCAGCTGTGACAGAATGGTCACAGTCTGAAAGGGTCTAATGAATAAGGAAGGCTGGATTTTGTCCTTCGTCCATGAAAAGTTGCAGTAGTGCCTTTTCCCCCCTTCACACAGCCACATGATGTCACAATGAGCAACCCTGCTTGGATCTGCTGCAGCCAGACAGTGTCTATTTTTACAAAACTGAAGAGTTTAGTAAAACAAAAGCAGCCCATTTCAGGCTGCCCCTCAGCAGAAGAGAAACATGCAGGATGGGTATGTCAAAAGGTGATTTTAACCCACACAACCCAAAGAGGCCAGGAGAAAGGTGCAGTGCTTGCCCATTCAAAAGGCAACTGTAAACACCCACTTACTTTCAAGGATACCCTTCCTGGAGCTGTTAAAGCCTGGGAAAGGTCATTTGTCAGGACACAATCCAGCAGTACATCTTGTCCTTCTAACAAGAAGGATTTCTTTCCCCTCATAGCAGCGAGAGAGAAACGAGTACTGAGCTAAATTCCTCAAATTGGCAGTAACTAGGATGTTTATGGGTGTGCTAAGAATATGATCTGCACACTGGTAGCAGCTAGAAAAGATTTTGCAATTCATTTGGTAGTGCAGAAGGGCATCCCTTTGCAGATGGAGAGCATTTGCTGCGTCCTTATGCACACAGGACGGTAACTGTGCATTTGTTTGCCTGTGAATGCATTCTGATTTATGTGGTTTATATGTATTGTGTGTGCATGCTATCCAAAATTGGTTTCATTGCCACTGTTAATGACTCATCATGTGCAGTTCCACGTATAAATCATGATTAATTTGTGACAGAGGGATGGTAAGAAAGAAAACCCTGCATTACCTGATAAAGCAGATAACTAATTCTCCCTTCAAATATAGGAACGTTCTGAAATGTTTTTATATGTGCAATTTCTTATACTTTTGCTTTTTCAATTAAGTAGCGATTCAGTCTCAAGGCTATAATGAGTCTACATGCAAGTCCAACATGACCAATGAGTTTTCCTCTTCTTGATTAAAAAACTACAGTTTACATATATAGCATATTCAGTAAAATGTTACAAATATATAAGGCTCAGACTGTTTTATTAACTTGCATGGTTGGGGGGCACAGAATATTCTGGACTCAGCATACTGTAATTTATTCAAATCAGATATGAAGCACAGAACTAACACCCTATAGGAATTAGGTACTTGAACTCTTTTTTCCCCCAATCATGAACAAGCCCTAAATCTGCAAAATGCACATACACAAACATTCAAAAAATATTAAGTGGTTCCAAATAATTTATTTAAAATCAAGTCCTTGTTGTCTTAGATCTTCTTGTAAACATAAAATAAACTACTTAGA
The DNA here is from genome assembly GCF_901933205.1 of Camarhynchus parvulus. NCBI lineage: Eukaryota > Metazoa > Chordata > Aves > Passeriformes > Thraupidae > Camarhynchus > Camarhynchus parvulus. The sequence goes on from NC_044577.1 coordinate 33,383,995, forward strand.
AAGTATAATTTCCAATTAAGAACCAATATTAATTTTCCAAAAATAATCAATTATCAGCATTGCCTCATAGGAGAAACATTACAGAATTCTGTCTGAAACAGAGTCCCAATATGGGATAGATCCACGCAGCCCAGCTGAGCAAGTATCATAAAAGCTGCTTTTGGAGTAGCTTTCAGCAGTAGCTTGAAATGAAATAGAATTAATAAAGCAGTTGTTTGGAGTTCTTACCCTTACTAGTTTTTCTCATTTAAAGTAGTCCAGTGCACTCAGTGTAGAGGGCAAGTTCTCCTCCACACAACATGTACTATAAACCCACATCGTGCTCTAAACCACAAACCTTTATCTGATAGTGTAAAGATCTGAAAATCCAGCTTTCCTCTCTTGCAGAATTTTGTAGCAAACGCAGGCAATTTCAGTAGGAATGTGGGTATGGTGGATCACTATGAAATGCTGCTTTAAAGTGTGAAAAGGTGGCAACCAACTAAAAGGATAAAATAAAAGAGTCAAGTTTTATTTTGCAACAAATCATGGAAAATATGCCTATAAAGAAATTACTTGCAGATGCTGCTTTTAGGATGGGAATTAAAAAGCAGAGGGCACGAGGACAATTTACTGCTCAATGTGTGAATTACATGTGTGTAATTTAGTAACTTGCTACTACATAAAATGTGTAATTAAAGAGTTACATTGCTTCCAAACTTATACAATATAGTCTAAGTAGCCCATATATCTACTGAGCTGAAAATGCCAGGGATTACACAGCACAGAAAAGGTGTTAATGTTGATTTATATGTGCACAGCAATTCAATGTACAAGTGCTGTACAGAGAGGGCTGGGTGCTGCTACACTCGTTAGTTCTTAAACTTGGAAACCTGTTTTGCAAACCTTTAGTGTGGCAATTACACAGGAGCTCTAGGAAAACTCCCAGACTGATCAGCAAGTCAGTAATTTTTGCTGGAAGACAAAATTATGATATTTAATCGCTCTGTTGTCTCAATGTGCAGAATGATTCCCTTCCCTAAGCAGCTCCTGTCAGAGGCAGGATGGGTGATGCCAAGGGATTCCCAGGCTCCCAGCAGACAGCAGCTCTTCTGCTGGTCCACAAGGAAATCTGGGAGACACTGCCAGAAATCAATTGCTTCTGTCTCAATTCCACCTCCATTTCCTTGCAATCAAATTACTGCTGTTAAATGTTTTCATTCTGACAGTCCAGTCGCCTTCTGCTAGCATAAAACACACAAAATGAGTAAATTCCCAGCTGCATTTTGTCAGGACTTGGAAATCTGGATTATTCGGAAGGTACCCTTTGGGATTACACTGCTGTTGGTTTAGTAGGATGAATTATTTGGAAAAGTGTGTTTGGCATCAGGAATAACCACTGCTGGACATCAGACCCGAGAGCAGAGATTTTTGTTTTCTTTACGAGTTAATACTGCATTGGGGGAATATTTTGAATTACATGGGACAGCTTTCTGAGGCTGAAACACTCTGAATTTATTGCAATATGGAATTTATGCACGGATATTAACATACTGATACATCAGTCAATTATTTTGGGGTCAACAAACTGACTGGTGTCCAGGATCCAGTTTAGATCCTAAAAGTTCTTTTATAAAGGAGATTATAACTTTCTGTTCTGCCATGGCTATTCTTTACCTTCCCTAATCCTTCTTGATGGATGGAATGATTTTTTTCCCCCATTGCTTGCAAAATACTGGTAAACAACCTATCTATATAAAAAAAGAGAGGAATAATCTTTTAATGGGACAGATGGACTATCAAAAGTTACTTTGAAAAGTCACGCTGCAAATGGTTTAGTATAGAAAGTTCATACACAAAGGGAAGTCTGCAAATTAACTGCAAATTAGAATATTCCTATTACATTTGTGTACAACAAAAATAATCTTATGACATTTCACCCTTATTTTGAACATGGTTCTAAAAATTAATGAGGGCAATAGATGACAATAATCCTCGGTGTACTTAAAATTTTAGAAAATATTGTCAACACTGGTTTTCCTAAGATTATTGTGACAATATTAAGTTGTATAAACATCTAGTATGCACCAGACTGAAGCTTTAAGGTTTGAAAGTCACATGTTTAGCAACACCCAGAACTGGTGTTGTTACCCACACCTCTGCAGGTGTGCGAGGTGGCAAGGCAGGTGAGACAGGGGCTTTTAAAACACCTGATTAAGAGCAAAAAATGTTGAATCCAACAGCAGCTGCACTGGAAACAGTGGCATGAAAGCAGCAATGCCATTTCTGCTATGGGCTTGGTAGGAACAAACATGAAACTGTCCTCTCTTCCCACACTGCAGACAAAGGCTGGCAAAGAACCTTTGGCACAGCGTTGCAAATTAAGCCTGTTAACAAGTGTGTTTCTGAGCTTTTGTGGCTAATTAAATGGAAAAAGATTTCCTCGGGAAGCAAAGAGCACAGAAATGCAAATGGAACAAACAGACAAAAAAAGCTAATATGCTGTTTCCACAAACATCAAAGAGTTTCCTAAGTGACATTTTGTACACTATTGAGATTTTGTGCTGGTTATATCAGAGTTTTACTGCTGTTTTCTGCTCTGTTTTCGGTACAAATCTGAACCTAAGTTAGTATAGTAGTACAGGTAGTACACACTACCTATAATAAAGAGCCGGAAGTCAACAGACCTAATTGTACCCAACACAGCTCAGCCATTTATCAGAGCCCTGATAAAACAAGTTTTTAACTGGTAGAAAAATCTTGGGCTTTTGTACAGAGCAAATTATTCCCAATTTTGTTTGTGCCATATTTGATCTCCATCCTGTACACAGGGATTGGACTGAAGTATTTTGGCCTACAATGAATTCTGTGCACTACCACCCCTGCAGGCTAATAAGCAGCTCTGACTGACAGTTCTTTAAATTAATGGCATTTTCACAACAGTAGTGAAGATGATCCAGCTTCAATACAACATAAAAATTAATTGGCAGAAAGTTGAGGCTGCTGTAGAGGCCCCCAGGTGCCCCATAATGGCCAATATGGGCGTCCTTGCTTCTGCTGGTGTTTGAGCTCACACGCCTGTTATTCTACAGACCATTCTGCAGCATTATTTTGGCCAAGTTCTCTCTCTTTAGGGCTTTCCTTCCACAGCATCTCTTATTTACTATTTAATAAAGCCTTTCTAACATTTGACAACCAGGGGCCAGGGGGAACTTTGTTGCTGCCACCGAAATCTTTGGCAGGAGCATCACCTTTGACACAAAAGTAGAGAAGAAAGAGCAGAGCGAGACCTCTCTCAGCTCAGCCGCCCGCCCCCAGCCGAGATAAGACAACAGTCCCATTACTGCTGACAGTGCAGGGCCTGCAGCACAAGGGAGAGCAGGAGTTTAACCTCACCTCACTCTGCTGGGAGAGCCCAGCCTGCAGCGTTGGCATTCAGCATCCCTCCTTTGATCTGGGAATTCTGCAGGGAAAATGCCTCATCCCCAATGAACCCCAACATGAGCACCTCTCCAGTGCCCAATGAGATGGATCCCCCTCTGCAACCCAGGTTCCACCCATGGTTTGCAAGGAGTGCTTCTGTTGGATAAGCACTGTGGCATTCCTCTTTTCCCCCAGCATGTGCCAGCCCATCCTGGTGGACCGTTCACAATGCACAGCTGAGCCCCTGCTTGAGTCATTTGCCGAATACGACTCTACATAACCTCACCCTCATCAAATCCTACACTCCTAACTATCCTGGCTATCCTCTCAGCAGCCCTGGGAGGATGAATAGGACTCAACCAAACACAAATCCGAAAAATCCTAGCCTTTTCTTCCATCTCCCACCTAGGCTGAATAGCAATCATTATCGTCTACAACCCTAAACTCACCCTCCTCAACATCTACCTATACACTATAATAACTGCAACCATTTTCCTCACCCTAAACACAGTCAAAGTCCTAAAGCTATCTACCCTAATAACTGCATGGACCAAAATTCTGTCCCTGAACACAACACTACTCCTAACCCTACTCTATCTTGCAGGACTCCCTGCCCCTGACAGAGGACTCCTGCCAGGGTCTGATCACAAACACGGTAAGCAAGCAAACTGGAGGAAACAGCAAACACCAGACAGTTCAGCCAGAAGTCAGGCGTTTCTTCCAGCCCTTTGGACGGACAGGGAAGAATAGCTTGTACTGGCTTATTTTTTTATCTAGTTCATCACTTTTCCTAACTAATTCAGCCTTCAGAATTTTATAAGCAATTTAAGCTCTGCGAGGTCACTACTTCCTAAAGGGATTTTAATTTTTAAAATTTACGGATGGTTATTCAGTTCAGACCTGTGAGTTCATAAAAAATATTTGAGCTACATGGTTTAGGGTTGGATTCTAATTGTAGCAAGATGAAGAAGGCCTGACTTCCTTTTTATTTTCCATAGCTTCAAGCAGAATATTTTTCCTTTCACCTATACATTTCAGTCTTTCTAAAAGCATCTGAAAGGTAAGAGAGCTAATATAAGAAAGATTTTCTTCCCACAACTAAAGTAGCAAATCTTTCTACCTGCTGCAAGATGTGTCATATTAGAGTTTACAGATATTTTGAAAATATAACATCAGTCTCTCTCTGTTCCCTGACACCAGCAGGCACCTGGATTTGTGGGTTAATTGCAAGTGCTTTCAGGTAATGTCAGTGTGTAGGTGTGAGCGGGGATCAAGAGCTTTAGCACCAGGAGAAGTTCACAGACAATCCTTATTCCAATTACACTCCCCACCTCGCCCATCTTTGCAGCATTTCAAAGAAATGCTGACCAGGAGACAAATGATCCAAGAATGCATTAAAACATGTATCTACATTTACTGCACTTTTTACTGGTTTATTATTTTTGCTGAACTTGTAATATCTTAATTAACTGGGAACACTCACAAAGTTCTCCTTGGGTTCAATTTGCCCTAGTGGGAATGCCATTCCTCAGTTACTGCTCACCAGGGATGACATCCAACAAGCTGAGGCACCCCAAAAAGATACAACCACAGTAATTTATGAGCTTTAATGATAAAAAAAAATCTTTTGCTTCTACTTTTCCTGACCAACTGCACCCACGTTCTTATATGTGACACCATTTGGTGTCCACTGAGCAGAAATGTGTGATCCTTTTGCCAGCAGGTCTTGCAGGGCTACCTCCTGTTTGGCAATGGAGGCTGGTAACACAGAATTGAGTATTTTCATTGTGAAACATGCTCATTTATGAGAATAACCCCTCCCAACTCCACAAAGGATGTATCTGCTTTAAGAGTACTTAAAATAGGGCTTTCCCCCAAATTATTTTCATTTACCCTGATTTGCTTTGATGTCATATTCAAAATGATCAATCCACTCTGATTTTCAGCACTTATTCCAATCTCTTTCTCAAAAGCACATCAAAAATTCGATTTTTTTTCAATTTTTTCCCAACATTTCCATCTCCACAGCTTGAACAAGGATTAGTGATGTAACTTATTTAATTTATCTTCTGGTACTTTTAAGAACTTGAATTTTTCCTGAAGAAATTCTCTGCTTGATAACTACAGCACTTTATTTTTTTTTTTCTAATGGGGATTTAATACTCTTTATTTTTAACTGTATTTTATACATTTATTACTGCATATGTTAAAAATACATGCAGAGCAGGATCCTGTCAGCAGTTTTTGCAGTGAGTCACCAGCTTCACAGCTGCTGTTCTGAAATAATATATTTAATCTCCAGTTTTTCCAGCTGTGTCCAAACAGACCACTGCTCCTGTGCTGAAATCCCTCAATTTTAATGGGTACTATGCACGTATTCCTGTCGGGAGCAGACTGTAGAATTAAGTCTCAGTCTGGCTGCCTGTTGCACATGTCAGGCTCTCATGGAGCTGTAGAGGTGAAAATTGAGAGAAGGTGAAAAAATTACAGTTGACACTCTGGGCACAGTTATAGCACCTGTAAGTATGTGCTGAGTATTGAAAAAAAATACAATAAATTAATTTAATTTCAGGCCAATGATGTCTTCTGAAATAGAGCATACAATCACAGAATCATAAAGTCACAGAATTTAGTTGGAAGGAACTTCAAAGACCACCTATCTCCATTGCTCTGCCATGGGCAGGGACACCTTACACTAGACCAGGCTGCTCAGAGCTCCATCCAACCTGGCCTTGGACACTTCCAGGAATGGGGCAGTCACAGCTTCTCTGGGATACTTGTGTCAGGTCCTCACCACTCTCACAGCAGAGAACTTTCCCAAATATCTAATCTTATTCTACTGTCCCTTTGAATCCATTCTCCCTTGTTCTGTCACCACATCCTTTTGTCAAATGTCCGTTTCCTCTTCAACCAAGAGCAAGGGGCTGTCTGGATCCCCTCTCCACCAAACTCCTTCCCTTGCTCTGCAGAGCAAGCTGCACGCCCAGAGTCTGTTTCCTTCCTGCAGAGGATGAAATACACCCCACAATAAAAGTCAATGAGGCTGTGCAGCACAAGGCCAGTCCCGTGGGGGGGTGTGATTGACGGAGGCAATCGGAGACGCTGATGGCAAAGGCTTACACAGCCCACTAGGAATATTTACTCTGCATTTCATATCTGCCACACAAGCCTTAAAACCTGTTTGCTGAATGTCACTGTTGCACTCCATCAACACCCAACACAATGATCAAACTCTCTCCAGTGGGGATCTGGTGTTTGTTCTGCCTTTCCTCCGCTGAGCAGCACGGGTTAATAAACTGGGAAACGTCTCATGGCATCCTAAAGGCATCCTATCTATGAAAAATAATGATCTCTTTTCTGAATCTTGAGTTTCAAAATTGGGCATAATTATAAATCAGTACAGGAGGAGTGATGCTTCCATCCAGGTTTAAATATTCCTTATTTCTCAGCTTCCTTCAAAGTCATGACTTCTTAGGATCAGTCTTATAAAGAAGACTGTTTCAATAGTTGCAATTTTAAAAACAGCACGACCTTTCAATTTCTATGATTAAAAAAATTTAATATTTAGACTCCTAAGCTAAATAGAACTGTCAAAATACCTGCTCTTTAGGAAGTTCTACGACACCAAGATTAAAAATAAAGGAATTTAGAAGATCGGTTATTGCTGTTTTATTTACGGTTTCCTTTCTTATTTACAGTTTCTTTTCTTATTTACAGTTTCCCTTCTTATTTACAGTGACTGCTTAGAGAAATCTGGAATCAAAAATCAGTTGTTCTTGAATGGCCATTGAAGACAAGAATGATATGGTCAAGAGGGCTGGGTTTTATTCACCCAACCTCGGTGTCACTCCTTCACGTGTTGATTCAAAGTAACATTATTAACAGCACATGTCTCCCTTGTGCTGTCAATGCCATTTGTTTTTAATTTGGGATTTGGTAGCTACAAGCACGTTTGCTGCCAACAACCCCAGCTCCAAAGGGATCTTGGTGGGTGCTGGTGCCCATTCTGTATCTGAGTGCCAGGAGAAATGTGTGGGCTTCACTGCCCATAACAGCTTTTTGCTTTGTGCTTTCTTGACCTAGAAGACTTCCTTTTAATAAGCATCTGCAGGCAGATAAATGGGAATATAATTGACTTTCCATGGAAAAAAAATAGATTTATCTCAGTGTGGCAAGTGTATACAGACCACTTTGTGAATCTGGGCCAATTCAGGAAAAAAATGCTGGAGGTTTCAAGAGACTCCCAAGAGGATGCAGAGCTGCTTCAAAGCAGGGACAGAAAGGTGCAGCACACAGCTTGGAGGCACTGGGCTCTCCTGCTCTGAGGAGACCAGGCCTGGGGCCACCATGGCCCAGAACCAGCTGAACTGGCAGCAAATGAGAGAGATGAGCCCAGCACCTCTCCCTCCACCCCCATGCACACAGAGCTATTCCAGCACACTTCTCCCCAGCACACACACATGTCCAGGAGAACATCCACCATCTTAACAAAACCAGGAGACGAAAGAAAAACAAGTGGCAAGTGCTCATAAGAGCACAGGCTAGAACAAAGCCTTTTGGAGCCACTAATTACTCAAATAAAGCAATGATGCTTTCCTTTCCATTAACATTATCTTCCCCATCAATACCCAAGGCTGGTATTTCTTAATGTTGGCTGTAAGAGCAAGTTCAAAGGCTCTGAAGTCTCAGTCCCCAGCTCCTCCCCTGCTCTGGTGCATGGACTTGGCAGGTTCCTGCACCTCAGGAACCCCCTGTGAACCCAGGCACTTCGTGGATGCCAAAAGCTCGCTGTGCCAGTACTGCTCCTGGGGAGAATCCTTGAAGAAAAAAGGTAAGGAAACCCCAGGAGCTGTGCTAATTGATTTTCCATATAAACAAATAAATCATTAAATAAGCAACTCAATGGCTTTACTTGCATGAAGTTAATAGCTAAATGCTCAAAAGGAATTACACTTAAGTCCTGGTTAACTCTTAAATCTATATATGCTGCTTATGCTGAAGACTTTAACATACCAGTAAAGAATAACCACAGCAAATGAAAATATTTATTTCCTGCATTCGTGTGAAACAAAAGCAAATGGAGCTATTTGTCCTAACAAAGCTACATGTTTCAGAATAAACAAAGCCAACTGTTTATATTTTAGGTTTGTTGGGGGAGGTATTTCAATAAAACACACTCTGCTTTTAAGTACACTACGCATGAAAAAATGTATTAAATAAGTTAAAAGTTGTCTACCAAAAAGGAGCTGAATTGCAGTCTGAGCCAGGGCTGTCTAATGTCCATGAGATCTCTGGAGCACAGAGATATTCTGCATTTACTCCCCCAGGCAAACCTCCAGCACTGGGGAGTTTTCACCAAAGCATTGGCTCGATCAACTCACTGCAAACACAGTCACACTAAAACGCTTTTCATCCCAACCCCTCCTTTCACTCTTTTTCATCCCCACAATTTTCCAGACTCTCAATAATCATAATTCTAATTTTCTATTCTCTAAGCTTCCAAGACTCTCTTGGACAAACCACAAAATTCCAAGCTACTAACCCCTTTGCTGAGCACAGTGTTTTCCTACTAAATGCTGTTCTTCCCCAGTTTCTTTGGCTTGCCTCCAGTTACCAATCTACATTTGCAATGCCACCTATCTCTGTTTGCAGTGGCCCTCTCTATCCCCCAAGAGTCCCCTCCTGCAGCTCTAGCTCCAGCTCCTGTCACTTTGAGCCTCAGCATCCATGACCAGCCTTCCCACATCACTTCCCCAGTAGTATTTTCTTTAACTCCAACGTTTTGTCTCTGCCAAGATCTAAGTAATGACTCCCTGGAACGAGCAACAGTTTTGCTCTTTGTTGTAGGATATGGTAGCCAATGTTGTATGTAATTTTGGGAGTCAGACTTGTAATTCTTACCAACAAGACAGGAGACGAAGCACAGAAGCACAGCAGCTCACAAATATACATATATATATGTATGTATATTATTATACATATATATACACATATATACATATATATGTAATACATATGTAATTTTAAGGGATAGCTACAACCTCCTGGTATCTGTTAGAATTTCAAGCTCAGTCTGTGCAGCCACTGGGCAATATTGTGATGCCAGGGGGCAAGTACAGCTGATCTGAACTAAAAACTCACAGCCCAAGTGAGGGCCAGTCCTGTACTGAAACACTGGGAAAATCACATCTGTTCCACTTAAGAAGCAACAAAGAGACAAACAGAAGCAAAAATATGTCTATATTAATAATTCACATAAGTAAGACTTGGCTGAGATCACATCTGAAATTCCAGCTCTATTGTTTCTGCACCGTCACAACTTGTAAGACCAACATATTTCAAAATTGCAAAAGGCAGGCATAAAAAAATGAGGAGAAAAATCAAAATGTTTCTTCATTCTAAAATTAATAATGTTTCTAATAACTGTTTTCATTCTAAGTATCTTGAGATAGTAATTTTTATACAAAACTCATTAATTTTATGAATTTTAAATTAATGCAATAACTTCCAAATATCTATCTTTGCTAATTTCTACTGTATTATCAGTTCTTCATTACTTTTACGTATTTTTTCATTGACTGCAACAGCAACAGGCTAGGATTATAAATTTTTTAAATACTGGGTATTGGATTCTGAAGAATTAAAACCAAATGGAGAATCTTGGGAATGCTGATGAGATTGTTGCTTGGGCACTTCCTACAGATATTCTGTTCCAACAGTAGGCAGTGGGAGGATTCTTTTCAATCCAAGCAAGTCAATATGGTGGAGTAAGACACAAAATGTCTGTCTTCAAAAATCAATGTATATTCCTGCAACTCCAAAAAGAAAAAATGGGAATGTGAAAACTCCAACTCTCTGTAGCTTGGGCTTGGTACTCAAACTTAACTCTGAGACTTACAGATGACCTAAAATAATGACAGTGGTCCAAAACCATAAGGCAATGGATACAGCAGGTATTAAGAAATAAATTGCATCTGAGCCCTAAAGGACTCCCCTCTGCTGTGAATTTTTCCCAGGACTGGCTTGGCAGAGAGCACCAACCATTCCCAGCCCAGAACAGCCTGGGATCCCAACAACCTGTGCTAGTGCTGCTCACAGAGGAGACCCTCAAGGGCACCTGGATGTTGATCCCAGAAGACTTCTGCTTATTGCAGGATTTCTCACAGGTTCACTGGCCTGCAGCAATTTTCACTGGACTCAATGCATTCTTTAAGACACTTATTTAGGCAGAATGTGAATTTCTGGAATCTACTGAGGTTCACCCACCATTGCTCCCAGCACTTTTCAAGGATGATGCTCTAAAGCAATCACTCTTAATTTGACAGGTAGGGTCTTTCTTGTATTTTCTAGTAAACACTGTGCTTTACAGGCCTTCATGTTCCTTCCAAAGAAGTGTGGCATAAACCTTGAATAACCTTTCACTTTTTCAGCCTTTAGTGCAAAAATGGAGGAAATACATATTTTCTATGTGAAAACTTGTATTACAGCACCAATACTAAAGCAAAAATGGTGATAATACATCAAGTTTAGTATGTCAACAATAAAATCCAAATTCTGTTCTCCCTTTGAAATTCTGCAGTGCCTAATTGACTGGAACGGTAGAAGAGGAACCATGAAGAGAAGCATAAAAAATAGAGGTTTAAATTACAGTTCAATTTATTACAAATTCTGTTTTATTTAACAGTCTATAAACTCGGGCAAAAATTCTACAACTTTGGTTCTGTAAATTTTTTAAAATTAATTTCTAGAAAGATTGTGTTACATAGAAATTCTAATGAATTATTTTTTGGTTGAGCTCCTCCTCTGTTACCTATCAGATTTTCTGATCATTAGGTGTTTCTCATGCATGTCGGACCTTTCATTTTTAATGCTCAGAATGATCAAGGAGCCTGATGTTTTGTCATTTATTTTAAATTAAGATGACCCTGAAAACTAGCTCAGTCAGTCATTTCTGTACAGCAGTCCCTTATCATTAAAGCAGCAACGTTTTCCCAACCTCCATAATTAACCTTTTTGTACAAGCGAAAGCAATAGCAATCTATCCTTTGAAAGCCCTTCTGGGTCTATTTAGCACACTTCTCTCACAACTGAACAGAAATAAGCCAGCAAAGATGAAAAAAAAATCCAAAAACAAACCCTGAACCACCCTGCTTAGAATAAAATTAGATACTTTGTTCTATATCAGTCATAAAAATATCGCAAATCAGAATTAAAACCTCATTTAACTTCTTTTTTTTTTCCCCCAGGTCATAAATGTCCTGCTTTATTTTTCATCTCTACACACTCATAGGTTCCTGGTAAAATGTGTATTACTCAATTGCTTTCAGCATAAGATTATTTCCCCCTTTATGCAATTGTTTGCTTCTACTGCCTATTCAAAAATCAATTTTTATTGATCCAGTCAGTGGCACATTGTTTCCCACTGAAAAGGAGAACTATGTTGTGCTAATTCATACACAGAGGCAAGTTCTGTGGCTGTATCTGCCCTTCTTTTTCACAAAGAATATCTTGTTTTTTTCTGTTTGAAACAGGGAGAGGAGCTGATGATAAACCCAGGCTTACTCCATAAAACTGGATGCAACACTAAAGGAAAAATTACAGCAGGAGCACTTGGGCTTACTAAGGTCGACAGGCCTTAAAGCAGAGGGCTGATTTACCCCAAGAGTTTGGCTCTCCTGGAGAGAGGCAGGACAGTGATGCTGGCAGGGGCTGATGCATCACGTTGGAGCTCTTGGTGCCTGGGACTGCAGAGGTGTTCCAATGGAAATGTGGAGATTGATGCCAGGCAGCCCAGAGCACGGCCATGAGACACTCCAGCCTCGTTCCACACACTGCAATCTTGCTCAAATTACCAGGATAATTTTCAATTTTCCTCTTGGAAAACAAGCTACAAACACAGGAAATTATACCTACGACCTATATTTTAAAGTTAGTATTTGAAGACCTATCCATTTCTTTTGGTTTGGCTGTGAGCCTCTGTTTCTGTTGCTGCAGGGAATGGAAATACCCAATGTATAAATTTGCCACAGTAGCAGAGATGAAACCTGTGTATGCAGGAAGAAAAAGAATCAAGGTCTTGGCAGAAGGGTTTTTATTTGTTTGTTGTTTGCTGTTTTTATTTTTCTGGCAGCCACATGAATCAGTTGAAGAGTTTTGAACGCCAGAATAAATCTCAGCAGAGATACAGTGAGCAAAAGCAGGTGAAGTGAACAAAGCTGAAATATAATCACATTTCTATTATAATCAAATATGCATTCACAGTTGTGTACAACATATTATACAAACATACAATGAGCTAAACTGTGATTTCAGCAGTGCAAATAGCAGAGAAAATGCACTGATCTCAGGAGAGTACTTGTGGCTTCTCACTGGTACAACCGAGAAGAATTCTGAACAACAAATGCTAATTACATACAATATCATATGGCAATCTGTGCAGCCATCACCGACACTCAGCTCTGATCACCCTGCCAGGAGGCTCATTGGTCTGAAACTTTGCTGCAGGAAGAAATACAAGCCTCGATTTTCATCAGGCAGCAAGTCAAACTTTGAGTCCCATTAAAATAAAAAACAGCAATAAACATGTAACAAAATATCTGCATTCTAGCTTGCCTTCTCAATTCAGTTTGTGGATAAAGTATGATTTTGTAACATAACGACTCACCAAAACCATTGAAGAAAAATATCCTGTGAATTTATTTTTCCATCCTCAATTTTACCTGATCTGCTGTTCTATTAGCAGAAGCATGCAAGGAACAACACCCATAAGGACACCCATTTAAAAAAATGTAACAATAAGTGGGCCAGTGAAGGCAGGCAATACACCCAGCTTTTGGGATTTTTCCTTTTCCTTTATCTGAGCTGTATGCATTTATTCCCAGTTTATCACGTGCTTAACAGGCAAAAACAGCCCAAAAGATTAAGACTGAACCAGCCGTCTTTATCTTCTCAGTCCCCAACTGGTTTTTAACACAGTTAGTAGAAGCGAGTGCCTTGTCTCATTTTCATCAACTCTAACTGCAATCACTGTGCTTTCACTGATACATGAACTACTTTACAGCCCAATCCCTCTTACCTTTAGTAAGAAGAAGGGATGCCCTGGCCTGTGGAGACTCCTGCTCAGTCCTGTGGAAAGCCTCTCCCTGCCCCATGGGTGCACAGTTGGCACCCAGCTGAGCCCAGCAAACTTGGAAAACTGCTTTTTGAGCACGCTGGACTGGAGCTTTCAGGTTTAATCAAAATCTGAAAATCAATTCTAATATTCATACTTCCAGATGTTGTCCAAGACAAATGTGGAAAACCATCCTGCAAACATTTTGATTCAACATCTCTACTCACTGAATAGCAGAGTCTCAGTATCACACCTAAGGCTGCTGTGCAAAAGTGCCTCCTTCCCTAAATGCGTTTTATCATCTTGCCAATGAACTCTTCCTCCAAATCATCTGCTTTGAACCCGAGGTTACAAGTAAACCATAGAGGTTACAAGTAAACCATAGTACATGTGATAATTTGTTGCTCCTGACACCTTCCCTTTTTTCCTCATTTGAAAAATTGATCATCTAAATACCAAAGAAACTCTGTATTAACGTAAATCTATTCTACTTAAGCACTGGCTTGGACAACGAATTATTAAATCCTGACAAAAAGAATATTTATGAGATACAGGAGAGCCTTTTGACATAGAGAAATCAATATTTTTTTTTCTTCAGAATTCTCGGAATCATCAAAAAGATAATATTTATAGAGAAAAAAATCCCAAGGCAATGACAAGCGTGGTATTGTATATTTCTTAAGTCAGTGCAATAAAATAAACAAGAGAAGAAATTAACTCTAATGAAAGAGCCAATAATATGTCACAAGGACATGTTATTTTATATGCTAGGGAAAAAAGGAAAAGTTCACATGGTTCAGGAGATGCTGGTACAAGCACACAGAGTCACACCCACACACTCGGCTTCAAAAACCACATTGTCATGAGGCACACAAAGCTGCTCTTATGGGATTTGTACCACCATGTTTTGGCACTAGACATCAGCACAAATCCCTACTTGGATGGTTAAGATATGTACAAAATGGCCTAAAATCTTTCTAACTGATAGCAAAACCTCCCAAAAAACCCATCACCTCATGAACAGACACGTGCTGAGGTGCCTTCGTGCACCAGACCTGGGACAGCCACCTGCTGGTCCTGTGCCCCTCCTGTGCCCCTCAATGTCTCCAGGGATTACTTGATTTTCTAGGATGTCTTACACACAAAGCTGCACCCCAAGATTTGAGCACTTGCCCTTCCTTGCACTCCAAATGAACCCTTGCAATTTTCAAAAAACCCAGCCAAGCTCATCTTCCCATATTTTAGCTACCACAAGCTCTGAAACAGAAACAGTATTGCTTTCCTCATACTTATTTTTAAAGGTTAATTAATGTTCATACAACATCCTTCGACGACTAAATTCCATTATTATAGATTTGCTCATAGATCAGTGCACAAGACAGCAGATTGGCATTCTTTGCTTCAAACTGATGCACTACAGGAGTCACAGAGTATTGATGGTCATGGCTGAGGTGCTGTAGAAGATGATGTTGAGAACTGCATATATTACCTTGCTAAAGTAAAGCTGACCCTTGCCAGCTCTATTGATCCTCCATTAAATACACCCCTTAAAAATCAGAGGTGAAAAAACCACCTAGTTTCCTCACTTCTAATTCATTTTGCTCTTATTTCCTTTTGCCTAATACATAGTTTAATGATTTTAAAAGGTACAAGGTACCCAGATTATGGCCATCTTTCAAACTTATTGATTTACACTCAGGTGAAAATTTATGTCCAACTTCTCTTTGGGAGATTTGGGCTTCTGTGAAATGAAGGACCACTCCCAAAATGGAAAGGGCAGAATACTCACCTACCAGGAAAGGAAACAGCCCTTTTGGGAAATGACAAGATAAATATTAGATCACGCAGCCTGTGGCATTTGTAGTGTTTGAACTTGAAGGAAGAGAAAATTAATTTCTCCTCTTTCCACACGCCAGAGTGACTGACGGCACTTTGACTTTATTCCTAGATTTACCATTCACCTTATTTCTAACCAGGGATAAATAAGGAAAAAGAAACAAAAAGAAAAAAAATACCACACGTTTCCAGCACTTACAAAAGTACAAAATCAAATCACCCTTGCAGAGATATTAAAATTAGTTGCAATGTTTGATTATTATTTAAAGAAAAACTCTTGGAGATCTTCCAGTGACAGGCAGTAAATACCAGAGAACATTATTATTTTTACAGCATTTGAGTGCAGTCATCTGCCACTGCCTTTCCTTTTAGCCAAGAAAAGCTCAGAGGAGCTCAGCTGACCTAAGTGTTCTGAATTTTCCTCTTATGCTCTGTGGTTCTGTTCAGGTCCATTATGTAATTGAAATGCTAGTTTTCATTGTTCAAACAAAACTGTGCTTCTGAGATGCTGCTGATAGGAGATTATTTTAATTTCATTTTGTGGTAGTTTGAATTCTGGTCAATCTTTTGTGTCCTTTCTGTTCCGTGCCAGCTGCTTTGTACCTCAGCTGGCAGTGAGTTTTACATTCCAGGGTTATGGGAACGGGCTGGAGGAAAAGCTCATCGTCCTTTTGTACTGCAAAGGGAACAGCATTGTAACTGCGACAAAAAGAGCACACTTTAAAGACAAGTATCAGTTGATAGTGTAGCAGAAGACCAATTTTTTTTTTTAGACATGGACAAACCAAGCCCCTGGGAACGTGCAGTACTTTGCATAAGAGGGCAGTAAATAATTTGGCACTGATTTATTATAACCTAATGCAATACTATTAATATAAAAAATATTGCCACTGCATTCACCAAGATTGATGGAGTAACAGAAGTATACATGGTCTAAAAGCCATTCTAGAAAGAAGAATTAATTTATAAAATTAAGAATAGAAGATAAAGAAACACTCCAAAAAGATTCCTTTTAACTTGATGTGGAGCTGGATAAAGAACAGCACCATGATGTTGCACCTGTAAGGGGTGTCAGAGGAAAGAAGGGTTGGGGTTTTTAGCTCTCTCTTTGAAAAAGATGGACTTTTATATCACATAGGCAAAGGTTTACAGCAGTCCTATTGCTTGTAATTTCTAATATGCTCAAAGCAGAGTGTCACTAACTTCAAAAGTGTCATTCTGGACATAACAATAAAAACCCACATTAGGTACCTACCCAGGCAGCCCCCCCAGGGCTGCAGCAGAGTCCTCCTCACTCAGTTATTGGACCTTCCTAAGGGGTACAGCTGCTCTGTGCCCCTCTGGGCCTTTAAAAACCTTCCCCCTGAGGTCACTCACTGCTGCTATGTTCTAAATTGTTTTCAAACTCCAGCCATCATTCTCTGAATCAAAAACCCATATACACAGAAGAGGTCTATGGAGAGAACAGTCTGTGAAATTTTGACCTTCTGACTTCCTCTTCAAAGAAAGACTTGGATAATGGTAACAACTCCAAAATAAGCCTTGATTGATAATATCATGAAAGCCAAGTTTATGTTCTTTAAACATTTGCCTGGAGCCACAAAACAAACCCCTTTGCCTCCTTTGAGAGAATTTCATACAATACCTTGAAGAAATTCTGGTTTATCATAATTGTATGCAAAGAGGGGAAAAAACCCATAAACACAATTGGATGTGTGATTTTGAGTCTATGATTAAACACTAAGATGTATCATCTGGAGTTTGTAAAATGCTGCCTTTCATACATCACTGCCCTTACTCTTTAGATATCAATACTTTCAAACATCATTCACACAAAGCTTGACAGTGAAGCAAACACAGGTCAGAGGAAAAAAGCAAAAGGGGATCTGTGGCCCTGGCAAATTCAAAGATGTTCCATGTCATCTGAACCAGCCATGACCCCTTTCCCTGCCCACTGTCCCATGGGTGAGAGGACAATCAGCTTCCTTGGAAAGATAATTTTGATTGGTTTACCAAACTCCTCCAAATGCATGAGTGTTTTAAAAAACACTCTTTAGAATTCCCATCTAATTTGTTTTGCCTTAAGCCACTCTTGGTTTGGTAATGGGGTTTAACCACAATGACCTCTAAACTCCATAGATGGGAGAACAGCATTGGGATGTTGAGATGTTTTTATTGTCAAGCATGCTGTAGATGAAGCAAATGCCTTAAAGAATAAAACCCCACCATTCCTCCACATAGGATAAATCAGAGCTGTCTCATTTAGGCTAAAAGCAAACTGCAGAGGTGAAAGGAGAAATCTGTGCAACTGTTTTTTCTTTACTTTGTTTGCTTTAGTTTGCATTAGAAATTGTGCCTCTCCAGCACATATTCTGGCTGGCAGGGTGGAGATCTGCACACTGCAGATACAGAAGCCTCCCAGATGTTCAGAGGGTGCAGCCACTCTTGGCATCACCCAGCAACCCTTCTCGCATCCATCCCATACTGAACAATATCTGAGATTTCACAGTGCAGGCGCTTGAAAAAAGGCAGCTTTCTTGAAAGACTGTCTAAAAATGGTGAGAAAAAATGTTTTTCTGTTCTCCCATGAAATGCATCCTTTCCATGGTGATTAACATAATGAGTCCTCTGCTCATGGGGAACAGAGCTGGTCTGAGGGCACCAGCCTGTGATCATTTCTATTTCAGGAAACTGAAGACGAGTGCATACATGAAAAACTTTACTGAAGCTGTGAACTCTGAAGCTATCAGGGAAAGAAGCACTCAGTTTGCATCAGTGCAACCCTGCAGCGTCCTTGAGCTACCCCCAATTTACACACTGGGAATTGGAGGAAGAAGCAGAATTCATTCTGTGGAAGTTTAAGAGCATATGAGATTTATTCTACCCCAGCACTAACACTCCACCCCACAAAACAGCACAGGGCAAACTCTGCACCCTCTGCTCCTGCTTTCAAGACTAAGTCAAAGTTTGCATGTTTATTCAAGGCCTGGGAATAACAGTTAAATCAGAACTTTAATTTAGATTAATCCCACACAATGCAATGGCCCTAAAGCAATCTCTTATGCTGGTCACAAAGAACTGACAGATGTTGTACCCAAATGTGACCCCCGCTGTTAAATATGATCATCACATTTCTATATGCAATTTTGTCATTCGTATGCTAATAGGCAGATGTACACATGGTGTGTCTGTTTTGATGGTGAAACAACAAACATTCCCATTATGGGGGAAAAGAATCCTATATTCATACAAAGCGGCCTGCAGAAAAGATGTAATTCTTCCTAGCACTGAGCCACTCACTATTCTTCAGGAATGTTTTTAAAGGACTGGCATAATGATAATGAAATAAGAAATAAAAATATTTCTCATTTACTCCACAACAAGCCTGCAGATGTGGCAGCTTCTGATCTTCTTTCTAGTTACAACACATCACACAAATCTTCTTTCTTCAGCTGTTTTATTACAATTCTGAGTACAGTTGCCACACCACAGGATCCCATTTTCTCCCATTCCCCTCCGAATGCTGATGGCAAGGCTGTATTTTATAAACACTTCCCAATTATTTCCCTTGGGCTGGATGAGACACACACCAGCAAGCACTTAAAAGTTCAGCACTTCCTCCAAGATCTGCAGCAAGTGCCTACATGAAAGCTCTCTCTGCAGGGAACAGGGTATTTGAAACAGAAATTTCCTCGGCTCCCTGCAGGATCTCACAAATACATCTGACCAAGGAGCTCAGCTCTCCACAAACTGACAAAGTTTACATGTGCCTATGAGGTCCCCCAAGTGCCCCAGCTCTGGTGGCAGGTCACAAAAGGAAAAATCTCCCAACCACCTAATTACAACCCTGGAGCATTTGTGTGCCTAAAGGCTCTGCATTCCTGGAATATTTTAATAACATCATCATCCAGTGCAATGAATAGTAACATCATGTTATGCTTAAATAGTCATTTCAATCTGCATGACCCCATGTGTTTGCTTCACACCAGACAAGGAAAGCACACCCCACACAGGTATTTCAGCTGTGCCACACCAGATCCTTTCCTGGATCTGGAATAACACTGCATTTTAGAGGGGAAAAAAAATGCTGACACCAGTCTCAATTTGCACCACTAATTTATATTCTGGTTTTGCAAGGTGATTTGAGGAGCCAAAATTAAGTATTTTAAGAAGTCATACTGTGAAAGTTAAATTGGTGAAATCCATTTCTTTGTTTCACAACTCAAATACTCCAAGAGCAGCCACAGACACACCTCAGAGCTCAGTGTTCTTGATGCTCCGTTCAGACATCTCTGATTAACTGAAGTGCTGAAACCCATATATCAATACACAAAAATGTCTGGGAATGTAAGAAAATATTTACAAACACCCAGTCCTGTACTCCCACTGTTCTGAGAGGTACCATACATCTTGCAAAAATAAGTGATCTGTAACAAAAGAAACTTTTTTTTTTAAAGACAAATCTTTAAAAAATACCACCAGATTGTAATGTGTATCCTTATCTCCAGAAAATCATATAGCAGATAAAAAAGGGTGTCTAAATGTGGACATCTCTGTTAAAGTGTCTGAGCTTGCTACAACAAAGAGATCAATGGTATCACTAAATCCTATTCTGGGACTCAATTTTTGGGGCTTTCAAATTATCCTGGAGCATTCAGTAGCCAGAGTTCAGAGCTCGCCTTTGATTCTTGCAGAAATAAGCAGCGATTGTACATTCAGAACAAGTACAGCATATGCACAAATTTATCTTCATTATCAGTCTCTTTTCAATGACTCCAACAGTTGAAACATGCCAGATTTTGGGCTTATTTATGATACTCATGAGAGTGCAGATATGCAACTAAATATTCACATCCGCATCACTGAGACATCGCTAACTGCATTTCTTCAATTGTAAAATGGGAATAATAATGCTTAGCAGTCCACATTGCTCATTTAATGAAAGAATTAACCAGAGACAATTTATGTTCCAATTTAGATACTCCTTATAACTACAGCAGAAATAAGAGACGTAAGTCATGGCACGGTATCTCCAAGGCGATTTAGTGCCACTGGCATCTGCTGAGGCACAGTGCCACAACAGAGGGGTTCATGATGCCTAGAGAGGCTCCCTGGAACAGGGGCTAGACAGAGTTAAAGGAATAAAATAGGGATTTCATAAAAGGCTTTCAAAGGATACACCTTGGGAGTACAAGAGCCCGGCTGCGGCTCTACCCCAGATGGACCCAAGATGGACACAAAATGGTCACAAGTTTTCACACTTTTATAAGTTTTGACATATTGGGGTCAATTGTCCAATTACAGCTTCAGTTATGAAGTCCCATCCTCCGAGATTGCTCTCCTCAATTTGCTGGTGTTTACACTTTTTGGGCCTGAAGCTGCAATGGTGCCCTTGGTTCTCAGGCTGGAAAAAGTTTTGTCAATCTAAGCTGTGAAGAGAACTTACTAACACTTTATATGAAGTTTAGAGTCACACACTAAGACAGTACAGAATCTGAAAAATATGAAAGCTAAAACTTAAAGCATCACTCAGGTTGTGACTTTGAATCTGAGAAGAAAAAAGAAAAAAAAAAGCAAGGCCACTTGAGTTAGCAGAGAAGCTTTCTCATCTTCGTGAACACTTCAATGTGTTTAAACAGCAGAAGCTAAAATTATTGACTGGTTGACCTTTATGCAGATTAGAAAGTTTCATGCAGACTCAACTCATTAGGCTACAAAGCTCAGCCAGAACAAGTTATTGGACACTGGAATGTTTCACATTAATCAAAAAGTTAACTGTAATCAATTCTATTTCTTAAAGTCTTCAGGGAGTCACACACCCCCACAGAGCTGTGGCTGCCCCATCACTGGAAGTTGATGGGGAAGGCCATGCTGGAAGTGGTTTGGAGCCACCTGCCATAGTGGGAGGTGTCCCCATCCACAGAAGAGGATTGGAATTAAAGCATCTTTAAGGCCCCTTCCCACCCAAACCATTCTATGGTTCCATGAAATGTGGCTTTTGTCTTGAGACATTTTGGTTGGTTTTAATGATTAGCTTGGCAATGAGAGGAGAATCAGCAGTAGGAGAGGCTGCAAAGCCCTGGAGGATACCACACAAGGAGCATTAGAGAATACTGACCCTCATGGCAACCTATGGAAACACAGAATTTCCTGGATAAAAGTCATTGCTCAATGCCACCTCAGCTTTGGCTTCCAGAATCTCTGGGGAACACATTAAAGGATGTGTCCATGCACATTTTCTTTATCCTAGCCATCTGCAAAGCACATTGCCAAGGCTAACCTGGAACTCATCACCTAACAACTTCTGCTTCTGATTCTTTGTGAGCCATTTACAGCTAGGACATTAACACAGGAGTTTAGGGATATTTCAGGAGCTATTAGCACAACACCCTTGTTAGGATCCTCAAATGGCTCAAAAATGGCTTTTTTCAATTGTATGGTCAGAACAAACATGCAATCAAATTGCTAAATCTGTCATGCACAGGAGTTACACACCTGCTCCTATGGAAACTGCTTTGGTTATGCTTGGGGTTGACATTTATTCATTTTTCTATTGTTTAACCAGTTCTCAAAACTCACCTGTTCATCCAAAATTTTAAACTTCAGAAGATAATCTCAGTTCTGGGAACAATTTCCTTGAAGCAGACAATAAAAAAAGGCTTTTCATTCATGAATATGGAACACACAGTGGCTTGGTTGGGATTAGTGTTAGTCTAAATCTGAGAAGAAACAGAATGCCTAAAGTCGGCGATTTACAACATCTTGCCTGAGTCAGTCTTGTCCTCACACTTCTCATCTGCACCTTCAAAAAGGATGTTGTGCTACTTCAGCCATTAATTTACACAGCCTTTACTTCTCTTATTTTTATTGCAAGCTGACTGCTCAGCCAGGATTTTTCCCCCGATGTACCCATCTTGTCTGATTTTCCTTGCTACATTTACAGAAAAATCTGTAGACATGTTATGCTTCACAAAGCTTTTTCATACGTGCAGGAATTCATATTAGTGTAGCTTGAGAAGACTGAACAAATAGCTAAATCCAGAAACTGACCCAAAGGTGCTGTCAAAACTCAAAAACTGAAATTCTTTATTCTTCTAGATGAACATACCAATTTAATGATAAGTGGCATTCTTCTGAACTTCCATACTACCCAAAAGGAAATGACAACTGTTTGTAGGAGATTAGAGGTCCAAATGAGGAAAGTCATTTTAATGGGTGCAGTAAGGCCATCACTCATTAAACAGCACAATTTTACACCACTATTTTTGACTATCAGAAGTACTTCTGATACCTGGATTACCAAGAAGTATTCATTAAATATTTTAATATTTTCCAATGACTACTACAGTGATATATTAGATAGGCATGTCTAAATAAGGAAACAAACACTTAGAAATGGATAATTCCGTAATTAGACATTAGTTATGAGATAAATTACTTTCCAAGTTAAAATAAGAAGAAAGCAAGAAGTCAAAACAAGGCTGCTGTTACACCAGACTATAAATACTATATACTACATGCAGACTATTCCAGAAGAACATAAAGCTGATATTTTTTAACTTCTACAGGTTTTCAGAGAAGTTTATTAAAATTTGCCCCTCTCATTAGCATTCTTGCTCTGGAAGGAATGATGTAATTTACAAACATTTTCCCACATTCCTGTTCCATCCCAGAGAAGCTTTTCCTTCTCCAAAACATTGTGGTCCTTAAGCAGCCCCTGCAACTAAGCAGAATTGTCACCCACCATCTTATGGGTATCTTATTTGTTGACCCCACCAAGCACTGTTTAGGAACTATTTGCTTTTGTTCTCCAATTTCTCTTTTTATTTCCCCCCACATCAACCCTCAAGTTAATTACTACCTCTGGTCCAACAAGAAAGCTGGAGACACCCTTTAATTTCTGTTGTGCAAGTGCAGCAGGACAAACATTGCTATACAGCCTTTAATAGAGACCCAAGTACACTACGTACTCTGCATCACATTTGGAGCATTGACAAGTGAAATTCAAGGCTCCCTGTGCCTGAGGGTCAACACCACTTCTGACAAGCCCAGGTTGAAGCGACATTGCTGAAGCTGAACTTTTTCTGCCAGTCTTTTTATTCTTTTCCAGCTGCTTTTGTGTTGGCGAGGCTCAGTGGCTTTTGTAACAATTCCTGCAAGGATCAATGTCACTGTGCAAAGAAAAACCTGTCTTTCTCCACTTTATCAAGCCACTCATCATATCCACCTAAACCAGCTTTGCAACCCAAAGCTGGGTTGCTGTGAAAACCCACCTCTGAGGCTGACATTATGATGCCATCACTGTATTAGCAGCTACCCTGTGTGTCTTGTAGCAATAACTGCACTGGTTAGAAACACTTTCACACGCAAAATAGCTTTTCTAAAGAAAAGCCTTTTGTATTCTGAAAATTCCCTTTGCAAATTTACATTGTGGCTCTTTCTTGAACTTTTGATATTTTGTGCTATGAACAATAATGGCTTGCTCAGACACCATAGCTTTCACAAATCTTTTTTCAAATAGACCATGATTTAGGCTAACTGTATATATGTGTATATCTGGCCTAAACTATGAGACTGTCTCTTCAAGAAGCTCATTATTTTGGTGCAATTTTAGGCAAGGTTTTAAGGCTTCTTTCATAGCTCTTGCATTTTGCAGTGGCTGGCTGATGTACCTTTTATTTTTTAAATGCATAATAGGGGAGGTGATTCAAAATCTTCCAAGACTATAATACTACTTGGACCCTCCTGTTTTCCCCCTGTAAATTGGGACAGACCTTCAAAGGTCCTCATCCAGACCCCTTGCTCAAAGAAGAATTAAATTCAGAGTTAAATCTGTTTGCCCTGGAACAGGACAGGTTTACTGCTGGACATCGCTGGACAAGGATGGAAATATCACAGCTCCTCTAGGCACCAGTACTACCACTGAAGAGTCTCTCATGGTGAAATCTTTTTTTTTCTAGCTGGAATTTCCCTTGCTGCAAGTCATGCCCACTTCACCAAAACCAGAGAAAGTCTCCTCCCAAACACAGGTGGGAATACTATTCCTCTCTATCCAGCTCCTCACTGCCCAGGGGCAGCATGTAAACCACTGAACTTCATTTTTCATTTAAACATACACATTACATATTGGGGGAGTGATTAACAGTTTTATTGTCTTTTGTTGGTGTTTTTGGGGTTTTGTTTGTTTGTTTTTATGAGACCAGGCACAGGTTACCAACCACCATGGTGACAATGCTTTGAGACAAACCACCTCCACTCTTCCGCTATCTTTGAGGCAGGCTGGGAAACCCCTTAGTTCAATTATCCTTTATCTTTTTTAATGAGCTTTTTACTAATTATTACACTGATGATTCAGAACTTCCAAGGTAATTTGAGGAGTGTTGACAAGCAGTGCTAGAGTGGCTGTTATTACTGCCAACACAAAGTAAGAACAGACTCTGCAAGATTTCTAGGCTACAGTGCCAGCAGTTGGTTCCACAAGACAGCAGAATTTTTTCGTCAAACACCAAAACATCATCTGACACTGCAGGTACCCTTTGAGACAGGACAACAGACAGACAGCCTAAGTCTACTGGCCTGACAATAGTAAGAGCCTGGACCAAGAGTTTTAAAACCAGAACCCACCCACCCCACTCCACAAACCAAAATAATGCACTACTCTTGTTGGACTTTGCAGGAAGTGCAGAAAACTTTGCAATATTGATGATTAATCACTTATTCTGGTACCTATACATGAACTTATATGCTATGTCTTAGAGTAGATTTCCAAAAATTCATGTTCCAGATCAAGTGATCCAGGTTACTTGTAGGAAAAGTCAGCTGGCTTGGGGTGTAAAGACAGACCTGTGATGTCTAGGGGGAGAAAAGAGAAAAAAGAAAAAGGTTGACATGTAGAATTTCATGAGCTGTGCTGTAGAACAGCAGAGGGGTAACTTTGTAAATAACATAAAAGATAACAATGGCTCTGAAGTCCATTTGACAGGAAAACAGAAGCACAAACACATTAAAAATATGTGTTGATATGCTCAAAGCAACATAACAACTTTCCAGAGTAACATACATATGGATATGTGTTTCCTTAGGATTTAAAATTAACTACTTGATAGATCGAGGGGAATAACAATCTGTCATAAAGAGATCTTTTAAACAAGGCACATATGCACTGTAATAATTTAATTGTACATCACTGTATTTTAGAAACACATCTGACCTTCTGCACACTAAGAATTTATTGATTTTCAATAATTCTTAATGCTCAGCAGGATCCTTGATTCTCAGAGCAAGCCAACAGGAAGTGTTTGTAAATATGTCTCAAATTATAACTGCCTTAACAAAAGGTGTCTTAGCTCTTTCTTAGCAAATCTATCTTTTGAAAATTTGGCAAAATTATGTGTGCATCTGTCAATGTTGTGCTCCATCCTTGTGGGTACAGGAATTTTATGAAATTGCAATTTTATGATTTGCTGCCTGTGAACAGAGAGGGCCTCATGAGTGAAGTGTGGTTGGTGGCCCTCGTGGCCACAGCAGTCACCAAAGAATTGAGTTTAAAATATGGTGACAGGAAGGAAAGCAAATGAAAACTGCCCAAATGAAACTTGGGCATGAGGAGAGCAGATTTCAGGCTGCTCAGGGAGTGGGTAAAGACCCCTAGGAAAACACTTCTGCTGGGGTCCATCAGTGTTGGTTGCCTTCTAGCGACACCTCCCAAAAGTAGAGGCGATTCCAAAATGTAGGAAGACAAGCAGACAAGGCAGGATTTAAATCCTCCAGCTGGTTTGGCTGACCAGAGATGACCTTCTGGAGCTAAGGCAAAAAAAAAAAAAAAAAAAGAGAAGGACAGAACCAGTGGAAGCAAGGTCAGGTGATATGAGAGGAATGAGATGGTGCTCACCACTGTAGAGAGAAAATTTGTGTGCCCAGAGCTCAATTATAGTTGAAGTTGGACAGAACTGTGGAGAACAATGAGATTATTTAAATGCATTGATAGCAAAAGGCAGTGTAGAAATAACACTGACTGTGGGAATGGTAAACTCCCAGTCAACCCTGAACTTGTGTGGGATCTGCTGCTCCAGCTGGATCCCTGTAAGCCTATGGGGCCTGATGGGATTCAGCTGAGAACACATAATGAGCTGGATGATCACCACAAGGCCTCTCTCAATGACTTTTGAACAGTCTTGGGAATGTGGAGAGGTCCCTGTTGAGCTGGCAAGCATTTTCCCAATTTTCAAGAAGGATTACCCTGGAAATTACAGGTCCTTCAGTCTCACTTCAGTGCCTAGTGAAGGGGCCCTGCAGAGAGGCCAGGACAAATTAGAGGGCTGGCAAATAGCAGCTCTGCAACAGAGATCAACAAAGACACCACGAGTCCTGGGGGCAGTTTTGGGCACCACAAACATAATACAGAAATTAAGCCATTAGAGAGTGTCCAAAGGGGAGTTGCAAAGATGGTCATGGCTCCAAGGCTGCCAGAGCTCAAGGAGAATTTGGACAATGCTCTCAGGCATGTACTGTCCTTCTTGGAGCTGTCCCATGATAGACCAAGAAGAGCTGGGCTTTGACGATCCTTAGGGTCCCTACCAACAAAGGATATTCTATTATTCTATTCTACAATTCTAAATTATTTTCCTTATATCATTTTAGGATAAAGAAGTGGCTTAAACACACAGGTTATTCACAATGATGCAGTGATGGAGTCTATAAATTAAATAAAATCAGCACCATGCACAGTTTCTTGAATTCTACTGAAATACTCCTCGGTTCTCAGTCTGGGCATCCCATTGCAATGTGCATGGCAAAGGAAAAATGACATCTCAAAAAGTTCTCCTTTTTGTCCTTGACAGAAATGATAGGGCTACAGGGCATGCATATCAGCAGAATCAGCTCTTGCCTTCATGTTCAAGGGTTTACAATGACTGGGAAGAGGTTTCTTAAAGATCAAGATGTCAAAATACTCCCTTTGCTTTTCTTATTTTGCTTATACTGTTCCTTTGATTACTTTTGTCAATCTATTGTTTGTCTTCCCCTTGGTTTGATTCACCTCCCATCATGAATCCCCTTGTATTTCAGTCTTCTAAAGAGAGTATTTTGCACCAGAGGGGAACATCTCTTCAGAAAAATTTTGTTGGATTTAAAGCCTGCCTATTTTGATTTTTGAATAACACTCAGATCTTGCTTTACACATTCTCTTTGAACAGTTACATTGTTTTGTTCATTTTATTTCTTATTTTCATTTTAATCTCCAGGTATTTAAAGGTATCTAGAAGTCTATTTCTGTAATTATGCATTCAGAGTGGTGAGCAAACACTCCATGGTGAACATCACAGTCCATTTTCTCAACCAAAATGAAAAGAAATGTCAGAACTGGGTTGAAAGCCAAAGAACAGGTACATGCTTTAATATATAATTTCCCAGTAGACCTCAGCACAGGCTGCTGTCTCACCAGTAAACACATCCTGGCAGACACTTTTCCTTCATTAGTAAAATATCACATTTTTCCACCAATTAAAAATATTGCTATGCACTTCTTTTTTTAAACACTATTTATCTACTGGATGAAGCACGAATATTCTGGCACTGGAAAAATATAATTCTCAAAAAACTGTAACAACACTACTGATTTTTTTCCCTCTTTCTTGCCTTAACAGCAGCATAAATTATTCTTCAGCAAATAACATCAATTAGCAACAGAAGTAAGATGTGCTTCTATAAAAGGACATTATCTCCCCTTGGCTAATATGACCTTTTTAAAACCAAGGTAAAACTTTTAATTAAAATCTGAGTTGCTCCTAGGACTCCTTAAAACTAGGAATTTTTCATTTAATTGAGGTAATTATGAAGTACCAAACATGCCAGATTGAAAAGTAGTTTATACATATTGCATATTGATTCATATAGGCTACATAAATTTGTATAACAAGCAGATTGATGTAACCATATTTTATTTAAAAAGTGAGACATTAAATCTATGTCCATTTGCTTTGCTGCATATTGGTTTATGAATAAAATATGTTGTTGCATGGTTGTTTTATTTGCCTGTATATAAAACAGGGGTTCATTTATGACAAATTGATTAATGCATATAATAAGTTGACTTGCAGTTGCAGAATATTAAATGTGGCAGGATTGCTTTTGGTTTTGTAAGTCATTAATTTTTTGATAGCCATACTAGTAGGATTTAAAACACATAAAAGTCTATTTGCCTTTCTTTAACTGCAAGTATCAACCATTAGAGTTGATAGGACTTCTGTATGTAGCTAGAGTCTGAAAAAATATCCTTAGACTTACATGAATTAAAGGAAGAATAAATAGAATTGGAATCTTACATGAGATTTTGGGGTAGTTGGACAGCCAAATGTGGAAAAAATATTCAAGTTCATAAGACAGATACACATATGTTAGATAACATTTCCAGAACAGGTTAAGTGTTGTAGATCTTATCCAGGTATTCCATCTTAGTATTAGGCACAAATGTTGTGGTTGGCCTAATTATGCACATTTTAAGCAGACTTTGAATCTCATGTCATTCTCCTCAAGCTCAGGGCACAGACTGAGCAGGGGGAAGGGTATTTGGCAGGAGGAAGGGAACAAGAGGAAGGCTTCTCTTCCTTCCCACACGTGGTCAAACAGCAGAGAGCACAGCAGTCTGCAGCCACCTCACAGGTACAGCTGACTACAGAAATATTGGCTTTATAAGCCATTTGCACCACAGCCTGCTTGCTCCATCTGTGGTAGAGCAGCTCATGTCCAGCGTGGAAAAGAACAACACAAAGAACACAAATAACGTATTTAATTTATGAACCCAGGAGCAGAGTGCCAGGCATGGGGCTCTGCCCAGCCAGTGAGGCAATTTCAGTGCTGGCAATGGAGCTGAGGTCCATCAGAGCTCCATCTGCTGACACGAACAGCAAACTCAGCCAAAGCTCATCCAGATTCATCACATCCATAATTTCCATAGATCTTTCAATTCTGTCAAAACTCTGAGCTAGTGACAAATCACAGAGAAGGGAGTAAGACCAAGTTTTTCAATGGGAGATGACCAGAGCAGAATTAGAAGGAGGAAAGAAAATGGGGAAGAGGCACTCCCTAAAAAACAAGTGAACATTTTCTCTTTGACAGCCTTGTCCATGGATTTTAATATGGGAAGAGAAAATATTATTTGTATATGTGGCTTATATATATTTTAGTAAGAATATTACAATATTACACAAAACACAATATTATAAAGAAGATTTACAATTACATACATTAAAAATATGATGACCAGATTGTGCTCTTTCAAGTGTCCGAACATTTCACATTAGAACTGATGGCGGGTTTGAAAATACAGCACCTGAACAATTAATGCCCATTTAATCCTTTCAAATGTTACATTTACTTTTAAATAAAAATGTATTTGCTGCAACACAAGAGCTCTACTGACTCCAGTGCACTCCTAACCAGAACAAATGTATCTACCCCGAAGCCCAAATATTTCAGCCAAAAAATCAATGCATTTTTAACACAAGCCAATAAAATTACATCTGAGACAAACTATTCTTATTATAACCAATACATTTCCCCTGGAATGTATGTAACACTACTGAAACCAACCTGGAGTCATTGACAATGACTTAAAACTGGTTAAAAGGCTAAAGAGTGGGAAAACATACAAAAAAAAAATCCACTAGTGCTTCAAACCTTATTATGTTTTAGAAAACTTGGAATATTTTTATTTTCTTTATCATCACTCTAGCCTCATTCATCTTGAACCATTTAATGTACTGTCAACAACTCCATGTCCCTGCCCAAATGATACTTTAGATTGTAGCAATCATTTAAATCAGGCAACACACATCCTTAATAACACAGAAAGCAGGATGGTGCAGAGGGTGTCATACTACTACTTTTTTCTTGTTTTTCTAATTTCTCTTCTTATTTACTTGTGGGTTTTAGACATTCCATTAAAAACAATCCTCCAATTCTTATCTCTATTGCCTGGATGCCATGCCTGGATTTCCTGTGATGGGGCAAGGAAAACACGGAGCCCAGTGGGAATCAACACCTCGCCCAGCAGAGCAGGCAGATGATGCTGGTTCCTCCCTCTCACATCCAGCAGTGCTGACTAAATCCAGCCTGTCTGCACTACCTGGTCACTTTGTGCCTGATTTGTATTTTAAACTATGCTGGAGAACACAAAGTGGCACTTTTGCATCATAGAAAACATGAGAAATATAGAAAACATGAGAAATATTTTGTTTTTAATTTTAGAGGGCTTTTAAAAAACCCGGCTTTTATGTTTTTGTGTTTCCTCCTCCATAAATGACCCAAGATATAAAAATTTGACTACTAACATCAGCTATAACATCAGATCTAGCTCTAGAGTGCCTGATTAGATCATTCTGGTTTGAACTAAAACTTCCTGAAACAATGTGTACTCCCTCTAGTGTCCACAAAAAATCCACTCCAAATGGTGACTAAAATGCATGAAACCAGTTTTAAAATAAATGCAGATGAAAATTAATATATCTTGTGAATTAACAGCCACTGAATTAAATCTCACCGATTCACTTTTCAAACAGGAGCTGAAAATTGATGAAGAGTTAAGGCTGAATACAGATCTTGTGTGCAAAAGACTCATATAACTGGGAGGAGAGGAGTGTTTCACTGTTAAGCCAAAAAAAGTATCTACTAAATTTCTCTTTGGTCACAAATCAGTGCGTTTGCCCTGATACACCAATCAAGTAATTTGCCTCAGAGAAAACCACTAACACTATAAATTCACAATTAGATTAAAATCAATTATTTAAATCAAAGTTTTCTGCTTGTTGGTTTAAATCAGAGTTAAATCACTTTGATTTATGTCAATTCACCTTATTGAACCCTTTAATCTTTCAGTCGATGACAAAGCTGCCATTGACTGGGAGTGGATGGTTCAGGAGGATTCCCTTAGGCTGCACAACCCAAACTCCTGCCTGCTCTGCCAGAATCAGGTGCAGACAATTATCAGCCCCATCTGATCAATTAGTTTTATAGACTGACACAGACAATGTCAAGAATTACAGCACCTTGTGCTGTAATGCTCCAGTAAGGTGCAGGAAGAATCTTTGCCCGTGTCAGCCCCTGTATGTTTATCTTTCCACAAGCCCTGGTTCAATGCTAACTTGTTTTTTTCTTGGCCTGGAAACCCAGATCCAGCTCCATGTACATTGCTCTGGTTGAACCAGTGCAGAACTCTGCTTCAATCAGATCCAGCCCCATCTGTCCACTCATGGAATACTGGCTAAAAGTTTCCTGCATTTGATTTGTTTATTTCTGGGGTGTAATTAAAAATGCAGCACTTTTAATAACAAGCTGGATAATGTTGTACTGCCTTTGCAGTGGAAGAGAAAGTTCCTGCATCCATTATTCACAATTCTCTCTGAACTCATGGCTGGATTTTGCCAACATATTAATTTTCACTATTTTTTTTCCCAAGGAAAAAGAAAAGACCTTTGGAAGAGAATCAAAGCAGTGAGCATACAAAACAAGCACACATGCAAATCCAAATCTGAAAATGCTTTCGGCTAAAAAAAAGGGCTGCAAATAAAAACAGAAAGGCAATTTAAACAATCAAATTAAATAATCCAATTAAAACAAACTAATTCATATATTCCCATGGGTGTCTTGATGAGCTCTAAACGGAGGCCCGAACTGAAATAGTACCATTAATTTAACAAAACAAAATTATTCTTGCACACCCCTTCCCCAAAATGGCTGTTTTGCTAGAAATCCCATCTTTATCTATTTGAACTATTCAATTTTAAACAGCCTTTTCTGGGCATCCGAAGGGCTTTTGTGAGTGGTTACATCTTTCTGGGAAGTGCATGTAGATCTGATTAACACTGATAAAATAAAATCAGAATCTACCACCCATAATGAGGCAATTATCTTGCAAGCTAAAAATAAAAATGAAAAAATCCAATTAAATTACTTCATTCTCACTAATAGTGACCAGTTGTTTTTCCCAGCACTTTTGTCTCAGAAAACATGCACATGTGATCGTGCAATTTGCACCCAGAAACATGCACTTATGCTGCTGCATATATATATATATATATATACACATCTATCTCACACTTTATGGAAAGACATTTAAGAAAAATTGAGCTCTATTCCAATAAATATTGGGGGTTTGTATTTTCTTTACCTCTTCTGGGTACCATCAACAAGAAAAGCATTACCATATAGCCAAGATGGTGAAGAAATCAGAAGCTTATTGCCCATGATCACACCAAACTGCAGATGGATTATATAATTTGTCTTTATAGGCCACGTTATGATGGCCACCCTGGCATTGTCCCCATGGTTACACCTTGATTAATTCCTGAATTATGTGCAGAACTTCAGCATAAGCAGCTGCTGGGCAGGAACCCAATGTAAACACGGTACCCTGCCTAACTGGGATGTCCTGTTGAATTATCCTTTATTGTGCCACCAGGATGCTATTAATAGTGACACTTTCAATAAGCTGCATTTTTGAAAGTGAACTAGAAATCACCACAGTGGTAAAGCACTTTGAAGTTATTGCTATACCACTGAAGAAATACAAACACAGCTATTAGATGTATTTTAAAGGAGGACTTTTTTTTTTCTCCCCATATGATTTACTACACTCCCAGACTTTTACTACACTTCAGACTTTTTACGTCTGAAGGTGTTGCCTGAGCAAAACAAAGGTTGTGCTTACTTGGCAAGGAAATTCTAAATTGCTGATGCCAAGCACAGCACACTGAAGATAAAGCTATTAGGATTTTAAAGAGTATAGTGGGAAATAAACAGCTAAACACAAAGAGAACAGTGTGAGATTGAAGAGGTTCATCAACCAGTTCTGAAGGCAGGCTGGTCCAGGAGCAACTGAAAACAGCAAAGAAGGAATGGGGGTTTGTGAACACAGAGCTTCCCACCATAAAATCGTGGGTGCTGTGTTAGAAAGGGATACTTTTCAGAACTGCTTTAAAACACCTGTCAAGAAGATGTGAAGGTAAGGCTCACACCAAAAGCACCTCAGAAATTTCTACTGCACGAAAATCATAAAAAGGGGCATGAGGAGGTAAAAGAAAACAAGAAACAATGACAAAGTTCATCTGGTGGATGCCCTCCTTGTCTTGCAGCAGGTTTTGCTCTGCATCTGTGCAGAATCAGACACATGGATTTGGGCCAAGGAATACAGTTTTGATTTTATTGAATAATCTTTATTGGAGGAGAGGGGTTGCTAAACTTCCACTTAGAGCTTTTTTCAAAATGTATTTCAGTAAAAATGCTGAGGCTCCAGGGATGGTTATTCCAGGATAAATGCAGGAGCTTTACAGAGTGGAGCTATTAATGTAGAACAAGGAAGGAAAAAGAAAATACTCTTAAGAAATTAAGGTAATCTCCCACCTTTCATTCATCCTTTTTTTCCTAAAACTACCTATCTCACCCTAATATTTTTTTTGGTTCAAGACCTGAGGACTCCTCTGGCCATTTTACCCGCTACAAGTTGAGTCAGACTTCCCAGTCTTCCCTGCAATCACACTAAGAGAAACCTGGTTTTTGGTGGGTTTTTTTCCTTTTTTGTTTTTAAAACACCTACTCCAACAGTTTTACAGTCTGTTCACCTTTAGACTCACATTCATCACGAGTTAAGAGGTGACATTTGAAGTCTGGCAGCTCCTCACATTCACAGAGTGGATGTCTTGATCTCATCTGAGGACAAATTTTTATTTATCTGCACGCTCTCTTCCTGAAATCATCATTTTTCCTTTACCAGATAACCTCCAAATCAACATACACCCAATATACATCTCACACTCTTTTGGTAACTGGTACTCCACTTAGGAAGGAATTCAATTTTGCAGGTTCAAGAAAAATCAGCTTGCAAAGGCAAATTAAGTGAAAAATGTATTATACTTGAGAATGCAATTGTTAAGCAACCCCCTCATTTATAAGATTCTTCACTGAATAATGACTTTGGGAATATCTTGTGAAGATGAGTTTTACGTGTCTATTAGCTGCCAATCCTGAACCTTTTCCCTCACCCCATTCCCTAATAGGCAATAGCTGTAGTAGCAGATTTGTCTTTAGTTTTTGTTAGTCCTGGCTTACCATGCAAGGGCAAGAGGAAGCAGTTCTTATTCTGCTGTGTCTAGCTAAGAACAAAAGGAAATAATACAAGTGAGGCACAAGCAAGCAAGCTCCAGAGCCCCAGTGCCCTGCCTGTGCTCAGCAGACCAGACATAAGGAGACCAGGGGGAAGAAAATCCATTTCCAAGCAGGTTGCAGGAATAAAGATGCCAGGTGGAGGGATGGCATGTTCTCATCATGTCTGTGTGCAGGTTTGTAGCTAAGATGGTTTAAGGACTTGGCATGGGAAAGACAAGAGCTCCCCCAGGAGCCTGGCTTTGGGCTCACCTGGCCACAGGCTGCTCTGGAGAGGGCTGTGCCAGGCCAAGGGACAGCTCACAAACACCACCTCACCTTGAGGAGTGGCAGAGCCTGGACCGTTTTTAGCAAGGAACCGAAACAAACTCAATTTCCATGCAGGCAGACTGCCTCTGCTGGTGGCCAGGGCCAGGAGAGGCCTCTCTTGCCTGCAAACAAGTTATAAATAGCAGTATTATTCACTCATTGATAGCAGATATTCCAACACGTCTCAAAGACACAGTGACTGCAAACCAAGGCAGGGTGATACACACCAATCCATAGCATTCCTAAAATAACCTCTTGTTTGTAGCTCTTGGACAAGGCAAGGCTGCATCCTCCTGGTGCAGCAGAAATGTCAAAGGCAGCCTCCTCTTTATCCGTGTGGATGAACTTGCTAAGAGAAGCCGTGCTGCCAGAGCAAATCAGGTACAGTTTCAAACAGAGATTAAGTGACTTTCACAAGCTGGAAAGAACACTGGAATAAGGGGAATGAAAGGGAGGAAAGATTAAAAGAAAGGTGAAAAGGTGACCTCCTTTGATGAAAAAATGAACAGGTTAAAAAATATGAAGAAAGCACATCTGAAACCCAAAAGCTCAAGCCCTTTCAGTAGTATTCAGACAAACCCCAAATAGGAACAGATTGTTAAGGCTTCTGGAATCAAGAGATGTGATTTTTGTTAAATACTATTTAGCAATAGTTAATATTCTAGACTTATTTGGCAAAATGTTTTTCCTCTCAGACTTTAAAAAATACTCTTTTTTAAAACCTAACTATTAGTATACATTTTATATAAGCGAGACAGACTTATGAAAATTAGTTTCTAATTAAATAAAAATCAACAGATGGCACACTATAGGCAAGTCTTTATTTTCCTCATTAATTATATGGCTTTGCCTGAAAATTCTTGTGTGATTTAAAGAGTTTGCAATTTGATCACAACAACTCTGAAAAAGTCACAGGAAATCTGTTTAAACGGGATTGTCCCTAACAATGTCATTGATGACAGATGAAATATATATATATATATACAAGGCAAGAAATCTGAACAACTTGTATTTCCTAATTTTTACAAGCATAACAATTTATTTCAGTCTTGGAGATTGTAATTACCTTCTGTCAACAAGGTATTTTAATTCACATACACAAACAAAAGCCTTCGTGGTTGCAGCTACATGTGCAACTTTGCACAGGGAATCACAGGATTATTTCTTGTTAGGTGTGAAGTGCTGGAACTCTATGGAGTAGCACAAATAAAAATATCAGTAAACTGAGCTGCACACAGACTGGATCTTAGCGAGGAAGAGCACGAGTGAGTCTTCCTCACCCCAGCCTTCCAAAGCAAGTTAATCTTAATGCACTTTTCTTACATGGCAAGTACAACTTCCATCTAGCTAACTTTACCTTCCCTAACCCTTGGCTAGAAAACAGGATAGGCTGGGCCTGACTTCTGGAATACAGGGCTCAGACACAGAGGGAGTTTTGTTCTGGGCTACACAGGACACGATTTCATCAGTGTTTTCTATCCCAGGAACTGTCAGAGGCAACTTCAGCCACAGCAGCACTGGCAGAAGCCACTCTGGGCAAAAAAAATCCCATCAAAGAGTGCTTCAGACCCTGCTTTGGGAATTTTTAACTAGCACTAAATTAACTCCACACCCCCCACAGCCATTTCTGGCGGTAAACAATGAGTACAATAACTCACCAGTATGTTTTTAGTTGGTTATCACACATGAAAGTGACAATGCTGAAACTCAGAGGAGCAGACTACCATGTAAATGCAGGGGTTTTGTCCTTGTGCAAATAAGACACAGTTTACTGTAGGCTGATTTTTCTCTGTGTGATATCTGGATTAGTAATTAACATTTTAATTAAAGATGGATTAACAAATATTAGGAAAATTATGTCTGGAACTGTTCAATTTAAAATCTACCATATATACACAGATAAACATGTCATTAAGTGCAAGTCATTTTCTGGTCTGTGTAAAAATGATGCGATTTATGTCTTTGAGAGACAGCATAATAATTTGATATTATTATACATGGAGATAACTACTGAACAAATATAATACATGGGGAATTTTTTTTTTAGAAGCTATATAATTACTATTAAGTTTCAGATGTTCATTTAGTGGAAGCTCTGACTGCAGTTCAAGCTATAGACTAGTTGAACTTAGCTATGTTCAAACAGAGCATGGTGGTGAAGGAGGACACACTGTTCTAAATGTAAATTGTATTAGCAACAACATATTGAGATTTCTGTACTCTTTGTTCCATTTGTGGATTTTTTGCCACGAGAATAAATCACAGCGTGCTTTCTGTTCTTGCAGCAATCTTTGCAGGGAGAAGCCAGAATCTGCACCATGTGCTTTTCACTCTGCATCTGGTCTCCTTTTGTCGAGGCACCCTGGGTGCTGGGTTTGCTTTTTCTGCTGTGTTTTTCTGCGAGGGTAAAAACTCCTAATCTCCATCTCACCTTCTTACCAGACAAGCCAACATTATGATCTGAGAATAAGTGGCACTAATGGCCAAGCAAGTCAAATAGAGAATAGGAAAAAGAGCATAATGTGAGGAATATTTGGACCTATTTACTGGTCATTAAAATTACAGATAAATTGCACTTTCAGCACGGTCACAGAAAGGAACTGGAACAAGCACAATTATGGCAAACAGTATTATCAGAACCTGCAAAAAACTTAAATGTTCTCATCAGCACCTTTTAAACCAATCTGGATACAGCTGAATGATTTTGCATTTGTAAAAATTTACTATACTTGGATGAGTAGTAAATAGCATAATACATACAAAGAAGCATTGATTTATAAAGCCAGCCTTTTTACTCTTTAGTCCCAAGGTGTTTTAGCTTTCAATAAAACACTCGAAAGAAATGAATCCAGATCATTATAGTGCATAGTTTCTAAGGCAGTAGCAAACAAAACAAAAAAATCTTGTAAGGCAAATAACTTCAAAATGGCAAAGCTTTCTGGTTGTGTAGTTGCTGAGCATCTCCCTGGGTTTAACTCCATTGACATGAGTAGTGACAAAGAAATTTATTTCCAACAGGTACTGAGGAGGCAGAGCACTCACTGGTGGGTAGACACACACATCCAATGAGAAGCAACTGCAACAATGCACAGCTAAGCAAACAAGAAAACTGAATACCTTTGGAAAGGGAAAAAGCCTTTTCATCCAGGCCAGTGTTTAAGGCAATATTTATATAGGTCATGTCAGATTTGACTGTGACTCCTTTCTGTACATCAGTGTCATACATCTAAAAACTCACATTCAGAGCTTGGAAGGAAGAGGAGACTAAACAATAAAGTCTCCTGTGTCTACAAAGCAACTAGGAAACACTGAGGCAGCAGAAATGCATTGCTCACTTGAGTTTAAACATGTCATTTTGTCATTTCATGGGCAAGCAAGAAGAGAGCAATATTCACAAAACAGAGTGCTCACTCTGACACCATGCATCCTAAAGGCTGTTCCAACATCTTTGTGGAATAACTTTGTTAAACTGTGAGTAGGAATTCTGCTATTTCTGGTTTGGTTTTTTTTTTTTTTCAAAAATACTAGTGTCAGTCTTTGTCTGGACCACACTGAGGTTCAAAGCCTTGAGCTTGGAACTACCTTATCCACATTTAACAGTGCAAAAATTGGCACTTGACAAGAGCAGAGCCCGTGTGGAAAGGCAGGGATGGGGTGAATTGGTTTCTAATAGGAGAGACTTTTCTTGCCTTCCCAGGCAGCCTCATGATTCTAGCAGACAGCAGTGGCAAAGCAAATACAACCTCAGAGTGTTTCTGAAAAATACAACTGCATGATTTATCATCCTTGAGGTACTGAGAGCCATTACACAGCCTGGCCACAGACCACAGCCAGCTCCTCTGCAGAGGCAAATCCCTGCAGGCACCTACAAGGCTGTATCCCAACAGGAATGTCTGTATTCCTCCCGGGTGTCCAAGTAGGTAATAAACAATTTCCATTTATTGTGAAGTTCTTTGATGTGAATTTCAGAAGCACAGGCACCATACACTTCCACTGTAAACACTGTAGTGTTTGCACCTGTTCTTTCTGTAAATGTTTTGACTTGTCCTCAGAGCATCCTTTGAAATTGCCAAAGAACCAACACCTCCTTGTTTCTTTCACTTGTCAAGGCCTGCACTGCTATTAACACTGCAGGAATAGAAGCAGAAACAAACACAAAACTTCAGCTGCATTATTAGGAGAAGAGAAATACAAAGTGCTGGCCATAAATTACACTGAAAGTTCCAAAATGCCCTTGCAGAAGTTGCTGCAATGTTTTGAGGGGAGAGAGGGTATTCTGAAGTGGCACATGTGCTATCTGAAGCTGAGCTGTCATAGCAACAACCTCATTAAAGCACCCCTCTTGGGAGTGCTAACCTGTATTCCAACTGTGGAGAGATGTCATTTATAATGTGACTTAATTCAGTTAAGAGTCAAAGTATAGTAGATAGCAGAAAAGT
The DNA here is from genome assembly GCF_901933205.1 of Camarhynchus parvulus. NCBI lineage: Eukaryota > Metazoa > Chordata > Aves > Passeriformes > Thraupidae > Camarhynchus > Camarhynchus parvulus. The sequence goes on from NC_044577.1 coordinate 33,423,247, forward strand.
GAAACTGCTAATTTAAGGAATTCATAAATGAACACGAATACCATATCAAACAGCTATGAAAAAATCTGCTTTTGCCCTCATCACCTTCCATTTCCTGAAACCACTACACCACTATTGCAGTCTTTAAGCCTATGATTTACAAGTTACTGGCAATTCCTCTTTCCTTGCCACCATCCCTGTAACCAGGGCTCAGGATGTGGCTCTTTTCTAATCTTGCCAGCCCTACATAGAAGGCATTGCCATCTCAGCTGCTCACCCTGATTGTCTCCAGCTCTCACACTGAGCTCTTACCCCAGCAAATTACACCCCACAAATGATCCCACAAGCAGGATTTGCTTTGCTCCTCTACTGCACCATCCTCAAGGTGCTTCCTTCAGTATCCATCCTTCCCCCAGAATCCCCAAAAATGACAATTCAAATGAACACTATGATCCTTATTAAGAAACATCTGCCAATATTCAGAGCTGCCTGGATATGATACTCATCACTTCTCTAATGGAGTGGCTGTGCAGCAGCCGAATAAATTCATGCATATTTGGATTTCACTTTTAAAGATCTATGATTTAATAACTAATTGACAGCAATAATGCATCAGTACAATATGTTTTGGAAGGGCCTTTCAGTTTTTAGAGGAGTAGAGATAATTGAAGATGAAAAATGAAAGAAAATGGCACTGCTTAGTAAATGAGTCGTTAACCTTTCAACCCGAGAGCTCCCGCTGGAAGCCTGACCAGAGGGACTGCAAGAGCTCCAGCAGCTGCAAGAGAGAGAATAAAGTTAATTCAGCTTTGAATTTCTTTTCTTTTTTTTTAATGCTTACAAAACTTGGTCTCCATCTCCCCAAAACGCTGGCCACAGCATTTTACGCATCACGAGGCAGGCTTAGATATTTCCCCCTTTGGTAGATCTCACAGTGAAGGCGAGCTTTGCATATCCTTGCCCATAATGTGCTGTCTGCAGCATTTTAAGCTAAAACACGAACCAGTCATTTGGTGTCAGTGCTTTGACCTTGAGTGATAAAAATCACAATTTTCCCTTTGTGCTTGCAGCTCCCCAAACAGCAGGAACAATCTCCTCAAAGGTCAGGGAGATGCAGCCCTGAAGGGCAGCACTCCCCCCATGGGAAGCTGGGAGAGGAACAGTGACCAGCAGAACACACAAACTCCCAGTTTTAACTTCTGTGGATCCTAGAAAGTGTCTGAAGTCATGATCCATAGTGCTATCTCTCAGTCAAGATTGCTTGCACAAATTACATAAATCAGCTCTCCAAAAAATACTTTCCTTTTAACCTCATTAAATTTTGTTGGGCCTTAATCCACAAACTTGATTCAAATTTTGGTAGAAATTTGAAGACTTGCAGCTCTGTATTTGGATCACAGCTCACAGTGTTATTGCTTAGAATAACTACACAATACAGAGACTAAGCAATAAAAGTATCTGGGACTTGCATAAAATAGGTTATTTACATCGAGCTCCAGGCATGACTTCAGTTAAAAAGAAAATATTGCTCATATTTGTACTGATTTCAGTTATCCTGCACAGCCACACTTACTAAGAGATACACAAAATACAATTATTATCTTCTAGCTTGCTGGTTTGTTAAAACAAGCCATCTCTGCAGTTCAAGGTATGGTTTTATCCAGTACACATGGATCTCTACAAGACTTTCTGTATTAATGTGTTTATTTGTTAACTCTTGGCAGAGTTGCACAAGAGTACATTTGCAGCCAGTTGCAACTTACAGATTTTACAATAAAAAGGGAGAAATATTGGCCAGATAGTTAATTAAATGGCACTGAAACAGTTTTTTTTCCTCTTTCACAAATTCCAGTTAGTATTCCAAACCTGTCTTAGGTGCCCCAATGACACAAAAACCAATAAATCTTCATTTATTGTCAGTAGATTTCTAACCTGGCTGTTTTAAACAGCATGATGAACACATTTTAGCAGAATATATTAGCTGTGCCAGTTTAATAGGAGGGAGATTGATGAAGCCTTTCCTTTCTTCCTGTGTACGAAGCCCAGCACGCAGGGAAGAAAATCCTTCAGATTTTCCTTCTTCAGCAACACTGTTGCCTTTCCTGGGACACCATTTCTCCTCCTTGGGCTATTACTAGCCAGTCTTCTCCAAAAGAATTTTAATGAAACTGAAGAGGGATCTCAAGCTTTATCAGCACCCACCTGATGAGAGAGGGGGAGGAAGAACAACCTCAGCCTCAAGGGCTGTATTGCCATGCCCAAGCTCTGCACAGGGTTCAAATCCAACACAAACTGGATGTGGTAATCTGGGACTGACAGGGAAGGTCTGAGGAGGGGGCACCCTCCCCTGGGGAGGAGCCAGGGTATAGCCCAGGTGGGCCAGGGTCCATCCCTGACCCCTCACTCCAGGATCAGCATCAGCAGCACCACCAGCACAAAAGGCATGTCTCAGATCAGATTCTCTGGCAACCAAAGGGTTACTAAGGACAAAAGAGAGATTTTCTTCCCCATTATATAACACTTAAGACTACCCAGAAAAATACAAATGCTTCCTTTTTTTTTTTTTCTTAAGGAGAATACTTAGCTCACATTCAAAATTGAGCCAGAAACTAATGCTATTCTTGATGCCTGCATCATCCACATGAAGAACCAGAAGCATGAGCAACCCTTCTCCACCACCATCACAGGAGAAGCAGGAGTCCAACCCCACTCCTTCCAGAGGTGCTTTACCTAGTCCCAACTTCACAAGTATTTTCCTTTCAAAACAAACATGATTTACCAGTTTTTCCAAAACTTTCCCCAGCTCCTTGTGCAGAAAAGGCTGCAAAGGGAGGCAGGAGTTGTGACCTTGGCAAGTGTATGAGCCCCAGAGGTCCAGCAGGAAGGAGATGTTTTGAGAGGTGTTTCTCCCTCAAGTATGGGTATGCATATTGTTACTGGCTAATGAAATTCATACTCATAGCTCCCACTTATTCCTTCTGAAGGATATCCTTTTGGATGCTTTGTGGTCCAACGGACTTTGACATCTAAGAACCTGTTAGTCTGCTTTTTATTCCTCTTGTAATTAGAACAAATGTTCACGTTATTGAGAGAATTAAGAAAATCAATATTAATGAGCTTTTGGACTATGTTATTAGACGGTTTCAGCCGACAACTGCAAAGTACTCTAGCTTACTTTGACAGGATTTTGGGTTTGTCTGCTGCTTTTAAACACTAACAGACTTCTCAGGGCAAAAAAATGTTAAGTCTGTGCGCCCAAACCAACCAAATTGTAAAAGCTAAGTTTATACCAGTCATTACACACTCCTGCCCCTAAAAACAAAAGAGCTCTAAAGAACAGAGCACTCCACCAAATACAGTTTTGAGGTATGTACTTACATTAAATATAACCAATTGCTTTAAAGGGCAACCATTCCCACAGCACAAAGTTCACATAAATTTTCCCACAAGTCCCAAACGCAAACACTATCTGCAAAGTCCACACGCTTTGTATTTCACCAAAGCTTTGCAGAATACATTTAGCATAAGAGAAAACAGAGTTAGGTTTTACTCTTCACTTCATCTTCTCTGACAGAAAGATGTCAAAAGAAAGGTGCTGGCAGGAAAGCTGACTGCAGCCCATACAGCTTTATTACTGAAGTATGGGGGGATTACGTGGTGTTATCGAAACATCACTGCACTACTGCTGCCTTCTTTTTTCCCCTCCTTACAGTGATAGTGATTCCTATTGGGATGAATTACTTTTAAACTTCACTTATTTATCAGTGGGGAAAAAATAAAAAAAGAAAAAGAATTCTTTAAGTCTAGAATAAGGAAGGTGAATGTAAAATACACCCACGCAGACTTGAGGTCCCACAGTGGGTTACCATTCATTTCTATAAAAATTAGATCTGGATCATCCATGAACTCTTCACTAATACACTCATTCCCAAAAGCAAGTGCTTCAAGAAGCCTCCTGTATTTTCTGGAAAGAAAGAAAAGATGTTGATTTCCCCACGGCTTATCAAAGACAATACTTGCACATACCAAATGTTGCTGCTTAACTCTTCATGTATTCAGCAACACAAGTTCTTTTCAGTTCAGAAGCACTGTGGAGATTGTTAGGGTTTTTTGGTACTGGACATGCCTTTTTAGCTTCCCATCAAATAAAATAATGCTGTAATTTAACAGGTAACCCTCCTCCATTCACTTCCAGTTTGGTTTTTTCCCTGTGGCTGCAAACCCCAAATGAAAACACAGCATTCGACAGACACCTGTACCATCAACAGCTGCGACTCTCCGATGAGCTCGGCAGCACCTGGCCTCCTGAAGCTGTAAGGGAATTTCCCAGACATGAGATTTTGTAAATTTGATAGGGAAGGAAAAAAAGGAAAAAAAAGAGAGAGATATCCTACTCAAGATGAAACCAGAATTTGTGAGGTGAAATCAGATGCAAACCAGTGGGAGTCACCACTCTGCTGGCCCACTAGCAAAACACCCGTGGCCAGTTTATGCTTTTCAGGTGTCCCACGATACACAATCCAAGATTTCCACTCAGGTGGGGCAATTTTTCCACTCAACAGAAAACAAGATACCAAAAGAAATTAAATAAAGATGTTTTTTAATACCAGTGAGGGGAAATTACTTGTGTGCATGAGTAAGTGGTAAGCAGTTCACGATGACCACCATCAGCAAAGTCCTCCCTCCCCAAAAATCAGCAGAAGAATCATCAGCTGACTTCAGAACAAGCACACTGCTGTGTTAATTTACTCCTAGTAGCACACCAAGGACATGCTGTGCTATCTTTAGAAAAAACTGGCTACTGTGGGGCGAAGCAGACTGTTGATATATTACGCTCTGACATTTTTCATTAAGATATATAAACTTGTGGAAGATGCGCTCTTGAATTTGCATATTTGCATCATGCTTTTCATAGCCATGTAAACAGCCTTTAATGCACTTCAATTTCTTTGAGCTGCTGGATTAGCAAAGGGAATGAATGCAGTGGAAGGATGCGAGTTGTGCCACACCTACCGGATCTCAGCACTCATTTTATGCAAATGCTTTTAGTTATGCTCCTAAGGCTCACAGCCACTTATTAAAATCTCCTGAATTTTCAAGTCTTTTGCTGGTAAGTCTTCAGAGCAGCAGTCAACAGCAGAATGGCAATCATGGGCAATCACTGAGAGTTTAGTTATGTTACAACTTTTTGTGAGGCACTTCTGACACAGCGTGATGCCATTGTGGGAAGACAGGCCACCAATTAATGTAAATCAGCATGGCTTCATCAAGGAGCATTTAACAATTCTAACTGACATAAAATCATAACATGGTTCATATACTCATTACTGAACACCACTAATTGGTGTGGGGAGTTATGCTGTTTTCAGAAAAAAAATATGGAACTTACGAATTGTTCCGAGAATATTCTACAACAAAGGTAGCAATAGCATTGGAAACACAAGCAGGCTTCATACACTCGAATGTGCTTCAAATAGGCTTTAAATACTCAGCCTCACAGTTTGTATCAGAGCCGTATTTCAGAATTTTGTCATCATCTGTTGACAACCATCTGCTTCGAACTTCTTACCGCCCTAAGAGTGGCCAAAATTGGATACTGACAGAGAGAATTTCTGCACAGAAAGCAAACGATTCACAGGACAAAGTAAGTGTCAAAGGCTGGAGACCTGGACACAGAGGCCCAGAAATCCAAGGTAAATAAGAAAATTATAGAAATTTAGATCTGACACTCTCCTGCAATACTACTGGAGATGCAGTTCACAGTCTCTGAAAATGCAGGAGTAGCAGATTAGCTGACACCAATTCTCCAGAGGAGTATAATCTACAGAGTAAATAGGTAATATTGTGTACTGTCAACTCTACTCAACTCACAGCCACTGGAAACCCAGAGAAAGAAATGTAACACAGCAAGTGCAAGCTGAGGAATTCATTCAGGTGGGTCTGTACACACACACTAACCTGAATAGCTTGTTCCAATTTGAAGAAATGTGATAATGGGCCACTTGGGTCTGGGCATCAGATTCTATCTGCTGAAAAAAGCCCTGGTAGTCCTGGCTTTGCTGTACGTAGCACAGCACCTCTCATGGCTCCCCCTCTGTATACATATGTATATATGTGCAATGTATTCTCACAGAAGTGGTTCACAGCAGCCCTACAGCATCACCTGCTCAAGTGAGCCTCCAAACCATCTTTTTGCTCCAACACAGAACAGCTTTGTTTCCAAAGGCACACACAAGCTGCAGGCCTGGGACAGCACTGAAGTTTTCACACTTTTATAGTCCAGACCCGCTTCATCTCCCTTGCACAAGATTTAACATTGCAGCTTCAAGAGTTTTGCCTAAGACTCCTTACTGTAAAATACCACTATGGATAAACCATTTGCTGCTCACCATTCTTTCTGAAATCTAAATATAAAAATAAAAACACTTGGCTTAGGACTTGGGCCCAAGGAGAAAAAATTCCATTTTGCAGCCTTCCTCCACTCCTTGTACTCTTAAACTCCCACTGCCTGCAAACATCCCTCAGAAAAAGCAACTTCAATAGTTACACAAAATAAAGCTATTTCAAACCAAGTGTTTCTGATGAATTTGGAAGGCAGGCCAGTTTCCCTCCAGGAGATATATGACTATCAGCACTGGAGAACACACAGGCTTGACCTACCCCTCATTATACTTTGCTAAATACTGCTGGAAAAAAAGCTGCTTTAGGACAGGTTCCAAAAGAAGGTCAAGCGTGCTCATCCTTGGATAAATCTGCAAAGATTCATAGGGAACTGATGTGCAGAGTGAGAAGGTGCCACCTTTATAATCCTTCCACATCTCCAAAGCCAATATACATTTTTTATGAAGAAAAAGGTAGTGCATCATGTAGAAGACCAGCAGATCCTCCTGTATAGCAAAAATCTAGGTTTAACCAACCAATGACTTGCAGACCATGCACATCTTAGCATATTGGGCTGTCTGGAATTTTGTCCGGTTTTCTGACCCCACAGGAAGGCAGCTTCCTAGCAAAACCAGATGTTTTTACATGAAAAAAAAATCAAATTAACTTTATTAAAATAATTCATGCAATAACTCCTCTTCTGGAGGATTATTAAAAATTCTGAAATAAGAAGTAATCATGCATGTGATGCATATAATTTAAAATTAGAAAAGAGAAATATAAACATGGGTTCGGTTTAAGAAACCCTACAAAACTGAATAAACTATTGGAATAGAAATATTTCAAGAAATAGGTATTTCTTGCATAAAAGTCATAGGGTAATACAGACAATGTAATTTAATTAGAGGTTCTCTAATAAAGAATTTCCAGTGAAATTGTAATAAAATTTTTAAAAGTTCTTTTATACTTAGATGCAACCTGATTCTATTACAACAAGGACAAAACAAATAATCCATTGACTTCAGTGGTCTTGATGGAGGTCTGAAATCTATTTGTTTACAAAACATAAAAAATGTTTTGCTCCAGAGAGGAAAGTCTCGTTGGCAAATGACACACTTTGATTTCCTAAGCACACAGCTTTACACAAATACCAATATACTTTGGATAAATCAGTGTGTGTTTGCATATGCAAAAGAGCATCCGACCAGCAATGAACTTACTTTGCTCTCTCCTCTTTTATCTTCCCTGTACTTGCAAGCAAAAAGAGGCAGGTGTTTTATGGAGATCTACCTATCATGTAGAAAATTGTTGTGATTTTTTTGTGATCTTCTGGCATTAGTGTAACTTTTTCAAACTCACTTTTTTGATTACACAACACTACAGCATTTCTCAAAAAAAATTATACACTAAGAGGGATGTATCAGAAATGGTGGTTTTTGGTACTTTCAGTGCCTTAGAATCATTGAGAAGAACTTTGCTTGAGGAAAAATACTTTCCTGCATGTTAAGGGAGGTGGAGACTCAACTGTTCTATACCATATCACAGCCTCTGAGAAAATTATAAACAGCAGCCCAAACTATTTGACAATATCAAAACCGTATTTTACAAAGTAGCACTCACAAGATATTTTTGTTAGTTTCCAGGCAGGTAAATTACAATCACAAAGCTTTATGAGAAAGCCACATGGGAATTGTTGTGGGAGCATGTCCATGTGTTCACAGAACAATCTTCTAGACAGAGCACCTCACATCAAAACACTGCATTTGCAGAGAATTGCATTGGCATTTGTCTTGCTTGCACATGGCCCATCCCCAGCCCAAAATACCACTGCAAAAATCAAAACTGCACCTTTTCATTCTCTCTGCTCATTCGAGGAGAACCAGGAGTGACTCTTATGAACTGCTGTTAAAAACAGAGCCTTACAGTAGTGAAAACTGATGAATTATAGATATTATTCTGATAGCTTAGATTTTAGCTTCTTATTCTACTGCACTTGAAGTGCAAGCCACTCAAGAGTGCCATGCCCAAAAGTTACCAAGGGAAGTCCTACAGACAACCAGGCAATAGATAGCCCAAAATACATGGATATTTCCAAGAAAAGGAAATAGTACATCCTTGTTTCTGCAGTGAAGCTGAGTTTCAGCTGCCTGGCTCCTCTGGAAGGCCTCATCACTCAGCAGGAAGCAGCAGGAGAGGTGTTTAGGAGCATTGTCGGGTTGGGAAGAGCATTTCAGGATGCAACGTACCATATCTAGAACTCGTAATGCTGTAATCTGTTTTTCCGCCTCAGAGAACTAGGCTGTATTTCCAACTGCATGGAAATAAAAATCTCCAGGCGTACCTCACTTCCAGACTGGCATTACATCATCTCTAAAAAGCCCTATTACTTAGCAGCACACTCTGCATATTGCAGTGTTTTGTTATTAATACACCATTGCAATTTATAGCAAAATGGTCAATAAAAATGCGGTTTCTGAAGAGACAAACAGCCTTCTCTCCAGCATGCAGCCCTGCCCTCAGACTGCCAGGGTTCACAACCACCACACACAGAGCCCAGCACCAATTCTGGATTTACATACTGCTTGGGAAGCAATGACATGTACAACAGCAAATTATAATGGGCTCATATAACACTTCCCAGGTACAGAGAAAAATCTTCCTCCTGCTATGTGGATCTTGCAAATTAAATCAGATTAATAACATGGTGAACGTATTACTGGCAAAAGCATGTGTTTATCTCTAATGATCCTTCCCAGTTGCCATTAAATCTAATTAAAAGGCACTGACTGAGTTTTATTGGAATTCCATTACTGAGGTCTAATCCTGCTCTCTCACAGCCCAGCACCCATGGGAAAATGCACTTCCCTCCTGCAGAGGCTCCAGAGCATCCTCACCAAAGGAATCCTGTCAGCAGGACCACGGCTGGGCTGGGCAGCTGATTCTACAGCAACAAGTCCTGGTTCCTTCATTTTACCAACTGCTTAAGCATGAAGATTTGTATCACTTTACAGCACTATGTTTTGGTACATCTTGGGAATTTGTCCCATTATGGTCAACAACTGGCTGGCTAGCTGGGATAAGTTTACAAATATTTTCGTCTCTTCGATAGAGATAATTTATGGGGGAAAAAAATTCAACTTGTTCAATTAAAAAGCAAACTAGTGGGTTGGACAGAAGGTGCAAAGTCATTATTTGAGTAATTATATTTTTAAAGAAACCCAATTAGTTCCTAATTGCACTTACAAATTTAAGACCTAGTTCTCCAATGTCTACACTTAGCCCAAACTGACATTAAATACAGACTCAATAGTCTGTATGACTCGCTTGGAAGTAGCCAAGTTCTGCTATTTTCATCTTCACTGTTCATCATTAAGAATGTTTTGAGGAAGTGCAATTAAAATGAGTTCTCTAAGCAAATTTTTTTTTAATTGCATTTGAAGAACAAGACTATTAAGCGACAGATTAATGCATAAAAACTAGGAAAAAAGCAACAACACGCTGGGATTCCAAATATGCTACTGTAACAAAAACAACGTTCTATTATCTAAATTGCCAGCCTTTCTAGAGAAAGCCATTACTCTAAATTCACAAGTTACAATTACGTAAGTTCTTTGAGCCAGTGCAAAATGGAGAAACCAAATTTCTTCAAATGCAAATAACCAGTAAAGGATCTGTAAGAAGGCGCTGGAGGAACACACACTTCCAACCTGCAGACTGAAGTCAATGTGAGTTTTGCCAGGTTAAACGCAGAAAGATTGGGGTCCATATGAACCTCAAAGGTATGGCACAGAGTCAGATTTACATAGCAGCCGTCACACAGCTCTTCAAAGGAAGCATTGTGTGAAGTGAGAGCTTCTCTCCAAGCCTTGGGAGGACAGCTCCTTCAACCTGCCACAGCTCCAGCAGAACTGCTGTGATAAATTAGTAAAAGGTTTGCTGCAGAACAAGTTTACACATAGTCTTTTCACATCAAACACCTAGTTTTGAACTTTGAAACGCAGCTTAGCCTTTAAATAGTTTGTGTGTTTCTACCACTTTCTTTTTACTAAACTCTTAGAAACCACTGAAAGAACAACCCAGGTAAGAGAGAACATGCACGTCAGCTCACAGAAACCCACACACAGAGCTCAGGCTCCAGGAGTGCCAGGGGTGTGCGTGCACTCACACACTCAGCTGAGGGCAGACAGCACTGAGTGCCTCCAAAACCAGCCAGCCACTGAAACTGAGCTTGTGGGCATCTCCCAGCTTTTCTGACTTAAATTAACCCTTATCACACATCCTGCAAAGAACTGTCCCAAATTCCTTGATATATTTTCACCCTCCTCTGCAATTTTGCCTCTCTAATGATAGGCATGTTTCTTAAGTAATAGTTTTTTTGGGGTAAATAAATAAACAGCAAAGTCACTGTGACATTGGAAGCATCTTTTTTGCACAAAAGATACTAATACTGAATATCTATGTTCAGAACATAACAGAGTTAACTATGGGAACATCCACCTCTGTAGTACAGCACAGAAACAGCTTTTTGTAGGTTTTTTCAAGAACACTTTCCAACAGATGGTCAAGCTGGAGCTCAGTCTGGTGAAGTACAGCAGTACTGGTACACTCAGTTTCCAGCATTAAGCTGCTAATAATGACAAAGTTGTATTGTAAAGGCTCCCGGTGCAGTCAGTCACCTGCTGCGGCACCTCACCAGGGAATGAAGGCCATCAGCAGTCGTCCCAAGGAGACAAATTTATTTTGCCTGGTTTGTGTTTCTGCCACAGGGTGAGAAATCCAAACTCCCACCAGCCTGACCTTAAGCCTGAAAATTCCATTTCAAAGTAATTTGCTTCCAGATTTCACTTAAATACGGTCAAAGGACACTGCAAGAACAATAAATTCCCTGTTAAGTGGGATGAAGACAGAAGTTTTGGAAGTCTTTTTGGGACTGCAGAAAGGAGTAAAATTCATGAAGATTTGTCATTCCTTCAAAAAAAGTTTTCAAATTAGCAAAAAAAATATAAAAAAATAACGTGCGATATGCCATCACTCATGAACTTGAGTTTTAAGTTATGTGACAACATTTTCTCATCCCATATAAAGTCTCCCTTTGCAGGAGCATCTCTTGTCTGCAAGACTTTGCTGAGAAGCTGTTTCACCATGCCAGCGCCTGCCCGCCAGCTCCTAAACACTAAAACCACACATGAAAGAGTGGGAGAAGACAGTAGCTCAGTGCTGCTGACAGCAGTGACGTGCCACCAAAACCCAACACAAACAAGCCTCAGCATAGACAGCAAGTCAATTAATAATGAGCAATGCAACTCATTAATACTGGTGTGGATACACATCTCACTGACAACACCGAGATTACCAAGTCAAGCTCCCTTTATCCAGGGCATCTCTGCAATCTGGATCACCTCTAGGTAATCACTCCAATTAGTGCCGTGGATCCATGTAATGATGCTCACAGCAGCAGACACAAAAATCCAGGATGACAAGAAAGGGTGTGGGAGCAGGGTGAAGCTCCAAGGCTGGGAAGAGCTGTGGGAAGGAAACGCCCACAAGAACCAGAGAGCACCGATGGGACCTGTGAAGTTCCCCGGAGCGTCTGTAGGGAGAGCGGGTAACAAATGTTGCCTTCTCAGCTTCCCAAACTGTTTGCAAGGTTTTCCTCAGGCTCCACAAATTCATTTGTTGCAGCTATACTGTGAAGGAGTTGCAAGTGTCGCAAGGAGTCTGGGTCCATCCATTTCCTTAGGAAGAACTGACTGAAGTAGAAGGAAAGGAAATCACCTCTTTGTGGCTTCAGTGGCACAACCTCAGCTGCAGCAGGACTTGGCCCTTATCCTACCACACTCTCCTGGCTGGATTCCCTTCTGCTCACTTCCCTTTTTTCCAGCTCCCCCTCTGCATATCATTCTCTCTTCACAATTTTTATATACCTGAAGTTAGAGGAGCTGCAACCTGGCTGAGGACAGACCTGATAAGACTGAAAGAATTTAATTTTATTTCAAACCCAGAGAAAAGGGCGTAGATAATTCAAACTTTGGTGGGGTTCCCCCCCACATCTTTTTTCCTCCTGATGTTGCCCACTGATCTAAGAGAAAGTGTTACCTCTCCTTACAGCACCTCACTAGTACATTACCATGGCTACCACAACAGTGCTATTAACACAACCCATGACATTTTCCCAATTCTCTTATTACCTATGGCCAACCTCAGTGCATTCCAAATTTCAGTGCCCTTCACATACAGTAAGCCTAGCATGCTCCAGTGACTCAGAATTTCCTCCTGTAAAGGAAAATCAACTTGGTATGGTCAATAATTTTTGCACTGTATCATAAAGTTTATCTGATGTGCAAATGTAATTCCCTTTCTGGATGCCTCATCTTGAATCCCTTTTAGGTTGAGACCACTTGACATTTTTTGTGAAACAAAATGCCTTTTAAGTCATAATTTGTGCAGTGCTCAGTTTTGATAAGACATGACATTATGATATGATGAGTTAGTTGATTCTAAGTAGATTTGATTTATCCCACTTTTGGGGCTGGTATGATTTACAAGGATGCTGCCTTTTAAGATAGGATTGATTTTAATATAAGCTGGCAGCACCTTTTTTTTTTTGATGAAACACTAAATCAGAGCAAGGTAACTATGAAAAATAAAAAAAAAAGGTAAAATTAAACAAAATTTAAACACCAGAAATTAATATTCATGCATAATTGGCACTTGCTTACCACTATGCAGGAATACAGAGCAACAAATCAGTTTCCAAAACAATTCCACAAAATGTTTGGAAGTTTGATTTTTATTCATAAAATCAGATACAAGCTACACTTGCTGAAATCTAATCTGACCATTCTATGAATACCATGGAAAGTTCTTGAAATATTTTCCATCAAACAAGCACTACCACGACCACGAATCTTTGTGAACCAAAGCAAAAGCATATGTACCCTTCACAAAACTGAAAAGATTTCCTGAGACCCTTTCCTCTCTGGCTGTTCAAGTGCCGTTCTAGGGAACACTATGCTCATTTCCTCGCAATATCCCTGCACCTTGTGATGCAGTGTTTTAAACATGCAAGTTTGTGATGCTGCAGCAATACTTTCCTCCTTGATAGGTAGTTATTTCTCATTTTCGCAGCATGAATCACCTAACTAATTCTGATGGCTACGCGGGAAAGGGACGGGAGAGGTTTGGCAGCTCGACTGAAGCAGAAATCTATACCCCAGACTGACTGTGCAGAGGCATCCGCACTCACCCAAACGAGCTGTAAGCAGTTAGTAAACAATTTAGTAGGTAATGTCTACGTGATGGAGAGGAGCTGGATGTCTAACAGTGAGAATTCAAGGCTTTAGAGAGTTACTGAAATCTACTGAAATCTAACGAAACCCTCGCAGAGTGCGTACATCACCCAGGGCATCTCATTCATGAGACCATGCAGTTTGGGAGCTGAAAGGCTACAAGAAACCGACAGACAATTTTCTGTTGAGCGGGGTTTTCTACAGCGCTAAGAAAACCTGAGTCAGAGCAGCACACCGCCGTTCCCGCACCTGAGCCACACAGAAGGCGGACTTGGGCTATACTTAGAAAATATCCAATTCAAACATCTCGCAGGAAGATGAGAGCGCTCTGGTGACTGTGCAATAAGCGACACGAAACCCAGAGCCCCGCTCCGGCGGGTAAACCGCAACCCTCTCGGATCAGGGACTTCTCTGAGCAGAACACAGTTGGAAGTTCCGCGATCGCCCACCCCGCGGCTGCGGGACCCCGAGCCCCCGTGCCCAAATCCAAGTTCGGGCACTGAGCGAGCGGCAACTCGGGGGACATTGAGGAGGGAACTTTTGGGAGGTTGCGGGAAGCGGAGGGCGCTCGCCGTCCCTGCGGCACATCTCCGCCGGCCGCAGGGCTGCCTCGGGGAGCCGCGGCCGGGACCGCGGGGGGTCGCCGGCACCAGCGGCTCGTCCGCCCCGTGGCGGATCGCACCCCGAGGTTCGTGCCCGGCGAGGCCATCGGGACCGCTGGGGACATCATCCCGCTCCTCGCCCCCGTGTATTCGCCGTCGCCAAGGTTCGCCCCCAACCCGGCGCAGCGCGCCCGCAATCCAGGCGTGCGGGAGCGCGGGGATGGAGCGCGGGGATGGAGCGCGGTCAGGGGAGCGCAGTGATGGAGCGCGGTCAGGGGTGCGCTCCGCGGCCGCGCCCGTCCGCGCAAGGCGCAAGGGAGCAAAACTTCCCGAGCAGAAGCGGCGGAAAGTTCCGCGGCTCCGCACCCCGCCGCGGACGCGCCTTACCTCCGCGGGCTGCCGCTGCCAGCGCCTCGGCGACGGGCGGTAATCCCCAGAGCGTCGCCAGGGCCAGGAGGAGCGCGGACATCGCGGCGGGCGCGTGCGGGAGCAGAGGCTGAGGAGCCGAGCCTGTCTGCCGCGGGCGCGGAGCGGCAGAGCCTGTGCGGGAGGAGGCGCGGCGGCACCGGCGGCACTTTGCGGAGCGCGGAGAGCGGCTGGGCTCGCCGCACGCAGCGAGCGGGCAGCGCGGGGCGCCGGCGGCCGGCAGCGCCGCGCTCCGCCCCGCACCGCCCCGCGCACCGCCCCGCGCCGCCCCTCACGGCTCCGCGCGCCGCCCCGCGGGCTCCGCGCGCCGCTCGCTCGCGCCGCCCGCTCCCCCCACACCCACGGCCCCACAGCCGCGCGCCGCCCCCCCCACCGCGCGCGCGTGCCGGAGGCGCGAAGCCGCCTCAAGGGAGGCGCCCCTCAGCCCCGGGCCCGCCCGCCTCGCGTGGGAACGGCGGTGCGCTCTGAAATTTGAGGGCTTGTTTCGGCTTTTTTTTTTTTTTAATAATTCGCAAAGAAGAGTGAGGCTGAGGGACGAGGAGTGAGTTAACAAAAAGAAAAAAAAATATATAGATATATTAAAAATAAAAATAAAAAGAAGCCGCCTCAAGGGAGGCGCCCCTCAGCCCCTGGCCCCTCAGCGTGGGAACGGCGATGCGCTCTGAAATTTGAGGGCTTGTTTAGGCTTTTTTTTTTTTTTAATAATTCGCAAAGAAGAGTGAGGCTGAGGGAGGAGGAGTGAGTTAGCAAAAAAGAAAAAAAGATATATATATATTAAAAAAAAAAGAAACCCCACCAGCCCTTTTGCCGTGTGAAGCTGCGGGGATGCTGAGGGATGGCGATGCTGAGGGAAGGGGGTTCGCGCCGCCTCCGGCTGTGAACGCGAAGTCGTCATCCAAAGATGCCCAGGTAAATTTGGCTTTGGTTAATGATGCTCCACGGAATCGCAGGATATTTTGTGGTAAACACCAAAGCCCATCCAGTTCCAGCCCTCCGCCATGGGCAGGGACACATTCCAGTAGACCAAATGGCTCCAAGCCTCGGCCAACCTGTCCTTGAACAGGGTTTTGTTTTTAAGTAATTCACAGACAATGAAGGTAGGGGATCACGCTACTTAACCAATGACCGCTCAATCTTCTCTAAGTGTTCTTTTTTGTCTTGAGGTAAGTCTCAGTTCACAGTCGATACTGCCTGTTTAGACTTTATGTCACTTTATGTAGGAGTATTACCTTGAAATGGCCCCATACCAAAACTAGTTTATCATATCTTCACACATTTGTTTTCTTTTTGTAAAAAAACAGACCCTTTAAAAGGTGAAAGGTGATAAAGCTTCTACATCATCCTCAGATATTAGTTTTCTCCAAAGACAGCCGGGTGCTAATATTGATGGCTGAGACCTTCACATTCCAAGGGTAAAGCACCAGCTCTTTCACCTTCACGTTTATATCCACAGCACAGAACCTAAATACCTTTTATATGAAGCACCACGGCCAAGAGGCTTCCAGGACCACACAGACCAAGCAATGCTGAAGGACAGAAAAGTACACAACGTAGTATGTCAAATATTTCATTATATCTGTTGAACTGGGGGAAGTTCAGTTGCCGGAGAACTGAAGAGCTCAGTCTGGGTCCCACAGTCACCTCTGAGGTAAAGGACTCTCAGGACTCACAGAGGGTTGCAGGTTTGCTTATTGACGGCAAAGAATTTACAGCCAAAGGGGAAAATCCAGTTGGATCAAATTCTGCATTCATCTACTGCCTTTAAAGCCTATGTAATTCACCTACAGTCAATTAGTATTTATACAGCCATAACTGAGCAGAATTATGGATCCCAGAGTAGAAAACCTTTGCTAATACAGAAACAGGTCTGAATAAAGATGAACAAATCTGGCAGTGTCCGTGGTCTTGGAAATTGGTTGCTTTTATAACCAAAATGAAGTCATGCTGAATGTCACACTGGAACATCATTCCACCGGGTTTATGGAAGGGATTGCTCTGTGTCCTGCCTCAAATGCCCCAAGCCACCACCATACACCTCTTAGGCATTAATTGTGGCATTATTTGAGCAACCTACTGCATTTCAAATATGAAAATGTGTAGACGCTGGAGCAAAGTGAGAAAAACGTGTGAAGGAAAACAGGGGAATTCCAAGTTTTAAGGAACTCCTCATTAAATCAGTGGCATTTCCCCGTGCCAGGACTGTCACATGGTATAAAGACACACATATTCACAGCGAACGCACTGTCCCGGCATCCTCAGGATGTGGAGCTGTCTTTGCAGGATAGCCTTCCTTCATCTGGACTTCTCGCATCTTCTGCAAAACTTTCAAGGTCTGCAGGGTTGCAAGTGGTGATGCTTTTCCCCAAAACATTATTATCTGTTAATTGGCATGCTGCCCTTTCGTGCCTCCTCACAAAAGCACCTCAGCTAAAATCCTGCTTTTCTACCATCTAATTTGCTCCTTTTCATTCTTATTCCATACTTGTTTAACAACAGTCCTCACTACTCTCTGTGAATAATTTCCTGTAATGATACGGTGCCATTTAGTACCCATTTTAGACATTAGCATTTATGAGAGACTTTGAAGAACTGATTGATCTTGCTTTCAATACTGCTGATCACATATGCACATAAGCTTATTAAAATATTTAAATTATATTTGTTATAAAAGTCAATGGCCTCCTTGTTTACAGGACATAAAGTTTTGATATGGAGTAGGCAGTGAGAATTACCACTTAAAACACAATTACTGATAAGTAATTATTTTTCAAATTGCCTAAAAATGAAACTTGCTTTAAGATAACACCATGAGGCGAGAATTCTCATAGAAGTCTCATTTTTAAAATACAGGCTGTTGAACAAATAAAAGTTGACCTTTGATAAATCATTCCCCTCAGCCTCATTTCCATTAAACATCAATTGCTATGAAGTGTTGGAAGGATGGTGCATCTCTATATGATGGAATGGGTTGACCTCAACAATACAGTAAAAATACACAGAAGTAACTGCCAGTCTCATCTCTCCTTTCCACATCCAAAAAAAGGCTTCACCAAGAACTGTATGGAAGTTTTAATGTATATATTCTATGAATAAAAAAAAAAGTTTGCTGAAATGCTTGCTGTAATGACCGTAATCCAAGGCAGTATCTATACATGTATTATAGTTCAGATGCTCCAAGCCATCACCTGCTATGTGACAGGCTTTTAAGCCTCAGACTTGTGGAAAAAGAGGGAATGGCAATTTTAGCTGGAAGCAGTTTCTGCATTCCCAGCCTCCCTGTTGCTGTTTGAATGCGCACAGCTGTGTTCGGATTTCTGTGTGGTGTCTGAATGTCGAGACACGCAGGACCAGAGCAGGTACACAGTTCAGGAACCAGTCTGGCTTGTCAAATATTTATTGAAGTCTTCACTCAGTCCCACTTGAAAAATCCAAAACAGAAGCACTGGAGAGTTACAAAGAGAGCAGCTACAGTGGAGAGCTACAGAAAAGAATCCAGGGAATCTCTTTTCCTTGCTGCAGCCAAAAAAAGGAAGTTAATTGCAAAGGAGACTAGACTGAAATACTTGTCAGAATTAAATTCAAAGTTAAAACTGCTGTTAGAGATCTGTTCGCACTTAGGGTACTTTATAACTTCTTCCTCGTAATCAGAGTTATTAACACTGACAAGTTAAATAAATTAATTCATCAAGCTATAGAATATTATGAAATCTCTTATTTAGATAAATTAAACAAAGTAGAACCAATCATTCATACTTGCCAGTGTAATCCAACACAGGAATATTAATTATCACCAGAAGGTAATTCTGGCATTAGTCACTATAAAAATGCCTGGACTGCATCACTGAGACCTGGGTTGTGCTCTTGTTTATTGTGTACCAGCCACGGCCTGCGAGTGGTTGTGTGGGTGGGCAGGGATGGTGGCATCAGTGCCTGGTGTGACAGGGGCAGTGCAGACAAATGTTGCTGGCTGGTGTGCAGCCCTTTGCAGAGCATCACAGTGCCTGGCCTGGTTGCTAGGGGATGGTGCTGGCAGGCAGACCAAAGGCGGTCGGGTGCCCTGCCCTGTCCCACCAGACAGAGAAAAGTTGCCAGGCAGCAGCTGACACAGGAGCAGAAAGAAGGGAGAAAGTATTTGAGAGGATCGAAAAGAGAAGAAAGACCAAAGATTAAAAACAGAACAAAAAAAGCCCACCCTATCTGAATTCGGTGGGTTGCATTACATACTATCCCTGCTGGAGAAAACATCCCTGAAGGAATTTTTCATTACTGCAGTGCAACGTTGGTTTCTTTATTAAAGACTTTCTGAATGTGCATCTCCAACAGCTGCAGGAAAAGTTCTCCATGTGTGAGCTGTAATGTGGATATTTGCATACCAAGTGTCATGGATGGAAATTGCTGCCTGGCATTCCAGATGATTTGGCCTGGCTTTAATACATAAATTGGGAGGTATTAAAAGCCACATAAAACCAGACCAGTGTGAAGACCCTGCCTCACAAGTGCAACAATAAATGAGACACAAAGCAAAAGGCAAAGTCCTAAACCTGGAAACCATGACCTTGATCTGCACTAAACTCCATCTTCCAGCTATTATAAAGAAATCCTGACTCTTTTTTTCTTGCAAAACTCTTGAGAAGTGGTGCTGGCCCACACCAGAGGAAATGCAATGAACTGATGCAGCTCTGCTAAAGGACAGCTCAACACCAGCTTGTGGTACCCAGACATCTGCTCAGGACAAGTGACACTTTGCAGTTAACTGGACATGCTTTAGCGAAGGCATAAATGGGAAATCTTAATGCTGATTGCAAGGTTTGATTCTTGTAAAAATAGCCTCATAAAAGTTATTAGAACAGAAAAGAACTCATCACCTTTCAAGTCTGTTTAAAGGACAATTTTGAGACACACACACAAAAAAAGTATTTATTCCAAAGGAAACTTCCAAATCATTCTATTACCCAATAAATCAAGATGTTTATATAAAACAGGCCAAATTCCTTACCCACCATCTTGCTGCACGCACATGCAGGGAGAGATGAAATTTATTTCCAATGAGTGGAGTAGAAAGTCTGTGTCCAAAAAATTAATGTTCATAGTCACTGCTCAGAAAAAGTATGAGAAGTAGGAAAAAATAAAAAAATATCTAGTTCCATCTGTTTCAAACTCTCATGTTAAAATTTGTGACCAGACCATGTGGCATATTAACCAGTTCAAAGTACATCCTTCACCAGTTTATCACAAAATAAATATATTACATAGCTCTGAATAACACAATAAAATTACCTTTGTTCAATATAGTGTGATTTTCTGAGATGGTGGATATCTAAATTTCGTCTCCCAAATACCCATGAGCATGTGCTTAATCATGAGTCTGTTCTACATCTTTAGTCCTGAAGGTCCAGTTACTGAAATTGTTGAGATTTGGACAACTAAGTGTGTCTCCAGTAGGACCAAGGGGTAGCAGAGACAACCAGTCCTACCATTAGTAATTTAGGATTAACTCAATAATTTATGGCATTCGCACAACACCTACTCCAAAACCCACATGAATATTGCCAAAGGAAAGAACTCATCTTTTTTTCTATTTTTTTTCTTTTAAAATTAGATCTCAATGCAACTTATTTATGAAATTATCAATTTCATCATGCAAGTGTTGTGAAGTAAAATGTACAGCTTTATCTACGTCTTTTATTTTCCTAAACATGGCATCAGGAATAACCTACTAGGATCTTTCTTAGTGATGGCAAATGATTAAAATAATAATAATGCATAATGCATAATGTCTTTGACGGCAGTCATTATCCATTTCCACAGTCTCCTATTATGTTCCCCATATCTTACTGCTCTCAAGGATCATATATTTGCCAGAAGCACAGAAAGAATATCTAAAAAATAGTTTTTTTTTTTTAAGACTTGCACCTAGTGGTGCTGAAATTTGAGATACTTGTGTTGTAATGGATGCTATTTGACAAATATCAATTGTGTATTCCCAGTTGTGCAGCAAATGAAGAAAAGATGATATACCACAGAAATAAGGGTGCCTCTCTTGACAAACCTGGGGAGCTCATGGTTGTTTGGCATGCCCAGGAAACACAGAAACCATTTCTCCTTATGCAATAAAATCAACTATAGTTAACGTATGTATTATTAAAAAATTACGGTTGCCACTCTCTGATGTACATAGGCTCTTCATGCCAAAATGATTCCAGCTTGAAGCAAGACAGTGATGATGCTTCACATTTGTATTTTAGGTGATTTTCCTAAGGGAAGAGCCCTCCCTTTGCACTCCAAACACATCTCCTCAATACTCAATTCAGCAGCCTTATAAACTCAGAACATTTTCCCTTCTTTATAAACCTTAGACACTTGCATTACTGAAGGAGCCTGTAGGAACACTTTCCTTCTGGCACAATATTTTTCTACAGAGAAGTGGAATTTTGCTATTTGGATGAAGTTTAGCCCCATGGCTGGTGGTGCATCAGCCCAGGCTCTGTCCCACCCCTACTGCAGCAGCATCAGCACTGCCTGGCCAGGCACGAGAGCTTCTATGCATAACTGTTTGCTATCCAAACTTCCTTTAACTTTCCCTCTAGGAGAAATTAGTGCTATTTACCAGTCTGAGATGTTTGGAAAATTATCCTGCTGACAGCTATTATAGTGACTTTTTACTCTCTTCCTCCAAAATGTATCAGAATGAAAACTTATGAGTCTGCACCACAGCGTTTCAAAGGCTAAACGAGCCTCCCCCTCGACTACAAAGCAAATTATTGTGCGACGGCAGCCAGGTGCCAGAGCAGGGTTTTCATTCTGGTTTTGGGCTAAATCTGATTAATCATAAAACAGATCAAATAAAAGAACATCTGGTACAAGGTTTTTGCCATCAGATAAAGGCTTTACGGTGGCGGTCCAAATGACTGCTGTGGCAAACAGCCACCACTACAACAGTAGGCAAAATTTTCCTTCATGGGGAAAAAAAAAAATCAAAACAATTTGCATAAATAATTGTTTCACTCCATAAAGCCAAGAACAGAGCATGCAAATGCCATTAAAGTTTAAAACAATCCCAAAAACTCGGTAGGCGAACAATAATTGTCTCTACTATTGAAACATGTTAAAGGTACCTTGTTTAGAATTTAAAAATGCAGACGAGCTCCACAGCCTGCACCATGCTCTTACGCTTTTAGCATAATCAGGCTCTGAATGTCATTTAAATGCACCTTTTAATATAATTTTGTCTTTCATCGGGGAATAGTGAGGCTGCGACAAAAATGGTTTAGTTTATTTTTCTCACTTTTGTTCCTTTTATAAAACGTAATATGAAAATGTGCCCCAGGGTCTGCCCCATCCCGGCGCAGACGATCTGAGAAGTTTGGGAAGAGCGGGATCTGTTTGCAGTCCTTGAGTGCCCCCCATAGGCTACTGCTCAAATCATCGCTGTAAACTAGGCTCAAACCCAAAAATCTTTCAATTTGGGGGGAAAAGGAGCATAAAATCTTAAAATCGAAGTCGTCCCCCCCGCAATAAAATTATAGATCACAAAAGAACATTACAGTGGTTTACATAACTGTAGAGCCAGTCACTATTTGCATCGTATTTTATTTTTTGAATAGTCTGTGTTTGGTAGAGTTGAGGCTTCAGATAATTCTAAACATAATTTATTTCAATGTGGCCATTAAAATTGACAAAAAATAGATATAAAATATTTTAAGAAGCATCATCTTTACTTTTCTAACAGAAATAAGACTGAATTAAATTTTTTATGGGAATAAAAACTGCAAAAGCATACTGTAACTTGAAATTCTATAGTTCTCAAAATAAGACAATTTATTAGAAAATTTTAAAAAACAAGGTAATTATGATGAATACTTAGACAGTACAACTTTTACACTTCTGTAAATAGTCTCTCTTTTTATAATTGACACTAAAATATGTTGTCCTTTTATCTGTGGCTGATGTTAAAGTAAACTTCACACTTTTTAGATAAAGAAACTTCACAGATATGACCTTGGCAGGGTCAGATACCTCCTTGTCACATACCCACCCACCTTTGGAACATCTCATGTCTGCACAAATGCACTTAAGGAGCATGAAGAAGGAAAGTGGTAGAAGAGTCAAAGGAAACTATTGAGAGAAAAAAATTAACAGGGACATAAAAAAAAGTTCTGTGGGTGCAGTCATTGAATAATATGTTAGAAGGTGATTCAGAATGGAACATAAACCCTCTGAGGGGTTAATTCCCCCAGGCTTATCTGGCCAATGCTGTTAGGGAATCACAGCTTTTACTCTCATGTCTGTAGATGGAATGACAATGAAACACAGAAATTGCTACATGGAGGAGAGGGAGAGCTGAAAATGAGAAACTACAGTGAATGATGCAGAGGGAAAATCCAAATTCAACTTCTAAACGAAGATCACATTCATCTTTATCTCTTCCTTGTAACAGAAGCAGGTAAATCTGCTACCAGTGCAAGTGCACAAATCAGAATAATGCAGCTCTGTACATTGAATTTAATCCCTGAGCTAAAACTGCAGAGTAACTGCTCCCATGGGATGACTTTGACTCTCCTGGGTGTGAAGTCCAGCTCATTTGCTGTTACCCTTCTCTCACAGGAGAGACTTCAGCTCACGTGTAAGTGGCTGATGCAGTGGGACACTCAGCAGCCTGTTTCTCCTCCCAGGCTCTGCAGTGCACACTGAGTCAGTCTGGAAGAAGTTTCCTTAAACAAGTTGATAGACAGACCTTGACTGACAATAGTTTTACAGTCACTGCTAGAGCTTTTAGGAGTATTCCTCTGAAAAATATGATTCTGATTCAAAATGCTGATTTGTTCCCTTTCCCCTCTCTCTGTCTCCTCTAAAGAATGGGTATCCCCCTCCTCTGGCGAGGACAAATTCTGATGCTTCTTTACCTGGAATGAGGATACAGGTAGTGCTGGTGGGGGAAAGGAGAGGAGTAGAGAGACAGAAGACCTTTATGTTGAACCAGCTCTGTGTTTTGGTGATCCTGGTTAAGGTGGGAACTCACTTCAAAAACCTGAGCAGCTCTTTCATGGCTGTGTGCTACCTTGCCCATCTAAAGGGGGAGCAGAGCAAGCTGTGCACTCATGCAGAAATGAAAGGGCACTGGATATTAGGTAATATCCAATGACAGTTACATGTGCAAAAATCTTCAAGGGCTTCATCTTTTTCAATACAAGCACACCAGCAAAAGAGAGCAAATTATGTCAAAACACACGTGGATATCTGTGGGTGTGAGGGACCTGGCCTGAGGTAATTTTCAGTTCTAATCATAAAGATGTGAACATAAACCTCTTCTCCAGTCCTTTTCCCTTGATAACTACATACAGTTCTCTGCACATGTAGAAAAATGGGACTAAGCTCCTCTTCTTCATGTGTGAGGGACACAGTTCAGCATCTGCCTGCACCTTTGCACAGGACTTTCAAGGATACTGTCATATAAGTCTGAAAGGAAACTTGCAACAGGATGAGAGAAGAAATTTCTTCATGGATAAATAGCTAGGTGATTAGAAAAAAGGGGCAGCAGTAAAATATTATTATTTTCTCAGTGAGGAAAGTGGAAGTCACTCCAGGAGTCCCCAAGGATATTTCTGCAGTATCACATGCAAACCAAGAAGACATCTCTTACATTTCTTACATTGGGGTTTACACTGTCCTAATATATGCAGAAACCTTGTGTAAACCAGTAACCTGGTGCCATTCCTCTAAATGAGAATGCAGGGGATTGAAGAATGAGGAAATGATACTGGGAGCAACAAAAGACAGAAAGGGAAACCCAAGAAATGTGCAGAAGACAAAGTCACTGGCAGCTGGGCCAGTTGGGAATTGTGGTACTGAGGAAAACATTCTCCAGCTGATCTGAAAATCTTATTCAAATTTAAAAAAAAAATTAAAAAAAAAAGAAAAAGGAAAGGAGAGGCAGGAATGGGAATGAATTATCTGATGGAAAGAGTTGTTAAATACCATTGGTCTGTCCACAGGAGGATTACTGAATGAAGGGGTCCTGCAACTTTCAAAATCAGTCCTTATTTACCTTTTTTCTGTCTTTTCTTTGCAGCAGAATACACCCTGAAGCTGGCGCTTGGCCAATACTTTCAGATTATGAAAACAAACTTAAACTAGCAGATTCCTCCAATTAACTTGTTCTGAACACTATATTTAAGGGGTGCAAGTGTCTTCAAAAAATAAAACCAAACCAAACAAAGAGAAAACCCAGACACAAGGGGCGATATTTATGTGTTTTCTCAACGTAAACAAAAGTATCTCTGCAAACACATAAACTAGGAAGGAGACAAAACCGTTTAACAATCTCTCATATTCAACACACTTTGACAGAAAGCTTAATTCCTTCTTTCTGAAAAAAAATCTACAAGGGTAATGCTGTAGCAGGACACGTGGCTGGGATTATTTGAAATGAAGGCAGGAAGATCATGTAGTGCCCTATGGCAATCCATCTGGGGGAGATTTCAAAAATATCCAACCCTTACTTTAATATAGTCTGTCCCAAAGGCAAAACTATTTGCTTTTCACAAGGATTTTTATGAGCTACATCTTAAAAGTAATCACTGGCAGAGATAATTTATTGTTAGCCAGGGAGGATATTGAAAGGCAAGGGAGCTATTAATCATCTATGCAGATATGGGTGAGATGCTGGCCCTATGGAAGTCAATAGTAAAATTCCCATTGACATCTGTGAAGCTGGGCTATTACTCTCCGTGCTGGACGTTTAAGTGTTTGCTCTGTCTATTAGGTCAAGTTTCTCGTTCGCATAATTTTCTGATTTACAGAGTTACGCTGGGGTTTGACCGAGGGAACATCTCCAGTTTGCTGGAATTAATGTTTTTCTGCAGGAGGACTGCTTCAATATTTATAATAGAATTGTTTCTGTGTTAGAAGGTGCAAACATGCTGTAAACATCTGGGTGTAGAGGTACAGTCAATCTTTGTTCAGAATTGTGAGGAGGCTGTGGCTGTGTTGAGTGAGACATTGTCACGCTTTCCTCTTGGCAAGTCCATTGGTGTTTAATTTTGCTTTCACTGGGAGAAGTTCACAATGGAGCTGTGAAGTACAACAAACCAACAGCAAGTCCAATAAACAATCCCAGAAATATCTACGCTCAAAATGCTTTCACACAATTACCAGTGTCCTTCAGCATAATCCATGCCTTTTCTGCAAAGTGGGGATATGAACCCCAAGAGTTAACTCTGCATAAAAAAGAAAAAAAAAAGCCAGAAAAAACACACAGCTTCAAGCAAAGCTCTTTCCTTTTCTGTTGGAGAGGGTGATATGTTTCATAGCAGATCACTTGGTGACATTATGCCACTTAGATGTCGTGATCAACACACTCTCACTCCTGCTCAATATTTAGATTCTTTGTGAAATGTGTTGCCGATGCTTCATAAAGCTCCATCTCCTCTGCAGCCATAAAGGATGTGATCAAATTATTTCTACCTGCTTGTAGACAAAGTGCTCTGGAGGCATCATTTTTAGTCTCAGCCCATGGGAACAGAAGTGATTAAACAATTGCTGTTTAAAAATAGCACCACACATCGCCAGCAGTCCATCGCGGAGACAGCTGTAAACCAGCAGCAGCAGAGATGTTTGTTTTTACCCTCTTCTGG
Organism: Camarhynchus parvulus; assembly: GCF_901933205.1. Lineage (NCBI taxonomy): Eukaryota > Metazoa > Chordata > Aves > Passeriformes > Thraupidae > Camarhynchus > Camarhynchus parvulus. Next base: position 33,449,557 of record NC_044577.1, read on the forward strand.
GCTGTCATTTCAGACAAAATATTCTCTTTCTCCAAATTGATTTGTTCTGAAAGCCCAAGTATATTTGTTTTCCTGAGCAAATCCTTATGATTAATAATAGTAGGTGAGAGTTATTCTGTGTGCTTTATTTTAATGAATAAAACCCAAATCACAGGGAGGTTTGTGTTCAAACAAGGCTGGAACAAAATTCAGTGAGAGATTTTTGCTTTTCATGTGTCTTTTCTTTGGTGTTCAGGATTCAAATCTGTAGCACTGCACTCTAAATCCATATATGGGAAATGCAGGGTCAGGCCCTAGTGATGGATTAAATCTCACTATCCAGAATATTTGAAATTGCTGTTTTGTTCAGAAGCATGGGGCTGATAAAAGGAACGATAGCCTTATCTGTGTATTTGTTTTCATGTATATTCAAAACAGGCTGAAAAGCCTGGTCTCTCTTAATTAAATCATGAATAAATATGAGATTTCCTCCCGTTAAAGCCCAGCCTGTTGCCTGAGCTCAGACTTTCCCCACCAGGCAGGGTTGGATCGTGCAGGTTCAGCTGGCTGAACCCTGTTGTCAGCAGCTTGAGTGATACATTCAGAGTGCATGATCTGGTCTGGTACATAGAGAATGAGATCCATTGAACACAATCCTGGTGCCTCAGAGCCTGAAAGTCAGATTCAGAAGATGCACTGGCCTCCTTCCCAAGACTGTGGGATGTCAGTCCTGGCATTCAGAACAATGATCCCACTTCCTGGGACCCACATTCCTTATTTCCATCTCAGAGAGGAGCGTATGCTCCTCTCTAAGGAGGCAGGCAACACAGGGTGAAACCTCAAGGCTGGGGACTCATCTGAGCTTCCTAAAAATACAGCCCCACCTCATTATTCCCTGAGGGAGCGAGCACATGGAGCAGCCAAGGAAGCTGGGACAGCAGATCTGGACCAGCAACCAAACATACCAGGAGCACACCCAGATCTCAGAGGTTTTGGCAGGCATTGTTCTCCCCACCCTCAGGTTCCATGCATGAGATGCTTTCTGTCTGTCTGTCTGTCATCCTGTGGCTGGCCACCCATCCATCCCCACTTTGGGAGGGGAGATGCTCCTGGGTATGGAGCACATGCTGCTGTTCCCTGCACAGTGCAGAAGGCAGGCAGTGGCAGCAGAGGTGGGTGGTGGATGGCACGGGAAGGAGCAGGAGGACAGTCCAGGCCATGTGATCAGTGTTCGGCATGCAGAAAGGCATCAGATGCAAAAAGCATCTTAATTATGGCAATTCAAGGCAGAAGTAAAATTGCCTTCCTAATTTTGGAGAGCGCTGATAGGAAACACCCACCCTGCTAAGGCTGGAGCACAGATGGAGCTGGACTGCCAGTGATAAGGTCATTCAAGGGGGAATGTAGAAAGGGCAATGCCTTTGGGGCAAGGTCCTGCTCTTTCACTGGATGCTGGCCTTCTGCTAAAACTGTCAGACATTGCCTTTCATTGCCCCAATTTACCAGTTCCTTCAGGAGAAGAGCTAGTGAAAAGCATGCTTTTCTGGATCAAATATTTCCCATTTATCCAAGCTTTTCCAAAGAGCAGCTGATTTCAGTGCCTGTGCGGCTCTGTGAAAAGCCTGTGACAGTTTGTTCCTCTGGCTTTTCCATGCAATGCACAAAAACCTTTCCCACTTCCCCAAATATCCATATCCTCAGAAGTGCATTACAAGCCAATATTCATGTAGACTTCCAGAGCACTGCAATATCCTTAGAGGTGAGGGAGATTCCCAAGGGAGATGACTAACCCTGACTTTTTAATCAAACAGCAGAGGGTTGTAATGCAAACAGAAATTCAGATGCCATTTTCACATCCCATTCCTCTGTGTGTTAACCCTCAGTAACACCTGCTCTGCCCACAGGCTGTTGAAAAAAAGGGCTGGCTGTGTCTTGCCTGCACTGCCCTCAGCTATGGAAGACAAAACCCGTTCTACTGGATGGCAGGGAGAGGATTCTGAGCCTGCCAGGAGGCCATAAAGGCCAGCCCCCAAGCAAGGGACCTGGACAGACTGAAGACATGATGGCAACCTAAAGAAAAAGACTGAATCAGGGTAAGAGCTGCCTTTTGAAGTGCATTGAACACACAATGAATGAGGAATAGTTATAATTCTGAAGCCAGACCATAAAAGCCATGCTCTGCCACTTGCTATATCAATTTGGGGCACTTTAAAATGTGCTGGGGAATCAGTGTGCATATGGTGAAATGTGAGCTTGCAACCATGTAAGTGCATTTTTGGTAGAAATGGAGGCAGGGAGTGGGGAACCAGCTAAACATAATTTTATGCTACACTGAAATACTCAACACAGGAAAATGAAGGTCATATTTTTTGTCAAGTCCAGGCCAGATTTTACAGTCCAATTTTGAGTTATTTTTCTCCCTCACTGTTCCTGTGTTAGAAATCTCACACACATGTTGTAACAGATTGTGTAATGGCTTTATTTTCCTGTGGACAGAATCACTTTGGTTCTTCAAGCCCCATCTCCAGCCCCCATCTCCTTATCAGGTGAATCTCCAGCCTCTCATGATGCTTCTACATCAAGTTGCATCTCTTGGGCCAATTCAGGACACTCACTGTCAGCAGCACAGTACACAAATTTCGAATTAGCTTTCAAAGTAATCAGCAATTTATCATTTATTTATATGTCCTTTTTGTATCTAGCTTAACATTTAAGCATTAAGATAAAAAAATAGTCTTTGAGTTTACTATTGCATTTCACTCTGCATAATTGGATGTATGAATCCTCTTTTGTTTGATATACAAAACTCTTGTGATGGGGTGTAATTTCTGCTTTTAGCACATCTTTATTCCTGAATTTCACTAAAAGGAGTGGAAAAAAAGTAGATGTGTGTCATACAGAGCTTTTTACATTATGGAATTCATAACCCTCATAGGACAATAACATAAATGATGCATCATCGAGTTCTGCATTGTCTGAGGCACATACCTGACACTGACAGAGAAGGAGCTCTTCTGAGTAATCCTTTCACACCATCAGCCTTGGAGTGGTTCTGCTGCCCTGGGCAAAACTCCACCCTCACCAGTCCCATAAACAAAGGGGTCCTGAATGTTCTGCAAGAGTCACTCTCAAGACTTTAGAATTCAGCCTTTTTCTGTCATTCATTTAACATCTACTTTTCAGAAGAAAGGCTGCTGCTGTAGCTATTTTTTTCTAAAAATGGAAAAAACCTTTAGTTCTGTGCTTTGTTACTGGTGAGTTTCTTTTGTTGTTTGTTTGTTTGTTTTTAATAAAACTCTTCCTGTTCACACCCCATTTCCCATTCTTGTTCCCATCCTGGCTGCCAATGGCCCAGCAGAGGCTGGCAGAGCCACTGCTACTGTGGAAGGAAGAGGCAAAGACTTGCCACCCTGCAGAAATCAATCCACCTGAAAATGCCAGGCCACCAAAACTGCTCCTTGTCAGCTGCAGCAGGAACCATGAGCTGCTCAGCTTCACAACAGAGCAAAAGTGAAACAAGTAAGAGTGGTTTGTTGAGTGGCTTGGTAGCTGTTGCTTGACAATGGAGGAATTTTATTAAATTCAGAAACTTTGAAGTTAGACGGTATCTGGAGAGAAAATAAAACCTTGACCCTTTTACAGGTTAAAAAAAAGAAGAAAAAGGAGATCTTGGAGAACAATATCTAAAACAAACAGCTTGGAATACTGGGTATTAAGGACTTACTTTGTGATGGAGAGGAAAACTTACTAGATATGAGTTCCAGTAATAGCTTTCTATAGCAACCACAGAAATATGAGATCTGGGCTAAAGAAAAGAGAGAGAGAGAGTGAGAGAGAGATTCCTTTTGCCTCTGCTGATGAAGACTACAATTTTTCCATGAGTGTGTCTGGAGAAATATATAAAAAGCTTTATTCACCACATGCTCAACACAGGAATATGAGAATACCTCATAATGTGATGTGTAGGTGCCTTGTTCTCTCCCAATATTCTTACCTATCCTACCTAATGATAGAAGTGAGAAAAGATTATTTTAATTTTAAGTTTAACTTCTTTGAACAAATATTTGCTGAGAGGGATTTGCGTTTTGTTAAGAAGCCAGGGCACACCTATATGATCATATACTGAAGGCCTTAGGTGAGAAGATTAAAATGTTCACTAATTTCAAGATAGAATTTGCGTGTTCTGGCCCTTAAATCACAAAGCTATAGGCATAACCATGGCAATTATATGCGTTTTACTTACCAAACTAAACAATTAAGGATGCAAAAAAGTCAACATAAAAGAGCAAAAATTTATCTCAAAGCTTACCCGAATTACAAGAAAAGTGTTTCTGCTTTGAGTCTAAAGATATTTAAATTATAGCTGTGTTTTGAAATTTCTTTTATAGTCAGAAATAAACTGATTTATTTTTGGTTTACTTACAGACAAAACCTACTTAATTTGGCACTAATGATTATTCGTTACCTTATGCTTCCTTTCAACCATGTTTTAAATTTCAGTGAAATTATTATAAGGTATGAACATGATAATGAGAAAAGGAAATCCTGAGTCCTGAACTTGATGCTTGTAAAATGCTTTGCACTGATTGTTTATTGCTCCGACACACACGATTTCTGTTGATCGTCTGCTGCTGTGGAAGGATCCTGCCTGATTCTGTCAGCCTCTTCACCTTAGCACCTATATTTGTTGCTGCCCCAGCCTGTCCCTCTTAATCCTTTAGCCCAATCCTTGCTCAAGCCCAGGAGAAAAAGAGTTTGCAACCCTAAAAGGTTTGCTGCTACCTTACCCAGTCCTGTCTGGCACGACCTTGTGTAAATTCTTGCATTCCATATTTATGGCACGGTTCCCCTCTTCCTCAGGTCTTGAGATGCTGTTAGGAATAGATGTGAATCCTGACAGTAAAAATTAACAACATGAAAGAACAAGACTTGCTCTCTTTCCCCCCCCTCCATCTAAGTCTCTGTTCTAGCCAGCAGCACCAAGGGCTTTGCTTTCCCGTTGCAAATGAACCTGTCTCGGCTGAAAGAAAGCTTTATGTAAGCTTTATATGTTGCAATTATGAAGTATTATTTTTAGACATTTCTCTGGCATTACAACATTTCAGCCAAAAATCTAAAGTTGCATAAAAGAGCACTCGAAATATAAACTTTGAAATGCAGTTCAAATAGTCCCCTAAGCTTGGCAGCAACCCAGTATTGCACCAGTCCTGTACCAGGAACAGCAACAAACTCCCTAAAGGCTCTGGGTGGGGAACATCAGTCAGGAAGCACCTAAATATTAATACTGGTTCGCATTCAGAAATGCCAAGAACACCCCTTTCACTATGGGATGGCTCAAGCCAAAGATTCAATCCTGAAAAGAGTCTTTAATTCACACTCCAGTATTGGGGGTCATCAGGATCTTTGTCCAAACTGGCTTGGTAGGTTTATTTTGACCCGATGAACCAAGAATTACTGGTCTAAAACTGGTTTGTGGTCAATGTAAGCATAATGAATCAGAAGTATATCGATAAAAGCAGATTATTTGCAGAAAGATGGAAACCTTGTTGCCCTAGATCACTTCTCCCCTAAAGGTTCCCTTATCCTACAAAAAAGTTATTGAGAAAGTGGAGGGAGGAAAAAAGTCACTGTTAGTCCAAACCAGAATTCCTCAGACTTTTATTGAGTTTGTTCTGTGCTGCAGAATGTTCTCAGGTATCAGTGATGCCATTCGTGCAGAAGTAATAGACTTACCTTACAGTACCCATCTCTTTGTGAGGAAAACAAGGCTCTCAGACATCTCAAAATGATGTCTTTTATTTTTTTTCCCTGTAATGGTTGTGTCCTTCTGTTTTATGTCTGATAACACTCTGTTAATCAGAGTTATCTCCATGTATCTGACAACTATTTATAGAACAAAGGGAGTAACACATGAAGCCAGAGCTCCTTTCTACCAACCAAGAGCCCTAAATTTTAAACCCAGAAAATCCTGTTCCTCCCCACTTCTGGTCCTCTGGCAAGTAGGAATGGGAGAACTGGAAGGTATCCCTCCAGCCTGGCACCCAGAGGCACAAGAGTAGAGGAGTTCATGTCTCCTTAGAGTTGCCTCATAGTTCTGAGACGTTCAACTTTTCGTCCAAGTTCCTAATTCCTACATCTTTGTGTTCTGCTGTTCCTGACCATATTTTTAACCTAGACTGAGGTGACTTGTGGCTGTTTGGTGAGATGTGCTTGCATTTCCACAGACCTGCTGCTGAGCCATCCTCCCTCACCATCTCAGGCAGACAGGCCTTGGCACCATAGCAGCACTCAAGCTCTCCCAGGTCTCGTGTGTTTGCATGTGAAAGCAACTTCTCTGAAATTCATCCTGCTCCTACATAATGGCTGTTCTGCCTACTGCAGGATAAAATTAACTTCAAGGTGAGAGATTAAACTGTGTGCATCGTCACAAAAAGAACTCACCCCGAAGTTGCCAGCAGGAGATCATGCTGCAGGAAAATTGGTTCCATTCCATTTCTGATCCAATCTCATGTTGATTCATGTAGCTCAAGTTTGTTTAAAGGAATGAGATAATATTGTGCCAGTGATATGCAGTCATGATTCAACATACACCTCTGTCTTCTGCTCATTACAAGAACCTGAAAATGTTTGCAAATTATTCATTAGAATGGATTCAATTTTATTGATTTATTTTAAATTTATACAAAGTCTTGCTACTGTGGGCCTTACAGATGTTGTCCATTCATAGCAGCACTAAATTCATATCAGTATGAATTTCAGGGCAGGAACAAAACTAAAAGATATTATTGCTTAGAGCAATGTTAAATTTAGAAGTAGGAAAAAGGGGCCCATAATCATTGCAAATATTTTTTGTACTTTCCTGGACAAAATGAGTGTGCGGAAATAAAGAAAATAGGTTTGGTACTGGGGATTTTGAGAAGACACATCTTTAGTTTTATAGAAGTATAAGACTCTACTGAGCAGTATCAAATATAGCTCCCTACATAAAGTGTTGTTAGTTTGCCGTGTCAGCCTGCTGATGCTCCTGAGCTGCTGAGCTTGGCATGGAGGGGAGCTGTGGGTGTCTTGCTGGAGTAACAGAGCCACAAGTGAATATGCTCACAGTTTTAAAGTGATCATTTTTATTCCCTTTCTCTTTAAAGCTCTCACTGGAAAGATTTTATGTTTCTCTGAACTTTTTCAAAGCTGACTGTTAGGACAATAGGAGGTTTTAATCAGCTCCATGCTTCTCTCTCTCCCCTTTCCTCTTTTGTTCATCCTGTTTCTGAAACAGAGATTTCAGGATATTTTCTTTTATCTCTCCTTTTTGCCATAATTTTAGAATAAACTCCAAATCAGAATAGTCTTACTAGATAAGTCAATAAATATCTAGTAAGTAATATCTAATTTAATCCACAATGCAATGGGCATTTAGATTTACATCAAATTTATTCACGATAACCAGGGATCTCCTGTAAAACTCACCAAGATTTGAAATGGAACACTGGGTTCTTTTACATATTTTTTTTCTTTAAAGAATCTAGCAGTAGTAAAAACCCAAACCCAAGACAGTGATTTGATTTGAGACGTTATGCATACAGGTGGTTTCCTTAGTTTTGAATTTAAAAGTCTTACTATTTTTACCTCAAAATATAATTCCCATAATTTAAGAGTTATTATAGAATCAGTGGTTAATAGATTTTTATTTTCCATTCATTTAGTGTGAAATAGAGAGCTGTGGGCTAAGCCCATTAATCCAGGATAGCTGCTATGTGAAAACTACAAATATTCTGAATTTTTCAAAACAAACAACCCCAGACTTAAAAATTAACTTAAAAACTCAGAAATCAGCCTGAGGGAAGCTCAAGGAAATGAATAAAAATATCCAGAAAGAATTAGAATCAACACTGGAGAGAGAGTAATTGGGTTGACTTCAGGTTGACTAATTCACACACTGAAAGTTGATGATTTTGGGAGTTGAGATTTGGAGTTTTTTTAAGACTTGTCTTGTCTTCATCATCATTCTTGGCCTTACTAGAGGGATCCACAAATGTGTGTATTTCTACCTGCTTTTCCACATTGCCACAATATATACACATTTAGGTATGCACATATGTGTGTATACCTACTATGCATTTCCAAATTTATATGGAAAAGAGCTTCTTTTAAATGAAATACACCCCAAGCCATCCAGGAAAGTAATTACTGCCTGTGGTAGGCAGGCTCAGTGCTCATCTGTGATACTGTCCTGGAAATTGTGTGACACGGGAGCTAAAGCTTCCACTTCAAATGTGGTGCTAAGGCCTCCTTCTTTGCCATCAAAAAGTAAATTGTGATAGTCTTCCTTTCTAGTAAGGGAAAAATGCTTAATGGTGCAATGTGGCTGAATTCTGGGCATTTAGCTCAAGGTAACACAAAAATAATTTCACTTGCTTCTATTAAATAATTTCAGATGTAAACCAGAGTAACTGAAAATAGGTATTTTTCATTTGAACTCCAACTTCTTTCCTAACTGAATTGTTCAAGATCTCATATTCTTACCCAGCACGATGCAGAGAAATCTTTTTCCCTCACTTTGAAAAAATAAAGCTTTCACTTGCTGTATTAACCACCTAGATATTCATATGGTCAGCACAAATTACAGGGATGACTCTGCCAAAGGGAGATGTTTTTGCAGTCAGCAATCTTTCCTCCTCAGATGTCAGTGGACATATCAAGAAAGTAAACAAAATTAGAAATTAGGCTGAGAAGAAAAAGAGCAGCAAACACCTCCAGTTTGATGCTTCCAGTATAATAAGAAGTCACTTTCCTGTGAGACTTTCTGGGCTATTTGTGCCGTTTCTTCAGGATCAGAGAACCTGACACTTTTTATATCTATATATGTATGGATAAATATGCATATATATATATGTGTGTGTGTATAGATATAGACATATACAGACCTGTACAGCTCATGGTCCTCAGGCAGCCAGTGCTCTGCAGAAAAAACACACCAGCACAGCCTTAAAAAAGAAATGAGATCCAAATTTGGCCCAAGGAATGTGAGGAGTCAAACACAGAAGTGAGACTTGTATCTTGATTTTGTTAGTCCTGCGCTGCTCTTCCAGAAAGAAATGAGGGGGCACTCTGCAGGGCGTCTGGAAAGCTGCAAGGAGGAAGGAAAAAGGGAATGTTAAGAAAACTGAGCTGAAATTTACCCTTTGCTATTAAACAGGATGTTTCTTTCCCGGACTGGTTCATGGAGTCACAACTTACGGTTTGCACTCCAGGATTTTCTGGATGAAATAGATTCAGTGGAAGCCTCCATGTGAACTCCCATCCATTCAAATTACTGCCTTCCTCCAGGTTCTCCCATACAGCAATATCCTGCCCATGCAGGCTGACACAGCTTGGCCTCTGCATTGCTCCAGGAGCTCTCAGAATGATTACAAGTTGGTATTTCCACTCCTAAGGTCTGGGAGAGTCAGGGTGCTTATCAGCTTAAATGATGCTACAATTGCAAAAGAACAAAAAGAACCACCCAGTCTGCACCTTTTAACCAGGAATATCTCTTAAAAGCATTAAAATTGCTGGTGAAAGTACAATATCTACTTTAATTCATTCTTGCAGATGTTTTGAGTTGGGTAGTGGAATATTTAATACTATCCCTGCCCATAATAGTAGAATGAAAGGCAAACAAAATACTCTACTATTTTTTTACTGCATTTTTTACTCCTGGAGAGGTTATAGTATCAGCAAATCATCTCAATGTTATGGTCTCACCTGCAATTATGTCTTCAATTTTGGTTATTTCTTAGAACGTGTAACACTAATAAAGGGATATATGAGCAAAAAAACATAAACAGTTAAAAAAAAAGAGAAACCTTGAGATAATTTTAGTAATATATTACAGGCAGTAATAATGGTTTAACTTCTGCAGAAATGATGAAAAAATGAAGCAGTAAATAAAATCCTAAGTGCTGTATATTACTTATCAGGAGGTAAACTCTGAGAGCGTACCAACTTTCTTAGTGTAAGAGGGATAAAACATTCAATAAAACTGAAAACTCTCTCCTTTCAGACATATAAGAAAATTTAAAATTATACATCTCCTCTCCCACCTTCTTCTCCCACTATTGACCCCTGGAACTCGAGAATAATGACTGTTGGGGTTCTAAAGAGAAGAGTAAGGGGTTTTATGGATAGTAAGAGCATCACTGACAAATGTACAGTGAAAACTTCCTAAAATGCTCACGCTTAATGGACTTAGCCAGTCACATAGTGGAATAAGGAAAACACTCTCTTGCTATCCCTTCTGAGGTGTTCTTGTGTCTTTCTTGCAAGTGCTTGAGAGAAGAAAACTCCTGTGCTTTGATCATGCCAAGGTCCATAAGTGACATTACATCTCCCAAAAAATAAAAAACCTGATTTTGACTTTTTCTGCTTCCAAACTAATTAGAAACATTGCAGAGAGTCCCTAAGCCCCTGTAAATGTGAATCATTTCATATTTCATAGAATTCAGATCTCCTGTTCCAAAAAATCTTTCTTCCTAACTTTTTCCTCTAGAGGTCCTGGAGACCTCTGTTTCTCACTGGAGGTCACCAAGGTGTTATCTCTGCAGATGGGAGGAAAACCATAAATAAAGAGGAGGTGAGATGCAGTGTTTGAGTGAGTGAGGTCTGGGCACTGCACTGACTGGCTCCCACATGGATAGATGGATCACTCACTACTCTTCAAAATACATTGTGCTCTATTCCTTAATCTCACAAGAATTCATGCCCAGGTGGAATAGTTCTCCATGTACTTGCTGTTTTTGCTGTCAAACCTAATGTGTGCTGTGAGCATCCTAGAAACAATTCCAAAAGGCAGGGCAGGGAGGAGGATTGTGCGTGTTGTAATTAAACAGAACTTGGACCATTTAGAGCTTTCCCAGTTTTCCCAAGCTGTAGGTTGTGGTAGGTCAATGTGATGTGATACAGACACTGGGGTACAGCAGGTCCTATCAGCCTCAGAAATGTCATGTCAGTATTCAGCAGATCTGAGTGGAGAATAATTTGCTGATATTGTGCACTGAGCTGTTGGGTCTCTGGTGCCACAATGACATTGGCATGGCGTTTTCCTGATGTAGAGGGGACAGGATCAGTGGCACCTTTGGGTTACAGGTTCTCCTTCATCCTCCTGCCACTCGTGCACAGAGGGGCAGATGCAGGAATGTCTTTAGGAACACATAAATCTCTCACAGTGAGAACCCAGGGGCAGTCCCCTTCCCTAAGAGGGCTGCATGTAATTTATTTTCATTCACGCTCTTTTCCTTTCGTGCTAGCAGATAAGTAATCTTCCCCTTCTCAAATACATCCTTAATTATAGCAGACAGAAGATTATTTACCACATTGAAATTTCTTTCAGATCCATTAGTTTGCTCAATGTACAGCTAACCATGGCATTATTTTCTTTTGACAGTGTTCTTGCAAAAAAGTTTGCTAACACACAACAGCAACACATTGGTCTAACAATGCTCAAAATCCAGCATCCACACTGGCTGTGTTTTAAAGGGTTAGGAAGGTATAATAATATCCCTTGGATTTGAGCAGTCCACCCCTCAGGACCATCAGAAGGCTTTAATAAGAGTAATTGGTACAATAATCTTGGAAAGCACTTTTCAAATGGGAAGTATATTAACTTTATTAGCATATAACAGAACTATATAATAGATCAAGTCATTAACTGGAATATTATTATAGACTGAAGAGAGAATATAATTTAAAAATTTTAAAAATCCATTATTTTTACTTTTACTATTATTTTAATAGTAAATGTCTGTTATAAAATGTGCCTTGAAATATTTGAGGATGGATTTGATAATCCATCCAAAGTGGACGCCTTCAGTATCCATCAGCTGGTTACTTTCATGTATTTCCTTGCTCTCATTCATAGCCTTGATGGTTACCAAAAGAAAAAAAGAAAATTCCATTCACTTCCTTCATTTTAAAAGAAATGCTTTTCACATCATTCCCCAAAGTGGGGCTTTCAAGTCAGAGACTGAGAGTTCACACCACTCCATATGAAGCAACAAAAGGTGGATAGAGTGGACAAGGAGTACCCAGGCAGTATTCAGAGGCAATTGGACTATTTCAAAGGGCTGGAGCAGAGCAGAGGAAGAGGAGGAGGAGTGGGAGAGGAGTGTCAGCACTTGGCCTTTGCTGGGTCATGTCATAAAGTGAATTAAGGATTGGGAAGGATGGTGGCTCTTTAGGGTCTGTGCCGCAGTGCCAACAGCCAGTCCCAGCCAAAACTTGGCAATCAGATTGCTGGGCTCTTTTATCTCATTTATATTTTCAAGACAACTTCTTTGTAGGGGATCTCATTCCTCTCTACAACTACACGGAAGGAGTTTGTAGTGAGGGAGAGGTCAGTCCCCTCTGCATTATGTAAAGGAAAAGGATGAGAGAAAATGAGGAAATGGCCTTAAGATGTGCCAGGGGAGGTTCAGATTAGATATTACAAAAAGACTGTCCAGGCTGGTGGTGGAGATGCTGAATCTGCCAGTGTTCCAGAGGTGCCTGGATGTGGCACTTAAGGATACGGTTTAGGGGTATTTATGTTGGAGCTAGGCTGATAAAGGGACAGGATGACCTTGAAAGCCTTTTCAAACCTTGATGATTCTGTGATTCTGTGTGTGTTAAAAATTGAAAACTGTTAAAAATTTTTACAAATCCTGTTAAAAACTCAAAAAAAAATCCCTGAACCCAGCAATAAGACTCCCTCAGGTGATACTCTTTAAACTGACAAAAAGAAAGTTGAAACAACTTTTGCCACCCCCAGAGCTAGTTCTCCAAGCAGGGCTCCTTTCTGGTGCCCCCAGACATCTTGCAAAATTATTCCCTGGCCTTGGAAGATCATTCAGTTCTTTTTGCAGAACGCCTCACGAGTGCTGAGCTGCTCCCTGAGGAGAAGCCATACAAGGGTTTTATCTGTTTCCCCTTCCAGCTGGGCTGTGGGAGCACTCCCCTGCATTTCTCAGAGCAATTCCCTCCATCCCATATCCGTGCTATCAGCAGAGGTTTTGCTGCCTGGGGAAGGAGGATTATTCTCTCCGGGAAGCGCAGCCGGCATCCTCAGGCAGAGAGCGCATCCCTGACGGCGCATGATGATGTGCTGCAATGCAAGGCACATGCTCAGACTTTTCCCACTACCAACACTGACTTTCCCTCATCATTTCTTAGTTTGTTTGTTTTGGTTTTTTTTCTCTTTCCAGTGCTGGATTTGCTTCAACAAATTAGAACATTTTTTTTTTCTTAAACCTGACAGCAAGCACCTATTCTTCAACACCATGTTTGATCTTGCGCATAGAAGTAGTTCAGGTGATAGATTAGTTACTGGGGCAGTGAAATGAATGAAATCTTTGCTGTTTAGTTTCATGATAACAGGGATATGGCCAAAGGGGAAGTGGAGTCTGAATGGAAAAACAGAACATCATGCAGTTACAGCAACAATTGTGTTATATATTGATTTGGAATCCATTGTTTCTTTAGATCCCCACACATAGAATTCTCTTCCAGCTCTTGCTCCAGGGTCTGGGATTTAATGAGTCTCTCAGATGAGTGCTTCGTTCCTGCTTCTCACAAACTCTACTTCAGACTTTGAAAACTCAGGGATATATTCTTGCAGTGTCTTACCTTCAGCTAAGTTTTTCAAGCTCTTCTGTGTAGACATCATGACTAGCGGCAGAACATTTGAAAACCACAGTCTGAGACTCCAGAAGATGATTTCAGAGTGAGGAACAGTTTGCCATGCAAATTCTAGTGCGGGGCTAAGCTTTGCAGTATTCCATTCAATGGTTTTGTTTGCAGCTTCTTGAAGTTATTAGGGAGACTTCAGGTGACTTCTGCAGACTGTGTCTCAGGCCTGTGTATATTAGCTACCTGTATGAGTGACCAAACTCGTGTTAATACTAGATACCCTCATCATTTGCAGTGTTTTATAATGATTGACTCATTGGTTAAGGTAAATCTAAATCTAAACTTACTTATTGTAACATCTTAATTGAAGAATTAAAAAAAAAGGAAAACCCAATTGAAGCAACAGCTACTGTTAAAACTCAAGAATAATTTTCAGGAAAGGTTTTTAAAAAAACTACACTCATGTTAGAACTGACTTCTGATTTTTCTTTCTTCTTGAAAATATAGCTTCCTTTTCAAACTTGTCTTTCTTTGATAAACCTCAGAGCACTACTGTTAACAGACATTCTGAATCGACATATCTGTCACTGATTTTTCTTTTTTAACATGAAGCAAATAAATTAAAGATCAAAACGAGTATTGGAATAATAAAACACCTTTCTTTTGCATGAGGGAGTGACCTCGCTTGCCACTCTGCTTTGCAGGAGCGATGTGCCAGCAATGCTAATAAAGTGCTATCAATTCATGTGCTCTCTCAGTTAAATAATGGTGACTTTGAGAAGTGACACATCTTGAGTGGTGTGGTCCTATGTGGGGCATGACACACAGACACACAGAACCTTGTGTGATGCAGAGTTTTGTCTGCTCCATGCAGGACTGATCTGGCAGTGGGATGGAGGTGGCGCTGAGGCCATGGATGATGCTGCAGCTTTCTCCAGGACTCGCTTCCTGTGGCAGAAAAGGATCGAAATATTGTGTCATGATTCACGAGAAGAAAGCTCCTGCCCATCATCACTGAGGTAAAATAACATGTGGCTGCAAAATGTGCACAAACTCATGTTCAACACATGAACCCCTGGCAGGGGAGCAGGGTCAGGTTTCAGTGGGAGCTGGGAGATTTGGGCTCCCAATTACCAGCCCATATTAGGTTGTCTTTGCTCCTCTTGCTACCAGTGGCTGCTAAAATAGAGTTAACCTAGATGTACCTTCTTTGCTGAAATTCTAATTTAGCTTTTCTGTGTAAACACCCATTTAGTATCTGTATCTCGCTCCCACCTTTGTAAAGTAAAATAATAATATTCTCCTGCCTCATATGGTGTAATGGAGTTTAATGCATTAAAGATAGTGAGGCACTAGTTGCTATAGTAATGTACTATTTAAATAACTAAGGGGAAAAAAAGCCCCTCAGAATTGTTTCAACACATGCAGTTTATTGAGGGCTACTTGTTTTGCACAGAACATGTTTGAGATGGTGAACGCACTGCAGGGAAAGTCTCTGTGAGGCTATTCAGAAAAGAACTGATAAGGGCAGTGTGCTGTGTGGTGTTAATCAATGCTGAGAATGGAGAAGGCTTTCCCATCCTGCCACATCCAGGCTTAGTTGTCTGCTGGCCAGGCAGTGGCTGAGGTGGGGGAATGGTTCATCTGAGCCCCTTAGCCTGTGAGAGGCACCTCTGACCATCCCTTCACGTGCTGACAGGGGCTTGTTTTAGAAAGCTGCCAACTGTTTGATCATTTGTACAGACAGAGCCTGGAGTGCAGCTCTCTTCCCTGCTGGAAGCAGTTAAACTCTCTGCTGCTAGAATAAACTGTCTTTGGAAAATACCTCTGGTCCTGAGATCAGAAACCCACCAGCACTGCTTAAGGAACTGCACTGTGGGGCTGGGAATGTGGGCTTGCACCTTCCCTGGCAGAAGGTGAAATCAAATATATATTCACCATTTCTTGGGCCAACACTGTAAGAAATAGTGTATATAACACATGAGCACTGCCACCAATCATTCTCTCGAGGGCCAAGTTTTAAAAATAAAGTCACTTCATCTGTTTTCTTCACGTTTGTTGGCTGTGATCTCTGAACAGCGATTAGATCAAATTCCTCAAGGGATTTAAGAGAAAATAATTCTGATTTCTGAGTTCTGATCAGCTTGATGGGTGCAGGAGAGAAGCTGTGGGTAGCAGAGGTTAACCCCAACATGCCCAGGGTACCTTGCAGCTGGAAGGACATTTTGAGCAAAATCTTCAACTGAGATGATTCAACTTCACCCGAGTCACCCTTTAGGCACCTGCATAATTTTTAGATCTTGGCCACAATCACACTGAATAATTTCCTAAGTCAGGGAGACAAAATTTATAAACCTAGCTCATTCTGTAAAGTTTCCCCTAAGTTATGAATGCAAGGATACTGATTTTAATTCTATTTCTGACCAAGATACAGAAAAGATCAATATAATAAATAAAAAAAGATCAATCTTAATGAACAGTTTAAAAATTGCTTATTTTCTGATTTAGCTTTGAATAAGAAAGATTTTTTTAATGTGTAGATATATATAAGTAGATGGTCTATTCCTTTGTAAAATTTTGTTTGTATGAAAATGCATGGACAGAAATAGAGAATATAGGTAAAAATGTATCTTGGTAATAGGTCAAATGCAAAATATATAACTTGCAAATCAAACCTTAAAGCAAGTGAATCTCTGTTGGAATCAATAGGAGTTGAGTTGGTTGACTGAGCAGAAGGTGGGAAAAATAATAGTTTGTTGCCTCTCTGCAGCAAATATAAGTCAAGTCAGTCCACCATGACCTCAGTGTGAAGCAGACCTTATGCTTAAATGGTTTATTTTACATATTGAAAATGCGCTTCTGAACTTGACTCCAGATTGCAACAACTTCCACCAACAACTTTACTGGTGGTAAAAAAAACTACAGTATATTCAAATGGGATTTTTTATTTTTTAGCAGAATGTTTGATTAAAAAATTCTGACTGTAACAAATGTAATTTTTTATAGGAAAATAAGTTTTTAGAAAACTTTTGCCTAAAATGGTATAAAAATTTGGAATGAAAATTCTAATTCCAGTAATACAGAGGGAAAACTACACCTATTTTTGTTTGATGTAAACTACCTGAACACAACCTTCCTCAAACATATGATCATTTATCCCCACTGGGGTGTAGAACCACAAGACCATTAAGACATCCAAGATTCCTTTTCCAAACCAAGAGGAAACACAGTAATAAAGACTTTCTGAGTGTCTTGGTCTTCACCTGGAAACAGGATCATGCCATTGTTGTGAGTCAAGTACTTCGGCCTCCTTTCTTCACCCTTACATATCTATTTGTACAAAACCTGTTTATTTGCCTGTGAAAAGCAGCCTTATCCAGCTGCAGATCAGCAGAGGAATATGCAATAGGCTGGCAGGCACTGATGTGCAGCAGCCTGAAAACCCTAAACCAGACAGGGGAAGAGCCAAGCTTGGCCCAGTCACACCTCGTGTGAACACCTCCAACAATGAGTTTTTATAATTTTATTTAATGGTGAAAATTTCTGAAATCTCTTGGTTCTCCCTCACCCCAGAATGGGACTTTTATAATCTGAAAGTGTTTTATGGCATGAGAAAATTGCTTCCTTTCTTGGGCTACTTTTCAAATTGGACCCAAACTACCTTTATTGAATAGTTTTCAGGTTGTCCTTGCTGGTAACTGCAGTGACTCCATCATGATGAAGCTTTCAGGCCTTTAAAAAAAATTTTTGGCAGTAATTGCCTGAATTAACTGAAGGGAATTTCAGGCCTTGTGTACTCCTATATTCAGTGAATTGTAGGACTTCTTTTTTCAGTTTCTGCAGGTATTAATTAGTTAGGAAAAAAACATTAACACTTTGCTCGCATTCTTAAATATCTGCTCATGCAAATCAGTATCTGCTCACACAAATCAACACATTGATCTCCTTTCAGCATTTCAAATAAACAGTTAACAAAAACATCTTCAATTATTTTATGGTCCTTCAAGTTAAACAAGTGTTCTCCCTTTTTTAAGAGGAAAGCATTTGAAACATCATGGGGTGAAATTAAGTTATTTGACTGAGACCACAGAAAGGCACTTTCAAAGCCCAAATCATAAAGCAGCAGACCTTACTTAAATCACCTCCACAGAGGTTTAAGCTAAAGTGTTGTGCTTGTCATTGTAAAAAAACTCCAACCTGTGTACGAAGTCAGCTGCAGTCACTTGGCTAATAAGTATAATCTGTTTTACTGCTCTAACTCAGCCTGGTTTGATTGTGTGCCCAGCAGTGGTGGCTCTAATGCTTTTTAGCTGGGGAGGGAGGGGTCAGCAAAAACCCCTCTAGAGACTCTGTGTGCATGGAGGAGAGCTTTGAGAGAACAGGATTGTGCAAACAAAGTCACTGTGAATGAATAATTTTCATGACACTTTGAGCAAGAGAATATTTAGTTATATTTGAGAAAATAGAAGATGGCTATCTGCAAATATCCTTGCAACATCCTTCTCTGTAACATCCTTCTCTGCAGACATTTGGGGTAGCTGGAGCTGCCCTATGCTTGCCTTTGCAAGATTGGGGCAGCCCATGAAAGCCCCTGTGAGAGTGCTTGCATGAAGACACCAGGATCCAGTAAAGCATTCCCAGATCTTGTTTTCCAGCACAAAACATCATAACAAAGAGGATTCAAGTGCACAACTGCACAAGGAATTTGCACAAGTGGCCACACAAATAAAGGAGGAGTGTGGAGGGAGTCCTGCTCTCTCCCAGGTGAGAGCTCAGGCTGGTGCAGAGCCTGAGTTCAACACCCATCTCACAAACTCTTAGAAATCCCACCAAGCTCCATTTTCTGTGGAGCAAGGAAGGAGAAGGGGGAAAACAGGAGATGGGACTGCTTTTGCTTGTCCTCCTTTTATCAGGGGTAAAGTGACTCATTGCTGACACATTCACGGGAAATTAAGGTGTGTAATGTTGTATTTTTCCAAATTTCAGAAAGGTTTGAGAGCTAATTTTAGGTGAAATTGGAAGCTTTGAGACAGTGCAATCACTATATATAGAAGATGGAAACTTTTTTTAAAACTGGAATTATCATTGGCCTTTATGGATCCATGTGTCAAAGGCAGGAAGTTGCAGCTACTGGGTCTTGGGCTTGATGAGCAGTGCTGTGAATGGGTGTTAGTCTGGTTACGAACTGAGAAAAACCCTAAAGGTCATCAGGATTTAATTATATATAATTCTTATTCAAAATGCATAAGCATTGAGAATATGTGAAATTTATTACTACTATTATTATTATGCATGTCTGTTTTTGAAAGATGCCCAGGAAGACATGGGAAATACATATCTACTGTGATCCCTCAAACATCTCACCTGCAAAGATGGGGAGATGATACAAAGGAGAATAGTCTGGGTACTTCTATGACCAAATAGCAATTTTTTCTTCCTCTGGAATATCTGGAATATTATGGGTCAATTTCATGCTGAATTGAAATATCTGCAGAATCACAGGTTTAATCTAGATAATGTAGTTTGTAAGTTTTCCTGATTTAATTTCCTGGCATTATTTCTCCATTGTGCACTGTAGGCTTTGTTACATAGAGCCCCAAGATGATTGATAAAAATAATTTTATAATGAAATGTGAATTAACACTAATTCAATTTAGTGGGTTTTGGAGATGACAATTATTGATATATGGATTTCCTTGTTCCTCAGGAATAATAGTCAATAGCACTGAAATTGGGATTGATCAAATGGATTTTCTTACTTGTGTATACAGCTCCTTTCAGGACTCATAATTTTCAAAAATATTTAGAACTTTTAGGGATAACACTTATCACAATAACTTAGGAGCAGTCCACATGTTGTCCAGAGAAGCTGTGGCTGCCCCATCCCTGGAAGCATCCAAGGCCAGGCTGGACAGAGCTTGGAGTAACCTGGGATAGTGGCAGGTGTCCCTGCCCATGGCAGGGAGTGCGACGGGATGAACTTCAAGACTTTTCCAGCCCAAACCATTCTGTAATTCTACAATTCCTTAATTCTATATCATTGTGGTTGTAGTTATAGTCAGCAATTTAGCTCAGGACTTCTGGTTTCCAGTGAGTACCTGGAATCATCCAAGGAAGTGCAAGATAAACATGGAACTCCGCCTTTTGGAAGCTGATTTTGTGAATAACTTTATCAGTTTTGGAATAATTTACACTAGAAAATAAACATAATTCTCAGGATAGTGTGCACATAAAAGCAAAAATTGGAAAAGGGGGAAAAAAGGAAATTAGGTCTAATTAGCTAGTTGTCCCAATATATTTCATGGGAAATTCATACTTAAAAAGGGTTTGAAGCCATTTAAAGAATGCATTTATCTATGAAAAAAAAAGCAGAATTAGACCCAACTGTATCAGCTTCAACTGTAAATTATGAATAAAAGATCATCTATGCCATTTATGGTATCTTCAAACAGCAAGTACCAAAATGTGTTTCTGTGATGGCATAACAAGGTGTTTCAAACTCAGGATGCTATCCAATGTCCTCTAAAGTCAGATTTAAAATAACTCTTCTAGAATCTGACTTCCTTGAGTCACTGTGGGTAAAAGCAAGATAAGAAAAATATATTAGCATTTAATTATCTGGTTAAGAACAATATGCAACAAAGCACAAGAAACATGTTATGATCCAGGGAACTGAAATATTTCCAATAAGGAGGCTATGCATCCACCATCTTCTAGGATGGACAAGAAGGAGGAGGAAGAAGAGAAAATCAGAAAATCCCACCTGGTTTACTTGAATTTTTTTCTTTTAGTGGAACCTAAATAACGTACAGCACAGTACACAGACAACAAAAACCTTTACTTTTCAGAGCTCCATATGGTGAGAGACTGCAGGAAAGGAGAAGCTTTCCACCCCCACCAGCAATCCATGTGCACCAAGTTATTTACCTGAACCTTCATCCTCAGACAACTTTGGCAATTACTTGGAAGTTGTTAAAAATGTAAGCAAAGCCCAAACCGATTGAATGATGCCATTAAAGGTGTCTGTGACGTGATTTATTGGGTCCAGGTAATGCCCCACGTTTCATTTTGCTCCCCACGTGATGTGGTGTCGTCGTTAGTGGTGCTGGCCTAGCTCAGGGCTCTTGGGCTAAACATCCCTTATGGCTTCCCCTTCCCCCTTTGTACTGATGGGAGTCAGGGCATGGCTGCTTAGCCCTCTTTCTTCTTTTTTCCCCCAAAGAATGGGGCCAGTGAACTTCTGAAAAGGCTTCTGAAAAGGAGGCAGTTCTGTAAGGCTGGAAAAGAGGAAGAACATGGGACTCGTTCTACATACACTTGTTCTCTTTAAAGATACACTTTTGCATGCCTCTCCTCATCCAAATAATTTTCCATTTTTTTGGATGATTTCCCAAAGTTGTCACGACAGAGGAAAAGCCTGAAGGGGATTTAAATTAGGAGGGTTTTTGTTGCCAGATCAATACAGGGCTGTCATTCAGAACGTGAAAGTGCAAGTATGAGACACTTGTGAGGGAACTGGGCAGGCAGAAAACAGTTGAGGGGATAGGTAACAGGAGAAGAAGAATTTCATTTTGTAACAGATGTCCCCATGTTTTTTATTTACATAGGGCTAAAACCTAAAATGTAAGAAATCTGACAAATGTATGGCCAAGAAAAAGGCTTTAGGTAATTTTGTCTTAAATGACAAGGAGAAAGGTGAAACTGGTCAGTCCAACACTTGTCCTTTTCTTTTTTTCTTTTCCTTTTTCTTTGCTTAATGTAAATTAAAGCAGTCCAGAGTGGATATCTGTGACCGTGTTCACAGGGGTCTCAGGTTGAGGGAAGAGATGAGGATCTGACTCCATGTTTCAGAATTATTTATTATTTTATGATATATATTACATTAAAACTATACTAAAAGGATAGAAGAAAGGATTTAATCAGAAGGCTAGCTAAGAATAGGATAGGAAGGAATGGTAACAAAAGTTCTGTCTCAGACTCTCTATCCGAGCCAGCTGGGCTGTGATTGGCCATTAACTAGAAACATCCAGCATGGGCCAATCATCCACAGATGCACCTGTTGCATTCCACAGCAGCAGATAACCATTGTTTACATTTTGTTCCTGAGACCTCTCAGCTTCTCAGGAGGAAAAATCCTAAGGAAAGGATTTTTCATAAAAGATGTCTGTGACAGATATCCATGTTCAATCCTGTATAGGTGCAATTCACTTGAGGTCTTGCTCCAATCTGGTCATCTCTGTTGCTGAGAGGAGGCTGTTATTACCCCATCTCAGGTGATCCTCTGTGCTGACTGCTGATGTTCACAGCCTGTGTGATGATGGAGAGGTGTTTACACCATATAATCACTGGTGGCCAGCCTTGCAGAAAAGGGAAAAGGCAAGAATTTCCTAGCCAAAATTGCATTTTCTCTCCCTTTGAGATGGATCCCATCAAATCAATGTTGTGAGAGGTAAAAGAGCGTGGATGGCCTTTCAGTGTCACTGAGCAAATTGTTGCTATTCTTTGTTGTAAAATGACAACGCCATTTCCAGAGCTCTCAGTCAAGGCAGCATCATTCCCAGACACGGAATCCTAATTGTTAGATTCCTTTATTTTATTTTGAGCTAAGCTGATGACAGTGAATAGACAGGAGAAAAAGTAGGGTCATTTCATTAGTAAAAAAATGCTTTAAAACTGTAACATTTCCACAAGTGGGGGAAAAAAGTATCAGACACTTGTCAGACTACCATGATCTCATGATTTGGCTATAGGGAAGGACCATGTAGTTCATCCTGCTCTCACTGAATAAAAGGAATGGGCCACAGATCTGGTGCTGAGCACAGAACCTGGTTATAAACACAGCCCCCGAGATCCATGCACACACTGAGTGGCTGTCTCTGCATCAGCCTGCAGTGACAGCCAGGAGCACATCCCATAGCAGCAAATTGGCCTCTGTGGAGGGAGGGGACCTGCTGGAGGGTGAGGCTGTGGCAGAGCTGCTTGATTCCCCGTGGTGCTGGAGCCCCCCTGGCCTAGCAGTGAACCCAGAGTCCCAAGGGCACTCCCTCATTTCGGATCCCACTTGAACATGCGGCTGGAGACACTCTTCAGATCAATTTTTAGATTAGCTGAATACTTACTCACTGAAGCTGATTATGAGTGGAGGCTGATTATAGTAATTTTGAGATCTCTGAACAAGTTTTAGATGCCTCTGATGAGTGCACATCCCTTCCTCCCCAAAATGGAGGCACTAGAAATCAGTGAGCACTCAGCAGTGCGAAAGATCGTCCCTTTTGTAGTTTGTTTTTAGATGTAGGCTTTAATGCACTCTTATGTCTCACAGATGTTGAAAGGATTAAACAAAAACAAGGCCTGGACCAAAGTAACCATTTTAGGCTGCAGAGAGAACTTTGATGTGACCCTATAGCATATTATTCTTCTGTGGGTCAAAATCAAGTACAGCCACTGAGTTTTTAGAAGGATATTAATGATTCAGAAGACATTCTCCTTCCTAAATATCTGCATTGTGTGTCTCCCAGAAAAATATCCTTCCTAAGTATTGACAATCTTTTCTAGAAAACAAACAATTTGACAAAATACCCAAAAACCCCACAAGCAAACAAAAAACCTGAACAAAACATTTTTAAAACCTTGATCTAGATGCATCCCAGTCCTGAATCTACCAAAATAATAATATGCCACTAGAAGACTAATTGACATTGCTTCCTTATAGATTTTTGTCCACTAGATATTGAGCAGGAAGATAAATCATAATATCCTTTTATACTGTGCAAAAATATTCTGTCACGAAATAAATAATATATTTTTGTCCCCAAAACATCATTACAAGTTATTCTACATTAAAAACTTGTCTGTCAGACTCACCTTACCTCTTCCCTCCTCACAGGCACAGAACATTCTCCAAAGCCTTCCTGTCTGCAACCAGTTATGCAAGTTAGGGAAAATATAAACAGTTTCTCAGCTTGAGAATAAGGTGTGAATCCACTACTTAAATCAAGAGTTTACTAAATAAATTTAGAAAATTGCACAGAAGTTCAAGATTTAGAATCACTTTAAAATTTTGAACTGGTTCATTTCTTCATGCTGGATTATTGAAAGAAGTTGAGGAGCAGCATGACAGGTTTTAGAAAGGAGAGAGATAACCTGTTTATTCATCCACATCTCCCTAAGTCCAAGTATTGACTTCTGGTTTGCCATGCTCCCTGAAAAGATCTCTAGAGACTGAAAATATAAGGATGGGCTACAAAATTTGTAATCTTCTAGGACTGACTCCAATCTTCTTACCCCTGATTAATGAGAGGACAACATGATGACTCCTAGGCACAAGAAATTAATGTTTTATATGTCCCCTCTGCCCTGGCCCAAAAGGAAAGAAAAGTTATATATATAACAATACTCAATATGTTTTGGAGATATATAATGTATGCACCATGGAAATGTATGTCCTGAGATGCCAAATATATCCACCTGTAAGCCTGGTCAACTGCACCAAACAGAGGGTGGGTTTCCACACACAGTTTGGAATCTGTTTCATGCACAGATTTCTGTGCATGGTTCCTTTTATATTGTTTCTGTCTAACTCCTGGAAACCATCCTTAGTGATTTCTATCATGTACTTTATTGCTCTTATATTTAGACCAGATATAATATTAGACATATCATATGTGGTGATTAAATTTACTCTTTTAATATTGTGGTTGTAAGAAGTGAACATTAATTCAGGAATACAAAACTAACATTTTCTTCCTTTATGATGCTGTATTTCTTTGGAGTCCTTTCATTACATCTGCAGAATTAATGAAAACAAGCTCTTTACTTTTCCTTTTTTCCATAACATCTGTTCATATGGAAGTGTGAACCACATTTTGCAGAAATGCTCAAAATATTTCAAATAGTTGATTTAGTTTCTTCCACCTAAATTAAATTTTTAAGATTTTTTTTTTTTTTTTTTTTTTTTTTTTACTATTCTTGTACAAGTTTCTGCTCCGGAGATTATTACAGTTTATCTTACTTATCAATAGCTCACTGACATTTATTGAGCTGGAAATATTGTTTGCTCTTCACTGTCAATCAAAATCTTGACTCCTACGTCTAGCTATCCATTCTGCTTTATGCTTCTGATTGATACTGGGAAAAAATCATTACTGGATATAACTTAACACAGAAGTAACTGGTGGGCTTGGTGGTGTGCTGAAGAGACAGCACATGTAGCAACTACTGTCAGAGGTTAAAGAAGTAACCCAATAGCAAGCAGTCTCTTTTACTTAAACTTATCTGCTTTCAATTAAAATGAAAATTTAATGCTGGGAGAGAAGCAAGGCAAAAAAAAAATTCTAGAAATTATTGGCCCAGTTAATTTACATCTGATTTTTATGGTGTCAGTGAGGCATCCTTTTGCTTTGCTTTGAAGAGCATCAGACTTTCTGGTTGTTAATATTTCAGATGTAAGAATAACAGAATAGATCAGGAATGGTTCAAAAGTGTTGTAGAGAGTCAGCAGCAGCAAAGCTGGGGGAGAAGGCATAGTTCTTCCCAAAGTCAGAGAAACTGGGTGGAAAGAGTAGCCTATACAATTAATATCCCAAAAGATCTAATAGGATGTATCATCTGGGCAACATCTGCTGTTCCTCAGATTTATCCATATGAAAATGCTTTGATGCTTTAAGGTGGCCAAGGAATGCATCAAGTAAAGCAATGTCAGAGACTAAATGTGGAGCAAACTTGCTGAAGTGAGAGCTGAGAGTGCCCACACCTCCAGGGAAGCAGGAACCACCATCCCAGCTCCCCATGCCTTGCTTAGGTACTCTGATCTCTCTCCCATTACTGAAGGATAATCCCATGGACACTCAATAATCATCTGAGCTGAGATCAGTGTGTTTTCTCACTCCCGTGAGCCCAGCATTGCTGAGTGACTTTTATACTGGCAGATGGTGATGGGACAACAAAAGGGAATGATTTTAAACTAAAAAAAGGGAGAGATCAGATTAGATGTCAGGAGGCTCTTGCCTGTGAAGGGTGATGAGGCCCTGGCACAGGTTTCCCAGAGCTGTGGCTGCCCCATCCCTGGAAGTGTCCGAGGCCAGGCTGGCTGGGACTTGGGTAGTGGAAAGTGTTCCTGCCCATGGAATGAGCTGGTATTTAAAGTCCCTCCCAACCCAAACCATTCTATGATTCTATGATTATGTATATAAAAAGCAATTAATTTTTCTTTTAGGTATTGTATGTACAGTGTGCTCCTTTAAGGCTCATGGACACAGGGAATAGGAGCAGCCCTGAGCTGGCTGGCTGGGAGGATAAGCAGGAGTGGTGAAGTTAGAAAACAGATATTAAGTTAACTAAACATGGCAGATCAAGACATATTTCTTTCTTCTATACCCACTCATCAAGAAAACTGTAGTGCTTTTTGTAATAAAGGCATCTATTCTGTTGGAGATGGTCAATTTAAAAACAAATTGTCAGTCTGGGAAGGGCTCCTTACCTATGAAAAACTGGGACCTTAATTTTTTCTTCAAATCAGACAGCTTTTTTATGCAGCTCAATTTCATTACCACTGAGATGACTTTCAGGGTCACTCTGAGAAAAAAACTAGCAATTATATTAAATAGGAGAAGAAAATAAAAAACCCTGACTGTTCTGTTTACTTGAATCCTGCCATTCTGTCATTCCAACATGAAAACTGTCCTTGAAGTCTAGTACAACCTACAAAGACAAACAGTGGAGGGAGTTTATATAAATCAAATTGATGTCATATGATCCCCAAGCCCTGATGTGTTTCTATAAAGTTAGAAGCAAACTCTATTTTAAGCACCAAAGGGCTGTGTGGCATCTCTTCTTTTTGTTATTTTCATTGCCAGGGGCATGTTTCTAAATAAAAATAATATCTTTATGAATAAAGACATTCACTATATGGAGAGGCACAGCCCAGGCTGAACCCTAATAAATTACCTGCTTGTAAGTGGTGTATGCAAAGCCTGAGTTGTTCACTTGTCACACTTGGACCATTTACTGACAGGAAAATCCTCATCCATACAGTCTTGCAAAACACAAACTCTAAAAACTCAGTTGCCAAACTCACTGTGTTATCCCAGGGAATGGACTTGGACCACTGCTTGTATTATTCCTGTCTGAATGCAGAAAAAACCCTCAACAAACAACCAAAAATGGGTACTTTTCTTTATCCACAGTGGTAAGGTGGTAGCAGAGTGTTCTTTTGAATGGGAGAGACACTTATTCAGAGGTGAATATTTCTTCCAGTACTTCTGGGATCTAAGTTTCAGGTGGAAGAAATAATAATAATGACAATAAAAGAAAAAAAATTATGGTCTGCTCCATTTTCTTTCTCATTCTCTTTTGTACTATCTTTCATTCTTCTCCCATCCCCCTCAACCTTTTTTTTAGACATAAAAATGTTGGTTTTGAAGTTTTCAATTACAAAGAAGAACAAAAGCACTAAGAAGCCTAAGTCACTATTGCTTCTGAATCAAGTCCTGTCTTTAGATGTGGATTGAGAAGAAAACCTTCCTATGAAAAAACAAAAAAACCCAAAATCTAAAAAAACCCAAACAGAACAAACAACAACAGCTACAAAAATGGGGGGGAAAAGCCTTTTTCTATCAAAATTTTAAAAATAAAATATCCATTTTCCTAGCAAGAGAAGTGGAGGCACTACACTTGCATTTTTTATGAAATACAAATATTCTAAGCACAGCAGCCTATTAGCTGCTTGGCACTGGTTTCATTGTCTATAAAATTATGTGACCTTGGCTATAAACCCCCTCTGAGCTGGACTGCATATAAAAATCCCCTTCCCTTAAAAACAATTTGTGTGCTGTTCTTGCAGAAGGTGCATTTGTACTTTCTGCTTGCTCCAAGAACTCCTTTGCAATGACTCTCTCTTGTACACTGAGTGCACTGGTTAAAATTCATGTTTGTTTCAGAGAGACTTAGAATTAAAATTCACAGGTATATTCTTTTTAATTTTTTAAAAAAATTTTTACTTGCAGATAGCATCAAATTCACTCTCAGCTTTAGTAGAAACAGTCTTTGCTGGTAACCTTTCAGTTACAAAGAATTCAGCATTCAGACCTATCAATCTCACACCGCAGAGCTGCCAAGTCTCGTAACAAAAGAGTATTTTGTTTGAAGGGCAAACCAAATTGACTTGTGTTTCCAATAACTGTAATGTCCGGCTTCTTATCAGTATTAATAAGAAAATGCAAATTGCATTCCTGTCAAAAAAAATGAAAATGAAAAAAAAAAGAGTTGAAACGAGCAGTACAAGCAGTAAATTGCTTGCAATATGCTATTATATTCAGATTCTCATTTTCACCTATACAGTAGTTTACTTAAGGTGAGCAAAAAGAGCAATCAATGCAAAAAAGGACCAAAATGTTCCAAGTCTTTTAAGTATGAGCAAACAGAAGAACATAATGGATAATTGTAGCAGAAATAATAGCACATAGCAGTATGTAAATCATCAGCAGGTTAACCGTTAATCTCTTTATTGGAATTTTTATTTAAACTAGAAACAAAATTCCTATTAAATATGCAGTAGTTTAAAAATTCCGAAGTACCCCTGGACAATGATCAACACTTAATTAATCAATTTTCTGTCTGCGTTGTAAAAACAACTTCTGCTTTATTGCTTTTTGGAAACAAAATTAAAATGAAGCTGTATAAAAACTATTATACGGGAGAACTTGTGGCTTGCAAAATGTTCTCCTCTTTGACTAAATTGTATCATCTCTGTTTCTTGTTTGATTACCTAATGTTAGTCAGAAAGCTATAGATTTACTCTTTTTTTTTTCCTTGTTCAAATACAATATCTGGTAGATGAAAATACAGCTTTTTCTCTCATGAAATCTCAGTGCACCAGTGTTGGATACAAAGGTCACACGTGGGACAAATGGAGCTGTCACCGATGTGTGACAGGAACCTGGGGATGTGCAACCCAAGGATAGGTTAGAGGTTAGCTTTAAAAACTTCTAGAATAGATGAGGTTAAATAAAATGTTCATTTCATTATCTGTTTACCTTCTTTTCAGGGTAATCTGCAATTTAATTTGCATTAGGTACAATCATGCTGGTTTGCAAAGTATGGAATGAAACATCACTGAAATATCTCTCTGGTATCAGCATTACTTTGGCAAATTTAAACCCATCAAGGGGATCTGTGTTAGACCTGTTCTCTGTTACATGTGAGGAATAATATCTGGGTACATTAAATGTCCTTAAACATGGAAATTATTAGGAAGTGCTGGTTTGAATGTGAGCACTGAAAATGGCTTTTGAAGGGGTTCTATCCTGTAGGAGATCCTCTCAGGAGGAGCTGCAGCCTTTCCTACGGCCAGATCCAGAAGCATTTGGGAATTAATAGATGAAAAAATTCCATCCCAGATCCAAGTCAGAAGCCGTTAGAAAAACCTGTACCAGGCTCACAGCACTCAGGAGCACATGTGCCTATTGCAATTCCATCTCTTACCAAGGAGATTGAAGGAACATTTGCATGGGGTGACCTTGTGGCAGTCTAGTCTCAAAGTGGCCAAGGCAGAGAAATTGGAAACCTGCATCTTACTGCGTAGTGGTGAGATGCAGATGTGAAAAACCCTAAATTCACAGCACAGAGGACATCTGATAATGTAAAGGCTCTTTAAATCATGGATGAGAAAAAATCACTAAAATCAGCTCAAGTTATGGTATCAGCTATTCAAAAATTCACTTCTACTACCTCTGATTTTTATGTTATCAGTGGTATGGCATTCTACAAATAGTTACTGACTAACAGTGCCAGCACTCCAAATGACACTGGCCACCTGCTGACAGCCTTTGCTACGAGTAGGAGAACAGAATAAAAGGCATTTTTGGTCAGGCCACAGGTTCTGTTGATCTTCACACAGAAGTCATCCCATTTATTAAACCTCCAGTCATCTTCTCCAAACATTTCCACTCCAAAATTCCTTTCCAGTATTGGTCCAGGACGTTAGTACTGTGGCTTTGTGAGGTGACATAGCACTGCATGACTTTGCTTTTTCACTTTCTGTGCCTTCCCTAACACATCCCGGAATTTTGTTGGCTTTCCTGACTCTGTGTGAGTAGTGACTTCCCACACCACTTCTGCACCTATGGTTTCTTTAGCTATTTTATTGCTGCTATTCAGAGCTGTGAAATCTGCTCCCTGCAGAAGGCATTCACATTGCCCAGGTCTGCCTGACCATGCTGCCACGTTTAAATTGACAGAACTCATACTGTTTTCTATTATTTCCATTATTTGGATTTGATTTTTAAAAAAGATTTCTTATTCTTTCTAATTATCTCCTGTGTAGTGTTCTTTAACTAAGACCCATGATTTTTTTTCTTGACCTTTTCTGAAAATGGTTTTGCTGTAAGGGTTGCCTGAAGTCAAAACCAAGTTTTGGGTTTAAAAAAAAATAAATTAAAAGTTGTCAGCTTACTGCAAATATTTCACTCTTTTGTCTTCTCCTTTTTGTTACTTTTTAAAAGATTTTGTTCACTTTCTATGGTTTTCCCTTTGTCATATATTAATTTGAGAACTATTGTATAAAATTTAGTTATTAATTCAGTACATTTGCCAGTACAGGTAGACATCCTCTTACACAGTGGACTTTAGGACAGTTGGGAGTTGTTGCTTCTTAACTATCTAATCTATTAAATTCTATTTTTGTGTTTGCTTTGTAGCAATGTTCATTACTTTTCATTCTTTACTTCCCAGTTGATATATTTAATATATTTAATATCCTTTTTTGTGTGTGTTTTGTCTCAGGAAGGGCTGAATAGATTATAAGTGTTAATAAAAAAAATCTGAATTTTTCTTAAGTGAATGAAATGTATTGTCAAAATTACTACTCCTAAAATTAATCTCCTAACTTGTTTGAATTATACTCTGCATAAAACTGGGGTCACTGTTGGTTTGTCTGTTTTGTTTTTTTGGGGTTTTTTTAATATTGTTTTTTAAAGACATTAATGAGGAATAAGCTTCTAGAAATTCACAGGGATCCAAGTTAAAAGCAAAAAATGGTTCTTGCCTTAATTCTGAGTAAGTGCAGATAAAAACCACTGTCAGACTTTTATAAACATGTGAGCCCCAACATCTGTCCCATTCATCCTCTGGCCAATTTTTATACATGACTAATTTATCTAAGTTAGAGACCTCTAAAATCCACTTTGATAGAGCCCAGTAAAATGAAAATGAATTTCACCTCGGAAAATGAACCCAGATGGAAAACTTGGGAAATTGAAACCAAATGAGTATTAGTGTAGCTGAAAAGCTAAACTTGAATTAATTCATTTATCCCTCACTCAATTCTTATTCCTTAAAAATAACAGAGTATAATTGATATCTTGACGCTTTTGAAGTCAGTGGATTTAAGTGTGCTGAGGGTTTTATTTTATGTCTCTTTCAAAATAGCCTAATGTTAGATAAAGTGATTGAAAGAGAATCAGGTAGTTATAAATAGTTTAGCTACATTGGCTTTTTAATTCCCTATGTCCTGTGCCTTAAAGCTGATTTTAATGAGGAAGGTATTGTCACATTTCCTCATCTCTTGTATATTCATGACTCTGTTCAGATAATTCATTTCTTACTAATCAAAAAGCCCAGGAAAATATCAATAGAATTATTCAAATCCGTAAAATTGCAGAAGTATTTCCATGGTAAATGCCAAAATTAATGGCAGCACTTCACAAGCAGAGGTTAATCACAGTTCATTGTTCAGCTGCTCCCTGCAACGACAATGCTCATCCCCAATGCCTGTGTAGATGGAATCTGGAATTTTCACGGATTCTCTGGCCAGGTAGTGCAGATGTTCACAATCCTTGCTGTTGGTTTCTGTTTGCAGAGGAACCAGTTAATGCACCAAATGCTATAAACCATAACTCCAATGGATCTCTGCACCCACTGAAATAATTTTTGAAGGCTAGTTCCTGCAAAGCCAGGCATGGTGGAGTGTTAAGCATGACACAGAAAGGGACAAAACCCCTCAATTCTGTTTGAAAATTATTCCTTGGAGAACCAGAGACAGAATTGGGAACTACATGGCCCATTGTGGCATTTTACATTTGTGAACTTTTCAATATACAGAATGCTTCGGGTGCTTGAACTTAGTTTCATGTCTGGCATTAAAAGGGAATTTATCTTATTCTTTAAAAGTAAGATTCTCTCTACTGTGGCCCACACAAAATATTTGCATTCATTTGCATCACTTACCATGAGTGAGTAATAAGCCCTGTGCTTCTCGCAACATTGCAAAAAAAAAAGTTCTCCTTAGAAAACTTAAAAGAATTCATTGCTCTCTGAACCCATGGATTACGCAAACCCCCTCACCCCAGGATGATTAACTGTGCCCACAACACATCCAGAGCCCAGTCCATTGGGGCTGTTTGCTGTGCTTGTTCACACATCAGAAAGACTTGTCTCTGCAGCCTGAGAGTAAATTGCATTTTAATTTCAGTTCTGATGCCTGGTCTCCTACTTCTTCTTTTAGATGAATTGTAGATTATACTGGTCAAAATATTTCCTGCATCCCATTAATTCCAGTGATAGGATCTCATGATATACACTGCAGTCACTGCTGTCAGAAAGAAAAGGTGAAAATATCAATTGTCCTACAAGAAGCTAATGCACAATCTGTAGCTTCATGTGAAATTTCCTAGTAGGACCTATATTCACAGGGCATATAAACTTAGTCCAAGCTGGTGAATCAAGTTGTGTGAAATTACTGTGCATCACAGCTGAAGAGTGATTATTTTATACATTTTTCCATATGAAAAATGTGGATGTGCTACAACTGAGCATTGCTTTGAGCATTGGGGATCCTTGGGAAGGACACCCATGGTCTTACATGCAAACAGAGCTGATGCTTGTTAAGGAAACCCTAAATAATTCCAAGCAATCTCTCCATTCAGCTTGTGTGCTGTGCAGCGCTAAAGGACATCTCACCTTCTTTAGTGTCCCTCCTGCTTCTGCCAAAATGCCCCTGTCAGCACAAACTGCAGCAGGCAACCTGCCCTGACTATCCTGGTGACCAAGGGGAAGTGATTGATTACCCAGAGAGAGCTCAGCATTCCACACTGACCACAAATATCCCTGTCCCTCCACGTTGACTAGTACAGGGGAGAGAAAGTTCTCTTGCCAGAAGGGAGTGCCTTAGAAAAAGGAAAAAGAAAAGAGGAAAAAAAAAAGAAAAGCAGAAGAAATAATGCTCCTTGGTACTGCTAAATTTTTTATGCAGTTGTCTTCCAGAAGGAGTCTCAGATGTCCTCAAATATTAATACTTGTAATGAAATGCCCAGATTAGCAATTGCATAAATCCTTCCCTCGGACGGAAGTTGCAGCCTGTGGGATCGCGGCCGATTAAAAAGATTGTTCCAGCCACAGTCACCTTTGCCTTAAGCTGATGCCAGGTACTATCAGCCAAGTTAGAAGTCAACACAGTGTGCAAAATATGATCCTCTGTGGAGCAAAATCTGGCTCATGTCGCTGTCAGTGTCCCAGCGTGGTGGATGTGAATGAGGCACTGCGGGACAGGAGAATGAGGGCAGATTGCAGCAGGGAAGATAAAACTGCTCCGTGAAACCTTCTAATACATTTTAACTAAGAGACTTGGGGCTGTATCTTGTTCTCAATTTTGTATTGACCTTTATGGGGTTTTAAAAGAGAGCAGATTTTCCCTGTTCTTAATTTATGCCACTTACCAAAGATCCCCCGAGTCAAATCTGTACTAATTTACACAATGTGCAGATCCTCTAAAGGCAATGGGTTGCAGTGTAAATTAGAGCATAAATCAGGTCAGAATTTGGCCCCTGATGAAGAGCCAATGAAAAGATGTTGTCTTAAATGATTCAAAAGAAGCAGCTAAGCCTATTGATTTTTATTTAAATGAATCACGCTTGGAATAGATCTCAAAACGTTATTAAAAACTGAAACAGAATGCTCTTTATTCTACAAGATGGAAATATTTAGCATATCTACTCTCTTGTGACTTAAAGGGAGAAGCTGTACTGACAGCAAGAACCAGTTCCTAAACAGCCCCTGAAAATGAATATATTCCATGAATAACACAATCAAAATTTGCTGCTAAATACCTAGCTAACTTGGAAATAGTTAAGCAAAGGGGACATAAAGAGCACCTGTATTTTCTTGTTTGTTTGTTTGTTTGTTTTTTAATGCAAGGATCTTCATGATTTACTACAGTATTTCTTCCAAGGCCCTGGGTATCTTTGCTATCTCCACATATTCATAATATATCATTTTGGAACAAATTCATGGCTAGTTTTCACAGGTGCAGTCACATTAATTTCACACCTCTGAATTTAGCTCTTTGCTGTGTATCTGGAGACCATTCATCAATATTCTCTGGAAACTAGCTTGCTCCCTTCTCAACAAATAACCATATCAGCCTCTGATATTCCCAGCCAGAACAAATTCCACTTGGTGGCTTTCATTTTTATGTGTATATTATTCTAAATATAGGAAATATTCTAGCAGATGGGAGGCAGGGTATATAGGAGCTTCTATGGCAAACTTTAAATAAATTGGTTTTGTGAGGAGACCTTCTCAGCTGGTTATTACATCAATAAATCAAGAAGTATCAAATGTGGAAACATTAATCAGAGTTTGATAACGTCTTCTGGACTCATTCAGAACAGCTGACATAAAATAGCTGTAATTACATATTGTGGTATTGTATCATGTGTTTCATATTTCATAACATTTATTCTTAGGGAATGTCTCAACAGTCTCCTATTAGTAGGAGAACATTATCCATTGACAAAGGCCTATTTTTCTATTCTATGGACATTAACTCTTAATTATCTTTTTTTTTTTTGAACAAAAATAAATTAAAGTAAATGAGGATTATGGAAATCTCTTTGACAAATACTCTGTGACTGTTACCTTAAATGCTCAGGGCTAGAGAATGAAATTTAGTGTGTATGAGCTCAAAGACGCTATTTACTACTTTAACATTTTACAAGTCATACATTAACATTTAGCAAGTCATAAAAAATTTACATCTTTAAGCGATTTGTACTTAATAGGTTAGTGATATGCATTTCATTCAGGACACCGGGGAAAGAATCTATAAAACAAAGGCATTTTGCATTGTCTGCAAATAGTTTATACTGCTGGTGGATCAAACCATCAAACTCACAGGAGGAGTCTCGTGTGCTGCTCCTCTTCAGTGGAGAGATATTCTCCATGGGGGTAACAACATGCCCATGGTAGCAGACTAGTACAAGCTCTCTTAAAATTACTCAGCTTCTATTAATGTGGCTGCAATTTAAGGAAAAACGCTTAAAATAATCCAGTGACCACTACAACAAAATTAGGGAAGTGGATTATTGTGATTCCACTGGGATAAATATTTCTGTGTGATACCAGTGAATATTTGCCCTGTTTCTTTTCAGGAGGTTCCTGCAGTCATTTTTGGTCACATTCGATGTGCTCTGACAGATAGTTGATAAGGACACAAAGAGTCAAGATCCCGATAACCAATCCCTGGCTCTGTGAATCAGTCACATCCATCCTTAACCAAGCTGGTGCCACTAGGTGGTACCCAAGAATGTGAACCATAGACAGTCACTTTTCCATAATTTCCCTACTTTTGCAAGGAAAGGAGCTTCCTCTGGGCTTCAGGAAAAGACTGTCACATTCTTATCATCTTTCAAGGGGATGTCAGAGGCACAGAAGAATTGAGGCCAAATCCCTGCCAGATGTGATCCTGCTCTCTCAGTTCCCAGACAGCAGCACTGAGTGCTGCCACAGCCTTTCCCTCAAACACAAACTACTAAAACCTAATGAAGAGGTATTCAAGATGAGACTTCAAGCTGGAAATTCTCCTTACAAAACCAAATCATGAATTAATTTGTGTAAATGCTGAACTTCTCTCAAGTATATTCTGAATAGGAAAAACACAGACATAGGTTTTCCAGATACATAGTTCCTATTAAATTATTTACTCTGCTGTATTCATGATTATATAAGCTAATTTGGACATGCTGCTGTTTCACTATTTGCATGTCTCTAGCAGTGACAGCTGAAAAATGAGCATGATGACAGTACAGAGTAGGATGTTTAGACAGCAAAGCGCAGCAACAATAACTGGTGAAATGTTTCCTTCAAAATATCCCTATTAAATATTGTGGTTGCTTTTAAAGAATCCATTTTAGATATAACCCCTACTTCTCTGAAGTTTCTCTCTTCTCTGATACAGCTGTTAATTACTTACCCTTTAAATAAAACACATCTTAACTCATGGAAAGCCTGGGACTGGGCTCTGCAGGATAGTCTGGCTTTTCCTTTGGGAGATCTCCTGGGGAGCAGCTTGGTGTTACAAAAGCTCTTCAGCGTTTACCCTGTGGAGTTTCAGTCACGTTGCGCTACTGTGGAGGGATCTGCCAGCATTCGTGGCATGGGGGGAACAGGCAAAAGTGTAAAATTGCTGTGAAATCAGGGAACATGTGCTCCAATCCTGCTGCTGTCTCAGGAGGGGCATTAAAAAGTGTTCATGGAAGAAATACTAACATCTTTGTGTCACAGACTTTAGGAGATGTTTTGCTGTTTGCTTGGTGATATTAATGCTTTTGAAAACTTTTTTCAGTTAATCTTTGAAACAGAAATATTGGTTAGATCATTCCATATCTCCTCCAAAATGAAACCCTTTATAAAGCACTTGGATCAAATCTGATCTTGTCCCCTTGTTTTTTATATGAGTTGCTCTACTCAGTCTAGTTCATGTTTAGAGGAAAAGGATTTTATAAACACTGTATATTTTTTCCCGTATCTCTGCCACCTTCTGGATTAAAAAGTGCTCTGTGTTATGAATAAACAAATACAGAAGTGCTTCTAAGGTTTTGAATGCCATCAACTTTGTCAAAAGAATTGGGTCCCTCCTATGTCCTCTTCAATCTTCTCAATTTCTGATAGAACAGAATTGCAGAATCACATGGTTTGGAAAGGACCTTTAAGATCGCTGAATCCAACCATTTCCCCAGCACTGCCAGGGTCACCACAAACCATGTCCCTAAGTGCCACACGTACATGACTTTTAAATCCCTCCGGAGATGGTGACTCTGCCACTGCCCTGGGCAGCTGTGCCAGGGCTTGACAACCCTTTCAGTGAAGCAGATTTCTCAATATCCAATCTAAGTCTCCCCTGGTGCAACTTGAGGCCATTTCTTCTTGTCCTGCTTCTTGTGACTTGGGAGAAGAGACTGACCCCCACCTGGTGACACCCTTCTTCCAGAAAAATTTATGGAACAAGAAGGTCCCCTCTGAGCCTCCTTTTCTCCAGGCTGAGCACCCCTAGACCCCTCAGACTTATGCTCCAGACCCCAGCTCTGTTTCCCTTCTGTGGCCATACATGCAAAGGAGCTCAAATTCCAGCCTTTCCAAGCTATTCCTTTGTTAGAGGGGTAGTAGCGCCGTTTCAATGTTCCAAATGCTTGAAACAAATACTGTTCTAAAATTTTTCTAAATAACTTCTTTTTCCCCTACCAGGTAGAGAACAAGCAAACATTTGCGTGTTTTGATCCTGATCTAGTTTTCCAACTGCTGAGTCTAGAAATATTTATAGATAAATATACATTTATCTATATATATGAATTAATAGCTTTCATTTCCTTTAGGGTTAGAAAAACTTTTTGCTCAGCTGATCCTTTTGGGCATGGCCTGAAGCACAGGCAAACCCAGGACACAAAAATCCTGCTACATCTCATTGAGAGCAGCACACGGTGCCATCTGCAGCGCTGCTGTTCTCCAGGTTGCTCTTTTCCCTGGGGTGCCATCCCTGCCTCCTGAGTGGATGGCAGAGTTCAGACCTGTCACTCTTTAATCCCTCACGGGCAATTCAGCACCTGCAACTCCCAGTTTAAAAGACCGTGGGGACTTTGAGCAGCCCGCAGAGGAAGAAGTATCGTGGTTAATGTTCCAGCTGATATCAAAGCTCCTGAGGTTAAAGCTGCTCATTTGAAATGTGGGAGTAGTAGCTCTGGCTCTGGGTGCTAGCAATGCTTTTTTATGTCTTTGTGCAAAATGGTGGAGGGAAAAAGGACATGGGAATATTCTATTTTGCTTACTTTTAGTAAGGGGTTTTAGGATATCCTGATTGTACAGTCTGAAAAGGTCTTATTTGGTGGGAGGTTCTGTAAAATTCAGGCCTGAGGAAATAGATGTAGCTGTCTGCATATCAATTTCAATTTACTGTCTGTGGTGTTAGAGAGAGGAAAGAAACAGAATTATTTTCAATAAATTTTACACATAACTTGACATCCAATCAAGCGCATCAACATTAGCAATCAATTAGGAGCTCAATGCATGGTTCTGAGTAGCTGTAAATTACTGCACACTAATGGCTCTTCAGCAAACCTCCAGAGCAGGTTCAGCTTTTTTTTCACCAATAAAGCAGTGAACATCATAAAGCCACAACAGGGGAAAATGTTCAAATTAACGTAATCTATTTTAATTTTCAAATAAACAAATCTTACTTATAGAGCAAATAGCAGCAACAAAAGCAACATGATACTTTCCAAATCCCTCTGGACCATTTAGAATACTTCTCATTCATATTATAGCACAAGAAATACTTCTCTGCATCCCTTTCTCTCTCTTTCATCTGAAAAGGCTGTCACTCCAGTTGTGCTGGGAGAATTCTGTGCATTTTTTTCTGTTTGATTCTGTTTTCCCTTTTCGACCATATTTAAGGGATAACAGGTCTGTTGCTTTTCCATCCCCATAAACTTGTCTCATTCTCACTAAAGTCACTAGGAAAATATACCATGAAAAAATGATGTTAAGACCTTTTATTTATGTACTGCCTTTCTGCAGCTCTATATGAGGCACATATGTTTTGGAGTCAAATGTATTTCTGACAGCCTCCCTGAGATCATCAGGATCAGATCCGCTAAGTAAGAGGATGCAATTTTTAAGCCTTTTCTCTAAGCTTTATCATCATTAATGGTACATACTTCACTGAAAGTTTCTTCAGAAGTATTATGTCAAATGCTGACTTCATTGCACATATGTCACACACTGATATCATTATTATTACTCAAGTCTTACTGGAAAGAAGTTGGGGCCAAAGTACTTAATTTACTTAATTAATTGTTAACTGTTTTACCAAGTATATCTTCCATAGAGAAGATGGGAGTACAATGAAGTGAGAAAAATTTCCCAGGGCTTTAGATCAGGCATTAAGTAAAGCAGTTATATCTTTTGGAAAAATGAGTGTCAGCTAATGCAGAACTTCTTTATTCAGAAGATTCATTATTATTCTTGCTTATGATGGAATATGAGCAAAAGTCGTTCACACAGACGCTCAGCCTTCCTTTTCCCTGAATTTCCAGCATGCATAATTCACTTTAAAACCAGGTCTTTTAGAAAAACATTATGATATTGATAAAATTATCCTGTCTTGTGCACTGTGACAGTGAAATCTGTATGAGTGTCCCTTGCACTGGTGTTGAAGAGAAATATCAGGTGCCTGAGAACACTATTCTGCAGTTATTTACAGGGAAAGCAATTCTACTTTCTCTGAGGATTAAATGTTTGCATTTATTCAGGCAGTTTTACAGGCATATAATGAATTGTGATTATGAGTGGAGGTTTAGCACATTTACATGTTTATGTCTGTCTATTCCTTTCTCTTGTCTCCCTAAAAAGGCATAAATTCTCCTGTCCATCCCAGTCAATATTAGTTTACTCATATATTCTTTAGTTAACTTTAGGAGGTGGAAGAGGACATGAGTCTTCACCATTACAATGTATAATGCCTAAAAATATAAAACTATAGAAAGGCAAAATCAGAGAATCATAGAAAGGCTTGAGTTCCAAGGGACCTTAAAGATCATCCTATTCCAATCTCATGCCATGGGCAGGGACACCTTCCACCTTCACAGGTTGCTCCAAGCCCTGGCCTTGAGCACTTCCAGAGTGCGGCACCCACAGCTCCCTGGACAAACAGTTTCAATGTCTTATCACCCTCACAGTCAAGAATTTCTTCCCAACATCCCATCTAACCCTGTCCTTGCTCAGATTGAAGCCATTCCCCCTTGTGCTGTCACTTCATGCTTTTGTCCAAAGTCCTTCCACAGCTTCAGGCATTTGAAGGGGCTCTAAGACCTCCCCAGAGCCTTCTCTTCTCCAGGCTGAGCAGCCCCAGCTCTCCCAGCCTGTCTCTGGAGCAGAGGGGCTCCAGC
Source organism: Camarhynchus parvulus (assembly GCF_901933205.1). Classification (NCBI taxonomy): domain Eukaryota; kingdom Metazoa; phylum Chordata; class Aves; order Passeriformes; family Thraupidae; genus Camarhynchus; species Camarhynchus parvulus. Next base: position 33,489,384 of record NC_044577.1, read on the forward strand.
CCTCAGAGCATCTTCATGGCCTCCTCTGGACTCATTCCAACAGCTCCATGTCCTTCCTGTGTAGAGGGCCCAGGGCTGGATGCAGGTGAGGTCTCACAAGAGCAGAACAGAATCACCACCTCCCTTGCCCTACTGGCATTCAGAATATCCTAGAAAGACAAAAAAGTAACCAAAGGCTCCCTTTTCCTCTTTTCCTGAATACACATCCTACCTTCTTTTACAGCTAAGGGGCCCAATGATTCCAAAAATGCAACTGCTGAGGCACATTGGTTTGCTTACTTAGAACCTGCAAAGGATCACATGGGGACAACGGGGCTCTATGTAGGTAATTTACACAACATCTAAAATGCATTGGGAGCCAGTTCTGCTCCTCAAGGCAGCAACTTTGTGCTGTCTTGAGAAGCATGTGTGCCCTGTAGCACACGTCAGTATGCAAAAATATGGAGATGAGCTACTGAGTGAGCTCATCCCAGGAGTTTCTTGTGGCTTCTCCAGTGGCTGATTCTCTCTGTGATGCCTGGGAAGCCCAAGGCGCTGGTGGTGTGAGGTGCTCCTCACTGCCTGCCAGTGTCCCCTCAGCATTTCTTACCTCTTCTTTCCATTTATTCCCAGAGATAAAGCTAACTTAGCCAAAACCTCCCATTTTGCAGTTAAAGGAGAGGAAGTTCACTTACATCATGCTGCTCTATTTAAGTCCTCTAATCTTAACTATGAAGAGGAAATCGAATTAAAGGTTGAGTCAGTCAGAATTATGCATTACAATCACAAAAAATAAACCATCCCAAATCTCTATATTACATAAAAAATACACTGAAAGAAAGTTAAGTTAGCAAAATCAAACACTTAGAAGCATGGAAATACCATAAAAATCATTGCTACCTTATGCCACTTCAAACTAAGCCTCCCTCTGCATACAAAATATAATACTGTCTTTAACAGAAGATTTGCATTCCTTTTTCCTCAAAAGTTCTCCCTCGCTGCTTCATGGTATTAGTCTCCCTTTGCTTTATCTCATGTGCCCTTAAATCTTCTTACTTCTTCATTTATTCCTACTTTTCTTTCTTTAATTTTTTTTTGTGTCTCTGAAGCCACTGAAATCTCCTATTGCTGGTCAGTCCTTGTAAGAATTAATTTTTGGTAAGAATTAGTAGTTGTGGAGCTGTTGTTGAAGGGCAGAATTCAAAGCCTGTGGTGTCCCATGAGGGATTAGGCTGATGCTGTGGAAAGTTTGCTTTATAGTTTATCCTTTATTTAAACTACAAAAGAGCATCACCTGGACAGGCAGTCATTTTTGTAAAAAACATCTGTTTAGAGCTGGAGAAGTTACACTGCAGCCCAAGTTCCCCATGGGAGCATCAGTGCATGTCATTGGCCTGGGCAATTAGGGAGAAAAACAGTGAAAAAGATGGTACTTAAAATACCCAAGGAGATATATTGTTTCTAAAGCCTTTGAAGTATCCAACCTTAGGGATCACTTCTAACAACAGAAGGTAAAACATTTTTAAATAGACCTGCAGTTTTGAAATTGACAGTGTCCCTTTAACAACTTCAACAGTTGCAGGGTTTTATGTAGGTGGGTGAATCGGATGCTAAATAGTTAAACCTGTTTTAACTAAGAACTTGTGACTTCCCAAATAAAATCTTGCCTGTAGAAGTAAGTAACAGCAATTGGGAACAAAGCACAGAGGAATGGGCCAGCTCTAATTTATGCAGGTCCAAGGAGGCTCATCTATGTGCTTTATTTTTTATTTGTTTTTTTAATGTGAATAATTTAGCCAAGTTTCTGATAACTGTCTCTGTTGGAACAAAAGGTTCCCACTACTGTTGCACAGCAAGTTCAGCTTCTCATGGGTCAAAGTTGTTGGAAAACATCTACTGAGCACAGTCTGGGGCCTCCAGCACTGGGTATCTGCCATGTTCTGCATTGATCAGTGTGTCCTGTGCTGCACCAGCACATCTGTGTGCACCCTGCAAAACCACTGTGGGCTGTTTCTTGGCTTGCAAAAGCTGCTAGATCTGCAAATGCAAATGTATTCACATTAATTAGAATAAATGACCACGTGGTTGCATCGTTAACTAAGTTCCCAAACTCCCAGGGAAGGAAGCTTCTGCACAGTCAAACACTGCAGAATTTGCATCTGAGGGAAGCATTTTAGGTTTCTGTATATTTTACCAACAATTAAGGAACTGAGCTGGCACTTTCCTTTCACATTTGCAATTTAAATCTAAAATTTTGGGCCACCCCAACATGTTTTAGTTCCCATCTTGGTGGTCGATTCACAGGGGTGAAAAGAGTGACCTTGAGCGTGATGATGGTAGAATTTAGAACAAGAATTAGCTACATTGCCTCACAGAAATTGTTTGGCTGGCAAGGATAATTTTTTGGGCAGCCTTTGCCACTGTACAGCATAAGGTGATATTTGATGTATCTCTGTGTGTACCCAAACAGAGAGGGGAGGGCAGCAAAGGAGCCAGGCCAGCAAAACCGGGTGAGGAAGCCACAGGGCTTGGATTCAACAGCCCACAATCATCTCCTCCAAAGGAGTGCAATTAAAACCTGGCTTGAAATTTTACATATCACCCTGCAGCAGATCAGCCAAGGAAGGCTGGTGACACAGACAGCAGCACTGCCAGAGACACACTGCTCCTTCTGGGTCAACAACAAACCCCTGCTTAAAATTTCAAAATATTTTCAGTAATCATCATAATCCAAAATTACAACAGGCAGTTCCACTCCTTGTGTCAGAAAAGGAGCCCAAATTTCTGTTCCACATCCTTGTTATGTGTACTTGGGGAATTACCTCTGGCCATTGGGGAAAGCCAAGAGAATAAACAACCACTGAGTGCAGGCAGCTCCTACAACAGAAAAAATGATCATCCCCAGAAAGGGAATTGGAGAAATCTTAATAAATGGAAATTCTCTAAACCACACTTCCCTTGGGGCCTGTGCTGCAGGAGGTTTGGTCTGCTATGCACAGACTGCCATGTGCTCCCCTAGCAGGGATGTTCCCGTACACAGCATTAAGCCCTTTAAAATTATCTGTCCTTCTTACATTTAATATTTATACCCAACTTTTTAACCTGCTTCACCTCTGTGAAAGTACTGCATCCAGAGCTCTCATGTCCATACTGTTACTGCTATATACTTTTTGCATAATTTAAAACCTTTTGACTAGATTACATAGAAGAATATGTATTAGGAACAGTTTGCACTTGAGAACATTAAGGATAATAATGATTTCTGTGTTTCAAGATTATTTGTTGTATAGACTTGTGCTGTATCTTGGTAGAGACCATGAGCAGTATGTGGCAGAGCTGAAGTACTTAATTAAAAATATGAAAGAAATAAATGATATAAATTTGAATACTATGGGCTTCTGCTTGTAATCGATAACATACCAGTGGTTTTAATGTAGCTGAGATTATATAATTTTTAACCTTCCACTCAGACCAAATTTAATTTGTATTTCTCAAGGGTGGCCACCAAATCCTCTCCCTTTCTTGGAAGTCTCCTAACAGCAGAAGTCATTACTACACTTTTAGCCAACCAGATATGTAGAACTATGAACTTATTTGAAGTTATAAAATCTATATAGTTTATTAGAATGATAGTAGCAAAAGTTATGATTATTAGTAGCATGTTGGAATATTTCAAGTAAAGAGTACTTATTGAGTTGTCTGCTATGTAACATTTTGGTGAGATGTGACAGCAGATATCTGTCTGAAGATGGGACTCTTGTCTGCTGCTGTTGGTTTAGCTTTGTCCCTGTTAGAATAATTTAATACTAATATCAGAATATACCCCCATAGTGGGGATCCTTGTGGTTAGATATAAAATGATAATCCTCCCTCAAAGAAGGAAAATTTGCAGCCCCAATCCTGCCTGCTGCCTCAGAGGGACAGAACTTGAGCTGCCTCATGTCCATGCACACATCCCACTCCAGCCCAGGATGAACCTGCACAGAGCAGCTTGTCAGGAGCAGATTTAAAGTTTTTAAAAAACACAATTGAATGACAGATAATAGAAAACTCAATTATAAGTCACATCACATTAAAAAAAAATATGACACAAGGAGAAAACAACTCATGAGACAACTATTATCCAAAGATGTTTCCAATTACAAATCGCAGCACAGCTTGAGCACCTGGGCTATTCATCCTGAGAGCTGATTACAAGATCATGATATGAGTGATACAATGACTAATACAGTATCAGGACCAGCATCTCCCACTCTATTTTTTCAGTATCATGTAAGTGGAAAGTGTTTAATTAGAAAGCTTTCAGTATTCATTTTCTATCTTAATAGGCTTTTCTGGTTGATAACAACCTTATTATGTGTTGGGAATAGATGCTTAGCCAACCCAAAAATATCTTTTTCCCCCTTCTTGTCTTTTAAGAAAAACAAGCAGATATCTTTCCTATCCATTGAAACGCTGTTATTAGATTTGACTCATTTTAATAGAGCTGTGTCAGTTCAATTAGTGTAAGGGCAAGAAATGACAAATTATATTCTAGTTTTTGTGAGTGTAATATCATGGATAAAACAATGTAATTCCAGGCAATAGATGCAATTTTTCTGGGGCTTTATGGTGAGTCTGTGGAAATGTGTGAGGCAGCGAATCTTTCTCTAAAATTCCATCTTATACCCAGCAACGCCTTACCAAAGTATTAACATTTCATCCAAATGAAGCTCTATCATTGCTATTAAATAGATGTACTAATTTCTTCCAATTTCAGCAAAGTCACTGGTTCCCTACCAGGTACTTCCTGAGTAAGTTACAAGTGTTGCAGTAAATTACTGGGGGATTTTATGCCAAAATTCCTCTTTTTTATTTGTTTGACATGAGATTTAAATTACACCACATAGAAATTGAAGCTTCTGGTGCTCATCAAACATAAAGCTTTCATTTTCGTTCCAAGGAAACTTGTAGTGAAAGTGATGGGGACTGCATCCTTTATGTTCCAAAAGCTTTCCTTTGCCTTTCTTAATAGCTACTGGGAAGAAAGACAATTTACGTAAAAGGGACTCCTTGTCTTCTTAAGTGTTAATTAACATTTTTCTCAGAATTTCCATTCAAGATACGGGCTGATTTTCAAAAGTGAAAACCTGGGGCTTGCTTTGGTTGCTCTGTTCTTGTAAGTAAAGACAGAGAAAAAAATATTATCTCCCTTGCTTTAGAGGAAATTTACATAGTACATTTTTTAGTAGTTTAGGAGGGCTTTAGTATTTCAGAGGATTTTTACATAATACCTGAATCAATTTAGTTAGATTTTGGTTTATGTGGTTCTAGCAAGCTCTGGAATGTGTAACTTCAACTGGAAGTCTAATCCCTGCCAAATACCATCACTGAACATTTAATGTGTAAAGTAGTTTCAGGTGCCCACACATCAGCTGTGATCCCACGGTCACCACCTAGGAGTAAAATCTTAAATCTTATAACATGACAGCAGGTTTGACTTTCACCTCTCTTTCATCTGAGGGTAACTACCCCCAAATTTTGCACTGAAATGGCAAAAATGGGGGAAAAACCAAACAAATAATAAGAAACAATAAAAAGCCTTTCATTTGGTCAAAGCAACGTAGGGTCTTAAAAGTGTCATGAATAGATGGGTTCAGGCCCACCTTTGATAGCTGGAAGAAGAGGAGCCAGGGAACGAGGGAGGGAGTTTACTTCCTGCCACCAGACATGGAGATAAAAAGCTTTTTTGAGGATGAGATTGGTTTTGAGTTAATGACTGAGGTGTGCTACAGACATTGTTTTGTTGGTTACAACCCCTCAGTTTCAAACTTCATGATTTTCTTCAAGCAGAATCATGATTCTGACAGTTTTTCTAACTGGGAAGTTAAATGATGCTCAGTTTCACTGGGATCTCAAATTCTCATAGTATCTATATGTGGAATTTTGGTGGTGATTTTCTTAAACAAAATTTTTTCCTTTTTTTTTTTTTTTCTTTAGAGTCCTGGAGTAACATGCATATTGGAAGAGGAGTTTTCATCTGCACTCCTGCATCACCTTCTCCTTCCTCATCCTCACTCTCAGCCTTTCCTCCCTCTTCAGTCCTGCTTGGCGCTGTGAGTACACCTGCACCTTTGTAATTCCTCTTTCAGCACAGTTAGTGCCTAAAACACTGAATTATCCTCATTATCAGCTACTACTCTGTGTTTTCCAGGGAAGCTTTCTGTGCCACAAAAAGGATTATTCTGGTTGCAGTTAAAATATTAAACCATAACTTTATGTCTGTAGGGTGAAAAACTCCTTGAAAAAATCTGAAAGCAGTGAAAGTGAATAGAGTTGTTGGGTTTTTGTTGGCAGTTTAACTCATAGGAGTGCTTTGCTTATAAGAAATCAAGGACAACGATGATGAAATATTCAATGCCTAATCTCCAGTAAAAATAGAATGCATAAGGATATTTCTCAGGGTTTTTTTTCCTGGAACTATTTTAATGTCCTGTTTTCATCATCATCATAAGGATGGTAAAGATATAAATAATACCCCACACTTTTTATGTTGCTGTTACCTTAGTGTGAGGAAAACTGGTCTTTGAATTTTCGCTGTATTTTCAGTGCAAACTGCCAGTAGGTCAAAGTCTTAATGCTTTTCCTAAGAAGCACAGATATATTTTTATATCCTCTGAAGCAGGCAGCAGTAGGTTTAATTAACTGTGGGTTTTGGTGCTTGTTTATACTGCACTCCAAAGCAAGGGCTGAAACCATCTCAATTCTGCTGGTTTGCTTGTCAAGTGCATGTTCTTTGTAATCAGGATGTAATACAACTAGTTGGGTAAGGTTTCTTGAGCTCCAAGTTCACTTTGCACTAACGTGTAAAGACAAAATATTGTCATTTGTGTGGCACTGAAAAGTTTGTATCTCCTTACAACAGCACTCAACAAATGGAGAGATCTCATGAAATCTCCGTGTTGCTGATTCTTGCTTGTTTATTGTAACTCTTGTCTCACTTGATATTCCCCTTAAACAAACTTCCTTTAGGAGCTGTAGTTGCTGATGGAAGCTGAGTTTTTCAAGAGGGAAAAAAATGAGAAAGGAAAAGGAGAAAAAGAAATGCTAATTTTAATTTTTGGTGAAGAAGATCTTGAGAAAATTGATCTGAAAGGTTTAACATCAGACGTCAGTTCTGAGAACTCACATTTTTAAGTCACTGTTTTCAGGCTAATGTAATGATCAGGCCTGGCTTAGCATTTTAACAGCTGCATCTTTCCTGACACCCATGGAATTATTCATAAGGCTGATATCAGACTATGCCAAGGTAAGGAACATCAGTGGGATTAGGCCATTATGAGCCAATCTTATGCCTACTGGAAGCTTAATTTTGCTATTAGTATGAAAGGTGTACAGACAGACCTTCTGATTGCATGGAAAACATTCAGGTTTGTGTCTATAATTTGGTGTGTGTGTGTTCTACTTTGTGTAAATCAGACCGTTTTGTAGTGTCTATCCCTGTGACAATGACATGTGCCCTTATGAATGAAACATAATATCTTGTTTTGAATGCCTAATGGCAGTTTGCATATTGATCTATAAGTTTGAGATTTTTACAAATCAACATTGACTTTCCTTGTGAATTCTTTTGAATATGTTAAAGCACATAATTTTATATAAGAATCCTACTTTTTTCCACCTGACTTTTTAAAAATTCTTCTTGTTTTCTTTTGCACTGCTCCCCATTTTGTCCCTGCTTTTTGCCTGCCCTCTGCATGCAGGCTGTCTCTGAAGGCAAACAGCCCTGACACCCAACCCTGGAAGGTTTCAGAGGGGTACCACGGCCCATATATAAGGCATAGGTAGCATTATAATAGAGCAAAAACCCGTGATGCATTATTATTGTCTGCATGACCTCCCTCGGAAGCAAAGCACAGCCCCAACTTTGATATGATTGTTCCTGAATGTGCCAAAGCAGTACTTTCTGAAATAGCCCTGGTGTCAAAGATGATGAATGGCCAATTCTGTAATGTCAGTCCCAGTGGTAACTCCAGCAGTGACACAGTCCTGGGCTGTCTGGAAACCTCGATGGGGAGAGGGACTGGGAGGGACTACGGGAATCAGCTCCTCCTGTCTGCATGGCACAGGGAGTTCCTCAGCCTCAGTTCTGCTTCAGTCCAAAGCTGGGGCAAGTAACCCATGTGGACCTGCTTTTACACCTGCTGTCAGTTGATACATGTGCTTGTCAGACTCACCAGAAGGCAAAAGAAGTAATCAAAAAAAGTAGCTACTATATATAAAAATAATAAGCACCAAAATATAGCCAGGTTTGAAAAACTGCCAAAATTCCATTTGTTGCTTACATCTCTTCATGGTGTTTTTAAAAAAATGTATTTGGATATTTTAAATGAGGTTTGTTTTTTTATGAATAGGTTTACATAAAGTTTAAAATCCTGCATGTCTGAGCACAATGTTCAGTAGTTTGTCTGAGCTATAAAGGCAAAATTTTTTTATTCAGTGTCAGCTTGCTCTTCTCCACTGAATATCTACTGCTGCAGGGTCCCATCTCCAGACTTGCTGCACCCCAGGAGCTAAATCCCACAAAATCACCTCTGTGCTGTGGTGGGAATTTCTGACAGAGTGAATTAGTGCAGTGCAGCTCTTTGCGTGTCAAAATGCACCTACCTGCAGTGACTGTGCTGCTGCTCATCAAAGGCAACTCCCATGGGGTTTAAAAAATAAGGTATTCATCTCATGGTGATGACTCACCTTCATCTTTTAAATGTGTATGTTGTCATGAAATTTCTTTTTTTAATCTACTCTGAGCTCCTGTTTACAGTTTTCCATTCCAACAATGCCCCATTTCCCTTTTACTTCACCTAAAAAAATCTTTGTACTTCCAGAAAAACACGTGGGATATGTGAAATATATGGTGCCTAGCAGGCTTCTTTTTTTTAAAAAAAAAAAAAAAACTTTCTCAGTCTTGGCTTGGTATTTACTTTGAAAATTGTTCTCTCTCGTTTTGCTTTTAAAAAATCAAGCCCAATCATAAAAATTATTCATCTTTATATGCTGAACTCTTTCAGCTTTAGATTTCATAGGAATTGCCACACAAAGCATGCAATCAATTAAACATTAAATGCTTAATACAGATACATTTTTAGAAAGTTATTTTTCTTTCATGAATTAAATCTTCCAAAGCCTCAACTTAAAATATAAACAGAAAGGCATCATAATAAAGCTTTATTTGGAGTTCAAAAGCTAAAAGTCTTCCGTTTATTTGTAGTTTAAAAGCTAAAACTCTCTGTTCCTCAAATCTAAATGAAAAGTTATTTATTTTCTTTTTGCTTACATGGCCTGTTTGCAAATCTCAGCCTGAAGAATGCCTGTTCCCTCTGCTGTTCTCCTCCCACTCTTAACCAGTACTTGAGGACCATTTTTAAACTTGCGCATTCTGACTTGGAGGTTTTATTTAAAGAGTGAATGCCTTTCAAGGATTACTTTCTCCATAGCCAGTGGTAAATAACACATTTGAAGCCTGCCAGTCAGATGTAAGTTTTAATATAATATTTCAATCTTAAGCCATCATTGTTTCAAAGAACAATGTAATTTATTAGAGTAACAAACCAGGCTATAATGGACTCAAATCAATATAATACAATTAAAGCATATAAAATATGCAGAGCACAGTGGCATTTTGGCTCTTCTAACTACTTTATTCTCATGCCCATATGCAATCCTGTCGTAAAGCATGGGCCCGTGGGGACCATCTCATGATCCCCTAATTTGAAAGGGATCCTGCAAGCAGAGCACAATATTTAATGTACATGCATCAGCGTCCATCTCAGTTCTCCTGGTGTTGAATATGATGTGCAGTCTCTACAAGAACTCAAAATGCTTAGGAGAGCCATTCTTGGTCATATAAACAGAAGAAGATATTGCTATATTGTTCTTTAGAGTAATGGATTAAAAGCAGTTTGGTAGATGGGTGGGAGGAGAAAGACTAAAAACAAGACAAAAGCCTTTTCAAGCAGTACAAAAGCAGTTTTAAGGGCTTAAAAATAAGGCTAATTATTTAAAATAATGCACAACATTTCTCACTGTCAAAATCCTTCATAAAGCAAGTGGTTCATGCATAATAGTGAAATATAGAATACTCTTATCTGATTTCCAAAGGCACTTGTAGCACCTCATGCGTTTAGGCTCTGGTCTGGAAAGGTGCACAGGACCCACATTTGCTAACACACCAACACTGAGGATCAGCCCTTTTCCCTTTAATTCCCTCCTGATCATAAGACTTCTTTCATTTATTCAGATTATTCCTGGAGTCTGATAACTGCACTGTGGGATTTTCCAGCATGAATAGCTTTAATTCTGTCAGTTTAGCTTTGTACATATGAGATGCTAAAGCCATAGATACAGTCTTCTGTTATAAATCTACTTAAAATATCTGACAGATTTCAACTTTTGGTAATTCTTTAAAGTTTCTGGATATAAAAGAGCCTTCCAGTACTTAATTTTACCACAGATGTTTGTAATCAATGGTAAGTACTTCACAAATATATTTCTTTTTTCTTTTGATACAAAGCACATTTGAACATTTACCAAGGAGAAGCTTCTGCCTGAGTTTCTTCTGGGAATCAAGATTGGCATATAAATTGTTCATGGCAGCTTCTAGTGGTAATCCAAAGGTTGGAGGGCAGTGTTATATTTAATGACAACCACACAATGGAAGCATTATGGCCATTAAATATTAAGGACCAGAGAGTACACGCTACCCAAATAACTCCTGCAGATTTGAAAAGCAAGAGCTGTTTCTCGAGATGAGTGTCTCAATCCAAGTATTGTGTTCTCACAAGTTTCTAAAGGAAAACATAAACCTCTCTTGAACTGAGCCTTATCTTGAGCTGGCCTAAAGACTCACTCAATTGGTGCAGCACGGCTGAGTCACCATGCCTGAACTTACAGTCACTAATAGAATTTCCCAATGTCCCTAATGCCACAATAGAGCAGGGGACAAGGGCCCCAAAGCATTATATATATTTTTTTTTTACTAAGTTTGAAATGGTTTCTTTGAAAATTGTATTTTTGTCAAATAAGTGGTTCTCAGAACTGTTAGGAGTGGCTTCACCTTGCCTGGGTTCTGTTCATGTGTTTGGCGTACTTGCTACAGAGCTTTGTTATTTAGTTCAGTGGAGATAGAACTTTCTTATTTCACCTTTTTCATTAATTTGAGGCAGTCTATGCAGTCTGGCTTTGGTTCAGAGCTGTCTGACAGGTTCAGACAGTGGAAAAATTAGGAAATATGCTGCTGATGAGAAATCTTTAAAACCAAATTAAAAATTGAAAAATTATGAACTGAAATGAATACCTATCATTTCCTTGCTGCCATAGCCCAAACCTGACTGCTCAGACCCTCAAAATAGGCCCTTACCTGAACCCCTGACCCTTTTCTCTCAGCAGGGGTGGGGATTTGGTGCTCAGCAGTTTGGAGCCTTTATCCAGCACATGTTATTTCAATATTTGCTGCTCTTTTGGGTTTGCTGGACGGCAGCTTTGAGAAGCATGGGTCTGCATTGCATAAAGCCCAGTACCACAATCTTGGGCCAGGGAAGGGATTTCAGGAGATCAGATTAAGCTCAGACCTCATTAAGCTCAAACCTAACATGATCCAATGCATCAGTGAACTGACTGACACCCACATAAAGCCACGCTGGTGCATTGTTTTGACAGATTCAAAGCCACACACATGCGGCCCAGCAGCAGCAGAAGCGACTTGGTCCTGCATGTCCCCTGCTCTCCACACATTTTTGCGGCCACAAATTGCTTCAGAACTTCTACAGAGCCAAGAGCTTTTGCAGTGTTTACACACAATTCGTTTATTCCTTGGGTTTTCATGTCACACATGTAGGCAAAGACTTTTTTACCACAGGCTCACATATTTTTTCCCTTCCCATGATTGCTTTTGTGGGGTCTCTCATTACTCTGAGACCTGTGGCTGAAGTGGCTTTGCCTTGCCTGGAGCTAGCTGAGCCCTTCCTTATACCTCCCCTTTGTTGCTGGGCTGAATCATGGAGTCTGTGCTTTGGTCTAACTGTATGAGATAAATTTCAATTCCTCAAATTAAATTTTTTATCTGTTCTATTCGGGTTTTTTTTTTTGTGGTCTTTTTTTTTTTTTTGGTTGTTTTTTGGTTTTTTGGTTTTTTTTGTTTTTTTTGGTTTTTTTTGTTTTGTATGTGTTTAGGTCTTTTTTCAGCTTTCCTAAGGGGAGGGAGAGCAAACATAGGGGCCAGGGAAATAGAAATTATTTGGGGAGTTTCTAAACTATTTGAAGGGTGAGACCTTTCTCTGAAGTTATTAATTCTTGTAAGGCTTATTTTTGTGGCACTAAGGGTACAGGTCCATGATTTTTAATCTTCTCACATATTTAATTTCTTATTTGCATCTGTTTATCCTTGTATTACAGGTAAATATGTCCTGCCAAGTGCTTTTGAATCTCTTCTCTGCCTTAATCCAAACTGCATCTGACACTCCCAGAGTGGGGAAAATCCCAGCCAATTATTCATGATCCCATTAACATTACTGGAATTGCTTGATTTCATATTGTACCTCATCTGGTAAGAGAAAAAAAAAAAAAACATGCAACCAAATGAAACCCATAAAATTATGTTTTACTTTAATAAGTTCACAATTAGAAGGCCACTCTGCTTATACTAGAATGTTAACATCCGATGGCTCAAATGTGAAAATGAACATTGTCCCTAGCTGGGGTCTGGCTGTCAGAGGTCTTTTAAAGTAGCAGAGGGTTTTCACACCTTTATTTTGCTAAGAAAGTCGATTTTCAGAGACAAAGTATTGGTGAACTCTGTTGGCTTTTCTTTAAGCACTGGTAAGCACAGTTTACTTCACAGTGATGTGACAATTGTTCTTATTTCTCTTAATGGAATGGAAAAAATATTATCAAGGAAAGTTTATAAAATAGTTATTTCTATTTTTCTTCTTCTAGTTTGCAATATTGCAGGGCATTTCCTCTCTGAATGTGGAATTTCAAACCTCACTTCTCTTTCCCTACAGGAAACTCAATGCTGTCAGGGCAGCAGCATTGAGGGCAATATCACGATTTCCTATTGTGCTGCACTCAGACTTCATTAAACAGCCTCTCCTAGGTTTAATTTGTAACTTTTGGACAATACAGAAACCTGCATGATCTGTCTCACTTCTCGTTATTAGACTTGGAGGTATGACACGCTCGAAAAGAAATTTTCCTTCTTTCTTTCTCTTTTCCCTATATTGAAATGGCTTGCTGAAAGATGGGATCTGCTGGACTCGGGCCAAAAGCACTTTGAGGCCATATATTTATAATGGTTTTGTTATGAAGAATGGCATCTGGCTAATGGACCCGTGCAACTGCTAGAAAAATATTGATATACATGCAAATCACAGGTCGTATACGAGGGAATAAAGCCGTGAAGAACCCTGCAGAGGTTAGTTTGTTGTGTTTAGGCATTTTCTTGCCATTTGTCTGTTTATTCTGTTTGCTATTTTAAAGTCTGTTTGGTAACAGAGAAGATATGTACTGTATTTTTCTGAGATCTTTTCTGTTCCCTCTTTTGGTACAAGATAAATTTCTTGCAGCTCTGTCATCCAATTCAGGCTTTCGTTGAAATGTTTTAAACCTTTTCACTGAATTCACGTCTTCTGCCAAGGATGCTTCTGTGAAGTACATTTTTCACACTTTTTCCACCATGGCTCTTCGTAAAGATTGGGTCATTTGTGTCAACTTGTAAACAGTCTTTTGGCTTATGATTCTTTTCTATTATTATTATAGATTAAAGTGGGTTTGGTAGCACAGCACTGTATTGTTGAAAGATAATTAGAATGTCCCAGTTTCAGGAGCACAGAAATTCTCATGTTAAGCTGGAGCGTTGCTCAAAGTAGGATTTTGACAATAACCCATACCAGATGCTTCAGAGAAAAACCCTATACAGCACAACAATATAATAGCAAAATGGGAAGTTTCTTGTTATACCTATTGGCTGGCAGCTTGAATGCCTTCAAGCATAATACAGGAAATGTTTGAATTCTTATTCTACCAGCAGTTGTTCTTATATATATATATTTGAAAACAAGTATTAATCTTTATCCTGCTGTTGCATTACAGTATGCCAGCTTTTCCTGAGGGGCTCTCAGTGCTTTCCCCAAGTTAGAAACAATTCTGAAATACTAAGTAGGCACAAATCTCCTTTGATTATTCAAAAGATTCAAAAGATTCTTCCTTCTCTCTGATTAGGATCTATTACCTGATTTTGGCTTCTCCACAGAGGGGCTATAGCACATCCTACTAATGTTTTTTTTTGGGGTTTTGTTTTTCTGGGAAAGTGTCCTACGATGTAGGTTTGGTGTTGTTAGAGATGAAACTTAAATGCTGTATTCTAAATTCTCAATGTGTGCCATGCATCTGTTTGCAAAATCACCTTGTTTATGTACATGAAACTGCTGTTCATCATTAGTACATAACAAGTGCCACATAACTCATTGCACCTGCCAATAAAAATTGTAACCTGAAGGAACTAATTCAAAATCCCACTGCTTTATCTGCCTTATTAGGGCATGTACTCTGCCTGGGCACATAACTAAAGCCCCAATAGTCTGATACAAATGTCCCCAAACACAGATCTTTTTCCTTCAACTGCATTTGTTCCATTTTCCTGATAGATTGCTTTCACTTCTTTCTATTTTTTTTGTGAGTGGCACTCAATAGAAAACCAGAAGGAGAATGTTTAGAAAATATTTCAGCAAGTTGTTTTCGGTGCTTATGACTAGAACTTTTGCTGAAGAGCCAGGCACACTGATAGATCTCATGTCAAGTATATATCTATTCCATAAAGTAATATGACAGGAAAAAAAAATGCAAGGGCTGACAAAAACAATGTAATAAGTGCAATGTAGGAAAAAAGTTTGCTAGGCATTTGGATGCATTGCTTGTGATTATTTTTTCACAAATTGCAGTTGTACTGGATAGTAAGAAACAATATAATCCTGGAAGCAATGGGAAGAAATACGGCCATGTGATGTGTAATAAGAACATTCTGAGAACAGTGAGAAAATTGGGGCTCCCCAGGAAAATCCAACAGGGGTGGCATAAACTGGTTATTTGAACATGTGTTGGCCTGAGTAGGTGCAGAAGAGAAGAGTTTATTCAATGATATGGCAATGGGACAATCTGAGTTGTGGGGTTTATTGACAGTACCTGCAGTTCTCCAGGTCACCCTGAGCTCACAAAATGTGCACCAACCTCAGCCACTCTGGGACAGCAAGACCCAGAAACACCAAATTTCCCTCACCTCAAGAGCCACTTGGAACACAACTGAAATAGAGACTTCTACAAATTCTGTTAAAATCCAGCAGGAGGGAAGCTGGAAATGTACAAGGAGAGGGAAATTATGTCTACTGAAGGTGTGCAAAGCAGATAGTTTTGTGGGTGTGCTGGTTGCCAATTCATCCACTCTCACTGGACACAGAGCAAACAAAAATGGCTATTTGTTATCAGTTTTAGTGCACAGACTGTCTGACCTATGCAGAACAAATATATTTGCTCTCTGTGACTTCTGACATATGGATTTTCTGGAGTAATGGAGCCCCTGGACAGGATTTTTCAGGATACCTCACTTCCTGACTGCCTAGGGGGTCCAGGGGACCCTGAGAAAATTCTGAGCTGGGAGGACTTCTACTCCTCTTGTTGCTGCTAGTTAGTTTTGTCCTGACTGTGAGAACAGAATATAATACAGGAATCTCACTCATTCCTAAAGAGATCTCCTATGAAGGACATCATCTGAAGGGCTGTGCTGAGGGTCCAGAAAACACAACAAAAGCGTGAAAAGAGACTTGTTCCTTCCTACTCTCCAGATGGATTTGGTACATACACAATTGTATGCACACAAACTGAAAAAGGTCAGAGATATAAAGAGGAATTTGCAAGGATGAAGAAAACAATAATTTTAGCACAAGTGTCCCTGCTGTCACTTGGGAGGTTGGTGGCTTTAGAAAATTAATCTTCATTGAGTTATGCAGCTTTTGTCTCCAGCAGACCTTTGTGTCAAATGCAATCAACAACCATTCAAAAGGAATTTGTATCAGTCAACAAGGAGCTCGAAGAGCACAGTCCTAGCAGAGAAAAGAGGTTCAGGGGAATGAGAACATCACTGCATTCCATATGGAGTGCTCAGCTCCTCTGTAAATAGCTACTGGAATACTAAAAATTGTCTAGTTTTAGAAACATGGAGTCAGTTCAGGTTGTTATTAAATGTGTGGTATTTGAATCTTCAGAGGGAATTACAGCAAAATGTCTGAGTTTGGGTTTGAAATTCCATTCGTATGGAGATATTCTTGCCTTCAAAACTCTACGAATCTGTCTAACTCATCTAAAATGTGACATCTTCTTGTTAATGTTCAGATTATGGAAGCATGCTAAAAAAAAGGGATAAGGATGGAAATGCTTTTTTGTATTTCTATATATGGCTTTTGTGAGAAAACAAACTATAAATAATCAAAAAAATCCCTCAGCAGTGGTATAAATCTAGGTTTGCTTTGAGACTTAGGCTAAAAATTCATTGGCGGGCTTGAAAAGATAACTGGATGACTTCTGAATAGGAAGGACTGTGGTTATACAATTTCCAGCAACTTTCTGATTCATAATCCTTTCTTTTTGATTCTGTTTCTTTTTTTCAAAGCTTTAAGAACTCAAGAAAATCTATTGGTAGTTTAATTTTGTAATTGTCATGTCCCCTGACTAATTAGGCATGCAATATAAATGAGTACAACACAAAAGTAAATGTGTGGGAGGCTGATGAGATCATAGTTCTACTGCAGTTAGTTTGTTTAATTCTCAGCGAGTCTGAAGTTTGTGGAGCTGTCAAATAATTCTTGTATCAGGTCAAGGAGAAAAAATAAATAGTTGGAATTCATACAGAAGAAACAGTACCAACAAAGTCTATTGCTGAAACTTTATGCTTCTGTTATCCACTCTTTATAATATCCAAGTGGCATTGTAGTTGGCTAGCTATTTGGGAATTGGATGCTCATCTTCCAGAGGAGAAATGGATCATGGCCACTGAATATGAGAACTTGCTCTGGTCTCTAGGCTGTCCCCAGAGAGGAAGGAAACAAAATGACTGTTGTGAATGCCCAGCAGTATCACATCCAGGCTCTCTGATATCCCTACAGAATAAGCACTGGTGATCTGGGATAAGGGATGGAGTCCCTCAGCCTGAGCAGGATGGAAGGGAAGGAGAGGAAGAGAAGGAAACATTGGTGCCATGTTTCAGTGCTCAGGTGAAGTTCTGCTCTGTCGTTGTTTTTGTGTGGCACCTGATATAAACCTCAACTGTAATGTCAGTCAAATCAATGGAATGATTGTAGAGAAAGGTGTTAACAATGGGACTAATGATTGGCAGCATTTTGCCCTTAGAATTCAATTAAAATTGTTTACCAGATTGCTGTTTTCAGCATCTTTCTTATGAACTAATTTCAAGAAACAATAGCAATTTCATATCTGTCAAGAAGTGTGATTTTCAGAGCAGTAAAGAGCAGCAGTCCGTGTGCACTCCTTTGCACATCTGCAGGAATTGATTCAGGGATTAACATGGGGAGGATAGGATCCCACCAACTGCCCTGCCATGACTTCTAGAGGTGTGTAATGCTCACCTGTAGGCTCAGGAATAATTAGCAAAATTCTGATAATTTGTAACCTACCTTGTAAAACTGCTTTTTCTTGCCTCAGCTGAATAACCCCTACCTTTGCACCAAAGGTCTCTCCCAGCTAATTAAACTGGTTTCTTAGGAAGAATGTCCCAGCCATTTGGTCACACCTGTTTGATACAACACACGAGCATAAAACTCATTTCAGTAAGCCATGATCGTGGAATCTGGGAGGAATCTTTTAAAATGAATACGTGTTTAAAGAAGTGATTAAACACTGAAATTATTCAATGGAAATTCCATATGCCAAATGGTGAGATATAATAGATATCTGATCTGTTAAAAGGAAAAACCTTTTAAACCGATCGATCTTCTGCACAACAGTTTATGTCAGTGCCTTTTAAGATGATCCCATCTTAAATGGGTGGCTGACAAAGAAATATGTCTGATACAACTACTAAATGAATAGATTTGCAATGTACTAAGGCCATACATTTTAAGAGGTCTCTCATGCATTTTGAGACGAGGTTAAAAATCCTGGCAGCTCTTAAAAAGCAGATTCTTAAGTGGTGTATTTTTTGTGCCGTAATATTCTGGCTCAATAACATAGCAGCATTACGGCAAACATGGGTTTTCTCATTCTTCTTCTCAAGACTTGGTTTTCTAGTGAACTAGGCAAAAAATATTTGGTTGTGTTTTCAGTCTGGAATTAAAAAAAAGGATATTTCAAAAACGGACAGACTGTCTAGAGCCGTTTTTACAGAGCCTGGAAGCAGAACCTTGTTCCCATTCCTTCATCCAGCCCATCATGGTCTTGTCCAAATTATCTGGTCCCTGGCTGGCCTCCAGGACTGACTGATGAAGGTTTTGTTTGCATGATTTTCTATTTCATTCCATCATCTCTATATGTAAGGAAGTATTAAAAATATCTGAGCTTACCACTTTTTTGCCCTTACAATAAAAAGGAGGTGGTATAATCACCAACTTAACAGGGGCATTTTAGTCAATAACACAGTGTAAAGTTTTGTCTCTAAAATGTATTACAGTGATGCATCCCTGTCTCCTGCCATGCCTATCCTGTATTAGTTATTATGCAGAGCAATGTAAGATGGGAAAACAACTACAATTTTTCATCCTAATGGTTGCAGACAGTGACTGATTAAAGGTGGGGAGCCTTGTATTACTTACTCTTCCATATTCAAGTATGTATGCTACATTATATGTAGTATTCAACCAGGAAACATTTGTCCTGAAGAAGAGGGAAGAAAAGCATTTTGGGAATTCACTTCCTTGTCTGCTTCCAGAAATAAGCACTAAAGTATGACCCCTTGTTGGGAGAAATGTTGGGCTCACAGAGACAGGAATATTTACCTAGAGATGGAGCCTGTCGAGGGTCTGTGCTTTTCTCCTATAAAACATGAGTCAAGTCATAGCTATAACTCAAAGTATATCTCTACACTTAATGAAAAACCACATGCTGCCCACCAGTACATCTCCATCTGAGTCTGGGTGTACCATCTTTTTAAAATTAGAGAACAGTTGAGATTTAATGTTCACCAGTAAATTTCCACTCTGCTCCCTTTAGGAGAGTGCTTCCAATTCGCAGACATCTTTATAAGCCTATAACTCTTTATTTTTAGTGTCACTATATTGCCTATGAGACCTCATCATAGGGGGTGGGCAGCTATCTAAATAAGGTGAACATGCAGGACATAAAGATGATTTTCTAATCTCAAAGTAAGACAGGCAAGAATGTAGAAATAAATAAAAAAGAATGGTGAATACGAGAAAGCAATGAGGTAATATTGATTAACACAGTGTGTAGTATATCTCAGTGTGGCCATAGCCAATGAAAAACAGTCACTTCACGAAAAGAGAGGTTTGAGGGACATCCTGGAGGAGGAGTAGTTATTTTTTCTCATGTTTATGGGAAGCTCCTGCAAAGAGGGAGTGATAGTATGGGAGAAAACATCAAAGTGCCAACTTGAAAAATGAATCCTTTAAAAATGGAGTTCAGTGGTATGATCTGGTCAGAGATGGGGATACGACATGGCTTTGGAGGAGGAAGCAAGAAGTTTATGTTTGACACAGGAGAGAAAGCAGGAGGAGTAAAATGAGAAAGACAGGGAATTAAGAACAGTATTCTGCTCAAGACGGGCATGTACTCATAAAGGTAAAGAGAAGAGGGCTGCACAAGCTGAAATTCACGAAGAAAAAAAGTCTGGGTTAATTTCTAACTGTTTTGATATTTATAAAACCTATGCATACAAGACATGCTGGGTGGAAAGTATCTGCAAGATTTTATCAGAAGAGCTAGAAATTGATTAACTGATGGTGTCACCCACAGTGCTCCCAGACAAGAAATGTTCACTCAAATCTTCACTCAAGTGAAGAGTGAATTCAGGTTAGGTCATCTGAGGCCAGAAAGTCTTATAAGTTTATAGAAAATTAGAGATGGAACATAATGTGTGGGTAATGTGGTTAATGCCAAAGGAAATCATCAGCAGCCAAAAGGAGAAGAGTCTGTTGTTCCCCAGGCACACCCTAATGAATGGAAGATGCATTTGTCAGCTGCTGAGTGGGTTAGCATGTAAAGTGATGTTTAAAAGCCTACTTTTTGCTGTTTATCATATTGTTTGTTGTAAGATGTCTGCAGAGGTTACTGCTTTGCCCAAGCTGGTCCCAGCGTCATGGGAAGAGGCACCGAGAGTCATTTGGTGACAAAACCCCATTGCTGTACCTTGACCAGCTGTGGTCCCCAGGAGTCTGGAGGTGACCTTGGCCCAGTGCTGCTGCCCTCAGGCCTCATCCTCGGTGCTGTCATGTCTTGGCCAAGAATAGCAATGCAGATGGTTTAATTTTAATCCATGGATAGGACAGATGATGCAGCACTTTGAAGTGCTAGAAACACCTTGCCAAGGTTATGAGGACTTACAGGCTGAGGGACAAGTGCAGAGATATTCCACATAGCATGGATCATGCATGAAATTCAGATAACCTGATGGACACAGCTGGAAGTGTGAAGAGGACACTGCCAGGAGAAAATTAATAGACAGGTTAAAGATAGCTTCTCTGATTACTAAATATATTGCCAACATGCTAGAGAGAGGCATTATAAAAATTGACATAGAAGATAGTGCTGAAGAGTAAAGTAAATTTAAAAATAAAACCAATAAAATTTCTCACTTTGTATCTACAAAATTATATAGGAGGCCACTGATTTCTTCACTTTGAAGAATTCAGCTCATATTAGCCCACAAATGACAATGCCTTGTAGTGAGATTTTGGGAGCAAGAGGAAACAATGCATATTCCTAGTGGAATAACCTTGATATTTGTCTTGAAAGAAAAATTCAATACATTGCAAACTCAGGAGTATCTGTTTTACCTGTAATAAAATTACTTGATTTGGAAGGGATTTAAAAGATCACCCAGTTCCAACCCCCAACTCCAAGTGGAGGGTTAGGGCATCCATGGTCTGAAACCTTTTTCTTACACTTCATTTTTCAAATACTGCATTACATTAGGCAGATGAAATGTGGGAACAAAGCAGTGCCTAGATGATATCTTTTACTTTCCACATTTTTACAGAAACCAAGTTCTATTTTAGGTGTGTGTTTCCACTAGGTTTTTCCATCAATACAAGAATGCCTGATCCCACGTTTAACATATATTACACAGGCTCACTATGCAAGCTAATAGCTGTATTCCTGCAAATAAAAATTGATACAAAAGCCACATTTATTTCTATGTGAGTGTTTCCACCTTGCCTTCACATGGAGATGTTATTTTGGTGAGTCACTGGGCAAGGGAAGATCTCTATCCCCAACCCCATTACACTCCACCACTGGAACCCATCTTCTGCCACTACCTTTGGAAGCCATAATACAGAGACGTGGTTAAAAAATATGGGAAGGGGATGGTTTCCAGTATTTGATTTGGAAATTTTAGCTGAGGCCAGGCTCCTGAGTAGCCTGTGGGCACATGTGTGTGTGGGTAGGTGTGCTCAGGCATGAGCAGGCGCTGGGAGCCCACAGGAGGGAGGACAGGACATCCCCCATGTCTGTCCTCCCATTGTGCCATGGATCACATCTCGGAGCTGCTTCAACAGGAGCTCTCAGGCTCTGTCTGTCTTCACAGGAATCAGGCTCAAAAGCCCACATATGAATATTTAAACAAAAGTCATTAGCAAACCTGCCTGGCAAATGTAATAAGAATGTCTTTTTGAAGAAAATATGCTACCAAAATGACAGATAGCCACATTTTTCACTTCTTCCATTCTAAGTGCTCTTGGTGTTAATTTGTGAATTAAGGTTCCTAATGAAAATAGTACTTTATGCAGTAAGGGTGGTATTATATTTTCTTAATCTATTTTACAGAATCCCTTTTGTTGTTCAGGCTGTTCTCATTTAAAAGCTAAGGCTTGTTTTGTATTTCACTGCTTGTTGCCAGCTTGCTGACAAAACTAAAGGCTATGAATTTGTTAGACCCTACTTTATAATATATTCTGTTTATCATCATTTCTTTTTCATTATGGTGGTGGTTTTTTCACTGCTGTACTGAAGGTGCTGTCAAAATTTCCATTATAAATACTGTTTCTGAGGGTTTGTGAGTCTAAGAGTTCTGTATTAAAATCCTTTCTGACTCAAATTTGGCATGCAAGTCTCAGCAAAGAACTGTTTTCTTTACTTTCAGTTTAAATTGGCTTAGTCATCTTTTAAAAAGAAATTTGCATGTAACTATCAGGAGCCACACATAGAGTACAGTCTCATATATTTAAATAACAGCAAGATAAACATATATTTACAGAAAATGTTTCTGAATTTCAATAGGTATCAGTCTACAAGCACTAAATGATGTGGAAGAAAAAAGCCCTGATAAAATAGACCTATTCCATAAATACACATTGAAAACTTCATGACTCCTAGGTTACTGCAGCAGATTTATAAGGCAATGAGTAAAGATGCTGTGTTCAATGTTTGACAGAGATGCAAAACAAAAGTGTAGAAGTTGTAATGGAGGAATAGATATATCATCCCACCAGCACAAGGCAGGTGTTTGTGTTTGGTGGGATCCTATTGAGAGAAGCAAGAACAATCTTTCAGTGACCTCCTATTTCATGAGACATTCAAGATGCCTAGTAAGAGTTTACATTTTGATTTATAGAACATAATTTTTCCTGTCACTCCTCTGCTTTCACTGACTTCTTGGGGATGATACACCTGTCTGATGCTTCTCCCTGCTATAACACCTTGTTACAGGTTATTTTTGTGGTTTAGTTTATCTAGTCACCTCAAAAATCTTATGGTTACTTTTCCTCCTGTAAACGTCAAAAATCTTACAATGGCAGGAAAAGTAAGCAGTGCTTGAAAATACTAGGAGAAATATCTTTCAATTAAAGAGGTGCAAACTATTAAAAAAAAGCGTGGGATATGCATCAGAGAGCACTCAAAGAATAAGTTGTAGAAAAATGAAAAAACACAGATGTTTCTCATGCTTTCATTTCTGGCAGTGTGCAGTTTTCTTAAAACAAAAAGAGGATTGAAAAGGGATGATTTTTTTCCCTGTTTTATTTTATGTCTCCACTGCTTCACACTGAGGCTCAAAATGTGGCACTGAGGGCAGTGCCCGCAGAGCAAAGCTCTGCCTTCCTTCAGTCTTGGACACTAAACATGTCTAGAGAGGTTCTGTCCAGAGCTGTGTTGTGCTAAAACCTTCTGAGAAAAGACTGCAGAAAAGATTCCTAAGCACGTTTGCAGCCTTTGTTTCAAAGCAGACCAGCAGCTGCAATTCCATGGAATACTGGTTTGTGTAGCCTCAGCACCACTCACTGCCTCCTGAGCATGGCACAGTGCTGGGTGGAGAGAGCACTGTGTGCTTCCTCTGAGGAGCACCCGGGGAAGCTATGCTCCCTATTGCCTCCCAGAGACCTCCAGAAATCTTCAGAAACCTCTTTCTAAAGCCTTGACAGTTTGAGGTTCTTGTTTTCTTTTTTCTTTCTTTTCCTTTAATAATGATCACAACATCTGTAACTGCCTTTGGAGACTAAGAAATTTCCATGGCTCGGAGCATATGCAATATCTTGTCTGATTAATATCAGCAGATATCACTGTGTATGTGTATGAGTCCATTTTCTTTTTTCAAATTTGGTTCATTAGAGAAAAAATCCCCAGTGATTAAACCATATAAGAGATATTATATTTGTTAACAGAGGCAGAAGGGAATATTGTGGCAATATCTGTGAGGGCTGACACTACTACCCATACCCATCCCTGTGGTCCATCCCCCTCGCATTCCTGTAGCCACAGAGACGCTCAGCAGATAGAGGGGTACAGCCCTAAGGAATCCAACAGAACCCAGTGGGGTGGCAGATGCTGTTTTTGCCTTGTGTGCTCACTGAAACAGATCCAGAAATCATGGCAAGACACCAGACTCCTTTCCAATATTCCCAGCTGAAATACCTGCAGGAGTTCCCAGGTCCTTCAGTCAAGTGATATTTCGCTGGGTATGAAGAAGAGTAACTAAAATAATCCTTCAAGCACAAGAAGCAAAACAGCAAAGGTGCAAAATTGCCCATTTGCTGAATATTTATTTAGTGGAAAAACAGCTTTATATAATGGCCCAGTGTTGTAGACGTGTATTTTGCTTCATGTATATACACAAATGACTGTGCTTCAGGGAAATGCACAGGTGAAGCTTAATCTTTCCCCAGAACCATTTTGTGAAACGACTGATAGTGTAATTCATTTTTCCTTATATGTCCTAAAGTAAAAAAAAAAATAGGTAGTCGTATGCACAGTCAGCTGCTGTGGTACCCTTTTTATGGACTAGATAATAATAGAGCATTAGAGAGTCTTTCAAGTTCCTTCTCCTTCAAAAGCCTTTCTATATTAACATATCTTACAAAAAAAAAAAAAGGCAAATTCTTTCACTTTTGAAACTACATTGTAGTACTGAGTTTTGGTGAAGAGCCTGGGAGTATAAATAGAATTGTAGTGTTGCCTTTTGAATAACAATTTATTTAATCTTTGAAAGATATTGCAGCAGGAATATAAGTAAAGGAAAAAAAAAGAGAGCAAATGTGCAAATCTAAGAGTAACATTGAGGCGAATAAGTGTGGAGCTGTAGTTATTTCTCAACAGAACGTGGCAAGCTCGTGGGACTGACATTATGTCAATAGTGCATTTCTCTGATTCATTTTTTCATTTTAAAGAAAGGAATGAAAGATGTCAGATAAATACAGCAGAGGCATCTCTAGGAATAATATTCTGCTGATATGTGGATTTCTATCTAAATATGTTTTCATAACTTCACTCCTATAATAGTTAAAACCCTTCCTATTTTCAGCTCCATTTATTAATGAACATTTATTCTGTTTGTTTTCCTCTTGTGATGTGATTAAGTTACGCAGCTCCTCCTCGTTCCCAGTGTTAAGCTCCATGCTGTATTGAGGGAGGAGATCGTGTCCCCTCTCAGCCTTCCAGCAGAGGTGAATTGTTCCGTTCCGTCACCCATGGGCATGCTTTGAACAGGAGTACAATGAGCTCGTCCCTTCTTTCCAAACACTCACTGAAAAGTTGGCTTCCTGCCACTTGTCACTCAAGAAGCAAAGGCAAGAGTGGTTGAAATTGCACAAATGTCTCTATTATTGTTCAGCTTGTTTTGCCTATCCCTCTGGTGACCAGAGCTGAACAGTAACTCTTGATACAGCTGACAAAAAGCTCTAGCACACAGGAAAAAATGGTCCAAAGTTAACATTCAGGTACAGTTGAGCCAACCCTAGCAGCCCCATGGACTATTATAAAAAAAGATTTTCACTATTCCCACTATTAATCATTGCAGAATGGTACCCAAAGACTAATCCGTTTTTTATTACCTGGAGCTTCCTGTAGGAGGCCAAGATTTCCATTTGGATGTTCCTACAGGGAAATATCTGAGTGATGTCCAGCAGTTCTGGAGGACCCAGTGGAGGGTGCAGAGGCCATTATTTTCTCTTACTACAGGACAGACATCAATAACACTGTTCCCCTCTCCAGGCTGCTCTTTCCTTCATGGAGGTTGCACTGCTCATCCCCACAAAGGCACAGCGCAGTGGGTTCAGAGCCAGTGAGTTTAATGTGGTGTAGTAAAGTCAGGGCAAAACAAATAATCAGTTTTGGATGAAAGACACAAACCCCTCCAAGAAACATAAACCCCAGGCTTCATTTACGCAGTCCTCATTGCCATCAATTATATATGTAGCATATTTAATATTAATTGCTGCTGTGAAAACACTACACTTCTCTTTCTTTATGAATCATAGAATCATAGAATGCCCTGGGTTGGAAGGGACCTTAAAGATCATCTCATTTCAATCCCCCTGTCATGGGCAGGGACATCTTCCACTAGACTAAATTGTTCAGAATCCCATCCAGCCTGACCTTGGAAACAAGGAAAAAACCCAAAATCATAAAACTACTTATGCTCCCCACACAGCAAAGAGGTGCAAACCAAAATTATTCTCCTGTGTACAGATACTATGCATCTTTACTGAATCAAAAATCAAGGATCCAGATCTTTCAGATGGAAGTTTAAAATTCAAATATGAAAGGAACATTTTCTATGTTCCACTGCCCTTGGCTTTTAGAGGCAACTTTGATAGCACCAAACCTGGGTTCAAATCTTGAGTTCACATTCAGGCATTTTGGCTTGAGACCATCTTTTAAAAGTAAAAATGAAGCGACCCCAAAATATACAACCTCTGTTCCTGCCATATGAGTTACAGCAGGAGAGAATCCTTCCCTAATGACCCTGACCTAGAATAAGTGTGAGCCTGCTTAAAACACTGCTTTCCCATTTAGGAAAATTTATGGCACCGTAAGTGCTGAACATTTGGTCACAGCACTTTCACTACAGGTTGGCCTAATGAGTCTGTAATCATCATCTTTTTGTTGAGGGTTTTCATCCCATCAGGGCTGGTCTGACATTCACCAAGATGCTCACATTTTTATGGGGGAGGAACCACCAAAGCAAAGAGGTGCTGGAAGCAGCAATTTGGGAATGCTGGCAGGAGGGTGGGAGAGGGGATGCAGCTGGGGCTCAGCACAGCACTGGGACCCTCTGGAAGGACAGGTGGGCTGGTGGGAAAAGCCCTTATGCCACTGCCACTCATATTGCTCACACTGCCATGTGAAACTGGATCTAATATCTAATTTTGAAAAATAATGAAGTTCAGTGAAAAATATATTCCATTTTAAGTGCACATAGATATGCAACCAGGTAGGAAAAAAGATATTTAAACTGTGATGTTCAAAGATGGTGAAGGTGTCTCATTTGCTTTCTCACAGTCCTGACTCCCCTGAACTGCTGCAAATATATTCCAAATATTTGGAAAACAGCACAGAGTTGTTGAAAGTACATTTTGTAGAAAGGTGACCTCAAAAGTAAACCATTGCTATAGGCAAAATCATGTTACCGGGAACTCTTTAGAGATGGGCATTGAATTCTTCCCTTCCTTAGTCTGGTTTTACACCAAAGCATCTCTATTTCCTACTGGGGTTGTGATTTCAACCAGTGCAGGATGGCAGAGACAACATCCCTTGGTAAGAAGGATGTGTATAAAATAGGAAAGCTGTGTCCTTACCCGTGTGCACTGGGTGCCATTTCCAGTGGGGAGCACAAAGCACAGACAGGGAAGGGAGCACTCCTGTCCTGCCCAGGAAAAGCTGCAACATGCTTGTTAAACACGGAGAAAAGATGACACTGACATCCCTTCTTCACTGATTTTTAAAGAAAATTATCTTAAATATGAATTGCAATTCCTCTAGTCTGCAATGGTGGAGAATATTCCATCATTAAAATGTTATTAGGAAAACATTCTCCATTGAGAAGAATGCTGTATGAGACAAGTTTATTTTTTTTATTGTGCTTTGTTTTGTTTTTTTCAAGTCTAGGTTTAGTGTCTTTAAAACATTTTCTTATTAAATGTCTTTTGCCCGCATGCACTTCCATTACACAACAGTAATGCTCACTAAGATGTCATGATATTATTTTATTGCTGTAAAGTCAACACAAACCTAACTGCTTTTATGAAATTTGTTCAGCACAAGATCCTCAGAGAAAGCAAAGTAAATTTGTTAAATGTTTCATGTCACCAAATTTGATTCCTCTTCCCCCCAAAAAAACTCATTCCTGTCAAGAAAATATCACCCAGCTGTCAACAGATGTCACATTTCATGTTGGAAAGGAAGAATGCAACCTGCAAAAAAATTTATCCAAATTCACATCAGCTTGAAGAAAGTAGAAGAAAAAGAAATCTGTTTCAAATAATTTCCATAAAGTTTCAGGGAGAGTGGTCAGGTTCTGAATTCAGCATGCAGAGAGCACAGGACACAGGGCAGTGGCTCTCCGTGGGTCCTTGAGCTGAAGAAGCACAGTGTGAACATTCTCCCCCTTGGACAGCCCTGGGATTTTACTTAGCAGCACCCACAGGCTGCACAATGATTAGAATCACAGAATTATTTAGGCTGGTAAAGACCTCCAAGATCATCAAGTTCAGCCATGAATCCTGCCAAGCTCACCACTGAAATCTGTCCCCAAGTGCCATCGACAACTCTTCTAAAGCTTTAATTTTAGAGCATATTAATACAAAAAGCCCTTAAATAACCCAACACATTTGATATTTACATGGATTCTTCTGAAGTCTGTCTCAGAGTAAAACTCAAGATGTACAGGAGTATAGATTAGAAATTTGGAGGATAGACAGCAGCTTTAGGCTACCAGCTTTAAACAAAATCAAGGCATCTGAGAAGTTACTGAGGATCAGCTCCTGTGCAAACATGTGAGGAGGGAGCTGAGGCTGAGCAAGCCACATTGAGAGAGAGGAGATGCCTCAGAGAGTGCCAAACCTATAATTGGGATGTACAACTCCCCTGTGAAGGAGATGTTATTATTCCCATTTTTACAGATGGAGAAATATTTTAAGTGTGACTTTTTTCATTTACTCACAACATTAATTTCAAGAAGAAGAAAAGCAGAATGAACTGCTGTGGCTGCCCTGTTAGAAAGGAAAACAAAGAAATACCTCTGTGAAAACAACTTGCAAGGAGAACACAGCACTTGCCCTTTTTTGGATTTCAGTTTTAGAGGTGATTTTCTCAATGGCAGCAATATATCCCAGGAGCCCCAGTGGTGAAGGTGAGGAAGGAAGTCAGCATGTTAGGAATTTACAGCTTCTTCTTTCCATTTATGTCCTGTAATATCCTCCCTTGATCTGGTCTGTGGCCTTAGTGGTTTACCTTTTGGGGTCACTTGTCATATGGTGTTGAACGATTTAAAAAAAAAACCAAAACAAAACACAAGAAAACAAAAATTAAAAATCTAGAGCCTATGTGAAGAATAATCCAGCAGGTATACTGGCCTGATGGAAGTTGAAAATTAGGTTAATCCACTTTCTACAAAAATGTTGGGCTTGATTTAGTTGTTAATAAACAACTGAGTTGATAGCTAGTCACGAGGCGGAAAGATCACCCCATCTAATAGGAATTTGACATTATCACAGTGGTGTCCTGGCCCTCTGGAGGGGCCAGAACAGACTTCAATATTACACTCATATCTGTTAATATCTGTGGACAGATTTGGGTCCAAAACCATTCCAACTAGACTTTCACAGTGGTCCATCCCATTTCAATGGATCTCCACCCACAAAAGCCTCACAGGCAGGCAACCACATCAGCTACAGACCGCGTTGGGGTTTCTGAAGAAAAAGAAATCTAGTGCTTTTCTACACATTTTCTTGTTTACTTATTTGTCTATTCTTTTCTTTTTGTCGAGAAGGCTTCCTGATCCTACCAATCTTGCTGAGGAGAAACCTTTTCCCACAATTCTTCTTTGTTATTTAAGGTCATCCTAGAAAATTCAACATGTATCTCTGTCCATTATTCCATTTTTTCTCTTTCCCAATATCCAATAGAAAGATTCTGTGACTATCAGTACATGTTGGTGTTTTCAATGTTTGATTTTTTTTCTCCCTTCAGTACAATTATCTGTGTCAACTTCTTTCTGTTTCAAAACTTTGACTGCAGGATTGCCACGTTTACCACATTTGTGCCCTCAGAGCAAATAGAGCAAAATATTTCTGGATAGCCAGGGAGCTACTGGATGATCAATTGCTCTGTGTCCTTTTCCTCGAAGTCTAATTGCAGCCTACCAGCAAAATCCTCCTTCCTCATTGATTACCTCTCTTGCTTTATCTCTTACTGATTCGTTTCTCCCAGTCCCAGCTTTAATTAACAGGGTTTGCTCTTCTTTTCCCAGACATTCAGAAACTCGTTGACCAGCTATGAGACAGGTACAACCTGTTCCTGGTCACATCAAGAGATCACAGCTCTGCTGATATAAATTCTTGCAACTGAACTTTTTTAGCTTTCTGTTACCCTTCCTTGTGTGTGTATGTGTGTGTGTGTATTTTTAAAGCGCTTCTAGAGAAAGCCCTTTATCTTTTCAAACCAATAACAGGTCAATGAAATTCTTTTACATTCTGCAGCTGCAATCTTCCTATCTCTCATGGAGTGGCAATCACTTGCTCTCATGATTGACTCTTTTTCTTCAGTTTGTTGGAAAAAATATACTAACAGTTTTGCCCTTTTTCTTTTGTTTTGGCTCTTGGCAGTGGGATGGTGGCAACTGATGTGCTCTGCCTGGGTGCATTTACTGACACAGGAGCTTGTTGGAGTGTAAATATGCTGCAAGGAGAATGATATTACCAGCTCTCATGGATAATATAAATGTTACTGTAGAAATAGCATGGGGAAAAAAATAAATCTAATTAAAGACTTTTATCTGACAAGAGTTTTGATTGTACTCAGCTAAACCTGAAATCAAGTACTTGTGTTCGACACTGACTTAAATCTTCCTGAGTGCATGCATAAACCTATTGACTTTGAGCCAGTATTTCTTTTCATATTGGTGTGTGTCTGGAAAAATCAAGGCTGGCTAAGTTGACTTCAAGGTTGGACAGCTTGACTCTGTTATTTAGGCACCTTGGGGATGTCAAAGAAAAGTTGAAAGGTTTCTTGAAAGCAAAATATCCTTTCTTTTGGATGTGTGGGAGAAGGTCATGGTGCTCTGTATCACACAAAGCCAAGAAAAGCAGATTTGGAGATAGATGATACCCTCAGAAGTTGTTTTTGCTGTATTTCTGAATAGAGCTCAGCTTTTACTTTGTTGGTTTAGAAGCTCTTTCCTTAAATACCTAAGAATTGCATTGGACTTGATGAAATTCACAGCTGTGCAGACAGCACACATCACAGATACTTGCCTTCTACTTAAGACCTATTTGAAATTACAGGAATAGAAATAAACCTTCTTACAGTGCTGGTAACAGCACTGCCTATCTTGATTGCCAGCTGGTACAAAACCCCTATGTCTTAAGCTTTTTGCCCCAGGGAATCTCCCAGGTTCACTAACACTTGCAGGAATTTATGCCAAATTTTTCAGCTTTCCTGCTCATACTCTCATTCTCCTTTTACCCACTGGCCATAAACACCAGGGCAGAAGTCTGGATCAAGGCTAAGCACACTGGAAAATATCTCAGCAGCCTGAAGATAATCTGAAAGTAGATTTAGGAGGCCCATTCTACTTTGTCATAAAAGCAGTGCTGTTGGTGTGGCTACTGATATTTGGATAATAATTAGGTGCATTTTTTCCTGATACATTGGCATTGAAATTCTGTACCTTCATGAGCAACTTTATCACTGCAGGGATGCCAAGCCTGTGAGAGAAAAGCCAAACAAGGTAAATAAGAAGGTTCAGGGAATAGTAGATTCATCTTAAAATGAGACAAGGAATGGGAAGGGCAGTTAGGCAGACTCAGAAGTGAGTAGTCATGACAAAGAGCTTGTGGAGTTTGCATTGTGTGCACGATGCACAGGCAGACCGCTGGGTTAGACTGATTTGTTTCCAAGCTCAAACATAATTTCCCAGTGCAACGACATTGTGCAGATCATTGAGCAAAAACTGCAGAGCATCATTTCGTCTCTAACTCTGCAAGCTCTTGCTGGGCTAATTAACTGCACCAAAGGCAAACTCTTTGGACAATTCCTACCCAACAAATATGTCAGTGTGTTCAGGTGCACTGCTCCTGGGGTTACTCATAGCATAATTTGACAATTTTTTTAGTTTTGTGTGAAAGACCTCCTGGAGAGCAGCACCCACAATCACCAGTTCACAGTTACCCTCCCATTAACTCCCAAACAAGATCAAAACCATAGTTTCTAATACGTCCTTGTTGCTTAGGTAATGTCATCAAAGCAAAAAAAAAAAACAAATAAAAGATTCCTGACATTATTTCACCCAAATATTTTCCAAAGGTGCCTTTGCTGGCTGATCATGATGTGTCACATCATCTACCTGCACTTTTTGTCCTCTGGGCAACACTTTCTGCCTTGATGTTTCAGAAATGTGGGTGCATTATACCTTACTGTGCCACACTGAGAATGGTAGGAGCTTTGAGTTTTGTCCCTCACTGTGCATTCAGATCTGAAACAACACCCAGATGTCCCCTGCATGCAGTCTGAAAGGAAAGGGCCCATTTCATGATGTGAAAGTGCTCACTAAGGAGCAAAACAGAAAAACAAAGACTGAGCTCATTCTCCCAGTGTAGCAGTGAGAGGAAGCCTGAGAAGCAAAAATGTCCTTGCTGATTCCAGAAAACAGCCTTCAGTTGATAAAGATCTTGCCAATATGGATCTTTCTTTTCAATTTGGAGAAGTCAAGCAGGCAAAATCCTTTCTTGTTGATAAACCTTTCTCTTTATCTGCTTTGTGAGACAATGAGTACATACATTATCTATGATTTGACAGCTTTACAGGTGTAAGATTCTCAATATTGCTGTGTGCTGCCAATCTTTTTATGATCTGGCACTGTGGACTCCCAAATGTCGCCCGTGACAACAGTCCCTACAGCTGATCTACCAACACCAAATTAACTGTGCAATATCAGCAATCAGAAATGATGCACTTTAATTAAAGATCCTGTAATGATTGTTGGTTGGTGATTGGCCACAGGCTCCTCCAAGGTTTGGCCAGGTGTGTGGATTGTCCACAAAAACAACTGGGCAACCTTTGCTGAGCTCTTCCCCTGCTTCGTGTGCTGCTGCCATTGGCACAGCTGCACTTCCCCACACGCCACCGTCAGCTCTGCTTTGCCACTGCAAGCCCTGACTGCAATCCAAATATTTCCTTTCTGCAGGATAGGGAGCTGCTGTAAACCACAGGTCCCAGGTGCTGAGCGCAGCGTGCACGAGGTGTTTGGCAGGGGAGGCTGATGAAGGGAAATTTTCAGTCAGTGAGCATAGCAATACACAGGTACTTCTGACTAAAGACATTTTAATTACAAAAGTTGAGATTATAGGCAGCCTGGCACTATCAGGCCATGGGAAAAAACCCACAGCCAGCTTACAGGGCAACCAAAGTTCCCTTCACAGTGTTGCACATCTGATACCAACTCTGTCTTCTCTTTCTTGTTGCTATCTTCCCCCTGCTGAAGAAAAAAGAGGAAAAGAAGTGCAGCGTTTTTACAATTCTGCCTCTTTGTGCCTCCATGTATGGCAGGAAATGGATTCTAAAAAGCTGCCAATAAAACTGTAAAAATGACATTCAGAAGTACTTCTGAAAAATTCTGATTACACTTTACATCTGGTGAAAAGACATGAACACTTCACTGATATCAGAACAATCCATCAGCTTTCACTCTGCATAATTATTCCTTGCCAAAATGGTGCTCAGGGAAAAGGCTGGAAAATGCCCTTAAGTTCTCATGACCTCCAGCTGTGGCAAGTGTTACTATCTGTAACATTGCTAGCAACTATTTGTTTGAAATCCCAGTTACAATTAGATTAATTGCAAGAACTAATGAAATTAATTAAGGGAAAGAACATATATTTGTTTTTAAATGAGATTTTTAGATTGCACTTTCTCCCACTCTTTCAATGTGCTGTTTGCTAAAGATGAAGTCAGGCACCACCAGTAAATTTTTAGTTTGCAGCTCTTGTAACATTCACATCCATGTTCCACTTCACCATTATTTTTTAGGATGCACTGTCTGAGAGGGAAAATTAGATCTTTCCAGAAACTGCATATTCAGAATGAGATAATTGCTCACCTGGTTCCCATCAACTCATTCTGGACATCTCAATAGCTGCTGAAGTGTGAGACCTGTCTCATCCACATCTGCTCCAGGAAGAGAGGGAAACTGTAAAAACAACAAGGTAGTGATCATGCTCATTGGCAGAGGCTGGTTTGGGTTGTGCACCAGCTCCTTCTGCTTTTGCTGCCCACTGGAAAGGTGCACATCATCTCAAATCCAAGTGCAGGGTTATGAGGTGCATCTCAGCTCAGCACAGAGGCAAGAACAGCTCCCATCTCTGGGGTGGGAGCAGAGCCTGGTGGCATCTCAGTGCCACTGACTTAGACATGCTTGGCTATTGTATATTGAATGTGCTTCTTGGAAATTTCAGGTCAGTCAACTAAACTACAGGAGGGTTTTTGGTTTTTAATAATATTCTTCAGTGTTTTCAGACCAGCATGGTCTTTATTTTGTGTTCTAGAAGTCTTGATTTCATCTCAGAGTGAGCAGGAGACATTTAATGCATCATCCCACTGAGGGGCCCATCCCACTGTGTAGCTGCTCCTTTCCCCTTCTCTGACTGGGGAGCTTCTGCTGAGGAGAACTCCCTGCAGCTGTAATTTTGGAACTTATTTTCACATTAGAGAGAGAGGTGAGAAAGAAGTTTCCTTTCAGGGTAGAGTCTCCATATTCAAGCTGCATTTGCTCACATACATTTTATACACACTCAGACACAGATAAGTGTTTACCTACACTGAAGTGTAACAGCAGCACTTATCTCCCCCCACTGACCATCCACTGACCCTGAGCACAGTTACACCACTCCACAAATCAAAGATAGATCATTTATATCATCCTTTCTCAAACAGATAAAAGAGAAAACACCAAACCCTTTGCAAGTTAATCCTACACATTTCCTTATTTAAATATGTAACCTTAAAAGTATACTGAAAATCCTATTGCAGAGTTTATTTGATGTAAAGCAATGGTGCTCTGTGTGAAATCTCCTGCCTGTGAACCATCACATCCCAGGCTCTGGCACTCCCCACAGTGTTCTCTGAACTCAATCCATGTGTCCATGCCCTGTTGGAAACACAAAGTTGTACACTGAGTTGTACACTGCGTATCTGTTTGAAAGGCCTTTAGAAGCACAGTGCATTGTATAAGAAAGCACATGTTCCACAAGCCAGAGATTTTTCTTCACTTTATAATTTTTATTTTATTTATTCCTATCTGGTTATTTTGGCTATGAATGTCATTAAGTACCCAGAAGGAAAAGGGTATTTTGCCCCTGTGTCAGGTGTCAGGATTTTTTCCTTTCCAAGATATTTCAGATGCTTTGTAGAGATTTCCAGCATCAGATGCAGTATCTGTTCACATTGTCTTATCATTATAATTTTTTTTTTTTTTTACTGTGGGACTAGAGACAGCTATTTACGAATGACACACCTACACATTATGCAATATACAGAAGAGGGAAGGGAGCCATGCAGTTTAGACCAAACTACAATGTTTTTGATGATTCTAAATCTGCACAGTTGCTGAAACTGTTGCTATGTTACATGAAGACATTTTGTGGCACCAGAAATTATTGAAGAGATTGAAGAGCTATGCCAGATGAAACGCAGTGCGTTGCAATTCTAGTACATCCTCTCATGGCTTTGCAAAATTTGAAAAGGTTACTACAAAAGTTTCCTTCAAAGTAGAGAGAAATCCCTTGCTTGGAGCTTAATTGTGAGAAATGTAAGTGCCAGGATATTCTCTGAGTGTTATTTTTCCGTTGTTTGTTTGTGTTTGGTAGGGTTTTTTTTAACCCTCAAATACTTTTCTTTCAAACGCTTCTCCTTAAGAGCCATGCTAGCACAATTTATTGTATATGTAAGAATACTATAAAGAGTGATTTCCCTATAGATTTATCAGAGTGGGCTCCAGTGAGCCTGTCAAAAATCCATTGTGTAATAGCTTTCATGTTTTCAATGAGACTGAAGCTTTCCTGGTATAAAAGATTATTTATCAAACAATTTTACTATAAATTTTGATTAGGCTGTTATTTGTAACCTGCACTAAGAGTAGCACACAACACATGATTTGAGAACAGTTTCGAAATCAGAATGAAGAATGGGAAAACCACAGTTCCTGCTTTATCTCCTGTTTGGAGGTCTGTTCTGGAGGTCATGTCACCTCACTGTGGTGGCTGCCTGGGCTTGGATAATAGTTCTGAACATTTACCTTGGGCCTTCTGCCCTCACCCTGCCTTCGCCTCCTCATCCTCCTCCCTCTGCTCTCTCCTTCTTTCCGTTGCCTCACTCTTCCTACCTAAGCACAGTCTCCTAAAGGTGAGAGTTTAAATAAGAACAGTGACAGTGACTAGCAGAAAGGGCTCAGCAATTAAAAGGAGAAGGACAGACATCACAGGATGTGATTTAAAGCTGCTATCACAGGATTAATGATTTGGTGCTATGCCAGCCAGCAAATGCTCCAGGCACCAGGCACTTTAGGCTTCTCCCTGTTTGCCTGTGAGATTTCTGCACTCCCCTGCAGCAAATTGGCCTCAGGTAAATACAACAGGGAGTTAAAATGGTAAACCCAAGGAAACTCTGCTCTTGCCAAATTCCCAGGAGAAATTTGAAACCATCTTACAGTGCATTTCAATTTTCATATGAATTTCCAGTGATACAAGGAAGGGATGAAATTTGAACAATGCAGATTGTCAAATAATTGGGATAGATCTACATGAAATGTTCTCATCTCCAGAGGATATCCATAAATTATATAACTTGATTTAGAAGGAACATGTGAGCATCCCAGAAGTACTGATGGAGGCCTGTGAGCCTCATGCTGATGTCAGTAAGTCTTGGAGGTGCCCAAGAAACCAGGGGATTTACCCATGGCCTTAGGAGAATGGCATGGGAACAAACAGAGCAATTACTGTGGGTTCTTGTAAAGGGCTACAGGAGAGCTGGAGAGGGACTTTGGGCACGGGCCTGGAGTGACAGGACAAGGGGGAATGGATTCACACTGAGATTGGGCTGGGTTAGGTTGGATATTGGGAAGAAATTCTTCCTTGTGAAGGAGGAGAGGCACTGCCACAGGGTGGATAGTGGAAGGTGTCCCTGCCCATGGGAAAGAGTTTGGATTAGATGAGTGTTAAAGCCACAGCCAAACCAGACCATTTCATGACTCAATGATGCAGTGAAATAAGCAAGGACCTGAAAACCTTTTCTCCTCTATTGCCATCACCAGTGATTGACCATTTCCAAATGTAGAGTAAGACAGTAAGCTTTTTGTTTTGTTTTGTTTTGTTTTTTTTTAGCTGCATAGGAACATAAATAATTCAATTCATTTTACTATGCTAGCATTAAAAAAGGCTTTTCCCCCTCACAGAAAACAAATAGCTGCAATTCATAGGCAACAGGGATGGGGTGAGAAGAAGAGTGATATTGGTCTGTATAGATCCTTATATAACCACTCTGTGCAGAAAGCGCAAAACAAAAGTTGTATATATGTATTAAAAATCCTTTGTGGGCCAGAAATTTTGGTTTTGATGTACTTTAGATTTACAGTGCTTCTTGTAAGTTTTGTTTGTTGTGTTGTATTTCTTAATGATCGACTTGCTGCAGTAAATAATTCAGGAAATCATCCTGTACTCTATTGTTCTTCGGGCATATGGATTTTTTTTCCTCTTCAAAGCTCCAGTTTCTACTGTGTGTTGAAATTTCAAAGCTCTCTGAGGAACTGAATACAGGTTTTGTAATTATAACAATTTCTAGCCTAGTACCTGTACATCTGCTGTGCCCTTTGGGGAATAGAGCACAACAAAATGTATCAATTCCCTCTGGAGAAAATGTGACAGTCTTTCTATTTCCTTGCTTTCCAGACCACCTAGGCTTATTATTTTTAGAACATTATAGATTGTTATTAAGCAGTAGTGGATTGTTGTGGAAACACAGGCAGACAAGGTGCACAGCATCGCCCTTTTGAAGGAAACCAACCCCACGAGCACAGCTCCTCCTTCTGCAGCGCTGCAGCTGCATTTCCCTGGTCTGTAACAGACACAGAGACAAGGACTTTACAGCCTCAGTCTTTTATAGAAAGATAGCTGGAGGTCTCCAGCAAAAAACTGCTATTAACAGCTTTTGGTCACATAGAAACATCTTTCATGGGAAAGCGCTTAAAGGTGTTCGAGTCTGATAAGTGTAACAAATACTGCAAATTTCCACTACTTCTTTTTTTTTTTTTTTTTTTTTTTCCTGAAATAAACCTTCCCCAGTGCAGGCACATATGCATAGGCAATATAAACCATTATGAGCAATTGAACTTTGGGAAATGTTTTTTGTCACACTGTTCTGTATCATTCCATTGCATACATATTATTTCATGAAGAAGGAAAGGCTGAAATGATGCTCTGAGCTATCAAATAAATATTATGCTCTAAAATGAAAATATTATGTTTCTAGAAGACAACTTTATTGCCTTTTTTGGAAAGTATCACACAATGACAATGATCTAATTGATTTTTACCTGTAGAGCTCCAATTAAATAAAAAAATTAGGACATCTAGGAAGATGTTAAACTTGTAGGGAAAACCCAGCTTTAGTAAAGTTAATGGCAAAAATCCCATTTTACCTTGGTGCTTTCTCAAATCACCTTTGGAAACTGGTTGCCTTTCTGCCTCTGTTATCATTTTAATTATGCTGCTACTTTTTTTAATGATACCCACACACTGGGTTGTGTCTCTCGTGCTGCTTCTGCAAATACCCCCATTCAGGATTTGAAAGCTGGAGAGGAACGCCTGATTAAAAAAGGATATCTGAGTAATGCCTTCACTGATCCCACTCTGTCTCCTTGAACATTTCATTGTGAGGGTGCAATGGGAGCAGGAGGTTTGACTCTAATTTGTGCTGTGCTGCTGCTTAGGCAGGAGCAGGAAGAACATGGGAACCACACCAGCTCTTTTCCCCTGGTATTCCCAGGCCTAACCTGATCTCTTTGACCCAATACAGCCCAAGATAAGACCAGATCAAACTGGATGCATTCATGATATGGTGTGGGGGTAGAATTGTGTTGGTTTTTTATCTTTTTTTTTCAATTACATATTATTATTGCAGACTAAATGAGTAAATTTTTGAGGTGGTGAATTATATACAGGTATGGGGGGGGGTGACCAGCAAAACAGGGATTACCATCACCACTCCAAATCTAAAAATACAAATCTAAATTTGGGGCAGAATATATGCAAAATATTATTATTTCTATTTCAGATCGACCCATAATGTTGCAGATATTTTTTTAAACATCTCTCTTTTTTTTTTAAACATCCTTTTAACTTTGGTCTGTCCAATCATTTTTATATAAATTAAACATCACACAAGATGATGAATGTGTGTGTGATGTTTAATTTATATAAAAATGAGTGGACAGACCAAAGTTAGAAGGACAAATGTCAATCTAATCCTTACAATCATTACCAAGAGCTGTTGATAATTTTCACCCCAACACCAGAATGTTCACAGCTGCTTCTCCTCTCCAGGAGCTCCCCTGTCCATCTTTGACCAAACAGTTGGAGTTTTTCAACTTCGACTCAGGCTCAGAGCTCACCCACATGAAGGAGGAAGAAGAGCAGCTGCAGTCACATCCAGCTGTGCCACCACTCTTTCAAGGTCCTGTTCCTCCCCTGCTGCCAAGGCCCCTGGTCCAACCCTCAGATTTTCTCTGCTCTTTAAGCAGCATATTTTTTTCCCAAAAAACAGGGAATTGGCCTGAGCTGTTCCTGAGCAAGAGGCAGCTTGGATGGTGGATTGAATGACAGAGTCATAAAGAAACAAGGAGATAAGAATAACTAAAAGCTAAGAGGTGTCAAGGACAGCTTTTTAAAGCTCTCCTCGGCTGTAGCTGGTATGACTGTAAACTTGTATGACCTAATTCACTCCAGTTTGGTTTAAATGACTGCTGAAGAGTGGTTTAAACTGCTCTGCTCACCTTTGCTCTGAGTGGACTCACATCCCTCACACAGTCAATCACTGCACTGCAGCCAGCAGTGTGAGGGGTTCAGGGCACATCCCAAACCCAGACAGATCTCAGAGCTGCCATTAATGCCTCCGTGCAAGAACACTAAATTATCCACCTCCTGATAATCCAGTCCAGAGTCCTCATTTTCACAAGTTATAGCTTAGAAATTGTTTGCTTATACTGATGGTTTGACGTGGTGATCTTACAAGTGTTTCCCAACCTTAATGATTATATGAATCTCACCCACTGGGAAGCCCTGGGATTCCCATGGTTGCCCACCCTGCCTGTGTGCTTGCCTGCTCCTGTGACCTTTTTCAGGAGCTTAGGTTATTTCTTGAGCTGTGTGGGTGTGCCCACAGTGAGCTCAGATACTGCCTAGAATAAAATAAAACCCCGTAGCAACTGTTGTATGGACATGCCTTGGCTAAACTCTCCAAATGAGTGCAACATCTTTGGTTATTTTAATCATTTCCTGCAGGGAGCAAGGATTGAAGGTGCTGAGTCCTTCTGCAATATACAACATAACTTCCTTTTAAAGTTCAGTGAAAGCTATTTGTAACAAATTTTTCCAAGCGCCTCTAAAAGAAAAGAATCAGTGTTATTACAGTGATGGGTATGCGGTAATTCTGCAAAATTGGGTGCTGAGACAGAAAAGAACTGGCTGCTGGTTTTATATACATTTAAAATATGTCACATGGCTATGAAAAGAACCATTTTTAATGCTTTCTCAAAAAAAACCACACCAATTTGTAGAAGCTTTTGATTTGTGGAAATGCTTATTTGCTCTGCTCCAAACAGGGGTCTATATTGTCTGCATCCTGGTTTCTTCCCATGATCCCTCCTTGGCCATGGGAGTCATATGCAGTCCATGGGATTGCAAACCAAGCATTCTACCATTTAGACCAGTCTGCTCCAAGGAGCAGCAGCTCTGGACACTCTGGGAGTGAGGTCACCCACCTCCATGAGCCTGAAGGTCAAGGCTCTCTCCTTGGCATGGTCTCTCAAGACAGAGAGAAGGAATTTTCCCTTTCCTCCATTGAGGGGAACTCCAGGAACAGGCACAGTTGGCATGGTGTAGACAGCAATTGCTGCTTAGAACAGGTAGGGTAGAGACATCCTGGGTTTTCACAGTGCTGTTGTAGTCAGCTGGCTTGGAATGTGGAGAATGAAAGCACTATCGTGTTCCTTCTGTCCAAGGCTTCATAAAGAAACTCTCCTCTCTGCCTCAGAGGACACTACACTTGAGCAATTGCTTTCTAATCTATGTTTTTCATATCATTCCTGTCACTTTGACATTTGGAATAAAACCCCAGGACAGTATAAACAAACATTTTAGCTAAAAGAAGATGGTTAAATGGGATTGATGGTATCAAAACCTGGTCTTACAGTGATGCTCTCTATCTTTTCCCTTCCTTTGCCTCATAGCCCTTTATCTCCTGCCGACTTAGAGCACAGAACTTAGCTCCTGCTATCTAAATTGCAGGTCTTTCAGCAGTTTGTTAAATGTGTGGAGACATGGATCTTTTGTGTGGTGCAGTAAAGCTCTCGTTTTGTTGGTTACTAAGTCAGCACTCACAGTGCACTGTGATTTAGGGTTTTCTCATGGTGCTGCAACATTTACAGCAACCACAGCAGCAGTGTAAGAATGGAGAACATGACTAGAGAGAGCCAGCTGGGCAGGGGAAGGCTTTAGAATGTGCAGAATGTTTGTACACAAACTCAGAGAAGATGTTTTTAACCTTATCACTCATTTTGAAGTGTTTGTCACAGATTTGTGGTCCCTGACAACAAATAGAAAGGTGATGCCCTGGAGAAGTGCATCAGATCAAGAGTACAGCATTGACAAGTTAGTCATGAAAGCTTGTGTTCTTCTCTGAAATGAGAGATGCCTTAGACATCATTTGCCATGTTCTACTAATTGAAAGTATTTCAGAAATGGAATGCCTTCTGAAAAATAAAATAGAAAATAATACTGTTATCTCCTGTCTTAAGAGTCCAGACAGAAAATTTTGCTTGGAAGGAGGAAGGATGGAGATGAACCTTTAACTCAAGGCTAGAGAGGGCCAGCAGAAATGGAATTTGATGAAGGATATCAGAGGTCAGATAGCAGCACACCAGGCAGAAATGATTTGCAGATTAATTGTTGACACAATTTTAAGGTTTTGTTAATTTGTATTCCTCTTCCTGTCTTGTCAGTGGGCACACAATAAATAATTATAGATAACACAGGAACCCTCTCCAGCTCTGAGGCCCTGGAAATCAGAAGGACATAGACCTGCTGGAGTGAGTCCAGAGGGAGCCATGGAGATGTTCTGAAGGCAGGAGCCACTCTGCTCTGGAGACAGGATGGGAGAGCTGGGGTTTTGCAGCCTGGAGAAGTGAAGGCTCCAGGGAGACCTATCCAGGGCCTAAAGGGGCTCCAAGAGAGCTGGAGAGGGACTTGGGACAAGGGCCTGGAGTGACAGGACAAGGGGCAAAGGCTTTAAACTGACAGAGAGCAGGGGATTAGGTATTAAGAAGAAATTCTTCCCTGTGAGGGCAGTGAGGGCCTGGCATGGGTTATTCAGAGAAGCTGTGGCTGCCCCTGGATCCCTGGAAATGTCCAAGGCCAGGCTGGATGGGGTTCTGAGCAACCTGGGACCGTGGAAGATGTCCCATGGCAGGGGATTGGAATGAGATGATTTTTATTGTCCCTTTCCAACCCAAATTATTCTCATCTGATGAAAACAGCCTCAGGTACTTCACCAAGAAATAAATTAAACTTTGCATGCCATTTCTGTGTACATAAAGAAGAAAGGGCAAAGAATTCTTCCCCTGGATTGTGTTGGCAGCAAGCGGATGGCAATCACTCTCCCTTTCTGAAGAGGATGATGGAAGTTAATCTGCAGTTCAGAAGTTCTTGGATAGTTTTAAACTGATTATCTCATTCTGAATGCACACAATGCCCTGAGTACAAAGCACATCTCCCCCAGACCGGCTTAGTGGCTGAGCACAGACACTAATATTCAATCAGTGCTGTGCTCCATTTTTTATTAATCATTTTCCCTGTGTATTTGCAAAATGGTATCCTTTGCAAAAAATAGAAAATCTGTAAATTCTCCTATTGGGGTTTTAAAATGAAAAGAACTGCATGGCGTTTTTAATCATAGTAATAGAGAAAAAAAAAAAAAAACCAAACAAACATGTTTTATGCTGACTTCCTTCTATTTATTTGGATTTAAGAGTTTAAGAGAAAAAAATATCACATCCAGGAAAGAGCAAGAAAAATCTCTGTTTTAATTCTACATAAAATGGGGAAAAAAAGCATGTCTCCAGTATAACAATCTCATTTAATTTTAGTTTGATCGTGGTAAATGTGATTCCAATTAATTTTACTTAGCAAGTGCAGATGGAGTCAAAATCATATTGATACATCTGAAGATAAAACTCAAATTTTATGTCAGGAGAAATAATAATGAAATTGCCTTGGCATGTTTGATAAAGTCACAGTGAATAGTCTGGAGTACAAAAATAACTTCAGACTGCTCAGATTTAGATGATCAACAGATACATCTGATGACAGCAAAGAGAATTTAACATTGTTTTTCTTACACACCAGATTATGAAGATGAGCTCTTAATGAATAAATTCTCAGCATTTCCAATTCCTTTTCAAAGCCCAGTGGAATATACTAATTGAAATTTTTAACAGAAGTCAAGTAACTGAATTAGTTAAGCAATTATGTAGGTCCCATTAGTACTTGTGTATATATTTTAGGCTGTTGAATAACTTCAGAAGTCTGACCCTAGGTCATTTCAAAAATTTGAACTGGGGCCAAGAATATGTGGAAATATCCATGTGGTTTTAAAAATCCACTTTGATCCTTTTGTACGTGTTTAGTCACTTGAATAAATTCATAGATTTGATCACCAGGTACTTTTGCAAAACTTAGGGTTTTTTTCTGTGTAGCAAATTATTTATCTCAATCTCATTAATCTGAGTTACAAACCCATTCAATCACACCTATGTTTAAGATTATTGGGCACATTTCTTGGGATTACCCTCAAAATTTGTTGTGCCTTTGTTTTTCCCCTGTTGTTCATTGGCTCTTTGCTGAACTTTGCTAATGCTTCTTCTCTAGTAATGAATTCTTATTTTTCATTGACTTTGAGAAAATACTCCTTTGTGTTTGTTATCTTTTTTTTTTTTCTGCTGCCTGGTCTTAAGATTTTTTTTCCTACATAAACAACCTGTATTGTTCAGAACCCATTGACCTGGAGATAAAAACCCCCACACAAATGATTCTTCTGATCTCCCTTCTGGTTTTCAAGGGCACATTTCTCCCCTCAGTTATAGAAGTTGTAAAGTTGTTTTTTTTCCCCTTCTGTGGTTTCCACCTCTGTGATCCAGAACTTTACAGGCAGAAGCAGGGCTTAACTCTTCTCGTCTGTAAAGGACCTGCCAAGTCTCACTCACTTCAAATGAGAGATGTCCTCAATTTGATTTTTAAATTGCCTTAAAATTGAATCACTCCACTTTTGTGGCAGATGATTGTGTAGTGTGTTTCAATAAGACATCCAGAATAATGTTCCTAATACTCTGAAATTTCATATATTTCAACTGTCACATTTTGAGTCACGTGTCAGGCTTCCCAGACTTGGAGCTCTTGCCAGTAATAAACCATCTTCCTCTCATTTCTCCATCTTCCTCTGTGTTTGCTGTTGTTTGTGAAGATCTGTGAAAAAAAATGATGCTGGCACTGTCTCCTTTCTGCTGCAGCATGGATAATTCTTGGTATTCCATGCCTTATCCTTCATGGTTTAAGGTGCACTCAGAATTACACGGTAAAATCTGAAGTGAAAACCATGGACTTTTCGTTATCCATCCTCTTTAATATGGGAAAAATAATAA
Source organism: Camarhynchus parvulus (assembly GCF_901933205.1). Lineage (NCBI taxonomy): Eukaryota > Metazoa > Chordata > Aves > Passeriformes > Thraupidae > Camarhynchus > Camarhynchus parvulus. Next base: position 33,534,025 of record NC_044577.1, read on the forward strand.
AAGATTAAAAAAAAAGGAAAAAACCCACCTTGGAGACTTGGAGTAGAAGTTTGCTATAATTTTTTCTATCTTATGCAGCACTTCCTGTGTTATTATGTTGTTATAATCTGCAAAATTATTAGTATTCTCAGTGGAATCCTAACAATGTCACTGAATTTATGAGCTGGTGTGTTACTGTTAGTACAAAATCTGCTCTTCCCATGGCATTCCCTGAAGATGGAGCTCCACAGTTTTGCCAAGGCCTGAAAAATATTATGCCAGCTTCAGAAACATTCAGATCTCATGTATTGATGCCCAAAAGTGTTGTCATAATGAGAGTCTTTCCAACTTCAGCTGACTCCTATCATTCACCAGTACATTAAAAAATCCAGGTGTACTCAAGAGTTGATCTAAAAATAAGGGAAATTGATGACACAGAAGGTACAAGATCAGCAAATTGTTTAAAGTTTCTCAACTTTTTTGTGTCACACAATGATGATACTCAGCCAAGTCAACCTTTGATGTTACCAGTCTTTATTTTTTCTGCTTTTCAAAGTTTAAACCATCAAAAATTTCCATAAGACTCCAGTTCAGAGGGCAATATTCAGGCAATAGATGCTTTCTTTTCCTTTCCCTTTATCCTAAGGAGAAGTATAGCTTAGGTAAGGAAAACAATCCAGTTTCTTTCAGCTTTCTGATAACAAACCCCATGATTGCAAAGACCTGGGGAGAACAATTTTCTAATGCTTGTGACTGTATTAATGAAAATTTGGCTAATCCAGTGACCTCCAAACCTTCCCAGAATGGGAATGGCTGAATCCATTTCAGGTGGAAGCAGCAGTTGTTCAAGAGCTCACCCTCTCCTGGGTCACAGCTGCTCTTCCTCGATCAAGAGACCCAAAGATTTCCCAGAAGCAGGGGACATTTCCTGTTGTTTTATACAGAGAAATATCAGCATGTCAGAGGTTTGTCTCAGAACCACTGGAAAATAATAGAGTGCTCATTTTTGTCTTCAAATTCACTGCATGAGGACACAAGACAGCTGTGAGATTCCTGACTGTTTTGGTTTTTTTTAATAATAAAATATTATTATTATAATAATTTTGAGATAGTTTGAATCAGGAAAGACTAAGAGTTCTAATTTGAGTTGCAAAGCTGATAGCTTTGACTATCTCATGCTACCAGGATAAGCCACTGCAATGCTAATTACAGGATTAAAAAATATACATTATAAACCCAGAGAGATACTGCTCTGTCTTTTTCATATTTTTCCCCCTCAAGGAAACTAATTAGATTAGGTGTTAACTTCTGCTGGATATTGTTGTTGTGGGCAGCTAGAGAGTGACCTGCAAAGTTCCTGCTGTTTGTCCATGGGCTTAAGTTATTCCAGCCCTTGGATTGCATTAAAAACTCCAAATGCCCAGTAGCTTCCTTAGGTAGTTGTTATATGAATGAGATTAGTGTTCATGCTGGTGATAACAGTTCTCACATAACAACAACAAAAAAGTATATCATGACTAGGTGACATTGTGAAAAGCTTTTATATTTTTTTTATTGGTTTTAAAAGTAGCTTTTCAATGAAAGTTAAAAAAAATCAGGTACAAGTGCATAACAACAGCAAATATAGAGACATATGGATCTTGGATGAGTTTTGTTCGTGTCTGAAAGATCATGAGGGATACAAAAGAGAATTGTGACATATGGAGGAAGCAGATTAATTAATTTGAAAACAACCTTTGTACAAGGAACAGTTTCAGCTCAAGTAATTAAATGTAAAATGTTGTATGGTTGTCAAGGTTTGTGTAAGGAGAGGGAGTCAGGACTGTTATCAGGTTCTGGGAGAGGGCTGTGAAACCTTGTAATCTAATAAGGTAAGAAGCGCTGATGTGCAATACTTAACAGCCCATTTTGCTTGCAGAACTATTCCAGTAACCAAGAACAAACACATCACCCTGCCTGTAGCACAAGCACTGATTATTTACTGTTCCCTCTGCCCTGCTCCGAGTTCAGCTTTGGGGGAACTTTCATCACTTTCTCTAGCACCAGAATGATTTTCGCTCTTCGTCTCTGACAGCACATCTGAAATCTTGTTTTCCATTGCTGATAGACTCAAACTGTGTTGTCTTTCTTTGCTGCCACATCTGTCACAGCTGGGGGTGCAGTGGCCCATCTAGGTCCTGTCAGACACTTTGCTGGACACTGACAATGTTATAATCACCTCTTTGCGTATTCTGCGTTTTCATGACTTAATCATAGGACTGTAAATAACCCTAGAATGAAAAGCTATTATTTTAGATCTTCTTGACCATTATTTATTTTGAGGAAAATATCCTCAAGCTGTCTAGTGAGGGGATAGTCCAATAAAATATTAAGAACAATTTTGTCAATGTAAACTCTGAAATATTGAAAGGGTTATGGTGTCGGGTTATTTTTTACCTTTATAAATCTCAGATGCCAAGCAACCCTGGACTGGAGCAAAGAAAAATTGTTGTCTGAGCAGGATGGTAGCTGGGGCACAGCTCTCTCTGCATTAATAGTGCTTTAACTGTATCTCATTCCTCTCCACCAAAGTGAGATTTGGATTTTTTTCCTAGCATTTCAGGGAAAAAAACAGCACCCCATTAAGGAAATATTGATGGGTCTTCCTTGAACACATCCTGGAAAGAATTTAGTCTGCCTGTGAGGGAAGGTAAAGAGAGCAATTGTAGCACCTACCACGCTCAGCAAAAGCAATGCTTAAGACAGAAAGCTTACAAGCCTCTTGGGTTTCATTTGGCGTGTAGTTGGGACTTCTTGAAACCAGTTAACAAATCCAGATGAAAAAAGAAAAATTCCAAAGACCCGGTATCTGAATACATAAATTTTATTTCCTCTAAATTCCCTGCCAAAGTCACTTCAGTCATCAAACTGACACACAAATGATATGCATGCATTCTTACAAGCAATTGCCTTTTCTTTTCAAATATTCCTGCAGAAAAAAGTAAACTTTAATTATGAAGAGATAACCAGAGGTGTTACCCTCAGAATTTAATTATTATTTGATTAAATTTCAAAAAAAAACACAACTAAGCTATGACAGGGGCAGAAAGAATAGTAAAATGGTAATTATGAAATAAGAGATATGAATTAAGATAAGTTAGAAAACATTTTTGCAAGTGTATGCTTGTGGGAAGGGAAATAAAATAAGTGAGTGTTCTCTCAGTCTTATAAAATATTAACATTTGGGGTTCGAAGGTGTTTTAAATTATGCTATCTGGTGAAAGGACATAGAAACTCTGCTACCCTTTACCTTCTAAAATAAATTTCTGTGAGAGAAGTGGGACTCCTATTGTTGTAAGGTGGGCTGTGTTTTGTACTGCACAAAATTTGAGAGTAAAAACCAAATAAATATGGGTAGGATGGACCAACAATAAAAGATGGAGACCTAAATTAGCAGCACAGAATCAGCAGATGTATAAATCCACGTGGCTTGTACAAATTCCCTCTCAGGGCCCTGCAGTTAGAGCCACTGCTGACATATTTTGAGCAGCTGGAATCTTGGGCTGCTGGTTTCCTGAAGAAAGCAAAATTAAACATTCTTTCAAGTCTTCATATTCATGATGGATTGTCCTATACACTTCTTTAAATTGTCAAGCTGTTCCTCAGCACACAGAGCTGCCTGCTTGCGGTGTGAAGGATGGAGAGCTGAGAAGTGGCAGTGGGGGAGCTGAGGGTTTTTATTTCGAGGGCAGCCCCCAGGGAGGAAGAAAAGCAGAGGATGAGCTGAGCTGGGGGAATTGCTGAGCTCTGGGTGCAGGATGGAGCAGCAGGGATTGCAGTCCTCGCTATCTCCTCCCTCTCCCTGGCACAAGAACCAAAATCTGTTTCTTGGCCCAGCTTCCTATCCCTCCTTCTGACTTTTGCAAATACTCACCGTGGGTTCCTCAGAAACCTCAGAAATTCAATATTTAACTTCCAAGACTTGATTTAAAGGTAATGACCTGGCAATGTGTGCTGGGAGCTCAGTCCTGCAAACCTTTACCCCAGCCATAACCCTCACACAGAAATTCACCCTAAAATTGGGATCAATTACACACAAAGTCCTGCTTCTGAGTTGTAATTCATAGGAAAACAAACTTCTTTTGTTAGATTTTTACTTTCTTAAGAGGAGTAACCCCTCAGCTAAGCACTTATCCTTGTTTCTCAGTTTTTTAGCACTTCAGCTTCTTTTTCATTTTGGAATCTGCATTCTACTGTGGTGTTAATTTTATTCCCAGACCATGAACACACATCTAAGGGAAGCATCTAATCCTGAAGTCAATTCATAAATCCATCTAAACAACAATTTTATTAGAACTGAGGAGAGGACAAATACCTTTGTGCGTGTGTGTCTGCTGAGATACCTTTGTACCATCCCTTAATTAAGGATTTAACAGCTTACAATTATCTAGCTGGATTTCCCTTGGATTAACTCGTTGGTTTACTACCCTTAGGAAAATACCAGCTTTTTCCTCCTAGGACTCCTACTGGGAAGTTTCTTTGAGTGCAAAGATAAACCTGCCATGGAGGGTCCACCTTTATTTTTCCAGAAGGACGCACAAGTGCTGCAGTCTTCTGGTACAATTTTAATTCCAATCACAGATGAGTTCTACTGATATTTTGTGTTTCAGTGGAAGCATGAAGCTTTTTTGCTAATGACACTTTTTCTCTGTAGGCACTGTGCCTAATTTTTAAAGGAATAGGCTTTTATGGTCTGAAAGGTAGGAGAGAATAATGGAAATGGTGCATTTATTCTCTTTTGTCTTATTTAAGTTTCCCATCAAAAATCTGTAAGGGTCACATTCTAATATGAAATTTTCTGGTCTTATCAGACAGGAGCTTAAACACATATTTACAGGCAATTTCTGTAACAGTGTAAATTAATTGTAAATACAACTGTTCCTTCCGTGTCTAGGAATATAAAAATAAAAGTCTTACCTTACTTTTTTCACTCTTTTCCTTTGAGATTTCCCTAGAAGTTTACAGAATACATCCTATAAATTGTTACAATTGAACATGGCATCCTTTGAGAAATATTTTAACCAAGTGATGACTGTGAGTTTCAAATCCAGTTGCTAGAATTTTAAGAAATTCCTTATTTCCCTCCCTTCCATCATGCCACAGAAGCTTCCCTAACCCAGTTACTTATGTCAGAAATCTATGACTTCATGCCAGAGACCTCTGTGTGCACTTACAAAGGGGAAAGTAAAAATCCTAACACTTGACACCACACAGCAACACAAAGAAGTTTCTTCTGTGGCAAAGTGCTCGTGGTCTCCCTTCCTTCATCTGTTGCTGAGAAACCTTTCTGAGAATTAATCAGGGAAACATCACAAATGCTGCTAAATCATGCGCCACACTGCAGATTGAGCTGAGATGAGAAGAGATGAGAAAACTCCCTTTTCCTGTTAACCCAGCACAGGCTGGTGTGCAGCAGCATTTCCTCCAGTGAGTGCACTGCTGTACAAGTGCAAAACATTTTCTCTGTGTCTCCAGCAAAGCTGGCAGTCACATCTCACCAGGAACCACTCGTACAACAAGGGCAAACACAGGAACACCGCACACTGAGCATGGGAGGAGATGCTCAGCCAGCTTCAGGGCATGCTGGAAGTTCAAGGTTGGACTGTGGATTTAATTTATTTTAAAGAGGCTTGTGGAGATTATAACAGAGGTTTGATGGGCCCTATCCACCCTGGAGTGGGGATGGGAGGTGCTAAAAGTGACCAAAGCAGAGGTTGAGCGTCATGGCAAGGAGTGATGCAGCAAAATGGTTGAGCTGTCACAGCAAGGAGTGATGGACAAAAGCACTGCAAGCACCAGGAGGTTGAACCCCTTTACCTGTATTGGCACAGATCTGGTTATTCCAGTGGAAATGTGCCTTTTAAGAGCATTGCAGTCCCTGTGTGGAAGGGCAAATAAGCAATTCCTGTATCAGACACTTTCAAATCAGTCTGGCATGTTCCTGTAAAGGGATTGCGGAGAAAAAGCGTTCTGGTTAAAACACACACAGACTTCCACCAAATGCTTAAAACACTGCCAAGCCCATATTTAGAAGAGAGATGAGATTGGGGCTGGCATGGAAAGGAGGGAAAAGCTGGCTCTTTGTGCACAAACTGGGACCCGAGGGCTCAGGGAAGGATGCCGGGGAGCAGGAGGCTGTGAAATGCTGGAATGGAGGGTCAGAACTCTGTTCTGCATTTCACAACATATGCTCCATAGCTGCTCAGCCTCAAATTGCAGAGATTACATCTCAGATCCTGCCATCAAAAGCCAAAGTCTTGCAAAAATAGCTTTTCTTGTGAGAATTCAACCCTTCCATACGTGAGGAATACATCCATCGTGGGTTTGGACTTAAAGCTGGGTGTGTGTTCTGATGCAAGAGATGAATAGTTTGGCCCTATGTTCCAGTTTCAGGAATAATTATCTGGGTGGTTTTTTGTTTGTTTTTTTTTTCTTTTATTCAGAAACTTTAAGTTTATATTTTTACTCAGGCTGTGGCTATTACAGGGACTGAAATTTGTCCCAAAACCTTTAGGGAGAGGACCTTGGAGAAAAGCCTGTGCATAGGCTTGGTGGCAAGAACAGGCTATTTTCCTTTCAAAGCTTTGTACTGCATTCTGGGGCATTTGTTGTGCCAAGTGCCAAATAAAGAACAGTTTTTAGACACAGACAGGAAATTTCAGACCAGTGGTAATAGAACTGAAAAAAATCTCAACTTCTCCTTTAGTCCATGGCTGGCAACACCAGCTTGATGTTGGCACGTGGGACTGTGACTCTGCTCTGCTCTTGGTCTTGGTCAAGTTGCCATCAGACAGATGTCTCTCCTGCAAAGCCACCACAGTACCTGGCAACCTGGCTGGAGATTGTTTGCTGCTATTCATGAAGCTGGTTTTGTTTTGCTGGTTGGAGATGCTGTTAAATACAAAGGGAGGAATTAATCTTAGTGAAGGAGCCAAAAAATGAATTGGTGTAGAAAGAGAATTACTTGCACTTCTCAGTAGGTGGTCTGTCCTCATCAAGGCAGGGGCACGTTCACAGAATGAGCAAGCAGAGCCTGCTGCAGCAGAATTGTTTTCTGGGGTTTGTAGCCTGCTCTCTGGAGTCACTAAGTACATTTTCAACCAAACAGAAAAAAAGGCTCTCCCAGCACAATCTTCCTCCCAGCCCCCAAGTGCAGCGCACCATATGTTAGCAGGTGCCTTCTGTCAGACTGTTCTTTTGGGGGTGTTTGGTGGATGGGACGGGATGGGATGGGATGGAATGGGATGGAATGGAATGGAATGGGATGGGATGGAATGGAATGGAATGGAATGGAATGGAATGGAATGGAATGGAATGGAATGGAATGGAATGGAATGGAATGGAGAAGAATAGAAAGAATACTTTCAGCTGGAAGGGACCTCCAGCAATAAACTAATTCAGCTTCCTACCAATTTTCCTGGCTTCGTGACACTCTCCAGGAGCATCTGCACATGGATAAAATCACCAGAGAACAAGAAAACAAATTTCCCTTTCCCCTCCATGTGCTCCAGGAAGCTTTCTTCTGTGGGCAGAGCAGGGGTGCCCTGGATCCTTTAGTTTGCTTTATCCAGCGGGTCAGTGGGAAGAGGAGCAGGTAGGAGAAGCAGGTAATTCTTCAGAGGATATTTGAAGCTACTGTCCTCTTTAGAGTATATTTGGAGCTCTCTCCTCACCTGTGCCTGCAATGTCTCAGCTCAGGGAGGCTGCAGCAGACACCCAGCTCTCACTCACACATCTCACACTCCACCACTCTGATCACAACTTCCTTGCACCTTGCCCAGAGCTGTTAAAATCCACACTCTCAGGATCTCCTCTTCATCCCACGTACATCACCAGCAGCAGTGCCCTGATGTCAGCAGGAGCAGGAGCAGATGTCTGTGCTCTGGAGTTGCAGAGCAGTGGGTCTGGCTTTATAAACGTTGTTTTCAATGAATCTTTCTAGGCAAACACATGGAGCTCCATCAACAGCAGCTCAGCCTAACAGCTCATCATAGCAAAGGTCAGCAAGATCCAAAGATAATGAGAAATTACATTTGAAAATAAAAGAAAAATACCCCAGTAAAATATCTGCAGTTATGCTGAGAGAATGGAAATATATGAGTGTCATAAATCTCTGCACATCAGGAGAGAAGTTATCTGGTTGCCCAGGGTCAGGGTGAGCAGTTGTAGACCCAGCCAAGAAGTGTTTGACACTATCAGACATCAATATTGGCCACTGTTGTTGGACAGATCTTGTGCAGGACTAATCTGATCTGCCAAGGTGGATCCCATATTCATAAAACACCTGAAATAATATTGGCTGTTGATGTAAAACCCCTCAAAACTAAAGTTATCTCCCTCAGGCTTCAGTGTGAAATCTCTTCATTTCCGTTGCCTAAGCCCTGAATCACCATTAAGACAGAGTGCTAAAACTGGAAAAAAAATGGGAAAAACTCTGAAAAAATGGCTCTGGCCATATACAGGCAAGGAAATACCCTTTCTTCCATCAGGAAACCCAATCACTCTGCTCCACCAGCAACCCATCCCTCACCAGAACAGACTCCATTTTCTGTGGTGGGTTTTGCTGTGTGCCTTTCAGGAGGATTACTTTCTAGTTTTTGGTTGAATTTCTCAGTGTTTCTTTTTCTCTTGCATGCTGGTCCAGGCAAGCAGATGTCTGAAGCACCTTGGAGTGTCCATTCTCACGCCCCATCCTCCGTCTTTCCAGGCAGTAATTGTTGCAGCATCCAAAGAGATAAAAAAGCATTAAAGGTAATGACCCTTGTTCTGATTTCACATATGACTGGGCCTTACCCAACAAAATCCTAATCCCTGTTTTACAGATAATTATGTATCAAAAGTGATAAATGTTCTGTGACAGTATATTACCCAAAAAACAGTAAAAGACTGCTGTAGCTGGGAGTAGTCAGATGTGTGTTCTGAATGTGGTGCTGTGACAAACATACACCTAAGGAAATATTTGCAGAACTACTTCTCTTTTTGGGAAGTGGATAATAATTTTGGGTAAGTCTCAGCTGAAATTTTGAGGCAATTCTGTCTATGTTCATAATTATTGCATTTCCATAGCTAAATCTTTGTGATGACACATTACCCTTGGATATCTATTAAAAAGAATTTGTAATTGGTTTGTTGAGAGATGCCCACAAAGATGGCACAATGCTGCTTCAAAATTATTGATTAAATCAGTAAAAAGACATTAAAAGTAAGCACGAATAGAGAGCTTATTAAAGATATTGCCATGCTTCTTTCAGAACCAGCTCCTGAAGTAACTTTTAAGCAATGTAAAATGCATTAACACAATACTGATTAAAAAACAAAACAAAAAAAAAGAGAGCCCACTTTCAAATCAGAATGAAAGCTGATCAAAATTAACAGGCTGTGGGGGTCAGGAACCAAAAGATTCTAAATGTGAAAGCAGAGAAAAACAAGAGAAAAAAAAGGAAGTTATTTCATTATTTCAGCTTTTAAAGCCCGTTAACAAAGCAGAGTTCAATCTGAGAAATTATTATTGTTCCAGAAAAATAATTGACAACTCTAACTTCAGCATATTTAAAACAGTTTGAAACCAATTAGCTTCTCACCTAGACTTGAAGGAAGGCCAGTGCTACTTCTGTAGCATAATGTAATCAAAATCACATTGAAGTATAACAGGAACTATCCTGATACAAGCTGGTTTTTGTTCACATTTAGGAACAAAATTAATTGGACAACTGTAGAGAAAGAGTCACCATCCACCAAGTTCATAAGTGGAAAACTCCTTTGTACAGCAGTTCAAACTCAGCCACATAAAGCAACTTTGAAAAAGATTTAACTTATTATACAACAATGCACTGATATGGAAAGAGAATGGCAAGTGTCCAAAGAAACCACAAAGGCTGGATTAAAACACATTAAAATTTACTAAGATTTTATATGCAATTCTGTATGAGGGCACATGGCTGTTTGGCTCTGGGAGAAGTTTTGCCCTTAAATTCTTTGATTGTGTGTGCAGTGGTTTCACACAGGGACACACATATCTTTATACTTTAGTCTTCAGAGGATCTGTGCTTAAAGTTATTTCAGCTCTTATTTGGCCAACTGATCTCCCCCATGCTTGGGCTTGAAAGATTCAGGGTGAGTATTGCCCCAGTGCACTGCATTCTGACAAGAGCAGGAGTGATGTTTTGCAGTCTAGGAGAAGGGTGAGACCATGGGCATGGCAGACCATGGTCTACACAAGATCCCCACTCAGAAATCATCTGGAAGGGCTTCTGCTATCTGCTATGTGGTTACAGCCCCTGTGGCCCCCTCATGCAGAGCCTGGTCTGAACCCATGCAGCTGAATCAGGAGGTTTTGATGGGTTCAATTTATATGAGGAGATACCCTGCTCATGATTGTCATTGGATGGTGAGAGTTTCAGTCTTTGTCTTCCTTCAATGACACGAAATCCATGTTGTGTGCCCACATGATTGAGAGAAGTGGAGACACCAGGTCTAATCCTGGTGAACATCTGGCATTGACAGTGCTGATGTGTGCCTGGCAGGACCCAGAGTCCATCATCACTTGAGGGATTCCTCTGGCAGGACCCAGAGTCCATCACCACTTGAGGGATTCATCTGGCAGGTCCCAGAGTCCATCACCACTTGAGGGATTCATCTGGCAGGTCCCAGAGTCCATCACCACTTGAGGGATTCCTCTGGCAGGACCCAGAGTCCATCACCACTTGAGGGATTCCTCTGGCAGGACCCAGAGTCCATCACCACTTGAGGGATTCATCTGGCAGGTCCCAGAGTCCATCACCACTTGAGGGGTGCATCTGGCCCTCACCACCCAGTGTCAAACCCTTGGGACCATCTCAGACAAGAAGATTCTCCCAGGCCCTGCTCAGGCTGCAGGATTTAAGGCTGATTTCTGTTCTGAAACATTTGTAACTCTTTTCCACACAGTACAAGCTCGGCTCATTCCGTCTGTGCCTCTGCTGAGCTCAGACCCCCTTTCCCTGCACAATGACAGATGTCTTGAGACCCTTGATGGCAACAGGGCTGGGAGGGAACATCTGCTTCCCACAGGCCAGGGCCCACTCCTACAATCATTTTGTGTCTTCCCCACAGCCACAAAAATCAGAAAGTTACTTTTATGAAAAATTAACTTTTTTTGCTGAGTGAATCCATAGAAGAGCAGCTCTTTGCATAGAGCTCATTTTGCAGCTCCCAGCACACTTATGAACCTTAAAACGCTATGTTTTACCCAAAAATAGTGGGGACATGGTGGTTTGGGAGTGCTGGTGCAGCCAGGCAGGTGTCTGCTGAACACACCACAGCAGCTTTTATCAGTTCCCCCTGGTTTTGTGCCAGTGGATATGAGGACAGAGGGGCCCCACTGTGCTGGGAAGCATTGCTGCTTGCTGGAGCTGGAGACTTGTACCTTTACAGGCATTTGGGCAGGCAGGGAGGTGAGGCAGAGCTAAATCTGCTCCAAAAACAATCCAGAAGAAAATAGTATATAGAAAAAGAGCAGCTGCAATGTTTCCTGGGTGGTGGGGATGCACACAAGTGCTCCATGGGGTACTTCTGGGGCTGGCACGTCCCCTGCCCTGGGAGAAATAGGGCTAAAAAAGATTTTACCAACAGGAATAAGTATAGTGGGCATGGACCTCTCTATCCCAGGGAAGAGCTGCCTCTGCTACAGTCCATATTTAATTTAAATGCTGTTAGTAATGTGTATATTACATTTGTATACTATGTCATAGCTTGGTGCTATGAATAAATATGAAGACATAAACAAGGTCATTTATGGGAAGCCAACAGCAATATCACTGCTGGAGAAAGGCACGCACAAAAATAGAAACCAGGACTTTTAAGTGGCTAGAGGATGTTGCTAATGAAGAAAGAAAACATCTTTTCCAGTATTGTCAGTGATACTTTAGCTTCTGATATCTTAAACATATCCTCCTTTGAATAACATTTTCACTTTCTGAAAACAATTTGTTATCCAGAAAACATTAAACACCAGCAAAACCAGGCAGTACTGACTTTGATGCATTATCTACAGGCTTACAAGAAGCATGGATGCTCAACATGTCAGTAAATAAAAAGATGAACCTTCAAAAGAGTAAAGATATTAAAACAAACAAACAAACAAAAAGTGACATTGGATAGATAAAAATAAAAATGCAAAGAAAACCAACCCAAATGAGACACGGAGCTTCCTGCTAGATGTGTGCCAGTTTGACAATTAATTGATTCAGACTGATTGGTGACTTGGCAGGTACCATCAACACAGTTTCCTGCAATCTGCCAGTCCAACCATCCAAAGGATATTACTGGATTCTGCCCCACTCTGTTCTCTCTCCCATCTGCTGTGTTATGCAAGACGAGATACAGCAGTCCTAGAGAATTCAGAAAGCATTGCAGAGGAGAGAAAAAGCATCTTCCTTACACCTTACACTCACACTGCAGGAGCAGAATACATTGAAAATGAAGACACAGTAAGGGAAATTCCTTTGGATATCTTGAAAACTTAAGGAGCTTTTACTGCACAGAAATTGTAGAGCAACAGCTGCACTTTTCAATTCAATAATCAGACAGTAATGCAATAATCAGTTGTATCAGAATTCCTACAAATTAGTTGTGGCTTCTTAGGGGAAACCATGCTTTACATTTTTTTAAGTGCATTAATATACTGTTTTTCTTAAGGTGAATAAATATCCTCTGCACAAATTTTTAACTACAAGGTGCATGAGCAGATCTCAGGATCTTCATGGTTCTGAGAGGTCCCAAGGAGCAGGTACCAATCTGTCCAGGGCACCTGGAGCATCCCACACTGTGTCAGGGCAGTGCAGAGGGAGACAGGACACTCCAGAAGTGACCTCAGCTCCTGACATGGGGGTGTCTGATGCTGCAGCCTCTCCTGGGTGATGGAGAGCACTTGAGGATGCCACTAGGGACCACTAGGAAGATTTTCCATCAGCTTTTACAGATATGCCCAAACATTATTAATATTTACTTTGGAGGATTTCCTAAAAGTCTAGAAAAAAATATGGCCACTGTCAGCTGCAGAGTGATATTCCAGTTTACAGAGGAGTTGAGGAAGGAAGAAATGAATTTGGCATTTGGTTGTGGCTAAAGTTTTATTTAGCATAGATCAAAGATCAGTTCAGAGAATAATTCAACCTACTGATCTTTATTATTTCTTGCCTGTCCTTGTTGGCATTTGTCTGGAAAGTATTTTCCATGGACAATGTATCTAAACCTTGTTTTTCAAAGAGTGAAGCACTGATATCTAAAATTATCAGTGAAACGGCTGAAAATGCAAAATGGGAGAAAATTTATTGGTAAAAGGGGTGGGTGGGTGGGAAATACTTGTGTGTCTGATGGAAGACAGCATGGAGATCTTGGATCACTTCCACTGAAGGGAAGACATAGCTCCTTCTAAAATTCCTTCTCTCATCTA